>NC_138499.1:49879956-52279956 GCF_964252035.2 Podarcis erhardii | reverse complement strand
AACTTACTGGCAAACAGGGACTGGCCTGCCTCTCAGTGTTAATTTTTGGAAGTTCACACCCAGCCTCAGTAATCAAGTTTCATTGCTGGAAGGTGAGGCCAGTCCCATATATATAAGGGAATGAGGCCGACAGTATCCAGGCAATATCCAGGCATCTTAGGAGATTCACCCTCCCTACCCTTCCTTAGTTTAATGTTTTCTTGTTTGCAGTTTAACTTTTTCCTTCCTGTTTAGCGGGCGCTGCTACGGTCTTTGACTGGTTGCTGTTGAAGGGCTGGGAAGAAATTTTCCTGCATTGGCAGGTTTTGTCTTTCTCTGTAGCAATTCGTCACAACTCTGGTGGTTATGGCCTTGGGTGGAATCCTTTAGTCCTTACTTCTCTATAATGGGGGCAGAGATGAAGTGGTGACTCACCCCCCTGCGGCGCTGATTCCAGGGTCCCCCCCCCCTTAAAGGAGTTATATATAATGGGTGTCACTGGCAATACACTTAAAGGTCGTCAGTGAACTACCCTGCATGCAGGGATATGGGCTGGGCTGCCTGCTACACTTACGTCTTGCAGAGCACCCCCATATCCCATTTACCCTGATGAGCCCCAGTTCCCCCCAGCTGGGGGGCTGGGAGGGCTCCATGCCCAAGGCCTAAGCCAAGGTCTTCCTACATTTGGAAGTTTAATAAAGTTGTGTTCTAATTTTAATTCCATAACACATTGTCAGAGTCTTTACTCCATCCTCTCCGCCCTCTCCGATTGCATGGAGCCCGGAGAGCCTCATGGTTTTCCACGGATCTGAGGGCAATGAAACAATCGTTGAGACGGCTAGAGCACCGGTGGCAGATAACCCATTCTGAATCTGACCGGACACAGGTTAGAGCTCAACGTCGAGCCTACCAAGTGGTGATAGCGACGGCAAAGAAGACTTTCTTCACTGCCTCTATTGCATCTGCGGAAAACAGCAGCAGGAGACTCTTTCAGGTGGTTCGCAATTTAGCGGAACCACCTGCTCCATCAGGGCCCAGTACGGGCCACATAATCTCCTGCAATGACTTTGCAAAGTTTTTGCAGATAAAGCCGCTCAGATTCGAAAAGAGATAGACTCCACCATGGGAGCAGGGCCGGGGCGGGAGATAGCTAGAGTCCTGTCTAGTCAAGTTGTGTGGGATCAATTCCAATCTGTTACCCCCGAGCATGTGGACAGGCTGCTTAGACGAGTGAAACCAACCACTTGTCTCCTTGATCCTTGACCATCCTGGCTTATAAAAGCTAGCCGGGAAGGACTGGGCGATGGGCTTTGTGGGGTGATGAATGCTTCCCTCCGTGAGGGAGCCTTCCCAAACCCGCTGAAAGAGGCGGTTATTAAACCGCTTCTTAAAAAACCATCTTTAGATGCGGCCACGATGGCCAACTATCACCCAGTCTCAAATCTTCCATTCTTGGGCAAGGTGATCGAGCGAGTGGTTGCTGAACAACTCCAGGCACGCCTGGAAGAAGCGGACCATTTGGATCCCTTCCAGTCGGGATTCAGGCCTCATCATGGGACTGAAACTGCCTTGGTCGCACTGGTTGATGATCTCCAGCGGGCTAGGGACAAAGGTCTCTCAGCGGCGTTTGATACCATCAACGATAACATTCTTCTGGACCGTCTTGAGGGGCTGGGAGCTGGGGGCACTGTCATACAGTGGTTCTGCTCCTTCCTCCTGGGCCGTGTTCAGAAAGTGGTGGTGGGGGATGAGTGTTCAGACCCCTGGGCTCTCACTTGTGGGGTGCCTCAGGGTTCTGTCCTCTCCCCCATGCTTTTCAACATCTACATGAAACTGCTGGGAGAGATCATAAGGGGATTTGGGCTGGGTGTTAATCAGTATGCGGATGATACCCAGCTCTACCTCTCTTTCAAATCAGAACAGTGAAGGCAGTGAAGGTCCTGTGTGAGTGCCTGGAGGCGGTTGGAGGTTGGATGGCGGCTAACAGATTGAGGTTGAATCCTGACAAGACAGAAGTACTGTTTTTGGGGGACAGGAGGCGGGCAGGTGTGGAGGATTCCCTGGTCCTGAATGGGGTAACTGTGCCCCTGAAGGACCAGGTGCACAGCCTCGGAGTCATTCTGGACTCACAGCTGTCCATGGAGGCACAGGTCAAATCTGTGTCCAGGGCAGCTGTTTACCAGCTCCATCTGGTACGCAGGCTGAGACCCTATCTGCCTGCGGACTGCCTCGCCAGAGTGGTGCATGCTCTGGTTATCTCCCGCTTGAATTACTGCAATGCACTCTACGTGGGGCTACCTTTGAAGGTGACCCGGAAACTACAACTAATCCAGAACGTGGCAGCTAGATTGGTGACTGGGAGCAGCCGCAGAGACCACATAACATCGGTCTTGAAAGACCTACATTGGCTCCCAGTATGTTTCCAAGCACAATTCAAAGTGTTGGTGCTGACCTTTAAAGCCCTAAACGGCCTTGGTCCAGTATATCTGAAGGAGCGTCTCCACCCCCATCGTTTTACCCAGACACTGAGGTCCAGCACCAAGGGCCTTCTGGCGGTTCCCTCACTGCGAGAAGCCAAGTTACAGGGAACCAGGCAGAGGGCCTTCTCGGTAGTGGCGCCTTCCTTGTGGAATACCCTCCCACCAAATGTCAAAGAGAACAACAACTACCAGGCTTTTAGAAGACATCTGAAGGCAGCCCTGTTTAGGGAAGCTTTTAATGTTTGATGTATTTTAATATTCTTTTGGAAGCCGCCCAGAGTGGCTGGGGAAGCCCAGCCAGATGGGTGGGGTATAAATAATAAATAATAATAAATAATAATAATCATCATCATCATCATCATCATTATGATCTATGGGGTCTGGGGCTGTCGCCGCCTGGTCACGCAATAGCTGAATTTCAATATATTAAAAATGCCCTTGCCTGCTACAAAATCAGACTTCCAGGGGAAGGAAAGGGGAAAGAGTATCTCAAGTCAAAACATAAAAGTGGCCAATGGCTAATTAAACTAACAGGGGAACAAACATGGCAGCACCTGTTTTCCACCATTGCCTTTAAGAACAGAAGCTGTGCTTTTCCAAGATGCAATTTCTCTTAATAGCAATGCAATTATAACTTTATTTCCAGTTCAAATGTCTCGTACGTATTAATGTGCTTTCCAGATGGTTCGTGTCTGGAAGAAAAGCTCCAGTGATACAATCTGTAGGCCTCATTCCAATGCATGTGGCATCAAGCTCTTACATGAGGCTCTTTTCTATTCAGGGGTTTTCAAGAAACAACTTAAACAAAATCTTTAGACAGCATTTCTCCCCAGCACCAGCACCACCTTCCGCTGACTTCATGTATATTTATATATACATAATATCTTATTTTAATTATATGCTCATCTATATGATGCAATACATAGATATGGGAGAGAATTTTGATTCAATTTGCATATAAAGACAATAATTTACACCTTCTAAAACATTATGCAAAATGTAACGTTAGCCATTTTTTTGAAATGTGTGGTTTTCTGAACTCAGCCAAGCAGTTCTCCAGTCAAGCAATGTATACAAAAATGCATATGCTATGGTAAAATGTGCACAAGAATGCATATATTAATGAAAGCAGCATACAAAGATGTATTGCGTATGGGTAAATTGCTCTGCAAAAAATGTGTGCATTAGACAAAATGGCATCTGTGTTTCCCAGGAGAATTTTCATGAATTTTGTTGCAAAAAAAAAAAAAAAAAAAAAGATCTCACACAGGTTTGGAAATGTAGAAAACTGAATTTAAGGTTGGAAAAGATAAGAAACCAAACTGACAGATTTGTCCATCTCTAGTGATACATAAATCACACACAAAGCATGAGTTTACACATGCTTTTCAATTTCACAAAATTTGCAACACAGATAGTGCTTCCTTTATACTCTATGCATTGTAATTTTATTGTTGGCTTTTTTTGGTAAAGGAACACCCCTGGATTGGTGATAATCCAGCAGATAATTTGATATTTATTTATTTATTGTGCTTATATCCCACCTTTTTCTCCAAGGAGCTCAAAGTGGCGTACATGATTCTCCACTTCCTCATTTAATCCCCACAAAAACCCACTGGGAGTAGGTTAAGGGCACACAGTGAGCTGACCAAGTGGAGATATGATCTCTGTTCCCCCAAGTCCTAGTCCAACAGCCCAACTATTATACCACACTGGCTCTTTAGGCTTATTACTTTATTTCTTGGGAACAACATCTCATGTGACAAAACCTGTATCCTGCACTGCACAACTGCAGCATATGTTTATATCATGTCTGCCCTGCTCCATTTCTGCACTAATCTGCACCAAAATAATAATAATAATAATAATTCACATTTAAACACATATTTTAAATGTATTTTCTCTCAAAATATGAGACTCTAATTATATTTTTCCCAAAGCACAGCTTTCTAGAATTTTTTTTTTATTGTTATTGTTATTGTTACTATTATAGCTTAAATCTGTGTCACAACATTCAGGATATGGAAAAGCTAGTGGATAATCCAGTTCTGATCAGCGCATTAGTCCAGGACAAGTTTTCCCAACTGGGTAGCCTTCAGCATGTTGGACTACAAATCCCATCATCCCTGACCCTTGGATATGCTGACTGGGACTTAGGGAAGTTATAGTCCAACATGCTCGGAGACCACAAGTTTGGTCCAGGAGGTTTGGATCAGAATTGTTCATATCACAATTTGCTAATACTTAATTCCTTCAGCATCTCTCCTTGAAACTATAAGCAAAAGGGTCACCTGGTGGAATGATCCCCCATAAAAGCATTATTACCCTAAATAAAACTAGCATCTGAAACAAACTGAAATCTTTTCCCCTATGAGTCAGATGGTAAAACTTTCAACATGTGGGATCCCAATGAAAAATTTGTTTTGATTTTTTGTTTTCTTTTATTATGCATTTTTTGTTTTCACTTTGCATTTTCATGTTGTCAACCAGCCTGTGAACTTCAGATAAGGGCTGTATAAAAAATTATTAAATAATAATTATCCCCCCCCCCCCAGAAAAGAAACACCACGTGAGGCCCCACCAGCCATCACTCACACTGATCTCAAGTTATTTTAAATGTGCATAACTCAGCACTTTATTGTAGCCTATTGTCTATTATTACATTAACCAATGGAGAATACCAAATTATGTATACCAGCGAAGCAATCATTTCAACCTGCAGTGCATTATCTGCAATATATAAATTGCCATTTTTGCATTTACTTTCATTGGATGCTGTTTTTACTCTTCTTTGATATATATATATATATATATATATATTCTGGAATAAAAGCTTTAGAAGTCAGCAGAACTACAAAGAAGAGGAAAAGACAAACGGCACAGCTATACTCTGCAACGTGCTGGTGGAAAACAGGTGCCTTTGAAGCGGTGATGACTTTTGACAAGCCTTTAGGTGTCAAAGGACTGCAAATCCACAAGGGTCTTTAATATGTGCATTGCCTCCCTTGCAACCCACTTGGATTTTCATTAGGGAAGAAACTGATTACTTAGCAACCCGCTTTCACTTTTAAAAGACCGTAGCATGCTAATAATAAGGCAGGCAGCACTATGATGTATCAAGTTCAATAGTTCAGGAAACTCCCTAGAAAGAGGGGCGGGATCAGATGCTTACCAAATATGTATCAGAAATAATATCACTCCCTTTTCCTTGCTCGTTTTCTTTTTTGTGCATTAGGATGACAAAGGGCGAAATCTCATTCGGCAAATTATCACATTTATAACCCATCACGTTTGAAGGGTGAATTAGCATATATTTTGGTGCACCCCCCTTTAAAATGCATGGGGAAGGGGGCATAGCCCAGACCTAACAGCCATTTGAATGTATTTTCAAGTGGGACAGAAAATACCTGCACTCTGCATGCAGACCCTGCTGAAGACCCCATTCATCTAGGTCAGTGTGGTTCCCAAGATGTTTCCATAAACTCATTCTTAGTGCCCCATACACTACCCTATAGAAAACATTACCCAGAACAGTGGTTTGCACACTCAGATAATAACAAAATAAAATTCGCACTTATTCAAAATCCAGTAGTTTAATTAATTCAGCAAAACTGATGAACTTGAGCCACTGATACCAACTTTCCAAAGTACGATAGTCATATGCATCACCAGTGAACACACCCCTGGCCCTTCCTTGCCTCTTAGCACCTCCCTAAGTAATCCCACCACCCTCTTTGGGAAACACTGGTGTAAGCCATCATTCCTTGAGCCGTGGGCCATAGCTCAGTGACCGAGCATCTGCCTTCCATGCAAAAAGTCCCATTTACAATCCTGAGCATATCCAGGGAGGACTGGGAAAGATTGCTGCCCAAAGCACTGGAGAGATGGGCAATGTGGGCAATCCTGAATTGTCAGAGGCAGTAATGCTTCTGAATACCAGGGGCTGAAAACCACGGGTTTTATTCTGCTCAGGTCCTGCTTGTGGGCTTCCTACAGGCATCTGGTTGACCACTGTCTGAACAGGGTACTGGACTAGAAAGGCCATTGGCCTGATCCAGCAGGCTCTTCTTTTGCTCTTATCTGGAAGAACCAGTGACTTGATATAGATAAAGCAGCCTCTGCTTAGCTCCCAAATCCTGCTCACTGTCAATTCAGCTTCCCTGACCTATCCAGCCAGATATCATAAACACCCACTGCACAACAATGCATCATTTGAATCTACCCTAAAATGTATGTAGCAGTCGAATGGGGATAAAAAGGGAAAACGAAAGAAAGCCCAAACCTGAATAATAGGTGTGCTATCTTCAATCCCCAAACAGGCCCTTAGGTGTTCACAGGTAGCCATAAGTCGGAAATTGGATTTTCAGTTCAGCCTTGGTATTCATTACTTTCAATTTTGCTGTGCAAAAAAACAACACCCCCTCAAAAAAATAACACCTTGATGTTGCAAAGAAGGAGCTTTGACAAACACACAGAGAGTCCAAATCAGTAGTTCTCTTGCAAAGACTACCTGCTACAATAGAATACAGAGACTCAATTGTCCCCTTAGAGTGTTATTTTTCAGCTCTCCATCATTCAAACATGACAATAAAGAAGAAGAAGCTGATGCTTCTGGCACTGGGGCACCAAGTTAACTTGTACTTATTGTGAGTATTTTATTCCTAATTTAGCTAGGTATATGTGTGCTGACTGATGACTGACAGAACAATAACACTGTTGCCTTTCTGTAGGAATAATCATGTAAAAAACCCAGAGCATAGCTGTCTTTGGCTGCTATTCTGTGTTTCTGATACCAAGACCTAAGGACATAAATAACTGTGGACACTTATTAAACCAATTTTACAGATAATACAGACTGTCTTGTTGTTGTTTTTAAAGAAGTTCGCCCATTCTGACTGCAGCGTCTGTTCAATTACCAGTTTTCATCCAATTTAATGACACCGATACAGTGGGAGAGCCCTCACTCTGACACACTATTGCTTTGTAAATGTACAGATTCTTTTTAGAAAGTTCACTCGATGTTACACTTGAATGGATGTGCTTTTACTCCAAACACACACATAATATTCTCAAAGTAAGCCGGTCAGAAGATGGTATTCATCGTCTCTAGGACTTGCACACAATAAAGCTTTTGTGCAATATAAAACATTTGTGTGGCCACTTTGTTATTAAGGGGCCAGTCTTGTTCCTGCTATGTAACCACTTCCGTTGTAGGGATATTGTGTTGCTGACAGCTATTCACTCAGATGAGCGTGCTGTTCACACTTGAACAAAACCACAGCTCTTTAAAGCAGTTGCGACTGAGTGAGTTGTGTAGTGGTCTGGGACTGCAAACATGGTGCTTGCAGGTGCCAGTGTGTCTCCCAGTGCCCCCTGTAGTGCCCTAAACAGGTCTCAGTAAGTATTCCCTCAAAATCCCACAATGCACAAGGTACTGTTTCCTTTTCCTGCTCAGCTCCTGTTTGCACTGGCTCAGCCTTTTCTCCACTGGATATTCCTCCCCTCCTCCCAAAAAATATAAGATATTAATTGGATTATAGGATTGGACACCCATCCTCCCTTCAGTTTTGAACAGAGGACAGATGCAAAGGGTTCTCTAAGAACACTGGTGGCTGTTGAATGTGCCTTTTCCACCTATCCATAGTTGGGGATTGCTGATCAAGCTCTGTGGTTGTTGCTGTTGCTTTAAACAAATATGAGCAATTGTGTAGAATTTTATAATTCTGTAGAAAATCTGTGTGTGTGTGTGTGTGTGTGTGTGTGTTTGTGTGTCTGTGTGTAAATAGATAGATAGACATATAGATAGATAGACAGATGATTGATAGATAGATAGACAGCTAGCTAGCTAGCTAGATGATAGATAGACAGACAGATGATAGATAGATAGATAGATAGATAGATAGATAGATAGATAGATAGATAGATAGATGATAGATAGATGATAGATAGATAGAGATAGATGATAGATAGATAGATAGATAGATAGATAGATAGATAGATGATAGATAGATAGACAGATAGATGATAGATGATAGATAATAGATGATAGATAGATGATAGATAGATAGATAGATAGATAGATGATAGATAGATAGATAGATAGATAGATAGATAGATAGATAGATGATAGATGATTGATGATAGATAGATACTGTAGATAGATGATAGATAGAGATAGATAGATGATAGATGATAGATTGATAGATGATAGATAGATAGATAGATAGATAGATAGATAGATAGATAGATAGATAGAGATAGATAGATAGATAGATAGATGATAGATAGATGATAGATGATAGAATTGTGTTTAACAGCTTGAGATTAAACTGCATGATGTGCAGTAGGACATATTCCTAAATTGTATCTGGCTGCAATTATTTTTTCCGTCTATCGTTCATTCATTTTATTTGTATGCCATTTTCCCACACAAACTGAGCTCTAAGCAGCTTGCAAGGAAGAAACAGGGTTGCATTTCAAACAAACATTACAAAACCAATTTCATGATAACATAGCAAAACAAAATATATATATAATAACATACCAAAAAAACTACATTTCAATATTGTACATATAACAAGATTACTTAAACAACATCCAGTAGCAAAAATAACAAAGGAGCTTCACAGTTTCGCCCTTAGTCCTAGAAACATCCCTCCCCTGATGTGGCTCACAGGCCCTCTCCTGCAGCAGCTTCTTACAAGGCTTCCAAGGGCAAAGGGCAGGTTAGCTGGAAAGACCCCTCAGATATTCCAAATAATTGTTTGAGAACAATTTCTTCTGACACATCTATGGTGTGTTCTTAGGTCCATTTTCCCACACAGGGCTTCTGATGGGGATTTCTATGCTGGGGATTCTCATGTTCGATATCACACTACGAAGCAGAGAAACCATTCTCTAGCAAGCTGGGGAATCAAATAGTCCATTTGTATATCTTGTCTGATCATGCCACACAAAGGAAAAGAACAGTGTCATTTAAATGATTTGATAAGGACTGGCCCGTGGCAAAATGATGCAAAGAGATTAGCCGGATTCACTTTGTGGTGGAAGTTTGTCTAATGAGCAAGTTATTGAATGGTTTGCTGTGGTAGGAGCATTAAGTGCTGAAAATGGATTTAGATTCTAAATTGCTTAGATAAGGAGGGACACAGAAGCCAATCTCACTGCCTTCATATCCAAATTCCATAGACACTGCTGTATTTGATAATGGCTGATCCAGTGAGTCGACAGGAGGGGGGGAATGTCCTCTGATATTTTAGTGAGCAAGAAAAGGAAATGAATACACTTATACTATCTAGACAGTATTGTCTAAACCTGCTGGCAGCAACTCTCCAGGATCATTCACAGGGGTCTCTCCCAGCCCTACCTGAAGATGCTGGGGACTGAAAATGGGTCTTTCTGTATGTGAAGCAGATGCTGTGCCACTGAGCTGTGGTCCTTCCCCTGATGCCAAGTCTATTTTCCTTTATTCAGTGTTTTCAGACAATGAGCACATCTTCAAAGACAGAGTGCTTCCATGCTAGGCTGTCAGAGACTGGACATTGGAGGAGGAATGGTGGAGACCGCCTCCCCCTGTTCCTGCACCTTCCAGAGAAGAGTAAGACAGTACAGATTGACAACAAAGGTTTGCGGGAAGCCATAGTCCAGAGGCTGAGGAGGGGGAAAGCTGGGGAATAATGGGAGAGGAGCAGGAAGAAGAAGCACCAGGAGAGAGACAGCTGACAGACTCAGTGTCTTTAGAAAGCATGCCAGACCCACCCCCTTTCCCAGAACCCAGTGGGCATTGAAAGTAGGAGAGCAGAGAGCTCAGAGGCAGAAGGCACAGATCAGCCGCCGTAGGGATGGTGTATGATGGGAGAGACAGAGGAGGTGGGGCTATACTTGGAGCAACACCAGTACTCCAGGAAGCTGCATTTCTAAGCCTCTCTCTGTGAATATTGAACAAACAACATTGGTAAGAACTTCCTTGTCTTATCCATTCCTGGGCCTGCCTGGGGGGGGGGGGGGATTCCCTGGCACCTGACATAGGTGGTTACTGTAGAACTGACACTTGTTCACTCACTTTTTACAAGTCACGTATATGACCTTTTGTGTTCTCCTTTCATGCTACTTCTGTCTTAGAATCATAGAATAGAATCATAGAATCATAGTTGGAAGAGACCACAAGGGCCATCGAGTCCAACCCCCTGCCAAGCAGGAAACACCATCAGAGCACTCCTGACATATGGTTGTCAAGCCTCTGCTTAAAGACCTCCCAAGAAGGAGACTCCACCACACTCCTTGGCAGCAAATTCCACTGTCGAACAGCTCTTACTGTCAGGAAGTTCTTCCTAATGTTTAGGTGGAATCTTCTTTCTTGTAGTTTGGAGCCATTGCTCCGTGTCCGCTTCTCTGGAGCAGCAGAAAACAACCTTTCTCCCTCCTCTATGTGACATCCTTTTATATATTGAACATGGCTATCATATCACCCCTTAACCTCCTCTTCTCCAGGCTAAACATGCCCAGCTCCCTTAGCCGTTCCTCATAAGGCATCGTTTCCAGGCCTTTGACCATTTTTTGTCTTTTTTCAGACCACAGAAAATTCAGTTTAAGATTTTTATTTTTATTTGCAAAGTATGTAACAGAAGTGCAATCTCCACAGATGGACACCATTTATACTCTGTCTTTTTCCACAGGTTCCGATTTGGCATCAGAATAGTTCTATAACATCAAAGAAGTAGTAGAGCACCATTTAAACTGACCCCTGGGGGAAAGCAGATGGGAGCTGGGGAGTCATCCCTAAGAACTGAGGGTGAAAATGTTCAGGATTAAAGTGGATAGAGGAAAGGATTTCTTCCTTTCTCATAATATGATAACCTAGGATCTTTATCTAAACCTTAAGGCATTCTAAATATTCCAAAATGAAGATTCCTCTTAGTCTTCAGGGAAGTCTTTTGAAGGTAACAAATACACTGAAATATAAACTTTATTCAAAAATATACCTGGCAGCTATTTCTAGCCAATGTTTCACACCTTGGTTTGCAATCTATATGACGGGTACAATGAAAATATAGCTTTTCTAGGTAGAGGGTAGTACAGCAGAAGAAAACACATTGAATAAAACAAACAAAGCTTTAATTGGATTAACATGTTTTAAGTGACATAAGCTTTCAGACTCCTTATGTTACTTTTTAAAGACATGGCTATAACTTCTCATATCCCTTTCTTCTAAATGCTGTATAGATTATAACATCGGATTTTGCTACCTAATGAGAGTTCTATGACAGCTTTATGGGAAAGGTTAGTATTACTTATTTATAGAAAGCGTGTTCTCCTTCATGGAGAGCACGTGTTGCGGTGGGGGCTGACAAGACACACCAAATTAGTGGGGCGGGCTAATTGATTGTTGGCCACTGTTGTGATTGGGCTTCTCTTGTTATTGGGGAGAAGTTAATGTTGCTATTTTGTGATTGACAGCCAGAAACATTAAAACTCCCTGCATGCAGCGTAGAGCTTCCTCTTTTCGTTGCGTGCATTGGATTGCCCCCCCCCCTATATTTAGGGCTGTTTGCATTGACCTTGCTATGCCGGTCATGGCGTCGTCTGCTCTTGGAGCAGGGGCCCAGTAGGAATTTTGTCCATTTGGCTGATTGGCTGGTGCCATTTGGTTTTTGCCTACTGCGTAGCAAATCGTCACAACTTGCAAGGTTGTGGTTAGGCATGGGTTTTTTGGTTTGGTTGGTTGAGGGGCATGGATTGGCTGTGCCTGCCCCTCTAATGCTGCTGCTGCAAGGGTATTCTGTTAAAGGAATACAGGGGCTCATCATTCCTTTGTCCGAACCCTGTCAAGGGGCTAGGGCTACCCAAGAGCCCCTGGCTGCATTTGGGGAGGGCTGAGTGCAGGTTCCCTGCTCCGTTGCTATCCCCAAATGTATTCCCCTTTTCTGACTTTCGCATGCATGCGAAATGTCAGTCTGTCCCCCCCCCCAGGGTCAGATAGTTGCAACCAATGCCTAAGCAACCACTCACATTTAATATAGTCATGGCCAAAATTATGCCAAAAACCTTAAACAAAATTTCTGTGTGAAGTGTGAGTTTTTTGGGGTGGCCTTGGGGACCTCGACACGCAAATATGTATATTCCACCAACTCATGTAGACTACATGGTGTATAGCAAACATAAAATCGCAATAAGCATAAATAAATATAAGCAGAAAATATAATAACTGGTGGTAAAATTCAACCACCTAAAATGGTTGACACAAGAAAATTTTCCAAAGAATTAATATTGAGGGTGCTTAGCAGATTTCTATCAGTGGAGCATTCCATATTGATGGACCAGCCACACTAAATGCTCCATTTATCATAGATATCAGAAGGTGAGACACTCCTGGAAACATTTTGCAGACATGAAAAATACATGAGCCACCAGGCCATAAGCAACTCACAAGCCATGTAAGCATGCATGCCCACTAATGGTCAATGAGCCTCTGAGTTTTGCTGCCTGTCTGGGACCACAGTGATAAAACAAGTTGGTGGGTTAACCTGTCAAGTCCTTGGCAGGCGACAATGCTTGGCCTTTGGCGTGGTAAGACACAAATTGTGCATGTCTGATGTTCTTCTCACCCCACAATTTCATATATCTGCAAATAGTAGCACAGTCAAGAAGAGAACACCCATGACTTTGGGAACTGAAAGAACTTGCCACTCTTTTAAAGAAACAGTTGGTTCTAAACAAGTTTTCTGTCACCTCTCCTCTTACATATATTTCTTATATTGCAGGCCCTGATGCCTTTAAATGCATCGCATGCTTTGAAACAGGCATAGGTAAACTCGGGCCTCCAGATGGTTTGGGACTACAATTCCCATCAGAGAATTTCTGCAGGTGGGCAGGTGGGCAGTAGTCAGGATATAGTCTGGTTTCACCCAATGCCTAAACCAAACCGGCTACATCTGTAACCAATAAAGTTGTAGCCTAATTTATCCCATTAACCCAAAGTATTTGTGTTTGTGTATTTATTATCTAAGGGAACTGCGGGGCCCGGGGCCTCGCCACGCAATAAGCTAAACAAACGGTGAACAGGCCTTGCAAGACTCACAACTAGACAGTCTTTGGGCCTCTGCAGCAGCAGGAGGAACCAAAGAAAGACTGATGAGGTTGAAGGGATTATAGACAAACACTTGGGAAGTTTAAACTCCTGGCTGTTTTTCTCCATCCAGTGTTAATCTCTGCCTATCTTATCTTCACTTTAGAGGCTAATTGCCTCTAGAGTCAGAAAGAGGAGAAGGGCAGGGACAATTAACTGCTAACGGACAGATAAGATAAGCAAAATAAACACAATATGAAGAAAGGTGGCAAGTGGTTCCTGTGTGTTTGCCTATGTCATGTCTTCACACAAGCAGCGAAAGTGGTAGAAATTTACTTCAAATTTATATAACAGCTAGAAAGTGTACTTTTCCATCATCTGACTTCATTTTCCAACATAGACTAGGCAAACCTCCTGCTTGCCTGGTGCCCTACAGATTTTATGGACTACAGTGGTACCTCGGGTTAAGTACTTAATTTGTTCTGGAGGTCCGTTCTTAACCTGAAACTGTTCTTAACCTGAAGCACCACTTTAGCTATTGGGCCTCCTACTGCTTCCACGCTGCCGCTGCACAATTTCTATTCTCATCCTGAAGCAAATTTCTTAACCCGAGCTACTATTTCTGGGTTAGCGGAGTCTGTAACCTGAAGCGTATGTAACCTGAAGCGTATGTAACCCGAAATACCACTGTACATCTCTAATCATTGGCCAAGTTGTATCCCACAGCATTTGGAGAGCACCAGTTTGGGAAATACTTGCATAAGACTATGATTTCTAAAAGCTCTTGCTACCTAAGTTCAGGCGAGCTTCAAAATTAGCAAAAGTGAGGCCTGGTTTCAATGCATATACAGTACTAGGGAAATTGTATATAAAAATGCATATATTAGTGAAATAACATACAAAAATGATGTTATATTTGGGGGGAATGCTGGAAATATGTATTTATTAGTCTAACTGCATACAAAAATGACTGCACACTAAAATACTGTCAAATTTTAATAAGGAGTTGCATTTAAAAAAAATGCAAATTGCTGCAAGTGAAGAAATGAATTTAAGATTGGAAAAATGAGAAACCAATACAAAATGAAATTAACCAAATATTCCATCTGTAGATGGACTGTACCACTTCAGACTGCTGCCATAGGGTTGTAAATTTTTTAACACTCCTGTACGCAAAATACTTCCTACAAAAACAAAAAAGCATAGCAGGAGCAAATCGGGATAGAACTGTTCTTCCTGATGTATCTAGGATATGGTGAGGAAGGCCCCCGCCAGGGGCGCAAGCATGGGGGCTGCAAAATTGGCAAAAAATATGTTTATAAATATGTCTATAAATAAAAATATTGATTATTGCCTCATAAGAAAAGGTTTTAAATAGAGGGTCTTTATATGATATGCGGACCCCCTGTTTTTCCCTACCTGTTTTTTGACCCCACCTGAATAAAGTGGACTTAGCCTGAAGTTACAACATGTCTAGATTACTGTAAGGCACTCTATATGAGGATATGTTTGAAAATGACTTGGGAACTTTTGAATGCAGCCATTGGTGTGCTCATTTGGGTTAGAGGGTTAGAAAATATTGCACAGCATATTTGTAATTTGTGTTTTATTATGTGATTTTTATGCTTTATATTTGTTCTGTGTGACAGGACTTTGGAGGAAAATAGCCTATACATATTACTTGCAATTAGTTAACAAGATTTGTTTTTAATTTACAAGGTGTTGGGGGGGGGTTGTTGTTTTTCAGATGGCAGAATGTTCAGAAATAGTTTTCCTCATCTGCCACCCGAAGAGATACAGTCCTCTCAAAATTCAAATTCTTCATTCAGCTACATTTGTAGACCACACCTCAGAGCTTGCCATATTCACAGCTACACACAAACTGTAACACATAGCTGTTTCAGAATTAATTATTTTCTCCAAATCCATGCAATCTGATGAGCTTTATTTGAAAGGTCAGTGTAAGGTACAGAAGCATTGACTATTTTGGAGGATGGAGAGATGAATACTGGAGTCCAAAGGAACTCTAGGAAAGAACAGCCTCCAGCAGTTTCTCTTTCCACAAAAAGAAGACATCTCTCGAGCATCAACAACACTGGTTGCAACTCAAGGTACTTGGACAAAGGAAGAGAGTCATCTCTTGGAGTGCCCTACCCTTACCCTATAAATGTTTTGATGATTATTTTTTAAAAAAAAAAGATTCCCTGGTTCCTGAGGCAGCAGTATAGATCACGAAGTACCAGAATCTCAGAAAGATGTTATGTTTTAACAAGCAGACTTTCCGTCTTTTTATACTGTATAGTAGTAAGCTGGTATACAAAAAAATACAAAGCATAACAGGAAGGTCTGAAGAAGAGTGAAAAAAGGAGGAATGTTTTGGTGTACCAGATAGATGCAGACAGAAATAAAGTGAGTGCAAACTGATATGTCATTCTTTGACAACAACTGCGGAATCCACAAGAAGCTACAAAATGAATAATATGAAAATATGAATGTCAGAGCTTCACTGAATATTCTTAAGTTTAAATCTTTCACAGGGAAATGTACCATTTTGTTGAAGTAAACACTTTCCCCCTGAAAATGTGTGAGTTGTTCACCCCCACCCCCAAGTCTTCTCTGAAGCCATGTTTTCTCACAGCTACTGTTTCAGCCCCAAAATTTCCCTTGCGGTGATTTCTTTCTCCTTCATGGATTAGTCATATGTGGGATTCCATTCGCCAACAAACAATGCAGGAGATTACATTGTCCCAACAGTATGCAGAATTTGCTACTAGACATCTCTGAAGGAAGGTGAGGGCATGTGAGAGCAATGTTGATGAACGATTGAACCTCTCCCAACAACAACAGACTATAATTGGATAGGAAAGGCTTTCTTTTTATGGCACTGAAAACGTTCTCATCTGGAAATAAATTAAGCTCAGCCTGCCATCCTAGATATTTTGTTGGGAGAACCAAAGGGACCAGGGCCCTATACAATTGGCACCTATAGATGAGACTATATGGTACTCATGAGAACTACTTTCTGCGAGGAAACCCCAGCTCTCTCTAAATTGGGGTGACTATCCTGCAGACCATAGTCTACATCCACCTCTCCTGGTGATTATATGTGACCCACAAGCCTGTGTCCCAATAATATGCCTACACTTAAAAATAATATTTGCATTCACATTATTACAGAGTGGTATCTAAGGATCTGAATACAGGGAGGGCCCCTATTTTTACCTTTATAGAAGCACCTTTTCTTCCCCAATCCAGCACCACTCTTAGAAGGTCAGGGCCATTGCTTGGAGGTCTTGGAGGCTAGGCAATAGTAAGCATTCTGTTTTCCATCTTGGACTTTTTAAAACTGGTGTCGTACCAGGGAAAGAAGGAAACACTTTCCAAAGATATCCAGGAATGTGTTTGCCTCCCAGAGAAGCGCAAAATCTGCCCTGGAGAGCAAAAACACTATGTTTTTTTCCTCACAAGGAAGCACCAGGACACGAAGAGAGCCTCTTATACCAGCAATTCCCTGAATAGCAAAAACAAAAAAGCTGCTGAATGAGTGTGTCTGTTGGGCACAGATTAGCATGCTGTCCTTGGAGGAGAGGCAAATCCTCAATGTGGCCCTTAAGCCAAAAAAGGCAAGCCAACCCAGTTCTAATTGTATCAGAATTGATGACCTGCCATCACTTCTGTGTGCTCCCATACTTAAAAGTTAGATCTCCATCACCCTTCACAGGATAATTTGCAATGTTCTTACCTCAGGGAGTCTTGAAAACTAGTCAATCCTTTAGTGGGTTTCATAATTACCATTTGATTGAGACGATACAAGTTTTGCTTCCCTGGGCCTCTGGCCAATGCATTTTGGATCCTTTGAGCAGGTACAGATTTTGCCAAAGGCAAAAATCATCTGAAAATGGGAGGAAGATAATTATCTAACTTGACTCTTGCTAGGAATTCTTTGCAAAGCTACATGAAAATCTGGAAACTACACATAAAACATGTGTTTTGGTTGCTCTCTGTGGGGGAGCAGTTCACATAGAAGTAGAGGAAAACAATAGAAACTGCTCAAGACTAATAGCTTCAAAGAACAGAACTACATAATATACAATTCATCCAGAACCACATATGGCAAGTCTCATGGTCCATTCATTCAACCATTGATCAATGTTGTCAATGACAGATGGCTAACCTAATGCTATAAAAATGAATTTGTTTAGAAAATGAGTTTTCAACTGCCTTTTGAGACCTTGAGATATGCTTTGTACTTGAATCTTAAACGCACTAATGTGGAAGTAATTTGTGTGGACTACTAGAATTTTGTTATGCAAATAAGTTAAGTGCAAGTCTTTTGAAGTGTATTTGGAAGCACACCCTGTTAGTACCAAAGAGGTGAGCATGGGGTCACAGCGGAAGGATCACAACCTTAGTGCCACATTTCAGTTAGCTTTATTTGTATGTATTCTACAAATATCTAAGCTTCATTCATCCAGAAATATCTCCAAGTGTTCACACTTCTAACTTGGTGATAAAGATATAAGAGTGAAGAGAAGCAAAAAGATGATGGGTCCAGCCAGGTAAAGAGAATATATGACTATGTCATCTCACTGTCGGGCCACAGTGGGAGTGTCTCTCACAGAGTTCTCTCTAGCAAACATACAGGAAAACTCTATGAGCTTCAGTTCCTGTCATGAGCCTATGTAGCAAGCATGCATTGTTGGTTTGACTGCATTGTAAATACCCCACGCATATGACAGCTGGCTCTGGGGTGTTTGGTATGTTTTTATATGTACTGGAAGCCGCCCAGAGTGGCTGGGAAACCCAGCCAGATGGACGGGGTAAAAATAATAAAATTGTTGCTGCTGCTGCTGCTGCAATGGTGCCTTCCTAGAGTGATGAAAATGAAAAGATGATTATTTATCTTATTGTGAAAAATGTAAAGAGAAGGAAAAATTAAAATAAAATAAATTTAGCCTCGCTAAATGCAGTCAGATTTCCTTCTGAAAACATGCATAGTGTTGCACTGTAGGTCAGGTTTCTGAGAATCTGAAAAACTAGGTTTAGAGGAGCTGTTTATATGACTAGAATCAGCAAATATACAAATATATTAAGAGTCAACAGTTGACTAGGCTCTGAACAGCTAACGAGTTTCTTTCATTATTATTATTTCAGTAGCCCATTTGAAGGAAAAAAAGCTGAAACTTCAGAACATTAGTATATAATTAGGAATTTGTACTATCTGCAAAGAATAATGAGCTAATTAGTCCCTGCTGTATACGTGCTTGCAGTTATGACATATCAGAAAATGGTACATTGGGGGGTGGGGTTGTTTTAATAGCTTGCTTCTCCTCTGCTTGGTCTAGGCCGGCTCAGCTACCGGGAGCTCTGCTGCTGAAGGGAGTTAGGGTCTGGCATACTTTACACTGGCTTAACCTGACTTCCCACACTTAGAGGTGCCCCCTAAAACATTTACAGTGGTACCTCGGGTTAAGTACTTAATTCGTTCCAGAGGTCCGTTCTTAACCTGAAACTGTTCTTAACCTGAAGCACCACTTTAGCTAATGGGGCCTCCTGCTGCCACCGTGCCGCTGGAGCACGATTTCTGTTCTCATCCTGAAGCAAAGTTCTTAACCTGAAGCACTATTTTTGGGTTAGCGGAGTCTGTAACCTGAAGCGTGTGTAACCTGAAGCGTATGTTACCCGAGGTACCACTGTAGTGTAATCATACTGTGTAAAAGAAAGTTTGAACTATGATGATGGTGTTTGCTGTTAATTGGGCTGGCCAAGTTTTTTGCTTATGAGATTGGAGGGTTGTTTTTGTGAATTTCTTATGAATTCCAGTGTGTGTGTGTGTGTGTGTGTGTGTGTGTGTGTGTGTGTGTGTTTGTATCCTATTGCTTATGCTCTTAAAAACTCAAGTTACTTGGATACTCTTTCAGTGTAATAACTGAATAATAGTAGCACTAATTAATAAATAAAGTTGATGCCCGTTCCAGGCACATGTATTTGAACCTCTTAATGAATTACAAGCTCGCAAACAAAATTTCAAGAGGCACAAAAAAACCCCCATGGAATAAAAACTGAAGCAAAGACGCCCTCAGTGAGCCCCAGCTGTCAAATGTTGCATGATTTAGCAATAAGAGTAATAATAGAAGTGGAAGTAAGATGCTACTTGCAGCAGCGTTACTGTGGATTGTCTAAGGAACGTGGAAAACTCCAATTCTATGGAATAACAGACTCATAGGAATCTCTCTCTGCACGGCTAAACTTACTTTTGTAAAGGAAGGAAGGACGGAAGGAAGGAAGGTTGGTATTTTTTTGGCTTTATCTATGGTTTCTTTGAAGGTTGATATGGCAACCCATGTTTAGCAACAGGTTCAAAATGAGATAACATATTATTTATCCCTCCCACCTACCCATCATGAAACAAGTCCATGGATGGGCATTCAAAATAAGAAGAAATATTGGCTTGTTGTATAATATGGTCTTCTCTTGCTGATTTATTTCAGGAAAACATTTTTTCTTCCCCTCTTTGCCTTCTTTTTTTCTGCTGTCCTAGACACTTTGACAAAAACAACAAAACTACCAGAAAGTGTAATTGTTTCCTGCCTCAAATACCCTGATCTTTCACCTTTCTTACTCTAGAGCACTTCTATAATGGAACTGAAAATCGTTTGACAGTTTAGGACAATTAAGTGAAGAGTTTTCCAATACTTGTTTTTTTACTCTCTCTTTGCCATTTCAAGCCATTTCAAACCCATTTTAGCTGTTTGTTGTTTTAATGCTCCTGGTTCTGAAGTCTATTTTAAAATAAAATAAAATGTATACAAAGCTTAAAAATACATTTAAACCACATGTTTATATAAATAATGTCCAACACCGCTATATCCATAATGGATAATAATACTTTACTGCTGTTTTTGGAAAAATTAAACATTCAATATTAAAGTTTAATTAGGAGCCATATTATGGAATATGCTACCTATAGCTTATGTTGAGTGCTCACTGGAAGGACAGATCCTGAAGCTGAAACTCCAATACTTTGGCCACCTCATGAGAAGAGAAGACTCCCTGGAAAAGACCCTGATGTTGGGAAAGATGGAGGGCACAAGGAGAAGGGGACGACAGAGGATGAGATGGTTGGATAGTGTTCTCAAAGCTACCAGCATGAGTTTGACTAAACTGTGGGAGGCAGTGGAAGACAGAAGTGCCTGGCGTGCTCTGGTCCATGGGGTCATGAAGAGTTGGACGCAACTAAACGACTAAACAACAAAGCTTATGTTCATAGCACAGTGTCAAATCCCACAATGCATCTCTTTCCAAACAGTCCTCATGACTGCTGCAGCATGCATCTTCACTATTCTGTTGCTGTCTAAGTCAGTGACATAAGGATGTACTTACCTGCAATGGTAATGGCTTTGTTGGGAAAGGTCTGCTGTGGATGAACAACTGGATGGAGCCCACCACTCCCATGTTCTTCCACCACTTCTCCTCTGAGGCTGGAGACAAGGATCACAACCCCAGCTGGTTAACTCAAATCATTCAAAAAACAACAACCAAAAAAATCCCCATTGCAACCTTGGCCCTCCTGAGCCACCAAGTGCCAACAGACTACAACCTGCCCTTGAAGCTTTAGCCAACTCTGTAAAATCAGCAAGTATGTCTAATAAAAGTGATTGTGCATATATAACCTAACAGAAAATTCTGTGAGGCTAAGTTAAAGAAGGACCATTTGTTAGGGATGTGGTGAATGCCAATATTACAAACAACAGACAAAGGAATATAAAGATGGAAGAAGCATCCTCCTCATCATCAAACCTTTATTGGCATCACATACAAACATTCAGAATAAATAGGGCAGTGCGATCTCGTCGCCATTTCAACAGTACAGTCATTTGCCAAAGGGAAGAAGAGGCAAGCATACCATTTCAGTGGAAGAAGCAGGTTTTCAACAATTTCTCACATTCCTGCAGCAAAACACAGCCTCACTCATAATTATAAACATTAACTTTCTGTGGAAAACTAATCTTCTTCCCCCTCATGGCTTAAAATAAGAATCTTGAAATTTCTTGCCAAGTGAGTGGATGACACCATTGTCATAATGTTTTCACAGCAGTCAATCATCACAGGCCCAAACCCTGATAACCAAACAGGCACCGTGGCTGTGGAGACAGAACATCAGCAGATGTTTGTTTTTCTTTTCATCAGATAGTTGTAGTACTACAGGGAAGTGCCATAGCTCTATCACATAATGCTCTCCAAAATCAAAGGCAGTCTCTGCCAATCAGTGTAGACAGGGGAAGCTTTTTCAGTGTGAGGGCCAAATTCCTTCATATATGACAGGCATGGCCAGACTTGGCCCTCCAGATGTTTTGGGACTACAACTCCCATCATCCCTAGCTATCAGGACCAGTGGTCAGGGATGATGGGAATTGTAGTCCCAAAACATCTGGAGGGCCAGGTTTGGCCATGCCTGATATATGACCTTCCAGGGACCACATGCTAGAGGTTGAACCAGAGGGGAAAGTGGGTGGATCAATGCACAAGACCCTTCCTTTTGTACAGTAGACTAAGAAATTTCTACACACACACGGTTCTTTATCTACTCAAACAATAAGTAGTGTCACCATTAAACCCTCAAGGAATGAATGGAGCAGAACTGGTGAAGAGTGACCTAGGGAGTATCCCAAGGGCCAGATAGAAAGACCCCTAATGAAGACTCTAATGAGTTGATGGACCAGTGGTCTGGCTCAGGATAAGGCAGGTTCCTATATCACAACAGAGCTAATGGATTTTGGCCCATTAGGAAAAACAGGGCATTACTCCACCAACCTCACCCAGGCCCCACCCTGCCTGTTTTCTTACTTGTATCCATGGAAGGTGTGGCACTGCCTGACAGTTTCCTCGTCTTCCAGTGTTGCCTTTGTAGAGCTCAGCAGGAAGGAGAATGGGGACAAAGCTAGACTACGTTAGCTCTGTTTGTCGTTGGCGCTAGTTCCACCTACTCCTTAGATTCCCTGACTTGTGCCCCACCAGTCCCAATGGGCACCAGCCCCCACTGAAGAAAGGCCTGTGGTGTGCACACTCCACTTTCTTCTTTCTTGCCATTTTTTAAATAAAAAAACCCTGTAAAACCTGTTTGACTAAAGATTACAATAAGTCAAAAGCAACGAATGTGTAGACCTCTATGTATGATGCCTCAATTGTACTAACTCTCTAACTCCCTAAGGGTGCGATCCTATGCAATCCCATATCTAGGCACAATACCAGTGTCCTTCCTTTCCCAGAGCTACAATTCCCTGAGTGGTTTGACAATCAATCCCTCTTCAGCATGCTTAACCAACTATAGCCCCCATAATTCATTGAGGGAAACCATGGCTGTATAAAGTGGTTTCATAGTGCATTAAATGTGAATATGGCCTTATTGAACTTAATGGGGCTGACGTCTGAGGAAAACATGCAGAGAATTGTGCAGTTAGGTATCATTGTCCACCTTTCTGGTCCTTATTCATTTGTGGTGTGTGGGCATGTATGTGAAGTACTTGGCCACCACAGTACATGAGGGCTCAGTCAGACTTCCTTTGGAGTTTGAAAGTCTTTCAAACCGCTTGTTGCAGCTGTGATGATAAAGCCAGCTAAAGATATAGGCTTGCACTTTCTCAGCCTATGACATTTTGGCTCTTTGGGATTTCCTTGATAGCATAGGGTTGGGGTTTTTTTATGTATTATGCCTGATAAGATAGAACAAGGAGCTCCTAAGACAGGGGTCATGCTCTTCGAAGCTGCAACAGTTAATGTGAACTGTCAAACCACAGCTGTTAATGTGAGAACTGCTTTTGGCAGAACAGATCTTCAGTTGCTGTATGGGTGTATCGGAGGAAAAGGAGATTCATTTAGAGGACACTCCGAAGGGAATGTTGTGATGTGGAATATGCTAATATGAGGCATTTTCATCTTAGACACAAGGTTAATAAAATATTACAAGGCAAAGGTTAGCAAGCATGGGGAGGGTAGTTCTGCTCTGAAATCTAAAGTAAATGGATGCCAACAGCTGAAGTTATCAAATGTTCTTTGAATTTCCACACTCACTATTAGCTCCTTAAAACTTGTGTCTATTTTTGAAAGTGTTTGGAAGGTCATCAGCATGATAACAACTATCTGTAGTCCTGCAGAGGGGATTATGGCTTTAAAAATAAAATTATAACGCAAGAGCTGCAGCTTATTTTACTGTGTTCAAATATACAATTCAAAATTATGAGCTACAGCACCAACTGTTTGTCCATTTTGTTTAGAGGAAGGGGTCAAAGTACAGCTTTCTGGGTAGGTTCGGTATTTTCCTCAACCTCCTTTTTTGCTCACCATATACCCTTCCTGATTGTCCCCCAATCTGCTTATGGTTTAGCAGCATTTAAAAACAAACAAGACCTGGTTAATTCTTCTTCCTAGAACTCCTGATCTAACAGTGAAGTGACGATATATTGATGCTCAATGTGTAAGATTGCTGTGAAAAACAATTGAGAGTGAGGGTCATATTTCTGGGATCAGCATTCCCTTTACTCAAGGTGAACATTATTGGTTTTGTGCTACTTGGCTTTGGCATATGGCTAAAGTCAAAAGAAGATGGACTTCTATTTATGTAACATAATTCATTTGAAACACATAGGCAATATTTCCAAATGGTTCAAGGGGATTAACAATGAAAAAGAAGTAGCCTGTTGATCCATTGACTGACTGACTGACTGATTGATTGATCAATAGATAGATAGATATACACACAAGAAAAATACATAGATACATACACCAAAAATACAATCATGATACTGTCAAACACTAAGACATCTTGTTTAAAAGAAGATATGAAGCAGCAAAATAACAGAATGATAAAACCATAAAAACACAAGTAAAAACTCACCAATTTTTTGAACTCACAAAAATTACTAAGAAATGAAGGTCTTCCTAAAAAAAAAAAAAATGAGAAGAGAACCAGAAGCCATCCTTTTATTAAGGGGCACCACAACATTCCTCTGTTCATCTACATCAGACCACACTTGGACCAATGCATGCAAAATTCACACTAGATTTTAACTCTGCGTAACTATCTATCTAAACGCAAGTGATGATTACACAAATGATTAAAACAAGTTTGTTCTTTCCATCTTGAAAGGTTCTTTGGCATGTTTGCACTGCCTGTGAGTGCCGGTAATTAAAGAGATGTACTTTGAAGATAGCACTCAAGCAAATTCTCGAGAATGTACAGAATAAAGGATGGCCAGCATTAAGCATTTCAGCCCCAGTTGTGATCTACACAGATCAAAATTAGAAACTGTGCCAACATCTGAAAACAAATGGAGGAGGAGAATTACATGAAAGGAAATGCATAGCACCATAAAAACCAAGACAGATGCGTGAAGATCTAATTACTGCTGATTTGAGGAAATGAAAAGCAAATAAGAAGAAACTATACACCAGAAAAATAAAACTACACAAGAGTATTGCCAGCAATGACATTGGGAGAGGGGGCATTAAAAATAAGAAGGCAAAATTAGCTTTATTTTCAATGTATGCAATCTCCAGTTGAGACTTGTTTCCTCCTCCTCCTCCTCCTCCTCCTTATTCTGATTAATGAACAGACAAGATCTTTTACACCCTTTGTGGTCAATATTCTAACCTATCATTTGTAGCCAGTGAACCAGTTGTCCTTTCCTTATCATTGATTCTATTCCCATTTATTCAGAGGAATGGAAAAGTGATTTTTCACTGGCAGAGAAGAATACTACCCGGAATGGATGATCGCATGGCTACATGACTGTTTTTAGATTAGCAATAATCCATTTCCGAGACGTATTTTGTGGATAGGTGGTTTCATAATAAATACTGCAGAGATATCAGCTATGTAATTCAGTGCTACTTTGCTTTCAGCAGCTTCAGAGGATACAGAAAGAAGGTACTGGTAGTTATTTCAGGTTGAAGACAAACACAAAAGAGAAACAGAGGGATTTTTCTGGCTTCACAACTAGAGTGAGTATACCAGCATTTTATTTTTTTTAAAGTGTTTTTTAAAAGGTTAGTGCCATAAGTACTTGAGGAACAGTCTGTCTCTATGTGAGCCTACCAATTCATTAAAATCTGCAATCTGAGGTGAGGATGATGAGCACCAGAGGGTGGGCCTTCTCAGTGGTGGCACCAACCTGCAGAGGTTTACCTGAAGCCTACCATGTCCTTTCAGCACCAGTCAAAGACAGTTTAATTTTTCTATGCTTTTTACATGAATTGTGAATCCTGATGTTTCATTCCTACTTTCAGACTTTTGTATCTTTTTTTCCTTTTGTATTTCTTTCATTTATATTTCAGTGTGTTTTATTATGACTTTTGTAAACCATCCTGGGTATAAAATTGAATGGTTGTGTGCAATAAATAAATATTCCACTGATCCAAGTGCTCACTACTTCTCCTCTAGTGGGAAAAGTTAGCCATGTCCCTGTGCAGGGTAGCTGCTCGCAAATTGTAGTAGTCATTGGGACGCCCAGCCCTGTCTGAATATTTGTGGCCTTGCCTTTGCAGAGCATGTGTGAGGTGAGAAGGACAAGGCAATCCTCCAGAAGGCTTTTACCACCTCATTGGCTGGACAGATAGCATGTCACTGATTAAGACAAGCATGATCAAGAGCCGCAGCTCTAACACCCAAGTAGTAGGGACGTTCCTGTTACAACATAGGAAGCCAGATGTCTTGCAGGAAACCCAAGTCGTTCAGGGGCATGTGCAATCTGTGAAGTCCCATTTAAGGCCAAGAGTATTCCTGCATCTCAATCAAAATCAGTCATCTCCACCCCATTCCTGACCTTGTCCAGGTACAGTGGTACCTTGGGTTAAGAACTTAATTCGTTCCAGAGGTCTGTTCTTAACCTGAAACTGTTCTTAATCTGAAGCACCACTTTAGCTAATGGGGCCTCCCGCTGCCACCGCGCCACCGGAATGCAATTTCTGTTCTCATCCTGAAGCAAAGTTCTTAACCCAAGGTACTATTTCTGGGCTAGCGGAATCTGTAACCTGAAGCGGCTGTAACCTGAAGCGTATGTAACCTGAGGTACCACTGTATTGCTGCTCAAATGTCCTGCTAAATTTTACATCCTGTCAGATTGCCTCATGTGGTGTAAAGCAACGCTGTATCTTCCTGAAATCTAATTAGCCACTCAACACTTGAGTGCTTAGTCCAAATTATCTTTTGCAAGAAGAGCGGAGACCTCCAAACAATGTCATCATTTCTGATTAGCAGGTCCAACTTGGTGCTTCTTCCTGTCAGATCACTTCATTCTATTCAAGAGAAGAAGCCATGAAATTCAAGATAGTCCATTCCTGTCCCTGCCCTACCCATCCATACCAGTTCAGTTGGAACTGCTGGGTATTGTTTAAGTTTCTGATTCTTTATTCTTGACAGCAAAGGCCTTGCTGGCATCATGGACACTCAGGTGACTCCTAGATAAGAGATTCTGAATGTGAACAAAGGATTTTGATTTGCTGGATCCTGCAACTATGCAACTATGAGCCACCTACATACTTGGTTTTATCACACAGTATTGATAGATCAATACTTCTGAGTTCTTCTCCTAATTTTAAAAGTGGAGGCATCCATAAGGAAGGCGCATGGACACTTGTGATTGCAGAACAGTGGTACCTCGGGTTAAGAACTTAATTCATTCTGGAGGTCCGTTCTTAACCTGAAACTGTTCTTAACCTGAGGTACCATTTTAGCTAATGGGGCCTCCTGCTGCCTCTACACCGCCGCTGCACGATTTCTGTTCTCATCCTGAAGCAAAGTTCTTAACCCGAGGTACTATTTATGGGTTAGCCAAGTCTGTAGCCTGAAGCGTCTGTAACCTGAAGCGTCTGTAACCCGAGGTACTACTGTAGTTTATTTCAATTAGTTTTTGAACTTTTTTTAAGTGGACATGAGTGGAAGAAGAGCTTAGGAAAATACCCTACTTTACTCCAAATTTCAAGGACATTGTGCTATGTTAATTTTCCATAGCTGGAGGAAGAAAGGAAACAGCAGTGACAATATGTATGGGATACCAAAAGTTACTAATAGACATAATGGTTATCTTTTATCTGCAAGACTGCTAAGGGGTGAACAGTAAGAATGGTATTGCCCTCAACATCTACCTGTTGGGTTTCCCATGGGTATATGATTGAACACTGTTGCAACAAGATTTAAGAAGAGCCATAGCTCCAAAGTAGAGCACCTGCTTTTTGCAAAGAAAACCACAGGTTCAATCCCTGGCCTCACCAGGTAGGACTGGGAAGAACCAGTGTCCTGAAACTCTGTAGAGCTACATTGGCCAATGGCATGAGTCAGTATAAAACAATTTCCTCTGTTCCTAAAATTCAGGACTAGGTGGGTCTTTGATCTTATTCAGCAGGGCTTCTCTTGAGTTTCTATGAGAAGGCAAAAACTAACACTCAGTTTGCTGGTACACTTGCCTCTCATACCCTCCAACATTTCTCCAATGAAAATAGGGACGTCCTGTTCCATAATAATAATTTTACTATTTATGTCCTACACATCTTACTGGGTTGCCTCAGCCACTCTGGGTAGCTTCCAACATATATAAAAACATAATAAAACATTAAACATAAAAATTTCCCTATACAGGATTGCCTTCAAAAGTCTTTGGAGTTGGATAACTCTATACCCTCCAACATTTCTCCAGTGAAAACAGGGACCTCCTAAGGAAAAGTGGGACATTCCAGGATCAAATCAGAAACCGGGACGGCTTCCTTAAATCAGAGATGTCCCTGGAAAATAGGGACACTTGGAGGGTCTGGTCTCTTAGTTTAGTTGTAAAACTGGCCTCACATTTTTAGATTCCATCATCCTTTTATATTCAGTTTTCATCCTCAGAAAGAATAAAATACACATTGACAGTATTTGCACATATCCCATTATAGTCTGTTAAACAGGTGGTACAGGTTTTTGCAGTGCTTCAAAACCCTGTAATATCTGTTTGACCAGAGGCAAGAATGGGGCAAAGCAAATGACTATTAACAGTCATGATAACAAATCTGTTTGCCTTCTCTGGTGCAGCCTCAAAATCTATTATTACAAGATATCCACAATTCCCTGTTAAGATCTAAAACAAAGTATTTTTAAAGACTGTTAAAACAAACAAATTAAAATACAACTTCCTCCCACACATTACCAATAATAAAAGTTAAAATTCAGTGTAAAAGCAGTTACATCATATCATCACTGCACTCCCTTGTGTATTATTATAATCATTAATTTCTACCATGCGAGTTCAAGTCACAAAGCGGTTTTTAATAGAAGAATCAGTCGAGAATGCAAAAACCAGAGCAATTTAAAGTTAATTATTATTATTCACTTCCTCTTCATTTCTCGTCAGTAGCAAAAGGCAGAATGAAATGTTCCCTACTAAAACATTTGAAGAGTCACATTGAAAGTACCTTGGGCCTTGTATTTAAAAGCTGGCATTTTTTAAAGGGCACTGGAACTGTTCAATCAGTCAGCTATATCAATGTCCAGGTTATGACTGTTGCCTCATGTATTTGAAAATAAATTCCACTATATTAATTGGGCCTTGCATGGCCATATTTTTGTTCTTACATCTCTCTTCTCCTTACTACTCACTTGTTATTGGCTGGCAAAGGAAGCCAAAGAAGCCTCTAAGACTGCATAGGTAAAGGTAAAGGACCCCTGACAGTCAAGTCCAGTCGTGAACAACTCTGGGGTTGTGGCGCTCATCTCGCTTTACAAGCCAAGGGAGACAGTGTTTGTCCGCTTCCTCAGACAGTTTTTCTGGGTCATGTGGCCAGCATGACTAAGCTGCTTCTGTCACAATGGAACACCGACATGGAAATGCTTTTCACCTTCCCGCTGGAGTGGTACCTATTAATCCACTTGCACTTTTTGGGTGCTTCCGAACTGCTAGGTTGGCAGGAGCTGGGACCGAGCAATGGGATTCCAACCATCAACCTATTGATCGGCAAGCCCAAGGCTCAGTGATTTAGACCACAATGCCACCCGCATGGTCTAACTGCATAACGTACATTTAATGCACATTTAAAGCACACCCAGCCAAAGCATCATGGGAACTGTAATTTGTTTAGGGTGCTGAGAATTGTTGCGCTGTAGTGGATAAAATACAGATAGATAGATAGATGATAGATAGATAGATAGATAGATAGATAGATAGATAGATAGATGATAGATAGATATTGATAGTGCTTTAATTCTACTTTCATGGTGGGCTACTTTAAAGAATGGTAGGCAGGATTTTGTGGATCATCTGAAAGCTGAAAGCTCCAAGACAGTAACAGATAAGTTGTGTCTAATGGTATTATGAAATTAAAGCATCCTCCTCTACAGATGTTTTGGACTACAGCCCTAGCCAGCAGATAATGTGGGGGCTGCAGTCCAAAGCATTTGAATTAGTAATAATAATAATAATAATAATTTATACCCCGCCCATCTGGCTGGGCTTCCCCAGCCACTCTGGGCGGCTCACAACAGAATATTAAAAATACATTAAAATGTCACACATTAAAAACTTCCCTAAACAGGGTTGCCTTCAGATGTCTTCTAAAAGTCAGATAAGTGTTTATTTCCTTGACATCTGATGGGAGTGCGTTCCACAGGGAGGGCGCCGCTATTGAGAAGGCCCTCTGCCTGGTTCCCTGTAACCTCACATCTTGCAGTGAGAGAACTGCCTGAAGGCCCTCAGAGCTGGACCACAGTGTCCAGGCTGAACAATGGGGGTGGAGGCACTCCTTCAGGTATGGGAATGACACCAGGTTGGGAAATCCTGATTTAAAGAGTGCATAGAAAACAGAACAAGGAGGTGGAAGGCTGAATACCGGAAAGGTGGACCAGAGTAGAGCCTGCAGCCCCATCTGGCCCACCTCTGGGGTGGAGCTAGCAGTGTAGCTGGCTTGTGATAGGTGATTGTTGGGCAAACCACAATCTACTTCCCAGGTCAAGACGAGGAAACTTTTGTGTAACGCTAGCATGGGAAAACACTCTGCCCCCTCCCCCCCCGCCCGATGGCTCATTCCCCATCAGATCATGGTGTGTTGCTCAATGCACCATCCCTCAGAAACACCTGCTCATTTAAAGGTGAGCACACCATGTCCAAACTACAACTCCAGTCCTTATAGCATTTGCAGGCAATAAGCCTAACACTTACGCAGAAGTTCCCTATATCAGTAATAGAGATAATAAATTAAGGTCCCTTCATCTAATTTAGTACTAGAATTAGTTTAAATATGAACAAGTAGAGCATTCATTAGTCACTGTGGTTTATCTGTGCTCTGATTGGCAGAGACAATTCCGTTTCATAACTAAATACTACATTGCCTGGTGGGAAATTAAGGCATGTGCAAAGATATTAAATATTCTTTACTTCTCACCATGAAGTGCAGGACACAGACTGTTATATCAGCAATATTAGGCAGATATCCAAGATTTCAGTGTACAGGGCCGAAATTCTATGCTTTTAAAATTTCAGATATAGAATAATACTAAGCCGTTTACAAATGCATTTAAATAAAATACACACTTAGCTATGAATAAATTCCATTGAACTTAATATGCTTTATTGCTGAGTAAGTATTTATAGGCCTCCACTGTTAACTGGTCATCAAGGAGGTAAGTATCCAGTCATATTTTTAATGCCCCTGTTAAAAAAGAAATTAATCCATATTTGCACAATGGAAAGATTCAAAACAAAACATTGGTTATTTGTATTTTTTAATTTATTCATTTAATATATTTGTATCATCCCAAGGTATGTTAAAGCATTTCCCAATAAATAAAAAGTGTAGCAAACAAACAATTCAGCTTCAGAGAAAGAAAACCCTCCACCATGATATGTATTGTTCTCTTTCTCTAAGGTCACATCCGGTATTTTGTGGGAGGGATTCAAGCACATACCAGAAATGTAGGATTCTGTGAGTATAAAGCTGTCTCATTTGGGTAGCAAATCCTCTTAGAGAAATAACAACAACACTGGACTTTCTTCAGTTAGGAAAGTGACAGGAAAATGCATAGAAAGCTATGGGATGAATAAATGCATATTGGGAAGATTCCTCACTACCACACAAGAAAATCAGGATGAATTCAGCATGAAAATTCATTGTCATGTAACTGCTCCACAAACAAATCAGAACAAATGTTCAATAAAGCCAGGATACCATTTAACCTCTACATAAGGTAAAGGTAAAGGGACCCCTGACCATTAGGTCCAGTCGTGAACGACTCTGGGGTTGCGGCGCTCGTCTCGCTTTATTGGCCGAGGGAGCCGGTGTACAGCTTCCGGGTCATGTGGCCAGCATGACTTAAGCCGCTTCTGGCGAACCAGAGCAGCGCACGGAAACACCATTTACCTTCCCACCAGAACGGTACCTATTTATCTACTTGCACTTTGACGTGCTTTCAAACTGCAGGAGCAGGGACCGAGCAATGGGAGTTCACCCCGTCGTGGGGATTCGAACCGCCGACCTTCTGATCGGCAAGTCCCAGGCTCTGTGCTTTAACCCACAGCGCCACCTGCGTCCCTAACCTCTACATAAGCTTTACAAATTAGGATAAATGCTCAATAAACATCTTATCTTGATGAGCCCTAGCAATCTGCATGAAGCAGCATGAGGGTTAAATGGATTTTTGACACTTTGAAAGGAAGGTAGGTAACAAGTGGAGTTTGACATTGAGGGAAAGATGGGATGATATGTTTTTCTTGAATACAGCCCTTGGTGTTTTGAGCTTTCCTGATTTCACATCCCCAAGTGTCAAATGGGCTTCCTGCTCAGATTCAGGAAAATGAGGTCTTTTGTCATTTCAATATAAAAATGAAAAGCTATATGACCGATGTCACTTTTAATTTTGTAATGATCATAAATTATCTTGCAACCCTACAGGAAGGGAGCTCTAATAAATTCAGTGCATTTATACTGGGTCACAGGGTCTCCTCTGTCTTCATTTCTTGGCTAATATTTCACTCATAACAAACATGAGGTAATGAGACTGACTTCACTGCATACATGAGGAGAATAGGGATATTGTGAGCCTGATGCTCACTGTAACTAAAAAGGCATCACTGCACCAATAAAAACTCCTGGTTTGCTCCACTGTATGAAGATCATACTGGAAAGTTAAATCATGTAAATTGACTGGCAAGTCACAAACTGTTATACATCTGTAGCCACAGGCAACAAGTTACACCTAATGGTGCTCCTGGATACAAGTGGGTATTTTATTCCTTTTTAAAAATGCATTCATTCAGTTAGATAGGGTTCAGATGAAGATTGCATTGGAAATGTGAATGGAACCACAGACATGCAAACAGTTACTTATGTCCAGGGATTTCTCTTGAATAGGAAACTGACTTACACTGAGTCACACCATTGATCTATCTAGCTCACTATTGTCTGCAAAGACTGTGAGTGGCTCTCAGATGTCTTTTCCTAGCCCTATCTGGAAGTGCCAGGGGTTGTTGATTTATTTATTGCAGGTATATTTCCTCTGCTCTTCATTCAAAAACGCAAAACAAAATTCTACCCACAGAGCAGCAGACATAGGTCAGAAATAAGACAGTCCTTGCCCTCAGGCTTACAACCAAAAGGATTTCTAGAGGAGTACCTGTGCTAGCCCGTCACAGTGAAAACAACAAAGAGTTCTGTTGCCAACAAATATATTGTGGCATCAGCTTTCGGGGGCTACAGTCCACTTCAGAAGTGTTATACTTCATTGCAGGTGCATAAGAGATAAAACACAAAAGGAAAAAGGGATGGGGAGGGAAGGAGGTGTTAATAACACAAGCCAGGCACTAGTTCTTAGTTATAAAGTTCACTACGCAGGAAGAGTGTTTGAAGGGGAGAAGTGCCATCATGCATCTCGCCTACTTATAGCAGCATTGCTTCTGCTTACTGAGAGGAACAAGGAAGTCAACAGGTTGGCATTGTGCAAGTGCACCTGCGGGAGCACCAGATTGGCTCTGCCAGTATGCCTGCACTACAACAGCCTTTTTGCTGCTTATCCTCTCTCAATGTACTTCTAGGCAGGTGTCACTGCCCCTCTTCACCAGCCCATTATGCCAGGCAATAAAGAGCTTCCTCTCCTCAGTAGTGATTTACCTAAATGCATAGTTGTGAAGACAGAGTTGTCACAAGTGCCTATAGTTTACACATCTGCTAATAAGCCAGTAGGTACAGCTCCCTGTCCATCAATACAATGGGTGTCATTTTTAAAAAATTGCCTCCCAGTAAAATTATGTGTTAATAAATGGAATCATTCCATTGCTTAAAATTGTGTTTTAGCAATGCCTTGCTCAACATGTTACAACTGCAGTTATCTGACTCTGGAGTAGTAAGTGGTTTGAAGGTTGCAGCTTTTGCAACTCAGTGGTTTTTGTTGTGGCAGGCAGACTGCTAAGCCCTTTCACCCATCTCAGTGCTGCAAATGTTCTCCTGCAACATCTGTCCTTTCGATATACTCTAATCCATCCATGAGTCAAAACTGCCAACCATGCTTGTCTTGTTTGTCAGTTCAGTAATGGGGATAAAGATTCATTAGGTAATACTTGGAAATCATCAGGACCTTCTCATTTATAACCTCAGTCACTGTTAATGTCAGGCACTCACTCAAGTGATGCCCATATATAGAAAATTTGGAATTGGATGATCAGACGAGGCACCGAAATGATCCATCTTGCTGACTAACTGATGGTGATGTACGTGTGCCACATTATGGAGCAAGTTAACAGGAATCTTTTTTCTTTTCTTTTTTTTTTTAAAGAAAAAGATTGGATACCTTGCTCTTACCCTGCTCTTAACCTTGTAAATTGTTGCCTGGATCATGCCCTAAAATCACCATTTATAAAAATCCCATAGTGATTTTTTAACACAGGCAACTCCCCACTTATGCAATGGTTATGTTCCAGGCATAAGGTAGGGAGCAACCTCTAAACACCCTCGCCCTCGCTGCTGTTCTTCCTCCAATCCATATCAAAAATACTGTACTCAAAAAATATCCACAACTAGAATTAAACAGCTCTGGGGCTGGCAAGAGGCTGGAGGATGCACAGGAAAGCATCTGCTGCTATGGCTACCCAGAGCATCAGCTGTTGGGTTGGGAGGCAGAGTAGTTTAAACAAAGCCCCACGGTGCCTCCGGTCTCTTCAGAGCTTCTTCTGCCCTCACTAACATCCTCTCTGGGCTCCAGGGAGGGTCTCCTCATGATCCACAAGGACTTTCCAGTTCTCTCTCTCTGTTTCTGGGTTTGAATTGAATTATTTTATTATTTCCTGGTACCAGGTATATACGGAGTCACATGAGAGTTGGTTGTGTATAAATGGGAGAATGCCTGTACTAGAGAGAGAGGGGGGGGGGAACCTCGGCTTTCGAACGCTTTGGAAGGTGAACATTTTGGCTTTTGAATGCCGACAACCCAGAAGTGAATGCTTCCATTTTCGAACGTGCCTTGGCAGTCAAATGGCTTCTGGGTGCATTTCTCCATTTTTTCAATGGATTTTGCCAACCGGCAATTGTGCCTTGGTTGTTGAATGTTTCGGACGTTGAACCGTCTTCTAGGATGGATTACGTTCAATAACCAAGGTTTCACTGTGTGTGTGTGTGTGTGTGTGTGTGTGTGATTTATTTTCATTCATTGTAGAAAATACAACATACAAAGGAAAGGGTTATATAATTCTTGCAGAAGAAAAAAGGAAAATAATAGGTTGATGCAGAACCCCACCCCCACCCCCAATGTGGGACCTGGAATCTACTTGGGATACAATCCCAAACAGAAGTGAATCATGTTAAATTCAGTGGGGCTTACTTACAGAAAAATGTGGTTAGGATTGCAGGCTAATGCACTATTATTAAAGCTCTAAAGCTCTTTAAAGACAAACACATTTGAGACATAATGAACTAAAGCAGATTTCTTCTATGGAAGTTTACACCACAATACATTATTTAAAACACCACTGAAGATGTTGTTATTGTGTTTCACGTGATGGACTAACATAACTACACTTAACAATTCTGTGGTTTGTTGGTCTCTGACCATGTCTTTGGACTGCATCTGATATCACAAAGCTAAGCAATGTGCATTGTAGAAACTGTGTATAGAGTAAAAATGGAAGGAAGCAGATTTAAAAGTGCATAGGCTCCTAGTTGTTTCTGCAAAAGAGTAGATTGCATTTCTAAGCAGAAATACTAATAGCAGCATTAATGTGTATCGGAGCAACAGAAAACTTTGGGAGAAAGCATTCTGTAAATACTTTAGCACCTCCAGCCATCTGCCCTGTGCTTCCAACCCAATTTCTGCTTTTGCTAAATCAAAAGCCTTTTTGCACTCTATAAAAGCATGCACTTATAACTGTCTCCTTCAGAAGTTGATGTTCTTTCTGTAGATGACCCCTGATTGATAAATTACTCATGAATCCTTCTTGCTATCATGACTTATTGATGTCCAGAAGCCCTGATAGCTTGTTCACCAGTTCTCTCTCTCTCTCTCTCTCTGTGTGTGTGTGTGTGAAGTTCTTAGTGTAGAACGCTAAAAAATACGCAGTTCGTGAGTTCCTTGATGTTTTACTTGCTTATAAGTTAATACCCTTAAGTGCAAATTTCTGTGTACCAACTGGCACTTGGCCTGATCCCTGGGCCAGGAAAATTGAAGGATCTGATCTAAGCTTTTATCTCACTAACTTCCATGGGAAAAGATTGGCCTAAATTCAAGTATCTTACTTAATCAGGTTGTAAATCTGCTTGCATATGTATTTTTATATCTCCTTCTGAGGCACTTGAGTCAATGTAAAAAAAGGTAAAGGTAAAGGACCCCTGGATGGTTAAGTCCAGTCAAAGGTGACTATGGGGTGTGGCTCTCATCTTGCCTTTTAGGCCAAGGGAGCTGGCGTTTGTCCACAGACAGCTTTCCGGGTCATGCGGCCAGCATGGCTAAACCACTTCTGGTGCAACAGAACACCGTGATGGAAACCAGAGTGCACAGAAATGCCTTTTACCTTCCTGCCACAGCAGTACCTATTTATCTACTTGCACTGGCATGCTTTCAAACTGATAGTTTGGCAGAAGCTGGGACAGAGCAACAGGAGCTCACCCCATCACACAGATTCGAACTGCTGACCTTCTGATCAGCAAGCCCAAGAGGCCCAGTGGTTTAGACTACAGCACCACCCACGTCCCTATTGAGTCAATGTACACACACCTTTCTGTATAGTTAAAGGTATGGTTTTCCCAGTAGTGATGTATGGAAGTGAGAGCTGGACCATAAAGAAGGCTGGTCACCGAACAATTGATGCTTTTGAATTATGGTGCTGGAGGAGACTCTTGAGAGACCCATGGACTGCAAGAAGATCAAACCTATCCATTCTTAAGGAAATCAGCCCTGAGTGCTCACTGGAAGGACAGATTGTGAAGCTGAGGCTCCGATACTTTGGCCACCTCATGAGAAGAGAAGACTCCCTAGAAAAGACCCTGATGTTGGGAAAGATGGTGGGCACAAGGAGAAGGGCATGACAGAGGACAAGATGGCTGGACAGTGTCTTCGAAGCTACCAGCATGAATTTGACCAAACTGCGGGAGGCAGTGGAAAACAGGGGTGCCTGGCGTGCTCTGGTCCATGGGGTCACGAAGAGTCAGACACGACTAAACGACTAAACAACACACACCTGTCACAATTTCCCCTCATGACAACCCTGTGAGAAATTTTTGATTGAGAAACAGAGGTGGTCACTCCATGAGTTTCATGACTAAGTGAGAATCTAAACCTTGGTCTCCCCAGATCTAACCCATCATTGAACTTACATAGGAAGTTTCTTTATAAGGAGTCCATCTGTCTATCTCAATATTCTTTGCACTGACTTGCAAAGGCTTTTCAGGGTTTCAAATATGAGACATCCCCAGTCCTGCTTGGAGATTAAGCCAGAGACCTTCTGTGACAAGGGCTGGTGTTGATTTGCTGTCGCTGCGGCAAATGGGCAGGTGATTGGTGGCTTCTGCCGGCAAGGGGACAGATGAAAGGTGGCTTTTGGGATGCACACAAGTGGCAGCGCAGGTCAGGCAGGTGAGCGATTTTCAGCAATCCCCCCCTTAAAAAAGCTCAACAACTCTGGGCAATCTCCCCCTATTTTCATTTTCCTAATTTGGAGTCCCCCCAAAATAGGGGGCATCTTATACATGAGGGAGGGGGTATATACGGAAAAATACGGTACTTCCTCTGGCAAAATGTTTTGCCCCAGCGGAACATTGCTGCACAAGAGAATGCATAAGCAGGTTGGTAGTAACTTGGTTGCACAAGTTTCCACTAGTGCAACTGCTGCATTGCATTCCTCTGTTGTGCAACATTAAAACTTATCTTTCCCTACCACAAGAGCTCTTGCACTAACAGACAGAGAACAATGGATGTAGCCCAAAGAGATGATATGGACCACGAAGGCTCCATCAGTCCTTTAGGACAGGTTTGGGGCTTTCTGTGCTTCATTGCTCCTCTGTGCTAAGGTGGTGTTTTGTCAACTTTATTATTTGTTTAATTTTGTACGGTTTTATCTTATTTTATTAGACTCAGTCTTTGTTTTTGCTGTGATGTTTTTGTAACCTGCCAGGGGATCAATTGGTGAGGGGGACGCTCTAATGACAAATAATGAATATATAATAATAAAATAAAGATGCCTCAGAACATGCACCAGGAATTGCCTTGCACTGTGTTGCACTTCTGTTCCCCTGCATGGCCTTACTGCTGTGGACATCCTATTTATAAGCATCAACTCTGCCAATCAGGGATGAGGGGTAGAAGTGTTTCATGTTGCAGTTTTGTATGAACTTACATAATTTGCACTTCATGGCAAAATACGCAAATCTGCCCCCGCCCCCCAAAAAATGCCATTCTCTGAAATTTGTGATACCATTCTCCAACCCCAAAAACATATGTAACAGAAAAGAATATATTTAGGGAACTGTGGGGAAAATGCATATATTAATAAAAATATACAAAAATGCATTACGGTATATCAGGGAACATTGCTAGAAAAATGTGGATATCAGGCAAAATTGCATACAAAATTCTGTATAATAAAGGAAATGGGCACTAAAATCCTGATGAATCCATAAGGAAATTCATCTATCTTTGGAAATGTGATGAACTGAGCTTAAGATTGGGAAAATGCAAAACTAAGGAAAAACAAATTATGACAAATCCTGGAAACCAAATGCCCAAATGCCCTTCAAGAAGCAGTGGGGAGTAGCTGAGAAACCACTCTAGCCAAGGTCAATAAGGTTAATTGACTACAATCCCTACTCCACAGCATTCTCCTATGGCAGCCAGGTGGATTTGGAGAGGCAGAGAAATGGACAGGGTAAGTTTATGTAGCCACTTGGTCTTATCCTTTGGATATGCAGCTGTCCCCATCCAGGAGGGAGTATATGCAATGCCTCCTCCAACTGCACTGAATCCTGCTGAGCCATGGACAAGGGGAAGAATGCCATTCCCATCACTGTTCCTGACTCTCTGATTCAGCTAATATAACATTCTATAGATATTTGGAACAATACACAGTAAGTAATATTTTTTTTTTTAAGAAAACACTTACCACTTAACATGTCAGCAATTAGTATGAGAGATGCTTACACCAGACATGCTTTTCCTGTCGTGATAAAGAACCATATATGGAGTGCTTAATCAAGCACAATGACCATTACCATCCATGACGTTTTCACTAACTTAAGCAGTGCAAAAATCTGTGTGAGGGATGTTGCAAAGCAGGACAAGCAATTAAACTGCATGACAAATATGAATTAATAAACTATGTGATTATATTTTTTTCCCATAGACCCTTGCTGCTAACAGGGTCCTCTTGCTATTAATAAAATATGAAAAGTCCATAACTAAATCTTCTAAAACTGTGAGCCTAAATCCAATTAAGTTGGAGTTAAGTTTGATTTGAAGAAAAATATTGAATGTTGATTAATGTTAAAATGAATGCAGTGTACTGGGCTGAGGCATGAGCCAAATATGGCCTATTTGGAGGGATTTGGGCAATGGTTGAAGTGAGTGGAGACAGCCCCAGTTTGCTACAGGATAGGTTCATTGGCCCAGAATGCCTGTCAAAGGGTGGGGCATCAGTCAGAAAAATCCATGAAAAGGCTGAGACGCCTTTCATCACCAGCTGTGTTTTCCCAGGAGAAGGTAGGAACCCAATGGCACCTCACTCTCCTTCCTGCCTAACACCCCATGGCTGGAAGCAGCAATCCTCTTGGGTGCTGGGTGCTTTTTCACAAGTGGATTCACCATAGAAAAGCTACTTCTGATGGAACAACTGGCAGAATTGAAACCTCCCCTACTTGTGGGTAGTGTGAGAGATGCAATATCTCTTTCCCCTGCCCCACTCATGGCCACATGTTGAATGGAGGTTTTAAATTAATTAAACACTAGACCTGCCACTTAACTAATTTGGCACTGGATGTGAGTGGCAGATGGTCCCTGGCTTGTCCCATACAGGTCAACTTGATTCCATCCCCCATTGGAGTCACTTAGTGTATTGGAGTGCTATGCATAGTCCTAGTTACAATCTCTGATCTGGCCTAATCTGCAAAGGTAAACTACCCCTTGTTGAAATAAAGCAAGGAACAATATATCAATGGAACTGTACAAAATTCACATTTTGTACAAAAAAAAGGTAGAAGTGTTTGGGGCATCACAATTCAACCAAAACATGGTGGCCTTTTTTGTAATTCCTTGCAGAATTTAAGTCCCATCCCAACAACTGATAGGGAAATGACAAAGAGTCCTGACAGAATGGCTTATAATGACTTCAGATCCCATGTGTGGTTTGCACGCGGTAACTGTGCTGCCATATTCAAAGCTTTCCTCTTGCCTATTGAGATTTCCTTTAAAGGTTACCTCAATTAAAATGCACTTCTCTCTGTTCATTTATTTTCAAAACATTGCATGCAGAATAGAGAGAAAAGTTCACCTAGCTCTGCAAGGAGCACTGCTACATACAGATACCAAATCCCATTCCCCAGCCGCAGCATCTGAAGTTGTCCAATCCACTGAGATACAAAGCACTGACATAAGGTCAAATTCCGCCACAATTTAAATTGGAATGATCGGTACTTTGATCTTAAACCACAGCTGCTTAGAAACAAACCCCACCCATTTCAGTGAGATCTCTTTTAGGTAAATGTGTGGACCACACAGAAGGGGACACATTATTATCAAGATTGTAGCACATAGCGAGGGAATGTTTAACCCTTTTGTCCTCTGCAACAAACTCTGCGGAATTAATCTCTCTCTCCCCCCGCACTCCACTCCAAATAGTATTGGGGGGAAATTTCCATTGGTTCCAACAGGAACATCTCCCGTTATACTAGTTGCTGTGCAGATGTCAAATCTCTTGTCCTTCCAGCAACTCCTGCAGTCAAGTGTTAAATGTATTGCTCTGCTTTCCTTTTTTTTTTTATGCGTAATTTTTATTGGTTTACATTGATCATAACACAAAGCAAACTATAATAATCCACTTAATATTTCACAAATTTTTTCAGAAGAGACTTCCTTCAACCTTTCCACAAATCATCCATATAATAAAAACAAATAGTTCCGCATTTCTTATTTTGTAATGTCATTAATCATTCTAATTCACCTGTTTTTCTTCAGACAGTACCCTTTGCTTCTTACAGAGCACCTTTAAAACCTACTAACGTTATCTGTCCATCGCTTAGGTTTTCCAGATATTTAGTAAAACTTTCCCAATCTTTTGTAAACCTCTGGTCTTTTATATATCTAATTTTCCCTGTCATCCTGTCCATCTCCACATAGTCTAGTAATTTTGATCTCCAATCCTCAATTGTCGGCAGACCCTCTAGTTTCCAATTTTTAGCCAATAGGACCCTTGCTGCCGTTGTTGCGTATTGAAACAGCTTATGGTCTTTCCTTTTTATCTCCCTTCCTACCAGTCCCAGCAGGAATGCCTCGGGTTTTTTAACGAAAGTATAACTTAAGATTTTCTTTATTTCATTATACACGCTCTCCCAAAACCCTTTAACTTTTTGGCATTCCCACCACATGTGGTAGAAGGTCCCCTCTCTCTCCTTACACTTCCAACATTTGTTACAGGATCCGTACATTCTGGCTAACTTAACAGGGGTCATATACCAACGATAGAACATTTTCATTAAATTCTCCTTAAGTGTTACACAAGCCGTAAACTTGAGATGTTGTTTCCATAATTTTTCCCATTCTTCAAAGTAAATGTTATGGCCAAAATCTCTAGCCCAGTGAGTCATTACCGACTTTACTTCCTCATCAATTAGGTTCCAGTCTAATAACTGATTGTACATTTTAGACAAAGTTTTTATATTATTTTTCAAGATCTCGGTTTGAAATCTGGAGTTTTTATCAGCATATCCTTTATCTTTAAGATCTTTCCTAAACATATCGTTTGTCTGAAAATGAGACCATACGAGCAGGTTAAGGACCAAGTCTACGACTGGCTGCACTACTTTCAGACAAACGATATGCTCTGCTTTCCTTTGGACCACATCAAAGAGGCTGACAAGGGAGTCTTGTTGTCTGGGCACCCCAGGAACTCTGTACATGCTGCCCAGGCTTGCAACCCAGGGAAGTTGCTTCAGTGCTGCAAACACAGATCACATACCATGGAGATTGCTGCTGGAGAGGGAATGTTTAAAACCTCATCCCCATGTGTTGTAATCCTGGTAACACTCACCACATCCACCACCACAGCATTTAGAAAAACAACAATACACACACACAATGTACTTTCTCATCACATTATTAACATCACATGTAGGTGTGACCTTAGATGCTTTTACTAAATACAGGGGGAGAGTACCTCAGGCAAGAAAATGTCTTCGTCCAACTCTAATTTCTTTTTTACTTTCCTGTGATATCTGATTAAGAAGTCTGTGCCATGGACATACTCAATGCTCTTGCCATACTCAGTTTTTCTCAGTTGTAAAATATGACCAGTATCCTATAATTGTGTATACATGAGTATTCTCTCTCTCTCTCTCTCTCTCTCTTTCTCATTTGACTTGCTAGGAGTCTATCGCTTGCCACACAGTTTTTGTCATCTGAGGCCATCTGCTTGCATGAACTTTCACATTGCATTAGCACTTATGAAGAAGTTCAACTCTGTCACCTGTGGCTTGGATCAAGATAACAGGTTTTTATCTCACTACAGGTGTTAATTTGGCTGCAATTGCCAGGAATGTGTTATCATCCAGAATGCTTTGTAAAAGGTCGCTAATTATTTTGCATACATTTAAACTATAGCAGAGTTATCAGTCTGTATTTCCTGCACTTCCTTTCCTCTTAGGTCACAACTAACTTTTTCTCAGTATGTATCTATACCTGGTTAACTAGTAGTTCATGAAAGCGTGTGCCATAGTAAATTTGTAGTATTTAAAATGTCACAGAACATATGGGTTGTGTCAGGGAACTGCCATCGTCTCAGAGGCGAGATGAGGAAAGGTGGATGGATTACAGAGAGCCTCCGAAAATCGTGGGAAGCAGCACTTCCTCAGTGGAGGAAGGAAGCCACGCCTCTAGTGGGGAGGAGATGCAGGGCTCGGAGGATGCAAGGCGGTGCCAGGACACCTTGCCTGAGCAAAGCGGGGAGGAGCGAGGACCCCCTTTACCCAAGCCTTCCTTGCGCAGTAGGCTTTTGCACAGAGAGGGGAGGCATAGGCTGGGGGTCAAGAAACTACTCTGCTGGGGAAAGTTTAAGTATCACCCACTCTCAGATTCTGCTAGTGAGTGAGCAAAACATGGAATAGAGACATTCTGCATTGTAAAGGTTTTAGCACCAATAATAAAGCTTTTGAAAAGACCAGTGAGGCATCTTGCCTGATCGCTCTCGAGCAACCACACCAATAAGCATAACAGGTTGGATCCATTTCTGCTATTTGGAGAACAGGCCTGTTAAAATCCATGAGACTTAAATTAGTCATGGATCTGCCCCTGTGTTGTTTTTGCTTTCTATTTTCAGGACTGTATTAGCCTTACAACTGTGGCTAACACAGAATCTCCCCAGAGCATCCACTCATGTATTGGCATCTGTGAGATGTTGGAAGGCATGCACATTTAGCTATGTTTGTTACCGGATGTAACAAATGAAGAACCACCATGTGGTCCGCCAAACTGTTGAGATTTTAATTATTTGGGGAACACCAAGGTATATTTTACTTCAATCAATTTCAGAGTTGCTAGCTCATGCCTCAGCTTTGGGTTTCTTAGAATGAAGGTGATTGATGATGGTTGTATTTTTGTGATATATGGTATTATCTACACATTTGTTCAGGCTAAACATACAATGGAAAGGCTCACAACACTGACTGTCTAACAGATCTTGCTTCCCAGTTAGGTTTCTAGGGAAGGGCAAAGGCATAGTTTTGGATTAAGTCAATCACCTTCATCTTTTCCCAACTAATTTCAAGATAAGGCCTATTGTTATTATACCTACTTATGACATGACCTTGAGCCATGGAAGACCTGCCATCTTTAGCAACCTTTGAAATAATCTCCAGCTAGTAGTTCCAGCAGCAACATGCACTTGTTATGCAAACTGAATTTAACAGGCTACATTAACTTAACAGAGAAATGAGTTTGACCACTTTGGAGGTCTCTTACAGATACAAAATGCAACCTTGGGAGGAACCCTAAATATGGTATCCAGACTAAACCCCTCAAAGGTATAACCAGTGATGACTGTTGCCCATTTCGACCTGGTAGGTTGAAAGGCAGAGAGGTCCACAGTAGGTGGAAACAGCCAACAACAAGGTAGAGCCATCTATTGCTAGTTTTGTCCCACCCTCCTGCTAAGTTCTGCATGGGTGACAATGAAACTAAGGAGGATGGAGCTGACACCCAGTGCCTTCCTTACTTGGTAGATGAATGTAACAAGGTAGGCAGGTGGGGATTGTTTGAAGGCAAGTTTTGGTTAATGAGGCAGTGCCTCATTCTTCCTAACTGACCAACCTCCATCACCCATAACAATATTTTTAATGTCCCTTTTAGAGTTATCTTTCCACCCTGTGTGGTTACCCACAGTAATAGTAGAAGTGACATTAAAAAAAAAAACCTCCTCCCAAATTCTTATAGGGTTTGGAAAATTTGACAGCACAAAGTGCTTCCACAGTGCAGCACACTTGGGCACTGTCTGCACTATGCATTTAAAGCACCTGCACTTTGAACAGTCAAGACTTTCCCCAGAGATTCCTGGGAATTGTCATTTGTTAAAGGTGTGGAAAGTTGTAAGGAGACCCCTATTCCCCTCAAGAAGCTACCATTCCCAGTGTTTCATGGGAAGATGGACTGTGAACTGTAGCTCTGTGAGAGGAATAAAAATCTTCAAAAACCCTCATCATCTTTAACAAAATACAGTTCCCAGGATTCTGTGGTGAAGCCATGACTGTTTAAAGTGGTATGATCACCTGATCCGGAAGTACATTGAGACTTAAAACTTTGAAGATTTCTTCAGTCTTAATGACTAGGAAAGGGGAATGAGTTGAAACGTCAGGGGTGGGTGGGTTATGATGATTGTTGATAGGACCTTGTCTCCTATATTGTATCTTATGCCTGCAAAATCTGTTTGCCTGATGAAACAAGAAGTTCAGCTATACTAAGTGAGCTTGTTCTCCACATAACATTTTCATCTTGATTACTTTAGGATCTTACTGCACTCTAACCAAGCAAATGAATTAAGTGGGGGGAAACTATAGTCTTCCCACCGCCTCCCACCCCCCCTTTAACCAGATCCCTAATATATGCTAAATGATAATTGTGATTTTGTGGGGAAAAAATATATTATGCTTTTGGAAATTAGCAATATGTTCTGAAACATTAAAGCCATCCAAATAAGAAAATTAGTTTGAAGTAAAATGCAGCAGATCTTATCCTTTGCTTTCATTAAAAATTTATCCTGAAAACATGTTTTCTAATCAGCAGGAGCCTCCCTTAATTAATAATAGAAAACATGGTTTGAAGCTGTGTTTTGAACTGGAGATGAAACAAGTCAGTATTTTTTTTTTCCCCTATCTGCAAATCGGGTCCTCTCTTAAAGAGGTGAGACCTGGAAACCGACACCATGTGTTGTGGGTGGGTATGATTGGTCAGCCACAACACCTGATTGGTAGGTCCCTCATAGCTGGGTGCAATCTGGCCAATGGGACACAGTCCAAACGCTTCGAGGGACCTATTTATGCCCATGCACGTGACCCAGAGCTTCCTCTTTTGGCACGTGCATTCGGAACACCTGCCCACCTCTCCCTACTTTTAGGGTTTACACTTGACCTTGCTATCCGGTCGTGTGTTGTCTGCTGTTGGGACAGGGGCGCGGCAGGAATTTTCCCCACTTGGCTGATTGGCTGTTGCCATTTGGGTTTTGCCTACCATGTAGCAAATCGTCACAACTTGTAAGGTTGCGGATAGGCTCTGGTTCAGGTGATAGGGTTGGGAGAACGGTCTCACCATCCCTATGTGAAGGGTATTCTGTTAAAGGAATCCAGGGACTCGATGTTTTGGTGAACCCCTGAGAGGGGTTGTGTCCGTGCCTGAGTCCAGGGGGACATTTGGGTGGTGGAGTTAGCCCATGCCCGGCTTTCCGCTTATCCAGGTGTTCACCCGTGGCTGACCTATGCTGGAACCCTGGGTCAGTGCTACCTGCATGGCAGGGAGCTAGTCGAACCAGAGCCTATGCAACCAGTCACTTTCTGTAATCTATAAAGTTGTGGCCTAAATTCTGACAAAACCAAAAACCAAAATTTGAGTCAAGTGTGAATTTATTTAGGGGGGAGGTTTCTGGGTCTGAACACGCAAATATTATTTAAACTTTGGTTCCCTTGGCAAATATTTGAGTCAATGTTTGGACTCTTGGAGGACTTTGCTTCATACTGCTTTGATTAAGTTCATTCCATAATTAATTCAACTGAGCGACAAAACTGACCAGGTGATAATCAGAATGTGCATTTCAGTATAGATAATTTCTTCCATTGGCTTGCTTCATCATTCAACCATCTGTTTTGCAAGGGAATTTCACTTGTAGAATGGGAAAGGAGTATGAATCAAGATTCAGGACTTCTGTGCACCACATATGTTTAGCAACACCAACCTTGTTGTTAACCCAGAAACTTCAGTATGCATAAGCCTCTACCCATCAGGACTCAAACTCATATTGGATTCTGAATCTAGAAAACATCGGGTAGGGTTAGGATTGAGTGTGTACACCACCAATTAGCTCTAGTCAAAGGCAGCAGGGTAGAGATAGTACAGAAGTTCGTCATGACAGTCCTGATCATCATGACCCCAAGAAAGTTACAGCAGTTGTGTTGAAATATATATTTTATTTTAATTAAAATCATTTATATACAGTGGTACCTGAGGTTACATACGCTTCAGGTTACATACGCCTCATATTACATACGCTTCAGGTTTCAGACTCCATTAACCCAGAAATATCACCTCAGGTTAAGAACTTTGCTTCAGGATGAGAACAGAAATCTTGCTCCGGCGGCTGCAGCAGCAGTGGGAGGCCCCATTAGCTAAAGTGGTGCTTCAGGTTAAGAATAGTTTCAGGTTAAGAACAGACCTCCAGAATGAATTAAGTTCTTAACCCGAGGTACCACTGTACTACCTTTCACCAAAATGATTATGCTTAAAAAGAATCAATACAATAAACTCTACAACCACATCAAATTAAAATATGCAACAAGGTATCCAAAGGTTAATTAAAAACTAGTACAATGGCCTGAGAAAACAGATTACACACATATACACCCCAAAGAACAGCAGAACAAAGCACAGTACCAGTACAATCTCAAATCAACACCAAATCAATTAGAATCAGCATGATTGCAATCTTATCAGAAGCTTCCTGGGAGTAAGTTTCTTTAAACTAAGTGGTGCTTACTTCTGATTGCATGGACTCAATTTGTAAAACACACTGAGCTGAAATACAGTCTTTCTTTTTATATATATAAAAATGCAAACAATCTTGCATTTTCAGATTTTTTTTTCATTCTCTGCCTTCTGGATATATATATATATATATATATATATATATATATATATATATTCTTCATCCTCTGAGAATTTTAAATTAATAAATAATTTTATTTTATTTCTATACTACCTTGCATCTGAGGATCACAGGACAGTTTACAATATAAAAACACAAAAAGGCATAAGATTGCAACAAACGAAAAGCATACCTCCCACAGTTTAATAAGGCCACAATTAGCCAATGGCCTGGGAGAAGAGCTATATTTTTTCACAGCACATAAAAATATGTAATGAAAGTACTAGGCGAGCCTTCCTGGGGTGAGCATTCCACAAATGGGGATGCACTACAGAAATGGTCCATCAAATCTGTCAAAAGGGAACTTGAGAGTCTGATCAGTACCCTCACTAGAGCAAGGAGGAGCCATCAATTATCCTGGTGTTATTATGACACCATCTGTCTATTCTTCCCTACTACACCAAGAGGGGCCTGTGGGGCAGGGTGGCACTGTAGAACTTACCTCCCAGCAGCAGCATCACTGCCACTTTCCAGAATGGTGTAAAGGCAGGGTACCAGCTCTTTCTTTTCCCCACTGTTCCATTTCCTTTTGTTCCTGATATCAGTAAAAGTTGCCCACTACTCTATCTTTCTTTTGTCTTTGTCACAATTTGAGAGGCTCAAAAAGTTTATTAACCTAGCAAGGCTTGCTGTGACAAATTCTGAGAACCACTGTACTGGAAAGATCTGGACTCTGATACAACAGATCATCAATAAGAATGTTCCTGTCAGTCTGATTCAGGATACTGTTAAGATGAACAGATTAAATTTAAGACAGTGGAATCCTATTGATTTAAGCACAAAATTTTATTTTTAATTGATTTGGGTTTCATTGGATTGTGTATTGAGCCTCCTGTAGCTATTCCACAACTGCACAGGAAAGTTCAGTATTCATAGTTTGCACATTCCTGAATAGGCTGGGGGCACTTCCAGGCTGTTGGTAATTTTGTGTGGGATTCAATAACATATCAGCAAATTAAGGTTGTGCAATTAAAGCTGATTTGAAGGACTTGAACAACAAACCCATTTCTCCATAATATTGTTGAGAAGTAAAAAATGTGGGATAACGCTTGCTTGTGTTAATGCTCAGTATATATCTGGTGTCCTCTAAACTCCCTGCAAACAGGATGATGATTTTCATTACCAGCATCATTATCAACAACAATGAAGTAGTAGCAGCAAAGTCTGTTGTACAGTGGGACACCACTCATATCATTGCACTGTGGAAAAGTATATGAAAATGACAGACCAAACAGATCTTAAGGGGGAAATTACCAGCTTACTACCGTAAGTTGGGTGTTCTCTGCCCTGAGTATAATTATACTCAGTACACTTTTTGACAGTTTGCTAGGGAATTTAATAGGGATTTGCACTGAACAGAAGTTGCTGAGAGACTTTAAATAACTGACATGAGACTCCTCAAGTTTTTGCAAAGGGTGTAGGAATGGCAAAGCATCATGGGAATATAGTCAGAATAATATATTAATGTAGCAGCTGGTAGTAAAAGATAACATTTAGATATTTGTGCTAGAGCTGTGCTTGGTAGCTAGTATGTGTCTTGTATTTTGAACATTTTTGCATGCTTAAATATTGTTGGGAGGGGATGTGGTGTGGTGTGCCATTGTCCTGCAGATTTCATTTGGTTAGAAGGAATTCAAACCTCTATTAGAATTGCGGGCAATTCATATAGTGGTACCTCAGGTTAAGAACTTAATTCATTCTGGAGGTCCGTTCTTAAACTGAAACAGTTCTTAACCTGAAGCACCACTTTAGCTAATGGGGCCTCGCGCTGCCGCTGCGCCGCTGCTGCACGATTTCTTTCCTTATCCTGAAGCAAAGTTCTTAACCTGAGGTACTATTTCTGGGTTAGCGGAGTCTGTAACCTGAAGCGTCTGTAACCTGAAGTATCTGTGACCCGAGGTACCACTGTAAAAACAATAATAGTCAACCACACATCACATAGCTTATCATATAACTCAGACACAGTGGACTGAATTTAATTAACATGAATTCTGCATACCTGTTTTTGAATTCCACATTTCTTTTGTCTCCCAGCACACCAGTGGCAAGAAGGAAAATGTGCAAACAGGTGTTTCTCTGTTGCAACTGGCTAGCCAAATGATATGGTTATCATTATAATGATGGTTCAGGTCAAGCTCAAAGAGACGGTTGTAGCAACTTATTTTTTTAGTACATCACATCCCCCTCAACAAAGGTTTTCGGATGAAAGCTGGTTCTGATACACAATTGGCCCTGCACATATTTTACGAAGGTGTTTTAATAAACATAAAAGACATGACAAAACACAACTGTGTTTCAAACCAGGCTTTGCTATGCATAAAGAAGCCATTAGACCTGGTTTTAGATTCTGCTCTGTGTTCAGCAAAATACCAGATGGCTTCGTTAATAACCAGAAGAAAAATACATGCCGTACATATGCTAGCTGCCAAAAAATTGTCTTCCAGCGAGTTGAGGAATGATCCTCTTTATCAGAAATGAATTTCAAGGCTTACAGGAAAAAGAAAAGAATACATCTATTTTATGGCATTGGTGGAAAACTTGTAAAATGCAGCCTTGTTGAGTTAATTTAGGTGAGATGCTAATCTCACTGGGCTTGGCGATGTGGTGTCCATAGGCATCGTGGTGCAATTAGATACCTCTTTTGTCACCTACCAAAGCCTTCCCAATTAAATCCCTCCCAAATAATAATAATAATAAATCTGAGCATCTCAAAGCAAAGCATTGGCCTTCATCTGCCATCTTCATTTCCCAGGTAGGTCCAGAGGCATTCCTGGGAAATGAAGATGGCAGCTGCCTGCCACATCCTCCTCCTCCCTTGTATGCAGGCAAGCTGGGGCTCACAGGTGGAGCTTGGCACTAGTGGAGCTTTACAGACGAGCATGTTGTCACTGGGCAGTATCATTGGCAGACTTTACAATGGGTCCTGGGGTGCAGACCTGACGTTTCCCCTGCTTCCCATCCCCCTTGGTTCTTTCAGTAACTCTGTGTGTTTTATTCCCTTCCTCTTGTAGCAGTAGCCATTGGAACTGGCCATGTAGGATTGGAGAGATGAAGAGGACTGTTGTGCAGAGTGGATGGAAGAAAGACAGCTGGGTAGCAGCATGCAGAGTAGTCCCAGAGCATGATTGGGAAGTCCCTGAAGTGAACACCAGACACTCATTAAGAACTCACTGTGTGGTTCATTTATAGTACAATAGTTTGCATATATACCCAGGAGTAAGATTCTTTGAGTTTAATGGGGCTTACTCCCAGGTACATGGGTACAGGATGGCAGCTTAGGCTTTGGTTTGGGTTGGCACTGGGGGATAAACAGGATTCTTGTGCTTTTTACAGCTGGGTGCAGATCTACTCAAGGATATACAAATCTGTAGATTTCAATTTCTCTCTGTTTATCATATTTCCTGTCTTGCTTTGTTCTCCATATTTGTGCATCAGTATGGAATTACTAGTATTTTTTTAAAGGTTCTCATGAAAATTCACCTACATTTTAGTGCAAATTTCTTCTAATTCAGAAATTTTTTGTATACAAGCCTGTGTGATATATGCATTTCTGCAAGCAAGGGAAATGTGTTTTTTTAACTAATTCATGACATTTATGCACACTTTTTCCTAACATACACATTTTTGTACACATTATTTGGTTGCATAACTGCATCACAAAATATGGTGAAGTACAAACTTTGCAGGTGCGGTGTGTTTTGGTTTGCATTTTGTTTGGGAAAGTGATACTGTGCCTTTGAGCTTGTAACTCTCTATTTTCTTAGCTTTGGTAGAAATGTGTTATGTTTCATTCTGTTTAGTTCATCACATATTTAACCAGATAATATTAAACATTGAAGATCCAAAGGGCAATACATAAATAAAATTCCCAATTCAGTCCTATTGAGAAACTTCATCATCAAGTTTATCATGAGGTTAATGGAAAATGCCAAGTGTTGTCACTCTCAGACACTATTTGCCTCCCATAGACAGCAGGGAATAATGACATATCTTCAAACACTGACAAAGAACAAACAAATCCATTATGTGTGGGGTTTGTAAACTCTTCTGGGGTAGACTTAATCAGACGATTGCTTTAAAGCAGATTAGCAAGCCATCTAGCACTCTACTTAGAAGTTAGGATCTGCTCCATCTGTCCATGTGCCCATTGCCATCTCTGGGACCAGATGATGTGGGAAGTGTCTCTGCCAGCCAAACATTGGAGGGGGCCAGTGAAACATCCCATTCTGGAAAGTCAGGGCTAGCCTCTGGTGTAGACACCACATAAGTGTCAGAGAAAAGTTCTAGCAGCTGTGGAGAGGGAGGTGGGGCTTGTGGTTCTCACATCAGGGACAGGCGAGACAAGTGATTATGTTGAGGGAACACCTTTCCCCACTTGGACCCTTGGGGTGATATAGTCCCCTTTAAGGCTATCATGGGGGTGGGTGGGAGGTTGTTAATAATGAGCTTAAATGCAGATGTTCCTCATTAAGATCTCAAGGCCAGTGTGGAATGTTAATCAAAGACCCGTGATGGGAACTCATGTTGATTCCTTTGTGGTGGAGGGGGTGAACGCCCATAGTTAGCATTCTCTTAAGTCTGGGTAGGTGCTGGCATAGAGAAGCTCTCATCATGAAGGGATGATCAGTGCCTGTTTGGACAGTACTTTCCTTTGCTGCTCAGCCTGCTATGATTTATGTGCTTTCTGCCAGCCAGATAGATAAGATAGTTTTGTTATTTTCTTGGCTTTTGTGTAGTCTTAATTTGTGTAATGATCTGAAGCTTTCCCTTTTAAAAGGGAAAAAAGTGCAGTCAAAATTCAGAGGTTCAGAAACTCAGGCCCAATCAATTCCCATAAAAACATACAAGAAACTTTATTAAAAACAAGATTGGGCCTGAGTTTCTGAACCTCTGAATTTTGACTGCACTTTTGGAAGGGGTTCATTCACCACAACCCTCCCCAGGGTCCTTAGTATCAGGCAGAGACTCTCTCTATTCCACACGAATCCTCCCCCTGGGTTCCTGGCAAACCAGCAACCTGAATGCTCCTGACTGTCAGAGATTGGCAGGATGAGGAGGAGTGGTGGCTGCCAGTTGCCCACGAAAAACTTAGGAATGACACTGGGGAGGAAGTAGATTTTGAGCCTGGCTCAGGTTGGTGGGACAAGAAAGAGCAATACACAGAGGGAACCAGCAGTAAAGCATTGGAGCCAGAGAGTGGGGGTGAAGAGGAGGGGCATGGTGTGGGCACAGTCTCAGATAGGGAGAGAGCAGAGGCTACATTTCCTGCTTTGCAGGACAACCCTCTTCCGGCCCCTTCTCTCCCCCTTTCCTCAGAGTGAGAAAGAAGAGCTGAAAAAAGATAGGAAGGCTAAATTATGCTGGAAGAATGTACAGAGAAACACTTAAGTGAGGAAGAAGGGGAGGGATTGTAGCTTCTACAACTTTCATACCCTGAGAGCGTCAGCGTCAGGTATCTCTGGTTGTGAAGCAATAAAGTTCTTTGCCTTCAAGTTGCGTGCCTGTTCCTAATTTACAGCCTAGTTGGCAAGGCTATTCTGGCAGTCACTGTCACTGATTCAGCCAACACATGACAGTCTCCGCAAAGGTGCCATCCTCTTCCTGTTTTGTGTGTGTTTGTCTTTTGGTCTTTTGCTATGGTGGAGAAGGGTAGTGAAATGTTTTTGCCATGGGCATTTGTAAGCAATGTGCCATGCTACTCAGGGGCGGAAGCCTGTGTGTGATGGACAGTAGAGGTGACAGGTGTTGTTCATACAAGTGACTTGGTTGCCACAGGTGAAGCATGGGGTGGGAATTGTTGTTAAGGCCATTAGGGTTTTTCAGTTGGTAGGACATCTCTTTACCCTTGCACTTGGTTGCAATGGAAACGCTAATTGTTGTCTTCAGTGCTATTTGTTTTTGTTTGTTTTCATGATGGAGTTGTTAATTTGCTTAAGTTATTTCTTGAACTCATTTTTACACATTCTGTAATTACGTTATCTTTCCTTTCTGCATAATTTTATTGTTTGTTTCATTTTTCTCTGCTCTGGTTTAAAATATCCAATGAAGAGTGGGTTCTAGTTACAACTGTCAATATGAATACTACTAACATTGCTGGTTTTCTATATATTATTTTTTTTTACAATCTATTTTTCCACCACCATGTAAATCTAAAACATTGTTCCTCACTAGATGTGTATCATTATCCACGATTGCTGTTGTGCTTGTAATCTTATGCACTCTTATCTGTCAGTAAATCTCACTGAACACAATGGGGTTCACTTCTGACATATAGAATTCTGCTGTTAGTTGCATACCCTCTCCCCCTTCAAAAACATAGGCATTAAAAAATAATTCAGTATACTGTAGATTTGGATATTTACATTGAATTGTTATTCTCAACTGGCTTGAATCATCCTGTGCCTTCACGCCCAAATCCAGTGTACATATTCTCAGCCCTATTTGGGATACTTCACTGTAACAGTGGATACTGTATGCATTTTTGGCACTGGTAGTGCAAAAAGAAAAAAGAAAGCTTATATTTGTGGCATCACTAATTCTACAAAACATTGTGTATTTGCTTATAAATTGTAGTATCGTGTGCTTCCTCCTCCTTCTGACCATGTCATGGAATTTGCTTTGATAGTTTCAAGGCAATACAGGTCATGAACCATGTTAAAAGAATAATTGTTGTCTGTGGTTAGTAAGTCATGATGTATGTTCCATTCCTTAAAGCTGCTCGCACCCTGAGGAAGGTTAATTGTGACACAAATGGTTCAATCAAGAGTTTGATTTATGGATGGCACTTGGGTGATTTCAGCTGCATATTAGGGCACACACTTTGTCATTCCCAACTTTTATTCCCCTCCCCCTCTCCCAAATTTTATTAAAAGGTATTGAACTGTAGCTCCCTCTACAAATCTCTGAAAGAGACATCTCCTGGATGGCAGGAATATTAACTTAATGTTGCCAGTGGAATAAGAAGTAATGTAAGTACCAGGTCGGCACTCCAATGACAAGAGTGCTATTTCTGCCATTTACAAAATGAAGCACTTTACAAAATGTGTTAAATCTTTCTAAAGCTAAGCATGCTGTGCGAGCACTGAAATATTTTGTATTATCAGAAAGAAATCCTCATCTGAAATCTTACAAAATGCATATCTATAAATGATAGTAATCTACAGCTTGAATTCCAGGCTTTAAAACACTCAATTTTCAGATTCTCAACAAGCTTTTTTTTTTTTTTAAGGAGGGCAGGGAAGGGAGGGAGAATGTATTTTATCCAAGCAAAATAAAAATAAACTACCAACACAGCATAATAAAAATGTTTTGACTCAGTGCATGGATCATGTAAAACCATGCATTTTCTACTTTGAGAGTCAAAACACTATAAAATATCCTTAATCTAGCCTTTTAGACTGCTAGAGCATTTTTAGCAGTGATACTAAAAATGTCTCATAGTCTAGAATATGTCACTTGTTAATGTGGGATACAAAGTAGAAGCCATTTTTAAATTGACTGTACACTGTGTCCAACAGAGGTGATTTTTTAAAAAAAGAAAAAAGCTTCAGGCATGGGAAATACAAAAACCAACACAAAAACCACCCATGCAAAATAGTCTTTTTTGTTATGCAAACCTGAGATCCAACCTTTTCCTCAGCTGTAGTGCTGCTGTGTGACACATTTTAATCTTAATCCATTTTAAGAGTTTTAGCATATCATTTAATGAAATGACCTTGAAGAAACAGAATCTGTTATATTCAGGTTTATGCATGTGCAAATTCTCAGATGCTCCATGAGGAAAATGACAACTGAAGTGACCTCAATTAAGAACTAGATATGTTAAAGCATTTTTAATATATTGAGTGTATTTGTGTGCATGTGTGACATTCTGAATTCAATTAAATCAAAACTCTCAGCGCGAGGGCTTATGATTGCACCCTAGATCAAGTAATTGGAGTGTCCAAATTTTCATAGTTCAAGGGTTCCACTGTACTTGACTCTCTGATTCTGATAATGTGATATATCTCTCCTATATTTATAATTTGTACCAGTCCAATCCAACCCAAGTTAAACATTTTTTTTTTCTTCAAATGCCCTCTTTCAGAAAAATATTGCCCCCAAAGCCTTATGAGCACTTTTAGGTACTGGAAATTGCAATAGAAAATATAATAACAAAAAGCATAATACTATGCATATCTCCTCAGCAAGTCACAACAACAACAACAATAACAATATTTTATTTATACCCCACCCATCTGGCTGGGATGCCCCAGCCACTCTGGGCAGCTTCCAACACCTACAAAAATAATAATAAAACATCAAACATTAATAGTAACAATCTGATCCAATATAAAAGTCACAAGAACTTTAAAATAAACAACTTATATCAAATAAAGCAATATTCAATAATCCATTGGAATCCAATAGTAAACAGTAAAACTAAACATCAGCAAATAATAATTAAACAATTTACACTTATCAATTAGAATAAAGAGTGAGTTCCATGAGATTTTCACCGCTAAGCAAAAGGTTAATAGCATTGCAGCCTTACAGGGTAGTGCTTTCATGCAAATTTTATAGCTTGGTGGGGTGGGGGAACTGATTAGGAATAAGCTACTCAGATGTAACACTGAGCAGTGTTTGGTGTTAAGAAAGCAAGCCCTGCACTCATATGAGCACAGCTGCTCCTCTTCCTTCTCCTGTTTCATGCCAACACGGGTAACCTCTAAACTTTGTTTACAGCACGCCATATTTTCCTTTCTCATCTCAACCCAGCAACCCATGGCTTGCCTTATGCAAGCTACCATTTATCATAAACCCAGGTTTGCAAACCAGGATCAAACAGTGGCTTGTGGTCGTGTTACATTCAGGCTATTCATGCAAATGATGCTTAGGCCAGAATATCCAGCTATGTATGCTGTTAACCATGATCTGAAGTTTTTGACCTAATTTGTGGGATTAGGAGGAACAGATGGGGGGGGCGGGGAGAAGGTTATGCTCCTAATGCCGAATTATTATGTTAGATTTTAAGTCTGTTCATAGGATAGCTTACCATACCTGGATTTAAATGTAAAAGAGCAATAGCGTATCTTTCTTCCAAGGAGTCCACATGGCTTTCTGCCTCTCTATATTGTCTTCACAACAATGCTGTGAGGCAGGTTAGACTGAGAGACAACGACTGGCCCATGGTCACCCAGGAATCTTCATCACTGAATGGAGCTTTGAACCCTGTGCTCCCAGATCCTAGGTCCAATACTTCAATCACGATGCCACACTGGTTCTTAAACTACTACTTATTTCTTTCTGTCCCATCATGGAACCTAAGGGAACACACATGTTCCCAGGTGGTCTCCCATCCAGGTGCTAATCATATCCAGACCTGCTTAGCTTCAGCAATACAGTGGCCTCATGTGCCTTCAGTCCATTTCTTGGAACTGATTATTTGCTTCCAGAAAATAAGGGTTATATGTCACACAGGGTCCTCCCCAAGTTAAAACAAACAAACAAAAAACCACCCTGGTCCACAGTTACAGCCGAAATCATGAACATCAAGCACAAGCCAGAATGAAGATGGGAATAGGGCTGAAAACATGCCTCACAGCCCTTTTGTACTGGCTTTCTCGCGCACACAAAAAGTGAAGAAGGCTAACCCCAAAGTTAGAACGGGATATTCCCTCTACTCAGTCACGTGGCTACATCCCTGGTGAAAATATCAATAAAATACATTCATGCTCATTAGTTTCAATGATTAGGCAATCTTCTCATCATTCAGTCTCCTCAATTCTGCAACCATTAACTGCAGGAATTTAAGTGCATTTGGTGCTTAACTATCTCAGTACAATCCACTATATCTTTCCCATGTAATACAGACTTAACAAGTCCCTAAAGCAAAATTTTAACGAAGTTTGTATTCCAAACTTTCCTTGTTTTGATTAGTCCATGTGATGAGCTAGGAATGGATGATGAGTAAGGGATGACTGGCAAGCTATTTGAAGCTGTTTTTATGGCAAAAGACAAATGTGTCAGTCTACTAAAGCGTTCCAGTAGCTTTTGGACAACTAAACTGTTCTCTTCTGCCATTAAAGTGAACGCTGTCAAACTGTGGATAGTATTTTGACAACAGTGTTATTTTCTACCATCATCTGAGATCACTTTGCTGGCCAGATACATTTTTAACACTTTCTGTCTATTTGTAAAATATATACTGTGATCTACAGAATGTTTCCGAACTCAAAATTGCTCTTCTGCCATTGGCAAAAGTGCCACCAGGCAGATGCCTAGCAATAGGGGAACCAGCATTGTATAAAAAAAAACTTCATTGCAAACAGCTCTGTGGGTGTGTTCCTGCATATGTGTGTTGGTGTTACAGACGATGCTAAGTCAATAAAACATTTTGGCCTGGATCCAAAGTACTGTTTAACTAGCTCTGTGAGCCCAAGGGAGTTTTGGATTGCTGTTTTCTCAAAGACCAGTCCCCCTTGCTACATGGAAAGCTGTTTCTGAAACTGCAGGGAATTTCAAAAGTGGTTTGAGAGACCTGCTATTTAAAAAACAAACTGTGAAATTTCACTAGGCTTGTTTAAAAGTGGCTGTTTGGATCTCAGCCTCTGTTTCTGAGAACCAGCTGTATTATTAGACAAGAAGCCCCAAGCACAGATGACTGCTTAAATGCTCCAAAAGAATTCATTTTGTTGAACCTGCTTCAGAAGTTCCCAAGGTTTGTAAATGCCTTAAATTTTCAAGGCATTTTATCCATCATTCTCCTTGATAATCTTAGTACAGCCATGCACCAGTGGTTGTGTTATATATGAAGCAGTAAGGTGATGTACAGGTAGCAAGGGTGATCCTTACAGTTGTAATGGGAGAGAGTTATGAAAAACAGAATTAGTCCAAGAGAATGATGCACTTGTTGCATATTATGTTTATGCCAAAGACATTCACACCTTGTGCAATTTTCTCTGTCTCTTCCTTTCTTCTGCTTACAGCAGCATAGAGTCTTAACATCTGTAACTGTGATATCTTTTAAAGCCTGTTTGAAACTGGATTTCATTAAGATGGGGTACCTGTTATCCTGTGTCTGGAATGAGAGAGTTGACTATGGTTTTACTATTGGTGACTTTTCTTAAATTACTGAATTAAATACTGTATTGGTTTTAATTCTATAGTTAACAATGTCATGATATTGTATTAAAAATGTAAGAAGAGCCCCGGTGGATCAGACCAAAGGCACATCAAGTCCCCCACTTTCTTTATTGCTTTTTTCTGTTGTAAGCCACTTTGGGAAGAAGAAGAACACTTTGGGAAGAAGCACACATGAAGAAGAGTTTGGATTTGATATCCCACTTTATCACTACCCGAAGGAGTCTCAAAGCAGCTAACATTCTCCTTTCCCTTCCTCCCCCACAACAAACACTCTGTGAGGTGAGTGGGGCTGAGAGACTTCAGAGAAGTGTGACTAGCCCAAGGTCACCCAGCAGCTGCATGTGGAGGAGCGGAGACGCGAACCCGGTTCCCCAGATTACGAGACTACCACTCTTAACCACTACACCACACTGGCTCTCCTGGTGAAGGATTCTGGGATTCAGTGAGTTCAGATGATAACAATCATCAGGAAGTCTCATAGTCTGGTATGGTGATAGTGTGAAATGACAAAACAAAAATCTAGGCGTGTGTGGTACTTTGTTAATGGTTCTGTAATCATGTTCCTCCTTCCTTGTATGTACACTCAGTGTGCTATCTTCTTCAAGTGGCCTGAAATATTTCCCAGGACAGGTGGGGGAAACAGAATTTGAAAAGAGTTTTGGAGTAATTTGGGAAAACTTGTTTATAAGGCTCTGTTAAACAGTCAACAGCCCCTTACTAGAAGTGTCCTGATAGCTTACAGTACAAATAAATTTCTGAACACATAGAAAGTGTCAGATTCAGAAGCTGAATTCTGATGAGCTAAACCAGTCTGCCAAACATGTTATACAGCTGTCACAGAAAGCTCTATAAAAAGTACTGTTTCAACTACAATAAATAAAAAGAATCTCCAATCAATGCAGTTTCCCACTTTTAATTCCCAGCTTTAATCACAACACATGAAAACCAGCTGTTTAGTGGCTGGAGCAAGGACACCCAACCAGATGCCACTGATCTACAAGTTTCTCCATCCTTGACTGGATGCTGGCTGGAGCCATGGAGGAATTAATCCAACAACATCTGGGCTCCACCATGTTGGCTTCTCCTGGATTAGACCATTGAACTAGAACCCAGGTGACCTGGGATCAAATCCCTACTCAGTCATGAAAGTCTGGCTAAATCCAGGACATGATAGAAAGAGTTTGCAAAGATCTATGATTTACAGGTGCTAATGGTCAATCCGATAGAGGGAGCACATTTCCACTAAATTTGTTTACATCACCAGAAGGATTAATATCAGAAGAGCATTCCAGTTCAGGCAAAGAAGACCATGTCATTGCTAGAAGTTCATCAACCTTTTGGGTCTTTAACAGCTGAGGATTGTCATCTGTTTTTGGCAACTTGGTGTTATCGTCAGCTGATGGCCCTTTAGTCATTTGCGTAAAAGAAGAATGAAGATCAGTCAGAGAGCCAGAGTACCCTACTCAGTCATGAAGCTTGTGACTAACCTGTTGCTATTTTGCAATTTGACTAACCTTGTGTTTCACTGAGGATAAAATGGGGTGGGGAGCTCTGTACTCCACTCTGATCTCCTTAAAGGAAGACTAGCATTAAAATGTCTACCCAATGATAATAATATTAGTGCACATCTGTAGTATGTTTTTGGACGCGGGTAACGCTATGGGTTAAACCACAGAGCCTAGGACCTGCTGATCAGAAGGTCAGCGGTTTGAATCCCCGTGATGGAGTGAGCTCCCGTTGCTCCGTCCCTACTCCTGCCAACCTAGGAGTTCGAAAGCACATCAAAGTGCAAGTAGATAAATAGGTACTGCTCTGGTGGGAAGGTAAATTGCGTTTCCGTGTGCTGCTCTGCTTTGCCAGAAGTGGCTTAGTCATGCTGGCCACATGACCCGGAAGCTGTACACCGGCTCCCTCAGCCAACAAAGTGAGATGAGCGCTGCAACCCCAGGGTAGGTCATGACTGGACCTAGTGGTCCGGGGACCCTTTACCTTTTATAGTATGTTCTAGATGACGTTCTCATTTATTTGTCATCTCATGAATACTTAAAAAGAGCTGGAAGGTAATTCATACATTGCTTAAATGTGCGGAAAGTAGGCTATTATCTCTTCCAGGGTTTAACTGTCTTAGCTTTAGGATAACATGGAGATATATAGCAAACAGCACTTGATCAAACTAATTTGCCATGGAAATAATGTTGCAAAAACAAGATGGATGTGCAAAGCAAGTAATCTTCACCTTCCCACTGTTCAAGATGAAATGTGAGTGGTTTCCAAGGCTGCAAACCTATTCATTATGCTCAATATATTTATAACCCTTATTAGAATTACCTTCTCATAGGTGTTAACTAGGCCTGATCTGAAAGTACCTTGCCATCTTTGCAGCTCCATTCTTAAGTGGCAAACGTGTTGTTATGCACTTTCTGAAAAGTCAGGAGCAAACTAAAGAAATCATTGCAGCTTTCAGGAGTAGGAATCAAGTGGGAAACAATCAAGTAGTATAAAGGGGAAACCTTTTCTGGGACCAGTCTTACCATTAGGCAGAGTGAGGGGACTGCCTCAGGCTGAAGATACATAGTGGGGAGGAGGAAACAGCAAAGTGTTGGAGAATGTGGCTGTGTGCCATGAGGCTTGGTCTGCGCTCTCTAAACCAGTCAGCTGCTTTCAAGCTTAGTGGAGACTGTTAACACTCTTGAGTTGCCAGGGTGGAAGTGAGATTCCACTGCCACTTCCATACATTGAATATTTGTGAATGGGGTGGAGGCAAGATCTCTTGGGCTTACCTACACTGGCAGCACAAGAAAAAACAGTGGGGGGAGGACATAGACGGGGCAAAATACTGTATATTTCTGGGTGGACAAGTTGTGTCATCCATGGTAAGATCATAGAATCATAGAATTGTGGAGTTGGAAGGGGCCCTGATGGTCATCTAGTCCAACTCCCGGCAATGCAGGACTATGTAGCTGTCCCATACATCAAACCTGCAACCTTGGCATTATCAGCACCACGCTCTAACCAACTGACTGTCAGGAGTCCAGGTTCCCAGCTTGATAACACAGTAAGCATAGGTAATTAGAACGGAGGATTTATTGCAAAAACAAACAGATAGCTCCAGATGGCTCTAACAAAGCCTCTGGCACCATTACTCAAGATGACCCTTCTGAAGACTCCTTCTGGCGTCAACAGAAGATATTGAACTTACGACCTTTACGTCTCTTGTTTTGCTTCCTATCTAGCAGCACTCCTATTTGCCGACTCTTTGGACTTAGTGGATCAGCTCCAACCTCTTTCTTTGATGAGATGCTACCTCTGAGTCTGTTCACTCCTTTTTGTGATTCCTGTGAGCTTTGGCTGTGTTCTAGCCTGCTCTCAGCAACTGCCTTATCAGCTTGCCCATCAAGGTCAGGAAGAGCCGAAGTCTGCAGCTGCCAGCTCTCCCCTGCCTGACTAACATCTAAGCCTCTCTGTTCCTGACTGATTTCTGCAGTTGGCTGCAAACCTTTGCTTGGAGCTGGCTCATTCCTGACACTGACCTATCCAAGATCTCTGAAAGAAAAATAACAATATATATTAATGACAGGAGTCCAGCAATGGTGGAGCAGCAAGGAGCAAGTTTTTTGTCTGTGGGTATGTGGTTGGCCCCTGCCCCCTTGTGCCCTGCCCCCCTCTGCATGCTTACCTAGCTCTGCTCCTTTCTGCAGAAGTACTTTTCCCTCAGAGTACATTATGATATAAGACAGTTATTAGCTAACCGTGGTCCTTCAGATGCTGTTGGAGTCCAACTCCATTCAACCCCAGCCAGGAGGGTCAATGATCAGGGATGATGGGAGCTGTAGTCAAACAACAGATACCCCATTCCTTGGCTAACTAATCTGCATTAGGTATTCTAATGTATGTTGATATGGAGATAACCTTTTCAGATCTTTTCAGACAATATAGATTTAATTGACTTGGCTATTCTATTCTTTTTTCTGGAAGTTCAGATCTGCATCCAGACTTTATAGTTCAGTCCTATCCGGAGGTGTTTCCCCACTTCCTCCCTACATTTCCCTGTGACATTTTGATGATAAACTGATTCATATACATTAGGTGGAATGTTGCCTTTTCTTTACCTGAGCACAGCAGGTAGCACCAATTACAGCTGCTCATAAAAGACTAGGAATGAGGCTTCAGTTCACCAACTAACCCTGTCACATTTTGTGCTAAACTAAGAATGATGTACAATATTTTTTTTAAAAAAAGATGTATGCATAATAACGTTATATTCAGAGATGACTGAACTTTCTGCTTCCGTATCTACAACCGAGTGTTTTCAAAATAACGGAAGAGATAGAAATGTGTTTTAATTAAGGTAACCTTTAAAAAATACCATCCATAAATCTCACAAACAGGCAAGAAGGGGTTATTATAGGATGCATGCTTTGTAGAAATATCACACCAGCTTTAATAAAAGCTGGTTTAAGTTGAACTTGAGGTTTGGGAGTTGCACTATCTTTACCATTTGTTTTTTAAAAAATAATTAGGAGTGCATTTTCTTTTTAAAGAATAGCCTTTTGTGGTGAACCAGATTTTGGACAACTTATCGTTTAAAAAAAATATAGAAAAAAATGCAGGGAAAACAAAAATAAAATCATGATTCATGGACACTTTTCGTGCATGTTTGGAGTCTGTGCCAGCAAAGAATGACAGACTGTGTTTTGCACCTCTCTGCCCCATGTTTGAAACATGGTGTGTGGTTTTGGAAGGGGCTGCTGGAGTGAAAATATAAACAAAGATGTTGTACATGCAAATTTATTTTTGGAGACTTTTTAAAAACAACAACTTGTGGCTTTGGTTTATATAAGCAGTACCAAAGTAATCAAGAATCTGACATGATTTCAGTGCAATAACATTAACAATGGGATGGACAAACCTTCATAGACAAACCTACATTTGTGAATGTAGCTGTTTAAAGTTACAGCAAATTAAGTGGAACCAAATTACGGTAAGTGGAATTCAGCTACTTTGGTGGCAGTGTTTGAGATCAAGTTGTTTGAGAAGAATTGGGCTTAATCATCAGCTGAAATCTCAAAGATCCAACATAACTCTCTAGTTCTGTGTGGTCTTGGATCTATGTGTGTGGCCGGGATAATGGATTTTGTTTACAAATCTTCAGGGTTTCCCCCCAAAAGATTTGTTCAACTGCCCTTTGAAACCTATATTGACACAGCTTTGCACTTATTAGGTGGCCATTTGATCACTTAGTTAAAAGACATGGGCAGTGTTCAGAACCAAGTCAGTCAAGAATGATTTGGATAAGCAGGAAAGTTTTATAGTTCTCATGAAAACCACAGCTTGAAGGATTTGACTATATTCATCCTGGGAAAGGTGTGAAGAAAGAGTCATTTGCCGCAATAACTCACTGCTAAGTAGCTGCAAGGATCAATGCAGTTGATTACCGTTTGCACATTCATATCACAGACTCCATTTGACATTGTTAATGAGAGAAGCCTGAGTTTGTCCACTAAGAAAAGCAATCACTTAAGTTTTCTCCATTTGTTTACTCTTTAAGTGCAATAGTCTTCCCTCTGAACACAGTCTGAGGGAGCCGTGGGGCCAGGAAACTCTGGGACATTCATCTAGTCCAGTTTTCCATCTTGTTCAGCTCCCAGTATACCATCTGAATGTAATGAAATGATATTGCTCTCAATTCTTTTTAACAATCCCCTCAAAAGTTCTTCTTGATCCTCCTTGAAATGCAGAAAGTGCAACTCCATTGTAGTGGTGGCAGCAGTAGAAAAATAAGTATGGGGGGAGTACATGGTTGATTCTGAGAGAGCAAGCTATTTATAGACTATTAAACTTTAAGAAACATCCCCACTGTGCATGAATGTAGTACTTCAGAATATTTACTCATCAGCAAGTCATACTGGTTTCAATAAGTCTGACAATCAAGAAACTGTGTTTGGAACTGCAACCTAAATTAAATGTCTAACTTGAAGATATTTGTTTACTTTGTACTAGCAGCCTTGTACCATTGCTCAGGAATTCTAAGAAAAAACCCAGTGCCAGATGGAGAACCTGAGTCCCTTCAGATGGTGTTGGACTCCAGGTTCCATCATTCTCAGCTTGTTTTAGCCAATAGTAAGAGATAATGGGAGATGTCCAATGACATTTGGAGAGCAGTAGGTTCTCCATCCATAGGGTAGGCAAACGATTGGCTTTTGGAATGCTAGCAATGGTTAAAAAAATGGTGATGACCCCTTGTTGGGATGGATCATAGAAGTTAATAGGTCTGTTTGAGTGGTGCCGGGTGTCTGGTGGCTATGCGACTAGAAAATATAAGCAACTGACCAAAGATTTTGCTTCATATTTCTTATGGCTTTAGAAAGGTGCATTTTGGAGTTAGAAAGGCATGGGAATTTGTCACTTGTAATATTAACCATTAATGATAGCTAGCCACAATCTTAGAAAGGCCTTAGACTTATCAAATAGTGTGCTTTATGTTGTTCCCTTTCATTCCAGGCTACTGGTTATCCTGAATATTTAATTGTTCTCATTTTTTTCTCCTTGCCTGATAGTATGTTCTGAGGAGTAGTCCACAATAAACAGAGCTTGGGGAGGGTGGACAATGTGCCCATGTTCTATTTCCCTCACTAATACTGGGTTAAGGCCTCTCTCTGCCCTTCATTTACATAGCTCACAGAATCTTCTGCCATCCCCCCTCCTCCCTAAGTGTGTTGTATACGTGCAAAGCTCACTCTTGGATTTATTTTCCCCTCAATACACCTGGAGGCCCTTTTAGGGCATGGATTTTAAAAATAAATCTATGATATTATTCTGTGGCAGACTATGGAAATACATTTCTTTGAGGCCTTTTTCCCCTGGCCATTCCTCCCACCCACACTTTCCATCTGTAGTGCAATATATCTCTCTGAACATTTCAGCCAGGAGGGCTGGAGAGCAGCTGTCTCTGCAGTGGAGGCCAGTGGTCTGCCAGCAGGGCATACTTCTGCATGGATTCATCACTGGTTACTTCCTCCCTTTGCTTGGGCTGTAGGCCCCTTCTGTGATATGCTGAGCCTGATTTAGATTGGGGTTTGATTCATGATGTACTAGCTGTACCCTTTTGTCTTTCTAGCAGCTACAGTGCCCATAATTTTATTCCATTTATGAATTTGATTCCATTTATGAATCCTTTCCTATAAAAGCATCTCAAGTTTTCTTCACAATAAATAGAAACAATTAACATCAACTCCACATGCAAAAACAAATAAACCCAATTCCATATGTAAAAACAATGCCTTATCTAATACAGATGCAGACCAGGATCAGGAGCTCCACTTAGTAAGTGGCTTGCTGAAAATGAAAGGTTTCTACCAACATTGAAAGGCAATACAGATGGTGCCTATCTGATGTGTACAAAGAGGGAGTGGCAAGGGGTGGTGGTGGTTGTTGCAGTAAACTATTAAGGGTTAAAATAATGAAAATAATATCTCGAGCACACTGTTACATGCATCCCATTTATACAAACAGTGGCTCAGCGCTTACCTGTTTGTTTTCCTTTGGAAGTTAGTCACTCAAAGCTCATTGGTGTAGGGTTGCCATATTTCAAAAAGTGAAAACCCGGAAACAAGAGTTGTTCAGCCTTTTTTGGCAAAGTGTTTGTTTGTTTGTTTGTTTGTTTTTGACCCAACTTGTAGAGCTTTCTTTTTTATATATATAGTTTTGTCCAAAGTTGTTGAGCTTCTTTTTTCAAAATCTCAAATAGAGGGAGCTTTGGGGCTATTTTTAATGAAATTTGCCAAAATCTACACTTCTGACATGGGCTGCCATACATCCAGATTTCCCCATCCATTTCAGTGGTTTCTGCCCAGATGCTACATTGGTGGTTTGCAAAATGTGTGCTTACTTACAAATATACAGGTTGAGCACTGGCAGAGGCATGGCTTACATAGCAGATCTTTGTTGAGACACCTGCCAACCTCTCACCTTCCTGCTGGCCTCTCCATTCATTCTTCTGCACTCTGCTCTGCCCCGAATGTCTCTAGCTGCCCCTGTCTATAGCACTTTCCAAAAGTGCCAAGAGTGTAATACAGATATGAGTGGGAGTGAGCAGTATTACAGGAGCAAGCTCCATCCCCTGACTTGCATGTGTTCACTAGAACCTGCATAGACATCTACTATAGGACATGCCAATCTTTCAACTTATTATAATGAATGTATGTTGGAGGCAATGATTTTGCTCTCCCCGCCCCCGCTACACATATCAGTATTAATGCCCCCAGACATCTGAAAAGCAGCCTACTGCCTACTTCACATATGGTTCCTGGTCTAGTTTTATTATATTATTTTGAGTAAAGCATCCCCAAATGCCTGAGACGGTTGTTTTATATGTAAATAAAATAGGTCATGGTCCAATCAAATTTCAAGAGTGAATTATACACACAGTTATTATTAAAATCTGTGCTACATCTAGAGCTTTGCTAGGTCTGGATTGTGCCCATCATTATTATAATTAGGACTGTAAGTCAGACTTTAATCAAGCTAATTGGCAATCTACATTTTTAGAAATTAATCAGTGGGGCTGAGGCTACAGATCATGCTTGTTTATTTTCCCAAGCTATTTTGGCTTCTGTGTTAACTGTAATAAAAATGAAAAAAAAAAAGAAAGGCTGCCTTTCTCTCTGAGTAAATGTAGCTTTTGTTTATTGTAAATTATATCCTGCATAAGACAGTACCTGTTAGAGCTATTGGAATATTGGACTAGGAGTGTTGATAAGAGACCCAGCTTCAAATCTTTACTCAACATGAAGCTCAATGGATCACCTTAGGTCAGTCATTATCTCTTAAGGTACCCCAAATTGCTGTTGTCAGGATATGATGAGATAGAGTAACCTTATGTACTGTGCTGAGCTCATTGGAGGAAGTACAAGATAAATACCGGTATATAGCTAATAATAATCTCACATATCTTGCAATCTACTAATGATGACACTTATACTGAATTTTTGGTAATTTATAAAGATATTTAAATTTAGCCATTTGATTAAAAGTGAGCTGCAAGTGGCAGCGGAGGAAAGATCTCTGGACGGGATCTGCCGCATGCCGACAGTGCCGACGGCAGCAACAAAACCCGACAAATAGGAGTGCGCAGATCCCATCTGGAGATCTTTTCTCTGGTGCCGCTTGCATTCCATGTCATTCTGCACTGGCACCCCACGTTGGGTGGAAGCATGCACCGATAGTGGAAAAGCCAGCAAAGGAACCCGCAGCTTGGCGCACACAACAGGATGTGTCACGCAGTGTTACACGGCACTCTGGGTGCTGTGCGCATAGCCAAAACAGTTAGCCGCCATACAGTGGGGGGGGGAGGCAGCATGCAGAGAGCACGGTGACTGTGCTGCCCGACATTTTGTCCCTCCCAGTATGGAACCCGCACCCACCTTCGTATGTCCCTGTGCGTGGGATGCTGGCACCCCAGTCGGTTTCCTCTGAGTCTCTCCCTAAAAAAAGATCAACAGCTCTGGGCATGCTTAAGACAGCTCTGGCTCTACATCCCTGTGGAGCCTTCATTGTGGTGCTCAGTTTTATACCCCATGATGTTTAGCATCTACATGAAACTGCTGCGTTGGGTTATCCAGAGTTTTGGAGCACATTGTCAGCAACATACTGGTGACACACAGCTCTACTTCACATTTACATCTGCAGGTGTGACAGTGGATGTACTGGACCAGTGTCTTGCCTGTTATGAACTGAATGAGAGCCAATAAACTGAAACTCAGATAAAACCGAGCCACTGTTGGTGAGTGGTTCCCTAGACTGGATGGATGGATGGGAGGTTGCCTGCTCTTGATGGGGTTACATTCCCTCTGAAGGCAGGTATGCAGCTTGGGGGTACTTCTGGACCCTTTATGTCACTTGAGGCTCCGGTGGTCTTGGTGACTCAGAATGCCTTCCATCAGCTTTGGCTGGTGGCCCTGCTGTGCCTCCAGGAATAGCCTACCTTCTGTTGTGTGTGCTCTGGTAATCTCTAGGTAGATTACTGCAACATTTTATACCTGGGTCTGCTTCTGAAGACAGTTTGGAAATTTCAGCTGGTGCTCACTTGAGGCAAGATGGTTTGTGCATGTAAAGCTAATCCTGGCCCCACTGCACTGGCTGGCACTGGGTCCAATTCAAAGTGCTGGTTTTGTATAAAACCTTAAACAGCTCAGGACCACAATACCGCAATGTCCTCCTCTCCCCATATGAACCAATTTAGACCCTGCAATCATCATCTAAGGCCCTTCTTCATGTGCCTCCTCTGTGTAAGGTCTGGAAGGCCTCAGCATGAGAATGGGCCTTTTCTGCTGTAGCTCTCTACCTGTGGAATGCTCTCCCCAGGGAGGCTTACCTGGTGCCCTCATTAAGCATATTTAAGTGCCAGGCAAAAACTTTCCTCCTCACCCAGGCCTTTGGCTAATTAAACAATCTATGATGTTTTAAACCATGTGGAAGGTATTTTTGTTGTTGTTATATTATGCATTTTTGTGTTTTTATATTGTAAACCACCCTGTGATCCTTGGATAAAGGGTAGTATAGAAATGTAATAATAAATAAATTATCTATCTATCTATCTATCCTAAATGCTGCATGGTTTTATGTTTGTGTTGGGTTCAGGTTTTGTGCTATGCAAGGCAAAAGTAAAGAATCAGTTTTTTATAACCAGCACTAAACTGAAAGATGATTAACGCTCACTAACATAAAACTCTGATGAGATTTCTGAGCCAGATTCCAAAACTACACAAGGAATAAACCAGCTACAGCTTCAAATATTTTATATAGATATATAGGCATATATTAGCCTGGGAATCTGTTAGATGATGTCCTGACAACAAGCCTGATGCATACTAGAAATGTTTGATCACACTTTTGTCCACTTTCCAGATCTCTCTTTATGTCCCTTTTCAATACTCCAGGTAACTTGACCAGATGTCTCTGTTTGATTGCTCAAGCTCCAATTTTTAATGGACTGAATAAGCATCCAACAAATTTATGCAGAAACACCCTATTGTCATTTGGCCATAGATACACCCTCAGTATAGAAGCAGCTGATAGGCAGCCCCTGTTCCTCCTTCACTATATGTTGTCTCTCCAGCGGACGATTAAATTGTCATCAACCCAAGGAAAGAACATAGCCTGATACCTGCAAAATATTTTTAGATGCAAATGCTTAATGTCTCTTGGCAGTACCGGCCTTCTGGAGGAAGCCAAATGTTTCTGTAAGCCAGGAATTTATTCCACAAGATCTCTGCCCTGAGGCCATTTAACTTAGATGTGAGGGCTGGGCATAAAGCCTGCTCACTTGCTTGATCTCCATCTGGGTCCCACTTATCCATTACCACATATGTGTTGTCCCTGTTTAGCTGCCTCTTCTGTTTTCTGCTTCCAAATATAACCAGATGGAAAGGTAGGTCTCATAATCAAGCTCCACACAAGTAGGGCAAGGTAAGGACTGGGAAGAGGGTTGGTCTACAACATCTAGACGGGTATTTCTTTTCTTGGAGATATTTATACCACTAACAAAACATGATACTATTTAGATTAGATACTACTCAGATTGCCATAATGTAGATCTGTAGTGAGAAGGAGTGGTTGGAAAGAGCAAAGTGAAGCCATTCAAGTACCGGTTTGTTCTGCATCTTTAATTTTACTGACACTCTCCAACCAAACTGGGATTTCAAGTGGCACAGTAGTGTACTTATAGGTTGGCATCTTGACCTGTAGAGTAGACCAGTACAGTATCCTAAACAACTTGTAAAGGGGTAAGCCTAATTTAAAATAGTGTGACTTCCTTCTGAGTAAATGTGTATAGGATTCTGCTGTAAATATATACTGAATATTAAGCGGTAATTCTACAGAAAAAGAGGCTAAGTTGACATTACAGTATTGATGTTTCTTTTGTCTCACCAGTTTGAATATTTTCTTCTGGAAATAAGGGGGGGGTCATTTTGTATCAGTTTTTGGTAGCAACTGTTGTCTCCCTATTTTTCCACAGCATCTCTCTCCTGTTCTCCCTCACCCTTATTTCTTTCCTTCTCAGTGACAGCAGAAAAAGGAAGGAGTTAGGGAAGTATACAGTGTCAGGCACCCTGGGCAATTATGTCCCAAGTATCTAGAAGCCTGGAATGCCATTTAAGAGTCAAAGATGGGAGAAGAGATGAACTGAGAGAGAACAGTCAATACAGTAGGTATGAGTTTTTCTGCGGCTCAAAATAAAATCTGTGTTGGAGAGGAACTCAGGAGTCCATAATTCTGCTCTTGACATTGAAGGCAGGTGATATGAGTTTTCTTGGCTCCTGCAATTTGCACTTTCCAACACTTGGCAGAAAAAAATTCGGTGACCCAGAACGGTGCCATTGCAGTCCATATAGCTGCTTTTCCTCCCTTTTCTGGGAAAAACCTAATGTAATGTTCAGAGCCTGGCTCGCTTTTCAGCTTTCCATCCGGTGATAACAGAGTCCAACTTTCACAGGCCTGACCAGCTCTTAAAGGCACTACATCCCATTCTTGCCTCCCCTCCTTTTGTAGCTTGCAGGAAATGGTCCCAGCAATTGTCATGGCTGGCGGTCACCTTCAGACAAAGCAAAACTAGAAAGGCAGTTCTTCTTCCTCTCTCTCTCTCTCTCTCTCTCTCTCTCTCTTGGTAGAGCAGGTGTGGGCACTGTTGGGTTTTTTTTTTCAAGAACAGAAGGTGCCAGAACTGCAGTCCAGCGCATTCCACCAGTAAAAAAGCACTGGTTATAATAGAAGCACTGGTTACAATAGAATTGATGCTTTTGAATTATGGTGCTGGAGGAGACTCTTGAGAAGATCAAACCTATCCATTCTTAAGGAAATCAGCCCTGAGTGCTCACTGGAAGGACAGATCCTGAAGCTGAGACTCCAATACTTTGGCCACCTCATGAGAAGAGAAGACTCCCTGGAAAAGACCCTGATGTTGGGAAAGATTGAGGGCACAAGGAGAAGGGGATGACAGAGGATGAGATGGTTGGACAGTGTTCTCGAAGCTACCAGCATGAGTTTGACCAAACTGCAGGAGGCAGTGGAAGACAGAAGTGCCTGGCGTGCTCTGGTCCATGGGGTCACAAAGAGTCGAACACGACTAAACGACTAAACAACAACATAATAGAGTCATCAGAGATATTTTTTTCCCATTTATAGAAAACTGAACAAAACAACAGTGTGCTATTTAGCACATAACTCAAAAAGGTGAGGAGTATAACCCACACACTCTTTGGGGGCAATGTGCACATGCTTTGATGGGGGCTTGCACAGAAAGCATTGCTTGACAGATTTCATTTTCAATACACCAGACACTTATAATGAATATAAATCACAGTAAAATATAATTCAGCATTTCTAGGGAAATTTTTATTCTCCCCCCCCCCCCCCGTTTCATCAAGAAGGTGAAGAAAACATTTACAAAGATTCATACACTTCATAGACTGTAGCGACATGCACCATTAAGAAAAAGTGGTGACTTTAGGCCTTAGGCATAAAGCTTCCCTCTGCATGCCCTGAAGCTACAATGGATATTAAATTCACTGAAGTGAAAGTTAACGTCATTTCTGTAACCCCATGCTGAACAAACATTTTAATCTGTCAGCAGACACATGCACAGATGATGAAGAGCAACAGAGAAGGCTACTTGAATAGTGCTCAATAAATGATCACCAGGCTGGCAAATTATGGTTCCTGCTCTTCTTATGAAATTGGAAAATGCTAATTCTGTAGCTTAAGAAGTAAGATCAACATGAACATTACTTATCCCTGAAGTACAATTCTGCTTTACCTACACCTGTACATTAGATCTGCAATGCTCATGTGCTATCAGTCACAGCCATTCAGGGCTAGAATCTTCCAAAGCCACTCCCGACATAAGGAGGCGGGGTTGCGGGCTCATGCCCCGCCTACATCCTCGCGGGGCTGGCGGCAGCCCCGCGGGACTCAGGGAATTCCCGTCATTATTATTTGTTAGTCACTCTGCCAGCCAATCGGCTGGCGGCAGGGGCGGGCTTACTAGGGGGCAATTTAAGGTCGGGGCAGCCCTAGCTCGCCCCTTTCCTTTCTTCTAGCAGCAGCGGTTTCCCACCCACCCACCCTCTACATTTGCATTTGGACTTTGCTATGGGCTTTGGCTGGTCGCCGCATGGGGCCTGGTAGGAATTTTTCCATTTGGCTAATTGGCTGTATTTTGGAAGCCACTTGGTTTTTTCGCCTACCTCGTAGCAAAATGTCACAACACCTTTGGTTTGGGCGGTTAGGCATTGGCAGGGGAATTATTATGCAAATGAGTTGGGGGGGAGGAACGCCATCACCTCCCTCAAGTGTTAGAGGGTAGTTCGTTAAAGGACTCCGGGGGGCATCGCCTCGTCCGAAACCTATGGAGGCTAGGGCCTAAAGCGCGCTCCCGAGCGGTAACCCTCGGGGAGCGCCTAGGGATGTGCATCTCGGGGGCTCCCCCTGTTGGTGCTTAACCCTTCATAGTTTTATACCGGTAGTCTGATAGGGCCAATGCCTAAAGCCAATACCGCTCTTACCTGTAATCAATAAAGTTGTGGCCATTTTTCGCCCATTAACCTTAATTCTCGTGTCCGGTGTCTTTATTTACTCTATCTGTGGGAAGGGGCGGGTATTGCCACGCAATAGATTCTTCTGGAACACTTTCAGAAACCTGCACCAGAAATGCCATATGTGAGTATCCATTGGAATATATATTAAATATCCTATGTCTTGATATCACAAAGTCAATTTGCATTGAGGGCTATAGTATCATGACCACTTTTGAACCAATCACTGAAAAATCACTAAAAGAATTTTACAGTGCTGTTGAATATGTTCATGAAAATGAGAGAATATTTTCAATTCAATTCTAGTTAAATTCCACAAAGTGCACTTTACTGACATATTTCTTTGACGGTGCAGATAGCTGATCTTAGGGTTAGAAGCCCCATGGCAGATGGTTATTTTAAATAGTTTGACCTAATTTCTTAATGGGGTGATCCTGTGTTAGCACAAAGTCTTATTGAAGAACTATTCTTTCATATGAAAATAACGGAAGAAAAGGCTAAATATATATAGCAGAAGAATTGGTGGGTGTCAGCTTAATCTCTAATGCACAGCTGTCTATATCCAAAAACTGTCATATGGCATTAGGAAAAATTGCCAGCCTAAGAGAGGGAGGAGAAGAAACATCCCTCAAACAGTTAATTTTTTTATGGACTACAAAATAATCCGATCTACTGAGGTACATTTCCTTTCTAAGATACATTGTGGCACAGAAACAAAGAGAGGGGTGGAATGAATCTAACGTGAATCACTTTGCTATTCAGAGAACATTTTAGGGTTCATTGTATCTGTGGATGGGAGGGAGAAATGTTCAAACATGCCCCACTCCCAGTATCCTTGTAATTCTACCTGGCTTCTCTAACCTTCACCATGCTGAATTCAGAAAGTCTGCAGGAGACTTTTACATTCATTTGCTTGCATGAAAGCAGAACTCCCCATATTATCCTGACAAAGCTCTGAGTGCATGTAGTGACTTGCACGGGGACATTGGGGTTCTAATGTGAATCCCTGCTGTGCATCTATGGATACAAAGTTCAAAATATTCTCTTTCTTTTTTCTTCTGTGCTGGCCCTGAAAGGTGGCAATGTCACTAGGATGCAAGGAGAAATGGTAATACAAGGCAAAGGTAAAGGACTCCTGGATGGCAAAGTCCAGTCAAAGGCAACTATGGGGTGCGGCACTCATCTCACTTTTCAGGCTGAGGGAGCCTGTGATTGTCCACAGACAGCTTTCTGGGTCATGTGGCCAGCATGACTAAACAGCTTGTGGCACAACAGGATACTGTGTCGAGTATCAGAGTGCACAGAAACACCATTTACCTTCCCACTATTTATCTACTTGTCCTAGCATGGTTTTGGACTGCAAGGTTGGGAGAAGCTGGGACAGCGCAATGAGAGCTCACCCCGTCATGGGGATTCAAACCGCCAACCTTCAGAGCGGCAAGCCCAAGAGGCTCAGTGGTTTAGATAGGGTTGCCATATTTCAAAAAGTGAAAATCAGGACAGAAAAGTTGTCCAGCTTTTTTGAACTAAGTTGTTGAGCTTTTCTGGCAAAATCACAAAGAAATTGGATGTTTTTGAACTATTTCTGAGAAAAATGAGCAAAAACAACACTGCCGACATGGGCCCAGACACTGCTTGTGGCTGCAGTATTCTGGATATGTCCAGGAAATTCCAGACATATGGCAACCTTAGGCTTAGACCACAGCGCCACCCGTGTCCCTGGTAATACAAGGGTCAGAATTGGGCACAATATTGTATATTTAAAACAAATGCAAAGAAGAGAGATCTGGGAATGGTCATTTGGGGATGTGTACAGGTAAACTCTGAGCATCATTTTCCCCCTTATACCACTCATACATTTTACTCATGAATATGAGACTCGTGGTAGCAGCAGGATCAGGATCATATTTCTTGGCCTACGTGAGTGGGTCACCTCTGCAACTGGGTGCCCCAGTTGTATGTAGCCACTATCCAGAAGTAGATGCTTACACAGAGAGTTCCTTCCCACCCCCCAGACTTCTGCACTCATCACAGGCTTTAGGCATTGTGGAAATACAACTTCCAGGGCAGGCCCTGAAGTGCAGCCCCACCCTTGTTCCTACAAATGGAAACTGTACATGTGAGAGTATGCATTGATAGGGCTTTGATGGCAGGACAATCTTAGGAATGATGACACAACCCTAAAGCAACCCTAAGGCATTTCCCTATCATCGGAAAGGAGAGAGAAAGAGAAGTTGGCAGAGGAGGCTGTAGGTTGTCCTGCTTCACAAAAGGAATGAAAAAGGAATCAGGGCAGAGAAAAGTGGTTTACAAGTAAAATCTTTCTGTCTGGTTCTGTCTTCCTAAAGAGGAGCTGCTTTCTGCTGGAGATTCAGTCACCACTCTATTTGTATAGACATTCAGTCTTTAACTTCTCCCCATGCTTCACTTCACCCATCCAACCAACCAAAAGCCTTGCTATTTCCATTTCAGCATCTTCAATGTGTCCATTTTCATTCTGTGCCTACTGCTAATAACCTTGGCCATATCACTGTCATTCCCTCATAGCTGATTGCAATTCCTTTTGTGATGACCTTCCCTCTTGTCATTCCCTTTCTCTTCAATGTAAAATGTCATTGTTCACTAATGTCCCCTTATTGTCACTATGATCATGTCACCTCTCATTACGTCTTTACTCGCTGTCTGCATAATCTCCCATTGTTCGAAGTTCTCCACCTGTCTGCTTCTGAAGAAGGCCAGTTGAGACACTACACTTGGTACAACATTGTCACCAAGATCACCTTCCCCAATGCTAAGTGAGCCCAACCCCAGCCATAATGTTTAGAACTGATGGTTTCTATGATCGTGTTGACTGTCTCCATAGCACTGCTGAATTTCAGTGTTTTTTAGTATGATTGTTTAAGCAAAGGTATGATATTTGCCTACTCCATCCCTGGAAAGAACAGACAGTATTGTTGGTGGCAGCATTCACCTGACCTCTGGTTGTTTGGGTCACAGCTGCTTAACAAGAGGTAGAGAAAAAGGTTGCCATAACACAAACATACTGACAGGAGCAATGGATTTGCTCCCCCAGAGTATTTGCATGGGCCTCCCCCTACTTTTTCCTATACCTCCTGGTAAGGTAAAGGGACCCCTGACCGTTGGGTCCAGTCATGGATGACTCTAGGGCTGCGGCACTCATCTCGCTTTACTGGCCGAGGGAGTCGGGTCCAGCTTCCGGGTCATGTGGCCAGCATGACTAAGCCACTTCTGGCGAACCAAAGCAGCACACGGAAATGCTGTTTACCTTGCCGTGTATCTACTTACACTTTGATGTGCTTTAAAACTGCTAGGTTGGCAGGAGTAGGGACCCAGCAACGGGAGCTCACCCCGTTGCCAGGAATCAAACCACCAACCTTCCAATCGGCAAGCCCTAGGCTCTGTGGTTTAGACCACAGCGCCACCCACATCCCATACCTCCTGGTAAGCAGCAACAATTCAACCAACTAGTCGTTATGCGAGTGTGGCTGTCCTCATAATGCTGTCCACGAAGGAGGGTAAAGAGGTATTTTCTCTAACTTTCTGTCCATAATTTTCAGTGCTAAAAATTTGACATTTTGATTGAAGAATGCCAAATCTCATGTGATCTTGAAAGTAAACAAATGGTACCCTCCACGAAGAAGGGTAAAGAGGTATTTTCTCTAACTTTCTGTCCATAATTTTCAGTGCTAAAAATTTGACATTTTGATTGAAGAATGCCAAATCTCATGTGATCTTGAAAGTAAACAAATGGTAGCATTGCAATTATGAAATTTGTGTTTTGACAAGACACTAGTATACATGGATATTTACCTCAGCAGATGGTATCCATGAAAACCCTTTTCAGAAGCTACTCTCTGCGAGTTCCAATAATGCATGGAAGGGAAAGCAGGGCCTTGCCTTCTGACTCTACATCCTAACATCCCCTTCCCCACTGCCTTATACCCTGGCCTAGACCTTTGTGCATTGGACAGAATGTCTGAAGAGAGAACCCATGTGCATTCACCTGAACATATGGAGGTTCCCCTCTTCTACCTAATCTGAGATGGTCTGAAGACACTGCTGGTGAGCCTTAAATGTTGAGCTCAGGACCAGCAAACACAGTTCTGCCCCCATGCATTCTCTCACACATTCTTGGAAGTTTTGAAGGGTCCTTCAATCAAGCTTTGCTGCACTTCCACTAGAGCTACAAAGTGGACAATTTGTTTCTGAAGTTGTTTCACACAATATGCTGAGAGCAATAGCTTCTTCACAATGTGCATTAGGCCATCAGCTCTTTGCTAATGAACCCCTTTTAGAAGTTTACTGCATTCATATACCATGTGCTTAACAATCCATGAACTGTGATTGGTTAAGGCTATTAGTGTGCTTATTAACTCTGCAGCAAAGTTTGTAACTCTCTGAAAGTGCTAAAAGAGAGATCAGTATACTAATTGGGTTTCAGCCAGCCAACATATACACATCATATAGGATTTAGAATATTACAAATCAGAGAGAATCATTTTCTGTTTGTAGGATCATGCAAAATTTCTTTAAAGATTATTCATTGTCACTGATTATAACTGACTTCTACTGAGTCATCTGTGAATGAAGCATTTAATTCATAGATATTGAAAAGAGGAAATTGGTTTCATGATACCAATTTGGGCTTCTTACCCAAATTAGAAGAGGCTCCTATTATATAATTGCTGAGCATCATAATTTGTCTTCCTTCCCATGAACTAGAATGGTTTAGGTATTTAGTAATAGCCAATACAGGGGCCCTCCAGACGAGTGCTTTATTGTGGGTGTATGCAGCAACAAGCATTTTATACTTTCAATATAGATTAATAATGGATCTGTATGGGACCACCTGACCCTCCTCCCACTGCACAAATGTTCTTCAGTACTCCTGGATTCCTGATTCTGCACTGGCCTCATTTGACTCCTCCTAGGCCATTGTATCCATCACCACCATTCCTGCTCTCTGCCCTCCTGCTTTTTATCCAACAGTCGAAGCTAGTTGTGCTATGATGCCATGCTGTTATGCCACCCTGATCATTTCCACCAGCCCTTGAAGCTGCCATTCTTGCTAGTGACAGCAGCACTGTTGCTGCTTTTCTCTCTCCTTCACCTGTAGCAAGAAACTCGGTCTCTTCTCCCTCCCTCCTTGCATCCTGCAACTGGGCAAAGGTGCAGCCCCTGGAAGGAAGGGAGGAAGTAGGGAGAAATGGAAGGAAATACATACCTGATCCCCACTGCTTAGTTGCCTCAGCACACACACCCTACACACACCGACCCTAATTTCTCTCTCTGCACACACAGTCCTCTTGTGTGTACATGTTTCCTTTGTTTGGGCTCTCTCCACTTTCGTGCAAACACACACCCCTGAGCCAAACATAACTCCTTATCTTTTTTCTTCTTCCTCCTTCTGGGTACCTATTGTGAGGAACTTGGTCCACTGAAAGATTTCAATAGATGTTTCCATTACATACAACAAGCTGGAGCACTTACATCCACTCATAGATAGGCACCCTGTCATGCAATTTATTGCTTTAAGCTGACAATGATAGGGAAAAAAGGAAGCTGCTTTGTACTATGTTGGGCCATTGGTCTATCAATACTGAATAGCTCTCCAGGGTATCAGACAGGGGGGATTCTCAGATCTAACAGGAGATGCTGTAGACTGAAATTCATGCAGGTGCTGTACCATTGAGCTACTGCGCTTCCTGTTCACAAGTGGATCTACACAACTTGAGTAACTGGTCCGGTCTATAGCAGACAGCAGCATCAGTGTCAATGATGCAGCAACTGGAGATCTCCTTGTGATCTGAAGCCCCATCCAACCACTGAACAAACCAGAAGTATCTGCTTATTAGTGAGATTGTGCTCCATTAGCGAAAACTGTTGTAAACTGCTGGCATGCAGCTCTTATTTTTCCATCAGATCTACTCAAAAGTTGTCCCCCCATACAACTTTTCACAACAAACTGGAGCACTATCTTACCAGACCTGCTCCAAAGTGCTTCAGCTTACAATAAAAAGGGGTTCAGTTATACAATCTCCAGATTTCAAAAAGAAATAGTGGAAGAGAATTTTAAATTGTTATATATATATATATATATATATATATATATATATATATATATCTATATCTGTAGTATTTTATTAAAGTGGGAAACCAAAGAGGAAGACGCTAAATCAGTTATGATTAAATGGGCTCAGGATGTGGAACACAACATCCAATTTGAAAGTTGGGAAAAGTTATGGAAAGTTGATGTAAAATTCACAGATTGCATATTATTAAGAGAGAATTACATGAAAATTACCAGTGAAAATGGCAAAGATGTTTAGGAAAGAAAATAACAGATGTTGGAGATGTAAGGAAAATGAAGGAACATTTTATCATATGTGGTGGGAATGCAAATGCATTAAAAATATTGGGAAATGATATACTATGAATTGAAAAAAAAATGTTTAAAATGAATTTTGTTAAACACCCTGAAGGCTTTTTTGTTAGGTATTTCAAATCAAGAGCTACCAAAAGAAAAATAGACATTATTTATGTATGCTACAACAGCAGCAAGAATCTTGATTGCACAATATTGAAAGACAGAAGAAATACCATCAAAGGAACAATGGCAAGAAAATCTGATGAACTATGCAGAATTGGCTAAGCTAACAGACAAACTACGAGAGAAGGACAAAAAGAACTTCAAAAGAGTCTGGGAACCATTTACAGTTTATTTGCAGAAACAACAGAATGGACTGGCTTCAGTGGCAGGATTTGAATAAACTTTCACAAGTTCACTTGAGTAACAGATATTTCAGAGAAATGATAAGGGATTTTATTTTTGTGTAGGAAAAGCAGGATTCGATAAATAAAACTAAATAACTCAGCAGAGGGGAAGTCCAGAGGAGGGGAGGGAGAATAATTATAAATAACATAATGAATGAGATTTGTATCATTAATTGTTATAAAATTCAATAAATATTCAACAACAACAAAGTGCTTCAGCTGGACATTTGACCAAACATGAGGCTGTCCAACTCACAAATAATTCCATTACATGTTCCTGCAAAATCAACACAGTTATTTCACGGACCAAGAGGATCAAGACAACATTCAAAAGAAATGAGAGAAAGAGATCTGGTGTAAACAGCCTCTGTGTTGTTTAAAAAATACACACACCTCCCAACATCTGTTACTGTGGTGAAAATTGTGCCTAGGGCTTCCTAATAAAGTTGAGGCTGAGTTCAGATATGGCCTCTCAGAAAATAAATAACCATCATCTTGAAAAGCAGGCATTAGAAATCTTTGATTTTCTCCCTGTTATGTCAGCTAAATATAAAACTTGTATATGATGCAGATTTTGTTGAAACTCTAACCCATTCATTAGCTGTGGGTGGTCCTTTCAATATCTAAATGCAATTTTAGTTGCCAGCATGATACATTTTTTTTCTTATCCTTCCTTATTTTTCTTCAAACATTATTGTTATTACCTGTCGTTAGATTTATTGAGTGAGGTCCATATGTCATAGTTACTTAAAATCAAAGTTGCCAGGAACAGTAAATTTCTGTGGAAACGGGGGGGGGGGGGGACGGGACACTATGCTGACTTAAAAATATGAAAGTAAACTATATTTCCATGATTATTATTTTTTACATGATTTGCACCACACAATTCTACTATTTGTTTGCATGAGACCTTGTTTTGTAAAGCCCATTGCACTTACAATCCCACCCCAAAGCTGCACTCTTTTGCTGAATTTCTGGATTAAATGTAGCAGCTCCGCTCTCTGAAATTGCTTTAAGAATGTCCACCTTAAGGTCAGCCACAGAGTGTCCTGGTAGATTAAAAAGTTATTTTATTGGTTTCTGAATATGTCCATATGTGAGGTTCATATTTTTATAGCAACCAGCATGTTTGTCCTATGTAGAAGGTCATTTCAGAAAGATTAATTTCAAGCAAAAGAAATTATACTGAAGCTGTAGCTTCAAGTGAAAAGCTTGAGGTAAACTTAGAAATGGGTGAAACATGTTAGGTCCCCTTGGAAGTTCTTCTTTACATTAGCAATGTTTAAACACAGAGCTATTTTTTCTGTGCATGCAAAGATGAATTCTTATTAGCCTGGAGTGTTTGCTCTCTTCAACTTCATATGTTACACATGAGTTTCACTGATGTTAATATAGCAGAATTGGACTCAGACATATCTAAAATAGTCAAGGATTACTAAAATGATATATAACACCATTTCTAAAGACAAATACTGGAACAACTACACTCTTGGTTATCCTTGTCAATCACACAAGAAACACCTTTTCTCTCTATCTCCCCAGGCCCCCGTGTGGCAGTTTCCTTTTATGGAGCTATTAAGGCACTTGTGGTAGGTGCAAAAGTGTGAAATAGACTTGACAAGAGCTTTTCTTAAAGTTTTTTAGAAAATTAAAAAGCATCCTCGGAAGCTCAAAGTGAGTCTGAAGCTTTAGCAATAGCCTGCTATACTTCACACTACTTTCGGCCAGAGTAATCTTAGTTCAAAGGCATTTTCAATATATCTGAAACTGGTAACTTTGCCTTGGAAGTTGGGCCTTGTAGAACACCCCTAGGAACAACCACCAAACGTGAAGAACAGGTGGAGCTATAGATTACAAAGTTCAGCCTTATCCCCCGCCAGACTACAGTATCATTATGTGACTCTCTTATTCTTTTTTTCCAGTTTCTTAATTTTTGCTTTATCCCATTTTGACCACAAAACCCTGAGTATCACTCATCAGAAGCTTCACACACTTTAGGAAGATACCTCACCAAGGGGATTCCTGGCCCAGTTCCTTCAAGCCATGTAATTCTGGGGTGCTGGTCTGAAGAGACACCTTTGATATATTGTCTTAGGACAATATATGCCAGTGTTTCCTGTTCTCAGCCATTTCCTGTTCTTTCCCCCTCTTCTGCTCTAGCTCTTAACAGCTAGAACCGTAAGTGCCTGAAGACAATGCTGAAAGTTACAGCTTTTCACATTTAATCAACCAATTGGCTCAAGGAATAATATAATTTAACCTGTTCCATATTTCTGATTCGATGGGAGCAGTGTGGCTATGAAGAATATGAATTCTTGCAGAAGAGCTGTAATGAATTATAAAAAACTTCCTTCTTCCATCCAGATATTATCCTTTCATTAAAGAGAAGTGAACAAGAAAGAAAATATCCCCCACTGGAATGACCTCCTAGATAATATTGCTTTTATCTCTCCTGGCTTGAAGCCTGAGAAGCCTGCAAGGTCTCTTAATATATTTCAGAGAGGATCTGTGAACATCTTACTCATCCTTCATTGGGTCAAGTTTGGAGGGCATTTTCCAATTAACTGAAATGAGATGCACAGAATATTCCCAACAAAACCTCACACAGGGCTTCATTATTCCTGAGATCAGCAGATGGGGCAGAACTTTGCTGCTCTAAAATGCAGGGTTAAGCACATCTACTGCTGACATAGTTTCAGGAGGCTGCAATCTGCTCCCCCCCCCCCCAGATGTGTAGTCAAATCCCTCTGGCTTTTACAGGAGAGAAGAAATGAAGTCCTAGCTCCTTTCATCAAGCTTTGGTAGACTCACTACTTCAACGATGGCTTAGCGAAACAGGAGGTAAAGCAGATGGAAACTTACCACACTCTCTTTTATTGAAGAAAAACAACCCAGCCAGAGCCAGATTCATAAATAGGAAGTGTGTGTTTTTAGTAGATCTTTTATTCAGCTGAGGGAGGAACTGTTGTCTCTCAATTCAGAACAGCATTCAAAATATGCACACGTAGGGATTAGTGCTGCTTGGAATCTAGGTGCATTAAACTGAAATTAAATTAGATCAAATGGGAGTGCAAACTTTTGTTAAAAAGTAAAACTTGGTTACCTAATAAATTATACCAAAACAGAAGCCTATCCATGCCTAAACTTGCCAGCTTGAAGACAAGTATGGGCACAGGGTTGTTCACTACCACCAGAGCTGGTTAGCATTAGGTAGTGATGAGTTCCAGAGGAATTGAGTTCAGCTGAGTTCCACCATCCAAGGGAACACCCTTTGATCCTGCAGGTGTTCAGGGTGTTTACAACCTCATCTGACCCTGTGCCAGGGTGGTCACTTAATCAAAGTCATTCCCTTAAAAAATGGGCAGGCAACATGATAATTCCTCAAGCCAAAAGAGGCATGAAATTCAATAACCCAACCTCTAATAATCACCAGTGTAGAGTAGGTGAAGACTACTTCTATCCAATTTGACTACCCAAAACATGGGTCACACCTGGCCCCAGAAAGTGACTTGCCAGTCCCATGTTGGTACAAGAGAGATGGAGGCTGGGTGCCATGCTGAAAGCAAAGTTGAAGCAGAGGGGACTGGGAACAGCTTCTAAGGCTGAGCATCCCATGTGGCAAGTTCCTTTGTCCTTTGTCACCCCAAGATTGTCACATGCTTTCACCCAGATCAGAGTTGGTGAGGCAAGGAGTTGTTAGGAGCGGAGTAAATGAACTCTTTATTAGAGAGAGAAAAAACAAGGTCTGTTCAGGAGCACCAGGCCTAATGAGCACAGCAGTTCTTCTCAGTAAGTCTTGCCCCAACAAGGCAGTTGTGGTGGCTGAAGATTCCCGCCTTCCCACAGCTGCCTAAATCTTCTCTCCCCTGGGTCCTTCTCAATCAGCCTAAGACTATGCCAATATGTATGTCTCTGATGATCCCTCTTCATACCTGTTCTGGCCCTGGGAGACCAGTGGGGAGGGGAGTTTGTCACAGCAGTAGCAGGAGACATCCTGGCTTCTTCACCAGCCTGACTCATCTCCGCCATCTTGTCCCCCTTACCTCCTTCTTCTGCCTCCACCTTCTGCCTCTCCCACTGCTCACTATCCCAAGTTACCTCTTCAGTTTCTGACAACTCCCCCTCTTAGGCTTCTTCCTCTTTTCCCTCTGACTATTCATTGTCATCCCATCACCATTCCCGGGCTCTGAGCCGCCTTCCCTTGGGGGGTCCCCAGCTGGCGCCTCCCGCCATTCCTCTGCATCTAGCCAGTCCATAACAGGAGTGTTCTCCATGCAACTTCATCAGAAGCCAATGATGCTGACTAACTCTGGGGAAACACATAATCTCATGATGCCATGTCATGCTACTAGACATTACAGAGGAGGAGAGGAATGGGATACAGGATGTCTATTTTGGGTGGCACTTGCACATTTACCATGTTTGGCCATTTCTCTAGCAAGTGGTTCAGCATATGCATAAAGTCCCTGGTCCAATCCTTATTTTTATGATTGTAAAGTGCTTTCAACTGTTTTTTAATAGGACAACCCACCCTGGGGTGCGGGTGGCACTGTGGGTTAAACCACAGAGCCTAGGGCTTGCTAATCAGATGGTCGGCGGTTCGAATCCCCGCGACGGGGTGAGCTCCCATTGCTCTGTCCCTGCTCCTGCCAACCTAGCAGTTCAAAAGCACATCAAAGTGCAAGTAGATAAATAGGTACCACTCCAGTGGGAAGGTAAACGGCATTTCTGTGCACTGCTCTGGTTCGCCAGAAGTGGCTTAGTTATGCTGGCCACATGACCCGGAAGCTGTACGCCAGCTCCCTCAGCCAAGAAAGCAAGATGAGCGCCGCAACCCCAGAGTCGTCCGCGACTGGACCTAATGGTCAGGGGTCCCTTTACCTTTACCTAACCAACCCTGGGACCATAGGGTGAACAGCGGGTCATCAGCATCCCTGGCATCTCTAGTTAAAAAAAAATAGGTAACAAGTGATGGGAAAGAGGTCTCTATGCCTGAGAGGGGTAGCCAACAAAGTGCTTTCAGTATGTTATTGGACTACAAACTCCCTTCAACCCTAGCTTTTCTGGATAATGGTCAGGGATTGTATGGAAGGGCACCACATTGACTACTTCTGGAGTGAAATGCATTGGGCTATTTGGCAATCAATTGCCTACCTTCAAGAGGCTTTTTAAAAAACATTAATCTGGAAATATCTCCCCTCTCCTCGCCTATATTAATACACACACGTGCATGCATATACACACACCTTTCCCCACAATTCTACAAGTATATTGGCTGCAGGTGATTTAATTTCCTCTGTACTTTGCAATGGAGAGGGGAAAGGTAGACTTTATAATTTGGGAAGGCTCCCTCATGTAGAACATAATTTCTTTTCTTTCTTTTTTTGAAACATGTGTCCTTTCTGCCACATTTCATTTCGCATTGTATTGGCGGAGAGGGGAGACAATAAGCTTCATTTTTAGCATTGCTCCCTTCTCGATACGCGTTGTCTAAATCACAGTGGAGTTGCTAACAGCGTGTGACTGACAGTCTTCCTTGATAGACAATCTGTGATCCTTTCAGCCTTTTACTAATAAGCTCATTAGGATAGCAGGGGATGAAAATACTTTCTAGGATATAGCAATGAAGCACAGCAAATGCAGCGCATGTCTGACCACTCAAACTTATAGAATCAATCTTTCTTCAATCAAAACTTTGCCAGGTTCTGCTGAATGTCTGCTGAAGGTTACTACTCCCCCCTTTCTTTCTTTTAATAAAGGCTTCTAAGCAAACCCCAACAAGCCTTCCAAATGAATGTAGGTCAAGGTGAAAGGAGATTGAGCACCTTTAATAATACTACTAATAAAAATCAAAGTTGCATTTAGAAATTATTGAAAGGGCCTCTCTGATCTGTGCTATTGTGTAATAGACTTGTATTATAATTTACTTTGATTCCTATTGTTATAAACTGATTACACACGCTTGGCAAGGTCATGAAGCAAAGTGATCTTGCTAATGATATTAGGTGCCTGGGTTCATTAATAAGTACATCCTGCCTTCTTCCTACATTGAGCTGCTATTTAGAACACTGCAATCACATGAAAATTTACATTTAAATATTTATTTTAAACATATTCTCTCTCAAAATGCACTTAGAAACCTATTCTGATGCATGTTTTGGACTAAGGACTGAGTGGGAACATTCAGGAAATGTGAAATCTGGTGAATAATGAAGGTGGATGACTAACTCCAAACATTAGTCTGGAGATGTGGAACAGGTCACTGTTTCAGAATCTGAAAATTTCAAATGGTGGAAACATTAAGCCCATTGAAATTAAAAGAACTAAAATATTCTTAAACTTAGCAGTGTTATGTCGTAATTCCATAATTACATCCCTTCAATCTCAGTTCATCATAATTTAACTTCATTTCCATTGAAATAAATAGAAACCAAAGCTGCAGTATACATTTAAAGAACTTTGCATGCAGAATCTTCTAGATTCAATCCCTGGGATTTTATCTCTATAAAATGAAAAAGGATCAGGAAGCAGATGATGAAAGAGACTTCTGCAAGAGACTCTTGGAGCCCTTGTTCGAGGCTAGATAGCCTGGCCTGGTGTGAGCCAACTTCCTATGAGCTGCTGCTGTGTAGCAATCTGGAATGTGGATTGTATTCATTGCCAGGTTAGGCAATAGAAATCAGTTTTACCTGATGTAGACAAAGCGTGTTCTTCTTCATGGAGAGCACGTGTTGAGGTGGGGGCCGCCAGGATACTCCAAAGTTGGGGGCGGGCTAATTGATCGTTGGCCACTGATGCAATTGGGGCTTCCCTTGTTGTTGGGAAAAAGTTAATGTTTCCATTTGTTGATTGACAGCCAGAAATGCTAAAACTCCTTGCACGAGGCTAGGGCCTCCTCTTTTCGCCAGTGCATTGGATTGCCCGTCCCCCCCCCCTCCCTAGAATTAGGGTTGTTTGCTTTGACCTTGCTCTGCCTGTCATGGGGTTGTCTGCTCTTGGGGCAGGGGCCCGGTAGGAATTTTGTCCATCTGGCTGATTGGCTGGGGCCATTTGGTTTTTGCCTACTGCGTAGCAAATCATCACAACTTGTAAGGTTGCGGTTAGGCATTGGTTTATGGGTTGGTTGGTTGAGGGGCATGGATTGGCTGTGTCTGCCCCTCTAATGCTGCTGCTGCAAGGAATTCCGTTAAAGGAATCGGAGGCTAACTATTGTTTGTCCACTCTATCAAGGGGGCTCGGGCCATAGCAATGAGCTCCTGGTTGCATTTGGGGAGGGCTGAGGGCAGGTTCCCTGCTCCGTCGCTACCCCCAAGTGCATTCCCCTTTTCTGACTTGTGCATTGTGCGGAATGTCAGTCTGTCCCCCATGGTGGGGGCAGATAGTCGCAACCAATGCCTAAGCAACCAGTCACATTTTTGTATTTTAATAAAGTTGTGGACAAAATTATGTCAGAAACCTTAAACAAAAAATCTGTGTGATGTGTGAGTTATTTGGGGTGGCCCTGGGGACCTCGACACGCAAAAACAAGATGAAAGAAGAAACAGCACTTTGAAACAAGCAGCAGAATTGTTTTAGGCATTTGTGGCAGTGGACTACTGTTCGGTTGGATCAAAGGCATTGCCAGGTTCAAAAGAGCCAAGGGAGACCTGCTTTCAGAAGCCCACCACCACCACCTTTGTGTTGCCGCTGCCTCCATTTTCACTCCAGCATGCATCCTGCCTGCCTACCAGTTTTCACATCTCCACCGCCACATGCCCACTGCCCAGTCTTCAGCTTTCAAACTGAGGTAGAAGAGCAACTCATGCAGGAAGACAATGATGTTTGCTGGAGCCAAGCCTCTAGCTGCCCACCACTAAGCCCACTTCCTCCCACTTGCTGCTTTGATGCCCTGATTGACTCTGCAATTCCATAGGTCACATCTGGGTGGCTGACCTCTGGGGAAGCTTTGACCTTTAAAGTGATGGTCAATTGCTGCAGCTTCAGATACTCAGCATAGTGTTTTTCTAGTGTGCTGCTGCTTGCTATCACTGGCCCACTACCATTGGCAGTCATTGAGGAATCCCTGGGCTGTTGAGCTGCATATATGGTTCTACACCCCTACAGTTTCTATCCCACGTGTACATTAACTGATCATTACAAAGACAGCATGGTCTCTGTTGCTTTATCTTCCAAGAGGAAACTTGCTTTGGAAAGTCTCTCTTACATTTCCCCAAAGCTGAAGAAACAGGAAGTGTTAGAGCTATTGCAAACAAAATCCCTGATCTGGAGCTTGTGCAGAGCAGAAATGAATTTGCTTTCCACCACAAGAATGAGTTTCAAAGCTTTACTTCAGAGCAGTCTCAAATAGTTGCAAATGAATGTTACAAAATACCAAGCAACACATTGCTTTCAGAATAGCAAGCAATGCAGTCGTCTTTTTAATCTGTAAAACAGTTCAATAACTTTCTTCTCTCTGGTCTCTGATAGAGACCTTTTGCAAGTAACTTGCTTGTATCAACATGACCAAGACTCTGAGTTCTCAGGTTCCATCTCATACTGAGAGAGATCTCTGCTTGGCTTTCTGGGATGAGTCATCAGTCAGGCCCAACCCTCAAATGGAACAATCCACCCTTTTCCTTGCCACATTTCCTATAGTTAAACCTCCTGCCTAATGCAAACTTCTCTGCATAGTATTTCAAATATAGTGCATTCAGACATGGAATTTTATGCATATTAAACTTACATCTTTAACAGGGAGTTCACAAAAGCATTGTTACATTGATTTTATAGATGTAAATGTTTTAGATATGTTTTAATTCTATTGTGAGTTCGCTTCAAAAGGAAGCGATTTCATAAATGAAATAAATATTTAAAAATACATTTTCTCCGCATTACTGAAAGATGAGCATAACAAGAGCATTTGGAGACCTATGAAACAGTGGTCATTGGTACAGTGGTACCTCTGGTTACAAACACTTTGGGTTACAGACTCCGCTAACCCAGAAGTAGTAACTCGGGTTAAGAACTTTGCCCCAGGATGAGAACAGAAATCATGTGCTGGTGGCGCAGCGGCAGCAGGAGGCCCCATTAGCTAAAGTGGTACCTCAGGTTAAGAACAGTTTCAGGTTAAGAATGGACAACCGGAACGAATTAAGTTCGTAACTCAAGGTACCATTGTACTTCCTGTCTTATGCCATGCATTGGAATAAAGCAATGTACAGTGGTACCTCGGGTTAAGTACTTAATTTGTTCCAGAGGTCCGTTCTTAACCTGAAACTGTTCTTAACCTGAAGCACCACTTTAGCTAATGGGGCCTCCTGCTGCTGCCGTGCCGCCGGCGCACGATTTCTGTTTTCATCCTGAAGCAAAGTTCTTAACCCGAGGTACTATTTCTGGGTTAGTGGAGTTTGTAACCTGAAGCGTATGTAACCTGAAGCGTATGTAACCCGAGGTACCACTGTATATGTATTCAAAATACACAGGTGTACCCCCACTTACAGGGAGGTACACACTGCTTGTGTTATTCTTCTTCCTGGAGTGAACGGCTCATCATCACGCACCTCCCCACCCCAATGTTCTGCTGTTGTTCTTTGTAGAAGACTCAATTTGGTATTAAGACTCTCATCACATTGAATGTATGTGTCACCCTCTGCTCTACAATCGGTTGCTTGGCTCTTTCCTGCCTAAATTATTATTGAGCAGCCGCATTAAAGTCTAAGGAGAAAGCGGTTCTAATTCTGAATAGAACCATTAGTAACCCCCCCCCCCAAACCTGTGAAGTGCTTTGGGAATCTGGATGCAAGGCACTATCTCCATGTAGTCATTACAGCGTGCCTCAGATTAATTGCCAGGGCAATATAACCTCCCTGGGTGTGTGCTTTTAACATTTTACGAAATCACTTCTAGTAATTGAGTAATAAGGGCAGCAGATGGGAAGTGAGGGGATGTAACCTTTCCCCAGCACAGCAGTTCACTTATCTCAAGCAAAGATTGTTCTTGCCAGGTGTATGGAAACATTTATTGTACTGCCTTGTTTTCATCCTGTTGCGATGTATAAAATTGAGCAGCGTTAATTGCTCTGTCAATTACTAATAACATACTGCCATCAAACTGCATATTGGGCTCTGCTAGTCTCACAATGAGCTGGGGAGACACCATCCCCCACACCCTGCTCCAAACTTTTTATTGGGAAAATGTTCTCAGCTCTAACACTGGCTCATTCACCTCTGTGTAAGTTGCTATGCCATCCCCTAAACAGGAGCCATCTGACACCCCTGCTTTTTCCTCCACTGTCTGGAGAGAAGCCAGGTGCACTAATGCCAGACAGGAAAATTAATAGACCATGCCTGGTGTGATGAAATGGGGATGAATAATTGGCACAACGAGTAACAGCAACATCACAAAAGTTCACAAGATGCCAGTTGGGACCAATGGAACCAGAAATCGTATGTGATTAGTGAGCTCATGACTGCACAGGAGGCAGAAGAAGCTGAAGGTAATGCAGAATTTTTGTCTTCCATTACTTTCATAAGTGAGCAAAAGCAAAAAGAAATAGGAAACCTCTTGTTATTGATATCTTCTCCAATGGGTGGCTGGATCTATACTCAAACTGCCTACTTAAACTGGATGAATCCGAGACCACTTGCAGAACAACTACTGCCCCAGTGCTGTTATAAACCATGATGTTTCATGCCATAACTTCAAATATGTACAACTGGAATGTCAATCAACTTGAATTTTAACAATTTGTTTTTCATCTTTATGGGCTTGCAAATAGTTTTCTTGAATTTTCAGGTTGAAAGTAGTGGGTGGTAGTCAACTAAGTGCTTCTCAGAATAGCCTCACTGACAATAACGGACATAACTAAGTTACTTATTTCAATAGGCCTACTCTGAGTAAAACTTAGTTGAATACTATCCAGTGTGCTTGAGGTATGACATAAATATATTTCTTCAAAAAGAAAGGAAGAACACATTTAACTGTGTGGATTCACTGCCTGTCTTTTGTTATGTTCCCTCCTGGTGTAAGGAGCAGCGGGAATCTGTGAGCGGCTGCTCTATGTGGTTGTCGTGGACCAGCTGGATGCCAAGGAGTGGTGGGAGGCACCAGCTGGGGAACCCCCAAGGGAACCTCCAGAGGAAGAAAGCTCAAAGCCAGGGATTTAGTGGTGGGAAAACAATAAGTGGTTAGAGAGAGAAGAGGGAGCAGACTGGGAGGAGGAGGTGTCAGAGGCTGAAGAGGTAACAGGGTTTGGTGAGCAAGAAGAAGCTGTGGCAGAGAGCAGCCCAGAATCAGAAGCAGATGTGGAGGCAGGTTGCTGAAGAATCCAGGGAGTCTCCCACTCCTGCTGTGTCCAGCTCCCCTTCCCCCCGGTCTCCCAGAACACAAAGAGCGATGAAGAAGGTGGAGCAAACAGGGGAAATATAGAGGAGCCTCAGGTTGCTGGGGAAGGACTTGGGGGAGGAGTCTTAGAGAGGAGTGGGAAGATAGGGATATTCAATCCTCGCAATTGCCTCATTGAGGCAAGACCTACTGGGAAGAGTTGCTGCAATCACTAGCCCTAAGTTGTTTTGGGTTTTTTTGAATAAAGAGTTAACTTTGCTGACACCAAGTGTTTTATTGCTGACCTGTTCCTGACTCCAGCTCCTGAAAGTGGTGAACCACTGTGCTGCACATGGCAGACTTCTCAGTGAATAACCTTCTGAATTTGATCAGCCTACCCAGGTTCTCCACATGTGCTTGGGAATCCTCCATGTGTACCCACCGTTGGTGTGATTCCTAAAACACATTTTTGAAAGAACAGAAGCTCCAGAACTTGATGCAGGGTCTTAGCTCCCTTGCAAGCTCCCCAAAATTGCTTTTAAAAATGAGGGAGGGTCATGCAACACTGAATGGAATGTCTGATAAAATCTTAGCTCACTTTTAGTTTGAATGGCCTTGAATGGCATTTTAGTGTTTTTTTCAAAAAAACAAAACAAAACAAAAAAACCCAAGCAACCCTGAAAACTGACTTTGCTGTATCATGCAGTGCAAATATCATTCCTCCCAGAACAGAAAAAAACAAACACAAAACTATTTTCTGAAGGCATGAATCAGAGGAAGCCCAGCCTTGAAATGAAAGGCTTGGTAATGAATGGCATGTCCAAGGAAACTGAAAACGCAAGCATCTTTTAAAACTATCCCTCTAAAGTGTGCTGTGCTACGGATAAAATTTGTTTGGAAGCTTCTTTTCTTTCCTTAACTGCTACACAAAGTATTCCTTCTGCATTGTTGCTTGCTGTGGGATCCTGAGAACCAAGTTCTTTTTTGGCTCTTAGGAGCTGCTCTAAGGTATTTTAAGGGTTTCATCTGAGAAGATTGTGAGAGAAAGCCCAAGGCAGGTCTTAGGAGAGCTGAAGACTGGAAAGAGGAAAGAGGGACTAAGATTATAGAGACATAGTGAGAGTTAAAAAGGAACCAGGATGGTGGTTCAAAGGATGGCGGAGGAGAGAGTAGCTCTGGCAAATGCAGCAGAAAAGGTTGAATGTTTCCATTTCAGTGTTTAGGCTATGGTGGCTCAGCTCCCAATGATGAAAAAGCAAGCGGCTTATGATTTCTTTCTAGGACCAGAGAGAGGGAAGTTTATTGAACTGTGTTAAGGACTAAATGAAGATGGGACTACATTGCTTGCTTGTTTAACAGCAATGTGTTAAAAAATTGTAATGTTTAATTATAACTATTTTAAGTTTGTCTACTGTAAAGCTCTAAAACTCATTCTTGTGTTGGGAAACAAATTCTTTTCTACTCGACAAAGGGATTCCATTGCAGAAAACCTAACAGGCTGCATGGCCCAACTGAAAGCTACCATCTTCATCCCAGGACTTTGTAGGCAGGGAGCATGAGAGACTGGTGTCTGTCCAACTCAGTTATTGGTGTCTGTCCACTCTGACATTGTTGCTTAGGAATTTACTTTAAATTGAATATGAATCTTATTCCCTCAGAGCTGCCTCTCCTGTTTTCTTCTGCCTGTTAAAGGCACCCTAACTCTTGTTTTTTCTAAGGGTGGTGTGAACTAACAAAGAGGAATTCAGAAACATTTCTGGCACTTTCAGTCCCCCTTCTTTTAGGAGAGGAGAAATTATATTGGAAGAGTGGTGTATCATTTTTTTAGTACACTTTGGGAAAATCAAAATGGCTGCTTCAAGGAAAAGTGCCTTTCCCTTTTTCTAGGACTATTAATTATCAGGAATTGGGGACCTCTTCTGGTCCTTGTGGCAAACCTAATGACTGCATGTCATCAGTGGACAGGGGCAGAGACAAAAAAGGTCTAAAGGCAAAAGTTGTGGAGCAATGGATGTGACCATAACCTTTGTACAATAGGTGATATTCCAGCCATACAAAAGTCAGAGGTCTCTACACACACACACACACACACACACACACACACACACAAACTCCATCCAGACCAGCAGGATGCATTATCATAGTTAAGGACACATTCCAAGCAGGCAAAAGCATTCAGGTGTGGTAGGGTGTGTGGTCTGCACCTGGGGAACAGATGTGGCCTAGAAGAAAGAGTCCAGAGTACCAAACAAAAAGACCAAGAGAGTCACATTAAACCCTAAACCTGAGGTTCTCTACCTGGTACACAAGTCGAAACATGTGCAATCTTTCTTTCTTTGGGGATTTTTTTGGTGTGGTTCCCTTAATAAAGTTTTATTTTTATTAATAAATATGTATGCACACTTACTTGGGAGTGGATTGCATTGAGCTTTGGAATAGACCCACCTGGGGTACTTTTCAGCAGGCCCACAAAAGATCTGGACTGGAAGAATAGTCAAAGGCAGAAATGGGGTGAGTATATTGCTGATTTGTGTGGCTCTAGGAATGAGATATTGATGACACCTCTTCAGGTCTATTTACCCTTACAATGTTCAGGGGCAGTATATCCCCTGAACGTTTCTCTTGCAGACACAAATAATTCCAATTTCCCCTTCGGAAATTCCTAGAGAGAACCTCTATTATCAAGTGAACAAACTTCTGACTGTGATAGGGAAGGAAAAAAGGTAGTCAAGATAAATGCATCTGGGATAGCAATATGAAAATACAAATATTTTATTTAATTCAAAGAAGCTTATTCCCAGTTGAATAAGGTTAGGACTGCAGCCTTAAAATCTCAGTTTTGTATAAGAACACTCCTATGTCCACAGCCTGGGGTGTTTCCCCCCTCCCCCTGTTTCCCTATGAAGTTGTTGTTTGGTTATTTCCCCTACTGCTTGTCAGGAATTGTGGGAGCAGGTGAGCTAGAGGTATCACATGCTTCTTATATCTTGTCCCATTAAACCCGTGTCTCAGGGAAAATGGGCTTAATTTTGGTGTAAGAGCACATAGCTTTAGGAAGCATTAGTTATTTAGAGCAGTTTAGAGAACATTATGGAAAGACACATTAAATAAGTCTGTTGCGAACAGAGACAATTCAGTAATTGAGTGAATACGTTTTTGGGTTCTTGTTGTTTTTTCTCCTTTCCCATGCCAACAGAGTGGAGCTGTTCTGCTCCTAAGAGAAAGGGTTAGCAGTTCATTCCATTCATTAACTTTCTCTTCATATTCGGTACATATGTGTGACTGAATCTTTTATGCATTACATTCCAGCATGCTATTCTGGATAATTTACCCTTTGTAGAAGCAAAGGCTTGACCTTTCCATCTATCTTGTCTGACAGTCAGATCTTTCTTCATGCACGCACTTTGCATGGGAGAAGGAAGAAATATTCTGTAGGGTTCGCCAACTTTTAGGAATGGCTGCCTGAGGCCATGATCTGTCTCTGTATCTCTGTCTTTTGTCTTTGTCTCTGTCTCTCTCTCTCTCTCTCTCTCTCACACACACACACACACACATAAATTCCTTATTTCGTTCATTTCCACTTTCACAGCTCCCTACTGATCTTGCTTAATTGCCTTCTCTGAGAATTTCTCCCTACACCTCTTCTCAAGCTGGCTCAGGTAGGCCATTTTGCAGATGCAGATGCACATCTGCATCTACACATGTGGTAAAATCCTTTGGACAACTTGGCAGGATGCTAACAATAAACTGACCAAACCACCCTGGTAAATGAAGATTTTGTCCTCAATAGAGAGAATGAGGAAAGGGTGAAGATGGTCCTCTCCTATTGAAAGAAGACTGAACAATGCAAATGACCCATTATGGAATACAGAATGCTCTGTGTCTTTGATCATGTGAACACCACTTTGCCGTAGCTCAAAGGATGAAAGTACAACAGAAGTACAGTGGTACCTTGGGTTACATATGCTTCAGGTTACATACACTTCAGGTTACAGATTCTGCTAACCCAGAAATGGTGCTTCAGGTTAAGAACTTGCTTCAGGATAAGAACAGAAATCGGGCTCCGGAGGCAGCAGGAGGCCCCATTAGCTAAAGTGGTCTTCAGGTTAAGAATAGTTTCAGGTTAAGAACGGACCTCTGGAACGAATTAAGTACTTAACCCGAGGTACCACTGTATGAAGTTATTCCTTTATGGGGCCACGGTAACTTGGTAGTCCAGTTCATGATTTACTAAAGGCCAGCATTGAAACAGCATGCTGAAAAAGGAGCATAAATGTTAGTAACATTTCCTTGTGGAGTATTAGTGTCTCAAGTCTCTGAACTCTACATACAAGTTTCCTGACCACTGGACTGCAGACATTTGGGGAGGTGCTGTATCTTCCTAGTAGCATGTTTAGACCTTGTACACGCACAGGCTAAGTATGGTGATACTATCATGGTGCCCGCACTGTCAGTGCGTGATGATTTGTATCTTCCTTGCATGGTGGATATTGTGGTGACTTGGGCATGTGCCATCATTATCAAGGCAGATTTGCAAGGGTAGGTGTGGGGGAGGCTGTTAGGGATGCCACCATTTGTTTCTAGTGTAGTGTTGTCAAACTTGTTGCTGGTAGTCCATAGTTCATGACTATTTTATGCCAGCATTGCTCCTGTGCAGCAACCATAGAGAATCACAGAATTTTAGAACTGGAAGGTATCTTGGTGATCATGTGCACAGTGCAAGATCTTGCGACTGCAGCATCCCTAATATAGACTTTGCTTAAACCATGGGTTCCTCTTATCTGTGTATTTCATTGTTTCTATATATATTGCAGCAACCATAGGGTGTTTCCCCGCTTTTTTAAGTATTCTAAAATATTGAAGCACTAAAGATTGCAAAAGTTGTTCTAATTCTGAATTTGGTTCTTCAGTTGGAATGAATGACAGCCATCACAATAAACATGGAGTTTACCACTTTGCTAGTGTCAGATTTGCACAACTGACTTAGTTTACTGTTGACAAATATAGTACTTGTACCTAAGCCATCTATTCTGGGCTGGAAAATGGTATAAAAGGTTGACTTGATAGCTTGAATAATTCATAGTGTATGCTCTCTTTCCAGTGAAATAGTGAGTCCTATTTTAGATCAAGCTCCCCACTCTGGCAGAGTGTTGTCACCTGAAATGATTGGAAATATGTTTGTTACTCTTTAAGCATAGATTGAGTTCTGAAAGAAAATTGAGATTCTCTCACATAATGAAGACATTCTTTACCACGGTTTTTCTAGAAACATGAAATTGTATGTAGCAGATTATGAACTTTTAAAAAGAATCTGAACTATTTTATGAAATTGTGTTTTCTTTAGGTAAAGTAAAGGTAAAGGAACCCCTGACCACTAGGTCCAGTCATGACCGACTCTGGGGTTGCAGCGCTCATCTCGCTTTATTGGCCGAGGGAGCCGGCGTACAGCTTCTGGGTCATGTGGCCAGCATGACTAAGCCGCTTCTGGCGAACCAGAGCAGTGCATGAAAACACCGTTTACCTTCCCGCCGGAGTGGTACCTATTTATCTACTTGCACTTTGATGTGTTTTCGAACAGCTAGGTTGGCAGGAGCAGGGATCGAGAAACAGGAGCTCACCCCATCGCGGGGATTTGAACTGCTGACCTTCTGATCGGCAAGCCCTAGGATCTGTGGTTTAACCCACAGCGCCACCTGCATCCCGTGTTTTCTTTAGAGATTTGATTAAAGATTTGATTAATTCATTTGGACCAATGCTCATGTTCTCATTCACACAATCCTCAAGCAAATGCCTAATACAAGCTGATAAGCATTGTCAGTTTAAATTCTGGAGAGCAATAAAAAACATATTGTAAACAGGAAGATCTATCTACCAAGAGTCCTCTTACTTTTGACCCTCAACAATTTATAGCCAGAGGTTAGGAATGCTGGAGAATTTCAGCTGAAACAGGAGCAGAAATCATTGAAGTTAGCTTATTCATCCCAAGTCCAGAACAAAGATCACTTCAGGGAATACTATTCACTGTTGTTGCTATTTTCAATTCACAAACAATATGTAATGGACGACCTTTTTCCCATTTGTATTTCCTTTCCTTTGCACTGAAATGTGGGGAAATCAGGTAGTAATATTGTAATTCATTATATAATTTATTGTGTAAAATTCCACCACAGCAGACAGCAAGAAGAATTGCTTAGTTTTCGTTGGAAGCTGAACTGCAGCAGTAAGGAAACAGCACTGCATATGACAAGCACCAGTTGGAATGGAAACGGACACCTTCTTACATTCCCACCAGTGATATACTGCTTCAAGGATCCAGTTAACATGAATAATAGCCACTGATTGACTTTGTCAGTGGCCTTGAGTTCATTGAAAAGCAGTCAAGATATTCATTTTTAAAAAATCAATCAAGAAAATCCCCTAGAGAGATGATGGGTTCTCCTTTGCTGGAGTTCTTCCAGGAGAGCTGACTAGCTATCTGTTGTGAATGCTTTAGCTCTGCATTTCCTGCATCACACAGGGGGTTGGCCAAGCTGAACTACAAGCCTTAATCCAGCTCCCTCATTTTAGTACAAGGTGGTGCAATGAATTGGTTATGTTGTATTGTTGACCCTTCTTGAGTTTTCCTGTTTGGGAACACAATGTCTCCATATATTAGAATTGACCTTGCCTGCTTTATATATTCTTATTAAGCAAATATACCACTATGACTTTATAGGGAAATCCTCCTTCCACACAGATGATTTTGCATTCATTTAGTGGCACAAGCAATTGAGCACCTTTGTATAGGTCATCCAAAATCTTCACTTGTCCATAGCATCCTTGAATGAATTGAAGGCTGTGCATGTAGTTCTGAGTTCAGAGATGAAACTGCTTCACAAAAAGAAGGCTGAATATTTGGGGTCTATAGGGGTCATTGCTGTTCAAAGGCTTTGTTTCATATACATGAACAATGAGCCAGTTTCAGCCAATGCTTTTAACTGGTGCCCTTGCAGATAAGATTCTTGACTACTACAATATGAGCATGTCGCCATTTCTCCAGGCATTTTAAGACAGACAGTGAAAGGAGGAGGAAAAGAAGGGTGGCGAGCATCAGACATGGTCCTTTGATATTAGAAAGGCCCCTTCCAGCAGAAGAAGCAAAGAGTCACAGATGAAACAAAAGATCAGAGGAGACTAAGAACATGGTAGGAGGCGTCAAAGAACGTTGTACTGTTTCAGTTTCCCACACTTGGCTTAGAGTAAAAGTAGTCAGCTCAACTGTCCCAACACAAAGTTAAAGTTTAATGGATTGTAGTTTTAATTTTTTAGGCTTCAATAAATTTGTTCACATGCTGGAGAGAAATGGAGAGGATAAAGAAATGCTGAATAAAAGAAATTAGCAGTCAGGAGGAAATTTAGATTGTGAGGGGAGAGGAGATAAAGATTAAAAAATATTCTCTACATAAAACAGAAGACAAAGAGAGAAGGGGGAACCCTAATTGTTAAAAATGTTGACTTCAATGGAAGCAGAATATTTAAAATGCTCAACACAGAGAGATAAATGGACTGCAAAGCAAGATTATTTTCGGAACAAGCAGTATAAAATGATTTGTTTTTTTAAAAAGGAAGAAGACCAAACTGATTATGTTATCTCATCCATTTCTCAGTGTTCAGGAACAGGACCACTTTATCATGGGTATAATATGTTATGCTTTTTAATTTTGTTTGTCAGATTGCAAACAAGAAAGAGAGCAGTTATCTTCAAACTGTGGATCTTGAAACACTTGATGCTTGCCATAGAGATGACAAATGAAAGAAATGTCAGTGCTGCTGTTTGGAACCATAGGATGTCATTAGCAGATATCCATAAAACACTCCAGCCACAAGTCTGTTCTGTTCTTGTGCACCTGTTGGACTCCATTACAGTGAAACTCATCTGCCACCAAAGCACTAATCAAGTGCACCGCAGGAGTTTAGAAAATGTGTTTCCGTTATCCACACCACATAAACGGAAAAGCAGCACGAACAGGAGAAAAGTATCTGTGAAACAGACAGCATCTGCTGTTTCCTTAAACAAGCACTGGCTGCTTTTCATTCTGGAGACATTTCTCATTTTGATCAACAATATTCACAGCTGATACTTGGACTGAAAATATATTCCTGGGATTTGATTTGAAACCCAATGGAAGCCGTCCCTTTTCTCTCTGTGTTCAAAATTTTAGCATTTAAAGTTACTACATAGTAAGCCCATCATGTAATTGTCACAATTTAAGATGCTAAAAAGCTTCTTAAGTGAAGAGCAAGGCTGTTAGTAATATTGGTTTTTTGGTTTTTTCCAAATAAGCTAAAATCAGAAGCATGGGCTTTCACATACCACCCTTTTCCCCTGTAGGGAAAGGTCTCTTGTTTATAACATGACTATATTTAAGCTACACTTTCACACTTTCTCACCCACTATCAAATAAAAAGGTATTGTAAATTTTATTGTGGTACTTCTAAACCTGACATTGCAATATGTAAGGAACCCTCATAGTTCTCTACTTTATATATTATTTTTATGGTGGGAATTAAAGGTTTTATGGGGCTATAATTTCTGACATTACCATCCATTCGTAGAAACGCAGTGCTATCTCATTTATAGACAGTCCATCTGTAGGAGAACTATATCCTTTCAAGGTCATGTGAATGCCTCAAACTTGGGAAGAGAAACATGAATTAGATGAGACCTTTAGCTGAACAAAAGCGTATTGCTTAGTGCATATATGATTTTGGATATATTCAGACAGCGAATTGAAGACAGTAGTACTTCTGAATAATAATGTAGGGGTACTGTTTTGTGAACATTCCTTCCTCATAAATAGAACTCTTCATTTCAACCATTTTTGGATGGATGTGCAAATGGGGAGAATTTGTTTTCACACTCCTGTACCACATGTTTCCCCAAATTTCAGCATTCTACTCCATCTGTTCCCATATTCCCTCCCATCAGGAGCCCGTGTGGTGTAGTGGTTAAGAGCAGTGGACTCATAATCTGGTGAACCAGGTTCGCTTCCCCTGCAGCTTCTGGGTGACCTTGGGCTAGTCACACTTCTCTGAAGTTTCTCAGCCTCACTCACCTCACAGAGTGTTTGTTGTAGGGGAGGAAAGGGAAAGGAGATTGTTAGCTGCTTTGAGACTCCTTAGGGTAGTGATAAAGCAGGATATCAAATCCAAACTCTTCTTCATCATCATCACTAATAACATTTGGATTTGTGTACCGTCATAATCAGCAATCTTTTTGAAAAGAAACTTGGGCTTTGGTTCAGATTTTAGGCTTTGCCTGGATGTGGTGCATAGTCCTCGCAAAATATACTTGAGTTGCAGAACTGTTAAATAGCTGTGCCTCGACACACAGAGGAGATGGTGTCAGTCATGGTAGAGCAGGGATGAGGGACCTCTGGCTTTCCAGGTATGGTCAGATGCCAACTCCCATCAGTCCCAAGCAGCAAGCCCAATGGTTGGAGATAACGAGATCTGTAGTCCAACAACTTATGGAGGACCACATGTCTACCATCCCTAAAGTACGCAATACAGGGCAAAATGAACTGATGGTCTTAAGCAGTATAACACACCTTTATATGCTCACAGGTGTGCTGTCACAAGCCACCTTGAAATCAGGTCATTGGGGCATTTATGATTACAACAGTAAGCTAGCAAAAAATATTGAAAACTACATACTTCAGATATAGAATCACAATAATCTTAATCTAAGTGCAAAAACATGTACAATTGTACTACCAATATACAGAAATAGACAGATGATAGATAGATAGAAACCTCAATAGAGAAAATGGCTGTCTTATTCTTTGGAGATACTAGAAGGAAAATAAATGGAATATATCAGCTCATTATTTTTATGTTTTATAGAAGAATCTTCCAGTTCCTCTTCCCAGGGACCATAGGTAGCTACAATACATAAGGCGGTGCTCTCTGTTCTCTGCACCTGAAATGTGCCTGGAGCTGCCAATTAAAGTAGACGAGAATCTTTCCATTAATTTAGAAAGGTTTGGGGTCAGAGTCTTTGAACATGCATAAAACAGTTTGACCCAAAGCTTCCCCATAGGATCTTGTTATCCCGGCCCACTGAGTTTTGCAATTACATCATAGCCAAATTGAAAATGTGGGCCTAGTGACATTGTTTATTTCCATGAATCCACACCTGTTTCCCACCTTCTGTATGATCCTGCTGAGGCTCTGGACTCTTGCCAGCTTGTTCTGAGTACTTCGTAAGATTATATGAATAAATTGTGAGATTTTTACTTTCAGTGGCACTCGGTGGATATCTGCTTTAGCTTTTTGAACCTACAGGGAAGATGCACGGCACTGGAATCCTGAATCTTTGTTTATTTTAGAGCCAGAAGGTTTGCAATGAAACTTGAACTAGGCAGACTGATAACAGATAATGTCCATAGCTATCCCCCATATGCATCCCCCCATAGAATCTGCTCAAGTCAAGGGTTGTACTGAAAGCAAAAGGCTGAAAGTTTTGACTGGAATTTTGGAGGTTGTGGTTGAAACAAAACCCAAAAGTGTCCTCAGTCTTGAAGATTACTATTCGTGGCAGCTGGCAATTATTACCTTTCAACTTAGCCTATATTTAATTATACTGTTGTGAAAAATAAAATGAGACAGTCTATGCACCTTGATGAAAGAATATGATGAATAACTTTTCCCTTTCCATGTATCTCTGTCTAATTATGTATCAAAATACTGTACATTCCTCAAGTGTCCTTTGGGAGGAAGCGTGGGATACAAATTTAATAAATAATAGCTGTATCACTTGAATTGAAAGCAGCCCTGTTTAGGGAAGTTTTTAATGTTTTATTCTATTTTTAATATTCTGTTGGGAGCCGCCCAGAGTGGCTGGGGAAACCCAGCCAGATGGGCGGGGTATAAATAAATAAATAAATAAATAAATAAAATTTTGAATGTCACATTTTAAATTTTGAAATTCCTCAAATGATTGACTTGTAGGACCTATATCCTTCACTTTTTTATTCAGAATGTTTATCCATTACCTCAAACTCTATCAGTATTGAATTGAGCCTGATGCCCTATCTATGCACAAAATGCATTTCATCCACCCAAATTTCATTTTAGAATCAAGCAACAGGAAACCATCAATTCAAAAAGGCATTAACAAATATTGCGGGAGACCTTTTGGAAACAAACTGGATAGTACAATCAATTTCAGCCTAGTAGATGTGAAGGATTGCCCCATATCAACTCCGCCTGCCTCTATTAAATGAAATGTACTGTGGAATTTGGACTAAACTTGCAAGCTCCAAACATTGCCTGGACTACTGATTCATAACCTTGAACAGCATGAGCCATTGTACTGCTGAGCTGGCCAATGTACCCTGCTGTTATCAGGTCTTCTCCTCAATTTCCTGTTTCCAGACATACTTGCAAAAGACCAAAAAGCCAAAACCAGTGTTAACCATAACAGATTCTGTGCAACCTGTTTATAGTTAACATTGCCATATTCAAAACCCACAAATCTGATTCACAACCTCTCTGTCCTTACAACAAAAAGCAAAAACAAAAACCCCCTAAAAGTGGATGCTATCCCAATTAAAAATTAAATCATCAGCCACTTATATCAGAATCTCATAGAGCATTAAGTCCCTTTCCTGAGTGAAATGGCACTGCAAGTTTGTCCACCTTGATCACTGTGAGTGAGGAACCACAAATTTTAACAAAAGAGCCCTGATGGCCTGTGATAATGGCTTGCAGGGCTTCTCTAGGAGAATCGGATGCAGGAAGAGTATATCTGTTGCCTGATACAAGAGTGTCAATTTGCCTCTACTTGAATATCTGTAAATAATTCTGTAAGGTGCTTACAAGGTTTGCAAACTTCAGTGCCCCTGATTAGCCAGGGCAGGCACTGGTCAAGGGGTCCAGGATTCTGAAGCACTCATCACCAGGTCTGGATCCTATCTGCCTCTGCCCTTCATTTTTCTGCCTCACTTGAGACCTGAGAAAGGACCAAGTAGGTCCTTCTTCATAGGACCTGGTATTCTGGCTGATATGGTCAGGCATTGCCTGTGCCACTGTCACAATTTGCTGCTGTGGCTAGCAAGGCTTTGAAAACTTCCAGGTGCTAGCAAGGCTTTGAAACCTTCCAGGTGCTACTGGAAGGAATTTTTTTATTTTGTGGCTAGCAAGGCTTTGAAACCTTCCAGGTGCTACTGGAAGGAATTTTTTTATTTTGTTTTGAAAACTTAGTTTATTAAATAAAAATATACATTGTTAAACATCTTTGTGGTCATGGTGGTAAACCACAGCAATGCCTCTGTCAATACCTATATGGAAATCTTTCCCAGCCTACATCTGTATTGGAATTGTGGTTTTTTTTAAATGTTTTTGTTGTTTTATCAGTTATGGTTTGTCACCTTGGGCTCCTTTTAGAGGAAGGATGGGGTGTAAATTTAATAAATAAATTGGGGGAGCCAATCAGGGGGCAGGGTGTGGCGACTCAACTTGACAAAGTGTGGTTTGGGTGCAGTTTATTAAAGGACAACCTGCTGTTTGCATGCCACCACCTTACAGTTTCCAACCAGCATTGTGAGAATATGGAAGCTTCAAAACTTTGCAAGCCAATTTGGAAATCCCAAGGTGAGAACCGAATGCAGTTGGAAACTATTCCCCATAGAACTGCTCCTGGAATGTCTCCCTGCTCAGCAAAGAGCATGCAACAAGTTTTGGAAGCAGACAGATTGTCCTTCTTCTGCTTTGGCAGTCGCATATTGCATAGAAGTCATTTTTTCCCCTCACATAAGCTGCTAATCCATTTTTGCTCTGAATAACCATGCTGTTAACAGACCTTTTAAATGCCAGCTAGCCTGACTGAAGAGACCTTTGTTCCATTTAAGTACAGTGGGCGCTCAGGTTGCGAACGTGATCCGTGCGGGAGGGACTTTCGCAACCTGCAGTGTTCGCAACCTGTAACGCCGCGTCTGCGCACACGCAGGTTGCAATTCGGTGCTTCTATGCATGTGCTAAGTGTGATTTAGCGCTTCTGCACATGCGCGACCGCCAAAACCCAGAAGTAACCCATTCCAGTACTTCCGGGTTTCGGCATGTCCGTAACCTGAAAAAATGCAACCTGAAGCATATGTAACCTGAGGTATGACTGTATCTACTAAACACAGTAGTGGATGGTCTGGCAGTGGTGCATGTTGTTGTTGCTTACTGGAAGATGGAGGGGTTCAATGAGGTGCTCTTGTCAGCGCATTTCCACTGGGCCAATCTCCCTGCTGCCTTTCACCTCCACGTCAGCCTCCCAGTGATGCCGCTAAATGGAGGTAAGGTGAGTGGTGCTCCATCACCATGCTGTCTAACACTCATTTTCTTACAAGAACTGTTTTAAAAGAAGGGAGACCTTTCTATTCATTTTTTCCCTTCACACTTTATTTGCTTATCCTCATATTGTCAAGAGTAGGGTACCACCAAAGACAGGGAGTGGCACCAGTGCTAATAGCTAAGCATTTTCCTTTCACAATAGGAGGAACATAATGTGAGGGAAATGCGCTAATTAAAAGTGAACTTAGTTTTAAGATGTCACTGACTGATGTCAAGGGCAGGTTTGTTCCTTGAAGTTTCATTTTTTTCATATCTCTTCTGTCATAAAACCCACTTTCCTGGGTTTTTTGGAAGATTCAGTCATTTCTGAGAGATTTGATACAACTTGTGCAACTTTCTTTTATAAATGCTAAAATATATTCCCAGATTCAAACATAAGGAAGCTTTCGCAGTGTCAACTATATTTGCACCTGCTAATTAGTTATCAACTACAGTATTGATTGAAGGTACAGAGCTGAAGAAAAATGGGACAGAAGCTGAAAACACATATGTATTGATGTTTGGTGCACTTTCTTTGTTATATTTGAGGAGTATTTCAACTTGGCTCTGGCTTTCACAGCTGACAAACGTAATTCAAATACCAATCAACCACGAGCCCTCTGAGAAAGCTTTTGAGATGAGAAGACAATGGGAACCTAAGTAAATAAATAAATCAGCTCTGGTGGATCACTGGTTGAGTTTACTTTGAAGAAGAAAGTCTTCATCCCACCAAACACTGGCCTCTGTTTTAAATGTGAATATAATACGTGTTTTCCCTTAAAAAATATGTACATTTTATATATTTCCTGAGCCAAGAACTGCATCACAAAATTTGGAGAAGTGAGAAATCTGAAGTATAAGTACATTCAGAGCCACACATTTGCCTGGGAGGTCCAGATCAGATAGCAAAGAAATCACGAAGAACAAATTGCTTAAGCTTCCCTATTGAATCATGACCTACAATTGTTTGGAACCTTCAGTACTGACGAGTTCATTTTGGCATTCATTTTGGCAAATACAGTACTGTGAAAGGCTCTGCTTTCTCTCTACCTTATTATCTATTTCAGAGGTCACTGAGTTTTTAGGCCTGTGTGCACACTTAGATTTTTCAGTGAATGGTGTGGATGCCACTCCTCCAGTCACTTTACACCCCCACTCCCCAAAACGGTCGCCTCCAGAGAAATAAAGGGATAATACATGTTCACACACACAATTTATTTTTCAAGTGATCTGTGCAAATATCAGATCCTGTAGAATTAATCTGTGTTTTGAAAAGCACATCGAAAGAGAAGTGGGAAAGAGTATCACTCTTCTAACTTCCTCCTTCCTCCTTTTCAAGGGACAAAAAGGTAGCTACATTCACCACTCCATGATTAATGGATGGCAGTGAGGGGATGATCACAGGCTTCATAAGTACCGGGCAAGACATCAAGGGCCCCATTTTGGTGACCCCCGCTCGAGTCCCACTGAAATGGTCTGAGGACCATTATTCAACAAATCTCTGCCACAGACAAGACCTAAGAACCTCTATCACTTGCTATTACTACACCAGCATTCAGTCCTAGCCATGTCTAGTTCTGGGATAAAGTGGCAAGCAATACTCTTATACTATCACTAGAACTCAAGTGCTTGAGAAACAGACTAGGTCTTTGTAGGAGACTTACCACAAGAAATAAGCCCCCTTCCTTGTCTGTGTTGCCAAGACGTTTTTTTGCTACACATAGGCAGACTTGGATGAACTTGAAAATGCAATTTATTGGTCTCCAACCCAGAACTTAATTTTTGTCTAGGTTAGTGGCAGTGGGAATTCACAGCAGGCTGCAAATACTTTGTAGTCTTAAAAGAAAGTGCACCAATGCCAGTGTAGAAGAATCATTGGGTGGGGCGGAAAAAGCAAAAAGAAAGAAGGAAACAATTTCTTTACTAGCCTGAGAACAAAGATGTTCCTGAAGCGATTTCACATTCAAATGAATATAGGAGCATAAAACGTTTTAGCTGGAGCCATTTTCCCATCAGGACTATTGGCTCAGAAGGGCTCATCCATGTTAAGTATTCCATTTCTTTACAATGGCATCTAATTGTTTCTTGAATGATCCTTGCATTTTGCCTAAGCAATAGTGCCTGATAGGCCATTCCATATGGTTATTATGGTCTAAGTAGGGAGAAAAAGATCTTACTAACATCTGTTGTGCGTTAGCTGCTTTTTAATTTCCATTTATGGCTCTTGAAATTCATGCTCAATGGGGAATAGCAACATACTATCATCCAAACCCACCTCCCAGTTAAATTAAAAGAGCTGAATTCCAGCCAGTTTAGTCCCATTGAATTCTGTGGAATTATATCAGCTTAACTCCAAGGACTTCAATTTACCTGGTTTATCACTTCAGTTGCTTGGCAGCCTGTATTTTTAAAATACGACAGTCAGTTTTTTTCCACCTATTATTTCAAATACCTTCAATTACGGCTGCTTTGCCAGGAAAATGGAGTGTTCTGCACAACAGTACTTTCAATATCTTTAGCAATACATTCAGTGTTAATATCACAGTAAAAAGATACCAAAAAAAAGCATCATGACTGCTAACAAAAGAAGAGTCCTGCTGCATCAGACCAAAGTCCCAGCACCCTGTTCTTGCAGTGGCCAAACAGATGCCAGTGGGAAGCCCACAAGCAGGACATGCCCACCTGCAGTTCCCAGAAACTGTTATTCAGAGGCGTACTGTTTTCCCATCGCTGTAGGTAGTACATAGTCAGATATGACTGAGGCCCTGTTAGTAGCTGGCTCCCTAGACTGGATGGATGGGAGGTTGAACCTCATCAACTGCTGAATCAGGTCTTCTGGAGTTCTGGAGTACATTGTCAAAAATATACTACCTCTCCTTTATGTCTGCAGGTGTGGCAGTGGATGTGCTGGACCGTTGTTTTGCCTTGGAAATGGACTGGATTGACTGGATGAGAGCCAACAAACTGCAGCCCAATCCAGATAAAACTGAGGCACTGTTATTGGGTGGTTCCCAGACTGGATGGGTGGGAGGTTGCCTATTCTTGATGGGGTTACATCCCTCTGAAGGAGCAGATATGCAGCTCAGGGGTACTTTTGGAAACATTGCTGTTGCTTGAGACTCAAGTAGCCTCGGTGGCATGAAATGTCTTCCATCAGCTTCAGCTGGTGGCCCAGCTACACCCTTATCTGGAGAGGGATAGCCTGACTTCTGTTGTTGATGCTCTGGTAACCTCTAGGTTGGATTACTGCAACATGTTATACATGGGTCTGCCTCTGAAGACAGTTTGGAAAGTTCAGCTGGCACAGAATTCAGGTTGCTCGTCACAGCAAAAATGGTTTGAGGAAAGAGGAACAGAATTGCCATTTCTAGCAACTGTTTCATTTATATTACCAAATGAGCACCACTTTTCCTGTTTCTGTAAATTGCTACAGTGTAAGGAAGCACAGCACCCACCAATAAGATCCAGATAGATAGACAACCACAGAAAAGCATAGCTTTTCCCCTCTCCTTTTATGTATTCCAGTTTCTCCTGCTCTAGGAAAGACTTAATAAAAACCAGATCATCATACAAATATGGGAAGTTCAAAATCCAGTTTAAATTGGCTGTGGCAAAAGCAATGTAGGCTGATACTCTTAATGGGTGAAGGGTGAAAACAGTAAAGAGTTAGTCATGCAGGTGCTCTTTGTGGCTTATATTCCAGTAGCAGAGTTACACCAGTCACATTGTTCCCAAGGTTTGCAAAAGTCCTCAGAAGTACAGGGGGAAGTTAAAGGTTAAGTGGAAGGAGAGCAGTTGTGCAGTCAGCTGGGTAAATCTACCCCAGCAGTCTTAAGACCTGCTGACTCTGCATGGATCAGAGCCAAGGAAAGGGTCATGATGGGGCAGAGTGCTCAGCCAGCCAGCGTGAGGTCATTTCCTTTCCTTGGTATCTTTTCTGTTTAATACTTTGATGTTCCTTATGTTCTTTGGGTACTAAACTGGATATTATTAAGCTGTGACGTTAACTGTGCACTCCAGCTTTCTCTGGCATACATGAAGGTCAGCAGTTCATGCTGTGAAGGAAATGATCAACCGTATTGTATGTAGACAGGCCCCATTGGGCAGTGAAAGAAGTAGTGGTAAGGCAAGCCATGAACCTGTATTCACAGTTGTGAATAATCAAAAATACAAACCAGTATGGGAAAATACTCTCACCAAGAAAATGAACTCAGAACATGTTGCAGGCTACCAAGGAGAGCACGAACTCACCTCCCTCTGGTTGCATGATTCTTTATTAGTCTAGGGTTGTGTTAATCTCTCTCTGTACAAACAGCTTTCCTGTTATACTAATTTTGAATTTGACAATTTGCTTCCAAGTGCCCAGTCCTGTGCTAAAAGATACAAAAAAAGGCAGGGTGATGACTAGAGCACAGGTGGAGGAAGTCTGAAAGTGACCATGTACATTAGTACATTTTCATGGCAGTGATGGAGATATGTGGTTGATCTCCACCACCTTTGCATCCTTGTTAGCCATCCAATAAAGCAGGCATGCCCAACAGGTAGATCATGATCTACCAGTAGATCACTGGACGTCTGTGGTAGATCACTGGTAGATCATTGGCTCCTCCCAAAGAAGCTGAACAACTGTGGCTCCCCTAAAAAAAGCTCAACATTTTACCTCCTCCATGAAAAAGCTCAACAACTTTGACCTGAACCCTCCAAAAGGGGGTAGATCACTGCCAGTGAGTAGATCGCAGTCTCTTGGGAGTTGGCCACCCCTGCAATAGAGGTATGGAAGTGGTTGAACTCTTAAAGGCCTGTTATGCTAAGTTTGCTATGTAATTAAGGGCAGTATCACTCATAATCAGACTGAACTCAAAATCATTATTGACGCAATTCCTGTGCACCATCAGAGTGCCATGTGGTTTGGTTTTTGGGATCATTTTTTGTTGACATGGCCTAAGAATGTGGATACTTGGAAAGCTTCAGCTACCCATTCATATACTTGGAAAGCTTCAGCTACCCATTCATATATTCAGTCCTTTCCCATATTGGCTGTTAACATGAAGGTGGTGGGGATTGAGTAGGTTGGTACAAGAAGTGGTTTGCAGGTTGCAGACATTTTAGCAAGCAGACTTAAAAAAGTGTTAAATGAAGTGATTCACAAGGACCAGGCAGGCTTTCTCCCAGGTAGACATTTGTTTGCAAACACAAGAAACATTATTGACATTTTGGAACTCCTGCAGACAAATATCAACACAAAAGCAGTTCTGATATTTATAGATGCGGAGAAGGCCTTTGATAACATTTCTTGGAAGTTTATGAAGAAAAATTTGGAAGGAATGGGAGTGGGGCGGGGGTTTCAGAATGGGATAGAGGCAATTTATTCGGAACAGAAGGCAAAATTGATAGTGAACAATGTGGTAACGGAAGAGTTTAATATTGAAAAAGGAACACGACAAGGTTGTCCTATCTCCCCTTTGCTATTTATATCGGTCCTGGAAGTGCTCTTAAATATGATTAGAGGAGACCGGTTGGTGGAGGGTATTCAGGTCGGAGCGAAACAGTATAAACTTAAAGCATTTGCAGATGACCTAGTATTGACCTTACAGGAGCCAGAGCCTAGTACTAAAAGGGCACTGCAACTGATCCAGGAGTTTTGTCGGGTGGCGGGATTCAAACTTAATAAGCAAAAAACTAAGGTTTTGGAAAAAAACTTGACCCCTTCAGAATCAGAAAGGTTTCAGAAAGAGACAGAATTAAATGTGGTTAAGAAAGTAAAATACCTAGGGGTAAACATAACAGCCAAGAACATGAACTTATTTAAAGATAATTATGAAAAATGTTGGTCTGAAATTAAAAGGGATCTAGAAATTTGGTCAAGACTGAAGCTTTCCTTGTCAGGATGCATTGCTGCTATTAAGATGAATGTATTGCCAAAAATGTTGTTTTTGTTTCAAACTTTACAGATTGTGGACAAAATGGGGTGTTTTGAGAGGTGGCAGAGAGATATTTCTAAATTTGTCTGGCAGGGCAAAAAGCCCAGAATTAAGTTTAAGATATTAACTGATGCTAAAGAAAGAGGGGGCTTTGCCCTGCCAGACTTAAAGCTGTATTACGAATCAGCAGCTTTCTGCTGGTTGAAGGACTGGCTGCTTCTTGAAAACACGGATGTTTTAGATTTGGAAGGATTTAACAATGCTTTTGGATGACATGCATATTTGTGGTACGACAAGGTTAAAATACATAAGGCCTTTAAGAATCATGTTGTCAGAAAAGCAGTGTTCAATGTCTGGATAAAATATAAAGACTTATTGGAAAACAAGACCCCAAGGTGGCTATCACCAATGGAGGCTAAGGCCCCGAAAAGACTCAATATGGAGGCCAAATGGCCGAAATATTGGGAAATAATAGAAAAAGATGGAGATAATTGGAAGCTGCAGAGTATGGAGAAAATAAAAGATAAAGTGTGAGATTGGTTACATTATGCTCAGATTAAAGAAGTTTTTAAGTTGGATAAAAAGACAGGATTCCAGGTGGAAAAATCAAAGTTAGAAACAGAACTGTTAGAATCCAGCTCTAAGACACTTTCAAGAATGTATAACTTGCTGCTAAAATGGAATACACAGGATGAAACGGTTAAAACAGCTATGATAAAATGGGCACAGGACATAGGGCATAACATTATGTTTGCTGACTGGGAAAAGTTATGGACCACCGGTATGAAGTTTACGGCATGTAATACCTTGAAAGAAAATATTATGAAAATGATATACAGGTGGTACATGACCCCAGTCAAGCTTGCAAAGATATACCATTTGTCTGATAACAAATGTTGGAAGTGTAAAGAAGCTGAAGGAACATTCTTTCACCTCTGGTGGTCCTGTCCTAGAGTGAAGACCTTCTGGGAAATGATATATAATGAGCTGAAAAAGGTATTTAAGTATACCTTCCCTAAGAAACCAGAGGCCTTCCTTTTGGGCATTGTCGGCCAGAGTGTGCAAAAGAAGGACCGAACTTTTTTTATGTATGCCACAACAGCAGCAAGGATACTCATCGCTAAAGGCTGGAAAACCCAAGATTTCCCCACACTGGAAGAATGGCAGATGCAACTGATGGACTATATGGAACTGGCAGAAATGACGGGCAGAATCCGAGACCTCGGAGAGGAACTGGTGGAGGAGGAGTGGAAGAAATTTAAGGACTATTTACAAAAATACTGTAAATTGTACGAATGTTAAGAAAGATGTAAGATTCGTAACAATATGGCTCCAATAAATTAGTAACAAGGAATATAAATTTAAATGTAATTGAAAGATAAGACAAATTTTGGATAAAAAATATCCTAGAATTAATTTTTAAAGAATAAGAGTTATTTAAACTCTAAAATTTGAGATTTAATATTGGATAATTATATAATATAAATTGAACTAAGTAAATAATTTGCTAGAAAAATTTGTATGTTTAGAGTGCAGGAACAAGAGATGTGAGGAAGTCCAAAGATGAGAATGAAATGTGGTTAATGAAAAAGAACATGTTTTTATGTATGTTGTTGTTTATTGTTTAAAAATTTAATAAAAATTATTATATATAAAAAAGAAGAAGTGGTTTGCAGGAAGGAAAAGTGCCACCTGGCTTGAAGGAGGCAGTTTTGTGGCTATGCATTACAAGTCTTTTTTGGGCTCAGAAGATTGTAATTATGATTGTCAGTTCACTAACAGCCCTTTAGGGCAAGGTACTTGAGAAAGTGGTTGCAGATTAAGATTTTAGATAATCTGCTTCATTCAGATAATTTTGGATGAAGTGGATTGTCCACTTTGGCATCAGTGAAGCATTTTAATTTACAGTTACCGCTTTGAATGTGTGAGATTTGAAAAATTAATTAAGATACCTTACTGCAGATAACTCCTTCAAACTAGGTTTGAAAATTCTAGGTGGAAAGTGGAGAACTGTATTTAAGATTGGAAAAATAAGCAACTGAAAAAAACCAGAATTGATGCATTCACCCATTCTACTTAGGGTTCCAGTGCTTGCTGGAACATCTCACTCTATGACAACCTTTCTATGTCTTAAGATCTCCAGAGAGGCTCTACCATGTAGAATTTTAAAAACTGGCAAAAAAAAGAAGATAGAGCCTCCTCAGTGGTAGTGCCCCGTGTGTGAAATTTCTTCCATGAAGGAGTTGGACTGTCACCATTGATACAATCTTTTCAATGCCAGATCAAAACTCATTTATTCACCAAGGCATTTTAAATTCCAAAGTTTTAAAGCAGTCTCTTCTCCTTGCTTCTTAAAAACTGCCTCTGTTGCTTTAACATTTGGTAATGTTCTTTCATCCTTAATTGTATTATACTGGATTTTTGTTTAGCTTTATTTTTCTTTATCTTTGTATACCACCCTGCTATCTCCGCAGATGAAGGGCAGTCTATGGGCATGTTTAATAAATCAATCAATAAGAAACTTCGTTATTTTATACTTCATGAGGTTCTTTCTACTGGTCTTGCCCCAAATATAACATTTATACATACAACTCAATGCTTCTGGGCTATATATCCACAGAAGGAAGTTCAACTTGTGGATCCCTAGCTGACTAGGGAACTGCATATGTGAACAGTGGCTTTAATGTGAAATTCCCACGCTAGATCCAACAACGAGGAGAACTGATCTATAATCTCACCAATCTGAATTTCAGTGAAGGAAGCAAGAGGACACTTGAATCATATTTCATTGATAAGAACCATAATTCAAAGTCAGAACATTTATACAACCCTCTAGTTCCCATGCCTTTCTGTAAGTGAAATATTATTCCATACCCTCCAAGTGTCCCGATTTTCCAGGGACAGTCCCGGAATTGCATAAGCCATCCCAGCTTCTGATTTGATCCCGGAATGTCCCTCTTTCCCCCACCACTGCTGAACTTGGGGAGGGGGACAAGCTGGTGCTTGTCCTGAATGGCAGCAGCAAAGGAGCATCTCCTTGCCTCTCCATGACCTCCCCATGGCCACTGCTGCCTGTCTCCACCCTCGGGCAGCTTTTAGCGGCTTCTGGAGAGCAGATGAGGAGGAGGAGAGGCTGCTGCTGCTGCTGCTTAGTCCCATGTGATGTCCTGGTTCTGAGAGGCAGGCAGAGGGCAAGGCTGCCTTGGCCAGGCATCTAATCTTGCCCCTTTCTAAAAGTTATTTATTGGTGTGTGTTTTTCTCTTTGTAAATCTACCAAATAACAAAACAAAACTGGGATTAAGGGGTTTTCTCAAGATGGTGGAGGGCATGTGCGTTGTTTCCCATTTTGTAGTGGGCAGCACATGCCTTTCTTCTGATAGGAAATGCTCTAGGGGGGTGGCAAAAAAATGTGGGCCCAAAGAGGGTCAGTTGAGGGGAAGTAAGAAATGTCCCTGTGGAATGTTGGAGGATATGGCATCATCAGGACATGAACAACTTCAGATTGCAACTATGTTAAAACAAGTTATTTTCAGACATTCACCAAATGCTCTTGAAAATAATTCCGTATACTCAAGTCTAATCTGAATCTGCTGGCAAGGTGAGGAGAGTTTGTTCATCACTAATTAAAAACGCCATCATACATACTATAATCAATATTACAGAATTAGAAGTAATAATAAAGAATTACAGTAATAGAAGTAATAATAAAGAATTAGAAGAATCACCCTCAGCATTTTGGTTTATATAATTAATTTAGGATTTGAAAACTTTTTAAGGCTGATTTTATTTTTAGTTTTTTTACATTATCCAATTCTTGGAGTAATTCAGCTCTTTGTGAATTCAAGGGATGTTCTGGTCCTGCATCTGTGATTATGCGTCTTAGCAGGCAGTCTTTTTTTTGTACGTTAGGTAAATCATAAAATCTAGCTGGTGTCTTTAGAATGCTATTGCTTTCATCAAAATCTTGATTGAAAAGCTTCAAGTCCCTTTACCAAATTGTATGGTTTGTTAGCTGTTGACAGGAGCGGCTGGCCATTTGTTCTTGCTGGAGTCATTTGTATTTCACACACGTGTGCAGGCTGTCTGCTGTGTTCATGTTGTTTATAGTTCTACGTTTGTCCATGGCTAAAATAATTGTGTCATCCTTAACCCGGTTCACTTACAACAATTCAGTTTGCCCTGTCTGGAACATTATCCTTGGGGGACTAGAAAGTGTTGCAATAAACATATTATTATTATTTTGGTGGGATTAAACATGGTAATTCTCTCTCTCTCTCTCTCCAGGAGCAATACATTTAAATCCCTTGTGGTATTCTTGAAATATTATGTGAATAGCAAAATTAATGTATAAGGAGCGCTAGAGGAAATGGGCCGCACTAGCAATACCATCATGCAATGGTTTGAACCACGTAGTCAAATATGGTTCCAAATCACTGAATTGGGGACCTGTGATTGGTTGAGTAATCTTTCATTGTTCTCCTAGAGAACAGCTACCTTTTTCTCCATGTAAAATTACCCAGAAGAGGCCACAGCATACAATGACATACTGCCACTGCCAGGGGCATTCCTCAGGTACATTTTAAATGCACACAGCGGGGGGGAGGGTTTCTACTGACTGTGCCACCAGGCTAGCTTAGGGGCCTCAGGAAATGGTCAAATGGTCACCACTGCCCCTCCATCATCTGCCAGTTGAAACAGTTGCTTCACTCTTGCCCAATGTTAGAGTTGGCCCTTGCTCCCACCTTTATCCTACCACTGAACTGTTTTTCTCAGACTTCTACCTCAATTGATTCAAGTTGTTTAGCTATCCACAAGCAGGTCCTTGTTTGTGGACTTCCTATAGGCCTCTGACTGGCCATGTGAGATCAGAATGCTAGACAAGATGAGTCTTTGGGCTCTCCTTGTATTGTTTGTATATCCCTCAATGACCCCACTTTCCTTTGTCCTGACATTGCTGTAGATCAGCTGGAGAAGCTACAGTTTTCTTAACTCATTGTCCCAGACCAGTATGTTTCTCAGTTCCCTTCAACAGTCTGATGTCCAACTTAGAGAGACACGAACATATAGTCATACCAAAAGGTCATGTAAGTGTTATCACACATTGGAATTGCTTTTCTAAAAGTCAGCTGATGGAGAATAGTTGGGATTCTGAGGAAAGAAATCCAAGGGAATCAATAGTTCCCCTAATGATGAGAATGGCCATTGTCCTCATTGAAATACCCTGAGGAGGAGATGCACAAGTAAATAGACTGGAAAATATTCCCGTATTAAACCTACCTAATTTTCTTCTCCATTTAAACTAATTGTATATAAATAAAGTGGCTGTTAAGGCTAATTCTGCTAAATCCACCCTAAATAGATGCCATTGATTTGCATTACAGAATGGATCAATGAGGAAAGTGAAAGTAGGGAGAAGGGGCAATGCACAATTAAAAGTACCCCTTGCAGAAAGGCCCTCCAAATGAGCAGGGTTTTGAATGTTCTCTGTATTTTTGCTGGAGCTTTGTGCCATAATGATCCTTCTGCAGCTTTACGTTAAACTATCATTTTTTATAAGTAAAACTATCATGAATATATACTGGAGCTGCTTGAGAATACACATTGCACGTTAGAATGAAGCTTCTGAATCTGAGCAGGAAAATAGATCCAGCTGCATATGGCTCCTTACTTTTTACATGTCACCTTACTCCCTTTGCTGGGCAGGGAACTCAAGCAGGTGACTGCCATGCCACTCTGACATACACCTACGATTTTGCAAAAAGAGTGTGAAGATTTTGATGTATTCATATGTAATGTTGCTATCCTGAATTTAATCAATCCAATGATTGAGAAGCATGAATGGATATTTAGAATGAGGGTCAAGCTCTTCAAGGTTTCCAAAGAGGAAAAGCCAGTTCCTGTGGCAGATGGCTATTTCAAATAAGCAGAGCTTTGCTTAAACAAATGTTATGCCTTGAAAGAAGAAACTTCACATTACAGGGCAGTTGTGCCCATTTGCTCAGAGACATCCCAACAAGGCAAGAAAGAATAACCTCTGTGTCATGTAGCCACAAAAAAGGCATGCAAACCACCAGAACTGGACTGTAAGTATCATTAGTGCTTCTAAAAGCACAATTTGTGGAGAAGGATGGTTGGGGAAATATACTTTTCTTTGGGGAATGTTCCTCATAAGCAGTGGTGGCTGATCCATTAGGGAGAATGTGGCAGTGCCTCACCAACCTCACTTTGTCTTCGGCCAGCTCCCATCTTCCTGCTTTTTTCCAATCAGTCCAGGAGGTTGTTAGTGTCTCTCCTTAGTCTCAATATTGTAGAATTCTGAAGGGATGAGGACGGAGACAAAGCTAGAATTAGATGACTCTGCCTGTGATTAGCTCTGGGTTTGCCAACTGTGGACCTCCCTGCCAACCACCCTACCAATGGGTACCAGCTACCATGGCTCGTAAGCCACAGATTTTATGAGGGTTGGATGAGACGCTAGAATTAGGAAGTTCTCTACGCCAGAATTAATTGAACCCTTCGGTCAGCATGCACTCTTGACTCTTCACAAGATCTTTATGTAGAGCACGAGTCTTTACCTAGTGACTCAGTATCCACCACTACAGAATTCCAAAGATAATTGATCATCTCTAGAAGGAAAATTTGTTTTTTAAAAGAGCAGAACAATTTTCAATTATATTGATTTGATACAACAACAAACTGCTTTTCCTACTTATAAATATATGTAAAATAATAGTTGCCTTAGCAGGATATATAAAATGATTGAGCAAGTTTTAAGCAATACACTGATTTATTCTCAATTTAAAAGAGTGTTTGTTAATAATAAAGCAATTATTAACTGACGTATTAAAACTGAAATTCAAAACCAATGAGAAAAATGTTTTTGTATTTGTATCAGATCAGCACTGGAAAGTTATGAGATGGGCATAGTTATTCAATTGATATTGTGCTGAAAAAAATCTATCAGATTCTCTTATTAGACTCTTAGATTCTTCAAAAGCAGCAAAAATGTACCCATGTTCTATGGCATTATGTGGGAAATAGGAGGAGGATTGAGCTAATTTTAGACATATCTGATGGAACTGTGAGGAAGTAATAGGGTCTAAATTATCTAAATAACCCATTGCTTTGCTTTTAGATAACCTTGATGGTATGATAACAATTAAGGTTCATAACATGAAAGGAAACAACATATTGAGAGCAGCCTCTCTGGTAGGGGACAAGCATTGGAAAGACCAATGAAAATTGCATTTACCAAAAAAGGTGGAGAGGAAAAGGAATCTATGGCATTTAATTAGCATTTTCTCATTTAGAGTCTTCAATGGTGAAGTAGTGTACAGTGGTACCTCGCAAGACGAATGCCTCGTAAGACGAAAAACTCGCAAAACGAAAGAGTTTTAGGTTTTTTGAGTTGCTTCGCAAGACGGATTTCCCTATGGGCTTGCTTCGCAAGACGGAAATGTCTTGCAAGTTTGTTTCCTTTCTCTTGCAAGTTTGTTTCCTTTTTCTTAAAACCGTGCATTCACTTCAAGGAGCAACTCATAGCACGCAGTGTGGTAGCCTTTTTTGAGGTTTTTGAAGACTTTGGTATTTTTGAAGCTTTTCCAAAGTCTGTGCTTCGCAAAACGAAAAAATCGCAAGACAAAAAAACTTGCGGAACAAATTAATTTCGTCTTGCGAGGCCCCACTGTACCTTTTTTCTCCCACCGTTATTATTATATAGTATTATACGTGGTAGTCTTAGCATTAGCCTTAAATTACTTAGGCCCCAAATATCCAAAAGACCACTTCCTTCCCTACCCCACAGGTGCTGTTGGGTGTTAAGATCACCAGAGGGAGCCATTTTGTTATTTCTTCCACCCTCAGAAGTGTGGAAGGTTGTGGCCTGTGAATTGTGGAACTCCCTTCCCACAGAGGTGTATCTGACAGCTTCACTATACAGTTTTTGACAAATACTGAAGGCACACCTTTTTACCTGATAAGGTTACCAGAATTTTTTCAATACTAATAATGATAATAATAATCTATAATTTGTACCCCACCCACTGGTTGAGTTTCCCCAGCCACTCTGGGAGGCTTCCAACAAAGATTAAAAATACATTAAAATGTCACACATTAAAAACATTCCTTCAGATGTCTTCTAAATGTCAGGTAGTTGTTTATCTCTTTGACATCTGATGGAAGGGCATTCCACAGGGCTGGCTCCACTACTGAGAAGGCTATCTGCCTGGTTCCCTGTAGCTTTGCTTCTCGCAGTGAGGGAACCGCCAGAAGGCCCTCGGCGCTGGACCTCAGCGTCCGGGCTGAACGATGGGGGTGGAGACACTCCTTCAGGTATAGTGGGCCGAGGCCATTTAGGGCTTTAAAGGTCAACACCAACACTTTGAATTGTGCTCGGAAACATACTGGGAGCCAATGTAGGTCTTTCAAGACCGGTGTTATGTGGTCTCGGCAGCTGCCCCCAGTCACCAGTCTAGCTGCCGCATTCTGGATTAGTTGTAGTTTCTGGGTCTCCTTCAAAGGTAGCCCCACATAGAGCACATTGCAGTAGTCCAAGTGGGAGATAATTTGATTGTGCACTACTCTGGCGAGAAAGTCTGCGGGCAGGTAGGGTCTCAGCCTGCGTACCAGATGGAGCTGGTAGACAGCTGCCCTGGATACAGAATTGACCTGAATGAATGAATCCGGGGACACTTTTCAACTTCAGTGGATTTTTTATGGGGACTGATTTGTAAATCCGGGGACTGTCCCCAGGAAACGGGGACGTCTGGCAACCTTATAATGACCTTTGACAGTTAAGATGCATATTTTTTAGGACCCACCCTATTTTGTGATTGTAAGTTTTAAATTGCTTTTAATGTTGTTTTTAAATGCCACAAATTAAATGCCTGGGACTGTAGGGTGAAGGTTGGTAGTAAATGTAATTCATCATCATCATCAAGGTGCATGTAACTGAATTTCATATATTACTTATATGAGTAAGGCTTAATGCGTATATCAGGCCAGCCATATTCATCTGGTATAAGAGTTCTTTCCTCCATGACACACATACGTGGAGCATGTAAAGGGGCAGTTCCTTTGCCTCTTAACAACTATAGATGCATAAACAGACACTAGAATACTAATAACAGAAACATAAATTTCTAATTTTTTGTTCAAGAAAAACTTGAATAAAATTATAGAGGGCAAAGAGGATTCATAGCACATATTGGCAAAACATTGCACTTAGTGAAGTTATATTTGCAAGATGACCATGACTTTGACCTGATCACTTATGCAAGCTTTCATGTGACAGGGATCAGCAGTGACCAAGTTCATGAGCCATCTTGAAAGTTACTGGTGAAATGCAAATAGTGTCTCATCTAAGATTCAAATTATTTGTGATTCTCAATTACTTTCTTCGGAAGTAAGATGGAATATGTGGCTCAGGGGTCCATCACCTCTGACCATTGAGTCACAAGCTCAAATCCAATGAAATTGCCATCACAAGTCATTTCTCTGAACTTCCCTGCAAAGTTGGTGTTCTCAGTCAAAAGTCCAGGGAGACAAATATTTAGAATGTTCAAATCCAGATCTGGAGTGGGAGGGGGAGAGAGGTTATTGGTGTGTGGTGTTTTCTTTTTTTCATGTTCTTCTTGTGTATTTTGTGTTTTTATCTTGTATTTTTATGTTGTGAACTGCCCTGAGAGCTACAAATGAAGGGAGGTATACAAAATAAATAGATGATAAATGATAGAGATAGATGATAGATAGATGATAGATAGATAGATAGATAGATAGATAGATAGATGATAGATAGATAGATAGATAGATAGATAGATAGATAGATAGATAGATATAGATGATAGATAGATAGATAGATAGATAGATAGATAGATAGATAGATAGATAGATAGATAGATAGATAGATAGATAGATATAGATGATAGATAGATAGATAGATAGATAGATAGGGATGATTGATTGTTGATAGATGATAGATAGATAGATGATAGATAGATAGATAGATATAGATAGATAGATAGATAGATGATAGATAGATAGATAGATGATAGATAGATAGATATAGATAGATGATGATGATGATAGATAGATAGATAGATGATTGATTGTTGATAGATGATAGATATAGATAGATGATAGATGATAGATAGATAGATAGATAGATAGATAGATAGATGATAGATAGATAGATAGATAGATAGGGATGATTGATTGTTGATAGATGATAGATAGATAGATGATAGATAGATAGATAGATGATAGATAGATAGATAGATAGATAGATAGATAGATAGATGATAGATAGATAGATAGAGATAGATAGAGATAGATAGATGATAGATAGATGATAGATAGATAGATAGATGATAGATAGATAGATAGATAGATAGATAGATAGATAGATAGATAGATGATAGATGATAGATAGATAGAAGAGATATAGATAGATGATAGATGATAGATAGATAGATAGATAGATAGATAGATAGATAGATAGATAGATGATAGATATAGATAGATAGATGATAGATAGATAGATAGATAGATAGATAGATAGATGATAGATGATAGATGATAGATGATAGATAGATGATAGATGATAGATAGATAGATAGATAGATAGATAGATAGATAGATATCAACTTCCCTCCTAGCCAGAGTTGTTATGGTGAAGGGATGCTAGGAAACCCAGTGGGGCATCTTTACAAGTTAATGGGACAGAGCAAAAATATAACCGTAGGATGTTCAATGTGTTTTAAATGTATTTTATTTTAGATTTAATAATATATAAGAGGTGCCAAGAACCTGGACTATATCAGACATTCAACTTTTACCAAAAGAACTGTGTTCTATTCATGCTAGAACATCACTGGTTCCAGGCCACTGGCTTTAATATTGCAGATAGCTTTACTTTTTATAGAATAATTTGGCAGAATACAACCTGCTCTTTTTATCTCCTTAGAATGAGATCTAACACCACCATCCGTAAGAATCCTATTTGTATATTTACAGGAAGTCCATTGTTGAAATGACTTGAATAAAAACACTCCTCTAAATATGTAGAGAGAGCAAAGCAGATGTGATCAGATCAGATACCTGATTGACCACCCCCTTATGTCTGTGATTCCTTCCTCCACTGATCTACCCACACACTTCTTTTACCATTGCATTACTCTCTTTTCTGTCTACCAGGAAGAAGTTCTCTGCATCATTCCGTGCTCTCTCTTTTTCTCAGTAAGTCATAAAGTGCCAGGGGGATGAGAAATATGATAGTATGATGCGTGTGCACCTATCTCAACTAATTAGGACTAGGACAGAGAGGGAGCACAAAGACAGCATTCATGGTGCTGCAATGCTGTCTTTTCTCTACAGAAAAGGGTATTGCAGTGAGTTCTCCTTGCTACATGTTCAGACTTTAAAGGGTCAGGGCAAGTTATAGGTATATTGCATGCTGCTGTCTCTTCTGAAATGCATCACACTGTAGTTTCTCTTCTCGGAGTCCAAACTCAGCATGACAAGCAAATACCTCTATGTTCCTGAGTAGCCAGATTCTCTTGTTCAGCGTGTAAAACGAGGCAATGAATAACTCAGCACTACACCACCCTGTTAATTAAATTTCCACTTTGCAAACTACCTTCAGCATGCTCGTCCAAATTAATGTCGCTTTCACCAACATATTCCAACCTATAAAGTTTCAGACATGGAAAATAAACTTTGTGGACTAAAATCCAAAAAGGAGGCAGCAGGGACTACTCAAATTAGTAAGTACAGTCATTGTGCGAAGTCTCACAAGCCAATCTTGAGCACATTATGCAAAAGAAGTAGGAACCATTGGAATCAATGGGGCTTGCAGCCAAGTACTGTAGTTTGGGCTGGAGTGTCAAAGAAAGGTCTTTTAACGAAGTAAACTCCATCCTTTCCTTCTTCATATGTACTGTAAACTTTGTTTTCAAACCCATATACTGTAAAAAGGAAATAAATGTTGGTGCTTTATTACATCTAAAGCAATGTTTCACAGACCCCCCCACCCCCACCCCCACCCCACCCCCACACACCATGGACTGCTTGAAAATTGCTGAGAGTCTTGGTGGACTGCTTAAAGATTTACCTGCCTGTTGTGGCAATTGTAATGCACTGTACTAGATACTGTATGGTTTTTAATTATCTTTTTATAGACACACCATGGCCACCTGAATAAAGCATATGGACCAGTGGGAGTATGAGGACCACAGTTTAAGAACCCCTGATCTAGGACCCAGAAACTTAGATGTACCTATATGTACCTTAATGGGGGAACTATCCATAGTTGTAGATTTTCTTTGTTTTAAACCCCCACTCCCACCCCCACCCCCAAAAAACTTGTCCTCCAGCACCGTGAGTCCAATCTAAATTATCCTCCTCACCATATCTTTACAGAAACTGAAAAATGTAGAAGATTCCATTGCAGATCTGAAATGCCTCATCTATTTTGGCCTTTAGAAATACTGAAGTAAATATTAAATATCCCACTTTGAGATTCACAGGCTAGCAGGAAGCAGGATCACCTGTCAGCACATGATGGGGTGACTTTCTCCTCATTGCCATCATACTTAAGATCCAATCTACATATTCATTTGATGGCCCTTGATCACTCAAACAATTATTGGCTGGCCACTGTGAGTATAGGATGCCGGACTAGATAGGATTGATCCATCAAGTGGTTCTTTAATTCTTACAATAGGAGATGTAATCCAATAATATCTGGAGAGAGGTTCTCAAATCCTGCCGTAAAAAAAACATAACGTTGTTGAATTTTGCAAGATGTAATAATAAAGTGATTGATTTACATGTTATCAACAAAACTTGGGGCTATTTTTTTCTATGTTACATTTTGATTTTTAAAATCTGGCCATGTTCTGAATTTGTTTGACATTGAACTTCTATTCTGTAAATAATATATTTGTTGGATCAAGGATGCAGGAATCAATTACTAGAAGAAGTTGGAAAGTTGAGTAGTAACTTGGAAGAGAATGGGAAACATCTTTGCCTAAAGGGCATAGGTGGCTAACCTGTGTTTTGCAGAGCCTTCTGCTGCTGCCACGCTTCTCACTTTCTGTTTGAGTTGAGGCAGGAAGCTCAGCTCAGGGACTTCCTGTGCTGCCCATCTGATAGGTGCCGGAGATGTGCTCCCATGTGCTCTGGCTAAAAAGAAATGTCCTGCTCCCATCAGCCCCAACTAGCATGACCTATGGTCAGGGATGAGGGTCAGTCCAGCAACATTTGTAGGGCCACAGAATTCCTATTCCCAGTAGACAAAACTGATGTTTCAATGGTCTGGCTCAATATAAGGCCCCATCCTTGAGCTATATGGAGGTTTCTTGTGGATAAAAGAACTGAAACCCATGTTCAGAGCAAAAATAGACAAAACGCAAACAATAATAATATGGTAGCTTTCTTATTGTTGTCTGCCTATTCTGAGTGTGTATTATTGTGTTTCCGTGCTATCCCCATCATTACATTTTAGCAGCCTCACATCCATTTGGAGCTTTGAGAGGCCATTTCCAGTGCAAGAAACTCTCCCAAGTCTCTGAGTACAAATATGACATGTTTGTAAAGTAATATGAATTAAAGATGTGCTGTTTCAAGTTGAGTGAGCGAATCTTAAAAGGTATTTTCTTTCTCCTGTGAAGAAAACAGCTTTTCCTGAGCATCTTCAATGTTAAGATGTTCAAAGGAGACTTTCTCCTTTGATTATTTACAGCATTTTGACAGGTGAATTCTTACCCTTGTTAATCTCTATGGCTGACAAAGTCTACATTTGACTACATTTTTTGCTACATTAGACAGTTTTATTTCTTTGCTTTAAATGGAGTGGTAAATCTTCTGCCAGGTGGATTTTTCATTTTGGCTACTGGACTGTATAGTCTGACAAGGTAGAGCTTCACAGCACAAGCAGATGGGAATTCCTGCCATCCAGCTTCAAAAGGTTGTGCTTTCTATGTCCCACCTTTAAAAAAACAGTTCCCACATGCATGTGCAAAACTTGACTGCTCATCATTTGATGTTCAACACCTGATATGTAGCTCAATTGCTTGAACTTCCCCCATCAAATAATGTTGTGTTGGAAATGATACAAAGCCACCAGCTGTGATATTTGATCTGTGATGGCTCTTTCACAGGTTTATCACTTCAATATTCAAGTGCTGAGCAAAAGTAATGATACATCCTAGGTGTTGTGCTGGGTAAATAAATCAAATTAACCTAAAATTAATCTCTAGCTGTTTATATAAGGACTACCTACCTTCTCTTTATGCCTGTTCTCCACCTACCAAATGAATTGATGTGCTTTGCCTAATGATGGAGGCAGAAGTGAGTAGCAGCTGATTATTTCATTTACAAATATGAAGGCTCTGCCATTATATGATTCTTCTTGCTGTGTGACAGTAATGCAACATAAAACTCACAGGCACCTGAAAGTGCTCATTTGACCATCTGCTACCTTATCCCATGCTCTTTCTTAAACTTGGTAGAATGTATACACAGCTATATTTAATACAAAGCTCATTTTTGTACATTAATCCGACACTGATTTGTCCTAAGTATTATGCAGATTGAAAAAAAGTCCAGAGACTTAAGCTGAATGCTCTCAAAACTTTCCTTCAGATAACTAATGGTGCCTTAATAAACACTTGTTTTGCCTTAGTCAACTTGTACCTCTTTCCCAGGCTTTATACAGCTACATATTTTGGCATCTCTGAGAAACTGAGGCTGCTTCACTGTACCATGCATACGATTGTCAACATGTATGAAAATCTCAGCAGAAAGCTCCCCCCCTCTCTTTTAGCCCCATTTTGCCTTAATAGGATTCATTGCTTCCTTAAGCAGCCCTTGTAATTTCCAGCAAGGTCCTTCAACTCATTTAATGTGAAACATTTGTTCATGCCTAATTTGTCTGAGAAGGGCCATGTTTGTGTTTTCCTCGAGTTGCAGAAAGGTTGATTGTGAGGGTGGAACTGCCTTCCTCCAGTGAATACATATCCCCTCGAATTACAGTAATTACTGTAGGTTTCATTTGAATGGTGCTCTCTCCTCCATGCCCTCCTTGACAAGGTTAACAAGCAGAAGGAAACTGAACATCAGAAGAGAAGTGTTGGATTGCACTGGCAGTTTCTTGACAACACTGTTTTTATGGTAACAATTGGAAGACTCCTACACACAGAGTTCTGCAGCAGAAACATAAGTTAGAAACCAAATGTCTATTGTTTGGGCACTAGCAGTAGCCCTTCTTATCTGCTTTTTGCATTTATGATGTTATGTTGTATCTCCAGAACACAGAAGGCACATAAGCCAACCTTTAGAAAAAATATAGTTCACCCTAATCATTATTATTAGACTACTAGACATGCTTTCTAAGACGTTGCTGAGCTTCCAAAATAAGTTCATGAGACTATTTCCATTTCTTTTGGGACCACGGGAAGTTGCCTTATACTGGCTCAGACCATTGGTCCATCTAGCTCAGTATTGTCTACACTGATTGGCAGTGGCTCTCCAAGGCTTCAGGCAACAGTCTTTCCCAGCACAACCTGGGGATGCTGGGGATTGCAACAAATAAATGATTAAATTGGTGGAACCAGCCGCTGAAGTGCCAGACTTTGGAGTTTGGTCCAGCCTCATTCTCTAGTAGTTCACGCTCCAGACCTGCTAGAGCCTCAAAGTTAGTTTCAGTCTACTCTGAAGCTCTAGAACAGACTGAAGCTAGCCCTGAAATGTTTTCCTTTGATTTCCTAAATAAATAAAGTTTCAGAGGACAGCAGGAAGCTACTCACAGGAAGCTTTCCTGATCATGTCTAGTTCCACTGAGTAGAATGGGGCTTGCATCCAAGTGCATATAAAATTACAACCCTAATGAAATATGAGGCTGGCTGTTCATTTCAACCGGCCAACTGATGTGGGTCAGACTTCTATTTTCCACTGAAAGTTTTATGGGAACAGTATCAGCGATTGTATCATTCTGAATTTCTCTCTCTCTCTCTCTCTCTCTCTATATATATATCCCCACATACATTTTTTAAAATGTGATTTTCTACGAACATAATAATGCTGACAGTTAGGTTTGGGGTTCTTTTTGGGTCAGGAAGCTGATACTGATTTACATGTATATTACTATTCAGAACTACTCAGTGCTCATCAGCTCATTTCACAGTAGATAAAGAGAGAAAAAATTGTAGGCTTGAGCACAAGCTAACCACACTTTCTTTTCTTTTTTCTCACTCTAATAGTAAATTGAAGTTGATACAATGTTTTGTTCACAAATGGCATTGAAACCCAGCTGAAGCATTTTACATACGGTTATTTTACATACACTGTGGTTAATTTTCAACAGCAGGAACTCATCATTACAGTCCCGATAGCCATTCTCCAATGAGACTTCAAATATACAGGAAGCTCTAATTACCCATTAGTACAGATATATAATATATGCAACACATAGTAGGCTGCATGACTGTAACGCTCTTTGTAAGTAAGCTCCATTGAACTTAGAGGTGCTTGCTTCAGACTGTACCACTTCAACTTATAGTGGGTTTAAGGAAAAATCATCAGCCACCTGAAAATCAGCCTTTAGTTTTTAATCAGAATTGCAAATCTTAGTAAGAAATGTTAGCTTTTAAACTGCTAGTATGAAGTAGGAAACCAAATGAAAAAAAAATGACTAAGTTCCAGGCTCTTATGTGTAATTTTGAATACTGACCTAGCACCATTGTTGCTGTTTAATTACTACAGTGGTACCTCTGGTTAAGAACTTAATTCGTTCCAGAGGTCATTCCTTAACTTGAAACTGTTCTTAACCTGAAGTACCACTTTTGCTAATGGGGCCACCCGCTGCCGCTGTGCCGCCGCATCAGTTCTGTTCTCATCCTGAAGCAAAGTTCTTAACCCGAGGTACTATTTCTGGGTTAGCAGAGTCTGTAACCTGAAGCATCAGTAATTTGAAGCGTCTGTAACCCGAGGTACCACTGTAGTTAGAATTATTTCCTGCTCTATAACATGAGTTTCTGGTGCAGGTTACAACTATTAAAAAACATAATATTAAAAACAGGTAAAATAAATTCAAGAGAATATATACATACATTTTACCTGGAAAGGGGGCAGAACAGGCCTTAGTGACAGTGAGCTCTGCCAAGGCACCCAGAGAATAGGAACATACTACAGCTACTATACCAGAGAAGGAAACTCTACAACTGTTTCATTCTCTATTTTTTGGGGGGGGGGAGTTTTAAATATTGCTAGAGGGTCAGATTCTGAAGTCTGTTTGCTAAGTAACTGCATTGGGACCTGTGGAAGATTCAGCTAGTGAGAACATGCAGTGAAAATATGTGTGGGGATCTAAACTATTATTTCACTTATTTGAAATCTGTGTATCATCTTTAATGAGTCATTTTGTGTCGTTTATTGACAGGTCTTTATTTTTATTTATTATTTAAAGAATAATTTATGCTGCAAATCCAGCCTTAAATTTTTGTTGCTGGCTGGCCTGAAGGATGTGTTGACCTTTCCATCTTTCCCCTTACAGTGCATCCTACAACCTCAGAAAGTGCTTCATCCACATCCAGCCAGCATAGTTTTACAGCCTGTTGCTGCACACACTGTCACCTCATTTGCACTTGTCTTGTTGATTCACTTTTCTTACTGATAAAGAGATTTCATGGAGAAATAAAGGTCCTGAGTTCACAGAGGAAGATCAAACACACAATGTATTTTCATAGTGCGATCTTGAATCTTCATCGACACATAATATCTGCTCTTTTCCTTGCTCATTCTTCAAGGTAATTTTTCCCACACCAAGGTAATTATTTTTCTTTTGCTACTCTGTTACTTTTTTGTCAAAGAAGTAGGAGAAGACAGTTCAGTTTTACAGGAAGTTAACAAACTTCCTAGCCAACATATGGAACACAAAACGTCCAGAAGCCTCACTTCCAGAGAGCAAAGGACCCCCAGTCAAAGGTGACTATGGGGTTGCAGCACTCATCTCGCTTTCAGGCCGAGGGAGCCGGCATTTGTCCACAGACTGCATGACTAAACTGCTTCTGGCATAACGGGACACCATGATGGAAACCAGAGCACACGGAAACACCGTTTACCTTCCTGCCACAGCGGCACCTATTTATCTACTTGCACTGGCATGCTTTCAAACCGCTAGGTTGGCAGGAGCTGCAACAGAGCGATGGGAGCTCACTCCGTCGTAGGGATTTGAAATGCCAACCTTCTGATCAGCAAGTCCAAGAGGCTCAGTGGTTTAGACCATAGTGCCGCCAGCATCCAGAGAGTAGAGATGGCAGAGAATATAGATTCTCCACAGTTCAGTGGTGGGGAAGATTTTCAGCCACACTCATTCATGGGCATCCACCTGGAGCCTGCATACCAGTGGTAGGTGGGACCCAGAGAATGGATGAGACTCTTGTGTTACCTTAGTCTACACACACATACAGACTACATATCTTTCCATCTTCCCTCCAGTCCACCCAAGAGGCAGTATTGCAGTTCACAAACACATTTCACCCAGACAGAAAAGCACTCAGGGAAGGTGTGACTTCAGGGAAGAGAGGTGCTCTGGAAAGAGTCCCAGTGACTAAACAGAGAGACCTGGAGGACTACTTTTTTTCCTTCTTCTTTTTTTTGCAGCCTGTTGCAGCAGGATTTATGTGCCACCTTGAAGACAAAATCACATGTTGCATTTCCTGCTTGACATATTGATGCTTAGCAGTGCAATCCTAAACAATTCTACTCTTTGAGCCCCATCAGGTGAGTGTGTATTGCAGTGATAAGAAACATGTGGCCCTCTAGCATTTGCTGAACTGCAACTCCCATCATGCCTGACCTTTCATAATGCTGGCTGAGGCAGAAAGTCCAATAGCATCTTAAAACTACCCACTGGTTCCCTACTCCGGTGTATAGGATTATTATTATTTTATTTATCTAACAAGAGTCAGTATATCACATGATTATAAACAACCTATAAGCAGTTTCTAAGAGACATTAAAACACAATGAAAACAGTTAAAAAACTTTTTAGAATAATTGAAATTTACAGGAAAAGAGATTTTAAAACATCAGCATCTATGTGTCTAGATAGACTTGCCTAAACAAAAATGTTTGAAGCAGGCACCATAATGACAACAGTAAAAGTGCTTGCCTGAGGGAGTTTCAAAGTCTAGGTGCCAGCACACTAAAAAGAAAAAAAAAGAAAAAAATATTTATTACAACTGTAGAACAAGTATTATGTGGCACTTGTAACAGCCCCAGTGCCACAGGTCAAAGCAGTCAAGTGGGCACCTATAGGGCTGCGCAAATAAACAACACTAAATGACTCACTGAAATGTAAGTTTTATGCATAATGTGGAAACTGACCCCTTAAATTTGCCATGTCTCTGTGTTGTGGGGTGGGGGGAGGGAATCACCTTATGTGGATAGAAGGAAGGTATTTACTACATTTTGCAAGCTACTTTTATAGGCTTAAATGCAGACATTTAAATGCCAGAAGGGTGTGGAATCTTGTTTTACTACCCAAAAGGTAACTATATTAAAAAATATTTCAATCAAAACGTCTGTGGGCTTGTACTAGCCTAATGTCAATCAGCCCTGGATACAGACGGAGTAATGACAGTAATATGGGGAAAGTGCACATCTACATTGCTTATATTTATTACTCAAGTTTCCACAGGAAACAGTTTTCAAGTTTACATAAATACCTCCGCATTCACTTACCTCACCTAAATAAAACAGCGATGGAAATTTACTGCTTTTCCCTGTATTCATTTTCAGATTGATTAACATTGTAATTACCACACTGTGAATCACTTTTTAAAATAACAGCTGAAAAAGAATTAAAAAGTCAGCTACTTAGGCAGAATTGTATCATCTTAAAATATCTGCAATTAAAGAAGACACTTCTTCTGCTGGCATTAACTCAAATCATTATTCATTTTTTATGCTTCCCTAAGTTTCAATGAAAGGAAAATAGAATATGTGTGTGGAGATAAATACAGGTACACTGCAATAGAAATATTACATCATTATAGTAGCAAGTTATATACACCTGCACTTATTAGTCATCCACACAGCATATATAACATTAGACTGTTAAAGAACAGAGATTGCAATTGCTTCTCAGTGGAAAATCTTTTCCAGCTTTTGACAAATAGCCTTGGTTGAGGAATAAAATCACTTTGGGGTGAAACTTTCAGGCAGAGCTCGCTCTTATGTAAAGCCAACCTTGGATTTTCCTTCTCAAATTACCGTTGAAATGAAATATGGTAAACATTTTGAAATTACTTTTGAACTTTGCATATGCAAGTCACCTTGATCTCCTGAAGGGAGCTGTTTACAGCTAAGCTAGCATTGGGTTCTGGCCCAATTTCAACATGAGTTGACAGATCTGAGTCTTTAGGCCAGCCCATCAATGAAGCAGAATGAGACAACTGTCTAAGGTCCAGCAAACTGATGCCCCTCCAGGGTCCTCTCACATCCTGGCAATATAGCACAAGGCAAGGTTTCCTGTCACCACTTCCACCCCTTCCCCTGGCCTGAGCCTCACTTCAAGAAAGAAGGCAAGGGGATCCTTTCTTAGAGTGAGGCATCCTGGGTGAGGTGGCCTAGAGAGTGTTGCTGTGGTTCCTGCCATGGCTAGGATGGCTACTTAAAATTAGAAACAAATTGGAAGTTGCCCATTGTAAGTAATGCACATTACTTAGGTCCATTGATTTCAGTGGATCTACACGGAGTGAAACTGAGTTGAATGCCACCCACAGCAGCTTAAAAAACATAGTAAAAGGTAAAGGGACCTCTGACCATTAGGTCCAGTCGTGACCAACTCTGTGTTTGCAGCGCTCATCTTGCTTTATTGGCCAAGGGAGCTGGCGTACAGCTTCCAGTTCATGTGGCCAGCATGACTAAGCCGTTTCTGGAGAACCAGAGCAGCACACAGAAACGCCGTTTACCTTCGTGCTGGAGCGGTACCTGTTTATCTACTTGCACTTTGACGTGCTTTTGAACTGCTAGGTTGGCAGGAGCAGGGACTGAGCAACGGGAGCTCACCCTATCGCGGGGATTCGAACCACAAACCTTCTGATCGGCAACTCCTAGGCTCTGTGGTTTAACCCACAGTGCCACCCGCGTCCCTTAAAAAAAAACACATATGTATATGTATATGTATATGTATATGTATATGTATATGTATATGTATATGTATATGTATATGTATATGTTTGAGCAACTTTTCTAGCTGTGCAGCAGCAACCTCACCCAGAATACCTAGCTGTGAGAAAGGAACCCGTCCTTGGCCTATTTCTCAGAGTAAGACTCAGGAAGGCAGGAGGTGGTGGAGAATTCACCAGTGCTGCTGCCACCGATGCAAGGGCAAAATAAGGTTAAAAGTGAAGGAATGGGAGAATACAATGCAGTGAATCCTAAATGTCAAAACAAAATTCTGGCATGTCTCTAGCTTAGCCAGGGGTTGAGAACTTTGCATTGACTGAGCCCAACTAAGCCAGGAATCTGCCGGCTGAGCCAGAGATCCAATACATTCTAAGCTGCTCATCTTGACGGATCTTGCCATAGGATTTCCTCCTTAATATGTAGATCCCTGTATTCCTATGTGTCTGTAATGCAATGGAGCTACATAGATAGCAATCATAACATTCTGGTAGCTATGTGAATCCCTGACACAGCAGGAAATTTTGGTGGCAACCCCAAAACCAAAGTAGACTTGGCTTTACTGTTGAATTCCAGGAATAACAAAGTCCCTTTTGAAACAGCAAGCATCTTTTACATTATACTGTGTCTAATAATTTGGGTAGTGTTTTTGAAAAACACTCACAAATGAAATCTATATACACTGTGACTAAACAAAAGGTTAGGGTAATGAAAATGAAATTCTATTTTTCTCCTCAAAGGGAAGATATTATACTATTAATTCACACCCTACCGAGAACCTCGAGTTATACAGCACTATTACAAGGACACCATGCCAAATTTAGTCCCTCTTCCACTCAGACTCAATTTGGAAGCTAAACATGTTTGGATTGCTTCCTGGAATAAGACAACAGTTCTTTCAATTCAGTTAAATGCTAAGCAAACAGCGCCTTCTGGTCTTGAAGTGACAGACCAATGTGTATTTGTTTACCATCAGGGATCTGTATTAGGTAAAGCTGGCTTACACTTCATTACTGTTTGCTGTCCTTTCTCTTGCTATTTACCCTCACATTTGAAGGAAAACCTGACAACAGAAAAGTTGGGATTTGTAAATGGATTAATACTTTGTCTCACAAAGATAACTGAAGACATCAATGACAGCTGGACCTCCCTTTGGGGCCCAGATTAGCTGCCTCATAAGAGGTAGTTTTTCAGATCTATTTGAGTTTTGTCTCTAATGCCTAGTCTCTTTGTGCTTTTCTTTTGCTTTTCCTTCCTTCCTCCTCCCCCCCCCCTTTTTTTTTAGAGTGGCAAAATGGCACAGCATTCTTTTTCAGGTAGAAGTCATTTTGACTTGCAAAGGAAATAATAAAACAGGGGATTGAAGGAGATAAACCTAATATATCAGGATATAATGAACAACGGCATGTTATAAACAATAAATTAGGCAATCCAGGAATCATAAAGGGTGCCCTTGATATTCACTGGCAAGCACAAATGGCTGACTCTGAAAGTGTCGCCATAACTTTGAAGAAAAGTTGTGTTTTTATTATCTTGCTCATCACTCATGGCAACGCAAGATCAAGTCGATCAAATAGAGATGTCTGGAATAGTTATAAGTATTCAGAGCTGTTGTCCAAAACCATTTTTATTAATAGACTTGCCTCTTTGTTTACTCATTTTTCAATTACAGCTTTTCCAAAATGAAAGACCAGTAAAAATAAAAAAAATAAAATGTCAGGCTATAATTACAAGAACAGTCTGTAGCACAGAGCTGCAAGGATGTCGTGCCCAAGTATTAAGTTTGGACATTGCTTCAAGTCTATGGGAATAGGCCTCTCTAAGTGCATCACAATATGCATCCAGCAACTTAAAGTGGAACTTCTAGAAAGTATTGGGATGGAAATGTGGAGATACTTCCATATTGCATTTGAACTTGCTTATGCATGTGCAAGACTACTTCTGTATGAGGATCTTACTTGCTGGGGTAGGCCCAACAGGAATATTTATTATCATGATTAAACAAGTCTTTGCAAGTTAGACTAAAACAAAGACATTTCTCAAGAGGCCAAAATAATTCATTGGCACAACATAAAACATGTTTGCAGACAGAAAGGGCTATATCTATTCAGCTGTAATTTAAAAACTTCCTCCCTGAATGGTAGTGAATTATCTTAAAGATACTAGACCCAAGAGGGGCATCTGATTCAGTTTGTGTGAGTAGTGTTTAATTTCCATAGGGCATTTTGTCTGAGTAAAACTCTTCCTGTTTGACCCTTAAGGGGAAAAATCTTTTCCATATCTTTGTGCTCCTGGAGTAAATCATTAGATACATCAGTTTAGATTAATGAAAAATTCAGCCTTTGCATAGAATAACATAAAGAAGCCATTGGGCTACTTCTGCTGAATGCTAGTAACCCGTTTAATGTCACAGACTACGGAGTCATTAGGAAAACTGTCACTAGCTGAGAGAATGGGCTAATATTCATGCTGATATACTTCACTGGCCTGCTCCCTATTCTCAAGGTTCAATGCTGGTCCTGTCACATATATTTTTTAAAGATACACTGTACAAAATCCTTGAACTATTTTATGCAGAGCTGTAAAGCTTGCTTGCTCCACACAGCTGTCCATACTGCCGCATTTGCTTTGTCAACTAACGTTGCAAGGATTAAGCACTGTGTCTCCTGTCCAGGATTTGTTAGCTCACATTGATCTAGGCTCAGCACATCAGTGTCCCACTTAGTACCCTGCTCTCATCCATGTTATATTTTCAGTATCCTCCATGCTGAAATAATGTTACTCACATTAGATAGCTATGACCACTCTGACTCTACAGTTTTCGGACTCTACAGCTAATAGTTCACCTACCTGAAAAAAACAACCTGTCTGTATTATCTGGAGTATTGACTAATTAGCATGTCTCATTACATAAAATTTCATTAAGACAGAAGTTATTATTATTGTAATTCAAAATATGGGAAAAATCATATAATTCCACAAGGAATCTAACCCATTAGGCTAACTGTGCCCTGTTCTGTAATTGGTAGGCCACAAGTTCAGCACTAATCATGCACTAAGATATTTAGAAAGGTTTTGTATTTCATGCACGATAGGAAAGAAAACTTTTGTATGACACTTTGGCCTTTGATCAATAGTGTCCCACAGTTTCCATCTTGCCTTTCATAATATCTACATGAAACCACTTGGAGATGTCATCCAGGGAATTGGAGATCAGTGTCATAGGCATGTAGAAGACACCCAATCCTATCTCTTTTTCCATCCCATTCCAGAGAGGTTATTGCTGCCTTGAGGCAGTAATGGACTGTGTGTGGGAAGAAGAAGAAGAAGAAGAAGAAGAAGAAGAAGAAGAAGAAGAAGAAGAAGAAGAAGAAGAAGAAGAAGCTGCTTAATCCAGTCAAGACAAAGATGCTTCTGGTCAATAGAGTTGACCCAGAAATAGGGGTTGACTCAGTGATGGATGCACAACAAGTTGGAGTTTCCTGGCTTTGACCATGGGTGTTCACTTATTTGCTGTGTTCAGGAGTGCCTTTAGCCAGCTTTGAATGGTGTACCAATTATTCCCATTCCTGGAGACTGCAGATTACAGACCTGGCCAGGTTGGCACATACCATAGTTCCATCACAACTGCATTACTGCAATGTGCTCTACACAGAACTACCTTTGAAGAGTGCTCAGAAACGACAATGCATCCAGAATACTGTGGCCAGGCTGCTAATAGAGGTCACATATAGGGAAATCCTTATTGAAATAGTTTTGCTGGCTTCCAATATCTTCCCAGGCCCAATTTAATGTGCCTGTGATGACCTTTAAAGCTCTTAATAAGGGGATTCAAATAACTGTTGAAAGTAAGTAAAAGGTGATTTTCTCCACTGTTAGTAGTTTTGTGTGAAGGCTAAGAAATATTGGCAACTTATACTTAAGGATATTCTGAGAGAAAGGTTAACAATGAATTCCAAAACAATCCTATTAGCATTTTTAAAAGGAAATGTTTCCAAAGAGAAGTCTCACTCTTCCACCTGATTGTGGCAACCCAATTTTATCTACTAAATATTAGCAGTCCCCATCCTCATTCATATGGCAGATTCTCAGATTTAGAGAACGGGATCTGCAGGTGTGAGATTTAACTATGCATGGTAACTTTACAGGACAAATCTGACAACAGATATGTCAGAGTCAACACCTTTGAAGGAGATTTGAAACCTTTTAAACTATTGGACTGATAAACAAGAGCAACAGGCTGATTGATAAGCTTTCCCCATTATTGTAAGGATATTTTTGGGTGCTTCTGTTGCATGTACAGTATATGTAAGAGTTTCTTGTTTTTCCTTTGTTTCTCTTTCTTGCAATGTTTTGATGTAATGAAATGGGTAGGAAATAAATGTTTTTTATAGTTTGTGGCCTAGATAACTGGAAGACTGCCTTGTCCCATATGAACCTGTCTGCTTATTTATATCATCATCAGATGCCCTTCTGTGTGTTCCAGCATTTCCAGACAGTTGGGACCAAGGAGAACATATTTTACTTGGATGCTCCAAGTAAACATATTTCTGACAAAGGCTCCTCCTCTCTCACTGCCTTTCTCTGAATGGTCCAAACTGTCCTTTATAGGAAGGCTTTTGATGCATAAATAGTTGTTCCTTTTTGAAGTGGATGTAATTGCTCTGGTAAAATTGCTTTGTCTGCATTTATTTCTTTTAGAAAAAAATCTCTGGCACTTTAGTTCTTTGTGGCTGTCAGACTACGATTAGTTTATTTTAAATGATGTGAGCTTTCCATATCAGCTTATGTTGTTCATTGCCTTGGGTCTTTTGAGGAATGGTGAGGCTTAAAGGGTTAAAATAAATATTCGTGGGAGTAGATATAGAAAGGAAAGTAAACTGAGGACCTGTTTTTGCATTTTCCAGTCTTGAAGGCCATTGTGGAGCCACCCACAAAGTCCCCTCCCAAAGGGTGAAACCCAGGCAACAACAGGTGTAAACTAAGCAGACAGGACATTGTTCTGGGGTTTAAAATTGACCACAACTTTTATTGATTACAGATGTAGGTAGGCTTTGGCTCAGGCACTGGGTGTATATCCTTTATCAGCCTCCAGATAGAGGGCTGATGCTTTAGCACAGTCATGCCTGAGGTGGAGGGCCATTCAAGATGTGGGTCTACCAAGGTCTACTAGGCTGATGAGGGAAGCTCTATGGCCCATCTGCCCCATGTTTGGCTTCTGGACAGAAACTCAATTTAGACTCCTCTAATGGGGTACTCTTTGATCATACCTGTTTGAGGCTGTGATGATGCGATGCCATGCTTGGGCACAGTTGGTCTTTATCTCCAGGAAGCAGAACATAGTGAAGACTTCTCCACTCTTTTCTGCCACCCAGGGAGGTATTACAATGGCTGGCCACCAAGACTAAATTATTCCGCCCCCTGGATGTGTGAGGGGCTGTTGTGCCAGGCTGTAACCACCCACCACCCACCTCCATACCAAGTAAGCGGTCATTCCACAAACACTCATGTGTACTATAATTTATTATAGTTCCCAGAAAACCATGCAATGCTATTTAGTAGGCTGTTGTATAATGATCTATTGCTTTTCATCTTTTTCATTAAAAATGTGGACTTTGTGTGGCTTAAATGGAAGTCTTGAACTGTTCTGTTAAGGACACTTTCAATGCCAGTATTCAGAATTTCCTTATACAGGGTGTAATAATTTATTGTGTGGTGAAAAATGTACAGCTTGGTTTCTGACAATAAACATATCTACACTGTATTTTGTGTGGCTTTGATACTTTCCTTTCGATTTTTCATCACTCTTCAGGCATTTACTGGATTTTTGAGATGTTACTCCTTGCATATAAATTCCCATGACCAGTTCTCATGAACATATTGGATTCACTGTTGTTATAAAGCTCAGCATGACAGTGTGAGATTGAACTGGGTTTGATAAGCATTGCTGTATCTGTTTACTGATTTCATACCGCATAACAGTTTGGGAATAGTTGGAACAAAAAGATTGATGGTAGAGTCCCTAAAAGCCCAATATCAATGCATTTAATACAATACCATGCTTTAAATCCTCTTTTTGTTTTAATTTCAAGGCAGCCTAAGCCCAGTCCTTTAATTGATTATTATCAAATATAGATCAAATAGTGCTTATATCTCAGAAACATGGGGGAGGACGACACATCACAATAGGTTAAAGCTTATTTGTCCTAATTTGGCTATTGTGAAAAATAAACCAAAACAAGGCTCACCTAATAAACATAAGTGAGGTATATTATTTTTAAAAAATAAATAAATAAATTATTATTAATAATAATTGCAGTTGTTAAATGCAAAGAAAATACTTCACCTTTGCTATTTTGCTTTATGTACCAAGACAGCTTAGCAAAGCAGAAACATAGTGGATTCTCAATATCTACATGTGTGGTATCTAGTTACTCAGCAATCCAAGTATATATCTACCTATGTTAAGGCTAAATCAAAATTTCCCAGGAAAAGAATATCTGACACATTCATGACAATTTTTCTTTTTTAAACTCTTCTTCAACTGTTGGAGAATGATGTTGGTCCTCACCTGGAAAATAATCATCAAAATGACCTCCTCAATTTTGCCACCCATGAACTTGGGGCACAACTGTGTATCTAGTTTTGATAGTTGACAAACCCCTGCCCCTAATGTCAGCATTCACAAATAAGACTGAGATTATTGGGACACAATTTCAAGCCCATCCCTGTTATGTACATGCAGACTCTCTCTGCCACTGAACATTGCCACTGAACATCTGCCCAGAGGTAAAGTCTGGCTTCAATGGACAGCTCCATGCATGGATCAGTCTTGAGACTCCATGAACTCAGCAGTCATCCTCAAACTGACCCTTAAATAGGAACTGCAGTTTTGTCAACAATAAAAGCAGCAACAATTTATTTCCTATGCCCTGCCCATCTGACAGGGTTGTCCCAGCCACTCTGGATTGCTTTAAACAGAATATTTTTAAAAAGTAATTCATCTTAGCTGAACATTGCTTGTGTCCCAGCTAGAGAATTCACTGTGAGGATAAAGTCAATACTAGGTTGTTTTCTGTTAAACAAAACATGAATAAACTAATGAACAAGTTGAAAAGATCTGAAGAAGAGTAGGGAAAGGGGAAGTACAGTAATGAAATGGAAGTAATGAGAGAATAAAATATTGTAGAATTATCAGACTATCATATTGAAAGTGACAATGAATTTGAGTTTAAAGCTGAGCAGGAGAGAAATGAAACAACAATGTAGCTCCTGCTTCTGAAAGAACCTATGTAAAAGAAGTACTTGGTTTATCATGTTAGAAAATTCTGAGCTGAACTGGAAAAATACAAGAGGAGGAAAGGGAGAAAAACACCCTACTTCCAACCCCTGAGAAATAATGAGAAGGCACTGCAAGGAAATGTTTATATAGATAAGGAAGGCCAGTTCTGAGAAGAGAGCATTGATCATGGAGGGACTTCAATTACTTTGTTATTGATGTAGATATAAATTGGAGAATTGCAAAATAGAATCTCCACTCCCAGGTGCAGTGTTAGAAACAGTTCCTTCCTGTACTTTGTTGAGCAGCAACACAAGCTATACAACATGTAAGCCTAAGAAAAGAATAGGCATGATTGTAAAATAAAATGTGGCAGGATTTTACTGTTCATTAAGGGGGGGAAGAAGCTAAAATATAATAGCATGCTTGGAAACTGAGCATAACAAATGGTTGAGCATATGTTCAAGTAATAGGTCAACTTCACTTGTGGGCTCTAGAGAACGTCTGATATTGATGAAATTCCCCCATCAGCTAAAGTATCAACCATGGGGTACTTCTAGATAATCATTACCGATGGATTTGAAATGTGATTTAATTTCTTGTACAAACTCTGTGATCAGAAGAGATAGAGTTGATGGAGAAACTGTTCTACAAGCTCTCCTATATATTGGCTACACCCACTTGAAGATCAGATTCCCATAGGCTTCACTTCAGATTTCCCTCTAAATGTCACCGGATTCAATTTTGCACTGAAATAAACCCAGCACAATTTTTCATATTCTGTTAAGATTTCTACAAGAAATTAAGATATTTCTCTAAGAGCTACACTAGCTTCAAATAATCTCCTGGTTTTGAAAGAAAGTCCTCAAATTACCGTATTTTTTGCTCTATAAGACTCACTTTTTCCCTCCTAAAAAGTAAGGGGAAATGTGTGTGCGTCTTATGGAGCGAATGCACGCTGCACAGCTATCCCAGAAGCCAGAACAGCAAGAGGGATTGCTGCTTTCACTGCGCAGCGATCCCTCTTGCTGTTCTGGCTTCTGGGATTCAGAATTTTTTTTTCTTGTTTTTCTCCTCCAAAAACTAGGTGCGTCTTATGGTCTGGTGCATCTTATAGAGCGAAAAATACGGTACGTTATCTCAAATAACTAAGACCACCAGCTTTTTGAGTCTGTTTTACATGGGACTTCATTTGAAAATTCTCTGAAAACTACAATTCATACAGAATGTGGCTGACAGAGTATGGGGGGGTGTTCATAGGGAACACCTAATTCCAATCCTAAAATAAATTTCATTACCTATGTGTCTTTCTATATCAGTCTGCCCAGATTCTTAGCTCTGGGGATGTGTCTCTTCCCATGGTCTTACCTTTGGTGCAAGTGCATTATGCGGTGACAAGAGATAGAGCCTTTTCTGTGGTGGCACTAATGCTGATGCTCCTAGCATTTTGGCTTTGGGTAAAAACCTACTTTTTGAGGGAGATTTTGTGCGGCTTTTATAGGAGATGAGTATTAGCTTTCCTCTGCAATGAGCTGTTATGAGTGGTTCCATGGGGGTATTATGGATAAGTTATGTTTTTACCTACTCATTCTGTTGAAATTGTTTTATATATTTTACCAACTATAGTGGTACCTCAGGTTAAGTACTTAATTCGTTCCGGAGGTCCGTTGTTAACCTGAAACCGTTGTTAACCTGAGGTGCCACTTTAGCTAATGGTGTCTCCCACTGCCGCCATGCCGCCACCGCACAATTTCTGTTCTCATCATGAAGTAAAGTTCTTAATCTGAGGTACTACTTCTGGGTTAGCAGAGTCTGTAACCCTAAGTGTTTGTAACCCAAAGTACCACTGTATAACATGCACTGCGGTCATAAAGAGCAGGTTATTATAAATAATTAGCTTTCTCTAAAAGCTGACCAAATTACACAAATGGGCAACTTCTGAAGGAACTGCAAGGATATTTCATGGCCAGGATTAAAGCCATTGTCTCTGGGATCAGAGGCAGCATACCTCTTACTATCAGGAGATTTTTATTCCCAATATGGAGGGGTGGTAGAATGCTAAATGAACAATAAAGTAGCTTATTGTTTTGTTTTAATCTCCAAATAGCCCTTTGTCTTGCATTCTGGGCATTGACAGACAACTCATTCATAGATGGTGCTGCTGCAGCAAATACGTTGGGTCTTCAAACGGTTTTCTTCAGAAGATCCAAACGGGAATGCTAACATACATTGAAAAGTTTTAGCTGTAGGCTTTTGAGCAATAAAAGTTCACCCTTTCAGTGATATAAGCTCTTGGGAAGGGTACTCTTGTGTTCTTATGGATGTACAACAACATACATGAGTAGACATAACATTGCCCCGTGCTGTACTACAACTCTTGTCAGCCCGAGAGGGATGTTTACAGATGAAGGTGGGTCACATTCATTAGTGTTCTCTAGTGTGAATATCATACATGTGCATAGGTCATGGATGTCGTTTTTGCTGTTAAATAGATCCACTTTCCTCTGTCTCTGTACTGTCACTTTTTGTGGATAGGGAGGTGTTAAATTTTAAATTAGATTCTGGTTGCTTGTAGAAACTCTTGCTTGCTTATAATCATCATGCATGCTTCTAAAGTAAACCAACATTAGAACAACTCAATGTGGTAATTAAGATAGAAAAAGGCAGTTCTAAGCCGCATAGCCTATCAGATTCCTTAGGGAGAGAAAAACACTGACGTGACTTGAAATGTGTCCAAGGGGTTTAGTTAGCCTCCAATTAGCTGCAAAGTTCCTCTATTAAAATGCATAACAAATACCAGCCTGCATGTCCCTGAACCCTTCATTATTTAAGTCCTAATTTCAGATGGTTCTTTCATTATAGCATATATCCAAAAAGCTAGCATTGACTTTTAATTACATTGTACAATCATTGCTGTCAGGTGATAAATTGGAAGGACAGAAGACTCTAGGGCATATCTGGGTGAACCACAAGGGCTCAGCTCTTAACCAAAAGCAAACAACAGAACAAAGGCAAACATTCTAGGAACAATCTGCAATAAAATGAAGGCCAAGTGGTCTTTGCTGTGTAACCTTGCATTTCGCACCTGCTGTGAACTCCAGGGAGCTGCCTACTCAAGCAACCAGCTTGAGGTGCAAGCACAGGGAATATTAAGAAGCAGGAAACAAGCTTTGATCCGGACACTTTCTCAAGTACCAGGATGCCATTTTCCCCACAAGGAGACGAGAATAGTCAAGGTAGAGTGCTGTTATTGGTGAACAACATCGAGAGTGTGTATAAGTATAAAGAGTTTGTATAGCTTGAATATTTCATACCTTGTATCATCACATGACATGCTAACTGTAAAATTAAAGAGCATGTGAACTTGGTCCCGTGCACTGGCAGAGACCAGTTTTAGGGCACTGCTACAGACATAATGTGTAAACCCGCCCAAATAAAAACTGCTTTGATTTTCAGTGCTGAACTTCCATAACTGGTAGTTAGGCAAGTATAGATTCTCTCTAGTGTGCTATGTGTTCAACAAGCAGCATTATTTCCTAAGCCCAGTCCACACATATAACTTCAACTTAATTAGGTTGTACTTTCAACTGAAAGAAAAGGCATACATCAATTTCAGCGTATCTATCTGTGGTGTTTGCCCATTCTTTGGGGATACGTTTGTATTGGGGGAGAGAAAGGGTTAATAGGTTGACCAATAAGAAAGCCCGGAGGTGGAGCCTACCTGATTTTGAGGCTCAGCCCAGAGGTTTTGACAGTTAGTTCGGTTGGTTCTTTTGGGGGGGAGGCAGAGAGAGGAGTCAGAGTGAGTTAGAGATAGGGACAAGACAGAGAGGAAATAGAGTGACAGAGTTTTGAATATATTTTAAAACTTGTTTGTGTTTGAAATAAACCTTAATCTTCATTGTTAACTCTACCTGACTGAGACTCAATAATTCACCAGGGAACCCTTGGTCTTTTCCACAAAATTGGTGGCAGCGGAAGAATGAAGTAGTGGTGTACAGGTCAATAGTCTGTGAAACGACCGGGGGGCTCTGTACAAACGCCACACTATCTAACACAGAATATGTATTGTGTAGAGTGGGGTGCCTTTAAACCAAACAATCTCATGTTTAATAAGGTGTGCCCCCCCCTCCTTCTCAACCATGTAAGTTGCAAGCATGGATCACTCTTGGAACAATTACATTTACAGGATAAGAAAATGTAACTCAGAAAGTCATTTTCAAACTTTTAGGCTCCCTTTCAGATTCCCTGCATCCCCAGTTCAGAATGAAATTTGCAGAGTTCTATTTGCAATTCAGGAAGCAGTTCACTGACAGGAACAGCAAAGGGATTATTAAACAGGACCAAGCAGAATAAAAAATGTTTTAAAATACCCTAAACATTTGTTAAAAAGAAAGCATACCTGTTAAATCCTGAAAAAGGACATCATATGCAGGCAAAAACGATGGAACTACTGAATTTTTAAAAAGTGCATTAAAAAACCCCATAAAACTGTCCGAGTGACCAACAAGGTCTGATGCTTTATGCATCTTGCTTTCAAACTGCAAAGTCAGGTAATCCACATGTCAAGCTCTGTCAGTCAAAAACGTCAAACTGCAAAGAAGAACCAAATATTTCATTTGGTTTTTCCTCTAAGTTTCCTGACGGGTGTCAAAACTCAGAACGTCTTCTTCAATAGGGCAAATACTGTGCCACCTTTTAATGTGCAAACAGCCTTCCAAGCGATTTGCCACAATTCATGCCTTGTATGGCAATAAATAATCCCGTAGCTCTAAAAAAACCCCCACCATATATAGGTAAGAGTACATTTCAGATAATTTTCTCATGTTTCTATGACCATACTAATAAGGATATTTCTGCAGACACTTAGGTTCCTTTTTTGGAAATAATGTTAAACTATGCTTCATGCTGTATGGAACATTCCATGCTATTTGGGGGTCTGTTAATCTAGTTGCATTGTACAATAGATCTATGATCATAGAAATAAATATAATTTGATTGTGTACATAGGCTAGCATGACTCTTGGGCTCATGTACTTCCTTCTGTTCTTCTCGCCTGGCTGTAAGAAGACTGGAAGTGTTGACTTCCACTTTTAAACCAACCAGAGTTCCTCATTATACCCAAACAAAGGCAAACTTATTAGTTTATGCTGAAGTGCAGAAGAACAAACAAGCCAGGATTAAACAGTGGTCCATTGTCAGTATGCTACTATGATGGAACTTTGGGACACTGCAACTCCCTATACTACATTCAAGATTTACACAATTTCACAGAAAATTGTTGTCACAGAGTGGGCCAGTCAACAAATCACACAGTTCAAAATTGGAGTTAACCCTTTATTAGCAAAACGAAAAACGATCTCCACAGACTTGGCTGAGTGTCAGGCCTAATAAACATAGCAGCCATCTACTGAGACTAAACACCCTGTCTTCCCACAGCTGTCTGTCTCCTCCTCTCCAGGGCTTTTTCAAAGCAACCAGAGACTGTACCAGTGTGCAGCCAATCTCTCTTCCTCCCTTTTCATGCCTCTTCTGGTTCTAGGAGACAGGGTGGAGGGGAGCTTGTAACAACAGGAGGGGAAGACACATGTGACTCTTCACCAGCTTGAAACATACCTGCCTCTTAACCTCCCTTCTCGCACTCGCCAGTTTTAGCTTCTGATTCTTGACTTCTCTCTGCCACAGACTTTCCCAGCTCACTAAACCCTTCAGCTTTTGATGTCTTCTTAGTCTTCTCCCTCTGACCATTCATTGTCATCCCACCACCACTTCCCTGGCTCTGAGCATTCTTCTCTTGGTGGTTCCCCAGCTGGTTCCTCCCACCATTTCTCTGCATCCAACCAGTCCATGGCAATTGTGTTCTTCTAGCCTGCACAGGACTTGTGTATGTTCCAATGGCATAATTTAGCAGATATGGTTTCTCCTTTCACAGTGCCCAATGTCAGAAAAGAATATCTGTAGCTGCTGTAGCTGACTTTTATTTATCACAGTGGTAAACTCATATGACTTTAGGTGTGTATTAGCTACCTAATAAGGGATGGAGAACTTGTGAGCCTCCAGATGTTGTTGACCTATAACTCCCATCACCCCATCCAGAATGGCCAGTGGTCATGAATGATGAGAGATGTAATTAGCAAAAATATAGAGGGCCACAGATTTCTCATCAATGAATTGAGAGACCCAATTGAGCATTAGACTGTAATGTGGAAGCTGGACTACAATGACTGCCATTTATTTTGGAGACTTTGACTGTACAGAAGAAGGATCATCCTGGATCTATTTAATGCTTTACTCAAATCTTGTCATTATCATCAGACATGATCAGTAAGAGGGAAGTGTATGCTTAATCACAAGTACATACCATTGAAATCAGTTATATTTTATTTTGGGTAAGTGTTAGGGTTGTCAACGGACCAGAAAGAAAACCCAGTCATGCACACTCTCTTTTGCTTTTTGCAGAAACTTTATCAAAAAGTGAAGCTTTTCACAGTACAGGGAGAAACATTATAACTTGTTAATTAATTATGGTTGAATGTCTCTTGGGTCAGCAATTGTCAAATCATCTGTTTAGTGCTTGAAAGAAATGTTGATCCATTTTCTTTAAAATTCAAAATTGGCTTGTGTTATTTTTGGAGGGACATGTACATTCTTGCACTGCTGCTTGGAAGTTGCAATACAGATGAGCAAAGGAACACATGAAGGTGAATTAAATACTCATGTGTAGGCTTCTGATTGCCTTTGTCCACCAGCTTGAGAACAAAAGACACTGACTCTTGCTGTTGTTTCTTCCCTGTAATCCACACTTTTGAAACTCACATGGAGGAAGACATTACGTCTACTTTCAAAGGGCAAATAATCTCTCACCCACTGGCCATTCTTCCCTCATCACCAAGAAGAACTTCCTTAAACACTAAAGTATGGAAACATGAGATGTTATGGAAGCAATCCTATGCACAAAAAGCTGACATAAAACATGCCAGTGTAAATTAAACTGACATAAACTTCCACCAGATCCAAACCCTGTTTTGTAGCAGGGCTGATACTGCTCTTCCTAAGCCTGTCAGAGGGAAAACAAAGCATTAAAATAATGTTCTATGGTGGGTTACCAGGTCATGTGACCAAGCCTGAAATTCCAAATCTGGACAAGTCCCCACTTGTGAGGGACATACAGCAACCTAAGCTCAGACATAGCCTGACATAGCATGATGTTTGTGCAGTTGATGTCATGTCACATCAGTTTATTTAGTAAAAGTCAGAATTATCAGTAAAAATATTATAACGTGCAGATTGTGGTAGGGAGTCTTCTGGTGACATCAAAATTGCATGTATATTTTCTGTCCAGAAAAAGAAAATGCTAGAGTATCAACTTTCAGTCCAGTATATACCCGGTTATACCCATCTATCATACTCAGAGTAGACCCTCTGAAATCTAGCCTATTGAAGTTCATTGATTTTGGTGGATCAACTCAGGGTAGGGACCGTAAGGCAGGAAACTCTTAAGATAGCCCAATGTGAGTATGCTTAGCTGCCACAGGATGCTGTTTGAGTGTTGAGAGGAGAGTAAGAGGGGAATGGGACTGGATAATATTGCCACCTTTGGTTGGGGAAAATATGGGACAGGTCAAAGGGGAATTTGGGGTGGGGGAGAGCTAAAAATTACTTTACCTGGTGCAGAAATCAATTCAAAGCAATCCATTACAATGACACATGGGGTTAGCAGTGGCTTATTTAATGAAAAAAATAACCAAATCACTTTGGCAATCATGCCAAATGATGCCTTTAAAATAATAGAGGGAAGGGGTCCTCAAACTTTTTCAGCAGGGGGCCATTTCACTGTCCCTCGGACCTTGTGGGGGGCCGGACTATATTTTGAAAAAAAATGAACTGCCACGGGGGGGGGGGGAGAGAAAGAAGAAAGAGCTGGAGTCAGGAGCCCCTGCAGCCACAGTCCCCACAGCGGGAGGAGGGCCCAAGCACCACTGCCACATCGCTGGCCACGACTCCCCACCGGCCCCCTTGCTGTTTCCTCCCCCTTCCTCAGACCTCGCCAACGCCACAGGCCTCAGCCTGGACAGGGACAGCAGCCACTGCTGCCGCTGAAGCCAACCCCCTCCTGGTTTGCTGCTCCAGGCTGAAGAGGAAGGTGCCCAGGCAGAGAGAAAGAGGGCTTCAGCCCAGCGCCTCCGAAGCAGACAGGCGACAGGGAGTGAAGGGAGAAGGGCCGCCAGGGCGGAGGGGGAGGTCCACCATCCATCCGGGTGCAGAGACCCCACCTCCTCCTCTGCCTTCCCTCAGCCAGGAAGCAGCGACTCACCCAGATCCTGTCCCCTGGAGTGGGGCAAGAGCGATGACCAGAGCAGCAGCAGCCCCAGGAAGGAGTTGAGCAGCAGCACCACGTGCAAGAGGAAACCCAGCTTTAGCTGCCTCCTCAGCGCCAGCCCCACAAGCTCACCAAAGCCGCTGGTCCCCTTGCTGCTCCCTCCCACGTTGCCCTCTGCTCAGCCCCCCGCTGCTGTAGGAGCCATGGGCGGATGCATGTTGGCAGCAGCTCTACAAATGAAAGGCCACATCGGAGTTTACCTCAGCGCGGTGCGGGGACTGACCAATCAGTCCCCGCACCTCTGAAAAGCTGCATCAGAGATGCTTGCCACCCCACCCCACGTTGAGGTAAACGCCGATGCGGCCTTTCGGCCTCAGACACTTGGCAGGGGTTTTCAAATGGTCATGCGGGCCAGATTCGCAACCCTTGCAGGCCGCATCCGGTCCCCAAACCATAGTTTGCCAACCCCTGATATAGGGTGTTAGCCTCCTTTTCCTCCTTATTCGGTCATCTCTGGCAATGCCTCATGTCTCCAGAACTTCAAGTTTGGGTGTTCAGTTGCAGCAGCCTAACAAGACTCCATTTTTCAGCAGGCAAGTTTTTTAGAGATGACCTTGAAGTCAGAGCCATTAAAACATTAAATTTCTTTTTCTTTTTAAAGCGCCACCACATCCCACACAAACTGGAAGAATTTAAATGTAAATGCCAGTTGTCAGGTGTTTATGTCCTAAAACAGTTTATGATTCCTCCTACTCATGTTTTTGCTGTTCTGCATCCGATTTCTGTATCAGATGGCAAAAAAAGCAAATTCATAGGGAAGCAATTTTAAAGTTTTCTCCATAAGGCAGCATTATTACCATACTTATGGATTGCTGCATTTTCTCTGCCTCGTTTGCCCTCAGCATGTACGTCTGTGGTTACTGAAGGGGAGGGAAATGGGGAAGGGAAATCATAATTCTGAATGTGTTTTATAGATCCTTGCATGGGAAAGCTAAAAAATGTTTTTGCTGACTGTAATTTGGTGTGCTTTGGTACATTTATAATCCCAGCACACCAGTCTGAATGCTATTATGAACTGAAAAACTGATTATTTTCTGCTTAGCTGAATGAACCACGAGGAGGAGAACAGCTTTACAACCTTGAAGGCAAGTGGGCTAAAGAAAGCAAATAGCAGGGAGGGATCATGAAAGACAGGGAAGCTGATCCGCTATCCTGCTTTTGAGGAAGCAGGCTTCAATTAAATATCTATTCATTGGTAATGAATGTCAAATAACAGTAAACGAGCATTTACTAGAATATTAATCACATACTTAAGTGCTAATTGCAGCATATTACCAATTAATGGGCCTTTAAGAAACTAAATATACTTTGGTACATAATAAGTATTAATTGAGTGCCACTTCAAGAACTTGGTTTTGCATTTCTTAATTGGATGGTGTCACAACATATAGACATTAAACCCTTACGTTTCTGTCATTCTGTACTCTACAGTTACTATTCATTTTATATAAACTTCCGAAGCTACTGTTGGTCCATCTGGCCCAGTATTATAATCAAGAATTTCTTTAGGAAAATCTTTTCCAATCTTGTTGACAGTAGTGGCCAGTGAGGCAATGGCACTCCCCCTACCACTCAACACCCATGTGGCTGCTGCTTATCAGGAACTTCTGCTGGAGTTTTTGCACTGCACTGACCTCACTATTGCCTCACCTCTCATCCTCTTAACCCCCAGGAGGCAGCAGCAACACGTGCACTGGGAGATCAAGTGAACAATGGCACACCAGCCTGCTGATTGTTAATTTTTCTTAAGGAAGTTCCTTCTAAACTGGAATGCTGGACTTTATGTACAAACTGTGAGCCTTCTGCAAATTTAGCATACATAATATAGGTCTTCCCTTTATATCTTCAGATACAATGGCAATTCAAGTGTCACTGGCACAACACACCATTCCCTAAATTAAGCAAACAGGACCGAAGAAGGTAACAGGGAAATACTTTTATGAGGAAAATGCTCCTTCTCCTGTAATTATAGGTAAAGGGACCCCTGACCATCATCTCACTTTATTGACCAAGGGAGCCGGCTTACAGCTTCTGGGTCATGTGGCCAGCATGACTAAGCCGATTCTGGGGAACCAGAGCAGCACATGGAAACGCCGTTTACCTTCCCACCGGAGCGGTACCTATTTATCTACTTGCACTTTGACATGCTTCCGAACTGCTAGGTTGGCAGGAGCTGGGACTGAACAACGGGAGCTCACCCCGTCACGGGGATTCGAACCGCCGACCTTCTGATCGGCAAGTCCTAGGCTCTCTGGTTTAACCCACAGCGCCACCCGCATCCCCCTCCCGTAATTATACTGGGGGTCTATACTCGTAATTTTACTTCAGTCATGTGACTATAGCATTCACACAAAGCCTGTGCAATGTGTGCATGTCTAACATGATAGCTCAGTTGTTTAAAGCCGACATCACATGATGATTCCTTTAAACTTCAGTAGTTCTCAGTAAAAAGGAGGCCAGCTCATATATCATGGAAAAGGGTTGTTGTTGATGACAAGCCTTCTGAAACAGGTGCACCAACTCCTAGGGGTCGAGGCAGTTTCGGCCCACCACTTCTTGCGGTATCATGCATGCAACATCAGGGAGTTGTGCAGCATTGTGCACATGATGGCATGATGTCACGCAGCATTGTGCATGGGCCCCCTCAATCCTCTCAAGAAGATGGCGCCTTTGGTCTGAAATTTCCCTTAGTCTTCCCAACTGAAATACATTGATAGAGAACTTCTGTTTACTCCAATTTGTCATCAAAGAATTTATCTAATCTAGTGCTTCTGTTTCACATAATAAAGCTAAGCCCTCTAACAATAAGGAGTCTTTAAACAGGTGGAAGAAGAATCAATTTTGCATATCCTGTTATTTTGCTATACAGCAGGGACAAAATGAGCAGATAACAGCAAAGGTTGCTAGGTTCATAGCAGGGGCAATCAGAATAAGGGCCACTAACTGACTGCTGATTCAGGACTTTAAATTGTGCTCTTATATCAAATTTCCTTTTCTGTGCATACTGTAATGTTTTACTGTTGCTATGGCCATTGGCTAATGCGAATAAAGTTCTATCTATCATCTATCTATCTATCTATCTATCTATCTATCTATCTATATCTATCATCATCATCTATCTATCTATCTATCATCTATCTATCTATTTATCTATCTATCTATACAACAGGGATAGGCAACCTCATGCCCTTCAGATGTGGTCAGACTACAACTCCCATAATCCTTGACCAGTGCTGGCCAGAACTGATGGCAGTTCTAGTCTAACAATATCTGGAGAGCACCAGATATGAAAGATCATATATTTGGGCTTTCCAGCTTTGGCTACAAACTCACTAGAATGACTAAAAGAGAGAAATTAGTGACAAATCCTACACACAATAAATGGAACAATAAAAACCTTAGAAAAACTTGTGAGCTTAGAAATATTCACCCATGAGAAGATTCATTGGCCTCCTAATTATTAAATTACAAGGGTGTAGTGCTTACTGTACCCTTGAGTTATTTAATAGCAACTGGATATTGTACCAAATGTATTCTGGTGGCTGGTTGCAATCAGCAGATAATCACGAGAGAGAATGTGTATAATAAATCAGGTGTTTCCCCAAAGAATATATTTTATATTCTACAGTTTACCTAGAGGTTTGTACTTCTCTGATATCCCAGGTTTGGTTTTGTTTCTTTCTTGTCATTGGGGAGTCTATGCATTTTAAGTTTAGGGTATTTCAGATCAATATGTAATTCATTCATTTAAGCTCTTTGGTCCCAGATGGCTGGGTGAAAATGTGGCCCTGTTTCTTGAAACAGCATTAACCGGCAGCGCATCTGCAGTGTCAGCATGTGCAGAAGTGGAGAAATTATTCTAGTGGTCTGACCTGTATATTTCTCATGAGCTTCCTTTCCTGCTTAGCCTGTGTCCGCTGAAGGCATTTGAGATGTAGTACTTATTTTAAAATAATGCAATTCCATTTCGTAAACTACTGCTCCTTGATCAAATAGCAGGAAAGTGCATCAAATCACTGATAGGAAGCTCAGGCAGTGAGATGTGACAGCTACATAGCCAAAACAAGGTTCCTGAGGAACAGAAAGGATGCATCATCACGCTTGGGATCATTTGGGAAAAAGTGGGAGAGATAAATTTGATAAACAAATAAAATCTCAAGGTTTGCAAAAGCAGGAAATAGGGGAAGACCTGGTTATTTGCCCAACCTTTCAGTGAATTTCATTGGATTGCCGGAATTTATGTTGTTTTAGCTGGTTAATTGTAATATATCTACCTTGAGTTTGGGGTGTGTGTAATTATATTACAGAACTGGCTAACCCGCAGTCTGAAGGCCAAATATGCAACCCCAAGAGGTGGGGGTTTTTGGTTATTTTAAAATGACTGCTCCTATGGGTCACCTAATGTGAAACCATGATGCTAAACAATTGTGTGGCCTCCAATACTTCTTTTTAAAATCATTTTTGAAAACCCCGATTATTCTCATACCTAATGAGAATGTAATGAGATGTTGTGATGTTCAGAGGTTCCCCAAATCTGTCCGTTGTTTGGGTTTTTTTAAAAAATGTGGGGTACAGAAATGCAAAAATACTCAAGTAAAGAAAGCAAAGTGCTTCTACCACACCTGCCCAACAGTGCAAGAAGTATGCCATGCAGGAGACCACAGAAGATAAAATACTGTAAATCAGCGGTTCTCAACCTGTGGGTCCTCAGATGTTGTTGGACTACAACTCCCATCATCCCTGAGCTCTGGCCTTGCTAGCTAGGGGTGATGGGAATTGTAGTTCAACAACATCTGGGGACCCACAGGTTGAAAAAGGCTGCTGTAAATGCTTGTGTACAGACCAGAAGACTGGCCTATTAAGAGGCACAGTCTTTAGGCCAAGTGGGTGGAGCATAGATAGGCAGGTGAAGAAAGAAACTTACAAGGTCTCAGTTCATCTTTAGCCTTCATTGGAGCCAAGTTGATAACTTGGAGCTGTGCCTGGTGCTGCAACCACGGTCCTGTCTTGTTGAAATTTGCTCACTTGGAGCTATCCATAGTGCTGTCACACAGACCTACTTTGCTTCTGTGAGTACTTAGTATAGATAGGTCACAACAGTTCCTTGTTAGCAGTAACATAGGGGTGCTCAGAATGTAGCACCAGCTCTGTACAAGGGATTCCTGAGCTTTTCCAGTTACTCTTAACACAGGCATAGGCAAACTCGGCCCTCCAGATGTTTTGGGACTACAACTCCCACCATCCCTAGCTAACAGGACCAGTGGTCAGGGATGATGGGAGCTGTAGTCCAAAAACATCTGGAGGGCTGAATTTGCCTATGCCTCCTCTAAAATTCATAAGTGGTAGTCATTAAGACAGCTCAAAAAGCAATGAAATTGCTCAGGGTCCTATTGCAACATTTCAGAGAATTCAACAGATGGCATCAAGAGATTTAAAAATCTGCTAGTAAGGGAATTATACTGTTATTTCTTGACAATATACAGTGGGAAATAAGGCTATACAATATCTTCCACTGCAGCAACTGGGAAGGAGGTTGTTGGACCTTCCACCTACAGATCCAATTAGCATACAGGAAAAGTAGACTTGGAGAAGTCAGAAAAGATTTCCAGAAAGACAGCACACCTCCTGAGCGTGGCTGACCACACATTTTGACCATGAGCTGCAGTCCAGAACAGATTCTTTGCTATGCTAAAGGTCTGAGGAAGAGGAGAGAAATGTGAACTGTTGTCCTTCCCACAAAATATAAAAAACAACCCATTTCACCCTGCTTGGCATATTTATGAAAGCCAGGTTCTTCACATTACATGTATTTAATGTAAAGTGCCCTGAACTTATTTCCTTCCTTCCTTCCTTCCTTCCTTCACAGTGTGAGAAAAGGAGATACCAGCTAACAATGTCTAACAAATGACTCGACAAGTTATTATCAGACTGGGTAAAGTAGAATGTTTTTCATACTTACAAAATACTTTGACTGCAGAATGTACTCCCCCTCCCCCAGATAACAATGCTGATCTATTATACCTTGGGACCATAATACAGCAGAGCTGAGCATAATATAACTCATGGCCAATAGAAAGGCTAGTGTTAAAGGCCACTAGTTGCTCCCAACATTTAAACAATCTTATTTTTTAAAAGAGAGAGGGGTTCAAAATGAATAAACAAGCAAACAAACAGGTACTTCATACTGTATAGGGCAGAATATCCAGAGCAGGAACACAGATGAATCCTAAGAGCAGAATCCTTCAGAGCTGGAAGTAGCATTTAAAACAAACCCAAGTATATGCACTATTTATTGAACTGCATATAAACTAAAGTGCAGACACAGATATTTTAACTTAATAGAAAAGAAGTGAACATTTGGGAGTTCCAAACTCATTTCAATGGGCTGCCAAATTGTTTCTCAGAAAGCTGTGGGACCTTGTTTTGCTTGCAACTTGATTGTGTTGGATGTGATATTGACTGGGCTTGCTGAAGCAAAAAGTTCATATTACAAAATTCACTGACAAAGGGAGATGGTTATAATCTAATAGATATGCTGTTGCTTGAATTTTGCCTATCTTTCACAAAAAGTATGAATTAAATCAACAAAACTCATGGCCCGCCAAAGTTCAGTAAACAGTAAACAGGGATAAAAATCAGGCCATTAAGTATCTGGTGAAAGTAACAGGCTCACTTGTAACAGGCTCCTTATGTGGAATGGAGAGTCCCATTGTGCAAATGAAATCCTTGCACTGATGAGAGGAAGGAATTGGATATTATCCAACATGTCTGGGCTGGCTTGGTTAAACAACCAAACCAAAGTTTTAGCAGGCACCAAGGACTGTACAGTGAAGGTTCTTGCCCCAAATCAATAGGCGGGGAGTTTCAAAGTGTAGATGCTGCCACAATGAAGGATCGATTCCTTGTGAGTTTGCAAAGAACATTATATGGCCCTTATAAAAATGCCAGTTCTGCAGATCAGGACATGGAAGCCTATACATATGATTTTGCATCTAAAAACCATCTTGTCTGATCACAGAGGTAAAATATTTTTGAATATTTTGTTCTTACTTTAAATGCTATTTACTGGAAACTATTTTTTCTCAATTATCACTCCTGAATTATTCCAATGCCTCCGAATGACTGCTTTAGCAGCTGCCAACACTTCTGTTCAAATAAAATGTATGTTGTAGTCTAACTACACTTTTTGTTCACTTGATGTACAGAATAATTTAGGAAAAAAGTCAATTTCTCTTTTTGCATATAATTGTAATATATGGTCATGCTCTTCCTACCTTGTGGCATGTGAAAGATGATGTGTGCACCAGTATACCTGAAGGAGCATCTCCACCCCCATCATTTAGCCCGCACACTGAGGTCCACCTATGAGAGCCTTCTGGCAGTTCCCTCACTGCAAGAAATGAAGTTACAAGGAACCAGTTAGAGGATCTACTTGGCAGTGGTGCCTTCCATGTGAAACGCCTTCCCATCAGATGCCAAGAAGATAAAGAACTACACAACTTTCAGAAGACATCTGAAAGCAGCTCTGTATCGAGAAGTTTTTTATGCCTGACATCTTATGTGTTCTGGAAGCCACACAGAGAGATGGATGGGGCATTATTATTATTATTATTATTATTATTATTATTATTATTATTATATAAATTATCATTAATGAAAAGTAGAGATGGGAAAATCTGTCAACTTCACTTTCTACTTCTCTTTTTTTTCCAATTTTAAATTCAGCTTAACACATTTTCTACTTTGCTGGGGTCTGATTATGGGTCATTGTAATTATTTTATTGTAATGTGTTGCTTCTGATTATATGAGCAGCTAATGCATCACTACATACTACGAATTCAAAGCACAAGTCCTTCTGGGAGTGATGGGACGACATTTCATAGCTCTCAGAAAGAGTTGCATGGGGAAAAACATGGCTGTCCCTAGTTTTTACATGCCACCAAATCAATAGATCAGCAGTGCCCATAAACCCCCTTTGGTCCAGCTCCACAAGTGACATCTTAAATGACATCAGGTGTAGGGCAAGTCACCATGACTTAGCTAAAAGATCCTAATGAGGCCCTCAGGCCAGAAATTTGATGGTTAGGGATAGCTTCTTGGATGAAAGTAAAATGAAAAGTAGAAGAATATAAACAAAGGCTTTGTGGGCCTTCCTTGAGTTTTATATATACCTAGTCTACTAGATACCACTTCCAAAGTACTTAAGAGTCAATCCCCTTTATTGAATATCATCATCATCATCATCATCAAACCTTTATTGGCATCATGTACAAACATTCAGAATAAATAGGCCAGTGTGATCTCATCGCCATTTCAACAATACAGTCATTTGCCAAAGGGAAGAAGAGGCAAGCAATCTATTTCATCTCTGTGGGTCTCCAGCAAGGGCAAGATCCTCCAGCAAGGGCAAAAAATCAAATAGAGGAACTTAGCTACTGTCTTGGTGAGCTCCTGGTCTCTCCCCTGTAATAAGAAGCGTATAACCTCTGTCTCTGGTTTCCATGTTGGAATACATAGTTGATCTAAAAATTGTTGGCGGAGATCATCATACATTTTACATTTAAGGGCCATGTGAGCTAGAGTTTCCACCAGGTGGGCATCACATAGGCAGATCCTATCTCCTTCTGCCATACCTGCAAACCTACCCCAAAGGAGGTTAGAAGGATTAGAATTGAACCTAGCCAGTGAAAAAGCCCTTCTTTATTGTGGGTTAAACAAAAATTGTAAATAAATTGAATATGTGTATCAATGGGTGGAGGATGAGAGAGTTAAAAGGGTGTATTTTTATTTGAACTCTGCCTTTTCGTAAATCTACATGACTAGCTGACAGCCATAGGCAGCAAGCAAAAGCTATTTGAAACAACCTGTAAATTAGGTGACTGAATAATGTTTCACTTTCTTGCAAGTGATTTATTGTATGATTAGGAAATGATGCAGCAACTATAGATACAATGTTCTGTTACCACGGATGAGCTCATTCAGTAAAGTGAGATGTACTCTACACACTCAGTAACACACATGGTGTTTTAATAGCCAATAGCCTAAGATTCGTATTTACCATAGTATTGTCATGACCAAGGGTCTAGCCCAATGCTCACTTAAAATGCAGCAAATGAGTAGCACTCAGTTGAGCACTGTGGGATGATCCATAATCAGTGAACTGTTATAACCTTTCGTTTTTCATCGGGACCAACATATATCACTAAGTACCCAAAGTGCTTTATATGGGAAATCAATAAATGCGGTGCTTAGATGATAAATGTTTACAATTTACTTCTTGGTTGCTACCATGCTATAATGAAAAACAGCACCTTAAAATGAATAGCAGGGTTACACTTAAGGAACTGAGATCTTATGCCCATTCTTAAGGGCAGGAGAAGCACCACAATAAATATATCTCCTCCTTTTAAAAGCTTAGGACACCCTCCAGTTTGAAAGGAATCCACTCCTCTGAAAATAAATCAGAGCTTTCAAGTAAATTTGAGCCACTTTTCTCACTGCTGGAAAGATGCTAATATGTGCATAAGGGTGGGGGGTTGGGAGATGTGGTATTGCTCTCAGAGATGTCTGATTTATGGATTCAACTGAGCCAAGTAGTAACTGTGAATGAATGCAGTTGGGTTGCTATCAGTTCTCCTGTCGCAAATCTCACACATCCCACCCCAGCTTTTCGCCTGATGAAATATTTCAAAAACTAAATTACCTGGTGCCACCAATATTTTATGTGAAATGGCAATGGAGACTTTCACATCTCTTTTGAAAGGTAGGACAACACCATGCGCATTTACAATGTGACAAGGAATTCTCCTGCCTTATCAGTCTGACATATTTTAACCTCCCCAGTCATGTTGTGCAGACTGCCAAAAGTATGGGGACAAGTTACATTAAAATGAATGATGGGATGTAATAGAAAGTTACTTTAGGATCTGCCTGATACAATCACAGCAGCTTCAGATGGCATTCCTTCTTTCACACCATCATCAAATGCACTATTTAACTACTATCTTTTAAAAATGTAAATAAAACAATTTTTTGCAAATCGAAGGGACCCGGTAAGGAACGACTGGTACATTATTAAGGGAGACGGTGTTCTGGAGCAATGACATTTACTAGCGACCTTCAGACAGATGAGTCACTACTGCCTACTGGGAGGGAGAGGGGTGAAGTTATGGGGAGGTTGACACCTGCAATCCAGTTGGTGTGTTTTCATAGCGCTTACCTCCCTGCTGCCTTGCTTCTCTCAACAACTCCACTGTCAGGACGTCAGGTGAATGTGTCTGTCCCACCATGCCATCTGCTACTGATGATTTCAATGGATAAGAAAGATTGCAGTCTGACCAAGCACAGATAATAGAACTAATTCACACAGCAAATTCTTGCTGTAGCTAATAGTGTTGTAAGCCTTTACTCTGGTGTAAAAGGCTGTCAGTGTGAATGTGTCTGCTAAGAAGTAAGTGCCGCTTGGTTCAATGGGGCTTACACCCAGTATAGAATTGCAACTTGTCCAATTGTCCTGTGTATTTTTATACCACTACCACTGCTGATTAATTATTGGGTTTGAAGTGCCAGCAGTAAAGCAGCGCTTGAGCTGAATAGCTTGAGTATATGATAACAGAGAGCCAGGCAGCATATTGCTTTAAAAAATAGCATAGAAGCATCTCACAATTCATAATCTACTCAACAATAATATGTTTGCTGGAATAGGAGAATTTCAATTGTCCTGTGAAAAAGCAGCCAGTGATAGTTAGGCAGATAGCAGGAAGCTGTTCCATAGATGAGGGGACATTACTGAAGAGGCCCTGTCTCTCAGAGTTGTACGCCAAACATCTGGTGATGGTGGGACAGATCCCTAGGTATCATGTGTTGAACTCCGAAGTCAGGCAGGTTAATATGAAAGGAGACAGGTCTTGCTTGTGGTGGATGAGGGTGGAAGCAAAATAGAGACTAAATGGCAGGGTCAATGAATGTGACTCTTGCCTTTGTACAGTTGTCTGCCAGACAAAAGTCAAAGGTTTCTACATGCACACACCTCGTCATCCTTGCAAGTAAGGGTCCTTATCACACTTAAAGACACATTCCAGCCAAGCAAAAGAACTCTGCTTGGAAGGGTGTGGAAGGGCTACAACCTGGGAAGAGATCCATGTGCCAACCAAAGAAGCCGGGGGGGGGGGGGCACATGCAGCTTCTGGGCCTGAGATTCCCTGTCTCTGCATTAAGGTTAACATGGATCATCAGCTTCAGTTCCTCACTTCATATTGGTATCCACATGACACTCTTGAATTCTGAGACTGATTCATCATGGTAAACTTGGCCAGTTCTGAATAAAGAATCTATTGTTATTATTCAGGTTATCCGCTATTTTCTATACATCAGAAGATAGGTACCGTATTTTTCGCTCTATAAGACGCACCAGACCACAAGACGCACCTAGTTTTTGGAGGAGGAAAACAAAAAAAATATATTCTGAATCTCAGAAGCCAGAACAGCAAGAGGGATCGCTGCGCAGTGAAAGCAGCAATCCCTCTTGCTGTTCTGGCTTCTGGGATAGCTGTGCAGCCTGCATTCGCTCCATAAGACACACACACATTTCCCCTTACTTTTTAGGAGGGAAAAAGTGAGTCTTATAGAGCAAAAAATACGGTAAGTTACACTGTATTACGAAAACTCATTCATGGAATAGGTAGCACGTTTTTGTAGTTTATGAATTAAGTCAATCTGCTGCCTAATTCACAAGATCACACCAACTGAAGTTTGTACTAATTGATAATCTCAATGGTGCTTTTCATGAAGTAAGTGTCATCTCTGCCTGTTTTGTGAAATTGCACACAAGGCGTTTAGCAAATACTCCAGAGAATAAACTTGTTTACTATTATTATTTAGTATTTATATAGGCCCATCAGTATGCGTGATGCTTAACAAGTTACAAAAAGACAGGTCACTGCCCTCAAGGAGCCTGCAATTTAAAATGTGATACAGGGAAAACACCAGAGAAGGGGAGATACCTGTGCCTCCCTCCAGAAGTTTTTGGACTATAACTCCCACCATTCCTGACCATTGGTCATGCTGACTGGGCCTGATGGAGTCCAACACAGGTTCTTTATCCTTGCAAGAGAGGAAGGGGCGGGAAGTTGAAAATGGACTCAACATTTCCCAGGAGTTCTCTGGGAAGAGGGATTGACTGTTAAACCACTTTGGGAACTGTAGTTCTGTGCAGGGAATGGGGGTCTCCTAACAACTGTCAGCACCCTTAACACACTACAGTTCCCAGGATTCTTTGGGGGAAGGTATGATTGTTAAAGTGGTTTAATAGTGCTTTAAATGTATGCTGTGGATATGGCCCTAGTTAAGCAGTGTTTTAATACCACATTATGTATTTTTCTACAGATTTTTTAAAAATCCACTTGTTCAGTTTCATCCTTGGAGTATGACCATCTAATCACAAAGCGGACACTTAACTGCAACTTAAACTGTGTCCATTTCATTGAGCTCTTTCTTTGAAAAGATATAGGGAGTATACCAGGAGATAAGTGTGTCCAAAAAGCGCAAAGCAATTTGGGAGGGTGTGATGGCAGAGGTCAGGTAATGAGAAGTCAATGGATGCAAAAAGGAAAACTATGTATGTCTAGATGGGTGGCTTCATTTGGATTTTCTAAACATGTTATGACTATGCTAATTGCATCCTTTTGTATATCTTTAGTGAAATTAGCAATTCATATATGATTGTTCTGCCCCCAGAAAATTGTGCTGGCTCATTTCCTTCCTATTATATTAAATCACCCCCTGAACACATTTCTCCCCCTGTATGATTAACAATATGTAAAATACTTGAAAATTGCTTCAGTCTAGACTTGTGAAATCCTGGGCTTATCTTTGGATAAATGCTTTCACAACAGAAAATACTGTCAAATGTCAGTTAAGCTTCAGATTGCTTGGTTTAAATTTTGCCAGAGGGAAGAAGGGGGGAAAACAGGGTTTCCTTTATCGCCTTTTTAATCATTGGTAAATCCTCCTAAGTATCAGAGCTTTGCAGACAATCCCTGCTCTGGTTTTGTTTGTTTGTTTTTTTAAATAATATTTATTACTTTTAAAACTTACAAAAAGGAAAGAAAAGAAAAAAGAAAAAAAACAAGAAAGGGAAAAAACAATACAATACAATATATAAACAATACAAAACACAACATTGACACATTGACCTAAACAAAACAAAACAAAAACAATTTAAAAACATACATCATACCATTTCAGTACACTATCTTTCATACCCTTGTTTCATCGACCTCCTCTCACCTCCCTTTTTGTATTCTACTTCTATTAATTGTTTCAGCAATTCCTTTCCATCTTTCTCTATTTTCTGTCATATAAATATCTTAACTTATTTTTACCCTTATTTTCCATTAATACTATAATGCTTATTTATGCTTAACTCCTTATAACATTTCTACTAAAGCCATAAAATTTCATTCCAACATTTTTCTAACACTCAGTAATTTTACAATATTTCTATTTCTAAAAATAAACTTTAAACTTTTCCCAATCTTCTTCCACCATCTCTTCTCCCTGGTCTCGGATACTGCCAGTCATTCGTCAATTCCATAGAGTCCATCAACCTGGTGATCTTCTGTCCGAGGCTCTTAACTCTTTTCCAAATCCCTTCTGCAAGTCTTCTTCATATTTATACATGCACTTTACTTTGTCTTCTACTGATCTTGTTCTTATTTTCCTTCCTTTGATGCTGAAGAGCAGATCTCGGGGAAGCTCCAACCTAGCAATGCTTTTATTCCTTCTCGACAGTTCAGCCAAATCTCCATGGTTAAATCTAAAATCCATAAGGTATTTCAGGACATGTTTCAAAATTCGACAATCCCTGCTCTGAATGGAAGAAAATGATTGTTTTGGGGGTAAAAAATATGTACAGGGGACAGGAAATTTAACCTTGGTAATTTTGTTCAGTCCACCTTCTTCTTCAGCTGTTTTCATCTACAAGAGTAAGTCCGGCCCTACTATTAGACAGAGTGAACCATCTGTCTGAGTCAGTGGTCCTGGGAGATGGGGACACTGACAGCAACACTCAGCTATTCCTCCTAATCCTCAGCCTCCCCCTCACCTTCCCCCTGGCCCCACCCAGACCAAACTCTGCATTCCCTAAGTTCACCTGCTACCCTCAGGTGTGGTGGTGAATGGGGCTGTCCAACTGTGAGGCTACTTGGAAGTTTAGAGTACGTTGGCTGACACTCCTTTACATCTGCAGGTGAGGCAGTGGATGCGCTGGACCAGGCATCCCCAACCTCGGCCCTCCAGATGTTTTGGGACTACAATTCCCATAATCCCTGAGCACTGGTCCTGTTAGCTAGAGATGATGGGAGTTGTAGTCCCAAAACATCTGGAGGGCCAAGGTTGGGGGTTCCTGTGCTGGACCATTGCCTTGCCTTGGCAATGGACTGGATGAGAGTCAACAAACTGCAGCTCAATCCAGATAAGACTAGATTGAGCTGCAGTTCCCTAGATCAGATGGATGGGAGGTTGCCTGCTCTTGATGGGCTTACACTCCCTTTGAAGGCAGGCATACAGCTTGCGGGTAGTTCTGGATCATTTGCTGTCTTTTGGGGCTCAGGTGGCCTCAGTGGCATGGAGTGCCTTCCATCAGCTTTGATTGGTGGCCCTGCTGCACCCATATCTAGACAACTACTGTTGTCTATGTTTTGGTGACCTCTAGGTTAGATTACTACATGTTATACATAGGTCTGCCTCTGAAAACAGTTCAGAAACTTCAGCTGGGGCAGAAATTGGTGGCCGGGGTGCTCACCAGGGCAAGACAGACTGAGCATATGACAGCACTCCTAGAGCTGCCTCTCCTTCTGCTACATTGAGTAGGGGAGCTACCTCTTCTCTGTCCGACTTGGCTGGTTTCAAACAGTCCCTTCCACCTCTGCCTGACTCCTGAGTTTTTCTGGGACCAGTACCCTTACATCCTTTAAGAAGAAAATAATGATCCTTTTAGAGAGGATTCATGTGGAAACCCCTGTATATTCATTGACACTGTCTGGTCTTGCTGCCTCTGCAAGCCTTTTCAGCGTGAGGAGAGGCACTGACGTTTGCATGACAAATGCCAGAGATTTATGCTGAGTTCCAGTGGCACATGGTCAGGGCAGATATCAGGTCACATCATACACCCGTCTGCCATATTCAAATGCAGGATGAAAATTCCCAGTTTTGTAAAAGATGCATTTATACAATTCAGTACATACACTACCAAACTCAGGAGCATCTGAAAGGACAAGCTGACATCATACATCAAGTGGGCTGCTGCCAGGGAACTAGCAATAAAATATTTTTTGACAAGCCCCTAGACTTTGCTAAAGTTTAAATTCAGTTGAGTTTTTAGGCTGGATAGTAATCAGTTACTGCTTGCCACTTCGGATACTTTTACATCTGAAATACGATCCATTCATACTGCAAACAGGGGAGGAAATACATATTCCTGCTAGAACAGCTTCACTGATTGCTAGGATATCAAAGAGAAATGGAATTTAAGGTATTATTCATACTTAAACCTTTAAATGAATGTAATCTGGGACTGCAATCCAGCACATTTTTGAAGAATATAATGTGATTTTTAATCTCAGAGAAAAACAAACCTGAGATTAAAATCATATGACATTCTTCGCAAATGTACCTGCTTGTGGTTTTAAATTAACCTTTCCCACTCATAGGAACATAAGAAGAGTTTGCTGGATCAGGCCATTGGCCCATCTAGTCCAGTATCCAGTTCTCACCATGTCATGGCCAATTAGAGGTGTATGGGAAGCCCTCAAACAGGACCAGAGCACTCAGGGAGAAATATTCAACTGTGCTTACCTAAAACAAATAGAGGAAAAGCTTCTGATCAACAGCCTAAAATGAACACTTTAGGGCAATCTGTACCCCAAATCTTATTAAACAAATGTTCTCATTGCTTTGAAAACACTTCTTGAATTGATGCATAATAAATGTATGGAATTCACTGCCACGTATTGATGGTGGCCTTTAGAAGACTTGGGGGGGGGCGGGAATGTCATGGAGGATAAGTCTAGAAACACCTATTAGCCTTTGTGGATATATGGAATTCCCATACTCCTAGGATTTATGATCCTGAATACCAATTGCTAGTCAGCTTGTGGACTTCTGTTTTACCATTATGGGAAACAGCATGAACTGCATGGACAAGATGGACTAGTGGGCTCACTCAAGGCTGGCTCCAGGACTGAGCAGAGTCCAGGCAAAGTGCCATCTCCTATATCAGCAAGTCCTCTCTGCTGGACTTACCATCCAATGGTGAGTGTCTGAAAAGATGTCATGAAGAGGAGGCCACATAGAGGAGGCATAACAACTCTTTCATTATAGAATGGTTTATGAAGGTGTATTGGAATATCACAGATGACCTTTGTTCTCTTGAAGAGGTGTTAGGTGGCATATAAAAATTCTCCTTACATGCCAAGAAATCTTGTGGGGCCTGGACCTTTTAAAGGGTTAATGCTGCCTATTCTACAAAAATATTGCTTTTCACAGCTAGCTATATGCCAAGATGGTACTGCGTGGGAATTTAAATCTTTAAGATAGGCTTCCCCAGGGACTCACAATGGCATGTGCTGAAGGAAGGATCTGCTAGTCTTAGAGCTATCTATGTTGGCTGCTTGCCATATTTTCATTAGTCCTTCATTTTGGCAAGGAAATATTGTTAAGGTCACTGCCATATCAAGACCACTGATCCAAATACAAGGTAACATTTATGTAACTCCAATACTATGTAACTCCCAAGAATAGCTCTGTTATTCAGAACCTTGATGCAGGTGAGCTCCAGATTGTATTGCATATCAACCACAGTTGCAGCTCCATCTTCAGGAACCATGTCCTTTGCTGATGGGGTTCCCAGCAACGAAAGGAAGGGAAGCAAGATAATTGCAGTGATACGTAGCTTTCTTTTAGCTGCTATTATTATTATCATCATCATTACAGCTTTCATTTTGTGTGTGTGTTCACTGTGATCTGAATCCAAAAAGGACCTCTGCCCCTTGGCAGAACAGGAGGGAACAAAGCTTGCAGCAAGAAGAAATCATGTAGAAATAATTAGATTGTGCTATTTCAGACATTTAATGTAAGCAACTGTGATGTGATGGATATGACTTGTTTTCCGGACTCTTGATCATCTTGGTCACCCTCGTCTGCACACACATTCCATATTATACAAATCTATGATGGGATTGCACTTGGAATACTGTGTTCAGGTCTGGTCACTGAATTTCAAAAAAGGGACATGGTATAGCTGGAGAATGTTCAGAAAAAGGCAAGTAAAATGTGGGACTGGAACAATTCCTATATGAAGAAAAGTTACAACATTTGGGGCTTTTTAGTATAGAGAAAAGGCAAGTGATAGGGAATATGATGGAGTTTAATAATAATAATAATAATAATAATAATAATAATAATTTATTTATACCCCACCCATCTGGCTGGGTTTCCCCAGCCACTGGGCAACTCCCAACTAATAATAATAATGATGATGATGATGTGATAAAACATCAAACATAAAACTTCCCTATACAGGGCTGCCTTCAGATGTCTTCTAAAAGTCAGATAGTTGTTTATTTCCTTGACATCTGATGGGAGGGTGTTCCACAGGGCAGGCGCCACTACTGAGAAGGCCCTCTGCCTGGTTCCCTGTAACTTTGTTAGAAGACCCTAGGATCTGGACCTCAGTGTCCAGGCTGAAGGTGGAGGTGGAGATGCTCCTTCAGGTATACTGGGCCAAGACAGTTTAGGGCTTTAAAGGTCAGCATCAATATATAAGTATGTATCAAACTGAGAAACTGCAAAGAGGTTTTTCTTCCTCTCTTGTAATCCTAAAATCTAGAACCATCTAGTAAAGCTGAATGATAGAAGATTTGGAGCAGACAAAAGGAAGTGCTTCTTCTCATAGCATAAGGTGAAACTACCTTACTATCACAAAGTGTGATGTTGGTTACCCACCTGAATGGCTTTAAAAGAGGAATAAACAAATTTAGAAGGATAAAGTCATCAAGGGCTACCAGTCACAGTGGCTATGTTCCACCTCCACTGCTTGAATACAAGTGACTGGGAATTACAGATGGGGAGAGAGTGGCTGCACCCAAATCCTTCTTGCGGTCTTCCCACAACATCTGGTTGGCCACTGTGGGAACAGGATACTGCTGTAGATGGATTTATGGTCTGATGCAGCAAGGTTCTTTCATCTGCTAGTGGGCCTGTGAGTTTGTACATGCTCAGTCTGCTGTCCAGGTGCTGAACATTGATGGGGAAATTGAAGGTCCCTGCTCTACCTTCTATCATTCTTTAACTTGGACTTGGACTGGATAGCCATCCCAACAGAGGGTTCTGCGAAACAGGACACATGGCTACCCTAGTTTCTCCCCACCTCACCATTCTTCAGCCAACATATGCCATATGCAGGCTTAGAGGATGAGAGAAACTTACCACGCAGCTTCAAATTTAGCTGTCTTAGAAGCTGCTCAGTCTAGCTCAAGGTGTTCTCTTTGTGCCATTTAGCCCTGCCTACACTCCAGGCTGCTACTAAAGATAAGTTCTTTGATGCATGTTGTCAGAGCCGCCCCTAGGTCCCAGCTCACAAAGGACCAACGCCCGGCTGTAGTTATGTACAAAAGTCTTTATTGAAGTTCAGTTTCCATTTCAAAGCCGCAGCGTGCAACTCTACGTCTTAAAGCCTAGACCGGCGAAGTTCCGTCTGACTCTCCTCCCCTTCCACACCAGTTTAAGACTCTAGCCTTGCTCCACCTCTTCCTTAGCTCCTTCCTCCTCTGGGCCCTCCTGCCCGCTGGGGTTTCATCCTTTCTGGACTCTTCTCACGCTGACCCCCCTGATTCTTGCCCCTCCTTCTGGCGGACTTTAGGACCTGGTTCCCTATCCGGGCTACCTGCTGTGCCGCTCGCCTGTACATTTGAACTTGGCGCGCGCGCCCAGCCGGCAACCTTCCTCTTGACCGTTCCCTCGCTCTCCGATGGAGGCGTGGCCAACCCTGACTCATCTTCTCTCGCTGGTGGTGAATACACTGGCCCTGATACCTGGGACTCCTCCCCCCCACTACGCTCTGGTGGGGAAGCTGGTCCTGATTTCCAACTGCTGCTCTGGGAGTCCCCGCTGGCCCCTTGCTTCTGGGGTGTCCCCCTTGGGGGCCCCCTTGCCCTGGCCATCGGCGCCCCCTTCTGTGAATCTTCCGATTCGCTGGAGAGGCTCATGGAATCTCTCGGGCTACTGTCATCTTCTCCTACACTGCCCTCGGATTGCTCCCCCTCGCTCTCCATCTCCTCCCCTCCCTGCGCTCTCGCTGCGTCCCTGACACATGTAATAAACCGATGGCTGTCACAGACAGATATAACTTTTCCGCTTGCAGTGTAACAGCTAACCTCTTTACTGTCGAGTAAGCAGAAGCAGAAGAAATAGTGGCCCAGCCTTTTTAGGAAACCCCATTAGTTTCTTTTCTTTCTTGCATGCAGAGTAAAGAGGTCAGCCTTTGTATTCTGAACAGGGAATATTTGTCAGAGAACAACTTTTCAAGGATAAAAGCTGCTGCACTTTTCTAGGTTATATGATCAATACAGCCTACGTAAAGAATATCTCTGATCATTTGTACTGTCCAAGTAATGGTCAGATAGTTCTATCTTATCTAACCTGACATATCAGGTGCTACTTGACTGTTTTGTGTCTGCAATGAGAAGTAAGTTAGTTTAGTGCAAAAAACAAAAAAACAAAACCACATATGTTTTTGTGTTACTGGACCACTGTCACTGGACCTCATGTAGGCCAACTCTTTCCTCCCCTATGTTTCAATATATTCCTATTTTATCTGTAAACCATCTTGAATTCCTTTCTAGGAAAAAAGTGGACTATGTGGTGGCAGCAGCAACAACAACAATGTTAAACAGAGAATAAAATATATAGATGTGTAAACATTACATGTGTCATTCCGTTTGTTTGTTTGTTTGTTTGTTTGTTTTATTGCCTTTATATCCCACCTTTCCCCCAGTAAGTTCAAAGAGGGATACATAGTTCACCCCACCCTCTTTTATCATCACAACAACCCTGTAAGGTATTGTCAGGGTTTTAGGGAGAGAGGAGACAGAGAGCGAGGGCGAGGAGGAAGAGGACGACAACGAGCCGAGGTTGTCCCAAAGTCCGTCTAGCGAATCAGAGGATTCCCAGAAGGGAGCCCCCCTGGTCAGGCCAAGGGGCAATAGAGAGGGAATCAGTCAGAGAGAGGGGAACGAAGAGGGAATCCCCAGTGGGAGTGGCAAAGCGGGACCAGCTCCCCCGTCGGAATGGAGTAGAGGGGGGGGAGTTGCCAGTGTGTCAGAAAGAGCAGGACAGGAAGGAGGAAGGGGGAGGAGTTCGGAGCAAGACGTCCTGCCTGAAAGGGAGGAGTGTAGTACCGAGAGCAGCGTAACTGTAGAAAGGAAGGTCAGAGGCAACGTACGCGCGCCAAGTTCAAATATAGAGGCGCGCGGAAATGAGGAGAGCTCTGAGGAGGAGCCTGGTGCCAAAGCACGAAGGAGGGGGGAGCAGGCGGGAGAAGACTCAGCCTCTGGGGAGTCCCGGAAAGAGGGAAGACAGGGGGGCAGGAAGACCCTGCGGAAAAGGAAAGAGAGGAAAAGGTGGAGCAGTACAAGCCTCTTAAATTGGTGCAGGGGAGGGACGGACTCAGAGGGGACTTCTAACATCTAAGGGTAACAGATGCGGAGCCACAGAGTTTGGATGTAATGACGACAATGATCTTCAATAAAACCTTTTGTATATAGCTTGGACTGGACTTTGGTCTCTTGTGAGCTGGGACCCAGGGTGGCTCTGACAGAAAGTCCCCTCCAAAGAACGCAAAATTTTTTTTTTTGCAAAGCTCACGAACGGTGACAGCCATGACTGCGGAGGAGCAGTTGACAGCGCTGCGAACTACAGTTTCCGAACTCACTGCTGCAGTCCTTGCGTCTCAGAAGAAGCATGACGAAATGGAGAAACGCTGCCAGGACCTGCAAACAAGGTGGGAACGTGCAAGCAGGGAAGGGTTCCCAGGGTCCAGATCAGAGGGGATTGGACTTGGACGGAGGGGGGGCAGCCTAGTCACCCACTTCGATGGGAACCTGAAGCACTACCCCAGTTTCAGAGCAGACGTTTTGTATGCATTGCACTTGCTTCGTCATGACTTTAAAGATGAGGAGGAGAAAGTGGGGTTTATTGTTTCTCACTTGCATGGGCCGGCCAGAGACTGGTTGCGCAATTTGTGGCGTGAAGATGGCCCTGCCCGCCGCGATGCAGATGAATTCATTAAAGCGATGGATGCCTGCTTCCAGTCTACTGTAGATGTGGATCTTGCACGCAGGGAAATTTTTGGATTGCGGCAAGGCAAAGCCACTGTGCGTCAGTACCATTCTAGATTTTTTGCTTTACTGACTGCGCTAAGCTGGGAGAAGGATTGTGCACCTGTGAGGGATTTGTTCTGGGAGGGGCTCAGCGGTCCCATTAAGGATGAACTTGCCAGGGGAGACAGACCCCAGACCCTGGAGGAGCTTGTGCAGAGGGCTTTGGCGATTGGGATACGGCACGAGGGACGTCCTTGGCACACTGAGGAAGAACGTCAGGTGCGTCCACCAGCGAGGACGTCTTCTTTCATCCCCAGGGAGTTCAGTCAGTCACATCCTTCGCCACTGGGAAGGCAGGGGGAGGAGCCCATGGAACTTGGTGGTGCTAAGGCTCAAGCAACAGCCAGAGCCCCAGCTTCCGGTGCAGTGAAGGCAAAGCCTCCTAGAGGGACCAGGAAGTGTTACATTTGCGACAGTGCACAGCACATGGCGAAAGAGTGTCCCCAGAGGCTGCAGAAACACACTGCAGCTTTAGCAACTGTTGCAGCAGAAATGATGCAAGCAGAGCAACCTCAGGGAAACGACAGTGCCTGGCTGGAAGCAGAGCTGCTGGGGCTCAGCCAGGCGAATCTGTAGAGCAGTCCCCAGCGCTTTTGCAACGCACAGACCCTTTACCACCCAAGCCAGCGGTGCAGCTCACTGCAACACTTCAGTTGCCGAATGGAACCACCCTGGAAGTCCCCATCACGATTGATTCTGGGAGCAACGCAGATTTTGTGGGGACGCACTTTGTCAAGCAGCATCGCATAGCGCTTCTGCCAGCGACAACACCTCTGAACGTAGTCACGGTGGATGGCAGGAAATTGCTAGGAGGACAAGTTGTGCAACAGACGCCTCCCATGGTGATGAGGATTGGAAATCATCGAGAAGTCATCAGCTTCAATGTCACCCGCCTTTCAGACACGCCTATAGTATTAGGCATGAGTTGGCTGGAGAGACACAGTCCTGCTGTAGCGTGGTACCAACGGCAGATCACCTTTTGCTCATCGTACTGTGCTCAACATTGCATCCAGTCCAGCCAGGAGGAGGGAGCTGAGCAGCAGTTGCAACTTGGCATGGTGCAGGCAGTACCCCGCAAGTACGAGGGGTTCCTGGAGGTTTTCTGCGAGAAGGAAGCTGACCAGTTGCCGCCCCACAGGCCTTATGATTGTGCCATCGACCTGGTGCCAGGGGCGCAGTTGCCGACTGCAAAGCTGTATTCCATGTCTGAGGACGAGATGCAAGAACTCAGGGAGTTCATAGAGCACAATTTGAAGCGCGGATTCATCCGAGAATCGAAAGCGGTGGGGGGCAGTCCTGTTTTCTTTGTAAAGAAGAAAGACACGCCCCAGAAAAGACTCATTGTGGACTATCAATTCATAAACAGTAAGACCAAACCCAAGGCCTTCCCCATGCCCAAGATAGACGATCTCCTGGCAACCGTAAGGAAGGGGAAGATCTTCACCAAATTGGATCTGCGTGGAGCGTATAACCTCATACGCATCCGGGAGGGCGATGAGTGGAAGACGGCCATGTTCACGCCTCTGGGCACGTACGAATACAGAGTTATGCCATTTGGTCTCCAAAATGGATCTCACGTCTTCCAAGCATTTATGCATCACGTGCTAGCGGGACTTCTCTACAAGAAATGCGTGTGTTTCCTCGACGACATCCTGATCTTTTCGGAAACGGAGGAGGCCCATGAGAAGGACGTAAAGGAAGTCCTGCAGAGACTACGGGAGAACAAGCTCTACGCCAAGTTAGAGAAGTGCCAGTTTGATGTGACGGACGTGGATTTCCTAGGCTACAAGCTGTCCGACAAGGGGCTGGCCATGGACAGCGCCAAGGTCCGCGCGGTGTTGGACTGGAAGAGCCCTCGCAATCGGAAGGAAGTCCAAAGATTCATCGGCTTCGCCAACTTCTACCGCAAATTCATCAGAGGTTTTGCAAAGGAGACGGCAGTTATCACGGACACTCTCAGTTCCAAGAAAAAGAGGTTCGTGTGGACGGAACAGGCGGAGCGCTCTTTTCAGAAGCTTAAAAGCCTTTTCGCCTCCGAGGAGCAGCTGCTGCACGTGAATCCAGGCAAGCCCATACGACTAGAGACCGACGCGTCAGACAGAGCGGTTGGAGCCGTACTCCTGCAAGAAGATCCACATGGAAACTGGAGACCCGGTGCCTTTTACTCCAGAAAGCTCAGCAAAGCGGAGCAAAACTACACCATATGGGACAGGGAGCTGTTAGCCATTCACGCAGCTTTCAAAGCGTGGCGACACTTCCTCATAGGAGCCAAGCACACAGTACAGGTCCGCACGGATCACAAGAACCTAGAGTATTGGCGCACGGCGAAGCTCCAAAGCCAGAGGCACATGCGCTGGGCGGAATTCTTCGCGGATTTCGACTTTCGGATAGAGTACGTCCCAGGAGATTCCAACGTTATAGCCGATGCGCTATCCAGGAAACCGCAATATCTCGATGAAGCGGCGCCTGTAGCAGCCAAGCACATTTTCGCACCGCAGGCGTGGTCGTGCGCTGCCGCCACAGTAGATCTGGACGCGGTGCGACGCGCGTTGCAAGTGGATCAGTTCGCACAGTCCAAGATGGAGGAATTGCGCAGAGGTGTGCAGAGTGGCGAAGAGTTCCAACTACGCGACGGGCTGCTAACTCGCAAAGGTGCCCTCTACGTGCCAAGCGACGAGCTTCGCGCAAAGGTTCTGCAGCAGTTGCACGACGCCCCCAGTGCGGGCCACTTCGGTAAGGAGAAGACAATAGAACTGGTGGCAAGAGACTTTTGGTGGCCCCGGATGCGTGGAGAGGTAGCGGATTACGTCGCCAGGTGTGACACTTGTCAGAGGTTCAAGCCAGTACACCAGAAGCCAGCGGGGCTGTTGGAACCGCTGGAAACGCCACAGCAACCGTGGGAGAGGGTAGCTCTGGACTTCGTTACTGACCTGCCCAGCTCCAGGGGGAAGACGGCGGTACTGGTGGTTGTGGACCTGTTCACCAAGATGGCGCACTTCATTCCATGCGCAAAGGTGGCGACGGCGGAACAGACTGCCAAACTCTTCATCGATCACGTGTTCAAGGTGCATGGGCTGCCGCAGTCCATCCTGTCCGACAGGGGGCGCCAGTTTGTTTCCAATTTTTGGCAGAAGCTTTTAGGTATCCTGAACGTCAAGATCAACCTCACGTCGGCGAGACACCCACAAACCAACGGCCAAGCTGAGAGGGTCAACGCGATCATGCAGCAGTACCTGAGATGTTACGCCAACCAGCGACCAGCAGTTTGGGTGGACTACCTGCCGATGGCAGAGTTTGCCTATAACAACACGAAGCACGCGTCCACGGGGGTGACGCCGTTTTTCGCGAACAATGGTCGTCACCCCAGAACCTTCCCGGGGTTCGTGGCACCGGGAGAGGGGGTGCCGCAAGGAGCCGACCAGTTTGCAGCGGAGCTGCAGGAGGTGCACGAAGAGTTGCGGAGACATTTAGAGCTGGCCAAGCAAGCATATAAGGTGCAGGCTGACAAAAACAGGAGAGAGGGAGAGGAGATCCAGGTGGGGGACTGGGTGTGGTTAGCGGCCCAAGCGATGCCAGCCAAGTCGTTGGCCAAGAAGAAGCTGGGGCACAGGCAGTTAGGGCCGTACCAGGTGGAGGCTAAAATCAACCCTGTAGCCTTTCGACTAGCCCTCCCCGAAGGTTCCAGAGTGCACCCGGTCTTTCATAGATCGGTGCTCACTCCCTACAAGGCACCGCACAGGTTTCAGGAGTCTGACACAGTCACGCAACAACACACTAAGTCACAGGAGAGGGAGAGGGCGCCTAGGGCCGAACCACTCAACGAGGTCACAGAGATCCTGGACTCGAGATGGGGGCAAGAGGGAGTAGAATATTTTCTAGTCAGAGAGGGTGCCCCAGTCAGTGCCAATGGTTGGGTGCCGGGCTACGCCTTAGACGAACCTCTTTTAAAAGACGAGTTCCATGCCCTTTTCCCTCATAGACCCATGCCAGCCGAGTACTTTGATGACTGGCTCTTTACGCCCACATGTTCAGGCAGCACTTTCCACGGCTTTTCTTCAGCTGAAGAAAGGTCGCCGGACTCCAACTCGCCCAGGGGATCGTGTTCGGGGGTGGACACAGAACCCTCTTATTGGTGGGACGAGCAACCAGAGGAGGACTGGCGCAGGAAATGGCTGACGGGACCTTGGCAGGCAGCACCGGACCAGGTACCAATGGAGGAGGGAGAAGAGAACACCTTGGGTCAAGAACCCGAATTCGAACACTCGTACAACGAACTGCAAACAGAGGAGATGGAGGTGCAGAATCTGTATCCTGCGTCCGCCTCCGAAGAGCGGCAGCTTCCACAACCTGCACCCGATGAGCGGAAGGGGGGAAGGGGGGGCTTCGAGGGGGGGATGGATGTCAGGGTTTTAGGGAGAGAGGAGACAGAGAGCGAGGGCGAGGAGGAAGAGGACGACAACGAGCCGAGGTTGTCCCAAAGTCCGTCTAGCGAATCAGAGGATTCCCAGAAGGGAGCCCCCCTGGTCAGGCCAAGGGGCAATAGAGAGGGAATCAGTCAGAGAGAGGGGAACGAAGAGGGAATCCCCAGTGGGAGTGGCAAAGCGGGACCAGCTCCCCCGTCGGAATGGAGTAGAGGGGGGGGAGTTGCCAGTGTGTCAGAAAGAGCAGGACAGGAAGGAGGAAGGGGGAGGAGTTCGGAGCAAGACGTCCTGCCTGAAAGGGAGGAGTGTAGTACCGAGAGCAGCGTAACTGTAGAAAGGAAGGTCAGAGGCAACGTACGCGCGCCAAGTTCAAATATAGAGGCGCGCGGAAATGAGGAGAGCTCTGAGGAGGAGCCTGGTGCCAAAGCACGAAGGAGGGGGGAGCAGGCGGGAGAAGACTCAGCCTCTGGGGAGTCCCGGAAAGAGGGAAGACAGGGGGGCAGGAAGACCCTGCGGAAAAGGAAAGAGAGGAAAAGGTGGAGCAGTACAAGCCTCTTAAATTGGTGCAGGGGAGGGACGGACTCAGAGGGGACTTCTAACATCTAAGGGTAACAGATGCGGAGCCACGGAGTTTGGATGTAATGACGACAATGATCTTCAATAAAACCTTTTGTATATAGCTTGGACTGGACTTTGGTCTCTTGTGAGCTGGGACCCAGGGTGGCTCTGACAGGTATGTTTGGCTGAAAGACAGTGATTGGCCCAAGGTCACCCATTGAGCTTCAAAGTTGAGTGGGGAGTAGTGTAAGAAAAACACTGAAGCCTAATTTGAATAGTAGAGCGCTTGATATCTGGTGGGCGGGGCTTGTGTGTTTTGCTCTGGAATCAGTCCCTCCCTTCAGTGTGTGTTCCATTAAGAATGTCAGTTAAGAGGGACCAACTGCCTCTTCTTATTTCTTGCCTCAGACTTACCTCATGATGTTGTTTCAGTTTCTCTCAGACATCATGTTATTTTGCTACAGTTTTCTCTCAGTTTATTATTAAATCTTGCTTGCATTTACATGAGCTACTTATTTTTCTCAAAGAAAAAGAAATCCTGCTGAAGAATGGTGGAATATCCTAAACTTGGGTGAGTGAGGGAATATTCCCAGTTTGCCAGGAGAATTGATTTTGTTAATCATCCCCCCGACTCCACAACAAGTAGAACATTGGTTTCCCAGGTCTTAGTCCAACTTTCTAACCACTACACCACAATGGCTTTCTAAATATGAATATTAGGACATAGTACATGGAAATATCCCGTGTGTGTGTGTGTGTGTGTGTGTGTGTGTACAGCAAGATGTATTCTCAAGATGGAGAATGTTGTGACATCTTTATGTTCTGTCAATCATATACTCATGCCATGATCTACAGAGATAAATTATATCATAAATTCAGATTTACACACATCTGTTCACATCACTAATGGTGGGATCTGCACTATGGGGTTAAACCTTTTTTACCACTTAAGCCCTTTCCTCAAAGAGGAAAAGCTTGCAAGAGGAGTCAAGCTTGCAAAAATTTATCATTTGCCCGAAAATAAATGTTGGAAGTGTAAAGAGATTGAAGGTACATTCTTTCACCTTTGGTGGACATGCCCAAGGATTAAGACTTTCTGGGAGATGATTTATAATGAAATGAAAAAGGTATTTAAATATACCTTTCAGAAGAAACCAGAGGCCTTTCTCCTGGGCATGGTCGGCCAATTGGTGTTAAAGAAGCATAGAACTTTTTTCATGTATGCCACAACAGCAGCAAGAATACTTATTGCAAAGTACTGGAAGGCACAAGATTTACCCACCCGGGAAGAATGGCAGATGAAGGTGATGGACTGTATGGAACTGGCAGAAATGACTGGCAGAATCCGAGACCAAGGAGAAGAGTTAGTGGAAGAAGATTGGAAGAAATTTAAAGTTTATTTACAGAAACATTGTAAAATTAAGGAATGTTAGAAGGATGTTGGAATGAAGTTATATGGTTTTAGCAGAAATGATATAAAGGATTAAGTAAAAATGGATAGTTAATTGGTGAAAGAAGAGAGTGTAAAATTACAGTATGTTAAGATAAATTATTAGGATAAAAACAAAGATGGAAAGGATTTGCTGAAATACCTAATTGAACTAGAATACAAAAAAGGGAGGTGTGAGGAGGTCAAGGAAACAAGCAACTGAAAAATAAGTTATGGGAAGGTTTGATTTGTTTGTTTTTTTTCTTAATTGTTTGTATTTTTCTGGGGTTTTTTATTTTTTGCTTGTTTGTATTTATGGTGATGTATTGTCTTGTTTTTTCTTGCTTAATTTAGTGTTTTCTTTTTGTAATCTTTAAAACTGGAATAAATATTATTTTTTTAAAAAAGCCCTTTCCTCAAAGAGCCCTGGGAATTGTAGTTCTGTGGGAGGGCAGAGGAGCAAACTACAATTTCCAGATCACAATAGCGGAAAGCCATAGACATGGCCTGGACAGAAAATATTTCTTTATAAAATGCTAAAGTAAAGTGTCCATTGACATCCTTAAGGCAAGAGATAAATTTATGAGATGAATTTAGCATTTAAAATGTTCTCTTATTAAATCATCTCTTTTTTTGCTATTTATCTGCACATTTTTAGAACTTCATGTGGTTTTAGAACTCAAGCCACTGAAAAATATAAATAACCCCTCCCCCATCTCTCTCGCTTTTTTTTCTTCATGAGAAGTCACTATCCACATCTCATCCCTGCCTTCTCTCTTGAGTTCTGTGTTTTCAATTTTCTTCTCTCAAGGATAAACAGGGGACTTCTTAAAGGTCTGCATTAGCAATTAAATACATTCTCCAGATAGACAACTGGAATTCTTAGCTTTTCCAATTTTGATAAAATGGTTGCTATGGTGATGAGTTCACTGCATTTTGAAAAGGGGTGATTGAACCTGATGGATAGGATGACAAGTAAATTTGGGTGCTATCACATTGACCTTTGAGGAGAAAATGCTACCATCCCGTGAGTGCTCAAATTTAATTTTACAATCAAGGTCCTGAATATATTGGCTGCACAGATCTCCTGTTGCTACACTCCACCATTGCCATAAAACAAAAGATAATGTATTCTGTCAAGAGAATAAAATAATGCCGCTAGGTAATAGACTTTGAAATGTTTACAAACCTATAAATGAAAACTGCTCCATTAATATGAATGAATATAATCAAATTCCTACATGATAATTGCTACATGCATAATATTGCACAACATATCTGTTTTTAGTACATCTTGCAGTGAGTTTTATGAGCTACAAAAAAGCCGCCATTGTTTGTAGGCATTAATTGCTGGGGTGCAGAAATAGGTTCTTTCACATCCTTTCATTAAAAGTTCCACGCCCCATTTTGCAACCACTTATTGGTGGCTGAGTCTCTCTCTCTTTTATTAAACAAGCTGTTGATGTCTTCAGAAAATGAACAATGTAATTCCAGGGTTCAAAGTATTCTGGTTTCAGACTTGTCAATTCAAGGGAAGACTGCTGTCCATTGACACATACTTAAAATGTGGCAAGTTTGGGTAAGTATCCACAGGGCAGTTTGTTTGCAAAAGCCCCATTGACATGAATGGGGATAACAGCAACACAGTATGGGGTAAGTAGTTTTGCTACAGAAAATTGCATGTGTGTATGGCTATATAGACGAAGTCCCAGTTGCTTGACCATAGTAGTCAAACCATGCAAATAGTATCACCATAAAACTGAAAGATACATCATTGAGGCTTTAATCTGACACACACAAACCTGGGAATGCTTATGAGTTTTAGGGTCGTATATGAGGACTATCTGTACAAATCATAGTGTTGTGTCATTGTACTGTCGCTAATTTAAGTTCGTGACATAATGAACCCACACAAACTATTACAGACAGTTGTTGACATTCATCTGTCTTAGGAGACAATGGAGTGCAGTGCACCTTCTGTGGCTGCAGATTGGTAACTCATAATTGCTCCCCCCCCCCCTTGTTTTTGCTGTGTTATTAGCACTAAAGTGACTTATCCAGGGCACAAGCCTGGGCAATGAGTATTAAAGTCCTGGGCAGCCCAGATGACAAATAAACCCTCTCAGCCTCACTGATGTGGTCCAAAGGAAAGCAGAGCAGTACATTTGGGACCAGCTTGGCTACAGGAGTTGCTGGAAGGAGGTGTACAAGATGCCATCCAACCGGACTCAACTCTGGATTTGTGTAAAGATCTTATTTGGAGACAGTGAAGTGAAGTGGCTGGTAGGAAGGAAAGAAACAGGCCTTCTCAATTGGAGCACCTAAGTTATGAAAAAGGGATCTCCTCATTCACTCAGTGCATTCCCACCCAGACATCTTTTAGCCACCAGTTCAAAATGTTGCTAATCAAGTCTAGAATCTTGTATGTATTTTCTTACAGAACAATTCATGCCCAGTTTATACCAGGCTGAGGTAGCGGTGTTTGGATCGAGCAGAGATGCCTCTCCACCCACCTCTGCCAGCTTCCTGTGGCCTCCACCTGTGGAGTGATGCCAGCATCATTATGCTAGTGAGGAGCTCCCTCATCATTCTGCAGAACATCCAAGCAGGCAGAAAAGTGGAAAGCCCAGGAAGAGGCACTCTGGGGGCAGGGAGGGTCTGAGCATGCTCAGAATTTATAAGATCCTGAAGCAGCTCAACTGCCATCCAGTAACAGTAGTAGACCTGATCCAGGCCCGGCCACTGTGCTAGCTGCCACCACCACTGCATTCTGCCCTGGTTGGCATGCTTCAAAGGCAGTGGATGTGGTGGTGTCCCACAGCTCCATTAAACCTTACTGATAGTAGTGGGCAGGGTTAGGACTGCCCCATTAATGTGTGTGGATGTGCTTAAGGCTTTTGCTTATGCTGCTATTGTTCTTACAGGTACACTGAAACAGAAGTCACCAGACCCTTCTATATAGTGAGAAGGTGGGGAGGGGTATTACTCAGAAGGGTGGTGGGAATGGGTGATTGGCAAATAGCTGTGATGAGCCTGTTGATGACTCTTAAGGACTGCAATAGGTCTCACAGGAAAAAGCAAGGGGTGAAAAGGTGAAAAATGGCTTTGTCATGTATAATGAGATAAGGTGTGCATGCACACGAAAGCTCATACCATGAACTAACTTAGTTGGTCTTTAAGGTGCTACTAGAAGGAATTTTTTTATTTTGTTTTGACTATGGCAGACCAACACGGCTACTTATCTGTAACTGGTGCTATTCTTGTTTTTGTGTTGCTTCTGCTGTACTTGCCATTTTTATCTTTTTGTTCTGTTTTTATTATTTCTCGGCTCTTCTTGGTCCTGTTAACTTTCATTGTAAGCCACCTCATTGGTTGACATCTTCTCACATTGTGACTATTTTAGAAATTAGTTTGAATAGTTAGGTGCTTTTTTGCCATTGTGTGGTCCATTGTTGCAGCCATAATTTATTCATTTTATTACATTTTTAACTCACCTTTATTACATCACGGAACCCAAAGTGGTGTATCTGTGGTTTCCAAACAGTCACCCATCCAGGCATTGACCTGACCCAGCGCTACTTAATTTCAGCAAGGTGCTAGCCCTATGTGTCTTCATCCCATATCCTTGGATAATGTGATAGGGTTACCACAAGACTAGTTTGCAAAGAGGGTGAGGCATGCCAGTGTAAAACTACTGAAGATGAATGGCAACAATTTGTTGTTGTTATTGCTGCTGCTGCTGCTGTTGTTGTTATGTATATACTGCCCATCATGTGAAGATTAGATTTCAGGGCAGTTACCATTAGAATGATAATCACAGATTGCCCAGCAGGACCCTGTCAGACATCCTTGGAAAACTATTTAGAGAGATATCTCTGCTGTATCTGCAAACTGATTGTCTAAATTCACCTTCAGGATCCCAAGATGACCATTAGAATTTGAAGCAGACCATATCTGGATGGCAGGGCCTGCTTGAAGCATTATTGATGGGCACAATCATTGTTCAAGTTTAATTTCTTTTACAACTTTAAGTTTCTTTTATAAAGGGAACGTCTGTAAATGATCAAAAAAAATGTTTATCTTCAATTCCCTAAACCCAGACTTCTGGAACTAATTTGCTAAAAAATATGTTATTTTCAGTCTAAAATGTTATAAGAGGCAAACAGATTTCCACCCCACATTTTAATCAATTTGGATGAGTTGAAAGCATATTACAGAACTGAACCTACATCTATTTTTGGGAAGTGCCAGATTGTCCATACATGATGCACTTTTGGAACTTTTGGAAGTTCTGTATAATGTATTCAATGAATGTTCCTTAGGAGAGCAAAATAGCAATTCAGATGTGTAATATAGCAACTTGCTCCCCAAATCATGCAGCAGATGTTGTGTATTATAATTTTGTATTGAATGCCCTTTCAGGGGCTCTGCTGGGGGAAGGCTTAGCAGGCAAAAAGTCCCAGGTTCAATCTCTGGCATCTCCAAAACGAAGGGCATAATGGAGTGGCAGGACTGTCAAGTGATGGTGATGAGGTTGGTTTGAGATTCAACTGATACCAAGCCAGTTTAATCCCTGGTTTAGAGCAATGGGGCTTCCTGTTTCCCTCCCCTGCATGCCCCATCAGCTCTGGGAGGTCAGCAGAACACCCAGAACAGCATACAGGAGGAGAGTGGGGATTGTACCATTGGCACAAGCATTTTGCCTTGCCAGATGGAACCATCACAGTGCAATCCAATTCCACCCATATTTATCGCTTTGTCTGGTCAGATTCTATAATCTCCAGAGTTTGAGGGTTTGCTTGAGGGTCTGTTGGCAGGCCATTAAAGATAATCTATCTGCATGTAGTCGGAACCATCTGGAAGAAATGGGATTAGCATAGCCTTTAAGAACAAAGCAAGGATTTTGATCTGTCCTAAGGCTGCATATAAATGTGCATAAATTCAGCAGTAAGCCCACTAATATGTGACACATGTTACTATTGCCTTCTTTCCAGAATCAGAGTTTAGATGCAAGGCTCCATGGTTTGAGTAGAAGCCAAATTTGCACAGTTCTGCTTGGCTGTACCTTCTATAAATCACTTCTCAGAGCAAGGCTGTGCCCAGCACTGATTGTGTCAGTCAGAAAGCCGTGTCTCCCACCTGTCCAGACTTTAGAACTTCTGCTATGCTGACTTAAAGCAAGACTGCCACTTGCCTCCTGCATCTAGGGACCCAACTAGACATGATATTTGTCACATAGTTTGGCCTTACATAGCTGGGATGGGGGGTGAGAGGGACAAACCACAACACACTAGTCAGTGCAGGGAGAGGGATAAGCCAGAACACACTAACTACTGAATAGTGAAAACTCAACGAGGCGGGTGGAGTTCAAGAGAAACATTTGGCCAAAAGCCAATCAGCCTTGAAAAGAGGATGTAAATTCAAACCTCAGCTCAGAGTTTTGGAGATGATACAGTAGCTATTCCTTTTGTACTGCTTTGTGTTGGAAACATTATATGGAGATACACTATAGGAACATAAGGAACTGTTTATATAATTACACATCCAATGTTGCTAGTAGAAATGCAGATTTTTCAGTGGGCTACTTAGATTTATTTATTTATTTTCACATGCAGACAAAAATCTAAGCAGCCTACTAAAATGCCTGCTTTATGTAGCAGTAAGCATCCATACACACAAACACAAGCACAGCTGTACGTGTTTATGTGAGGATCAAAATTTCACCTACTGGCTCCGACCTTTTTTGTGCCTGTGGTCTTCATGCATTGAAGGTTTTATCCACACATCAAAGCCCAATGTTTAGACTCACCATGGACAAAGTGGGTCCTTGAAAATGGAAGTATTGATTCTGTCTTCAGATCTTAGGGCACTGAGATGTGTACACATATGTTCTTGCATGCACAGAACCTCCAATTGCATGGAGTATGAATGCAGCAAGGGATTGGGTCAGAGTTCATCTCTCTCTCTCTCTCTCTCTCTCTCACACACACACACACACACAGAGAGAGAGAGAGAGAGAGAGAGAGAGAGAGAGTAGTGTATTTCTATTATAGAAAGTGCTGTACATTCTTTTTAAAAAGGTTAGTTATTCCCATTTCACTGTATTTGCTCACACAATAGTATCACCTTGCAGAGAAGCAATCAGTTGTGTTTCACGGCTATGATTTCCCTTCTACACAGAAATAACTTTCTCTCTAAAGCAAATATTAATTTCCATTTCAACAGATGCAAGCGAAGTCAAAATTCCCCATCTTCTTGGTGGCAAATGGCTGAAAAGCATGGTGAAAAGCTTTCTTTCTTAACAAACTTAAATCCTGGCCTAGACCAATTACTGTGATCGGAGTGTCGCTGTGTACTCTCTGCACAGATACAAGCCAATCCTCATTCTTCCTCATGGAACTTTGTCAACCTGTGTCAACTGGGCAGGGGAGTGTTGTAGATGTTGTCCCCAAGTAGTGCACTTTACTTTTCCCTCACATAATTGAACTCCTAAGAGAGAAAATAAAGGAGTGTCTGTGGAAAACCACTGAAGAAGGCTGAAGGTGCCCTGATGAACCAAGGGAAGTAGGAGAGGGAAGTTAACAGGTAGAATCTTTCCTACAATTTAATGATTGCAGCTCATATACTTTGCTCTTTGGAAGGGTTACAGCTAATAGTTAGAGCATTGTTTGTATGCTGAAAGTCCCTGGTTCAATCCCTGGGATCTCCAAGTAGGGCCAATGTCCCCTCTCTGAAACCTTGGAGAGCCATTGTCAGGCACTTTAAATACTAAGCTAAATGGACTAACAACCTGATTGGGGATAAAGCAACTATCTAGGTTCCCATGCAATGGAATGGGATCCACTGAAAACTGAAAGTTCTCCAACCAAGACATAAGTTCTGGTACCACTGGGCTGTTGTTCAGTGATAGAATATTAGTTTTGCATGCAGAAGGTCCCAGGTTCAGTCCCCAATATCTCCAGCCAATCCAATCTCTGCAAATTCAGGGTCACCCAGTGCAACACTAACTTGGATGCCATGGGAAACATTTCTAGATGGGCAGCATCTAGTAACTCTGTTAATTTTGGTTTCCCCCAGTTCCACATTTCAAGGTTTTGTTTAAGGGTGGTGGAGTAGTGACATTGTCCAATAGCATTTGTTGTTGGGCCACACCTCACCGACTGGTGTGAATGAAATTTAGCTTGGCATGCTGGTATATTGGTCATAAAGCTACACATATATAATACAACAGGTATTGCAGCATGAAAGGTCCATTATAAAATGGGGCAGAAGTTACAGCACTGTAATCAGAAAAAATAGCACAATACTTCCCATGTCTGAATGCACCCTCACTCATCAGCCTCACTTTTTTCCCATTCCTCACCCAGCACCCTCCAGTAGCATCATAGTCAGCATCCCTTCTTTTGCCCATTCTGCTCAGTTCGGTATCTTCTTATCCTGGTAAATGCAGAGCAAAATCAGTTCTATAGATGGAAGCCTGGTCCTCTCACTTACTTAGCCCAAGGCAACAACCTCAAATAAGGAGTTTTAGGATAAGGAACATGTTACTTTCCCCTTCTCAAAGCTGGTGCCTTCTAAAGAATTTATGTTTGTTAGACAAAGACACCAGAAATGAATCATCACGGCCTTCAATCCTAAATCCTAGATCCATTTTCTTTCTCTTCCCCAAAGACATATTGTGCATTTGGTGGTGTCAATCTGTTTCCGATGCTTCATTCTTTCAACCCTGGAGTTACACCATTTTCCAGTGCCAACTGGTTTGAAGCATTCTGTCTCTCATACTCACGCCTGAGCATGACCACAAGATGCATGTTATTGACTGACAAATTACAGGGAGAAATGTTACTCATGGAGGACTGAGACCTAAGGCAAGGCACCTACCAAGTGCATAACTAAACTGAGATATAAGAAGAGAATTCTCAACTTATAACTTATGATCTTCATCATAGTTCTACACCAGCTCTTCCAAAGCCCACTGATTTTCTAGCACATGCACATCTTCCCTCCTTCCACCTTGCACTGAATCCAGCATTGTTAGCTTCAAAGTCAGCTGAGACCTGATTCTGGGTTATTCAGTTTCAACAACTTATGATTCTTCTGGCATGGTTCCTGCACACTGAGCCCCAAGCCATTTCCTTAGCTGGCCCAGTCTCACATGACTCCTCGGCAGTCTCCATAGCATGATGCAACATCTGGAGAAGACTGGGCTTCTCAGAGAAAGGGGAGCCTTACTGTGAAATCAAGTCTTGTGATTTTTGGGATGAGGCATCGCTGAGCAAGGTAAATTTTTCACTGTTTCACATAATGATATCCTTGGTTATCTCACATGTTTTGCATGTGTTGCAAATGCTTTGAAACTTTCCTCTTTTTAAATATATTTTTTTTTAAATATTGACTTCCTATCCATCTCCAGGTTTAGCAGGAACACCCTGTTTATGTGGGGGTAAACTGCCTTCACACAATATGCATGATGATAAGTGCCTGTGATCTTTCAAACAGTGTTTTACAACAATGCAAAAATATAAAACTTGTTCTATAGGAAGGGTAATTGGATAGAATAGTTGCATATTATATCTGAAGCTTTGAAATTTACCTGTCAAGCATGTCAGTAACACATTAGTTAATCTTAAATGGATAAGAATTATAGTCAACAAAACTTATGTGCTGTGATTAAAAGAGTCATATTTTGCATGTCAGAAAGTGCCCCTTAAAAAAGATATAAAATCAATATATTCTCCAACTTCCCATTTCCTTTATATTGATATGGGTGTCATTTTCTTTTTGTCCTAAAATGCTGAGACAATAATAACATGATTATTGATAGGCCAAATGTTCCCAGCAATTACAAAGAGGTTTGAGTTGGCAATTTGACAATGTGCAGGTTATTTGTCATGAGGTAAGTAAAATAGACACTAAAACCATACTGGACATAGCCAGCTATTATGGAGAATAGTGTGGGCTGAATGTGGCTTTGTTTCGCTTATAATTCCAGATATGGCTATGGTTTAGTGGTATGGTCAAAAGTCAAAGTTTTAAAATAGCTCTTGGTATTCTAAACATGTCATCCATTAATCCATTAGTGCAGCATTATTATTAATTATTGTTATTATTGTTGTTGTTGTTAAGTTTTCTATACCACCCTGTAGCATAAAAATACAGGATAAAAACACAAAATACATAATAAAAACAAGAACAGAAACAAAACAAACCAATAACCCCCTCTTCTCACCCCCTCCCACAAACACATTAAAAAAATTATAGGATATTAATCAGCCCAAGGCCTGGTTGAAGAGGAACGTTTTCACCTGGTGCCTAAAGGTGTATAATGAAGGTGCCTCCCAAACCTCCCTAATTATTCTATGAAGAGCATAGAAGAGATTTTTAGATTTATGAAAGGCAGGTGGACTGATGGGGGTCAGAAGGAGTATGGCATTTAGAAAATAGAAAGATAACTTTAACAGGAAAGGATATTAGAAGTCTTGGGGAAAGTAGGAAATGCTAATAAAAAGACATGTTTGGGCAGCAGGTCCTTTTTCTTCTTGGCAAGAATATGATATTCCTGTAATAGTCTAAATGCACTCATGACACCACTACATCTTGAAATATTGAAGACACAAAGGCATGCAATTCCAACAAGAAAGAAAAGTGGGAGGCATTCAAATAAACCACAATGGCTGCATAATGAGCTGAGACATAAGAAGGGAATGTATAATAAATGGAGGAATGGAGAAACCACAAAGAAAGAGTATATATGAGTAGCCAACAGTTGCAGGGAGACGGTCAGGTGAGCCAAGGCTCATAATGAATTCAGGTTTGCAAGAGAGGTTAAAAATAATAAAAGGTTTCTTTGACTATGTTCAAAGCAAGAGCAAGTAAGTAAGTAGTAGATACCTTTCATAGAAAAGATGGAGAAATGTTATTGGGTGACAGTAAGGCAGAACTGCTCACCACCTACTCTGCCTCTGTCTTTATCCAAAAGGAAAGCAGTGCCCAACCTGGTGATAACAGAATCAACAATGCAAGGAGAGAGCTGCAGCCCAAGGTAGGAAAAGAGGTAGTAAAGGAACATCTAGCTACTATAAATGAATTCAAACCACCAGGTCCTGATGAGCTGCACACAAGGGTACTAAAAGAGCTTGCAGATGTAATCTCAGAGCCTTTGTCTATAATCTATTATTGGAGAATTATTGGAGAACAGGTAAGGTCCCTGCAGACTAGAGGTGGGCAAATGTTGTCCCCATCTTCAAAAAAGGGGAAGAAAGAAGACCCACCAGTCAGCTTGGCATCGATACCAGGAAAGGTCCTGGAAGAGATAAGTAAAGAATGGGTCTGTGAGCACTTAGAAAAGGATGCTGTGATTACTAAGACCCCTCATGGGTTTCTCCAGAGGAGAACAACCAAGATGATCAAGGGTCTGGAAACCAAGCCTTCTGAGGAATGGTTAAGGGAATAGTTTAGCCTGGTAAAGAGAGGACTGAGAGGAGATATGATAACCATCTTCAAATATCTAAAGGGCTGTCAAATGGAAGAGAGAACAGGCTTGTTTTCTCCTGCTCCAAAGGCTAGGACCTGAACCAAAGGAAAGCAGATTCTGGTTAAACATCAGGAAGTACTTTCTGACAGTAAGAGCTGTTTGGCAGTGGAACAGACTCCCATGAGAAGTGGTGGAATCTCCTTCCTTGGAGGTTTCTAAGCAGAGATTGGATGGCCCTCTGTATGATCTAGTTGAGATTCCTGCATTGCAGGGGGTTGGACTAGATGACCCTAGGAGTTCCTTCCCACTCTACAATTCTATGATTCTAGTAGAATTCTGTGCAATGTTGAGATTTTTCGGTTCTCTAAAACAACGGAGGGTTGGGAAGAGAAACATCTTGAAAAGGCGTTTGAGCGTTTCTACATTGTTCTGCCACATTAACAGATTTTTTTACAGTGAAAGCACTTCATTTTCCGAAAGAAAAGTGTGAAGGCAAATGTTTGGATGAAAAGCATATTGCATCTTCTTCCCACCTCACTGTCTCAAAAGAGGGGCCTGGCATGGCTGGATTCCTGCTTTCTCTGCCTCCAGATTGTACACACTGCCTTAAGAACAGCATGATGAATCTCTTGCTTCAGATTTGCAGCAATCAACTGACCGTTTTTTTCTCCGATGTTCAGGTGCGACAGTTGAGCAGCCATCAATATATTTGATAGTCCTAACCATCTTGTTTCATGTCTTGCTTGCCTGACGTTAGTCCCAGGCACTGGCAACTATCCTGGATCAACTGTTAATGCCCCAGATGGTTCACTAGCTTGGCTTCCCAAAAGTGAGTACTGTGCATGGGAAGTCAGCTGACTTTTATTGAATCTGGCTGTATTTTTCCACTATCAGTATTCCATCCATCTTCTCTTCTTGCTGGGCTGACACCACCTGTTAATCCATCTGTGCTGTTTCTGTGCTGGAGCCTCAATCTCACACTTAACTTCCTTTCGCATCCACAGACTCATTCCCTGTAAATGAAGCTGGCTGTCCCCATAAGCAAGTATCTGGATTGAAATGTTGAAATACATGTAATTTTCCAATCTTGATAGATTGACTGTAAACCTTGAGATGTAATATGCTAATACAGCCTGACCCACCTCCAACTACTAACAAAAGGCTCAAGCTCCTTAATAGAATAATAAATGGGCCAGTCATAAAACAGGAGTGACATCCTTTGACTATAAGTGCCATGTTTTACAAGTGGCGCTTGTTAAAAAGTCCATGATTTTCAAGGTCTGCAATTATGCTCTCATCACTATTCCTCCTGAGACAATGCAAATAACTCCCTAAGAAGCATACCTAGTGTAACCCCACCTGCAAGGTGCATCGCATATAAAGGTGTACTCTGTAGTCTCAAAGAATTATTTCTTTGTAACCCTTCTGTGTGTGATATACAAATATTGTAGCAATTTAATTAAAAGATCATTTGGGACCTAATGATTGCCAACTTTATTCTCTTGGCAAGTGGTTCATAAAAAAACAATTTCTTATCTGTTCCGCACTGAGACTATTGAGCAACCGATTAACAATGAACACTTTAATTTAGTTATTTCTTTTCCCTTTTCAGTTTCCAGACAGTGAAAGTTAAGTATCCTTTTTTGTCTTCTTTTCCAAAACACACACGCAGTATCTATTTCTAATGCCAGCTTTCTTGCGGCAATGCAGAAAAGAGGGGGGATTTCGTCTTTTTCTTATTTTATAATTATCATAGCTCTGGTTCACACTATCAAGATCTTCTGCAAAACGTGTTACAACTGTCCCAGGAGTGCATTTGTAAAGGGGACTGAAATGACCTTTATAGATACTAGGACTGTACACTTGATATGTCTAAGGCCTGAATCCTGAGCCAAATTGGGTAAATGGATGGATGGGGTACACACAGCCATGGATCTCTGTGATCTGCAGCTCTCAGGTGGCAGCACGTCAGGCAGGAAGGGGAAGAAGGCAGGGCGGGAAAACAATGGGGAAGGGGCTGAGACTTACCTAACCAGTTGCTGTGCCTTGCTGGAAGACAGTAGCAAAACACCACACCTCACCTTCCTGCCTGATCAATGCCTGGCCAGCATTGCAAAGGATCAGATCCCATAACAGCTATTATGCAAGAAGATGCATGCAGCACACCATGCACCCACCTAACCTTTTAAAAACCCATTTCTATTAAAATAGGGTTTTACAAACCCTTTAAAAACCCTTAGCTCCCACCCCCAAAATTGTGGGCTGGGTGACCTCAGGATGGCACAGGGTAAATTGGCCAAATTGGGAGCAGGACATAGATCAGGGCAACAAGATGGATCCAGGGATGTAGGCATACCCCTAAATACAGTGACATCTAACAGGAAATGAATCCCATGATCATGGTGGCAAACTGTGGCCAAATTTACTAAAAATTTATGCTGGAAAGCTTAGTTGTCTGTAGAGCAGTGGTGGGGAACCTCTGGGCCCAGAGGCAAGTGTGACCTCTCTAGGCTACACACTACACACAGCCTTCTTCACAACCCAGGTGTGGTTGCCTGGCTGCAATGTGCACTTCGTTGGCATCGATCTGTCTCAGGAGACAATGGAGTGCACCACCAGAGGTGAAGTCAAACCATTGCTTTAGCAGCACTAGAGGTCCTGGGCTGCCCAGATGGCAAGACCCCTCATGGTCTCTCTGATGTGGTCCAAAGGAAAGAAGAGCAATAAGTTTGACACCAGCTTGGCTGCAGAAGTTGCCAGAAAGAGGCATACTAGGTGCCATCCAACCCACTCCAAATTTGTGTAGGGTTTACTCCTTAGCCTTCTCTTCTCCTGAAGATATTCTGCAAGGCAGCAGAGATTTAGGATCAGAGTGATCCTTCTCCTACATGGGCTACTTTCCCCGGCTGAGGAGCGCCATTTGCCCCTTACTTCCCTCTACAGCCTTCTTGGCCATTGGACCCTCTATTGGTCTCATATGCTCAAGCTGCTGGAGCCTATCTTGACATGATGGATAAGTCAATGTGCACTGGTACTCTGATAATGCCTCCTGCTTATCTGGATGGAGGATGCAGAAGGTGGGTGGGTGTTGTGTAGATGCTAGTCAACTGCACAAATGTCACATTCAGATTCATTGTTCTATGCACTCTTCTATGCCTTTGGCCCCACTCACTACTTAGCATGTGCCCCTTGGGAGATTGCACAGAAAGGAATGTGGACCTCTGACTGAAAAAAGATTCCCTGCCTGTGGTGGAGAGGACACAGACTATGTGTGTTATTTTTCAGCATGCCACAAGGAACAGCTAGTATGAGATGGAGCTCTGTATCTGCAGCTTCTGTATTAACTCATACCACGTGGATTTAAAGTGAGTTACATACTACCTTAAATCTGAGTACTTTAGCAATGTGTATCAGGCAGGCTGTTGTAAAGTTTGAAATCTCCTTGTAGCTTTTGTAGCTTTCGGCTGATCAAGCGCAAAATATGAAATTAGTCAGAATTTAAAAGTGGGGACCTTGAAAATCGCTAGAAGAACTCATAAGATAGATTTCAGGATATTTCCAGTGTATGAAATCTCAGCAGATAATACAGTTTAGTACTTTGGTTTTGCACTGGTAATCATTTATCCACAACTAACATGCCAAAGCAGTGTTATAGATCTGCTCTTAGTCTTGAAACTGTGAAAAACAACAATTAATTGTAATTAGAGAAACAGAAACACGTCTGCATGTGTGTGAGAGAGAGTGCATTCAACTACATTTATTATTACTAAGAATTACCAAACAAACTGATTGTGTCGTCATCGCTAAACTCACATCCTTCTCCTTTTAAAAGATACTGAACTAACTAATGCCTAGGAGATTGACTCACAATAGTCTGATGAGGGCGACTTTCTAGTACTTTTTGAGGCAGCCCACCAGTGAAACTTTGCCATGGAATGAACATGAATGTAAATGGCAACTCCTAACTGGTGAGTGAAACACCTTTAATTAGAGCTCTATGCAAATAGGAAGATGGGAAACATTCTTATACTGAGTCAAATCATTGATCCATCTAGCTAAGTGTACTCAACCCTGACTAGAAATGGCTCTCCAGGATTTCAAGCAGAGAAAATTTCCCAGACCTACTTGATTGAACTTCGGTTTTTCTACATGCAAAGCATATGCTCTTCTGCAGAACTATGGACTTTTGAAATTCTCCACCCTGTTTATGGGCCGAGAAATCATGGGGACCATTTCAGTCCATTTCTCCAAGTGAGGAAGAAATTATCCAAGTATCCCAGATTCCTTTTAGACCTTCTGCCTAATTAGAGATCTGAAAACTCCCCTCAAGTTTCTTTTTTTGAGGCAAAGTTTGGTGGTACATCTGCTTGGCATATGCCAAATAATGTTACATTGCCAAATAGATATAGATGGGTAACATCATAGGAGGGGTGTTTCTAGCACTGTGAAACTGTAAAGCTCCATTGTTATTTAGGCGATCACGTTAAATTTAGAATTCTAAAATGTTTTTCTTTTTTGTGTTTTATTATAACTGCTCTTGTATTATCTTGCTATGTTATTAGTAAATTTTTTTTGCATGGTCTGGTTTTGAAATGCATTGTTTTCTTTATTGTTAAGCCAGTTTTAGCATTATTATTATTTGTATGGAAAAGCATCATACAAATAAAATGAATGGTATGATGATCCTTTCCTAAACTCACTGAAATTTGCCAGTTTTCCAAGGGACACATTCTGCTTTAAGATCTATTTAGCAAGTGCACAATTCTTTTGAAAAGTAGTTCGCTACCAAGATTGAAGGAAGTGATTGATTAGAAAAGGAACAAACACTTGTAATGAATTATAATCACTCCACACTTGAGATTTTCTCCAAATGTTACATCAGCCAATGCAAATAGTGTGAAATGAAGACAGGCACTATACCACATCGGAGACTCAGTTAAATAAATGAAGAACTCAGTGGGCCTGGATTAAGTGTGTTAGCATACCACTTAGTGTTTTGCAAATCAAAATGAAGAGCGACAGTCATCTCTGAAGCAAGCCGATTAGTTAGCTAACCTTGTAAATCACAATTACTTTTGTTTCTTAGGAGCAAACATTCTTAAAATTAACAGGATTAGAGATAGATCTGCTATGGATTGTACACTGTGTATACAAGCTCAGGGACATTGTGTGATGAGCCAAAGGTGATTCTTATATTTGGAAGCTTCCATTTGTTGAGTTTTGCAGGTATTCAGTTTTGCAGGGCAAGAACTTTAACAACAGGGTTTTTTTTGTGAAAACTATTGCTTCCATTTTTTATATTACAGATTATTATTATTATTAGCATTTATATACCACCTTTCAGTGCAAGATTAAACACTAAAAAGGTCAAAAAGGTATAAGTATTATGGATACCCTGATATCAACATCAACACAGAGCAGTGCTTAGGAGCCCAGCTGATTGGAGAGGTCTTCTGGAACCGTAAAATCCTTCCAGCTTCATACAGAAGCCAGCTGGGCACCAATCCACACAAATTGAGCCTTTGGGTTCTGAGGCAGCAGCATCCCACCCTCCAACAAAAGTGCAAATTATACACTCCTCAAATTATATACTGTTCTTGTTCCGTTTCCTCAGTAAAGTGTTATCAGGATTTCTGTTCTGTGTGGACTCCGTATGCATTATCTAAGTTACTCTGCTAACACCCACACAATGCCAGTCTGCCCCTCCCTCCTGTAAGTGCAACATTGCTGCAGCCAGGTACATGGAGACACTCCTCTCTGCCAGCTGCTTTTAGTTGCTAGCATTTTGATGTCAGCATCATGTGGATGCTGCAAACACCTGAATGCATGAGAAGCACTGATTCCACAGTAAACACCCTCCTGGAAGCACCTTTAGTTATTTTTCCTACCCCTCTGGGGGTGGAGAGACTTAGTTTTGTTGCTAAACTGTTTTTATATATTCTGGTGTATTTACACTGGTGTTATAGATCTACTTTATTTTTATTATATGATCTGTTAAGCTGCCTTTCATCTATGTCTGTAAGCAAGTGAGGTTATAAATACATGAAGAAACAGATAAAGGAATGGGTGGCAGAGGCTTATATGTACAGAGCCACTAAATTAGGGTGATGAAACGGTGAATGAATCAAACCATCTCCTCCTTCTCCAATATTTTGTTTTATTAGCCAATTAACTACCTGTAGAAGTAAAGAAACTAAATGTGATTTTTCTCCCTAAAGAGACCAATTTCAAGGTAAAAATTGACTCATTGCTTGACTGTGATGGAAGCATCACCATGCAGACTGCACATATATTGAAAACAATAATATAGTGTGACAACAGTCCTGTTAAGTCAGCATAAAATATGATTCCTCCAGCATGGGCAATGAGATGCGAAACTAACAAAGTGTTCAGGAATACATGTATTTGATTTCAGTTACTTAACAAATGCATCTGTTTGTATCTGGGATGTAACACTCTTTTGGTAATATCTTTATTCATGTACATTTCAGAGAAAGAGATTTGCTTATTTTTGATCACTAGCTCATGTTCTGTTACATTGCAATGTGATCCAAGTTGAATTTACATTTGCCAATGCTGCAGAGGGAATAAATATTCCCCTTTATGACACATTATCATTTCCCAGCTAAAGCTCTCTCTCTCTCCCCCTTCATTTTTGTTAGACGCTAACAAAAAAAAGCTCCCTCCACCAAACAGCTAATCCAAATAATAGTAATCTCTTTATAACCTTGACAAAAGTGTGCCTATATCAGCATGTTTAAAGGGTGGGTGAGCTCCACAATTCAAAAGGAGAGAAAATAATGATCAAATTTAACAAGGAAAAACATTTCTATTGTGGCTGGTGTAATTATATCTGAAGGACATTTTTATTCAATTCATTTTCAAGTTTTCCTTTATAGAGCAAGTTATAAACACACCACTACCCATTACATGCATACAAATACCTCTTTAGCGGCTCCTTCGGCACTTAATATTTCCTTTAACACCTGTCTGCTGCTTTGGAAAAGCAACCAAAATCAAGCTTGGTTTTAACCAGATAGAAAACTCTTAATGCAAATTCAAGATGCACAACAAATATTCAGACCCTAAAGAGAGGGTGCAAGTATGGAATGTGAATGTACACACACACACAGAGAGAGAGAGAGGGGGGGGGGAGAGAGAGAGAGAGAGAGAGAGAGAGAGAGAGAGATTCATAAAGCCCTGTAAAATGAAGGAGCTAGCAGTGCTTTGTATTGCCCAGAGACCAGCCTGGGAGCGTTTCTTGGGTCAGACTTTAGCAGGGGACCTACTACGATATCTAGGATATTTTTTACCTGCTCAGACTGGTTACCCTGAAGTTCTCTCCAATGGGCAAAGTTTGGTGGTAGAACACAGGCTTGATTTCATTCCATGCAATTTCTGGGATACGGGGCTATGAGTTTGTTTTGTTTTTTGCTTTTATTATGTGCTTTTATTTTGTGTTTTTATGCTGTGAACTGTCCTGAGATCTTCAGATGAAGGACAATGTTGAAAATATAATAATAATAAATAGTAGTAAGAAAATAATAATAATAGCATCTCTGGTGTTCCCAAGTAGGCTTGAATTCTGACACAGTGCCAGTAAAATGATAAAGATATATTAATCTTTTTCACCATACATTTGTCGCTTCCACACCAATACCTGGTGGTCATCTTACTGTATATTTACTAAACAGGGATGACATGAAACTGACTACAAACCAAATTGCATAAAAGATCCCAGCTGGATCAGACCCTATCCAGTCCAGCCTCTAGCAGTGGTTGGTGGGGCAGCAGTGCTTACCTAACTTCCTGTTGCTGTAGTGTGCCAGTAGGGAAAGAGTGAGGGGGTGAGGCAGTGGTGAGGTTGGCATGGTGCACATGCCCCAGTGGAGTCAATATGGCGCACCCGCTGGTGTCTCACTCTTGCCCTTCTTAGTAAGAGACAAGCAATGAGTTCAGGTAAGCACTGTTGTCCACTGCTACCAACCTTCTGTTTCTTGCAGTGGCCGACCAGATTTCTACAGGAAACCCATAGACAGGATATGAATGCAATAGCTGCCTTCCAGTGTTGTTCCTGACTGATATTCGGAGGCATCTTGCTTCCAATCCTGGATGTAGTACAGTCATAATGACCTGTAGCCACTGAAAGCATTGTAGCATAATGCACTACAGCATTTCTGTTGACTGCACCCAAATACAGTGGTACCTCGGGTTACATACGCTTCAGGTTACAGACACTTCAGGTTACAGACTCCACTAACTCAGAAATAGTACCTCGGGTTAAGAACTTTGCTTCAGGATGAGATCAGAAATTGTACTCCGGCGGCGTGGCGGCAGCAGGAGGCCCCATTAGCTAAACTGGTGCTTCAGGTTAAGAACAGTTTCAGGTTAAGAACGGACCTCCGGATCGAATTAAGTACTTGACCCAAGGTACCACTGTTATAAAATCTGCAATTTCTTCTTTTCCTTTCTTTTTTCAAATTAGGCCAATCTGTTTTCAAAAAGCAAAACTATACATAATCTGACCAGAACAAGAACAGTAGCTTCTCTTTCTCCAAACACACCCATTTATTTTGTATCTAATACCAGTAGGACGAGATCCTAGATGGCACTTCCAAGGTGTCAGGCAGTAGAAGAAAAAGCAGTTCTCTTTAAAATGATTTTTAAAAAGCCAACTCTATTTTCTAATTCTTCTTTAGCTATAGACTATCTCTAGCACTGGATAGGCACTATCTAGTTCTTTAGCTGTGCACATTTCATTTTGTTATCAAAGCCAACGAAATCACCGTATAGCTCAACATGAAACAACCAGCCATATTACAATGTCAACTCTGTGAGGCTGTAGAAGGCAGCATCCCCACTGTGACGCTGAAGATTCATTCACTAAATCATGAAACCTGTGTTGGCAGACAGCTTCCAAAGTCAACATCTAATACAGTGAACTATTTCAACCTTGACTCGGCAAGCTATTTGCTGTAATTATGGTGTGCACCGCATCAAGCCTGAAATGGTGGCGCATGTACCCTACCCCTTCCAGTTCCCAGTCTTGTCCTTTGATTCATTCATGCATCTCCCATTGAAATCAACAGAAGTTGTGTGATCATGAGCAAGAGCAGAATTGGGCTCTCGGGATTCTTCTGGCAGCTCAGCAATTACAGCACAATAATATACCGTGCAGAGAAATTTTGTGATGCTGTCTGACAATATCCGGGACATCAATGTCCTTGTATTTCCCTATCTTTTTTCATGAAAAGGCTCTGATAATTCTGCAATTAGCTCTTTGTTTTTATGGATTTCGCAATATTTTAGTAAAGTATTTTCTTGAGGAATGACTAAAAATAATATGAATATGGTGAGCTGAAACCAACTAATCTAAGTTGCTTTTTTCTGAGGAGGGTATCCCAATGTCTTCATTGCTCTTCTTTTCTACAACAAATTGAAGAAACAAACTGACATCCCTGGGGTATAATAATATTTCATAGTCTGGTCCATATTATTAATTTTAGATTTTTTTCCCCTTCTACCAGTATCCTTCCTCCCTTTGTTGTTGTTGTTGTTTAGTCATTTAGTCATGTCCGACTCTTCGTGACCCCATGGACCAGAGCATACCAGGCACTCCTGTCTTCCACTGCCTCCCGCAGTTTGGTCAAACTCATGCTGGTAGCTTCGAGAACACTGTCCAACCATCTCATCCTCTGTCGTCCCCTTCTCCTTGTGCCCTCCATCTTTCCCAACATCAGGGTCTTTTCCAGGGAGTCTTCTCTTTAATAGCTAGTAAATCAATGGAAATGTATTATGTGGCATAAAAAGTTTCCATCCCTTTAATTTGGCTAGGTTTTCTGATGTGTGACAGCCCCTCTGAGCTCTGCCTAGGGGTGTGAGAAGGCACCCATTTCCATATCACTCCATATTCATAGCATGCTTTCTGTCCTGCTACACTTTGGCTTCTGACAAAAACTATGTTAATCATCTCACTGCCCATTTTACATAATTAATTGTGATATCATCCCATTATTCCACACCATTCATTCCAATGCAAAGGAAACACAATGCAAATTGGAGGAAGAGGAGTCATCAATTATGTAACATTATGAATTGCTTAAGGGACGTGGGTGGCGCTGTGGTCTAAACCACAGAGCCTAGGGCTTGCTGATCAGAAGGACGGGCGGTTTGAATCCCCGCGATGGGGTCAGCTCCCGTTGTTCGGTCGCAGCTCCTGCCCACCTAGCAGTTCAAAAGCACTTCAAATGCAAGTAGATAAATAGGTACCGCTCTGGAGGGAAGGTAAACGGCATTTCTGTGTGCTGCTCTGGTTCGCCAGAAGTGGCTTAGTCATGCTGGCCACACAACCCGGAAGCTGTCTGCGGACAAACGCCGGCTCCCTTGGCCTATAGAGCCAGATGAGCGCCGCAACCCCAGAGTCGTCCATGACTGGAACTAATGGTCGGGGTGCCTTTACCTTTACCTTTTATGAATTGCTTGTAGACTGAAAACAACAATGGCAAATACAAATCAGCTGCTCTGACTCAGATCCTCTTAAGTCAAGTGCTAGTGTATAAGATCAGGATCTAAGCTCATGTTAAACCACTCACTAGTCTATGTTTTGAGCAGAATCTCAAGTATATTTGCCAAGAGCACATGGTCATAAAAAAACCATCAAGATGCATGAATCACTATGTGAACGCCACTATGATCAATGGGACTTGTGTTTAGCATTGCAACACCACTGTATACTTCTGAGTAAACATGTAAAGGATTGTGCTTCAGATGATACCTCCTTCTGCCAGCATTTTTGCTTGGGAAAAGGCATTGAGTAAAGACAATTAGATCACTGTATTTCCTTAACTGGCTGGTATGCAACTGGTAGAGGCAGAGGCGGGTTTTAATCATTTTCCTATTCTAAAACTCCATCACCTAGCCATTCGTTGATCATCCAATCAAACTTCATTCCCGAATAATCAAGAAGGATGTTTTATGAAGGCTGTTTTGTCTACAGAGGCTCAAAACCTAGATTTCAGAGGACTCGGATAGCTAACATATATATTTGCCAGCCAATTACCATCCTGCATAGTGGGCTCTGACTGCACTGCTACTTTAACAGCTCATTGCAGAGCTAATGAGGCTGATTTGAGAGAGCAGCTTCATGCAGTTGGCAGGAGGGTGACCTCTTCATCAATGAATGCCTAAATATTTCTTCATACCAAGCACCTCTATTAAACTTCAGAAGTGAAAACCCCCTTTTAAAATCCCTCTTGGGCTTTTACCACCTTTTATCAACCACTTATCATCCACATGAGCCAACTGCTTTTGAGGTAGGAGAGTCAACATAATTGCAAACAACATCTCCTGACAACGCCAAAAATATGTCATTGACATTTCTGATTTCTTTTTTTCTCCTGTATGGGCCATGTTAGGGATGCCTCAGCCATTTCAGACGCTCAGAGTGCTTAGAAAAGTATGAGAAACTGAATACCAGCATCATTATAATGTTGGTTCCCTAGGCATTACGAAAGGCTATTAAAGAATTCAAGCCACACTTCGGAAGCTATTCTGCAGCCTAATAGATCTCCCTGTCAGGACATATTTCCTCATTTTCTTTGTTCTGACATTCTAAATCAATATTCCAATTAAATCAATGGAACACCAGGGAGAAGCAAATACTAATGCCAAGACTGGGAATGTTCCTAAGCAGCAGTATAATCATAACCAAAGCAGTTAAGCTAAAACCATTTGCTAGAAAGAAAGAAAGAAAGAAAGAAAGAAAGAAAGAAAGAAAGAAAGAAAGAAATTCCTACAGCACAATCTTTAATAACTTAATACATCAGCACATTACAACCACTTACATTTTCTAATGATTGATAGAAAAGTATAGCGTACTGAGAAGGGGGAGAAAAATCTAACGACATTTTTAATCTTGGGAAGATGATTTTATAGCTGAAGCTCAAAAGTCAGTAAATCCTATTTCCACTTCAAGCCATATGGTGGAATCAGTTCTCAACTGGAGAATCTTTTCATTGTCATCGAAGTGCCCTCCAATTTTGGATTCCAATTCCCACCAGTCTTAACCAGCATAGTCACTGGTCAGTGATGGTGGGAGGTACAGTCCAAAACACCTGGAAGGTAAAATGTTGCTTATTCCTAGGGTAAAGCAACAGATAAAAGTAGTGTGAGCTAGTTGTTAAACATTTATTAATTAATTAAATTTGTATACCACCCTTCATCCAAACATCACAGGGTGGTTCACAACATAAAGTTACAAAATTAGAACACAAAATACATACACTGGAGAGTCCTGTCAGGAGTAAGCATGGACCAATGGTACCAAATAGTATAGGAAACAGCCTTACTAGAAAAATTAACCAATAAACTGAAACTGACACAGGGACAAATAGAAGAAGACACCTTCACCCCCGGTATGGCTCTCATTTATCACATATAGAGCCCAACAAGACAATGACAAAAATCCACCAACAGCATACAAATCAATATGGGTAACCAGATCCAAAACACACACACACCCCACTCACACATGAAAACAAAGACCACCACAGCCAACCACAAAGGAACAGCCACACCGTAGGCCAACCCCAACCTCTCTTACCACCAAAGGAACACAAGTGAACAGCAGAGAACCCACACAAGCAACGCTGACACAAAATCCCACATATATTAAGTAAAATAGAAACATCACCACCCGACCCCACCCCCACTCATCTTTTCCCCCTCCACCTCTTTCCCCCTATTCTTCCTAATGTCTCAACAAATGAAACTGATTTGGGGGAGGGGAAGTCTTACGTGGAAAAAAATACGAGATGCATTGCACATACCTCTGTAAATCAAGAAAATCTTTAATAAAAATACATTTTTAAAAAGAACACAAAATACATAACAAACAAATGAAACAAACAAATGAAAACAAACCAATAACCTCCCCTCCCACAAATGGACATAATAGTGACTTCTTACCAAAGCTCATATGCTTCAAATGTATCTTTTTATTAAACAGCAGTAGGTACCGTAAATAAGAAATAGACTTCATACTAATGCAAAATAAGCCCACTGTGTTCTGCAGCAGTTGTTCTTCTTCAGGTTGTTTGTTCAAAACTAAAATATAAATGAAGCTATTATACTATGCTGTGGTTTGCTTTTCCTACAGAGGCACCTGCTTCAGTTTTTCCATATTAAAAAAGCAATAGCAACCCAGTTCTGAAATACTGTTATCCATTTTGGTGTCACCCACCTCCCCCAAAAAACCTGGTTCACAACTTCTAACAGGGTCCCAGTCAATTTTAACATACACTAGTTATCTGATTTAATTAACAACTGTGTGTGTGTGTGTGTGTGTGTGTGTTTGGTTCTATATATAATTTGCTTTGCAATCCAAAGCCAAATACATTTGGAATTAATAGTTCTTATTTTGCTACTGGGTGCAATGCACTTAATTCTTTTTATTCTACATATTTACAGGATGGGCTTTTTATTTTTATTCATTTCTGTTATCCATCACAATGGTGGAGAGCCTATATTAAAAGGTTATGATTATAATTGTGCTGTCTAAATGGAATTGGCTGGGCCTCCAATCTTCTGGCGCAGTCGGACTAGCCAAAGGCCTTTCCAAAACTATATTAGTGCTCACTAATGCAAAATCCAAATGCCCACTGCTACAGCAGATTCCATCATTGGTGGCTGCTGTGATATTTTAGCTCAGTCCACCTAGTTATTTTCCCAGGTCTGAAAGAAAGCTACATGTACATTCTTAGATCCGGCAAAATGACCAACTAGCCGAAATGTTGGTGTACCTAACAACAACTGAGAAAAAGAGCAAAGGAATTTGAGCAAATAAATACACAAGCAATTGTTTCTATTATTTCCAATCCTTGCTTCCCTGCCCCCATTTTTTTATTTGCATGACTTGATTAAAAAATAAAGATGAAAAACAAGATCCCCAATTATCTATACTGCTAGATTGCAGAATATTAGAACCACAATTGATAAAAGCACTGAAATCAGCAAGGTAGGACTGAGTCAACACATCATCCCTCAGTTCAAAACCCTTTTGCCTGTGCTTGGGGGTGGGGGGGGCAGAAATATTTATGAAGCTCACCCTTTGTACTGGAGGGAGGGAGAGGATGGACATTGCCTCAGCAACTATGACACATCCCCTATCTTTCCATAGGTTTGAAGTCCATCAAGATGTTTCAATGGGACTGACTGCCAAGATGCAGCCTTGCTGTGAGTGATGATGAAACCACTGAGTATTACTGAGTATTTAAATGTTTTGTTTCTTCTCAGAACTATTTCTTTAAAATATGGATTCCCTCCCCCTATTTCTGCATTATCATGTTGAGGTCAATATACTGTTTCCAAGCCAAGATAATCCTTTGTTTACGATAATGTAGATTGTTGTATTTTAAGTGTTTGTGTGTATTACCAACTGGCAAAAACTCCTGTCTATTAGGTACCATATGGTATGGCAGCTTGCAGTCCCATCACTAATACTGGATATATTTTTCACTATTGTTTGAATAAAGCAAAGGCATTTATTTTTAAATTTCATAAGTGTACCAAACTGAGCTGTTTTCTGTGCTGTGTTACACCCAAGTAGTACAGTAAATAGGGTTTGGATAAGCAAATGTTGGATTGGAGTCATGTTGCTATGGGCAGAAATGCCCCTTCTGTCCATGGAAAGCTTTTTTCCTCTTCTGGTCCTGCTTTGGAGCAGATGGGACATAGCGGTGGGGACTTCAGGAGGAGGGAATCAGCAAAACTCGCCTCCTTGCTCCACCAGCAGAAGTGTCTTCTGTGAGCCAACCAGTTGTGTAAACTGCAACTTCCCCAATTTTCCTCCCCATGATTTCAACGTTTCTGAAAACTATTGAGTTGTGTGACATGCTCCCACAACAAAACTTAAACTATTGATCTGGGGAGCGCATTTGCTCTGCATTGGGCTATGGTACTTACAGTATGCTGTGTGCCTGTAATGTTTGTTCTCCCTTCATCTTTTGGTTCTGATGTCTCTAGCAAAAGGGTAGTGGTTAGCAGGCTGTCTGATTTTTACACTTCTAGGAAATTCAAGTCTCTTCCCTGCCTTGGGTCTGTAGGCACTCACTGCTGCTGTTGTTGTTAAGATAAAGCACTCGTTATACAGGAACTGTTGTGAACTCTTTCTTGCAGCATGTGTGGGAATGAACAAGGAATGGTTTAAGAGATACGGTCCTGTCATTGTTTAATCATCACATACTGATGCTTAATGTGAATGTGTCATCAAGTGCAGTGCTGTAACTGGTGTGTGCTGATGGTCTTGCAAATAACTGGGAGCTGTAATCATTGTTGCTATTGGAAAGGGTATGGGCAGTGCTTTTTCTGGGGGGACGCAGGGGTACACATACCCCTAAACTTTTTGTGAATCTTTGTACTTTTGTCCATTTACTGTATTTATTTTTCCCTTTTCTATAAAATGGTGATTTTCTTGAGTCAAAATGAGAGTCCCCTAAACAATTTTTTTTTAAGAAAAAGAAGCACTGAGTATGGGAAAGCATATAACATCAGCTAGAGTCAACAGTATGGACTGACTCCTAGGTTTGCCTTGTTTAATGATCAAAAAAGTAGAATGGAAGACAATTTCCATTGCCATCAATGCACAGGGGTGACTGGGGATGGGTGGGTGGAGGGAGAGAACAGAGCCTACTTTTCAGAAGAGAGCATTCCTGAGAAGCTACAGCTATGCACTGAGTGTAATTTGGAGAGCATGCAAAAAATGGTGCAGCCAGCACATGGAAACAGCAGATTCTCCAGGACTGCCTTGTCATGGACTCACAAAGCTTGGAGTAATTGCAGGGTGGCTTTGCACCCTTGAGAGTGCCACAGGCTGAGTGGTCATGAAAATCGATCCTGACACTTCACACTAAACTGGATCTATTCCAGGAAACAGACAGCTAAAATACAGGTTCCACAGTTATGATATACTATAATAATTAGCCCCATGATTTGTGACAGGTTTCCTCTGCCTCCAAAAAAAGAAAGGCACGATGATGGTGCTGGCATAGCCTCCCCCTCTATCTTTGCCTTAAAATTGCACTGACTTTCAAACTTCCTCTAGGATTAAAGGTGTATAAATCACCAAGAGTTCAGCTATTCCCATTTTTGAATGCAAAATCTTATTTTACTTTCCTGGGGGTGGAACTTGTAAACATTTCCTTCATCAGCTTCTAGGTTTCCCAGCTCATTTTTCTGTAGATCTGTTAGAAGTGATGAAACGTTTTAAAATATTATGGTCAAAATACAGTCGTATATTTTGGATGCCACTGAGGAGTATCAACATCAAGACCAGAACAGAAACCAGATATCTGTTGATTAAAACACACACACCCATATTTCAGAAACATAGATTCAGTGCTTTTTTTCCCCTGGAGGTACTCAAGGGGATTAAGTACAGGCACCTCTCCCCCCCCCAATGTTAAAAGTGTGGCACTTACAACTTCATGGTGAGTACTAACAAATAATAATAATAAAACATTGCATAGACTTATATAAATCCTTAAAACCTCAATACCTTAAATCCTTAAAACCACAAACAGAAGTTTTCTCCTTTTCTTTTACTTCATTTCTTTATCTATTTTTATTTTTTTATGTTTAAAAAATGCTGGAGGTTTGATGTTCATTTCTATATACTGTTCATTCTTCAATAAAAATTCAAACAAAAAACACCCCAGTACCTTTTGAGAAGTAGGCTTTTTATTTAAAAAAAAATTCTGAAGAAGATAAAAGACCTACATAGCATAGATTCAACCTCCAAAATTCCCTGTAAGGTGAAGGGCCCTTTCTTATTGGTAGAGAACCTCTCTCCCTTTCTCTTCCTATCCCCACATGTCCACATCAGCATATCCATACATGATCCCTGTATGTATGCTCTGTTTCTATGTGTGATAACAATCTCACAAGGAAGAGTAGGAGCATGCTGCAAAACCATGCCTACTCTGGCACACCTCCTTCCCCTTCTATATCATCCCCCCAACCTCTGTCATTATTTGACAGGAACTTACATACAGTACATATAAAAAGGTCTTTCAAAGCCAGGGACTGCCTTTGTTTGTGATCTGTACTAGCACAATCACATAGTTGTTCATTTTGGGTTTTGCTTTTTAACATGCTGCTTGCTAATTCCATGGAGATAGCTGTATGAAAGGGAGGCACGGACAGCAGACCAGTTAATATATAGGCATTACATCATTAGAATGATAATAATAATAGTAATAATAATAATAATAATAATAATAATAATGTGGGACCATGACAGTCAAGGCATGTAGAAAGTGTTTTTCAGTCAATAAACCACAGGGCAATTTCACAGCTATATTCTTAGCAGAATGAGTCATTCTGCCAACTTCCTTGCATTTTTTTAAATGACCTGTACTTCATAAAATAGCACTTCTGTTTTAGTGGACAATATCCTTTTATATTTCTGTTTTTAATAGCCAGCTTGCTCTAAGGTTTAACTTAATAAAAATGTCATATATTATTCTGAGGCAATTTTCTCAAAATAATGGGATGGATTTATGTACAGTAATGGTGGACTTCAATAAAACTCCAGCTGGAATTTTAGACATTTTCTGTGGCTTGCTAGGCACTTTGTAAGTTGATCTAAAGGAAGAATAATGTCATCATCCATCTCATAGAGTCGCAAAGAGGATCAGGGAATCAAGGATGTGCATTTCTGCTTAATAAGATTAGCCACATTGACAGAATTTTGTTAAAGTTATTCTAATTTGGCTGAGTGAACTTCCTCTAATCAGGCTCAGATATAGGCTTTAAAAACACACACACAAATTATTTCCTCCAAAGTCAGAAAATAGCTTACTTATTTCAGATCCATTTCTAAGCCTATTTCAGATCCTGTCGTGACCCCCGTGATATTCCTGGGAGCAGAGCAGGATCTTCTTGCCTTCCTACCAAGCTGCATTTATCCTCTGCACTTAGCTTTGCTATTAGACTGGAAGCAACTGTGAAAGGAGTAAGTTTCTCTCTCCTGCCCCTTTTTAATGTCCATTCCTCGCCAATATCCTCCTGCAATGCATCACAGCCACAGGGGAGTGTTGTGCACCATTTAGGTAGCACTCTGGCAGGCCTAACTGGATGACTGCCTCAACTGAAAGTACAAAATAAGATGCTCTCCCCAAATCATCTCAAATGTACAAAGAAAATGGGTACGGAAATTAATGTGTAGTCCTGTCCTTAATGGTAGAGAGCTTTCAGCTGATGGGTCAAATCCCACAATATCTGCTTGCCAGCAGAATGGACTTTTATTCATGGTACAAGGCATGCACCCCAAAATCTGCTCGGGGGGGGGGGTGAGGGACCATCTGGAGCAGATTGGGAGCAGCAGGAGATGTGTGAAGGAGGAGAGGAGGGAGAAGTTCCACTCAAATGACCTTGGATATCACCCTACTGGTTTAAATGAACTGACAAGACAAATCACACAATCAGCAACATTGACATGGTGAGGAATGGGTTGAGGGTCATGGCCAAGGATCCCATCCCTGTCCCAGAGGACAAAAAGAACAGGGCTTCTGAACCAATCCAGGGCACATTCAGAGCTGAAGAAATAGCTCTAACTTCATTCTCTGATGATGACTCCTCCCCAATCCTACCAGCAGGCTCTCCACTATGATACTAAGTGCAGGAAATATGGAAGAAATGCCTGCATAGCATTCCATAGCCTGCATAACAAACTGTGACCTTGTTACAAGCTCTGTCCATGAACCTAGGGATTCATATACTGTATGTCTGTTGCTTTAGAGCAGCGTTTCTCAAACTTGGGTCTCCAACTCTTGTTGGACTACAACTCCCATCATCCTTAGCTAGCAGGACCAGTGGTCAAGGACGATGGGAATTGTAGTCCAACAACAGCTGGAGACCCAAGTTTGGGAAATCCTGCTCTAGGGCTAGTTCAGCTGGTTCCAAGCCAGTACCAGAGCTACACTATAGGCTCTTTAGAGCCAGTGTGGTGTAGTGGTTAAGCGCGATAGAGTCGTAATCTGGGGAACCGGGTTCGCGTCTCCGCTCCTCCACATGCAGCTGCTGGGTGACCTTGGGCCAGTCACACTTCTTTTAAGTCTCTCAGCCCCACTCACCTCACAGAGTGTTTGTTGTTGGGGAGGAAGGGAAAGGAGAATGTTAGCCGCTTTGAGACTCCTTCGGGTAGTGATAAAGCGGGATATCAAATCCAAACTCTTCTTTTATTGTTACAAAATCTCCAATAAATCTGTATCTTGAATTCAGTCTCATAGTGAGCTGTCCGTGGTCCTGACCAATTGCTGCCTGTGCAGTGCAATGCCTGGCCCCAAGTTCCTGCGATCGCAAGTCTGACATGGGAAATAGAAATCAACGTGGACGTCATTGCACTGGTGTTAAAGTGGCTGCTTCACCATGAGCACAGTTTGTTACCTATACCACTAAACAATGCACTACTGCCAAATCTACTTTTCACATTTTGTAGTGCTAGGGTTATCTGAGTTTGGATCACTGCCTATTCCACCCCCACTCCCCACAAAACCCCCAGAAACAATCTATAAAGATGTAACTCACTGTGATAAAAGCCTATGAAGCTAGTTTTTTGTGTTATATGTTAATATTTGTTCTAGGCAAATAAGAATACTCACATCATAATCCCCAACAGGAAATCCTAACATTATCCTCTCACAGGTAGTCTTGGCTTGTGTTAGTTGAGTGCAGGTAATGCTAATGGAAGAGGCACCACAGCAGGTTTATGTCAAACACATGGCTATATCCTTTTTACACACACACATATGGGGATGGATGTCATAGTAGGCTGAGCTCAGATATATTCTTACAGAGGCACATTTATTTATTAATTCATCCCATTTTAGCCTGTATTCAATTTTCAGCATAGTAACATCACTGCAATACAGCTGTACAGGGGGAAAAACCCAGCCAGCAAAAATGGAAGAATAAAATGAAAATCACACTTCACTGAGGTCGCGGTACAAGCCTATGCACAAATTAACTGCTATTTCCCCTTGCTTTCTGCTTCCTTTCCTTTGCATTTCAAGATTTATTTTCTTAGCATTTTTATTTCCAACCCATGTATTATTTTATTCTTGTTTCAGTGCAGAGGTTAGGTACTTTTTCTTTGTTTTATTTCAGATGCATAGATAATTGCTGCCTGTTTGGGAGGAAGTTCAGGAGTTGAGGTCTCATGAGCCACTGTTCAATTGTGACACTGCATTGAATATTGAAATGAGAGGGATCCCTTCTCTGTTATGCTTTTTAGGAAACAAAGTTTCATGTCCATACTTTTACAGTACTGAATGGCAACCGTGGGAGCCTTTCCATAAAGATCTTAAACAAAATGGCTTCCTTACACCGACTTATAGTTGGGTTAAGAGTGTTACTTTTTGTATATGGTTTTTTAAAACTTTGTATACATTGCTCCAATGAGACCTTCTCTGAGACCATATAACACCGGTCCTGAAAGACCTACATTGGCTCCCAGTATGTTTCCGAGCACAATTCATTGTGTTGGTGCTGACCTTTAAAGTCCTAAGTGACCTAGGCCCATTATACCTGAAGGAGCTGCTCCAGCCCCATCACTCAGCCCAGACACTGAGGTCCTCCTCCAAGGGTCTTCTGCTGGTTCCCTCACTGTGAGGAGTGAAGTTACAGGAAACCAGGCAGAAGGCCTTCTCGGTAGTGGTACCCTCCCTGTGGAACGCCCTCCCTTCAGATGTCAAGAAGAAAAATAATTACACAACTTTTAGAAGACAACTGCAGGCACGCTGTATCGAGAGGTTTTTTAATGCTTGATGTTTTCATTATGTTTTTATATATGCTGTAAGCCACCCAGAGTGGCTGTGGAAACTCAGCCGCGTGGGCAGGGTATAAATGTTGTTGTTGCTGTTGTTGTTATGTGTGATAGTATGTGGGTTTTTTGCATGTTTTCAGATACATATTTTTTTAAAAAAAACAAAAACAAAAAACAATTGTATCGTTGTGTTACTTTTGTGTTTGCCACCCTGGGCTCCTTTAGGACAAAGGGTGCAATGTTAATTTTAGGATGAATTACATAATTAAATAACTCACAGTCTGCCAACTGCTTATGTTAAACACTAGAATGCAGGCTTAATTTACTGACTGACTTTTCCAGATGAGCAAGGTTTAATCTACTTTTGATAAACCCAGTGTTTTACAGAGCACACTCCATTAACTCTCCCAGTATTTAGGAATCTGTCAGGTAATTGACTTAACAGTAGCCATCAACTCAGCTTTCACCTGGAGAGGATGTGCGTTGCGGCTTGCTAAATTCTCACAAACACATAAGCAGCTTGAACGTGCCTGGGCAAGAGCTTCAGAGATCATGGCTTGAAGCAGTCGTATCCAGAAACCAGAATGGTCTTGTCTGAAGTTCCAAGCACATAAGTGTCCTGGCAGTCTTGTCCAAAGCTATCACAGATTGTATTTTTCTGCGCTGAAAATGTATTTGGTTGTATTGAATGGTGGTTTTACACTAGCGGAAGGCACTTCTACTTGTGGAGGAATAAGCACCTAATTTTCACCAATCCCCTCTGTTTTCGGCACACCTCCATGCCACATCTAATGCTGTTCCGCAGGCTCTCCTATCCACCAGGAACAGCTTTTTACAGAGCATACAAGGCTGCAGTGGGACCTTACAGTGAAGGGCAGGTAAAATATTAAAATAAACAATAAAATAATAAGGGGAATTGGCAAAAATCGTGGTGTCGTGCCTTGTGTAAGTCCATCCAATTTCTCCTAATGTAATGTATAACAACTCACTGTATGTATAACCCATAGCTGTTGCTAATCTAAGCCCAGCCCCCTAATATGTATGGGAAGCTTATACAAGCTGCAGACTGGACTTATTTTTCAAAGAGTGATTTAGGTTCCGTGTCTTCTTTAAAATGACCCCAAAGTGTATCACTAAAAACCCTGTGATAGGCTTGCCTGACAAAAATTCTTACTGATTTATCAAGTTCAGCCAGACGGTGTCTATCTTAAAACCACTAATCTGGCAAAAGTCAGAGTCACTTCTGGGAGACACAAAATGGCTGATCATAAATTTACACTGTCACCAAGAATGCTGACTTGTACCAGCTCTGGAGAAACACATTTCATTCATGATGTGTCCATTACTTCAGAAATGCAGAGCAAAACAGGAATATATAGGCATTGCTTTTGAAAAGCTGATCCTCCATATTCATGCTTCAAATTATTCATAATTATTATTGCCATTATCATTATTATCATTACCACTAATACTACTTAGCAGCAGTCTGGTCTTGCTGTTTTATTACACAGTTGGATAGGATGACATGTAACCATAAGTAAAATTGCATACAGGGTTTGAATTTGTTGCAGTTGCCTTATGAGATGGAAGGAAAACTGTTAATGTGAAATATATTGTCTGGAATTATAAAGGACACATTGCTACCATGGTAATATTTTTAAAATTAAACATGCACAGTAGGTGTTTATTACCTCCGTATTTCAGTTAATATACACTATTCCTTCCTGCACAGATACAGCTCTTAACAATGTGGTTATAGTATATGGCTGCAGTGTGCTTTATGCCTATCCAGCACATCTAGCCCAACAGAAGCAGTTTACAAGTTAATAATGCTCAGGAACAGAGTAAAAACCACAGAAGCAACAGCAATGTATTCAAAAAAAGGAATCTGACACCAGGTACAAAATTGCCAAAAATCAACAGAGCAGGATTCCTCCTCAGCTACACATTTGGGATGCCACAAATACACCTGCCTTATTTCCTGATATTGCCGATAAGAGCCCAGTTATGCATTATGTGGAAAGACAGGGGTCAGCAAACTTTTTCAGCAGGGGGCCAGTCCACTGTCCCTCAGACCTTGTGGGGGGCCAGATTATATTTTTTTTTCATGGGGGGGAGGGGATGAACGAATTCCTATGCTCCACAAATAATCCAGAGATGCATTTTAAATAAAAGCACACATTCTACTCATGTAAAAACCAGCTGATTCCCAGACCGCCCGTAGGCCAGATTTAGAAGGCGATTGGGCCAGATCCGGCCCCTGGGGCCTTAGTTTGCCTACCCATGTGCAAAGATATGTAACTCATCCTGACAGCCTTTAAAAACAAACAAAAAACAACTTTTTAAAAAAGCAATGTTAAGAGGAGGCAATGTGAAACAGAAAAGCAACTTGGGGCAGACAGTTCTCAACCATTTCCCTACCTCTCAGTAGCCAGAGGCAGATTTAGGGCAGTGTGACTGGTTCCACTGCGTTGGGTGCAGAGCCTAGGGGCATCACAACTATGACATAGCAGATTGAGCAGAACAGAAGGCGTTGTCAGGAAGAGGCAAATGGGGAAAGAGCTAAGGGGAGAGACCAGCACTTATAGAGAGCCGAAAGAGATAATTAGTAGTCTGTCGTCTGACAGTGAAGAGGAGGCAGGGAGGGGTGAGGATGAGCCCGGAACTAGTCATTCTGTAAACAGAGGAAATCAGAGGCGGGGTTTCCGCAGACTTGCATGTTGGGGGAAAAAAAGTAAAAAGAAACCAGATGCGGCATCTTTGCCGACAGGGTCGGACATGCTCCGAAGCACTGGAGATGTTCTTTTGAACTTTGTAAATGAATCAAAGAGATTGTAACTGGCAGCAAGCCTGGAGTTTTTATCTATGCCGGCTTGGCAGCACACACCTCTTACAGGCGTGAAGCAAGGGGGCACCAAATTTTGGCTTTGCACAGGGCGCTGCTTAAATTTAAAAGAACAAAGTCTCCCCCTGCAGTAGCCCTATGCAGGTGTTAACCTTTGGACATGTAAACATGTGGCAAGGATGAACATGCTTGCTCTTCCATCCTTCCGCTGCCATTTCTGTCACCATACATCTCTAAAGTGGGGAGACTTTGGTGCCCTTGGAGGTGCCCCATGGATTTTACAACCCTGACTAGCACCTGTCTACATTGCTCTAATTGTGATGCTTGCATAGGGCTACTATGTGAGCAAAACCGACCCTTTCCCAGGCTGTTTTCCTCAGGCAAGTTTCCAAATATAAGTCCTGAAGATACTGTCTAATGTTTCGTTTCTTTGTATGGAAGGAAGTAATGTATAAAGTCTAGAAACCACTTGAAACAAGTGTGTGTGTGTTTGTGTAGTAAAGACAGTATAAGAGGAATATATGATTATAGCAAACGGTGAACTCTGTTGGTTGCAAGTAGTGGGTGGGTGTGTCAATTTAGATCAGATACTGAAGTTTGGGGAAAGGTTAAAACACCCATGCTTCTCCTTTCCATACAAGTTAATGTGCTCCATTGCTGCAATGGAGCAATGATTCAAAGCGTACCACTAACAGGAGGCCACAACCACCAAACCTTCCACACCCAGTTACAATCCTGTTACTAGATAGAATTAAGGCTTTCTATAAATGCAGAAAAATAAGAAGCAGAATTAACAGAAGTAGATTTTTTTTTTCAATGTTATAAAGTATTAGAACTGTAAAGAAAATCTGTGGAATTTGCCTGGCATACCATCTGTAGAGAAACGATAAAAACAGAAATAACAATTCCATACCATTTGGTCCTTGAGCCTGCCAGAAAACATTTCCTGAAAATACAGTTTAATCTGTCAAGCTGGATCTGTTTCACTTAAGGTGGAATCACAATACGATGAGGTGAGTTTTGTTTGTATGATTGATGCATTGCAACATCATTAATTTGTTCTGTAAAATTACTGCATTGCGGCTTGATTATTAGGAATGAGAAGTTAGTGCTGCCCAAAGCCACATTTCCCTTTCCCCAGCAAGTTAAGGAAATGAATATACCGTATTTTTTCATGTATAAGATGCCCCCATGTATAAGACACCCCCTACTTTGGGGGACTCCGAATTTAGAAAATGGGCACATGCACTATCTGTGTATAAGACGCCCCCAGATTTTAACCTTATTTTAAAGTAAAAACAAAAACAAAACAGTCTTATACATGGAAAAGTACGGTACTTTAGCACATACACTCCCTCCAAAAATCTGAGCAATTATCCCGAAATTCATGGCCAATGAGAGAAGCCATCATTATGGTGTGTGCAGGGTCATTTCTGTACTGTGCATATATACAATATATGTATAATATATGTATATACAAATAGGGCATAAGTAAGCACTCTGGGTGCCTTTCTTCCCCATATGTAGATCACACGGGTTATGACCGTAGCTCTTTGAACCTACACTTTCCTTAGCAGACGAAGGCCCCATTAACACTATACAATTAAAGCAATGTCATACCAAGTTAAAAAGGTATGGCTTCCCCCCAAAGACTCCTGGAAGCTAGCTTTTTTTAAAAGGTGCTGAGAGTTGTTAGGAGACCCCTATTCCCCTCACAGAGCTACAGTTCCCATAATGATGTTCTCAGTCACTTAACAGCTTTCAGCACCCGTAACAAACTTTAGTTCCCAGGATTCTTTGAGGAAAGACATGACTGGGGTCCAGGTTTCCTTTGTGGCAGGACTTGAGGAGAACTATGCTGCTCCAAAGCTCTGATTAACAAGTATCACAGCACAGAGGAACAAGCTCCCCACCCCCCACCCCAGAATACCTTATATAAACAGAGGTTTATATTGCTCTAAACTACCTCCGCTGTCCCAGGAAGCCCTTTCATCTGAGCTGCGGTAGAAACCAGCTTTCGTCAGTAATACAAAATCGGTCTTGCAAGCCTTGAGCAATGAAGCAGATAGATTGTTTCATTTTCATTTATTTTGGGGAGAAAAGCAACAACCCAATGAATGCATAAGCATAGAGGCCTATTATTTTTGTATGTAGTATTGACAGCTCAGCCAAAAAGAAAAAGAAAGTACAACCCTTTCCCAGCTATTTGCAAATAAAATGAGACTGTCTTACAAAAGTTTGTAAGCTTGTAACATTCCATTCTGCTGGGTTTTAAAAATTTATTCTCCATAAAAAGCAGTTGGAAACCAAGGCAATGGTCATCAGCCAACACAGAGTCATGCAGGGACTAGCCCAATTCAGTAAGTGTGCATGATTATTTATCTTTACAGTTTGTCTGTTTCCCCAATTTCCAAAATTAGATCTAATGCTCCATTAGCTGTTGTTTCTATAGCCTGCACTTATAACAAATCAAATGCCTTTGGCCATTCTGCAAGGAGCAAGGCATGGCTGTTTAACTTGTGCAGAGATCTAGTGATCTCTAAAAGGTAGAAGGATGCAGTCTGTTGTTCTATGGATCTATAGTTTTAATAAGACATGTTCATTGCCATTTCTGAAAAACAGAGTCATAAAATATGTGCCACCAGGGGTGATGTGGACCCCTCCATCTTTGCTTCTGCTTGGGGGTCATTTGTGATTTATATGACCAAACAATTTAAAAGTTGGCACATTCCCACTAAATGAATTTATTTGGCAACATGAATATTTGGTATTTACATATGAACCTTTCAGTCCACTACAGAATATATTTTATGCCAATAAAATTGTAATTTTATTAATCCTTTTTTCTATACTTTTTATCTGTACTTTTTAAGTACAGATAAGGTGATCCTATAGAATCAGCAGCTGGCTGCAATCAACCCTTGGGAATCTTATTCTCTATTAGAGCCACTGACTTTTAAGGAAAGGGCTGCTGGGTCTGCAATGTTTTTATTGTAACATTCTGTATGTGATCATTTATATGTCTGTATTTTCATTCCATTAAAGCTTAAAGTTTTAAAGTTTAAAGTTTAAAAAGCCAGTCTGTAAACATATTATTTCAGTTTGATTTGCAAAAATCAAACTTTAAGTAATCAATAAACTATTTTTTAAAAAAAACAACTCGTGCACAGATGACCTACATCATGGCTGCTGCAGATAAGGGTTGATCTCCCTGGCCTTGTTTTCCACCCTTGGCCGCCATTTTGAATCTATCACCTCATTGTGATTTTATAAAATGCATCAAAACCAGAGTGAAATAACTTACTTTTCATAATTTTCCAGTGGGGCGGAAGCAGAGTTATGTGTGAGAGCTGGGCTAGAAGCAGGCCACAGATGGAAGCCTGATAGAGAAACCATGCTTGATCTCTGCTTGAATCCAAGGCTGTAGCTATGGGAGAAGCAAAACCTTCTTGGGGTGTTAAATGCTGTGATTCCCTCCATTGTAGTCTCAGGTTGTACAGTATATATGTGTAAATGAACCATATACCATAAACAGAGACACCACAGTCTACACTGTCCCTCATTCCAAGGAAACTGAGCCCTGGAATCTCACACCACTCAGAGATTGGAGTGGCATGCAACAGTATGTATTTTTATATTGTAAATTGTCCTGTGAGCCTCAGATGTGATACTGCCCCCTCCTCAAGTGTGCATAATTATGACAGCCATTCTACTGGGCTACAGAACATGAAAGGAGAAGCAGGGCTATCCGCTCTGCACTGCTGAGAGACCACTGACCATTGTCCTCCCTCAGCTGTTATTGTCTCTTCCACTGTGCTCTGGGTGTTCCTGGTCATCTGCGGTGCCAGCTACCTCACAAATGTGCCTTATTTGCATGGTTTTTCATATTTGAAAGCTACTGTTACCAGTTGTGTAAAAAGTGGAGAAGCTAACACTCTCCTGAGCAGGCTCCCTTCCTATCTAGATCTCTCTCCTCCCCTCCAAAAAACCTCTTAATTGCTTTTCCTTAAAATCAGCAGAATCTGATTCCACATATAGGCAATACTTCAGGAGGCTTTCTTCTTGTGTTACCTGTCAATAAGCTATTTGTCTGGGAGAGGAAAGGGGGTGGCTAGATCTAGCTCACATTTCCCATCTCAAAGAACTGATCTAAATGAGAACTGGGTTTTTGACTGGACCTAAACTTGGCCACATAGCCCTGTCAGCTTGGGGCAGAGACCATGTACGTGGCTCCTATTTGTTGCATGCAATTTTCTTTTCCAGATATGTTGAGCACCATAACTTATTTGCAGTATCTAGGGATGAGGAAGGAATTAAATTCAATTTATGTTTAAAGGCAAACTTACCTAATTCTAACCTTTTGAAACAGTGTAGGTTTCATAAGATCCTGATTTGTAGCTTCACATGGTCATACCACAACTGAATATTGTATTTATGACAGTAAAACGAAACAAAAAGAATCAAGATCCAATTGCAGTGTAAAAATGCATATTCAGTGCTTTTTTTCTGGGAGGGACGCAGGGGTATGCATACCCCTAAACATTTTGTGAATCTAAGTTTGGCCTCGTTGAGGGGCAGTATTTCAATATGAGTAGGAAAATGAGAGTACCTCTAAACATTTGTTTAGAAAAAAGCACTGTGTATATCTCTCTCTGTGTGTGTGTGTGTGTGTGTGTGCGCGCGCGCATATGCGTGTGTGCATATGCATGTGTGCATATGCATGTGTGTGTGTGTTAGTATATTCTTCAGAAGGATTATTGGTTCCTGAGCTGAAAACAAAATGGTTTTCCCAAATCATACATAGTACTCAAATTGCTGAAGCCATGACAAATCCTCAGGCTTCTGTTGATTTTTAAATTGCCATGTGGAAGGTTTTCAGTTGGCCTGCCTTCTTCTCTCCCCATCTCCTTTTGCCATCTGGATATTCTTAAGGTCAATGACAATGAATGGAATAATTCTTAATTTCAAAGGCATGTCAGGGAATTAATATATGCCACAAACACAACACAACCTTTTCCCTTTGTTTCATAGTAACAGAAAGTTTAATTAAGCTATCTTGCTGACTTTTTATTTTTCTGTATCTTAGGCCAGCTTTGGATTTGCCCTACCTTCTGAAACTGTATTTAATAATAATAATTTTATTATCTGTACCCTGCCCGTCTGACTGTGTTGTCCCAGCCACTCTGGGCAGCTTCCAGCATATACAGAAACACAGATTTCTTCTTTTATAGTTAGTGATCTCCTTGACATCTGATGTGATTTACAAGTGTCTTGGTGCTTGGCTCTATAATCACAAGCACGTAACCAAAACATAACTTCCAATAACAGAAGTGAGTCAGACAGTTGTTACTATAGGTTATGTAGCCAGGTAGGAACATAGAAAACTGACTTGCACCAAGTTAGTCCATGGTTCATCTAGCTTTGTTTGGTCTACATCAACTTGTTTCTATAGGGTTTGAGACACTCCCAATGCTACTTTGAGATGTTGCAGGTTCAATCTGTGCCCTTCTGTATGCAAAGTAGATGCTCTACCACTGGATTGTGGCCATTTCCCAGGCCTATTTGATAGATTGGTAACTTACTAATAGGGAGGGATAAAAAAAAAAAAATTGCATTTTGGGAATTGCCCCAATTCACATTCCCAAGCTAATGCACAAATAGGAATGTAATAATGCATCAGATTCAAAGCATATAACAATATTGCTATATAAAGCATAGAAGGGGGCTTTTATGACAAAATACATTTAATTTTTAAATGTGTGAAATTCCATGCAGATTTTTAAAAAAAATGACACAGAACAAACTTAGAAATGAATACATATGGAATGGACAGGGACTGGGAACAGGTTGATCCATCCACAGCTACTAAGGCCTTTTAGCTGGTGAATGTGCTGTCATCATGGTTTAAGTGAGACAATAATTTCTAATTACATCAGGCAATTACCGGGCAGGGTTTTCATTTTCAGAGACAGATTCTCACCCCAAGCCACAATCCTGGTAACGTGAACTAATTCAGTTTGATTCTATTCATTTCAATGGAACTAAACTGACAAGGTTCACAATGTAATTTTAACTGGGCTGTAAATTAGGATGTTATCCTGTAAGTAAATAAATGAAAGGAGTGCTCCCGCCCTATTTAGCTTCAGGTGATACTGCCCATCCTCCTAGGAGGCAAACCAGTAGCATGTGCAGTGGGGAAGAGATGAATAGTCACCCTCCAGCATCAGTGTCACTGATACTTATCTAGGGTAGGGTAGAGGCAAGACTATGAGCATGTGGTGGCGCCATCAGGAATACAAGAATGGTTCTGCTGGTACAGCTGTGCAGCCCAACCTGTCCATCACACCAAACACCCAACCAGCTAAGCATCTTAGGGTGGTACTCAACTAAGTTTGGTCCATTAATTTCAATTGGTCTAACTCTGAGGGCAGCTCCACACCACCGTGTGTGTGGATACTACTATGAAGTAGCAAAATTATTTTGGTTCTGCTTTGGATAAGATGATGGTGTGGTTGTATTTTCTGTGTTTTTCTTTCTTTTGTTTTCTGTTCATATATTTTTTCTATCCTGCGTTCATTTTGTATGGCCCCCATATTCAACAGATCTATTGATGCCAAAGCTTCAGATTGTACACACTTTTCCATGAAGGTTCATGACTGACAATGGAAGAACAGGAGCACTCTGGAAAATTCAGAGCTTTCAGATAGGTGACAACTAAAAGAGACTCATTTTCTTCTGAAATCTTCAAAGCAACAGCCTGGCTTGCAACCACCTGCAGGCTCCTGTGATAGGGCAGAGCTAGGCACATCTCTCATCTGCCTCTAGAAGGAGAAGCACAACCCCTAATTTATTTATAAAAAAGCAAACACAGAAAACTTGCTATTCGGCCATGGCTGCCATCTAAAAGAACACACATTTTTCATGCCTTGCCTTTAAATCCATGCAGCTACACCTCTCCTAATTGGAGAACACAGAGCTAATGATTAACAAAAGGCAAATGCAGCTTTATCCAGCTATCCAGTCCTTGTATTCCAAAGGGGAATTAATATTAGTGATTTTTTAATCAAATTGAAAGGCCTAGTTGTTACTATTATTTTAAGTTTTGTTGCAGTGGAGTGCTGGATACGTTATGTACTGCATACATGATAGAGTCCTTGCTTACTGGGATTTGGTCTTGTTACCCATCTGGTTCTTCCTTCATAAGTGTAGAACCTTCCATTGGTATCAAAATTCTCTTTCTTTCTTTTTAAGTTTGGTCCCAGTTCTCCAATCTGTTCAGGTCATATTGAATTCTGATTCTGTTTTCTGTGACACTATGGTCACATCCTTGATTTTATCTTCTGATTTCTTCTCTGACCTTTCCAAAATATCACAATGTCTTCTTTTACCCACACAAGCACACACTTTACAACTAGCTTGAGAGGAAGAGTTAACTAAAAGGCAACAATTGACCCAAGCTTCGTGGCCAAGCAGGTATCTGAACTTGGGTCTCCCATGTCTATAGCTAATGAAATTATAGTTATGCAGCTTGCATTATTTTAGAAAAGTGTTCCCTGCTCTTGCAAGTCACTTGGGAGCATGCATAAAGCAGATGAGGAGAAAAACATGTGAAAAGCATGGGAAAGGTTTTTACATATCAGTGCTGGTAAATAATTGAAATGTAGAATCAAGAAGTTGAACTGAAACAAGACTGTATGTGTGTATGTAGTACAGAGTGGGATTGTTTGATTCCCAGTGCATCAACTTTGCACAACTCAAGGTGACACACAAAACCAATGCTAATACATTATTCTGTTTTAGGACACACTTCCAACAATGTGTTTTTCCTCCTTTATTATAAATATGTCTTCCCAGTACAATTTAAATGTATTCATGTTTAGCTGCTCTCTCACTCTTTTTCTATCTTAAGGATTGATTGATTGATCTTAATAAGTCAAAGGAAAACTCACCCTCTGCAGATGAATCCCAGAAAATAAACAATTAAAAGTCCTTGATCTTCACTGGTTTCTGATTAATCATAACATGTAATCTCTGATTCTCTGTTGCTTTTTTTATACTAGAACGTCTGAACTGCTTGAGGAAAAGGGTGTAATCAGTCAAACATCATAGTTATAATATTTTTACTATCATTTCTGTAATTTCCTGATAGCCAGTCAAACAAAGCAAATTGCATTATCTTCCTTGATTTGGAATGATGAATCATTTCTACTGAGCATGATACTCAGTTTAATGCAAAAATCTTCATAAAAGCCCAGCACATTGCAGGCACATTCTGTGCATTGCCATTCCACAAATGATTGCTTCTTTGATCACACCACAGCTATGCCAGCCTGTTTAAAGCTCTTGTCAATAGGAATAAACAAGCTCAAAGTGTGTGTCTTAGTGACAGCACAAAACAGGCTGCAATCAAGCCCATGTGTTTCCAAAGACAATGCGTAAACAATAAAAGGTTAACGTCTAACCTTTGGTAATATGATAAAGTGTTGTTTGGGTAAAAGAAAATGCAAATATATTCACTTTTTGACTTTTCATTATACAAAAAGCTTATTCAGCCTACAATTTACCACCTCCCAAAAGTGTAAGACATTCAAAGGCATTCAGGGTATGTTAGAAAATGGCTATTTTCTTTCGATCTCTCTCATGTCATACAGAAAGCTGAAGCTGGACACACTTCATTTTAAAATGGCAGCAAATACAGCACATTTTCAGAGCAGGAGAGGACACGTTCAGACCTCCAGAAGGTATACAAGCCGGAAACATGGCCCTCTAGTCCACTGTCGGCCAGCAACCTATCAAAAGATGTCTCTCTCAACAGTTTTGATACTCCTCCAAATCTTTCCAACAGTGTTCATCTGACTCAACCTGTCCACAAACGCGTCACAAAAAAATCTGCACTATCTTCCTGAAGGGCACCCTATCAATAGACTGGTTCAGAAACGGTAATGTTTGGCAGGAATAAGTTCCTTCAGGTTTATCTGGCTGATTGCTCACAAAAGTACAGGTCCCATAATTCTTTGAGCGAAGTTTTTGTACCTCTTAATATTCAAGGCCTGGCTTGCCAACTAAGCAAGACATGGCTGCTCTTCCAACAATCCACTTTACAGGTTTACAAACCAAAGAATCAAAGAGTAAAGCAAGGTGCCTTTAAACACAAGCACCATATAAAAGGTATATTGTAACTATGGTTACATATTCAGTCACTGAATCCAAAGGTTTCAAAGTGCAGGAATAAATTGTCCAAGATAGAATTAAAGGAGCATAGGAGCCTAATGCCTAATGCCCTCTAGATGTTTTGGATTTCAACTTCCATCAGTCCCAGTCAACACAGCTGCATTGGGGTTAATTGGAGTTGTAATCAGAAATATCTGGAGGGTACCAGGTTGGGGAAAGGTGAATTTTAGGGAAATATGCATTTGTTCCTTTGGTTTTTTCATGAGTTGGATTTTATTGGGCAGTTGATGGTCATTAGCTGCTTCTTCATGTTGAATGTTTGTTTTATTATGATCACTGACTTTTTCTGTTGCTGCTGTTGTCATGCTTTATTTTATTCTGTGAGCAGTCTTGAGAGGGCTCTACCCTTAATGGCAGCTTTGAAATCTTGTTAAATATATAAATAAGATTAACTGTGAATATTCATTTTGAATATTAATGTCTGTCGTTGATATTTTGTGGTCTGAAAGGGAGAAAAGCTACATATAACCTATCTTGGAAACACCTAAGTGCATTTAATGAGTTTTGAAGTACAGGACTCAAGCTGTTGGTCTTCCCCTCTGGCTCACTGCTGGAGCGAATACCTTTCCCTTTTTACTACATTAATGAATTCTATTAATTGAGACACTTTCTCTTCTTTTAATTTTCAGGTCTCTGTAGATTTTAAACCAAAATGACTACATTTCTTTTAGAAATGTTGATCCTTATTAGCCTTGTCAAACAGCTACACAAACTACATTTGCTAGTGTCTTCCCAGATAAAACTGCAGATTTGCTTTTGCCATGATTTTCAGTGTCATCTGTGTGCATTTCTGAGAATAAACAAGAGGACAAAGATGTATTCTAAGTGCAAACATATAAGAGTTAGTATTGCATGGGGAGGGGCAGATATAAAGGCCTTAAAGGAACATCCTATACATGTCTGCTCAGAGGTCAGTCCCATTAAGTTCAGTGCGGCTTTAAAAGGTAAAGGACCCCTGACAGTTAAGTCCAGTTGTGAACGACTCTGAGGTTGCAGCACTCATCTCGCTTTACTGGCTGGGGGAGCCGATGTTTGTCTGCAGACAGTTTTTCTGGGTCATGTGGCCAGCTGGCTAAGCCACTTCTGGCGAAACCAGAGCAGCACACGGAAATGTCATTTACCTTCCCGCCGGAGTGGTACCTATTTATCTACTTGCACTTTGATGTGCTTTCGAACTGCTAGGTTGGCAGGAGCTGGGACCGAGCAACGGGAGCTCACCCCATCGTGGGGATTTGAACCACCGACCTTCTGAGCAGCAAGCCTTAGGCTCAGAGCTTTAGACCACAGCGCCACCTACGGCCCACTTAAGTGCGGCTTACTCCTATGTAAACGGGCATAAAATTGGCACCTCAGGGAAGTGGGAGTGATTTGGAGGTGTTGTCTTCACTGCATTCAAGCCAAACATGACTTAAATGCACACAAAACCCACAGCTTGACAAGTTTACAGGAGCAGGTTGTAAGCAGATCATGGTTATAGCACTGATACCACTTTAAAAAGTGCTTGCTTTCCCCAAAGAATTCTGGGATCTGTAGTTTATGAAAAGTGCTGGGAGAAGATCTCAATTCCCCTCACAGAGCTACAATTTTCAGAATTCCTTGTGAAGAGGAATTGATTGCTAAACCACTCTGGGAACTATATAATAGCACATCAGTGTATTCAAAATATCTTGCTGTACAGACTGGATGATGTCAAATGTGGACTGTCTCATAGCAATGAAATACAAATATATTGGTGCTCAGAACCTTGATATCTTGGAGATAGAGACGGTTTTCAACAGATATGTTTCCGAAAATGTGCCCAATGTGTTTCGACACAGAAAGTCTTCTTCAGTAGCATATAATTGGAAAGGGAATCTCCTTGTGAATGGGATCAGAGGACAAACTCGTGTTCGTGCTGCTGCAAATTTTTGTGGCTTAAGGAGACAACTCTGACATTTCTGTAGTGCACAATGCCCACATCCCCATTGACTCTCAGTACTCACTTCTGTGATGAAAACACACTCTATACACCTTATGCATATATGATGTCAGGAGCATAACAGGTAAAGATTTGGCACCCTCCTTAAAGTGGGTTTCGCTGCAAAGCCATGTTCCCTTTTCACTGCCACTGTGATTGCTGGCACTTCCAAAGGCACAGGGCTTTGAAAGCCCTGCCAATCACCTCATCATTAGCACTTGCAAAGTAAAGGAAAAGAACCAGGAAGGAGAAAAGGTTATATGCAAAGCAGCAGTACTCTTGTTTCACAGAGCCAGCAACCAGGAATTTACAAGAGATAGAGAAAATTAGAAGAGCTGTAGCATAAATATTGTCTGTTCTGAAATAAAAGAAAGATGTGGTGGGACCTGGCTGGGTTTCTTCACTGCCGTAGCTTGAATTCCAAAAGCAGGAAAGGAGCATCTTGCTTTGCAGCCTAAGCTGAAAATTTCAGTCACCTGATGTCATATAATGGTCCTGCACATCCATCAAAATGGCCTGTAGAGAGTCTACCACTTCTGAATCAGGCCATCCAGCTGGATCCAATTCCCCACTGCAGAACTAAAGCCTTAGAGAAGAAAAGAAGCCCACCCCTACAGTCCAGCACTAAGGTGACATGTCTTAGAAAACAGTGGCATGGAGTAGGGTCTTAGAAAGCTGAAAAGACTGAAGGAGAGTGGTCTGGAGTAGCATTCTTTGCAGATGCTTTTACAAGGTGTAGGTGCCTTGTGTTTGAAGGAAAATATGATTGCCTTGACCTGAATGTGAAATGAGTCTTTTTACACATGGTCCAGGCTAGTACCCAAGTTGTTGTTGTTGTTGTTATCAACATCATCATTATTTTGCATTGATGGGTTTATTTAAATATTTGTAAACCACACTTTCATATAAAATATCACAATGTAGTATACAGACTAAACATACATAATTTCATAACAAACAGCATGGGTGGATCGTTCTTGAGGCATTAGTTAATTTACTCAATGCGGGTTTAAAGCCCAACTATAGGGGCATTTCTACATACCATCTATTTTTCCAAGGCTTTCTTGCCTTGGGAACTAAAGGAGAAATGATGAGAAATTCTTAAGAAATAATATACTCTCCCCCTGATGAAAAGGAACAGGCTTAGATTAATCAGGAAAGGTGAAAGTATTATTAGATTTAATTAGGCTTGGGTATGCATTTTGGCTGATAATAATTTATTCCCACTGAGGAATTATTTTCTGAATTAAAGTTGTTGCTTGCATTAGATGTGATTCTGTATCCTGAAATTAATTGGGGTAGGGGGTTCACCTCCTACATGTGACTGCCATGGGGTAGCATTATCTCTCTCTCACACACACACATACACACACACACACACACACACACACACTTGGATTTTCCCTGTCCTCCACAAGGATATTCTCTTGTAGCTCAGAATACCAAGCCAATTTATGTCCATAGTTTGGAACCAGGTACAGAGCAGTTTTCAAACAGTGCAGGAGCTATTACAGTCATACCTCAGAAATCAAACAGAATTCATTCCAGAAGTCCGTTCGACTTCTGAAATGTTCAACTTCCAAAACATGGCTTCTGATTGGCTACAGAAAGCTCCTACAGTCAATAGGAAGCTGTGGAAGCCCCGTCGGACATTTGGCTTCAAAGGAAAGGTTGAAAACTGGAACACTCACTTTCGGTTTTTGATCATTTGGGAGCCAGAACGTTCAGCTCTCAAGGCGTTCAGGAGCCAAGGTACGACTGTATTGGTTTTATCCTTATTCTGGAGGTCCATTAATGAGAACAACAACAAAAAAATTAAAATCAAAGGGGAAATAAAAATAATCTAATATCTAATTATTAAAGGTAAAGGTACCCCTGACCATTAGGTCCAGTCACGGACAACTCTGGGGTTGTACGCTCATCTCACTCTATAGGCCAAGGGAGCCGGAGTTTGTCCGCAGACAGTTTCTGGGTCATGTGGCCAGCATGACTAAGCCATTTCTGGGGAACCAAAGCAGTGCATGGAAACGTTGTTTCCCTTCTATGGAAACACCGTTTACCTTCCCACCGGAGCAGTACCTATTATCTACTTGCACTTTGACATGCTTTCGAACTGCTAGGTGGGCAGGAGCTGGGACTGAACAACGGGAGCTCACCCTGTCATGGGGATTTGAACCACTGACCTTCCAATCGGCAAGCCCTAGGCTCAGTGCTTTAGACCACAGCACCACCCACGTCCCTTATCTAATTATTACTCTGCCTTAAATTCTTTAAATAAGGACTAAAGCTGGGCATTGAGAGATTGGCTATTCATCAGTGCTAACAGTTGGCATAAAATGAAGAGGGGTTTTTTCTTTTCTTTTAAGGAGAGGTTTTGCAATATAAATGTAAGTTCTTACATGTGTTATTGGTTCAGAAACCCACAGAATCCTGGAGGGGTTGTGTCTATGTTTGTGTGTGTATTTATACTTCACTACTTTGAAATGCTTTCAGATCTGAACTTGCTTTCAGTGTCATCAACTTTCTATCATTCTTTGTCAACTGAACAGCATCTAAGCTCTTGACCTCAGTAGAAAAAAGAACCAAAAATAGCAACAATAATCTACTTCTCAAAAAGAAGGAAAGGTGGAACTGAAGACTGCTATTTGTTTCGTACCTGCCAAGATAAAGTTCCTAATTGCACTTTTCAGCGTGACAAAAGGCCACTTAAAAAGAGGCACTGCACTTTAATTCTTCCATGAATACGGATTTTATAGTGGTGCCCTACAATTAAGGGTCCCTCACTGTTTCCATTACTGAACCATTCGTGCAGAAGTGAAAGTAGTATCTTGGATGTTTTAAGCTAACAATCAGAAAGGCATTTTATTATTATTATTATTATTATTATTATTATTATTATTATTATTATTTAAAGGGGGTTTAGTATGCAGTTTTTCCTCTTCTTCTTGGCTTTGAAGAAAAGCAAAACAAACACTTTTAAAAATTAGAAATACTAATGATGGGGCAAGATTTTGGAGTAATTTACAGAACTGCACAGCTCCATTTAACAACAATGGAATTAACAGTCTCAAGGACCATATTAGATGTTGTGCTGGGAATTTGTAAGAATTGATAGCTGGTTTGAGAAGCCTGATTCCAATCATTACTGCAGCAGTGGACCTGGGCCAACCTTTGCCCTCCATACTGTTTTACCAATTAAAATCCCCCTTCTTCTCCTCCCCTTCCTGTGTCTCCTCCCATTCATGCAGCTCTTGGTGAAAATTTGTGAGCATTTAATTGACACATTCATTAATCTTGCAAAATCTAGCATGTCCTGTACACATTTTGAGCCATGTGCTTCTTCCTAGATACTTCAGTTCCAATAATTCTCTCTCTCTCTCTCTCTCTCTCTCTCTCTCTCTCTCTCACACACACACACACACACACACACACACCTACCTCCCCCTGCCCACAAACTGCTATTTGCCTCATGGGGGAAAACATACAGGTTTGCCATCTGAATGGGTATTTGCTGTAAGTATTGGTTTCATAAAGCAAAAGAACTTATAACTGAATCCAGACAAGATGGGTTTTATTGATTTGGGATACAGTTTGTCTTGGATGGGATTGCCACATCACCAGGGTTATGAAACACCATCCTATGTGGTCTATGCTTGAGGCTGGACTTTGTGCAGAACATTGTGGTTAGGTTGCTTCTGGGGCTTGGACTTGTTGTGACTGCCAGTCTGCTATCAGGCAAAATTTAAAGTGTTGGTAATAGCTCAGGCCAGGTTACTTGAGAGACCACCTTATCCCTTTTATACCCAGTAAGTGATGCAGTCTGTGGGAATCTTTCAATGAGATCAGGAGCTCACTCTACAATAACTTTGAGCAGGGCTTTTAATATGGTTGCCCCTATTCTATGCAACAGCTTACAGTAGAGATATGAAAGGCACTCCTTAGCTGCAATTTCTGGAAATAATGGAAGACTTCCCAGCTGGATGAACAGGTCTCTGCCATGAGTATCTCTTTTTGTTGTATTTCAGTTCAATTGCTATTATCTGCTGGACAGTTTTAAACTGTTTTTATTATATTGTTTACATAATCTCAATACATATTTGTGGGAGGAGGAGGAGAAGGATAATTCTGAAGAAGATCCAGCCAGCTTCATATCTATTTACTTTTTTGTTGGCGGTGAAAAATAGTTTATTCCAGCAGCTTTTTGAAAATCCTTCTATTTGATTAGCTATTGTGCCTCATAATGACTTAGTGCCATATTTTAAAAGCCTTTTGTTCATTTTATTGCTCTTTGATGCTGTAGGGATTTTGTCAGCTTCTTTGAATTACTCATCAATAGAAATGTAGGCTAAAGGTGCATTGAAATCAACAAATCAGTTATTAGAACAAAGCAAAAGAAATTATTGAGCTCCTTTCTTTTCAAATCAGGTTGAGATGATGCAGCAGTGAGGACATGATCACTACAACAAGTCATAGGAACATAGGGAACAGAATTATATTGAATCAGACCATTGGTTTCTCCAGCTCTCCATGGTTTTATATACACCTACCTGGAGATTCTAGAGATGGAACCTGTGACCTTCGTCATGAAAACCAGATACCTTATGCTGGAGCTATGGTCCTGCAAAGTAGCAAGGATTCTCTGTATTCAACCCTCTCAGGTACTGAATGGAATAGGGTCACTTGCCTCAGGGTCTTATCCTGTCCTGGTACTTAACATGCATGCATCCTTTCAAGTGGCCAATGCCCCCTTAATGGAATTCAAAGCCTGAAAACAACTTACAGAGAACAAACATCTTTTCTCATTCTTACTTAGTCTAGACATCATGTTTCATTCCTGCAAACTATTCCGCCCCCCTTGTCCATTATAGCCATTTCACTTATTCCTCAATATTTATCTTAAAGACACTTTGTAGATGTTAGCATATGGGTAATAATTAGGTACTGCTGTGGCAGGAAGGTAAAGGTGTTTCCGTGCGCTCTGGTTTCTATCACGGTGTTCTGTTGCGCCAGAAGCGCTTTAGTCATGCTGGCCACATGACCCAGAAGCTGCCTGGGCCTGAAGTGAGATGAACGCAGCAACCCCATAGTCACCTTTGACTGGACTTAACCGTCAAGGGGTCCTTTACCTTTTTACCTTTAATCAAACATAATACCTTCCATTTAGATTTTTATATAAATCAATAACCCAGTTCACGTTGATTCCTAATATTTTACTAAGTGTACTACATATGCTAGACTAATATTTTTAGCATTTGGGCAAAATGTGATATATTTTAATGGACTGAGCCAAAATTTCTCAGAAAATTCTCCTTCCCTAGAGAATATTTAGTGATCTTCCCCCAAGCCCATTTTGCTATCCATTAATTTTGGGTAAAGCTGTGGGTCCTGCTTTAATATTGTTGAATTTTGTCTTAATATTGATGAATGAATTAACATTTAATAAATAAATAAAGCGAGAGATAAAGATAGCTGAACGAAGCAATGGGTTTGGCCACACTGCTTCCAGTCCTCTTCCCTTAGCTGATTGATCCACCAGGATAGAATCTCCAACTGAACTGGCAGGTTCCTAGCACAACAGAGCTGTGCTGATTTAACACCTTCATCCTTAGCTCAGCTGGAGTTGCACCTGCATATCTATCAACCAGGAACAAGCTAGTTGAACTTAAGGTACTGTAAGCCCTGAAACGGGACCATTCTGAGGGCATAGTGGGTTAGATGCTAAGCCTGTTCAGTTTGGGCACATGACCCAGCGAAATCTCAGCCAGCAAAAAAGGTGGTGTAATTCAAACACTACTTCAAATGCATGTCCTTTCTGCAATGCTTAGGCCAGCTCGTCTAACAGTAGCCCCACTGCTGAGGTAAATTTACGCTGGCTTCATTTACAACAGTTTGTTTCACTAGTTCCATGTGTATAGGATTGCTCCCAAAGTCCTTGCAGCTGTGTGGTTTGTGTGTGTTTGTGTGCATACACATCTACACAGAGTAACTCGAGTGTCCCTCTGACCTCACTTCTACCCCACTGATGAGAGCCCAGCATGGCCTAGGATTAGGAAGTTCACCAGCCTTCGGTTTCTTGTCTCATCCTAGGACTGCAGCCTTAAGAGTATTATTTAACATGCTTGCAATGTTTCACATGGAAACCTGCAGTTTATCCGGTCATTTTATGCTTGGTAACATCCAGTAATGACAGGCTCTCTCCACTTGTTAAGGAATAAAATGATGCGATAGTAAAGACCAGTTCATGATAGTATATCTATGATAATGACTTCAGACAAACAAGCAACCCTGACTTATTGCCTATCATCACAGTGAATCTGACTTAGCTCTAACTAATCAGACATTTTGCTTTAAATACCATTATCTTTAAAGCTATGTTGGAATAGTAGAATCACAAGTAGAACCAGCCATTCCATTTCATTCCTTCTCCCTGTCACCTCACCATGCCTAGGTGATATTTCTGGCCCTCAAAAGACAAGGCTACGTAAGTGCCCCCACCATGCCACATAGTCCATCAATCACCAACACCCACAGATGCCAGTGTGTCCTCCACTACTTCTTATGGTACCCATGGCTGGGCTCAGTAAATAACCCCTCAAAATTCCACAGGGCACAAAAGACTGTTGACTCTTCCTCCTTAGTTCCTGATTATACTGGCTTAGTGTCTCCTACATTTAGGCCTCAACAGAAAGTCAGGCACTTAGGTTCAGTGATCCCAAGCTATGGAAAGCTCTTCCAGCAGAAATTTAGGAAGCATCCTCAGTTTCGACTTTCAAGCATCTCTTATTTATGCCGACAGACCTATGGAATTCTTTAAACTGTCCCTTAAGTAGCTAGTAATTTTAGCAATTGTTTTTTATTGCTGAAACTATTTTATGTTCTACACCACCCTGATATTTTGCAATATATAAATACATTTGTTAATACATATACGTAACATGACCTTCAACACGTCCACCTTTCTTTGGATGCCAGGACACTCCTGTTCCCTTTCATCTTGAACCAGGGACAAGTATCAAGAGCTTCTCTCTATAGGCAACTTTGGTAGCATCTGATGTAGGGGCCTTTCTAACCAATGATGTGGTGACTGATGGAAGCTGGAATGCCCTGTGTCCTTGTGGTTCTGTCTCCTTTTCTGCTCTTTTGGAAGTGGCAGCCATTTTGTAATATGTCACATTCCTCACAGCAGTGGTATATACAATGTCATGCATGCCCCCATGTGAGCCATTTTGGATTGTGTTGCAGTCTCACAGCAGCCATTTTGCAGCTGGCATCCACATACTGTAGCTTTCTCAAAATTTCAAATGTGTGTACTAGCCCAGAAAGCTTGGTGAATGAGGACATCTGATTTTTTTATTATTATTACTATTTGCGCGTCGAGGTCCCCAAGACACCCCCCCAAAGAAAAATACAACTGACAATTTTTTGTTTAAGGTTTTTTGACATAATTTTGGCCACAACTTTATTCAAATACAGCAATGTGAGTGGTTGCTTAGGCATTGGTAGCACTAACTGCCCCCGCACGGGGACAGCTCTGACATTCGCACACCCCCCCCCCCGTGAAGTCAGGAAGGGTAAGTCACCTGGGGAGAGAGACGGGACTAGGAACCATGCCTCACCTCTCCCCAGCATGCTCCCAGGGGCTTGCGTGGCCCTAGCCCCTTGCCAGGTGGTTTCGGACAAAAGCATGGGGGAGCCCCTGGGTTCCTTTAACGGTAAAACCCTTCAGCAGCAGCAGCAGCATTTTGGAGGGGCATGCACAGCCGAATCCATAACCCTCCAGCAACCAATTCCAGGACAATGCCTAACCGCCAACTGAGCACTGAAGCTCACCGCCAAACCACTCACAAACCACTCACAACCCTTCCTTCAATCCCAAAGCAACCGCATCCAGCCAGGTGTTGTTCCCCATAGGGGAAAGATGCACCCCATCTGCCCTAAAGAGGGCAACAGCCTTGAAGGAAATACAGGGTGCAATATCACAGAACCACTGTTATTTTATTTTATTTTTTATTTATATATTTTTTATTTTATTTATTTATTTTTTATATTATTTATTTTATTTATTTTATTTTCCACAGTCTTATTAACATGCTTTCTGGCCTGCTCGGTGGTAGTTTGTCTAGGCATTGGTTCCGACTATCTGCACCTGACCTCAGCAGGGCAGCACTGACGACTGGGCCCCACCATATCGTCAGTACAAGCAAACATCGTGGGGGAGCAATGAACCAGGATCAGACTCAAGCGCACCCCAAATGCTCCAGGGACCCTTGGTGGCCCTACCCCTCGAAAGGGGTCGACAAAAGCATGGCGAATCCTTGGATTCCTTTAAAGGGTTACCTTTGCGCATTGGAGGGGACAGGTGCTCCGACCCCCCCTCCAGACCACCTTGAACCAATGCCTTAAATTATTGAGTCCAGGGAGAGTTGCCATCAACTCATCCAAGTCCTCCTGCATGCAGAAACACAAACTTATGCTGTAAGAAGACGGCACTGCGGGAGGACCTGTACAGGTCACACTCGACCGCACCAAAGGAAGGAACTCCTCCCAAAGCATTCCCCATCTGGACACCCAGTATATGTTCACATGGGCAGGAAGACTGAGATGGCGCCCCAGTCCAGACTCGTCAGCACACTTGCCAGCCCACTGTACAATGCTTTATTATTTTTTTATTTTATTTTATTTTATTTTATTTTATTTTATTTATTTATTTCTATTATTTATTTATTTATTTATTTATTTATTTATTTATTTATTTATTATTTTACTTTATTTTATTTTATTTATTTTCCACCGCCTTATTAACATGCTTTCTGGCCTGCTCCACCACCAATCCAAATGTGCACAGCTGCTCCTATGAAAAAAGGAAATAACAGACAGGCATCAGCACAGACATCATTGGTGACACTTCCTGATGTAACCCTTGTCAGCATCAGACTTCCAATGACCAGTATTCACAATCCTGTCTATTGACAGGCCCCCAGTGTGCAGCCTTTGCAGCAGCCCTATTCGTAAGGAATGAGGCGTGTTCAGCGGTAGGCAAGCCGCATGCTGTAATAACTGGTGCACAACGTAAGCACATTGATGCCTGGCTAACGGGAACCCATTTTCATGCACTAGGAGCGGGCCAGCCCCCAGGGGAATGAAAAGCCAAATATTTCTGGTATCCATAACTGGGCAATGGCCCTCCTCACCTGTGAGGGGAAGCCTGATGGTGGCACTCCTGCCCACCAGGTCTGTTTTAGAGTTCCCCACTCTAATGACCAGCTCCAAAGCAGATAAGCAAAAGTCCTGAAGCAATAAGCCTCCAGACTCTCAGACCCATGCTGGCTCCAACACAATTTCCCCAACCCTCAGTGCACCAAAAATGCAACAGAATACTGAAAGGATTCTCGCCTTGATCTTTAACCAGCAGACAAGTTATAACTTGTTGCAGATACTGCATAGGTAAAAATTGACCGACTTCCTGCCCACTGTCATATGAGGTTGGAGCCTATTCCAACCTTCCAAGGCCCTGCGCACGACAGACTTTATACAAGGGTCTCTGCAAATTAAAGCTTTACTATAACAGACATTGCAGCGGACTGAATACTAATAGTTTTAACAGCACATCCAATCTGCAGCAGGTGAACCAAATACTGCAGGATCTGCTCAGAGGATGGGAGCCAGTTCTTCTGAATGGCCGAGGACTGCCAGCTTAAGGCTAAGAAATCCATCCAGGCCTTCTCATAAGAGCTAAAAGCAGAAGGGGAAATGTAAGCTGCTGCTCTCTGTAATTGACAACTAATTGTTGTCAAAGTGCCACAGGTGGTCTGGAAAAGTCTGGCAGTAGCTGAGTGTCTGGAGGCCAGGATCTGAAGCGCTCCATCTGAAAATGGGATAGAGTGTCAGCAACATCATCAGAGGATCCCGTAATCAGGAGAGCAGAAAGCACAATATTAAACCTTAAGCAGCGCAGCTCGAAGTGTGAGCGGAGGGGCGGTAACTCTGCTGGAGCGTGAGGACTGTTTTGCCAAGATGCTCACCACTGCCTGGTTATCAGACCAAAAGCAGATCCGATGGTCACTGAACTCCTCGGGCCACATGTGAACTGCTACTACAATGGGGAAAACTCAAGAAAAGTTAGGTCACATGATTGCTTCACCACACTGGGCTTGAGGCCATGGCTATGCACACCAGCAGCCCCTGAAATAAAAAACCAAAGGGCAAAGATCCAGCAGCATCAGCATGAACCTGAAAATCCCTGTGCAGGTTCAAGCTATCCTGCCATGGCGAACTACTATTGCATTCATTTTGGAATTGCAACCATCGCATGAGATCTGCCTATCACCTCACTTGGTAAGCGTACAGGAAGGTAAGGGGACCTCAGGCCGCAGGCAGCCTGGCCTAGCGGGAATGGAAGGGGTGGCCTGGGGCAACCACTCTGCATGCAAGATTAATTAAGTGACCCAGCAAGATCGGATTTGATGAAGCATCACTTGCTACAGAGGAAGTATTACAAAATAACTTCCTTCAAGGCAGACAGCTTCTCCCTAGGCAAGTGGTATGTTTTAGCAACGATATCCATCTGGATCCCTAAATAAAATGGGAATATGGGCAAAAGGTATTGAGCTATTGCTTGCCAGCTCACAGCCCCCGCTTGGGCAGGGGGCATCTTGTGCTGCCATCATGATATGTAAATTTACAGGGCCGACGCTGGCCAGAACCCCTAAAGAAGTCCTGACAAAGCTGCCGCCAAGCCAGCTTCCTTTTCAGACACACAGTGCAATGCAAAAACACACTCAGTGCAGTGCACACACACTCCATGCAATGCAACTACAATCCGTGCAATGCAACTACACACTCCGTGCAACACAACTACGCACTCTGTTCAATGCAACTACACACTCCGTGCAATGCACACACAAACACTCCGTGTAAATGCACATACAAACACTCCGTGCAATGCAAAAACACACTCCATGCAATGAACACACACTCCGTACAATGCAACTACACCCTCCGTTCAATGCAACTACACACTCCGTGCAATGCAACTACACATTCCATGCACTGCACACACCCTCCGTTCAATGCAACTACACCCTCCGTGCAATGCACACACACTCTATGCAATGCAAAACCACACTCTCTGCAATGCAACTACACCCTCCGTGCAATGCACACACACTCCGTGCAATGCAACTACACACTCCGTACAATGCACACAGACACACACACTCCGTGCAATGCAACCACACCTTCCGTACAATGCAACAACACACTTCATGCAATGCAACAACACACTCTGTGCAATGCAACTACACACTCCGTGCAATGCAAATGCAATCTCTCACACAATGCAATGCAATGCAATTGCAGCCTGTGCAGTGCCGTGCCCTGCAACGCACAGAGCAAACTGCAATGCGGGCACGCAAAGGTGCTTTCTCCCGCTTGCATATTGCAAACATGGCACCCGTTACATCCGTCGCAGTGAGGGAACCACCAGAAGGCCTCGACACTGAACCTAAGTGTCCAGGTAGAACAATAGGGGGCATGTAGCTGTCCAATCCTGCAACCTAGGCATTACCGGCACTATGCGCTGACCAGCTGAGCTATGCAGGATGATCCCTAAAGACCCAGGACAGCCTCACCCTGACCCCTGTAGAGGTCCAAGGTGATGTCTGAATCATCATCCCTGCTCCTGTTTGCCCTCCGCCTGGATCGCAGCCTCCAAAGATGCTTCCTTATGGAAGAAGGCACCTGGGGTGTCTGCAAGTCATCCTCTGCAGGAGAGGCAAGCTCTTGAGGCATCTGCAAAAGCCCTGTCATAGTCTGCAAAAAACTAAACAATGTAAGGAACCGGTGAAACCAATGCTTCATGTACCACATGGGGACACTATTCAGGCCGGAAACGCTTCCAGGCCATCGAATTCTAGGGCAAAGCCCTAGGATCACCTGCCAGGCCAGGCATAAATGTTTCCAGTGAAATAGCAGAGTTGAGGTAGCCCACAGCCTGTCCAGGTACCCCTGCTTGCCCTTTTAGAGGGAAGCACCCCTTCAAGAAACCCAAAGTTCTTTTATCACAAATGGGCCGAACTACAGAATAGCCCAAAAGGAGCAGTTTGTTTTGTTATAACAATGGCTAAGAGGGGAATATGAACCCTGTCTCCTGTGGGAGTCATAAAGCCAAGGCAGAGGCTTGTAAATACTGCAGGGTGCCCCCTGACATTCCTCTGGGCAATGATTACCTTATATGGTGACGGATGCAATAAAAGCCTTGACTGGATGAGGTAACAGGAGACTTTGGGAAAACGGCCATGCGGCTGGGAGGACAAAGGATAAAAAATAAAAGTTGCCGGAGGAGAGAGGTTGGAAGCAGCTGCCCGGCCATTATGAGAATACTCTGTGCCTCATTTTGTCTTCTTTCTATGCTATAGCTCCTCACCAGAGGATACAATCCTGCAAAAATACCATGGTCTGGCTGGCAATGATCCTACTCTCTCACCAACAGAACCAGCCACTCCTTTTCAACGTGCAGTTTTTGCCTGTTCCTTAAATCAGGATACTGTGGCATTTCCCGTTATAGTGCCACCTGCTGGTGCCCCAGCAGGAACTCAAGCCCGACACCAACCTTTTGATTTTAAAATCTTGAAAGAGCTGCAATTGTCAGTAAGGACAAATGCACTCCAAGCCCCATATACGCAAGTGCTTTTGGAAGCCACATTAGCCCAGCTTTTGGTTCCAGATGACATAAAGCTTTTGGCACATACAGTTTTACCCCCATTGAGGCACCTAACCATAAGCCTGCATTTTTATCAAAGCTTCTATATATTTCAATCAAGGCTTGTATTTAAAAATGAGCTTAAAAAAAAAAAAAGGATTTTCAAATGTTTCATGCCAGGCAAAAGACCAGCTGCCTAAAAGAACCTTGGCAAGATGTTTTTCCTCCTAAGACAAGAAGGGCCCCATTGATTTATAGTAGAAAAACAATTCTCAAAGTCATAAAAAGGGAGAATTACATATGCTGCCCCAAGGCTGAGAAAACACCATTAGGAATGGGGAAGATAATACCAATGTGCCTCCCAGTAAAATGAGCCAGATCTTCTTTCTAAGGTTCAAAGGCCAGGAGCAAAAGGGAAAAACATTTAGCTGACAGAAAAAGAGAACATTTTTGAAGAGGCTTCTTTTAAAAGCTGTTTTACTGAGTTCTTTCCTTTTTACTTTGAAAAGCTTTATTCTTTTAAGAGGCTACCTATGATAAATGTATGAAATATATTAGCTTAAATATATTGGCTTAAATGTAATTATGCAAAGGATTTAAGGAATGCTAGATTCTTATTTCATATGGTTGTAAGAGTTGTATTTATCCTGAAATTAAGTCAGCCACCAGCCCCCCCCCCCCCTGCCGGACAGAGGACGCCATCCGGGCAGTCTTGATATATGGTTGTCAGGCATTTTGTTTAGAAACATTAAATGAAGGAAATCTTTCAATGTTGATGTGAAACTCAAGATCCTTGACATCTGTTGAACATAAAATGTAAGATTAAACCATTTGTTTTAGAAGGCAATAGGGCAAGAAGGGCAAGAGGTGAGCTGGTAATTAAGATTCCATGTAAGATATATTATTACTTATTTGTCATTTATATATAGCTCTTTGTCTCCCATATAAGGGCAAGGAAATGGGTGTATCTTTTGTGGGTGTATCTTTTGTGATTGGCTCTAGCAAACAGCCAATAGGAATTTCAACCAGGCTGATTGGACAGAGGCAGCCACAGGAGGAGCAAAGGGGGCTGGATTAAGGGAATATAAGTGCTGGCCAGAATGGCAGGAGGCCAGGCCAGAGCTTGGTAACCACGTACCACTGAGCCTCTTATTTATTTGTCTGACAAATAAATTACTATTTTAATTTCTCTATTGCTGCGTTGAATATTTCATTCCAGCTAAGCGTTAACCACAAGCAGGGTGCTACATTTTATGGTGCCCTGTGACTCGGATAAGTGGTCTGCTGGAACGCAGCCCCTTCGCCCTACTGGGCAGGGTACAAGAGAGAGGACAACTGCTTACCCAAAGCGCGCACTGGTAATTTTTTCCAGGGGGAACGCAGAAGACTCGTCTGTCTGATACCCTGCTCACTGGCGGCGACGGACCGGGGGAAACAGGGAACCAACCAAGGGTAAGTGCACAAAGGGATTTTTGGCCCTCCAATTAATTGGGAGGAAGAGAAGTCTTGATCAAACTTCTGCGTCTCAGTAAGGGGAAACTGAGTACGCTAGGTGGTTGGGTACATCAGATGGTGATCTGGTGTAGGGAAAGGGAAGGATTGGGAGGTAGAGTGTGGTGAAGTATCCAGCGCATTGTATGTGTGAGAAAGTACAGAGCAATCTGTAGCTGACCCGAGTGTGGAGTGGGCAGTACTTTGGTTCCTAGTAAGGCGACTTCACTAGGCAAGGAAACCCACGAAGCGCGTCTGTGAGTGACTGAGTGGATACTTCACAGGGCCATACAATGGGAGTTGGGGGTTCAAAGGGGGAAAATACACCTCTTGAGTGTATGTTAAATAATTTTAAGAAAGCCTTCTCAGGGGCATATGGAGTCAAAATGACGCCAGAGCGCTTGAGAACGTTATGTGAACTAGAATGGCCAAAACAAATTACTGGATGGCCATCTCAGGGAACCTTTGATATAAATTTAGTAAGCAAACTTTGGACTGATATCGCCAAAGAAACTGGAGGGTGCCCAGAACAATTTCCATATATAGATTCCTGGCTGAGCACATTAAATAAAAATCCTCCATGGATAAGGGAATGCAAAGTCAAACGATGCAAATTATTGGCTGTAAAAGCCGAAGCTAGGAAAGGAATCTTGCCAAATAAACTCAAACCCATTTTTGAGGGGCCAGAGGAAGAGGTGCTTCCACCTCCACCCTATGCTCCACATCGAAGGGAGCTTAATCCAAACACTCCACCAGTTGTAACCCCAAGGCAAGAAACTGGAATGAATAATGGGAGTGGAGTCACAGAGCTTGATTCCTTGATAGATTATGATAAATATCTTCAGGAGGCATTGGAGTTCTATAATAAAGCCCAAGCAGAAGTGGTTATTCCACCTGTGACTCCTAATAGACCTCCATCTACAGTCTCCTTTAGTGGAACAACTGATTGCCCACCCCAAACCCCTGTGCATCCAAGTCCCAGAGAAATATTACAGAAGTTACAGGGAGACCTTGCTCGGTCAGCAAGCAATACAGCCAGGCGTATAAAGCTGCTAAAAGAACGCCTTGCGACAGATACCATCCCCTATGATTTGAGGCCCCTAGAGCAAAGTGAAGAGAAAGGTCACGTAGTAGCCCCTCTTAGAAGAGTATTTGATGCACTTGAGGAGCCTGCACTGGTTAATGGGCAACCCGGACCACGGCCACCTCGAACTTCGACCCTGCAATATATTCCATTCACAACTACAGATCTGATGAATTGGAAAACACACACCCCATCTTTTGCAGAAAAACCTCAGGCTATGATGGACTTGGTGACTTCAATAGTAAATACTCATAGCCCTACTTGGACAGATTGTCGCCAGCTCCTAAATACTCTGTTCACCACTGAGGAAAGGAGAGACATAATTGAAAAGGCACAGATATATTTGCGTGAGCAGGCCAGAGTGGGAAATATTTATAATATTGACCGTCATCTCCAAGATAACTTTCCCTTGGAAGATCCTAATTGGGATCCAAACAATGCAATTCACCTGGCCAGACTCACCACCTACCGCCAGACACTTGTGCAAGGTATCCGCAGGGCATGCCAGAAGCCCACTAATATGTCTAAAGTCTCAGAAGGGTAGATGTGTTACCCATAACACTGTTTCGTGTTCGGTGTGCACCCACAAAAAGACTTAAGTTGTCACCTTTTGAGCTCCTGTATGGGAGACCGCCCTCCTTTGTTCAGGATATTCCAGCTGACCTTAAACAAATAGGAGACCATGTGACACAGGAACAAGTGCAATCTCTCTCCCGTGTTTTTGTTTCTCTTAACAGGTGGGCCCTCGAGCGCACGCCGTGCAGCATTGCCGAGCCGATTCATCAGTTCCAGGCTGGCGATAGCGTATGGGTGAAAGAGTGGAAACGCGATCCACTTGCACCTAAGTGGCGTGGACCTTACACCGTCTTGCTCTCTACTCCAACAGCGGTGAAGGTAGCTGAGGTGACCCCCTGGATTCATCACTCTCGTTTGAAGAAGTCTGAAGGCAGTTGGACGTGCAAAGGTGACCCCTCTAATCCTTTAAAACTAACTCTCTCCAAAAACCCCTGTATCTAGCCCTACCGGGAACGGGCTAGGTCACGGGCAACATTTGACGACCGGCCTGCTGCAGCCACAACCTGGAAGCTGGCTGACCTGCGCACGCCTGAAGCTTGAGGAGCGTCTGAACCAGCGACTGTGAACGGAAAGATTCTCTAATACAATTGATTGACTGCCCCCCCCTTGTGGAACAATTATCAGAGATATTACTCATTGGGGATCCTCGGGATATATGTTTTGGTCTTGGTGGTTCCCCATTTCTGTCACTGGGGGAATTATATTGGGGCTAATAATTATTTGCTATCACAATAAGGTAATCTTTTGTGGAAGGAATGCATATACTAGACATCAACATGATTTTATTATTAATCCTGATCCCTTGGGAAGGGGAAGGGTCCTTGAATCTGACCAAATTGGCTAAATATGGATTCAGCCATGACCACAATATGTGGGTAGGTTTAGCTGAAATGGTAGCTAATGTTGCAAATAGGACCACTTGCCTTGTTTGCTCTCTTGGGCCAGATGATTCAGAGGGAGGTATGCCCTTATTACCGATACCATTAGATGCTATTGGTATGGTAAGCGAAATGCCACACCAAACTGAAATACAGAATTTCCCCGGATGGAACTCAACTAAACCATTACGAGTTATACCTGTACAAGGGGAATTCTGTGTACATAAATCATCAGATGCAGCTGATTCTCCCATGATAGGCTCTTCTCATTGTCACTATACTTGGGATTATAAGAAGAATAGTCATACCTGGGCACACGGTACTACCTATCGAACTCGGAATGCCTTGCCCTGTGCACCTCCTTTTATTCACGCATGGAAAGTGGTGTGGAACATAACTGTGACAGAAAAAGGCAATTTAACATACTGCACTGTGAACTCTCTACCCCTTTTGGTATTTCGCCTTCTGTATTCCCCGTACCAAAAACCTCAGACCCGATGGTTGTGGTGGATATGTGGAGAATGGGCATACAAGAAACTCCCTTCCAAATGGAGTGGGACTTGTTTCTTGGGTTGGGTATTACCACCAATGTGGATTATGCCCACTAGTTCGGCCAGGCGAACACGAAGGAATGCTGATATTTCTCATATAGCAGGAGGAAGTACCCAAAGTTGGAGCGGTACTGATGATTGGCCGCCAGAGCGCATTATAGCCTATTATGATCCTGCCTCCTGGAATCCTGGTGAGCTCATACAAGGGGCACGGGATCCTATTTATAATCTAAACAGAATAATTCGATTGCAAGCAGTAGTGGAACTTGTAACCAATGCAACGGCCCAGAGTTTGAGACTTATTGCACAACAGTTGGATGAAAGTAGAGCCGCCATTTTGCAGCTGAAAATGGGAATGGATTATGTACTTGCCAGGCAGGGAGGCCTATGTGGAGTCTTGAATTTGACAGGGAATGCCTGTTGCTTTAACATTTCTGATAATGGTGAGGCAATCCGTGTGTTGGCCACAAAGATGGAGAATATAGCACATGTCCCAGTACAAACATGGGAAGGATGGGATATGGGATGGCTCACCAATTGGTTACCTAATGTCACAGGACTCAAAGGGATACTATTGTCTTGCTTGTTTTTCTTGACAGTAGTAGTATTGGTTTTATGTATGATGCCATGTATCATTTCATGTTTTAGAAGTACAATTAGCAAGATGGTTTCAAATGAAACTCTACCTCATATCATGGCCCTATACAGAGCTTTACCTCAGGAATATGATGAAGGTCAAGCTATCAAGGACACTTGGGATGAAGGTCCTTGAGCTTGAAAGGGGGGAATGAGGCACCTAACCATAAGCCTGCATTTTTATCAAAGCTTCTATATATTTCAATCAAGGCTTGTATTTAAAAATGAGCTTAAAAAAAAAAAAGGATTTTCAAATGTTTCATGCCAGGCAAAAGACCAGCTGCCTAAAAGAACCTTGGCAAGATGTTTTTCCTCCTAAGACAAGAAGGGCCCCATTGATTTATAGTAGAAAAACAATTCTCAAAGTCATAAAAAGGGAGAATTACATATGCTGCCCCAAGGCTGAGAAAACACCATTAGGAATGGGGAAGATAATACCAATGTGCCTCCCAGTAAAATGAGCCAGATCTTCTTTCTAAGGTTCAAAGGCCAGGAGCAAAAGGGAAAAACATTTAGCTGACAGAAAAAGAGAACATTTTTGAAGAGGCTTCTTTTAAAAGCTGTTTTACTGAGTTCTTTCCTTTTTACTTTGAAAAGCTTTATTCTTTTAAGAGGCTACCTATGATAAATGTATGAAATATATTAGCTTAAATATATTGGCTTAAATGTAATTATGCAAAGGATTTAAGGAATGCTAGATTCTTATTTCATATGGTTGTAAGAGTTGTATTTATCCTGAAATTAAGTCAGCCACCAGCCCCCCCCCCTGCCGGACAGAGGACGCCATCCGGGCAGTCTTGATATATGGTTGTCAGGCATTTTGTTTAGAAACATTAAATGAAGGAAATCTTTCAATGTTGATGTGAAACTCAAGATCCTTGACATCTGTTGAACATAAAATGTAAGATTAAACCATTTGTTTTAGAAGGCAATAGGGCAAGAAGGGCAAGAGGTGAGCTGGTAATTAAGATTCCATGTAAGATATATTATTACTTATTTGTCATTTATATATAGCTCTTTGTCTCCCATATAAGGGCAAGGAAATGGGTGTATCTTTTGTGGGTGTATCTTTTGTGATTGGCTCTAGCAAACAGCCAATAGGAATTTCTTTTTTTTTTTTTAAATATTTTTATTAATTTTACAGAATAGAAAAGAACAAAAAATAAAATACAAAAGTTTCATAAATCATATTTCTTTTACAGAATCTTTTGGACTTCCCCACATCTTCCCGAATCTGCATTATTTATAATACCAATTTCAGCATTTTGTTATCTTGTTTCATCACTTATTATATCTTTCATTTTGTCATATTACCCTTTTCAATATATTTATAACCCAATGTTCATAATACAAAATCTTCAGCTATTTATTGTCTTATTTCATTACTTATTGTATCTTTCAATTCATTATTGTATCTTTCAATTTCATGTTACCAAAATCAAAGTTATTGTAACCATAATCTTATATATTGTGATTAGAACGTAATGCAATAAAGATTTTTCTTAATTTCACCTCTCTTTTCTTGTACCTTAATTTTAATTTCACCTAATTACCATTGCTGGGGCTAATATTTCCTAAAAAGTGCATTTTCTTAACATTCATACAGCTTATAATATTTTTGTAAATAGTCCTTAAATTTTTTCCAGTCCTCTTCCATTTTTTCTTCTCCCAAGTCTCGGATTCTGCCAGTCATTTCCGCCAGTTCCATATAATCCATCAACTGCGTCTGCCATTCCTCCAGTGTGGGTAAATCTTGTGTCTTCCAACACTTTGCGATGAGAATTCTTGCTGCTGTTGTAGCATACATAAAAAAAGTTCTATCCTTCTTTAACACATTCTGGTCTACAATGCCCAGAAGGAAGGCCTCCGGTTTCTTAGGCAAGGTATATCTAAATACCTTTTTTAACTCATTATAGATCATTTCCCAAAAGGCCTTCACTTTCGGACATGTCCACCAGAGATGAAAGAATGTCCCTTCCGCCTCTTTACACTTCCAGCATTTATTATCAGACAGGTGATATATCTTAGCAAGCTTGACTGGGGTCATGTACCACCGGTATATCATTTTCATAATATTTTCTTTCAGGGCACTACATGCCGTGAATTTCAATCCGGTGGTCCATAACCTTTCCCAGTCCTCAAACATAATGTTATGTCCAATATCCTGTGCCCACTTTATCATGGCGGATTTGACTGTCTCATCCTGTGTATTCCATTTGAGCAGCAAGTTATACATTCTTGAAAGTAATTTGTCTTTAGGTTCTAACAATTCTGTCTCTAATTTCGATTTTTCCACCTGGAACCCAACCTTTTTGTCTGTTTTGAAAATTTCTCGAATTTGGGCATAATGCAACCAGTCTCGCACCTTACTTTTTACATTTTCAAAACTCTGCAGCTTCCAATTGTCACCATCTTTTTCTATTAATTCCCAATATTTTGGCCAGTAGGCCTCCATGTTAAGTCTCTTGCGTGCCTTGGCCTCTGCCGGTGAAAGCCACCTTGGAGTTTTACTCTCCAATAAGTCTTTATATTTTGTCCAGACCATAAAGATTGCTCTTCTAACAATATGGTTTTTGAACATTTTATGAACTTTAACCTTGTCATACCACAAATACGCATGCCACCCAAAAGCGTTATCAAACCCTTCCAGATCAAGGACATCGGTGTTCTCTAACAAAAACCAATCTTTCAACCAGCAGAAGGCTGCAGATTCATAATATAACCTCAAGTCTGGCAGGGCAAATCCCCCCCTTTCTTTCGCATCTGTTAGTATTTTAAACTTAATTCGGGGCTTTTTGCCCTGCCAAACAAACTTAGAAATATCCCTCTGCCATTTTTCGAAACATACCACTTTGTCCACAATCTGCAGGGTCTGAAACAAAAATAACATTTTCGGCAAAACATTCATCTTTATAGCTGCTATTCGGCCTAACAAGGAAAGTTTTAGTCTTGTCCAAGTTTCCAAATCCCTTTTGATTTCTGACCAACATTTCTCATAGTTGTCCTTAAACAAATTCAAGTTTTTAGAAGTCAAGAACACCCCTAAATATTTTACCTTTTTAACCACATTTAATCCTGTCTCTTTCAAAAACTCATCTGTTTCTGTGGACGTTAGGTTCTTAGCTAAGACCTTAGTCTTTTGCTTGTTCAACTTAAATCCCGCCACCCGACCATAATCAGATATTAAATCCAAAACTCTTTTTGTGCTAGAAACTGGCTCCTGTAATGTTAATACCAAGTCATCTGCAAATGCTTTCAGTTTATATTGTTTCACTCCGACCTCAATGCCCCGAACTGACCGGTCCCTTCTAATCATGTTCAAAAGCACCTCCAGGACCGAGATAAACAGTAATGGGGATAGAGGGCACCCTTGCCGTGTCCCTTTTTCAATATTGAATTCCTCCGTCACCACATTGTTTACTATCAATTTAGCTTTTTGGTCTGAATATATTGCTTCTATACCATTTTCAAACCCCCGTCCCACTCCCATCCCTTCCAAATTTTTCTTCATGAACATCCAAGAAATGTTGTCAAAGGCTTTCTCCGCATCAATAAAAATTAACGCCGCTCTAGTGTTGATATTTGTTTGTAAGAGTTCCAAGATGTCAATAATGTTTCTCGTATTGTCAAACAAATGCCTACCCGGGAGAAAGCCTGCTTGGTCCTTGTGAATCACTTCATTCAATACCTTTTTAAATCTATTTGCCAAAATGTCTGCAAAAATTTTGTAATCCACGTTTAGGAGTGAGATGGGACGGTAGTTCTTAAGTTGAGTCTTTTCAGTTTCTGTTTTAGGAATCAATGTGATGAAAGCTTCTTTCCACGTTTCTGGTGCCTTCTTACCCTCCATAATCTGGTTACATACCTCCATCAAGGGTTGTATCAAATAGTCCTTCAAAACCTTATAATATTTGGAGGTAAGTCCATCAGGGCCTGGAGATTTGCCTAATTGGAGGTTCTGTATGGCACTCTCGATTTCCTGCTGTGTAACTTTAACATTCAGGGTTGTTCTCATTTCCTGAGGAATTTTTTGTAATCCGTTAGTTTTAATAAATTGATCTATCTCGGATTCTTTCTGCGGCCCTTGTGCATAGAGATCTTTGAAATATCTCTGGAAACATTTCCTAATTTCTTCAGGCTTCTGAACCATTCTTCCTTCAATCTCTAGATTTGTAACTGTATTTAATTTTTGTCTTTTTTTCAACTGCCATGCTAGCAGTTTCCCACATTTATTTGCTGAATCGAAAGATCTTTGTCTCATTTGTTTAATTTTCCACTCCACTTCTTGGTTTATCAGTTTCATATATTGGGCCTGGAAAAATTTCACTTCTCTCAACACTTCCTTGGACTTAGGCCTAGATCTTAATTTCCTTTCACCCTCACTTATTCTCTCCAGTATCTTCTGCTTCTTTTCATTCCAGAGTCTTTTCTTTACAGTGTTTTGTTGTATTAGAAACCCTCTCATCACCGCTTTACTTGCGTCCCAGATTGTTCTTTTTTCCACCGTAGTGTTCAGATTTATCTCAAAGTAATCTTTCAAAGTTTTTTGGGCCTTCTTCACAATCTCCTGATCTCTGAATAAAGTGTCATTCATTTTCCATCTGAAGGATCCGGTTATATTTAGTCTCAATTCCATTTTCAAAGCATTATGGTCGGAGCAAGTTTTTGGGCAGATTTCCACTTTTCTAGTTTTAGGTGCCAGTCCTTTAGTTATCCATATTTGGTCGATTCGTGTCCATGACAAATGAGCTTCAGAAAAGAAAGTTCCTTCTTTTCCTAGGGGGTTCTTGACTCTCCATATATCAATCAAGTCCATATTGTCTGTCATTTCAAAAAAAGTTTTAGGTAGTCTGCCTTCTTTTGTTATATTTACACTCTGCGACTTATCCATATTTACCGAGACAACCCCATTCATATCTCCCAACATAATAATGTTGTCATAATCCAGATAGTCCAATAAAGTCTCATGCAGCTTCTTAAAAAATTCCGATTTTCCATCATTTGGCGCATAAATTCCTAAAATCAAAAATTTTTCACCATGTATGTAAATTTCAATAGCCAAAATTCTGCCTTGTTCATCTTTAAATAGAAATTTCGGTGACAGGCTCTCCTTTGCGTAGATCACTACTCCTCTTTTCTTAACTCTGTCCGAAGAAATAAATTCTTGGCCTAGCCTTTTATTGATTAGCACTTTCCGATGAAGCCTTGTCACATGTGTTTCTTGCAGGCAAATAATGTCCAATTGCTCTTTCTTCAATATATGGAATACTTTCCTTCTTTTTTCTGGGGAATTTCCGCCATTTATATTCCAACTAAGAAGTTGCAGAGACATCCTGAGTCAATTTATAGGCCTTACAATGGGGTGTCTAGATCTCCCGTTCCCGGCGGTGGCAGTGATGGTCCAGCTCCAGGCTGTTTAGTTCCTGGTGGTAGTGGTGGCCAAGACGCAACTGCTCCTTTCTGGAGGTCTTCCCCGTTGTCGTGAAGAAACTTCTGCTGGTCCTCTGGTGTTCTGATTCTAGTCTTCCTTCCTTTATAGCTAAATGATAGTCCTTGCGGGAACTCCCACCTATAAGGAATTGTGTTATTTCTCAGCAACTTTGCCAGTTCCAAGTATGAGGCTCTAAGATCCAATAACAATTTAGGTATATCTCTGTAAATTTCAGCCTTTTTACCTTCTATCTCTAGAGATTTTTTGAAGTGTAGGCCTAGTATCTTGTCTCTTTCCTCTCTTGATTTCAGAATAACCAAACAATCTCTGGACTTGTCTTTCTTCACCGATCTGCCCAGTCTAAATGCAGTTACAATTTTAAAGTCTTTATCCTCTTCAATTCCCCAAAATTTGGAGAATAAAAGTGTCAAAAATCCCTCCAAGTTGCCTTCCTCCAATTCTGGGACAGCTCTCAACCTGAGGTTATTCTCCTTGTTTCTCAATTCCACCATCGACAGGTAGGCCTGTTGTTCCCCTACCTGTCTTTGCAGAGGCTTGATTTCGCCTTTAATCTCATCAACTTTTTTACTTGCTTGCTCCGCTTTTTGATAGGCTTCCACAGCTAATTTATGATTTTCAGCTGTAGCTCCTTGTAGATTCTCAATTGCCTGTGTGTTCTGAGAGACCTTTTCAGAAAGTACGCCAATAGTAGTTGTTGCTTGGTCTATTTTTAGTGATTGACTGTCCACTTTTTGATTTAAAATTGCTAGTTGTTCTAGAATTTGTTTCAAAACTGTGTCAGATCCTCCTGTTGCCATGTCCTCTTCAGCAGGCTGTTCGGCCTCCACCTCCTGTGCTATCAGGACGGTTGGAACAGATGATCTGCGATGATGAGCTAAAGTTGTTTGGACAAGTTGCACAGGCTTCCTTTCTTTTTCTTTTTCTTTTTCTCTTTCTTTAGCTTTGGCTGCTCTTGTTTTCCCTGTGCCACTCATTCCACACCTGCCTCTTGTTCAAGGTCAAGTTATCCTTTATTCCATGAGAAAGCAAGTCCAGAGTACACACAATTAAACCACAGAAATTCCAAACAAAAAATGTTTCCCAGGCCTCTATAGCTCCACAGTCCTCTAGGGGGAGTATCTTAAAATTTCAGGGAAGGAAAAGGTTTTTCCGCCATTTAAAGTTTCTGTAATCTCTTTTTTAGTTTGTAATTCCAAGACAAAAAGGAAGATTCGCAGAGTCCTTTACTTTCTAAGCTAAAGCCACTAGGAGCCAGACTGGTAATTGCAACAGTATTTCAAACGTTTAAAGTTTCAATATATGTAGCAGCTTAAAATCTTGTTACTGTAGTCCGCAGTTTGACAGCTCAGTTACATACTGACAGCCCGACGACTTGCGTTCTTAAAACAAAGTCCCAAATTTAAGTCCCATAGGCAAAAAATAAAGTCTCTCTTGATCTTTTAAATAAGAAGACTGCAAATTCTGTAAATGCACGATAGTTCCACTTTACAAAGTTCCCCTTAAGCGCCTCAGCGCTCCTCTGTACTTTTGCTTTTGATCTTGTAAGCAGTATCGGGAGACGGACTTCCTTTTACTCGTCACCCGTTTTCAAACCCGGAGAAAGGGTATTTAAAGTCCAAATTGTAGTTCACTTTACTCACGGGTATGTTGCTTGCCGAATTGATGTTCACAGGAAGAAAGGTCGACGCTCATCAGCAGCAGCTGCGCGGCTTCGCCTCCCGCAGAAAGAGCGATGAACTCACAGCGCCGCTCCCCCTTTCGCGCTCCGGAGCCCCTTACGGGGTCCCTTCCGCACTTCTGGGGAAGTTCCTGGCGCCCGCCGAGTCCCACGGCCACGGGCTCCCTCTGCCCGTGGTTTTTTCAAGCGGGTCGTCGCTATGCCGCAGCGAACGACCCTTTTCTGCGGAGCCCCTCTTCAGACGACGAAGAGGACCGCCATCGCTGTTTCGCGCCGCCTCCGGAAGTCGCAAACAGCCAATAGGAATTTCAACCAGGCTGATTGGACAGAGGCAGCCACAGGAGGAGCAAAGGGGGCTGGATTAAGGGAATATAAGTGCTGGCCAGAATGGCAGGAGGCCAGGCCAGAGCTTGGTAACCACGTACCACTGAGCCTCTTATTTATTTGTCTGACAAATAAATTACTATTTTAATTTCTCTATTGCTGCGTTGAATATTTCATTCCAGCTAAGCGTTAACCACAAGCAGGGTGCTACACCATCAGCAGGTGTATTGTTTGCCCATGAATGGGAAACTGCCTGCCGTGCATATGCTCCGGCCTTATTAAACAACTCAGGGGAAATAATCCAAATATTACCCTCGCAGACGTCCTAGACGCCATGATGGGGCGTGGCCCCTTTCTTCAGGCTTCAGTGCAAGCCACACTGCTGCAAATCCTATTGAGGGATACTGCCCTTGCTGCTAAACAAGCAATGAGAAAAGTCAAGGAACAAATACAGCCAATGGGAACCTTACAACCTGGCATGCCAAATCCAAATACAGTGGTGCCTCGCAAGACGAAATTAATCTGTTCTGCAATTCTCTTCGTCTAGCGGTTTTTTCGTCTTGCGAAGCAAGCCCATTGACGGCTTAGCGGATTAGCGCTATTAGCGGTCTAGCGGCTTTTAGCGATCAGCTGAGAGGTGGCTTATCAGCGGAACAGCTGATAAGCGGCTTAGCGGCTTAGGAAAGAGGGGGAGCAAAAAAACCCCGAGGGAACTCGCAAGATTTTTTCGTCTTGCGAAGCAACCCCATAGAGAAATTTGTTTAGCGAAGCGCCTCCAAAACGGAAAACCCTTTCGTCTAGCGGGTTTTCCGTCTTGCGAAGCGTTCGTCTTGCGGGGCACCACTGTATGCTCCCACGAGAATATCAGTTAGCAGTGACTGATTTAAAGGACTGGTTTTTTTTCTATCCCACTGGCTCCAGCAGACAGGGAACGGTTTGCTTTTACATTGCCAGTATATAACAATTCGCAGCCCACCCAGCGATATCAGTGGGTTGTCCTGTCTCAGGGCATGTGGAACTCCCCTACACTTTGTCAACATTTTGTGGGTGAAGCATTGAAACCTTTCCGCATGCGCCACCTAGAGGACAAGCCTTTGTGGGTTCCAGCTTCATGCGTGAGGCCATGGCGAGTCCCTTCAGTTGCGGAAGTGCCTTCCCCACCATCTGCCTTGCCATCCTTTGTTGCACCGTTATACAAGGAAGAGAAGCAGACGACCCAGTCCAGTTGAAACCACCATATTTCACCTTATCAGCTGGCAAGCCGCAGTCGTCAGAATCCTACTCTGGCTGGCAGCATCCACGGCTCAGCCACTCTTGAACTAGAAGAACTGTGTTGTTGAATAAGACTTTTAGGGGAGAAAATTATCATAAGATATGGAGGGATAATATTTTTGTACAAGATATGATTATGTTTACCAGTTTATTGCATGCTTCTAGATGCTGGCTGTGCATGCATTTCACTTTTAATAGCTCTTTTTCTCTTACAGGAACAGTGACCAATCTCTTTTTTAAAAAAAATAATATTTATTAAAGTTTCCAGAATAAAAAAGGAAAGAAAAAAGAAAGAAAAGGATAAAGTTTACACTTAATTTCATTGACATCTTTCCAGGACTCCCCCCCCCTCCCCATTTTGTATTCCATTTCCATTAGATTGATTCCACAAATTCTTACCCCAAATTTTAAAACCTTGTTATAATTATAATTAGCCCATTTATTCAAAATTAATTTATCTTATTTAACCATTTCTCTTTATATTTTTATACTTCCCTAAGATCGACCCCAATTCCCTTCCACGAATTCCCCTATTTTTCTCACACAACAAGAGAAAATGAAAAAAAGAAGAAGATAAAAAAATATGTAATTTTACAGCCTTTGGATTCCAAATCTCCCCCCCCCCTTTCCCGGTTTCGATCCCCAAAATCCATCCATCTGTCTACTGCCAGACTGGAGATCCCATGTCCATGTCTAACTCTCTCTCGAGTCCGCTTTGCCGTCTTTTTGGTAGCTTTTAATTTCAGAAAGTCCAGTCTCGGAGAAACTCTCAGAAAAAATCATTCTTCTTCCATCCAGACCTCTATATTTAAGAGTATAACTCAAATTCTGTTTCTTGATCCTTTTAAAGTCTGGATGTCCCAAATGTTCCAACTTCGAGTTTAGTCCAGCTCTTATTCCTCAGGTTTCTTTTTCCTGTTCTGCTGCAAAAACCTTCTAATTCAGTTACAGATAGGTAGCCGTGTTGGTCTGCCATAGTCAAAACAAAAAAATTCCTTCCAGTAGCACCTTAAAGACCAACTAAGTCAGTTCTTGGTATGAGCTTTCGTGTGCATGCACACTTCTTCAGATACACTGAAACAGAAGTTTCCAGACCTTTCTGCCCTGCCAAATCCCCACACATGATCCAGTTCTACGGGGACTTGGAAGCATTTTTCCGCCGTTTACGCCTGAAGGAGTATTTTCAACACACACAACAACAAGACAAAGCAGAACAAGCAACAACTTCACAACACAACACCTCTCAACCCACTGGAGAACAACAACCACCCTCCCAACAGAACACTGACCACCAACTACCACCGAAAAAGTGTTACACAAAAAGGGACTCCACATGGACCCCTCCTGATGGACGCAATACCACACTGGACTTGTACATTGACTGCTTCCGCCACAGAATCCAAACAGATGTGACCAGAAAACACCATCGCTTACAACAAAATCTAAACCATGCTGAAAGGAGAGCCATAGATAATCTCAGAAACAACCCAGACATCATAATTAAAGAAGCGGACAAAGGTGGAGCTGTCGTCATCATGAACAAAACTGACTACATCCAGGAGGCTCACAGACAACTTTCCAATACCGCCTTTTACATAAAATTGGATTCAGACCCCACACAAGAATACAAAAAAGAACTGAACAAGATTGTTAAGGAGCTACCCCCACACATCCAAGAACAGATCCTCACTAACACACCAACAGAACCTCGACCAGGAACTTTCTATCTTCTACCTAAAATACACAAACCAGGAAATCCAGGACGCCCCATCATTTCAGGTATTGGCACTATTACAGTGGGTGTCTCCGGTTATATGGACTCTGTTCTGAAACCATATGCCATCAGTGCTCCCAGCTATGTACGTGACACCACAGATTTTCTGAGGAAAATACAATCTTTAAATAATCTTCCCAACAATACTATACTAGCTACTATGGATGTGGAATCCCTGTATACCAATATCCCACACAACGATGGTTTACAAGCTATAAGGAACACCATTTCAGATAAAACCACAGCGGACTTTGCCACCAAACTCTGCCAATTTGTCCTTACCCACAACAACTTCAAATTCGGTGATGACCTGTTCCTTCAGATCAGCGGCACAGCAATGGGCACCCGCATGGCCCCACAGTACGCCAACATCTTCATGGCAGATTTAGAACAACGTTTCCTAAACTCTTACCCACTCAAACCTCTCTTATACCTGCGATACATTGACGATATTTTTATCATCTGGACACATGGTCAACAGACCCTGAACACCTTCCACCAGAAATTCAATGATTTTCACCCCACAATCAACCTAACAATGAATCAATCTATGCAAGAAATACATTTTCTGGACACTACTATAAAAATACAGGATGGGCACATAGACACCACCTTATACCGTAAACCAACTGACCGACAAACATATCTACATGCCTCTAGCTACCATCCCAAACATACCAAACAGTCCATTGTATATAGCCAGGCACTACGTTACAGCCGCATCTGTTCCAATTCTACTGACAGAGACTCTCACCTAAGAGATCTACAGCAAACCTTTTTAGAACTAAAATACCCAACAGATGAAGTTAGACAACAGATCAACAGAGCCAGACTGATACCCAGAGAGAACTTGCTGCAAGACAGACCCAAAAAAGAAAATAACAGAACACCTCTAGTCATCACATACAGCTCCCAAGTTAAAACAGTACAACGCATCATCAGAGATCTACAACCTCTCCTGGACAATGACAGTTCTCTTTCTCAAGCTCTGGGAGGAAGACCTTTCATTGCCTACAGACAGCCACCCAGTCTTAAACAACTCCTAACCCACAATAATACTACAACCAGACCTAACACAGACACTGGCACCAGAGCCTGTAATAAACCCAGATGCCAACTTTGCTGCCACATACACCCGGACAACACCATTACTGGCCCCAACAACATCACACATACCATTTCGGGACTATTTAATTGCTCATCGTCTAACATTGTGTATGCCATAAAATGCCAACAGTGTCCTTCAGCTCTCTATATTGGACAAACAGGCCAGACCTTACGCCAAAGAATAAACGGACATAAATCGGACATCAGGAATCACAAGACAGAGAAACCAGTAGGAGAACACTTCAATCTCCCAGGACATTCTATACAAGATCTCAAAGTAGCTGTTTTACTACAAAGGAATTTCAGAAATAGACTGGAAAGAGAAGCTGCTGAATTACAACTTATCACCAAACTTAAAACAATGGAAAAACCTGGCCTGAACAAAGACCTAGGATTCTTATCTCATTATACATGACAAAGCCATTTTTCACCTTTTCACCCCTTGCTTCCTCCTGTAAGACCTATTGCAGTCGTTAAGAGTCGTCAACAGGCTCATCACAGCTATCTGCCAATCACCCATTCCTACCACCCTTCTGAGTAATACCCCTCCCCACCTTCTCACTATATAGAAAGGTCTGGAAACTTCTGTTTCAGTGTATCTGAAGAAGTGTGCATGCACACGAAAGCTCATACCAAGAACTGACTTAGTTGGTCTTTAAGGTGCTACTGGAAGGAATTTTTTTGTTTCTTCTAATTCAGAAACTTCTGGTTCCTCTACAGAGGCTTTATTTATTCAGGAACATAAACTTACGTCAAGTCCCTTCCTTTCTTCAATAGATAAATCCATTGTCTCCTTTAGTGTAGAAACCTCTGTAGACAAAATAATGCTTCGTTTTTGCAGCTTTCCCAAGAGATAACAAATCCTGCTCAATTTCATAGTAATTTTCCACTTGCTGTCACTGTTGCAATGTCCCAGAACTCCCTCTAGAGGGAATAAGGTAACTTAATTTCTTTCCAGATCAGACCCAAAAGTCAAATAACTTGTTGCCTTTGTTTTCAATAGTTTATGTCCAAATTGTAACGAATTTAGCCAGCAAAGCCATCGTAACAAAGTTCTCTTTTATTTTCCTGCTTTGACAGCTACTTTGACAGCTGTCAAAATTTCTGTGTCTCTTCACCAGTCTCTCATAACGGATCGCTCCCGGTTCCCGGGGGGTTACATTTTAGTTCTCACCAATCAATCTTCTCCTCCAGCACAATTACTTGTAATTTCCCTTTGTGAAATTAACTTTTTCCGAATAAATAAGTTCATCTCTCGATCTTAATTGTTAAATCCTTGCGTTAAAACCTCTACAACGGGGGGGGCGGACTTCCTTTTTGCACCTCCCCCGCTCACTCCAAATTCATAAATCAGATTTTTCCTTTTAAGTCCGGAAGATTTACTCACGGGTTTTTCTTTTGAGTCCAAATTTTCAATAGAAGAAAGTCGGTGCTCTCCGCCGAATGGCATGCGGCTTCGCTAGGCAGGGGAAGCAGTGGACTCATAGCACCACACCCCCCCGTCACCCGCTCCGCAGCCTTTAAAAAGGCTCCTTCGCGGGTCGGGGGGCGCAAACGGTGCCCGCCGAGTCACCAAGTCCATGGACATCACCGCCCATGGTTTTTGAGGGTCCCCGCATCGCCGGCACGGCGGGACCCAACCCCTACCCAGCAGGCTCCCTCCGGAGCTCGGAGGGAGTCCGCCATTCGGCGATGGCGCCGACCCGGAAGTTCATACAGTGACCAATCTCAGTGCTATAGGAGCGATACCAGTGCATGGCTAAAAATTAGGAAAGAAACCTACCATGCAAATTGGAGCCTGAATTCTTCTATCTCTGGCTTAGCAAATGCCGCAGATGAGCAATTTCATATCAGTTCTTTATTTACTGCAGCCTTTACTTGGTCCCAACAGAGTAATAATATCAGCTAATTACTCCAAAGAGAGTTATGGTTGCTTTGTGGCAGATCCATGGTCATGGTTATATTCTTGGCTTCCGGATGGAAGTTGGCTTCGACATTTATTGATTTTAGTGATCATTATAGTAGTTATTTGTGTTATTTTGTGTTGCTGTATTCAATGTATTCCTTCTTTAATCTCTATAAGTACTGCATGGTTCTCCGGTCAGCTGCCTGCTTCTGGCCTTACAAGAGTAGCCCATCACACTCGTTATAACCTTATTGGTACTGACATATATGATTCTGATTAATAAAATAAAGAAAGAGGGCATGTGGGAGTCATAAAGCCAAGGCAGAGGCTTGTAAATACTGCAGGGTGCCCCCTGACAATCCTCTGGGCAATGATTACCTTATATGGTGACGGATGCAATAAAAGCCTTGACCGGATGAGGTAACAGGAGACTTTGGGAAAACGGCCATGCGGCTGGGAGGACAAAGGATAAAAAATAAAAGTTGCCGGAGGAGAGAGGTTGGAAGCAGCTGCCTGGCCATTATGAGAATACTCTCTGCCTCATTGTGTCTTCTTTCTATGCTATGCTAAGCACCATCTATGAGGGCAGGATTCCGTCAGTCTCCCAGGTCCTAGTCCTACACTTTAGCCACTAAGCCACAATGGCTCGTCTCTAAATGGCAGTCGCCAATATCAGGGCAAAACAAACTTAAAGAAAATAAACTTGTTCAGAAACAGCATAGTTCAAGAGCATATACAGAGTGCTCATAGTCATTGGAGGCACAGAGAGCCTCTGGCGCCCTCTGTCTGCCTCAGATATACATTAGCAGCAACTGGGCCTGCAAGCAGGTACATTGTTATAGAGAATGAGTCAGAGGCTTACAACTAATTAGGTTTACAACTAATCAGCATGCTTTCAGGAGATAAATCCCCGGGGGAGGATATGATACCACTGGAGGTATTTTTATCGAACCAGACGTGGTGGGCCCCTATTTTAGCATCTCTCTTTACCACTATTAATGCTACTCTTAAGATCCCATCTAACTGGAAACAGAGCATAGTCATTCCAATACATAAAAAAGGGGACCCACAAGGTCCGCGTAACTATCGACCTATCAGCCTGCTGGATATTTCATACAAGGTTTATTCTAGATTCTTGCTAGAGAAATTAATCGAGTGGGCAGAAGAAATAAAGCTATTCCACCCGGAACAGGCTGGCTTCCATAAAGGTCATAGTACATCTGGCCAATGTCTTGTTCTATTTACCCTGATTGATAAATACCTAAACAGGTTCAACTGCAAACTACACGCGGCTTTTGTGGACCTGACCTCCGCTTTCGACTCCATCCCTAGAGATAGGCTATGGCAGAAGCTTAGTTACACCAACATAGATAAGAGACTCCTCCACCTTCTTATGGAAATTCACAATGATATATCGGCCAGAGTAAAATTTGGCCCTCTGGGAGCCCTTTCTGATTCTTTCCCTCTGAATAAAGGGGTCAAACAGGGCTGCCTTTTGGCCCCTTTTCTATTTAATTTCTACATCAATGACATCGTTACAACCATGAAGGCCCTAAACCAATCTGCCCCCTCTTTACAACAGCTCAAGATCCCCATATTACTCTACGCGGACGACATGGTGCTACTGTCTCTAACCAAGCAGGGCTTAAACAACATGCTCAGAGGGCTCATGACATATTGTGATACCAACTCCCTCAAAATCAATTTCGCCAAAACCAAAATTCTTACTTTTGGCACGAAAACTCGGAAGCCATTCTGGAATTTTGAGGGCCACTCTATTGAATATTGTTCAGCATTCAAGTATTTGGGTATCACTTTTCAGCATGGGCTTAGCTGGTCAGCTCACCTAAATATGTCCATCCTGGCTGCCCGTAGAACCATCAAAGCTTTGGAGAAATTCTTCTATGCAAAAGGCGGCCAGTTGGTTCCACCAATCAGAAAAGCATTTATCAGCAAAGTCCTCCCGATGCTACTGTATGGGGTTGAAATCTGGGGGTGGAATTTAAAAACACTACAACGGCTCGAGATTCTACAAAACTCCTTTGCACGAAAGGTACTGGGTCTCCCCAAGGGCTCGGTTGCTGCACAGTTAAGAACAGAACTGGGCCTCCCCTCCATTGTTGCGAGAGCCCACATCAGAATTATTAGTTTTTATTGTAAATTAATCAAAGCCCCAGGTTCCCTTTTAGCCAGGCAAGCCTTTTTAACTAGTTCTCATAGCAATAAATGGTCCAAGGCCATGGAGACTATTACTGCATGCTACTCCCTCCCAGATCTGGACACGCTGTCAGCTTGGGATCAACATAAAATCCAGACCTGGATTCTTACTAGAGACGAGGCCATGGACCGGGCACAGTCCACCACAGCTCGCCTCTCCATGTGGCTCCCTAAAGTGAAAGTGGTAAGATCACTTGCCAACTACTTGATAGACCTGACGGAGCCCAATTTGAGAAGAGCGTTTACCATGGCCCGTTTCCATTCTATACCCACGGCCTTCCTGCAGGGGATTTACTCTAGGACCCCTATTACTCAGCGTCTATGTCCATGCACAATGAATGAAGTAGAGGACTTCATACATTTCTTTTTCTACTGCCCTATTTATGAGCTAATAAGAACTAAGCTCCTCCTCTTGATCCCGTCCACCATCACATCTAAGGAAGACTGTTTGAAATCGCTTCTTGTGGACGCAAATCCCCAAGTTACACGTGGGGTGGCAATCTTTATAGTGCAGGCCTTGAAACTCAGGGCTACTCTGATGGGGTAGTGTGTCCTAGACCTGGACCTGTCTTAATTCTTTTATTACCTTTTTAACCTAATGTCCCGAGCCTATTTTGGGGCCATTATATGCTTTATATACATTCGCATTCTAGATTCCCGGCGCTAGCAACTAAATCTTTACATTATTGTCTTAGGGTACTTCTCCTTGGTCTCGGATTCTGCCAGTCATTTCCGCCAGTTCCATACAGTCCATCACCTTCATCTGCCATTCTTCCCGGGTGGGTAAATCTTGTGTCTTCCAATACTTCGTGATGAGTATTCTTGCTGCTGTTGTTGCATACATAAAGAAAGTTCTGTCCTTCTTTGGCACCAATTGGCCGACTATGCCCTGGAGAAAGGCCTCTGGTTTCTTCAGAAAGGTATATTTAAATACCTTTTTCAATTCATTATAAATCATCTCCCAGAATGTCTTAATCCTTGGGTATGTCCACCAAAGGTGAAAGAATGTACCTTCAATCTCATTACATTTCCAACATTTATTTCCGGGCAAATGGTAAATTTTTGCAAGCTTGACTGGTGTCATGTACCGCCTGTAAATCATTTTCATTAAATTCTCTCTTAGGGCATTACATGCCGTAAATTTCATACCTGTGGTCCATAACTGTTCCCAGTCAGCCATCATTATGTTATGTCCAACATCGTGTGCCCATTTAATCATAGCAGATTTCACCGTTTCATCCTGAGTGTTCCATTTCAACAGCAAGTTATACATTCTTGACAAATTCTTAATTTTGGGATCTAACAATTCTGTTTCCAATTTTGATTTTTCCACCTGGAAGCCAACTTTTTTATCCAAGTTATATGCCTCCATTATTTGGTAATAATGAAGCCAATCTCGCACTTTGTTTTTTAATTTTTCAAAGCTCTGTAGTTTTACTCTGTCTCCATCTTGTTCCAAAATTTCCCAATATTTCGGCCATTTGGCCTCCATATTGAGTTTTTTCTGTGCCTTCGCTGCCATTGGTGACAACCATCTTGGGGTTTTATTTTCTAACAAATCCTTATATCTTATCCAAACATTAAACAATGCTTTCTTAACAATATGGTTTTTGAATGCTTTATGTGCTTTTACCTTATCATACCACAAATATGCATGCCAACCAAATACATTGTTAAAACCTTCTAAATCCAGCACATCAGTGTTTTCAAGAAGCAGCCATTCTTTCAGCCAGCAAAAAGCAGCTTCTCTTTAAAATCTTTGACTCATTGCAATATTAAAGGAAGCTCAAAATGGTGCTCCTGCCCAAGGCTATATTAAAATTCAGCCAACAGCGCTGCACACACCCAAATAAAGCCACCTTTGGGGATATTATAAACGAAAGTGATTCCATCTAAGCTGGGAACAGTCCTGACTAGCCCCACAATTAACAAACAGGCAAAATGAGGGAAACCTTTCTGCAAAAGAAAGCCCCTAATGGGGGCTCTCTCCCTATTGGGAAAGGCAAGCCAAGGAGGATTATGCACAGGCAGCGCTCACAGGTACAGGGAGAATCTTCTCAAAGGGCAGGGTAAGGGGTGGGGTGGGAAATCAAACAGGAAAAGAAAAGGGGTGGAATTAAATTAATTAAGGGACTAGAGAGGATTAAAGAGAAGGGGGAAATGAAGAAATGTAACCAGACAATGAGAAGATAACTCCATGGTCCAAGTGCTCCTGGTGATCCGAAGCATGCAGCGAAAGAGGACGTCCGTTGCTGCGTGCCTTGTATTTAACAAACAGGGCTGTCGATCACTAATTGGCAACATCTAAATTTCCCCAGTAACAGCCCGTCCCTGCTTACAGGATGGCCAGACCATTTGCCTAGTAACAGTGAGGTGTCTTGTCAGCCCCGCCTGCAACCTGTGCTCTCCATGAGGGAGAACACACTTTGTCATAAGGAGAAACCATCATTTTGTATACCACTCTGCCAGGGGACCCTGGCAGAGTCTGTGGCAGTGGTATACAAAATAATAGTTTCTCCTTATGACAAATAGTAATAATAATAAAAAAATCAGATGTCCTCACTCACCACAGCATAGTCTCAGCAGATAAAACATGAAATATCTGAAAATGAACAAGTAGTATAGCATCCTAGGCAGACTAGGTTTAAATCTAGACAGACTAGGTTTAAATCTAACTGGATTGTGGGTTTTCTTGCAAGTCAGTTTAAATCAAAATGCCTTCACCAAATTGAAAAGGGGGTTGGGCTGGCAGAAAATGAAATGTTTCCCCATTTCCCCATTTCCCCATAGCCTACTGGATTTTCAGAATCCTTCTTTTCAAAGTCTATGCTCCCTCCACACCACTTTTTCAAATATTTAATCGTTAGCTGCAATATCTACTGCAGTAAGTTAAAATCTATCATGAGACATGGCTAACAAGAAAACACTGTGTTAAATCAAAAGCCCATGACAGGTATTTTTTTTTTAAATGGACATTTATCAGGAAATATAATACTGTCTTGTTCGGGAAAACAAGATTTGTTAGCATTGCTAAGTAATTGGTTGCTTTCTCCCTTCTCCTCATGCTTGCCACGCAGTGTAAAATGCAGTGCAACCTTTTGGGGTAATAGCATCTAAAACTCTTAAGGCTTCCAAAGCTTATGTGGTGAAGTTTTACAATATCCAAAGTTGCGGTGTTTGTCTACTTATCCCCTTCTGGTGTAGGGTCACTATGTGATGTCACTAAATGAAAGACACTATATTTTCTTCAATAGCCACACTCCAATTGTAGTTGTGCTGAAGTGAGCTAGGAAATAACTTTAAAACAATCCTTCTTTTACCAATCACAAAGCCGACATTATAACGTCACTTTCACACCATTGCAGTCAAGGTTATGTCAGTACTCCCATAATAAAGCCCTATTTTCAGAAGTTTATAGCTCAACCATAAAAATATGCTTGGCAATGAAATGTGGCACATGGTACTTTTGCTCTGAAGTTATATTTTTGCAAAACACAAAGGTTGTGGTCCAGTATTTTTCCCCTGTGGGATGCTTTTTTTTTCCAAAAAAAGATCAGCTTTTGTCACTAATAAGTTGATAAGAGATGGCACCTAAATTTCTTGTCCTTATCTTTTTATCCCCCCTTCCTCCAAAGCACTGTGGAGAAAATAGTCTTTTTCTTCAGTGAACAGGTTTTCTCCAGACTCCACAATCCATTGATGGAAAGGGTCCTTCTGTACATGGAAGGGTTTTGATCCAGTAAAAGGATTCCACTGGTAGCGGTAATGTAGCCTTATTGGAGTTCACTGATTGGGTCTGCGTTGCTCCGGGACAGGAGGAAGGAAGTCAAAATGACACCGAGGTTGGTTCAAAGAAAGAGTTTATTCTGCTCTCCGGATAGCAGAAGGCACCTGCGTGGTGAGTCCACAGCAAGTACAAAGAAATGACAAGTTTCATGCAGTATTTATATCCTCCAGGCACCCTCTCCCTCCTTCCAACCACGTCAGCCTATGTATGCAGGTTGACATCACATATGTTCCTGCTCTGGGACTCTCAACCCTAAAAGGGATTTTCCTTCCTGCACTCCTGACCATAAAAGGATATTCCTGTTCCTACTCCTATCTTGGAGCAAAAGGTCACTACTTCCGAGAACATGCTCTGGCGTTAGTCCCAGACTTGGGTCTCCCTGTCATTTGTGGTCAGAACATAAGATATGTCTGTGTCTGTTCTACTGGTAAAGTCAAGGCCAGTCTTGCCGTCAAACTGATAAGGGAGAGAGCTGTGTTCTTGTTTTGCATTTGCTCAACGGCTAAAGTTTATGTATTTTAGCTAAGGAGAAATGGGGATTTTGGTGCAGTTTAAAAATGCCTGCACAGTCAGTTTGGGGTTTGGGAAACCCATTCCTTCAGTAAGGAAATAAATCCATACAGGTCCATATAAGAGGTGGGGCTGCAGATGGGAATGGACAAAAACGTCTTCTCCTCCGCACACACACATACATACATACACTACACCAGCAAGCATGTCTCATGAGTGGAACGCCGCTCATTGGATACACTCGCCCATAGGAGCAAAATCTGGATCCAACCTTTGGTATGGAACTAGCCCATTGTATGGAAACACTATACAATGTTTGACTGATTACACCCTTCCTTGCTGCGGAGGATAAGAGTGGCTTCCTTTGAGTACGTAGGAACTGTGTGTTATTTCACATCTTCACAAACAGTTTCATATTCAGAATTTAAAAAACCCTTCACCTCCCATGTCATTCCATCTTACTGGAAGTGCAATGCAAAAAAGTCTGCTGTAGTAAGCCAGCTGCAGGTGTAAGCAACAAGTCACAGGGTGATTCCTCTAGCAATATAGTACAATAAGAAATAAACCCAAAGATCCTTGTACTTTAATTACTGTTATTTGTAAGGGAAAGAAAGATAAATTGATGTATGGAGGGGTTTTTTCTATTTGGTGATATTTTAATAGATGTTATATTATTGCCCAATTGTTAAGAATGATCTGTAAGGAGAGGAATAAATTTGTGTCTGCCCCTTTTGCAGTCAGTCACTGCATGCTGAACACCTAGACACAAGCACTATCTGTTGCAGTCATTGCCCATTTTGATTTACTATCCCTGTATCTCTCTTCACACTCTATAGTTAATTAGGCAGCCCTACAACACGTATAGATGGGGAAATGTTCTCTATTCCCAAATCAAACGGATTGCATGCTCTGGGAGGCATATATCTGCTGTGAGAATTGCTGTACTTGCAGAGCCACTCCATACAATTTAGAACACTAATGGGGTGTGGCCCCATGTCTTTTGATCTCCCCTCATGTGACTAAATGTGTAGGTGAAACAGAATGCCAAAATAGGCCTTCAGCAACCACAAGAATGGCAGGATGATATGATTCCACTTCTCAGATTACTTATGTGTAAAACAGAGGAACAAAACTAAAGTGGCTATATTAACAGGTTTAAAAGTCTGAGGCAAAGATGATTAGCGATAGGATTTTTTTTTTTTATCCTATAAATGAAGCACAGGGAAGAAATGATCTAGGTAACAAAATAAATATTAAGAGAGATGGGGAAAGTGAAAGACTAAACCTGAAACAAAAAAAAATTTGCAGATAATGGGTAGAGAAGAATTATAATAATACCTAGCTTTTATAGAGCTCATTTCATCTTCAAAGTGTTCTGCAAATATTTAATCCTCATAGGACCCTTGTGAGGCAGGTAAGAGTTTAATATTCATTGGGGGTGGTGTGGCGGGGGAGAAAGGGAAGTCATAAGATAGAGTTAAAAGGAATAGCATACTTTGGCAAGATTGAAAAGCTTTTCTTCTCTAAGTCAGCACTTGTGGTCACTATATATAAATTACACAGGCAACCCCAAACATCTGAAATTTCATACTCCTTTGTGGATAAGTGAAAAAAGCGTGCACAGGGTAGGTTGAGGAGCAGTTTAGTGACGAGGACTTCCGGGTTGGCGCCATCGCCGAATGGCGGACTCCCTCCGAGCTCCGGAGGGAGCCTGCTCGGCAGGGGCTGGGTTCTACCGCGTCGGCGTCGCGGGGACCCTCAAAAACCATGGGCGCTGAAACCCATGGGCATGGTGACTCGGCGGGCACCGTTTGCGCCCCCCCGACCCGCGAAGGAGCCTTTTTAAAGGCTACGGAGCGGGTGCCGGGGGGGGGTGTGGTGCTATGAGTCCTCCGCTTCCCCTGCCGAGCGAAGCCGCATGCCATTTGGCGGAGAGCGCTGACTTCTTTCATTGAAAATTCGGATTAAAAAGAACAACCCGTGAGTAATTGGAAACTGGACTTAAAAAGGGGGGGGATTTAAATTCGGAGCGAGCAGGGGAGGTGCAAAAAGGAAGTCCGTCTCCCCCCTGTTGTAGAGTATTTAAAGTAAAGGATTTAACAACTAAGATCGAGTGCTACCTTGGTTTGATAAAGTTACTAATTTCACGATGGAAAATTATAAGACTGGGCTGGAGGAGAAAAGTAGAACGTGAGCTAAAATGCAACCCCCCCCCCCGGGAACTGGGAGCGATCTGCGAGAGCGTCGGGAGAGGAGAAACAGAGGCTTTGACAGCTGTCAATAAGAATAAAAAGCTGAAGAATAAAAAGAGAACTTTGTAACGAGGACTTTGCCGGTTACATTTGCTACAAATTAGATATAAATTGTTTAAAACAAGGAATAACAAGTTACTTTGACTGTTGGGTGCGATCTGGAAGGAAACTGAGTTACTATAATCCCTCTAGAGGGGCTGTGGGACACTACAAGTATTGCTGGCATGGAATTTGAATTGGACTTTTTATCTCCTGGGAAACTGCAGAAATGGAACACTATTTTGTCTACAGAGGTCTCTACACTAAAGGAGACAATAGATTTATCTATAGAAGAATGGAAGGGACTTGACGTAAAGTTTTGTTCCTGAATAACAAAGCCTCTGTAGGGGATTTAGAAGCTTTTGGAATTGGAACATTTTTGCAGGAGAGCAGGAAAAGAAACTAGAGGAAAGAAGAACAACATGAACAACAAGAATTGTACAAAGCTGGAAGTGGGAACATTTGGGACATCCAGATTTGAAAGGTCTAAAAAAAAAAAGACGGCAAAGTGGACTTGTGAAGGATTTCGGCCTAGATGTGGGATCTCCAGGATGACAACAGGCTTGATGGACATTGGGGAACGCAACCGGGAAAGGGGGGAGGGAAATTTGGAATCCAAAGGGTGTTAAAGTATACTTTATTCTTTTTTCTATTTTTTTCTATTTTAATCTGTTCTGCATATTAAAGAGGGGAACTCGTGGAAGGGAGCGGGGTCGATTTTAGGGGATGGAAAAACATTCTTAACATTGGGTTAATTATAATAAGTTTAAAATTTGGGGTAAGAATTTGCTGAATCTATTTGAAGGAATTGGAATACAAGAGGGGGTGGGTGGGGAAGTCCTGGAAAGATGCCAATGAAAATAAGGTTAAAAAATGGATGTTTTATTTCTTTTCTTTTTTCTGTTATATTTGAAAATGTTCACTAAATATTATTTATAAAAAAAAAGAGGAGCAGTTTAGTGACATTGGGTTGCAAACCACTGACTTGGCTAGCAGGTCAGACAGTTTTGTTAACTATTCATTCAGAAATATCTCTACAAAACAACTAAGTAGATTCCACAATCCAGCAGATCCTATAGACTCCACCTCTGAGATGACAGATTTTTCCATCCCTCTGTGTGCTGGGCTCAGGGGAATCATTGTCAGGTGTGCGTGCAGGAGCCAGGCCCTGTGACCAAAGGACTGGGGCCTTCCTAAGTTTGTTCTGAAGAGGCAAGGCCAATTGGTAACTCACAGCACCTGGTGGCAAGAGCCAGGAAGGGATATAAGGTCAGCATTTCCCTTCGGCTTGTTGCCACAGCAACACGTTCCCTGCCTTGCTTCCTGATCCTCGGACCCATGACTTCGTGACTCTTAGCTTCTTGATTCTTGGACCCTTGACTTCGTGACTCCTTGCTTCCTGACCCTCGGACCCTTGGCTTCTTTACTCATGGCTCTGTCCATTAAACTTTGATTAGTTTAATGTTAAGTAAACGTCCAGTGCGCTTCCAACGCCATAAGTCTTATCTCAGCAGAGAATTTCGTGCAGCGGCTGAAGGAGGCAGGAGAGTCAGTACCTTTTATAAATGAAGAATCCTGGAGCAAGCACTCAGGGAAAAACTTTATTCACAAAAGCAAAAAAAAAAAAAACCTGGTGATAAAGCACACATGCTTTTATCTCCGGTGTCACAGCCACCCAGGTGGGTCCCAGCTCACGAGAGACCTTACTCCATTATAGTTTACTTACAGGAAAAGTTTATTGATGATAGTTGCTTCTTTCACAGTTCAGCATTGTGGCTGTACGTCTGTCACGTTAGACCGCTGTAGTCCCCCTCTGACTCCTCCCCTCCTCCACACCAACTTAATAGCCTGGCTCTAGACCACCTCTTCCTCTCCTTTCTTTTCCGCAGGGTCTTTCTGCCCCCCTGGGTTCTCTCCTTCCGGGATTCGCCTGAGGCTGAATCCTCTGCCGCCTCCTGCCCCCTCCTTCTGGCTTTGGGGCCGGGCTCCTCCTCTGAGCTTTCCCCACTTCCGCGCGCCTCTATGCTTGAACTTGGCGCGCGTACGTTGCTTTTGACCTTTCCTTCGTCCTCTATACTGCCCCCTGTTCCACTCTCTACCCTTTCCGGCTGAACACCTTGCTCCAACCCCCTCTCTCTGTTTTCTCCTGTTCCTCCTCCCTCCGAGAGGCTGACAACTCCACCCCCTTTACTCCGTTCCGGCTGAGACCCCTCTGACAGCGTCTGTGCTTCACTGGGCTTTCTCCCCTCCTTTCCTGACTTTTCACAGCTTCTCTCTTCTCCTGCTTTTCGCCTGATCATGCTAGCTCCCTTTTGGGAATCCTCTGACTCACTGCTTAGGCTCATAGATTCCCTTCGAATTCCGTCATCTTCTTCCTCGTCTCTCTCTCCCTCCTCCCACTCGCTTTCCGTCTCCTCTGCCATCTCCTCACTTCTCCCAGAAACCCTGACATCCATCCCCCCCTCGAAACCCCCCCTTCCCCCCTCCCGGTCGCTGGGTGCAGGTTGAGGGAAATGTGGTTCTTCCTGGGTCGGTTCAGGATACCGGGTGTCCATGTCAATCTTCTCCTCTGGCAGCTCCGTATACGTGTGTTCGAACTCGGGTTCTCCACCTGAAGGCATCACAGTCTCTTCCTCCCTCACTGCTTCTCCTGGCGCTGCCCGCCAAGGACCTATCATCCACCTCTGACTCCATACCTCCCTTGGCTGATCCACCCACCAATAAGGGTTTGTCTCTTCCCCCCCCAGGCGGGGATCCCTGGTCGGGCTTGTTTTGGGCGTAGAGCCCTCGGGCGAGGAGAAACCCCCGAACGTGCTGCCCGACAAAGTGGGCGTGAAAAGCCAATCATCAAAATACTCCTCGGGCATGGGTTTGTGCGGAAAAATTGCATGAAACTCCTCCTTCAACAGGGGTTCGTCCAAAGCGTAACCCGGCACCCAGCTATTTGCAGAGACTGGAGTGCCTTCCCTGGCGAGAAAATATTCAACTCCCTCCTCCCCCCATCGTGAATCCAGTATCTCTGTGACCTCATTAAGAGGTTCTGGTCTTGGCGACTCCCCTCTCTCAGGCGCCCTTCTACGTGGCTCTGGAGGTGCTCCTGACTCTTGAAACCTGTGTGGGGCTTTGTAGGGAGTGAGCACCGACCTATGAAAGACCGGGTGCACCCTGGAGCCCTCCGGAAGGGCTAGGCGAAAAGCCACCGGATTGACCTTAGCCTCAACTTGATATGGTCCTAGCTGCCTGTGTTCTAACTTCTTTTTGGCCAACGACCTGGCCGGCATCGCGTGGGCTGCTAACCATACCCAGTCCCCAACCTGAATGTCTTCCCCCGCCCTTCTGTGTTTATCGGCTTGCACCTTATACGCCTGCTTTGCCAGCTCCAAATGTCTCCGCAGCTCCTCGTGCACCTCTTGCAACTCTGCTGCAAACTGGTCGGCATTTTGAGGTCCCCCCCCTTCAGGTGCTGTAAAGCTCGGGAAGGTTCTGGGATGACGTCCATAGTTCGCGAAGAAAGGCGTCACCCCGGTGGATGCGTGCTTCGTGTTGTTGTAGGCGAACTCAGCCATCGGCAGGTGGTCCACCCACGCCGCGGGTCGCTGGTTGGCGTAACACCGTAGGTACTGCTGCATGATCGCGTTGACCCTCTCCGCTTGACCGTTGGTCTGTGGATGCCTCGCCGACGTCAGGTTGATCTTGACGTGCAAGATACCCAGAAGCTTCCGCCAGAAAGTGGAAACAAATTGGCGCCCCCTGTCGGACAAGACGGACTGCGGTAGTCCATGCACTCTGAAGACGTGATCGATGAAGAGCTTTGCGGTCTGTTCTGCCGTCGCCACCTTGGCACAAGGAATGAAGTGCGCCATCTTGGTGAACAAGTCCACAACCACTAACACCGCCGTCTTACCTCTGGAGCTGGGCAGGTCTGTAACAAAGTCCAACGCTACCCTCTCCCACGGTTGCTGCGGTGTCTCCAGCGGTTCTAACAATCCCGCCTGTTTCTGATGCACTGGTTTGGACCTCTGGCAGATATCGCACCTGGCTACGTAGTCCGCCACCTCTCCTCTCATCTGGGGCCACCAAAAGTCCCTTGCCACCAACTCCATCGTCTTCTCTTTGCCGAAATGGCCCGCACTCGGGGCATCGTGCAATTGTTGCAAAACCGTGGCGCGAAGCTCGTCGGTGGGCACGTAAAGGGCGCCCTTGCGAGTCAAAAGTCCGTCCTGCAACTGAAACTCATTGTTGTCAGGCGACCCTCTGCGGAGCTCCTCCATCTTGGATTGTGCAAACTGATCCTCTTGCAGCGCGCGTCGCACCGCGTCCAGGTCGACTGCGATGGTAGCGCACGTCCACGCCTGCGGTGCGAAGATGTACTTTGCTGCGATTGGAGCTACTTCCTCCAGGTATTGAGGCTTTCGGGACAGCGCGTCTGCTATAACATTGGAGTCTCCAGGGATGTATTCTATTTTAAAATCGAAATCCGCAAAGAATTCCGCCCAGCGCATGTGTCGTTGGGTTTGCAATTTAGCCGTCCGCCAATACTCTAAGTTCTTGTGATCCGTGCGGACCTGCACCGTGTGCTTGGCTCCTATCAGGAAGTGTCGCCACGCTTTGAAAGCTGCATGAATGGCCAACAACTCCCTGTCCCATATGGTGTAGTTGCGCTCCGTCTTGCTGAGCTTCCGGGAGTAGAATGCACCCGGTCTCCAGTTGCCTTGCGAATCCTCTTGCAAGAGGACGGCCCCAACTGCTCTGTCTGATGCATCTGTCTCTACCCGCATGGGCCTGCCAGGATTCACGTGCAGCAGCTGCTCCTCGGAGGCGAAAAGGCTTTTAAGCTTCCGAAAGGATCGCTCTGCTTGTTCGGTCCAGACGAACTTCTTCTTCTTGGAACTGAGGGTGTCAGTGATTGCCGCCGTCGCGTTTGCAAAACCTTTAATAAACTTGCGATAAAAATTGGCAAAGCCGATGAACTTCTGGACCTCCTTCCGATTTCGAGGGCTTTTCCAGTCCAACAGCGCTTGGACTTTAGTCTTGTCCATGGCCAGTCCCTCGTCGGACAGCTTGTAGCCAAGGAAATCTACCTCTCTCACATCAAACTGGCACTTCTCCAACTTGGCGTACAGCCTGTGTTCCTTCAGCCTCTGCAGAACTTCCTTCACGTCCTTATCGTGATCCCCTGGCGATTCCGAGAAAATTAGGATATCGTCGAGAAAACAGACACACTTCTTGTAGAGGAGACCTGCCAGGACGTGATGCATGAATGCTTGGAAAACATGGCTGCCATTTTGTAGACCGAAGGGCATAACTCTGTATTCGTACGTGCCCAAAGGAGTGAACATGGCCGTCTTCCACTCGTCGCCCTTCCTGATGCGGATGAGGTTGTAAGCGCCACGTAAATCCAGCTTGGTAAAAATCTTCCCCCTCCTGACTGTAGCCAAAAGGTCGTCAATTTTGGGCATGGGGAAGGCCTTGGGCTTAGTTAGTCTGTTTATGAACCGGTAGTCCACAATGAGCCTCTTCTGGGGCGTGTCTTTCTTTTTCACAAAGAAAACAGGACTGCCTCCCGCTGCTTTAGATTCCTGGATGAATCCGCGCTTGAGGTTGTGTTCTATGAACTCCCGAAGCTCTTGCAGCTCGTCTTCCGACATGGAGTACAGCTTGGCAGTTGGCAACTGCGCGCCAGGCACTAAGTCAATCGCGCAGTCGTAAGGTCTGTGAGGCGGCAATTTGTCAGCTTCCTTTTCGCAGAAAACCTCCAAGAACTCCGCGTACTTGTGAGGAACCGCTTGCACCATACGCAGATGCAGCTGCTGTTCGGCTTCTCCTCCTTGATCGGTTTGGATGCAATTCTGGGCGCAATACGATGAACAAAAGGTGATCTGCCTCTGGTACCAAGCAACCGCGGGACTGTGCCTGTCCAGCCAACTCATGCCCAACACGATGGGCGTGTCCGATAAGTGGGTGACATTGAAACTAATAAGCTCTCGATGGTCTCCAATTTGCATCATCATGGGAGGGGTTTGCTGCACCACTTGCCCCCCCAGCAACTTCCTGCCGTCTACCGTGACCACGTTCAGAGGCGTCGTTGCAGGCAGGAGCGCTATGTTATGCTGCTTGACGAACTGTAATCCCACGAAATCGGCGTTGCTTCCCGAATCGATGGTTGTTGGAACCTCGAGAAGTCGCCCATCAGGCAGCTGGAGTGTTGCTGTGAGTAAAACTGCTGGTTTGGGAGGTAAAGGGTCCATGCGCTGCAAGGATGCTGGGGACTTCTCTACAGATCCGCCTGGCTGAGCCCCAGTAGCTCTGCTTCCAGCCAGGCACTGCAGTTTCCCTGAAGCTGCTCCTCTGATTGCACCTCTGCTGTCACAGTTGCCAGTGCTGCAGTGTGCTTCTGGAGCCTCTGGGGGCACTCTTTCGCCATATGGTGTGCACTGTCGCAGATGTAACACTTCCTGGTCCCTCTAGGAGGCTTCGCTTTGGCTGCAGCAGGGATGGGGCTCTGGGATGGCTTTTGAGCCCTAGCACCACCAATCTCCATTGGCTCTTCGGCTTCCGTCCCCATTGGTGAGGGGTGCGCACGGCTGAAATCCCTGTGCACAAAAGGGAGAGTTTTTGCTTGCGCGCGCGCTTGGGGCCCCCCCTCCTCGTGCCACGGACGTCCCTCATGTCGAATTCCTATAGCCAAAGCCCGTTGCACCACGTCTTCCAGGGTCTGGGGTCTGTCCCCCCTTGCGATCTCATCCTTGACGGAGGGGCTCAATCCCTCCCAAAAAAGATCCCTGACCGGTAGACTGTCCTTCGGCCAATCTAAGGCGGTGAGCAATGCAAAAAATTTAGAATGATATTGGCGTACAGTGGCTTTCCCCTGCCTCAGCCCGTGCATCTGCCGGCGCGCAATGTCCTTATCCACAGAGGATTGAAAACAAGCATCCATCGCTTTGATAAACGCATCTGCATTGCGACGGGCTGGTCCATCTTCGCGCCACAGATTGCGTAGCCAAGCCCTGGCTTCCCCATGCAGGTGCGAAACAATAAATCCCACTCTCTCCTCCTCATCTCTAAAATCATGACGGAGTAAATGCAGTGCATACACGACATCTGCCCTGAAGTTGGGATAGTCTTGCAAGTTGCCATTAAAATGCGAAACTAGGGCACCCCCCCTCCTTCCAAGCGCAATGCCCTCCGCTCTGGAGCCCGGGGTCCCCGCCTTGTCCGCATTTTCCCACCTTGCTTGCAAATCCTGGCACGCTTTCTCCAAGTCAGCATTCTTCTTCTGCGAAGCAATGACTGCCGTTGTGAGAGTGGTAATCTGATCCCGGAGTGCAGCCAGCTGTTCCTCAGCACTCATGGCTGCTCCGTTCGTGAGCTTCGCAAAAAAAAATTTTTGCTTTCAGAGGGAGGGGGACTTTCTGTCACAGCCACCCAGGTGGGTCCCAGCTCACGAGAGACCTTACTCCATTATAGTTTACTTACAGGAAAAGTTTATTGATGATAGTTGCTTCTTTCACAGTTCAGCATTGTGGCTGTACGTCTGTCACGTTAGACCGCTGTAGTCCCCCTCTGACTCCTCCCCTCCTCCACACCAACTTAATAGCCTGGCTCTAGACCACCTCTTCCTCTCCTTTCTTTTCCGCAGGGTCTTTCTGCCCCCCTGGGTTCTCTCCTTCCGGGATTCGCCTGAGGCTGAATCCTCTGCCGCCTCCTGCCCCCTCCTTCTGGCTTTGGGGCCGGGCTCCTCCTCTGAGCTTTCCCCACTTCCGCGCGCCTCTATGCTTGAACTTGGCGCGCGTACGTTGCTTTTGACCTTTCCTTCGTCCTCTATACTGCCCCCTGTTCCACTCTCTACCCTTTCCGGCTGAACACCTTGCTCCAACCCCCTCTCTCTGTTTTCTCCTGTTCCTCCTCCCTCCGAGAGGCTGACAACTCCACCCCCTTTACTCCGTTCCGGCTGAGACCCCTCTGACAGCGTCTGTGCTTCACTGGGCTTTCTCCCCTCCTTTCCTGACTTTTCACAGCTTCTCTCTTCTCCTGCTTTTCGCCTGATCATGCTAGCTCCCTTTTGGGAATCCTCTGACTCACTGCTTAGGCTCATAGATTCCCTTCGAATTCCGTCATCTTCTTCCTCGTCTCTCTCTCCCTCCTCCCACTCGCTTTCCGTCTCCTCTGCCATCTCCTCACTTCTCCCAGAAACCCTGACATCCGGCATAAAGAAAAACTTTACTCTAAACTCAACTCATATCAGCAAACACGCCCATGGCCACAAACTGAGTCTGCGAGTCAGGTCAAGGGGGGAAGAGAGGGAGAAACACGGGTGAACTGACTATTTATACAAACCAACTCACATTCCTGGATGCTTAATGACTTCCAGCTGCTCAGTGATTAGAGCAACTTGTTACCTCTTGACCCTTTAGTACCAACCCATGACTTCGTGACTCTTAGCTTCTTGATTCTTGGACCCTTGACTTCGTGACTCCTTGCTTCCTGACCCTCGGACCCTTGGCTTCTTTACTCATGGCTCTCTGAACCTTGGACTCCCGACTCCTGGCTTATGGACCCCTGTTCTTACTCCCACCCCACCATCTTGCTGTTCCCTGCCGGGACTTCGATCGCCCGTGAACCGGACCGTGACAGTCATAATCTGAGAAATCAGATCTATTGTGCAGCACCTTTCAATCCTTTCAGAACGAGCTTTTTGGGGGCTGTAGGCCACATTGACCCATAGTCAATGCCCTGGGGCCTAAGTGTGCAAAAGTGGGATGGCAAAAATGTAAAAGTGGGAGTGGTGAGAATGACTCTCTTCATGGCTGTCTTCTGAAAGTTTTTCTCATCACCTCTTCTACACTTTTTAAACCTTTTTTTTTGCAAAAGTGGGCAAAGCAACTCATGTAAATGTTGCCTTTATAGTAGTCTCATTTCTACACACATCCCCTTCTATCCTGCCATCCAGGCAACCATGAGGCATTATCAGAGGTCAAGAACGCATTTCCTCACAGGCACAAACCACAAGGAAGCATGAAGTAGGGCTGGTGGCCAGGAGACAGTTCAGGGGGCTAGAACAGCAGGCCTGATAAGGAACGATAATGGCAACCCAGCCAGATTATTATTACACATGAGGTATAATTCACAGAAGAAAGAATGGACAGGAAGGGGAAGGCACTTTTTTTACAATGGCTCCATTCCTTGCTGTTGTTCCACACAGGTGTTCAACAGCAGCTGAAGACTTTCTTGTTCCAACAGGCCTTTGGGAATTGACTGCTTTTACTGAAAAAAGTTGTTTGTTTTTATTGGTGTTTGTATTGTAACTATTGGTATTTTTCAAACAGATTTTATATATGTATATAGTTTAAATACTATAATCATTTAACTGTAGTTTTTCACGTTTCAGTGGTTCTTGTTTTTATATGCAAACTGCCTTGAGTCCCATTAGGGAAAATGGCAGGGTATAACTAACTAACTAACTAACTAACTAACTAACTAACTAATAATAAATGACTGTAGGTCTTTAATGAGTTGTGCTGGTTAGAAATGAGATGTGTGTCGCATCACCCAACCCTGCCCCCTCAAAATGTTGTAATGAAAAACCTGTTGCTGACCGGGAACTCATAGCATTGTATTTCCAAAATCATCTGCACTTGGGCTTAAAACTACCTGGAAATTTCACCCCCTCTCCTGGAAGACTGGCCCCTGAACTCCAGATGCATGGCAGCTGAGAGGTGTGCTTTAGTGTCATGAAATGCACCATGTAACAGTATTTTACAATATTTGTAATGAATGCCAGGCAAACATCATCCATGTCTTACAGTGCAAAATAAAGACTTCACTGCTGTGCTGTTGAAGCACAGGCATTTACAGAGCTATCAGGGCAAGCCCTAGATTATATGGAACCCTAGATATCTCTCCCACCCACTACATGTTCAACTTACTTTTTTATTAGGTTTGTAGCACAACCTCGGTGCATGATTTGCAGGCATGCCTTATCCTGTCATATAAGGCGATATATTCACATAGATAGATCTGATCACAGTCTCTTATGCTCACATTGCTGGCTGAACAGGCACTGGCGTCATAAATTTCTGTGTGAATTTTTAAAAAAGACTCTGAGATTAGCAGAACGCTCTGTTCTATCAATAGTGTACAAGTGAAGATAAGCTGTTTATCATATGCACACTGTTGAGTCGATAGTAGATAGCTGACAACAGACATGTACATGCACTCACCATGTCTCTGACAGTTGTCTCATTTGTATGCCCCTAAATCTGACCCTGAGCACAGGAGCTTGCACTGCAGTGGAAATTTTAGATCATAATCTAGAGAGCTACTTTAAGAATACCCAACGCTTCTTGTGCCAACCCAGTGTAGCATTTTATGTGTATATATTTTTCTTTCAAGGGATTGGCCTGGAGTTTGGGGCAAAGTGAGGGGTAGTGGAAACCTCACAAGCCATTCTTGCAGAGCCCCCTTTGCTGTGTCTCCTGAGGTTCCTGGGTCTTCCAGAGTCTCAGTGATGGCAAAAGCTTGTTTGTTGCCAGCTTTGATGCTCCAAAGCTAGACTGCTGCCCTGAAATTTGATGTATGATACTGTCCCATCAAGGGATGCGGGTGGTGCTGTGGGTTAAACCACAGAGCCTAGAACTTGCTGATCAGAAGGTCGGCGGTTCGAATCCCTGCAACGGGGTGAGCTTCCGTTGTTCAGTCCCTGCTCCTGCCAACCTAGCAGTTCGAAAGCACGTTAAAGTGCAAGTAGATAAATAGGTACCGCTCCAGTGGGAAGGTAAACGGCGTTTCCGTGCGCTGCTCTGGTTCGCCAGAAGTGGCTTAGTCATGCTGGCCACATGACACGGAAGCTGTCTGCGGACAAACGCCGGCTCCCTCGGCCTATAGAGTGAGATGAGCGTGCAACCCCAGAGTCGGTCACGACTGGACCTAACGGTCAGGGGTCCCTTTACCTTTTTACTGTCCCATCAATGCTGGGATAGGCAAATATGTCAATTTCAGTTTCTCTCACTTTTCCACTCATAAATTCAGTTTTACATCAGTTTATGAATGTGCGGTTTTTTTTAAATCCTCATGAAAATTCATCAGCATTTTTGTGCAAATTTTGCCTAATTTACATGCTTGCATGCAATGCAATATACACTTTTTTTGCAGAGCAGCTTCCCCTAAAAATAATTTTTTGTGTGTAAAGCATTCTTACAGATACTTTATGCATTTTTGTACACATGAAGAATGTTATTGCAAGATTCAGAGAAGTACAACTTTCAAACAGTGGAAGTACTTCAGTTCTTGCCTTACTTCAGAACAGGCAGATTACATAGGTTCATCTTTAAATGCAAACACAATTGAATTTCTCCTACGTGGCCTACCCATCCCTAATGCCAACATAAGATTCAACAGCCGGATCAGTCCATTTCTGTATATGGAATGGGGTGGGTGACACCTTGTCTTTCTCAGGAAGCAAAATGTATTGGGACGGTCATGGCATAACCCAAATCACATCACAAACAACTTTTGAAACTGCTGCTCTATGAGCACAAGCCCAGAGTCCCATTCCAGATTTTGGACCTGTACATTTATACAACACATTTCCAACATATGGCTAGAAACACCCAATCAAAGATTTCTTATTTTGGACGAATAATTTTACCCTCGCATTTGGTAATCATTTGTGAAGAAATGGCAGTACTTATCTGGCGTGAGTAGCATCAATTTTGCATGAAGACAATTACCTCAGTTGATACAACTGAAGTGACAATTTCGACAATAGGATATGCTGGCCAATCTACTTGTTGTGTTCAGGGAATCATAGCTGACCTTTTCAAAATACATTCTAATCTTCTCCTCGAATCACAGTATTTTGTGTTTCATTGTGTATGGAGACAAATTGGGAGATAACTGAAGTGTTCTGCAAGTTAACCCCTCTTTCACAGAAAAAACACCTGCAATTACATCCATTACTTAGGTAACGTTTTCTGATCTCAAAATATTTGGAACTGTATTTTGTTCATGAATAGTGTCCCATATTTCCCCTCCACCATAACACTCAATTACTATAAGTTTGTAATTGTTGAGGAGTGCAGAGACTTACAATTAATGTTCTAGGCTATGGTATTGTCAGGGGTTCAGAAGGAGAGACACAGGAGGGGGAGCAAATGGAGAGTGAGGAGGAGGAGTCCGAGGGGGGCGCAGGCAGTGACAGTGGAAAGAGTTATTCCACAAGCCTCTCCAGCGAATCGGAGGACTCGCAGAAGGGAGCGCCGATGGCCAGAGCGAGGGGGGTTCCAGGGGGGAAGCCCCAGGAGGAAGGGGCCAGCGGGGAGTCCCTGAGCAGCAGTTGGAAATCAGGACCAGCTTCCCCACCAGAGCGCAGTGGGGAGGGGGAGTCCCAGGAATCGGGACCAGTGCTCTCACCACCAGCGGGAGGAGAGGAGTCAGGTTTGGTCACGCCCACATCAGGAAGCGGGGAAACGGTCAGGAGGAAGGTTACCGGCTGGGCGCGCGCGCCAAGTTCAAATGTACAGGCGAGCGGCACAGCGGGGAGCCCGGGTAGGGAGCCAGGTCCTAAAGCCCGCCGGAAGGAAGGGGAAGACCAAGGGGGGTCAGCGTCAGAGGAGTCCAGGAAGGAGGAAACCCCAGAGGGCAGAAGGACCCAGCGAAGGAAAGAACAGCGTAGGAGGTGGAGCCGGGCTAGGATCTTAAACTGGTGTGGGAGGAGCAGTGAGTCAGAGGGGACTTAGCCGGTCTAGCGTCGAGACGTGGGTCTGCGCGCCCAGAGCTTTGAAATGGAAACTAAACTTCAATAAAGACTTTTGTATATTATATCCACCGGGCGTTGGTCCTCTGTGAGCTGGGATCTAGAGGCAGACCTGACAGGTATGTTCATCTTGTTCTACTTTTTTGATACACGGCACACCAGCCTGCCTGTAGGGATGAATGAGAATTCTGTTTGCTTTTCTTTTTTTAAGCAAACCAATCTAATTTGCACCTCCTGGACTAATACTACATGGATTTGATAGTAATTATTCTTTGGATTTTGCACTTCTCCAAATTTGTGCTAATAGTTCTCAGCTTTAAAAAAAAAGTACCAAAAGGCTATTTTAGGATAAAATGTGTTTAGAAGTGTGTACAGTGAGATGAAACACATATTTAAATACACATTTTGTGATAACGGTATAATTAAATATGGATCTTTGGACATTTTACTTTACAAAAGAAACTTTTCTGTGGCAGAACCCTGCCCATGGGGAAGCCTGTCCTTTGCCTAGGGGCCCAGCTGGCATCAGTATTTTGGGTGGTATTCAAATAGTTATGCTAGGGCAAGGATTCCCCATTCCTTCCCCTTCAGCATCCCCAAATCTGCTCTAGAGGGTTGGAGAAAACCCAGAACAGAGTGCAGAAAGATAGAAAGTTGCATCACACAATGAGAAATCCTTGCACAGATTGAATGTTCCCCTTCAAACTGCTTTAAATTAAACCCTTAGTCACTTTGCCATGAGGTAAAAAAAATCATCTGTTTTCCTTGGCTTTTGCCAGTGGGCTGGGGAGTATCAGGAATTCCATTACTACTGCAAGTAAGGTGCTGGTTTGGCTTGGTTTCTCCCATAAACACAAGACGACTCTGGCTGTTAATTATTTCAGATTTGTTGCTAAAACAACAAACTAGCGCGGAGCTCCTCTACTCATCATCCTCCCCAGAAGATGGAGCTGCCCGGACTGAGCTCCTCCCCCTTCCCCAGCACAGAAGCCCCCACCTTCTTTTCCAGTATCTTTCGTGTGTCTTGGCCACTTTTGAGATCCTACAAGATTTGGGAGAGAATGTTTCCTGCATTCCAACATCTTGCTCACCACTGGAGCTCTCACAGCTGCCTGTCACTTTGGCCCTGTTCTTCTCCTCCTGTCAGCATCTGAGCTTCACTGACAGGTGTCAAGGCTGTGGCTCCCTGGGTGTATTTAAAGATATTTAATAACAAAGCAATACTAACTGGGTTTAGTGTGGGGCAGAGCAGTGAATTCATAACCACATCCATTTCAATTTTAAGGAAACATGGTGTACCTGTTGGGCTCTTACTCCCAAGGTCCACACAGCAGGGAGGGAGAAATCTTGGGAAACCTTGCTACGTACACACAGTGTGCAACTATTAACTTGCTATTAATGAACACCTGCCAGGACTTAATTTGATTTGGTTACATTGGTTGAATCTGCCTAGTTAATTTGTTTTGCAAATCCTCAGGTTGTTATATGTAAAAAATATAACCTATTTATCCAAATTTTACTCTTTACTCTTCTTGATAGCCAGTGTGGTGTAGTGGTTAAGAGCGGTAGACTCGTAATCTGGGGAACCGGGTTCGCGTCTCCGCTCCTCCACATGCAGCTGCTGGGTGACCTTGGGCCAGTCACACTTCTCTGAAGTCTCTCAGGCCCACTCACTTCACAGAGTGTTTGTTGTGGGGGAGGAAGGGAAATGAGAATGTTAGCCACCTTGAGACTCCTTTGGGTAGTGATAAAGCAGGATATCAAACCAAACTCTTCTTCTTCTTCCTGCTGTGCTGGCAAACAATTGATTTCATTTCCCCCCATCTACACTGTGTTTCCTTAACACTGAAATGAATGGAGTGGGATAACATAACATGATTTATATAATTAATTATGTAAATTGTATAAGGTACAGGATTTCATCATGGCAGACAGTGAGATGAATAATTTAGGTCTGAGCAGAAGATGAACTGCAGCAGCACAGAAACAATGTCGTGTGCAATGAATGCAGACAGAATGAAAAATGTTACCTCCTTACAGTCCTACATAGAAGAGAGCACCAAAGTCTCATAGGCACCACTTCCACAATGCTCCTTGCAAGCTGCAACTGATGCTATGGTGCAAGTATTTCCTCTCCAACGCATGCAGCCTGAAATGGAACCAAACTGAGCCTAATTTTTCAACTCTCTTCCTGGCTGCCTTCAAATACAGTGGCTACTGTTTGTGCACAACAAGCACTTGCATTCCATAAGGGGTGCCTAGAATCCCATTCTAGGGGGTTGATAAAGGAGTTATCCCACATTGCAGTGTTTCTGGGTAAAACCTTTCAATCCTTTTTGCAAAAGAATGAAAATAATCATCCATCTTGGGGCTTTTGGCATGCTACTGGCTGGAAAACCACTGTGAAGGGCCAAACACTACAAATTCATGCACACAGGGGACATACACTGATACACCTCTAAGCTATATGAATTTATAGATGCCCTTAGTAAAACCTAAAATATCCTAGAAATCCAGATTATCAAACTTTGCAGAAAATGTGAATACTGCAAGCAGTGGCACAGAATTATACATTGAAATGGAGTTGACTCATGGACACTCAGTAAATGCAGATTTGCATCACTCACATTTAGATTAATAATAATAATAATTTAATTTCTATACCACCCTTCATCTGAGGATCATATGGCGATTTACAATATAAAATCACAAAAATACGTAGCATAGTAACAAACAAAACCAATCCCTCCTCCCACAGTTCCAAAGGCCACAACCCTAGATAATAGGGTTCCACTGCGTACCGATTGGTGCAAAGAGGGCTTTCAAAGTGCCCTGCAAAAAGAGCTGCTTTTCCGTAAACGACTTTAGTTTGAGTGCTGAAAACATGGCTTGTCAAGTTACATCCAGTTAACCAATGTTGCTCCAGTGAGCTGGAAACAATGTTCTGTGGTGTTTATACTTGACTTTTTCTTCATGATTGCATCAGTGAACAATGGTTTTAGCAATGTGGATTTTATAGCATGAAAAGACCTCCAGTCACAGGGAGCATAAACCAAATACTGTACAAGGCAGTGAATGCACTGAGGCCGGAATGCAGCCGTGTGTCATCATTTGGTGCTACGGGGATCACGGCCCTTATCCCTCCAAGAAAGGGACCATGTAACCTAACTTCTGCAATTATGCTTTTAGTCTACTAAATGCCACAGAAAGCTCATAGCCAAGCAAATTGAACTGTAAATAACCCGAAGCACAAAGAGATTCCCTAATAGCATCCAGTTGAGAAGGTCAAAAATTTCAACATTTCTAAAGAGACAATTTCAGTGTCTGTGTGCTCTGGATCACCCGTCTGTAACCCTTGAAATGGCATGAATTCTTCTGCAACAACTGTTGTGACTTTGCTGGTATGTAATCCCTAGTTATCCAATGTTACTCTGAAAGGCTCTCTCCCTCCATAACATGAACATCACAGAAGCTGCAGAGTCTTTAAATTCATCCTGACATCCGAGCTGTGAATGATAGTTAATCAGTACTTCTTGGATGCCTTTGCCCTTTTGTGCTGGTTATGCAATTGTAAGAGAGATGCTAATCTCATTCCATGAAAAGGCCATGGCACATTGTCGCAATTGCCACACTAGAAACACCATATTTTTGGAAAGTCTGTGAACTGCTTCTCAGTGGTAAAATACTCCAGGTGGTTGTGTACATAGGTGTGTACAACATGTGGAGAAAAGTTAGTGAGAGCTGAGTTGTACCTGCTAAGAGCTGGCAGCCAATTCCTGGATCGCAGCTGAATTTTTCTGAGCATCTGTGATCATGACGATGACTCATGGCCCCCTGTGTAGCACAAGTTCTCAGCGACCTTCCATCATGTGTTGAGTTTAGGTACAGTGAATTAACCGTGCCTTAAAGACAGGGTAAGCATTTTAGCTTAGTAGTTTCCCCAGATTCAATCCTTGTCATGTCCAAGTTGCCCTTTCACCAAAAGGCTGCATCTGTTACTGTAGACCCAGTTGAAGAAACTCTTTTCAATCTGAGGGCTTGATTTCCTCTTAGGAAACCTTCAAGGGGACGCATAGCACTGCTGAGTGTGGCCAGAGGAAATGGGTGTGCCTCTTACTCTGCCTTTTACTTTTCAACAGTAGGCTGGATTTCAGCCACATGGAAGTCAGAGGGTTCTACATCCACTCTGAAAACAATATCTCTTCATCTAGGCTAGCAAGAAGCACTTGCAATGTCCAAAAGCACATTTCAGACAGGCAAAACTACCTGAGGACAGTGCAGAGCAGGATCTGTGCGGTGTGGGGCTTGGGGTGAAGGCCAGTGTGGTGTAGTGGTTAAGAGTGGTAGTGTCGTAATCTGGTGAACCGGGTTCATGTCTCCGCTCCTCCACATGCAGCTGCTGGGTGACCTTGGGCTAGTCATACTTCTCTGAAGTCTCTCAGCCTCACAGAGTGTTTGTTGTGGGGAGAAAGGGAAAGGAGATTGTTAGCCACTTTGAGACTCCTTCAGATAGTGATAAAGCGGGATATCAAATCCAAAACTCCTCCTCCAGTATGGGAAAGTTATGGCTGGGAGGCATGGTCTGCAGAGTCGCAATAGAGCTGGAAATAGAGGCCTCAATGATCACATTTGGCCCCTGGGAATGTTGGAACCTCCATCCCTCCTGCAACCAGCTTTTGCAAAGGCCTGGTTGACCTCAGAGCTTCAACATTGGATGGACCAATAATGGGGCATGCTGGGAAATGGCTTGAATATGAAAGTTCCAAAGACCTACTGGTCTTTCTATATACCCCAAAACCAGGTGGAATTTTAGACCGTTTTTAAATCACCCCCATTGTTTCCAATGTGAGGGATCAGACTCCCCCCCCCCCCTTTAAGGAAGGTAATGGATGGATAAAAATTATGGTGTTCCTTCACCTTGGATAAAATTATTATTAATAATTTATTTATATGTCGCCCGTCTGACAGCGTTGCCACAGCCAGTCTGGACAGTTTCCAACAAATTAAAGCACAGTAAGACATCAAACATTAAAAACTTCACCATACATGTAATGGTTCTAGGGGTTGCTCGTGCGTAAACTGGCACCACACCTGGCTGGGTTGCCTGAGTGAACCTTTTCCGTCCAGACAGCCACTCGCCCGTGGCTGCCTCAATCGCTGGCAGAATCCGTCAGTGGGCGTTTCCTGAACTTCTTCCAGCAAAGAAGCTCTTTGACGCCTAGTCTCCGCCTACTCTCCCTGCGCGGAAGCCTTTTGCGCAAGGAGGGTGTGGGCAGTGGAGGACCCATGCCCTCCCCGCTGGTCCCCGTCGAGGAGTCATGGGACCGCCTCGCCAATTCCCCCATCTGCCCCCCTTCTCCACTGGTGCTACGCTGATTTCCTTCCCCAGAAGATGGGCTGCTTCTCCCCATCCCGGGACGCTCTCCGGAATCCCTCTGGAGCCCTCTCTCTCCCTCTGGCTCCGATGGCAGTTCCCTGACAATACGTTAAAAACTTCCTTCAAGCCTGACAGGGTATATGATAAGGCAGTAAAAACATCTTTGAATTTCACCCCCCACCCCCTTAGGATTGCAGTCTTAGTAACTTTAGGACTTTAATTTTTTTATCGTTAATTGACATAAGCAGGTTACTTTTCAAGAAGGTGCTAGTTTTCACAACTCTGAGACGAAGAAAGCTATTTAAGACTCATCAGCAGAACCCTTTGTGAGGTAGGAAAAAATAACTTTGAGGTGACCCCTCTGTTTCTGCATGTATCGTGAGTCTTGGAAAAATGTTCCATATTCAAGTCCCACATCCTGAAAATCAGTTTTTCAGGATGTAAAGGCATGAATTGTATTTTGCCTTTTAAGGGCCCTTTCTTTAAGACTATTATGACATGGACATCTTGAACACCTCAAAAAAAAAATTGATCCTAATAATTTAACTGACATAAATTCAATATTAAGACCACACAACGTATCCTTTGAAAAGAAAAATCCTACAGAAATCTTTCGAGTCAGATGCTCAAAATTTCAATTCTTATTCACATTAACTGTTGTTTCTCTGTATGACCATCTGTTTCCCAAGGGTTCGTTAAGCTCACCAACTTGCATGTCATATGTTTGCCAAAAAAATGGCAACTTCTTCAAATATGTCCATTATTCATTTCCTTAAAGTATTCTACTATGTCGGATAATGATATTTAAGGCTTGGATGCCATAATTAGTTAGGCATGCAAAAACCCATCGAAATAAATGGACACACACAAATGTAATGGAGTGTATGATTGTAGCCCAAATTTTTAAAATATCTTCATTGGATGGGAAATTATAGATGGGAATAATATGCAAAATAGTGGGGAGAAATTAATTCAGAGCTCCTTAGAGTTTTGCTTGTATGTTCTTGGCAGGCTGATCAGGCTGTCACAGAAGGTAATGCTGCTTTTGTAACTAACTTTAAAATCATTACAGTATTCTGGCATCCTAAAGACCAAAAAAGACACCATTTTCTTTATACTTTCTATTCCAGGACATTTTCTGTCTAGAACCTTCAGTGCATTAGCAGTGCTACTTAGGGAGCAACCCTATGCACAATCCAGTGCAAATCAAGCTGGTATAGAGCTGCACCAGATCCAGACGCCATTCAGCAACAGAGCTGCTGCTGCTGCTGCACTGCCTATGCCTGTCAGAGAGAAAACAAGCCTTTAAAATAGTGTTCTGTGCTGGTTTGCCAGATCATGTGACTGAGCTGAACAGGATACATGTACTGCCTAAGTCAGGGGTAGGCAACCTAAGGCCCGTGGGCTGGATGCAGCCCAATCGCCTTCTCAATCCGGCCCGTGGATGGTCCAGGAATCAGTGTGTTTTTACCTGAGTAGAATGTGTGCTTTTATTTAAAATGCATCTCTGGGCTATTTGTGGGGCATAGGAATTTGTTCATTCCCCACCCACCCCAATTAAAGTCCAGCCCACCACATGGTCTGAGGGATGGTGGACCGGCCCACGGCTGAAAAAGGTTGCTGACCCCTGACCTAAGTCCTACCATGTTGCTAGAACACCCTTTTTGGGGAGACACACCAGTTTCTGCTGAGCCCCGGATGAACTGTGATGGGCAAGTTATGCTGGCTGGTCTTTGTTTGCGGTTGGGGACAATGTTAGCTGAGCTAGATATCTGCTTTATTCTAAGCTGCTCGCCCTGGCAGATCTTGCCACAAGATTCCCCCTTAATTTGTCCTGAAATTTATCTGTAGTTTTAATAATTGCGTTATTTTGTAAGTTGCTTTGGGTTACTTTTGGAAAAGAAAAGAAAAGAAAAGAAAAGAAAAGAAAAGAAAAGAAAAGAAAAGAAAAGAAAAGAAAAGAAAAGAAAAGGACCCCTTATAAAATGTAAAGAATAACAATCATAATAAATTTTGTGTGAACCACAGCTATAGTTCTGCTTCCAGGCAGCTGATTTTAAATCAGCTGTGAGTCATGAGTGCTAAAAGGCCAAAGTGCTGAAGAAACCCTTGAGGTATGCTACGTTTTTTCATGTAGTGTAAATTACTTTTCCCTTTGGTTGAGTCCCTTTTGTGATGAGTTAGAGAAAACTTGCACTGAACAGGAAAAGTTGATTTTCATCTGTGTGAACCAGCTGTGTGCCATGCACAGCACAGAGAAACAGTTGGAAAGAGGAAAGGTTTTGCACGTTGCAACTTTGTGAGTTTACTGTAGTTGGGCAATGTTCTTACCAGCCTTCCATTGGGCAGGCCCAAGGTTCTGCAGGCCCCAATCCTAGCAGCAGGGTACTTCTTCCTATCCCTTTCAGAATCACCATTGGATGAATAACCCAGTGTGGTTAGAAAGAAGGCCCTGAATGGCAAAGCTCATCCATTAAGATAAGGGGGGCTGGGAATCATTGTGAAGTTACTTGCAACCATTTTTCCTGTATTCTCCCCTATTTATCTTACATACACATGCTATGCTGGATGATATTTATATTGTTCTCATTTCCATAGCTGCTTAGCATAGCTGAAAAGCTTAAACAAAGTTTACTGTAACATTTGGAGGGAATTTTATGAAGTCAACTGAGTTTTTTTTAAAAAAAATGCTGTCAGGCATGCCAAACATTACCACCATAAACAGTTACATTTTATATAATTCATCCTAATTACAAAACCCTAGCCTGCCTTTAAATTTAATTACAATGCACCTTCTATAGGAGTGCTGTCGGAAGCCAAGTAATTTGCATGCTTAGCGATGATGCATTGTCTTGTAGACAAGCCTAGAGAGCTTCATTGCCAAAAAAAATTATCCTTGGAGTCTTTGCTTGTTAGTGACACTTTTGGTGGCAATGCAAGTTGCTGATTGGTGTGCCTTGCAGTTTAGGAGCATTGATTATGTAGGTTTAAAGCTGAGAAGACAGATTTTCCCACTGATCTATTTCTGCATAAGATGGATGCAGGTGTGGAATATTTTAATGAAACACTCAACATCACACATAGCTACACTTTTAGGTCCCGTCAAGATGATGGCTCCAGAAGATGGTAGACATAAACTGAGTACCATGATTTCTTCCATTATACCCGTTTTTGATGGTAAGAATAGACAAGCTTTTAGGCTAGATCTCTTCTTTAGGATGAATGCCAAAGAGCATACAGAAGTAACATATTGTAGCCTTCCTGTATTGTATCACTTCGGTATTTAGATTACATCTGAGTGTTCAGCTATGACCCCCCCCCCCCATATCTCTAGACCAGTGTTTCCCAACCTTTTTTGGGCAAAGGCACACTTGTTTCATGAAAAAAATCTCGAGGCACACCACCATTAGAAAATGTTTAAAAAATTAACTCTGTGCCTATATTGACTATATATAAAGTAACACTCTTTAATAGGAATCAAATAAACACAAAGATAGTATTTTATAATTACTTTATTATGAAATAGTAAGTAAACAGAAATATGAAAAATTATAAAATACTTTATTCAGTGCGCAACCTGGGCCTGTTTGGCTGAACACAAAGCTGATATTCTGGCTGGAATCGAAGAAAGACACACACGTAGCTCTTCGTCAACAGCTCTCAGTCTCTCTCTGTATTTAGTTTTTATAGCAATCATGCTTGAAAAGCTCAACTCACAGAGATATGTAGTGGAAAATGGGAGCAATGTCAAAATAGCTTTGTTTGCCAGAAGGGGGAACTCCTTGGCAGTTTCCAACCAAAAACTGTCCAAAGGTAAATCTTAGCTTGAAACCACGATTTTGTCTCAGTTCAGTTAGTTCCTCCTGCTCCTGTAAAGTCATGTCCTTTCCACCAACTGATGCTGAGCTATAATGACTTTCTTACAGCAGCACACAAAAATTATTCTATAATAATAATAATAATCTTAATAATAATAATAATAATTTATTATTTATACCCCACCCATCTGGCTGTCAAATCAGCCATTAATTTGTATGTGGCAGAATTGCTAGTTAGCACAAACACACCATTAAAATTGACAAGGTGCTTCCTATTCTGGAGAGTGCTTGTGCAGACCAGATTATGATACAGGTGGAGGGGCTGCCTCCCTGTTGCAAACTTTTATTCAGCAGGCACTCGCTGGCTTTGCCAGATGCTGCACCTGGCCCCTAGAAAAGACTGCCAACGTTTTTGTTTGTTTTAACCAGCCCCTAGCTCCCATGCACTTCAGCGCAGCTTGATCTGAAAGAAGTAGCTAGCGATCATATTTCTTTTTCCGTGCCAAAAAGCACCCAAACTCTCACTAGCTGCCCTTCTACAGATCCAGCTGTTATTATTTTTTTTAAAAGGAGGTTAAACCAGGCCAGGGAGGTTTCTCTATCTCCCCCCGCGCTTGTAATCTTTTACCACACTTATTTGAGAGTAAGGTCCACCGAACCCGAAGGAAAGTGACTCCGGCGCGAACATGCATAAGCGGTGGAGAATCTCGTGCGAAGGGGTCAGAGGCAAGAGACAGGGAGAGAGAAGCAGACACGCGTCCCCGCAACCGTGGGGGTGTGGGTGGCTGTGGGTGTGGCGGTGGCAGCACGGCCGCCCTTATTCCTCCAAAGCCCTCAGGGGAAGAGCTGCATCCCCCCCCGCCAAACACGAGCCACTTCTCCTCCGCCCCCCCAGCTCCCGCTGCCTTTCCTGCCCCCCTCGCTCACCAGTGCCAGTTGTTGACGTTGGTGGCATCCGCGCGCTGCTCCACAATCCAGCGCGGATCTCCCTCTCCCCACTTGGCCATTAGCGCCTCGCTGAAGGACTCGCTGCTTCTGCCTCTGCCCGGCTGGCTGGTGAGCGCCCCTCGCCCTCGCTCTCTCGCCGCGCCTGGAAGCTACTAGAAGCGCCGCCGGCAGCCGCGCCGCTTCCCAGCTTCCGGCAGCCGCCGGAGAGCTTCCTTCCGTTGCTCCCGCCGCCGCCGCTGCCGCTCCTTACTCCCCCAGTACCATAGAGGGTGAGATCTATAAGCGTAACATACGACTCGCCCGCCTCCCTCCCACGGCACACCAGGCAACGTCTCGCGGCACACTAGTGTGCCGCGGAACACCGGTTGGGAAACACTGCTCTAGACTACTGACAAGCAAAGCTGGTCTTTGAGAAAGAGTATTGCATGAGCTCTTTGGTTCCATCTGTACTATATATTTAAAGCAGTATTATACCACTTTAACCAATCATAGCTTCCTCCAAAGAATCCTGGGAACTACAGTTTGTTAAGGGTGCTGAAAGCTGTTTCAAGACCCCTTTTCTCCTCACAAAGCAACAATTCCCTGGGTGATTTAACAATCCCTCTTCCAAGGTAACTCTGGAATTGCTCTGGAATTGTAGCTCTCTTGGCTGCTACTGAATCTTAGTGTTTGATTCTTGGGACTACTCTCAGTCAGCATGCCTAATTGTAAAGGAATGATGGGTTTTGTAGTCCAACAACATATGGAGGACCACAGGTTGGGGAAAGCTGATCTATGTTCTCATCTTGCTGAAAACATAACTCTTGGTCCCCTGCTTTGTAATAAAGGAATGACCACTATGCATTGCAATGAATATTTGAGGACCTGTGGTGGGGACAGCAAATGAGCATGTTTATATCGTCAAAATCCTAGGTTGCTACAGCATAACATGCAAGCTTCCTCTGTGGCTGCAATACCTACTGCACCTCTATTTTCCCCGATCCACCTTGTGGACTAGCTATAAATAGTGCAGAGATCAGCAGAACAATGTGGGTGTCTTGTGGGAATCAGAAATACCAGCGTGGAACATCAGAAGCCAAACCAAAACCTAGTGCACAGGAACAAACAGGAGACATTACATTTTCTTCCCTCATCAGCTATTATCAGTAGACTATGCAGGGGTACTAGAATTTCTCCAAAATGGCTCTCCGCAATATATTTGCTTTTACTGGAGTTTTACTGCAGTGCAAGAACATGCTTATATACAGTTTCCTAAATCATCTTTTTGAAGCTAAATACACTGTTGTAACCCTGCAATGTAGTGCTCTCTTCAAAAACAGCTTTCTTTGAAAGCCTCTGAAACAAATAAGAGTGCAATGAAAATTAGACTTGATTGGTGCATTCTGTGATGGTTTGTAATAAGGTTAAACATGTCTGGAGACATAAAGATTCACCATGCTGACAAAAAACAATCTGGCAGGCTAGTGGCCCTCTATCTGTTGCTGCAGGCAGAGATGACAGCTTTGAGTTCCAACAGAAAAATAATGGCAAGATAGGATCTCTGACCCCCCTGGAGACATATGGGGAACGATGTTGACTTGTAATTGGAATTCTGGGACTTGCAGCTGGCAATCTTCTTAAAGCTCTTTTTCCACAAATAAAATGGAATATCACCATTTGTGAACATTTATCCATCCTGCAATCAATGCAAAGGAGTCTCCTCTCTCTCTCTCTCTCTCTCACACACACACACACACAGAGAGAGAGAGAGAGAGAGAGAGAGATGCCTGCATGTACAGGAAGTGCAAGAGCTCTGGGACAGAGCATCTGCCTCGCATGCAGGAGGTCCCAGTTTCATTCCTTGGCTCTCTAGGTAGAACTGGGAGAATGCAGCTCTCACCCTCAAGTGGAGGCAAATTTGCCACACCCCAACTCCCCTGGGATGAAGACTCAAAATGGTTTGGCCCTGGGGAGGAGACTGGAGTCAGATGGACCATCAGACCCAACAGAATAGTGAAGTCAGGCTTTATAAGGTGCCCCCCCAATAAAACCCACTCCACTCTTCTCTTTGCAGTGCCCTCCTTCCCTATGGAGAATGGGCTTTGCTAGTTGCCCTTTGGGAGCTGACTTAGAATTTTGCGGCGAGCCCCTGGCTGGCCTTGAAACTCTTCTTTTTGCCTACTCCATGTTGCTGGAAGTCCTGCCTTGGAGAGATGTCTTTGATTGGTTTAATGTGCTTTCAGTCAAGGCAGGAAAGACATGTTAAGATCTAGTGGAGTGCTTTGGGGTGCCCTTTAGGCTTGGCAGGTGTCCTGGGGTGAATGCCAATCCTGTGGGGCCATGGTACACTTACCAGGTTCACAAACCCAAGGTTCTCATAGCAAGGATGAAGAATTCCTTCTCATCCTTTGCTGTGGGGCCTGTAAAGGAGTGGTGAGGGACCCAAGCCTCCCACCTTATGGAATTTCCCTGCCCAGACTATATTTTGATTAGTTAATATGTTTATTTGTTTGCAGATCCTCTGTGTTGTTCTATTTGAATAAATAGAACACTTTCTGCCAGTTACGGTTTCTTGAGTCTTCTTTAAAGGTGTGCTGGCAAACTCCACTCTGAAATCCTGACAAACTACTACTTGCCTGTGTAGACAAGTCTGAGCTAGTTGAGCCAATAAGGCAGCTTCTTATGTTACATCAAATTAGGACTGCAAGCACCCAGCTTCCCGACGTGTGGCAAGCTGCCCCAATAGGAAATGTTTAGCTCTCTTTAGGGTTGCAGTGAGTTCTGCTTGTTTCAGTTTCTCATTTTTCTTACATTCACTTCTCCACATTTTTATAGCAATGTAATTTAAACAACAACAACAACAAATCCTCCTGGAAGTTCATCAACATTTTAGTGTGAATTTCTCCTAATAAAAAACACTTCTGAATGCAGTTTTGACTAACGTATACATTTCTGCGTCCAATGTAGCCTAATAAAATGCATTTTTGTGTGTCATTTTCACAAATAGATTTACAGTGGTACCTCGGGTTAAGTGCTTAATTCGTTCTGGAGGTCCGTTCTTAACCTGAAACTGTTCTTAACCTGAAGCACCACTTTAGCTAATGGGGCCTCCTGCTGCTGTCACGCTGCCAGAGCCTGATTTCTGTTCTTATCCTGAAGCAAAGTTCTTAACCTGAAGCACTATTTCTGGATTAGCGGAGTGTGTAACCTGAAGCGTGTGTAACCTGAAGAGTGTGTAACCTGAAGTGTATGTAACCCGAGGTACCACTGTACTGCACTTAATGTGTGCATTTTTGCAAATATTGGTTAGTTGGTTGGAGAACTGCATTGCAAAATTTGAATAAGTGTGAATTTTGAAGGATTGCTGTGTTTCAGTTTTCATACTGTTTCAGAAAATGCAGATTTTACAGGTTTACCTTAAACTGAATTTAATTTCTCCCCCATCCCTAACTCTAGATGTGATGGGTATACAGGAAGAGAAGGGATACCTCCTGTTGGGCCTCTTCTCAGTCACATTTCACCCTGACTGAAATTTCCCGCTGACTAAAATTATTCTGACCAAGAATAAATGGTTAAAGGACAACTTACAGCAACCCAGTTATTGCTAGCCAGAAATACCTGGATTTAAGGCAATTTAGCCTTATTGATTTCATGAGTCCTGAATTGTTAAAACCCAAATAGACTTTGGGGGATAGGCTATTAGCCATTTTGGAATATTTTTGCACTGCCTTATAAATGGTTATACCAAGAAGAGTTCATTTCTGGGAAAGTTTGTGAAGTCTCCAAAGAAAAGATTTGTAAAGCCGACTGCAGAGGGCTAAGAAAACAACTTTGAAGTGCCAGAACAAAAGGCTTTGAAATATTTGCATGAAGTACAATAAATTACAGTAAGTTTAAAGCTCATTAAAATCTTATTCTACCTGTCGTAATCAGGCAAAAAAGTAGGGGAAAGAAAAGAAAAGCTCAAGTGTTCCCCAAAGTAGACAATTTCCCTGTGATATTTAAATGAAATGGGTGGTGCATTTTGGCCACAAGGAACATCAAAGTGTTCTATTCATGTCGTGGGATTAATTCTGCACAGCTAATCACCTTTGCAAATTACGCAATTGCATGAAGAAAATTGTGCTAGATTTGTGTGTGTGTGTGTGTGTGTGTGTGTGTGTGTGTGTCCCCACAACCTTACAGGTAGGAAATTCCCTGGTGTTGATATTCATGTTGAAGTGAAAATGAAATATCTCCAAGAACATGAATAAATATTATTAACATTATGTCTCCTGGGAAGATGTGTGCATATAACTCATAGTGATTTTCCTGTACCTCTTGGTAGATGCTTGAAGGATGGGGGGGGGCACACATCAAGTTCCTTTTGGTAGCTTTTTGGAACAGCAAACTTCCTATTATGTGCTGCTTGAATGAGAATAGAACATCTATAGTTAATTGTAAACACCATAGAAGCTTTATTTCCCCCATGATATCTGAATAATTCATAGAATCTATTCCACAGCATCCCAGATGAAAAAAACAAATGACCAGATATCAACAACAAGAAGCCTTTGTCACTGTCTCATCTTAAGCAAAAGAGTAGAGAAGCTGCATGAAGCTAAGAAATAACACCAGTTTCCATTAGGAGCTGATTTTGACATCTGATGAAAGAAAAATACTCCCCCCCCCCTCCACTGCCGCACAATACTTAGTCCATAAATTAAACACCCTGTTGCTATGGAATTAAAAGGGAGGCATATTGAATTATATGAATCTTACATTTGAGCACCACATACCATTGCTGTTAACACAGTTCCTGATTATCTTACAGCAGAACCCCTGTATGGAAGTCTCATCAAGCCAAACCTCCATTTATCTGAATAAAACTCCATCATAATGACTTGTCCCAATTAATTGGTGATGCCAGTTAAGCACCACCCAGAGCAGACCCAGTCAAGACTTTGGGCCAACTTACGATATTTGATTTCAGTGGGTCTACTCTGAGTATGGCTTAGGCAGATTCCACCCATGATGTGCTGTCATTTAATCAAGCATTTTGAAATACTGCATGCCATTTGAACAGGAGCTGGGAATGGGAATGTTAATAATCGACAGAAAAGGCTGCCAAACGTAAGCCTCAAATAAACATTTTGGATGATTGCGGGCAAAGATTTTTTGAAAGCTTCAGAAGAGCAACAGAACCAGACAAGCACAGAAAAAATGCATTTATGCCAAAAGCACTAAGAAAAGGACTTGCACTGATAACAGAAGAGAAGCTGTAGTGATAGCTACATCTATTATGATTTCTGAGTTAGATGTCACGCTACTGATCTGGAGCATTCATCTGCATCATTAAAGCAAATGTGAGCTGTATCAACATTTGCCTTACTTTGATGGATTTGTTCCTGCTTACAGCAAAGGAGGACTCCTCTGACTTGCAGTTATTTGATTTAGCTACAAAATGCAAACCTTGGCAAAACATTTCTTTTATTACAGTATCTGCAATTTGCATTTTAGGGCACATTGGAAAGTGTGATTGGTCTAACAACAGAAAGATCAAGAGAAAGCCTATGCAACTGTAGACATTTAAAAAAAAAAAACCCCACCACATTCTTCTCCTCTGGCTCCACATCCATCTACCCTGATGATCTGTGAGATTGTGGATGATATGTATTTGGTCACCTCTGTTAACGCCAGTTGGATGAATTAGCTCAGAGGGTTGCATTGCTTTTCATGTGATTTTGGTTTACCAACCAATCTTTCTTTCCAAGTATTCAGTTTCATCATGGAGGTCATTTTGCCGCTAGAGAGGTAAAAGAATAACTAGCCTTCTCTCTTGTTTGTGTTTCCCTCCAAACAAATAGCCACTGAGCAGGATTCATATATTGTATCCATAATTTGCCCTCCCTGTTTTCCTAGTGCAAGTTCTTAAAGAAGCATCAGGCTGTCTAAATGCTCTGTTGTCTTGTTTCTTTGTCAATTGGCCATGCAGTTATAACCTTCCTGAGATGAATGAGCTCCCATTTAGCATTTTATGGCTGTTTATTATCCATATACACTATAATCCACTATCTTCAGTGTGCAAGCACAGCATCAAAGAATACTATGTGCAAACGGGGGGAGGGGACACATATATGCAGTGGAGATTTTGGTAAAAAGGAAGTGCTGGTAAAAGTGTTGTGAGTGCCAGCACAAAATGGCTGCCATGGGCAGCAAAAGAAAGGGATGGTACTCTGTACTGGCAAATACCATCACAAAAAGCACTGTCCATATGCTGCACTTTCTGACATAGAAATGAATGATCACTGAATGACTGAACACATTGGTGGTAAAGAAGGTGAAAAGACTTCCGGAGGCGGCGCGAAGGGTAATGGCTGCCCTTTCCTAACGGGAAGGGAAGCTCCGCACGAGAAAGGGTCGTCCGCTACGGCGCAGCGGAGACCCAAAAACGGAAAACCGCAGGCAGCAGAAGCCTGCGGTCCCGGGACCCGGCGGGCGCCAGAAGCGGCCACCGAAACGTTGAGGGAGCCTCGTAAGGGGCTCCGGATCGCGGAGGAGGCTGCGGCGCTGTGGGTCGTTCCGCAGTCGGCGGAGTGAAGCCGCGTAGCTGTTGCCAGTGAGCGCTGACCTTTCTTCCTGAAATTTATGCTTTAAAAACAACAACCCGTGAGTAAACAACTGACTGTATGTAATTCGGGACTTTAAAACATTAAATTTGGCTGAAAGCGGATTGACGAAAAACAGGAAGTCCGTCTTCCGCTCCCATTGAACTTGAACGCAAAGAGCGTGGAGGAGTGGAGGCAAAGAGAGACCTTTTAAACTATTTGATCTGAGCACCCATTGAACTTTATTTTAAGTGGAATAGATAACCTCATGTGCTGGACTCTTATGAATTTTAGTTATATTTTAATCTTTCTCCCTTTGGAGCTACATTTTAACTAAAAACCCCAGGCGCTGGAACTGCCTGAGAAACTGAGCTGTCAGCTTGCAGTTTGCAGCTTGGATACTTTGAATCTGAACTTTGAAACAATCTGAGAGAGTCTGAACTTGTTACTTTGAAGCATTTGGATTACCAGCTTACACCATCAGAAATACTGTTGTTGTACTAAACCTTAACTCTGCTGAAAAATCTTTTTATTGAAGGTTCTTGGACTTAGAAATTTGACTTTATTTTAACTGAAATTGATTTCTTCCCTGAAATATTTTAAACTCCCCCTAGAGGATTTGGGACTTATAACAGTGACTTTTACTTTACTTTCTTTTTCCCGGCCCCTTATTGACTGTGACCATCTGTGCCGGGGCTTTCTCATGGGAACAACTCAGCTTGACCTTGAATTTTAGATAACTTTGGAATGAGTGGTACAAGAAGGAGAGGAAGAACTAAACAAACAACTTTGACAACTTTAACCGCAGCCTCACAGGCACGTAGATCATCTGTGCCTACTTTGCCCTCTGAGGTCGAAACTGTTTCTCTGCCACGGGCAGGGGAGGGAGAAACTGAGGAATTACAACTGGAAGATATGGCCTCAGGGGCAAGCACTACTATTTTAGAGAAAATTTTTGAAAAATTAGAATCTTTGGATAAGAAAGTAGAATCTTTGGACAAGAAAGCTGATGAGCAAACATATAAAATTGAGCAGAACATAGAATGTTTAAATAAATTATCTGGACAAGTCGCACAGAATACTCAAGCAATCGGAGAATTGAAGGAGGCTGCAGGGGAAAATCGGAAATTGGCTGAGGATACCAGCCAAAAACTTGAAAATTTAGAACAAGAGGTAAGACCACTCTGCAAGCAAGTAGGCGAACATCAGACCTATTTGTCCATGCTTGAACTGCGGAACAGGGAGAGCAATTTAAGGATAAGAGCAATACCAGAAGTGGAAGAAGGCAACCTAGCTGAGTTTCTGACTAAAGAATTCTCCAAATTTTGGAGTTTAGAGGAAAAGGACTTTAAAATTGTTTCAGCTTTTAGGCTCGGAAGACTTCTAAAGAAAGAGAAGCCCAGAGACTGTTTGATAATATTGAGGTCAAAGGAGGAAAGGGATAAGATTTTGGGCCTACACTACGGAAAGTCACTGGACATTTTGGACAAAAGAATTGAGATCTACAAGGATATTCCTAAACAACTGCTAGATCTTAGATCTGACTATTTGGAGTTGACAAGACTACTAAGGAAGAATTCAATCATCTTTAGGTGGGAATTTCCTCAAGGACTATCTTTTACCTTTAGAGGGAAGAAGATCAAAATCAGAACATCGGAAGACAGAGATAAATTTCTGAACGTATACGGAGAGGACCTTCACAAAGGAATTGACCAACTTCCAGGGCCTGAAACACCAGAGGCATCTGCACCCTTGGACTCTGAAGATTCTCTGAACAAGATACCACCCCTTGGAAAATAACCAGATTTATTCAGGATGTCTCTGCAACTTTTGAGTTGGAACATTAATGGCTGCAATATCCCGGAAAAAAGGAGGAAAATTTTTCATATACTAAAAAAAGAACAATTGGATATTATCTGCTTACAAGAAACACACGTGACTAGGCTCCATAGAAAGGTGTTAATAAACAAAAGACTTGGCCAAGAATTTATATCTTCGGACAGAGTAAAGAAGCGAGGAGTGGTGATATATGCAAAAGAGAGCCTGTCACCTAAATTCTTATTCAAAGATGAACATGGAAGAATATTAGGAATTGAGATACAACATCAAGGAGAAAAGATTCTGATATTAGGAATCTACGCACCAAATGACGGGAAATCGGAATTTTACAAGAAGTTGCATGAGACTATGCTGGACTATCTGGACTACAACAACATCATTATGATGGGAGATATGAATGGGGTCGTATCGACAAACATGGATAAGTCACAAAATCAAAACGTTACAAAAGACGGCAGACTACCAAAGACCTTTTTTGAAATGGCTGACAATATGGACTGGATTGATATTTGGAGAACTAAGAACCCCCTGGGAAGAGAGGGAACATTCTTCTCTGAAGCCCAACTGACTTGGACAAGAATCGACCAAATATGGATATCTAGAGGTCTGGCACCCAAGGTCAGAAAAGTGGAAATCTGCCCAAAGACCTGCTCCGACCATAATGCGCTGAAGATGGATATGACACTATTGCCAACCGGCTCCTTTAGATGGAAGATGAATGATAGCTTGTTTAGAGATCAGGAGATTGTCAAGAAGGCCCAAAAAACCTTGAAGGATTATTTTGAAATAAATATGAACACTACGGTGGAAAAAAGAACTATCTGGGACGCAAGCAAAGCTGTGATGAGGGGGTTCTTGATACAACAGAACACTGTAAAGAAAAGAACACAAAATGAAAGGAAAGATAAGATTTTGCAGAAAATTAAAGAATTGGAGAAGAAATTAAGATCAAACCCGAAGTCACAGCCGATTCTGAGAGAAATTAAACTATATCAAGCCCAATATTCTAAATTGATAAACCAAGAAATAGAATGGAAGATTAAATTAATGAAACAAAAAACTTTTGAATCGGCAAATAAATGTGGAAAACTGCTAGCTTGGCAGTTGAAGAAGAGACAGAAATTAAATACAGTTACAAACCTAGAAATTGAAGGAAGAAATATCCAGAACCCCATGGAAATTAGAAAGTGCTTCCAGAGATACTTTAAAAAATTATACACTCAAGGGCCGCAAGATGAGGTTGAGATTAAACAATTTCTGGAAAGAAATGGATTAACAAAGTTGTCACAAAAAAACAGATTAATCCTGAACAACAAAATAACACAACAAGAGATTGAACAAGCTATTCAGAACATGCAACTGGGCAAATCTCCAGGGCCAGACGGTTTGACCTCCAAGTATTACAAGACATTAAAAGACTATCTGACCCAACCAATGATGGAGGTCTGTAATGAAATTATGGAAGGGAAGAAGGCGCCGGAATCGTGGAAGGAAGCCTTTATCACATTGATACCAAAATCTGAAGCTGAAAAGACACAACTCAAAAACTATCGTCCCATCTCCCTTTTGAATGTGGATTACAAAATATTTGCAGACATTTTGGCAAGTAGATTCAAAAGAGTGCTTAATGAAGTAATTCATAAAGACCAGGCAGGCTTTCTCCCAGGTAGACATATGTTTGCAAATACTAGGAACATTATTGACGTTTTGGAACTTTTGCAAACAGACATAAATACAAAAGCAGTGTTAATTTTCATAGACGCGGAGAAGGCCTTTGACAATATTTCTTGGAAATTTATGAAGGGAAATTTGAATGAAATGGGAGTGGGACGGGGGTTTGAGAATGGGATTGACGCAATATATTCAGAACAAAAGGCCAAACTGATAGTTAACAATGTGGTTACAGAAGAGTTCAAAATTGAAAAAGGAACACGACAAGGCTGCCCGATTTCCCCTTTGTTATTCATTTCGGTTCTGGAGGTGCTCTTGAACTTGATCAGAGGGGACCGGTTGGTGGAAGGGATTCAGGTCGGAGCGAAACAATACAAATTGAAAGCTTTTGCAGATGACCTAGTTTTGACTCTGCAGGAGCCAGAATCTAGTACGAAAAGAGTATTACAACTGATACAGGATTTTGGTCGGGTGGCAGGATTTAAATTAAATAAACAGAAAACTAAAGTGTTGGGAAAAAATTTGACAGATACAGAGTCGGAAAGGTTTCAGAGAGAAACAGAACTAACTATGGTTAAAAAAGTAAAATACCTAGGGGTAAACATAACAGCAAAAAACCTGAGTCTATTTAAGGACAATTATGAAAAATGTTGGTCTGAAATTAAGAGAGACTTGGATAGTTGGACAAAATTGAAGCTTTCTTTGTTAGGCCGAATTGCTGCTATTAAGATGAATGTATTGCCAAAAATGTTGTTTTTGTTTCAAACATTACAGATTGTGGACAAAACGGAGTGCTTCCGGAAGTGGCAGAAAGATATATCTAAATTTGTCTGGCAGGGCAAAAAGCCCAGAATTAAGTTTAAGATATTAACAGATGCGAAAGAAAGAGGTGGCTTTGCCCTGCCAGACTTAAAGCTGTACTATGAAGCCGCAGCTTTCTGCTGGCTAAAAGATTGGCTACTTCTCGAAGACACTGACGTGCTGGATTTGGAAGGTTTTAACAATGCTTTTGGTTGGCATGCATACTTATGGTATGACAAAGTTAAGATCAATAAGGCCTTTAAGAACCATATTGTCAGGAAAGCACTGTTCAATGTCTGGACGAAATATAAAGACTTATTGGAAAACAAAACTCCAAGGTGGCTCTCACCTCTGGAGGCTAAGGCCCGAAAAAGACCCAATATGGAGGCCAAATGGCCAAAATATTGGGAATTATTAGAAAAAGATGGAGACAATTGGAAATTGCAGAGTTTGGAGAAAATGAAGGATAAGGTGCGAGACTGGTTACATTATGCTCAGATTAAAGAAGTTTTTAAAAATGACAAAAAGTTAGGGTTCCAGGTGGAGAAATCGAAGTTAGAAACAGAATTGTTAGAACCCAAAACCAAGGTACTATCTAGAATGTATAACTTGCTGCTAAAATGGAACACACAAGACGAAATGGTTAAATCGGCTATGATAAAATGGGCACAGGATATTGGGCATAACATTATGTTTGAGGACTGGGAAAGGTTGTGGACCACTGGGTTGAACTTCACTGCATGTAATGCTCTGAAGGAAAATGTTATGAAAATGATATATAGATGGTACATGACCCCAGTTAAACTTGCCAAAATATACCATTCGTCTGACAATAAATGTTGGAAATGTAAAGAAAACGAAGGAACATTCTTCCACCTCTGGTGGACATGCCCTAAGGTGAAGGCCTTCTGGGAAATGATATACAGTGAGCTGAAAAAGGTATTTAAGTATACCTTCACTAAGAAACCAGAGGCCTTCCTTCTGGGTATTGTCGGCCAGAAGGTGTTAAAGAAGGATCGAACATTTTTCATGTATGCAACAACGGCAGCAAGGATTCTCATCGCAAAAAATTGGAAAACTCAAGATTTACCCACACTGGAAGAGTGGCAGATGCAGCTGATGGACTATATGCAACTGGCCGAGATGACTGGCAGAATCCGAGACCTGGGAGAAGAAAAGATGGAGGAAGACTGGGAGAAATTCAAGATGTATTTACAAAAACATTGTAATTTGTTTGAATGTTAAGAAGGATGCTAGATTATAAAAAACTGGCCACCACTAAACTAGATTTAAATTTGATGATAAGTGAGACTAAAGAAAATATAAAAATTTTATTGGAAAAAGTGTTAAATCATATTGGAATGTGTGGACATGAGATTGTAAACAAGTTGATAATTTGTTTGGAAAAATTTTTTTTTTAATGATGTAAATGGGAGAGGGGGACGTGAGGGAGTCCAAAGAAGTGAAGAATTTGTTGTTATAAAAGTAAGATTGTTTTATGTGTGCATTTATATTTTAAAAAAAAAGAAAAGAGCTAAGGTCCTGCAAAAGCAGGGATATTCAATCTGGTGCCCTCTAGATGTTGTTGGACTCCAACTCCCATCATCCCTGGACATTCAAAATGCTGGCTGCAGCTGATGAGACTCCAACAGCATCTGGGGCCCCCACATTGGCTAATCCTGCCATAGATCATGTTTGGTACAGATCTGACATGCTTTTAAGTTTACCATTTTCTGTTTGAGAAGCAATCTCAGAGGTAATTACACACAGGTATACAGGAATTGGGACGTGGGTGGCACTGTGGGTTAAACCACAGAGCCTAGGACTTGCTGATCAGAAGGTTGGCGGTTTGAATCCCAGTGACGGGGTGAGCTCCCATTGCTCTGTCCCAGCTCCTGCCAACCTAGCAGTTCAAAAACACGTCAAAGTGCAAGTAGATAAATAGGTACCGCTCTGACGGGAAGGTAAACGGTGTTTCCGTGCACTGCTCTGGTTCGCCAGAAGCGGCTTAGTCATGCTGGCCACATGACCCAGAAAAACTGTCTGCGGAGCAGACAAACGTCAGCTCCCTCAGCCTGTAAAGCAAGATGAGCGCCGCAACCCCAGAGTGGTTCATGACTGGACTTAACTATCAGGGGTCCTTTACCTTTTTATTTACAGGAATTAGAGATATGCACCAGCTCTGTGTGAACCCTGAATTCCAAGGTGAGTCCTGGCGATTCAGGGAAGGTTCTTACATTGCCAAGGCAGGTCATGACATAAAAAATCTGTCTCAAGTTGGATCAGGGACTTCCGAACGTTATAAGTTGCTATGTGACCTCAGCGCTGCAAATTTTAAATATGCCTTGCAGAAAACACTCTGGATGCTTCCACATGCAATTTGGCAGACTTAATCTGCTCTGGAGAGATGCCTGTAAATTTCATCCATATCTGTGAAAAGGAGAGAAAAAAGTTATAGCCATTTTTAGATTTCCAGTTTATTGGGGGGAGGTGACAGGGACACAGCGTTGTTTTTAAGTTATCCCAAATAACAAGCTGAATTGGAAAGGCACAGATCAGGCTGCTTTCCTAAGCTACAGATAGAGATACAAGTTGAATGTTGTGGTCAGTAACAATAGAAATATATAGGTTTCAACTTCCTACTTTCCCTTTCTTCTCTCATGCTGCTCCCTAGGGCAGGAATAAGCTCTTTCTCTCATTTGTTAGGTCATTTTGATCTCCTCATTTATGGTTCCCTCTAGCTCTCTAAAAGAAATGCTTCTATGTACCACCCCAAAACCAGTTCATGTTCCTGTGATTCACCCTATGCCTCAAACCTGCCGTGTTTGTGGAGACAGGGGGCCCTTCAGCTCTGGTGATGGGTCTTGCTGCTCTGGTTCCTGTTCGTTGACCTCTATCCCCTCATCATCCTTTGTCACCCTGTGAATACTTCCTTCCCCATGCCCTGCTTGCAGGTTCAGGGGTGCCAACTTGAATAAAATATTGGTTGGCCCTGCCCCACAAAATTGATCATATAACACGGTGCGCACACACCATTTGAATGGAAATGTCCATCAACTTGGGGGGAGCAGCCCCTCAAATATTTTATTGGGGGGCCAAAGACCCCTCAGCCCCTAGGAGTCGTCTCCTGTGCCTTGTGTGTCCCAGCTACACCCCTCACCCAGATCCTACTCTTCTTCCCCATCATCTTGCCAGTTCATGACACCCAGAGTTAGACTTCCCACAATCTGGAGATGAGATGGAAGACTCCAAAGAGGAAGCAGGTTATGGATAATTCCACACAGCGTAAACTCAATAAGACACGCCAATCAGAAACTCCTGTATCAGGGTCAGTTCATGTCCTTGTGATTCACCTTCCACTCCCTGCTTCCTGAACATGGTTAAAGCCCTTTCTCTTTTTACATGACCTACTGTATTTATGTATTTAGTGTTTATTTGATTTTTATACCACCATATATCCAAGGATCACAGGGCAGTTTACAATATAAAAACATAAAAATACACAACATAGTAACAAACAAACCAATAACACACACACACACACCCCTTTCCAAAGGCCTTTAATTAGCCAAAGGCATAAGAGAAGAGGAATGTTTTTGCCTGGTGCCTGAAGATATGTTATGAAGGTGCAAGGTGAGCCTCCCTTGGGAGAGGATTTCACAAATGGGGAGCCACCACAGAAAAGGCCTGTTGCTGCCCTCTCATAGAGGAGGCACACAATGAAGGGCTTTAGATGAAGATTGCAGGGTCTGGGGCAGTTTGTTTGGGCATTCCTTGAAGTACCAACTTGACCACCTGACCTTTTAAATTTTACTTTAAAGCACCCAGGGAGGAGTTACTCCAACTTTTATCAGAACAGTAGTATTGAGTGGAGATACGTGGCTTATATTTGACAGGATCAATTAGATTAGGAGGTAACTATGCATATCACATAGGGACGTGGGTGGCGCTGTGGTCTAAACCACAGAGCCTATGGCTTGCCGATCAGAAGGTTGGCCGTTCAAATCCCCACGATGGGGTGAGCTCCTGTTGTTTGGTCCCAGCTCCTGCCCACCTAGCAGTTCAAAGGCACGTCAAGTGCAAGTAGATAAATAGGTACTGCTCTGGCGGGAAGGTAAAAGGAGTTTCCATGTGCTGTTCTGGTTCGCCAGAAGTGTCTTAGTCATTCTGGCCACATGACCCAGAAGCTGTCTGCAGACAAATGCCGGTTCCCTCGGCCAATAAAGCGAGATGAGCGCCGCAACCCCAGAGTCGTCCGCGACTGGACCTAATAGTCAGGGGTACCTTTACCTATGCCTATCACTATACACACACAAATGAGTTGTAGTCTCCAATAAATCATGTCATCAGAACAAGGAGCAAGTAGATTATTCTAAAAGTATCAGGTAAAATTAGTGCAGTAATATGATTTCTTTAAAAAAAGGGGGGGAGATGATCATTGTGATCATCATGCTTCCATTCTTGAACCCACTTTTACACACTTAAATCTCATTAGATACATGATTACAGTCCACAACGAACAGGGATAATTAAAAATGATGATAATGATGATGATATACTGCCACATTATTAACTGGTCAGTGACTAATACAAAGGTTAGGGACAAATTAAAATATAATGTAGATATGAGAATCTTTTTCCAGAATAAATCACTGATAAACTTGATATTCTCTTTCAACAACAGCAAATAAGGTTGCAAGAGGCTTAGTAACATTTAGGTAACAGGGCTTCCTGATTAAAATATCTCCTGTGTAAAGGGTAGCTCCGAGGTGACTCATGGCATGATTTATTAAGTACATTGCCTCCTGCTCTGAATCACCGAGGGACTCCTTGTTCTCCATAGCATTCCTTTTTCTTTTTAACATCCCCTCCGATCTGCCTTCTTTGTGATACTGTTTCAGCGCATCCCTTTTCATCTTTTGGCTCATGATGTAAAGCACCATCATTGGGTATGAACTGACAGAGTATGTCAGAATTTAAAAGTGTGTGTGTCCTTTAGATGCAGTACATTCCATCAATTTGGGATAGTGGGAACCACTAAATGCATCTCAAAAACTGGGATCCCTGACAAAGAATTCCTCATTTTTTATGCCAAGCCTATCTCACTTGTGGAGAATGTGGTGAATAATGAGAATGTAAATTGGCCTTTGGTGGTTGCTTTTATATTCCACATGCAAGCATCAGCACCACTCTAATCCTGCCTAATTAGTAGCAATTTGCCATGCACAGGACAAAAAATATTGTAAACATTTATTTACCAGTTATTCAATTTCCTGGCCAGCTCCTGAACAGATAAGCTTCACTTATAAAATCAAGAGCTATATGCATGTATTATAAACCTTATCTAGCCATATTATGGAAAACAGGTAGACAAAAGCAGATTTTGAAAGGTTCTATTGAAACTAATCTCTTATTCATACACTCATATCCATAATGCATTGTTTCAGACTCTTGTTACAATTTGATATGGTAAAGATTTGGAATCTCACCGTTTAAAGTATGAATAGAAAATGATGCATTAAAACAATGATCAGTTAATGACAGTTGCTGTTATTTAAAATAAGACTATTAACTTACTTAATGTTCCTCCTCCATAGTTAGACCACTGTTCCCATTGAGTGGCAGTGACGCATCTCATATTCACTCTCTCATAGAAAACCTCTCATTGTTAAAGGAGGTTTAATGTCACTATTGCTCACAGTGCAAATATCCCATTCTTTTTTCTATCCCAGGTGGAAGAGCTGCCACTCAGCCACAGAGCACATGCTTTTCATGAAACATGTCCTCAGCATTGTTAGGGTTGTGAAGAACTTTTGTCTGAAAGCCTACAAAGCCACTTCCTGGCAGTATAGACCAGCCTCCCACTACCTGGTACACTCCTGATGTTTTGGGCTAAAATAACCACCAGCCCCAGGCAGTATATCCAATAGTCAGGCATGACTGTGTTAGCAAAATCATTTAAATAATGCAGATGGAACCCAGAAATAAAATAAACCCTGATAACACTTTACTAGGCAACTGTATAATTTGAGGAGACATCACCAGAGAGCTTTTGTCTTTCTTACTTCAGGCCTCAGACACAGCAAGAAGACATTCAACCGAAGAATGTCACCGCCTCAGAACTACTCAGCCAATCAGGACACTTGCTGCCTCAGGAGGGTGAGGAGGTACTTATTCACAAAGAACAGGCTGCCAGTTGACAATAGTGTGGTAGATGGACCAACGACCTGGCAGCTTCTGGTGTTCCTACCAGCAATCTAAAGGTATACAGTTGAAAACCAAATTGTAGGGAATGTGAAAATGCCACTGAAATCTAGTGATATAAACTAACAACTATGCCATTAAGTAATAGCACTAGAGTTCACTAGGACCAACGTAGAATGTTCTGACTTTGATATGCTGGTCAACACCAATGACAAAGTTAGGAAAGCCATGAAGCAGACTATATCCACATCCTGCATGTTTTTAAAGCCATGCTGACTGCTAAATCTGGAATGCAGAAGAAGCAGAATAAATTATGCAAAATGGGCATTAGATGTAAATAGGCTTGATTTGCATAATTGTTGCAGGTTGTCTGTGTTTTATAAGCACCAGCCTGTCAAAACATTCAAAAAAGGTTACTCAAGAGGATAAGCCTAACTTTAATCCTACCCATTGCATTTGTGTTATGAATCTGATGAGGTCTATCCTTCCCTAAAATTAACATATACAGTTTTCTAACCATGAGTGCATAATAGAGACCATTATTATAATCCTCAAAGCTTGTTCCTACCTTGAAGATTAATGGGAGAAAGTTATTGGAGAGGCCAGCAACAAACTGAGATAGTGACAGCCAGAAAATTTAAGGACGTGTGCCTTTAGGCACCTTTCATCACAGAAAGATTGTCATCTGAACAATTTAGTCATCCTTCTCAACATAAATGATTTTCAACACTTGGCTTGAAGTCTGTGGGGTCCCAGAGATACTTGCAGCACAGTATTGCTAATGAGGTACTCATTGCCTTTGCTTTTTTTCCTTGCCACTTTGTACTGTGGGTGATCTGTTTCCACTGCTTTTCCTTGCAGAATAACAAAAGAAATGCTAATGGAGACCAATTAAGGGGTTTGAATAACATTTAAATGCCTTTATCTTCCAGGTCAGCTCATGACAGTTTAAAGTGGGAGAATCCTTCAAGCCATTCTTTTTTAAAGTATATAAGCCTCCCTCTGGAAGCGCACATACAATATTGAAAGCCAGAGAGCCACCTAGAGGGGGCAAGTAATGATGGGATTAGGGTTGCCATATTTCTAAAAGGACACCTGAAAGGACACCCCCAAAATTGCGGAACTTTCTTTTAGGAAATCCCAGTAATATCCACGAAAATCCAGACATATGGCAGCCCTAGATGAGATGTAATGGTATCCCTGGACCAACTTGTCCCATTTAAGTCAGGCAAAAAACACTGTCTTGCTTCTTCCCATCCCAACTCTGAACCCATCTAATCCTCTTGACAATCTCAGGAGCAGCAATCAAAGCTCAGGCCCAAGGCTTCCCATCCATTAAGACTATAAAGGAGAATGAGGCAAGTATAGAGCTCCCACAGCTATCACAGGACCCCCCCCCCCGCACCCTCTATGACACAGGAGTAATAGTAATAGTAAATTATTATTTGTACCCTGCCCATCTGGCTGGGTTTCCCCAGCCACTCTGGGTGGCTTCCAACAAAGATTAAAAATGCATTAAAATGTCACACTTTAAAAACTTCCCTGAACAGGGCTGCCTTCAGATGTCTTCTAAAAGTTGGATAATTGTTTATTTCCTTGACATCTGATGGGAAAGTGTTCCACAGGGCGGCGCCACTACCAAGAATGCCCTCTGCCTGGTTCCCTGTAGCTTAGCTTTTCGCAGTGAGGGAACCGCCAGAAGGCCCTCAGCACTGGACCTCAGTGTCCGGGCAGAATGATGGGGGTGGAGACGCTCCTTCAGGTATACTGGGCCGAGGCCATTTAGGGCTTCAAGGTCAACACCAACACTTTGAATTGTGCTCGGAAACATACTGGGAGCCAATGTAGGTCTTTCAGGACGGGTGTTATATGGTCTCGGAGGAGGTCTCATTGGAGCAGAGAACAACCTGCTAGGGTGCTTCCAGGTTCTTTGGCTAAAGCAGCTAAATAATGAACAAGGAAAGTGAAATGGCATTGTGGCCCAAAGGACAGCTAGCATCTGGAACAGGGGTCAGCAAACTTTTTCAGCAGTGGGGCGGTCTGCTGTCCCTCAGACCTTGTGGGGAGCCAGACTATTTTTTTTGGGGGGTGAACGAATTCCTATGCCCCGCAAATAACCCAGAGATGCATTTTAAATAAAAGCACACATTCTACTCATGTAAAAACACACTGATTCCCAGACTGTCCGTGGGCCGGATTGAGAAGGCGATCTGGCCCCCGGGCTTTAGGTTGCCTACCCATGGTCTGGAAGCTAAGGAAAGGAATATGTCATTTTATCAATGAACCACACACACCCCTCTATTGCCAATCATATGATTTGTGGTTTACAAAAGTTTGAAATTGTTTTGTTAGTTGGTCCAAGGTTGTTTTTTTCTTCCTTCCCATTCCCACCCCCAGAAACATTTGCCCTACAAAGTTTGTTAAACTGGATACGATCCTATTTCTATCAATGTCAGCTGTTTTAAAAATAACTAATTCAATGCATTTCACACTTACAAAAAGCCAAGCTAGAAAAGGAAAGGTTCAACGATATATAACCATATTTTAATAGGGTTATTCATCTGAATCCTAGTGTGAAGCTGCATAAAATTAGGGATACATTTCTGCCATTTCCTCATTCAAGAGTTCATAAATCCAGCTGTTGCAATACAGTATAGAAAACGAATGGCAAAGACATTCTGATCTCATGAAGTTGTACATAACCATTTTCCTTTTGTTTTAATATGACTATTTCTATCTGAATATATATTCACAGATCTATATAGAGGAATTATGATATTTGCTGTTTTATTATCAGCCACTGCCCTAATAATTTCTAATATTGACTATAACTTTCTCTGCTGAGGCCCCTGGAGCTGATGATTTCAGTGATCAGCAGACTGTGGCTCACACTTATTTCTTTCTCCTAAAGAACAAGACGCGCCAACTACTGCCATAATGATTTTAAGTAAATCAGAAGCTAAGGTATTAACATTTTGGATCATTTCACATAATTTAAAACTGCAAGTGCATTTTACAGTTTGCTAGATTCTTGCTGGCTGATATTTCCAGATAATATCTTTGAGCCAAGGTGCTCATGAGGGGACACACAAAATGGAGGCAGAATATTGATCCCTGTAAACAGTACGGAGATAGATGAACCAAACATGGCATAAGACAGCTTCCAATAAAGCCACAGAAATCTCCAGAAAGCCTACACATTTTAGGAATATAGATTCAGGGACAATAATCTGTCCATAAATTCCTATACCAGGTTTTGGTTCTCTCCACATGATATTACAATTCAGAACTTGAAAAGTTTCCAGCAAGCATTACTCTGGTGCAGATAAACAAGTGATCTTTTGGATATATTTGAGCTGAACTTTCAACCATTTATGTCTAGCCCACACCTGTTGACAACATTCTGCCTTACAGGCCATTTTTGTCTATTCAGTGAGAATTGACACTTCTAAACTTAACTCTGAATGAGAGAAGAAAGTATTTCCCATTGAACACTTATTTTCCCTTTGAAGCTAGCTTCAGCTCAAAACACATCTGTCTCAAAAATACATCAAAGATGCACCAGCTTGAGTTCAAGAGGAATGCACGTATGCCATCTATCTAGTCCAAGATTTAAGGCCCTTAGCATTTTAAGATCTTCTGTGTTTCAAATAGCTTTAAATGTATTTCTCCTTTGGGCTTATTTTTCCTCTGACTTATTTTTCAAGTTGTATTGCTAGATGATGTACAGTGCTAGGTACTATGGAATTATTATTTTTTTAAGTATTGGGGAAATGAGGAGATTTTACAATGGATGCATGAGCTAAGATGCCAGCTGTCTTGCTTTTGTCAGAAGAATTGAGAAAATTATAAATGTGTGCTAAATCAAGAATTACTCTAAGCAACTAGAGAAGTGTGTGAGTGTGTGTGTTCCCAAATGTGGCTGCAGTCTCACAAAATGCAAGATAAAATCTGCTTCTGCTTCTTATTGTATTGTGCTTTGGTTTCAATATGCATACTACCCTTAGCTCCCTGATAGATGATTTCTTGTATTTTCTTGTGATGGCATTTTGACTAGGTGGCCTTTTGGCTCTGACCAAACATTAAGATACAGTGAACCATTTGGTATGCTATAGTATTTATGGGGCTGTATACATGACTACAGCAAAGAGTAGGTAAAGCATGCCTTTCAGCACAGTTCTATGTACGTCTGCTGATAAGTAGGCCTCTCTTTCCTCAGTGGGGCTGGCTTGGCCACAGGTAGCTGTGTATAGGCTTGCAGCCACAAAAAAGGGAGGAGTGCTACATGCTTCTTGTTTTTATACTTCTTTACTGCTGAAGTGAAATATTCTCATTTTTTCCCCCTTCTCCTGCAGGTACAGTGTGCAAGATGTTCCCATGTTGGAACCCTGCTTATTTTGACATGGTGGAAGAAGTGAAACATTTATGCCAGACAGGGAATCAAAACATAATGTGGAAAAGTAAGAGGCACATGTGCTTTCTCTTTACACATGCAAGTACATTCATTTCATTTTGCATCTAGACTCAGAGTTGTATTCAGCAGACAATTTACCTGTTGAAATTTGTTGCTATGACTAAGTTAGGGTCATCATTCCAATGAATGTGCTCTGAATAAAAGTTAACTTATCAGAACCCATATATATATATATATATATATATATATATATATATATATAATAACATATGTTTTTAATGTACAAAAAAGTTACATGGCACTATTTCAGAATTTGTATTTTCTAGTAGGATATGTTTTCAAAACCAAATTCCTTTCCTACAGAAGACTTATATAAATGTTCACTGCACTTACATTATCTTTATTCTGTGTACAATCCTTTCCCAGTCTGAGGGTGAGCCTCCTCTGTTCATGTTCTTAGCATGATTTAAAAGTCTCATTGTACAGGACTCTAAATCACACTAGGAGGTTCTGCACTGAAGATCTTTCTTCTCAAACTCATGGAATAATGACATGCTGGAAGAGATGGGGCTTGGCATTTGTATATGCAAGTGTTGTGAATGCCTGAAAAGTAGTATGGCGTAACCAGAATAGACTCTATACATTCAGTTAAAAAGAGAAGCAGAGCAAGTAGGTATTCTGTTGCATCTGAAACTGTTCCATGGGCACAAACTAAATGTTTATAGCACTTCGCAGCAATAGGGTGAGAGAGAAAGTGAAGGGGAGAGAGATAGATTCTTATATGCTTCATTTTCCCCAAGCACCAAATTCATTTTCTAGATTCCAACATGAGTCAAACTAAATACCAAATAGTGTTTTCTGTGTGTCAATGTTTAGCTACGGGATGGGGTTAGTAACAAACTACACACATCATGCCACTAGCAGTGACAGTTCATAAAATATTTTAATAATTTATGTTGAGTTAATATTATTCCATTCCGTTTTGCTTTGCTTTCTATTCCCCTGGTTTCCCTGGTTTCCCCTGAAGCTCTGGTTTGCTTCCTATTCCTCACAGTAACTTCCTGGGTTTAATTGAATAGGATCCACATTCTGTTTCCTGAGCTAAAACTTTAACACTGTGTCCTTTTTCTACTGGAATTAAAATGCAAAAGAAGAAAAAATGCAAGGCTGTAGAAGGAGGAAGCAATCTGTTTCTAGTTTGTTTCACTGTCCTGTTCTGATACTACAGAGGAGCCCACAAAGCAAGGTAGGCCATTTGTTACAGAACCATGGAGAGTTCCCAGTGAGCAATTAGCTCCAGGAAGGCTTAAAATTGACCCCACCACTTCAGGAGAACTATAGTCTGTTATTAGGGCAACCCTCTGTCCTGAAGATGTGCACTTCTCCTGTATTCCACCACCTCCAGCCTAGTGTGGTCCTTGCACTGCTGAATTGATGAGGTAGTACAGGAAGTATTTGGTTTTGCAATTCTTGAGAAAGCTTCCCATGAGAGTCCTGGTTCCTGGGCTCTGGCACTGTATCCTGCTAACCTTGGATCCACTGGTCTGCTGATCCCTTGGAACAGGATAAATGCCAGAAACCTGTTCTAGCTCTTTACTCAGTAAAGCTGTAATCCTTGACTTGTTCTCCTGATCTCAGCTGGATTCATAATAATGGCTTGTAAATGTATTTCCACATTTATCCATTAAGGTGTTTTCTTTTAAAAAAAAAGATGTTTCCACAAAAATCAGCATTTAAATACAAATATAAACATGTATTTTTAGATTTATTTTTTCTCAAAAATACATACCTCTAAACTTATTTTCTCTCAAATATACATCTTACATCCATTGCATTTTTTTTTTCACAATTGAGGATAGCCCCAAAACACAATTGGCCATATGTTTAAATGCATGTTTATACAGGATTTCTAATATATTGGACTCCACATTCTATTAGATATTGGCTTCTGCTAGGGACAACATCAACTGCTGAAAGCAATAATGCCACCACACAAAGCTTTGTGCTGATATGATAATATTTCACCTGAACCACATTGCAAGCTGCTATGCACAGCTATATGGACATGTTGTGGGTGCATCCATACAACTGTATTTGGGCACCATGCTGTTATTGCCATGTGAACTTGTCCTAAAACCCCAATAATTACATCCTTCCTCATCCTGGGTTAATTCCACCATTCATGAACCCCACACTTGAAACTGTCTGCTACATATATAAAGTGTTTCTGCAGCAATTTAAAGCTTTGTTGTTGCATTTGAAGCTGTATAGAATCATAGAATCATAAAAATTGTAGAGTTGAAAGGGATTCTGGGAGTCATTTAGTCCAACCCCCTACAATGCAGGGATCTCAATGCTCAGGGGTCAGATAAATAAAGAAATGCAAATAAATGAATCCACAGCTCCATGTATGTGCAATACACAGATTTGGAGGTTCCATCATGCTTTCTCCATGTCAACAGCAGCAACATTTTGTAAGGCTGTGGAGAAATCTTTGAGGCAATCATCAGTTACATGTTGGCAGCCCATGAATAGTCAACAACATTATGGGCCTTTAAGAGCATGATGGTTCTGAATTACAATATGAACTGCCTGATCTCACTTCTTCCAGAGCAAATGTGTGGCTTGGAACAGAGATCCACAGGCTTCGACACTTCTTGAATTATTCAACGTGTATTTTGAAAGGAAATGTTGGTTAAATGCATGTTAAATGCCTATTTATATACATTTTTTAAAAAAATGCAGATTGATGCAGAAACAGGATGCGACAGACCTATGGGTGAACACATGAAAAAGTGATGTGGGCTAGAAACAGACCTATTAGTCCATCCCTAGACTACATAGAACAGCTGTAACACATACTCAGCCTAAAGGAAGACACCTACTATTTCTGTGAAACAGGCATTTGATTAACACACACAACTCTTTGATTCCCATACCATGTTCAGTTCAGCAAAGGCCCACTTATACACTGTAGAGTGAATGAAAACCTTATAGGCTTGCCCGACAATGTGATAATGCAGGCCCATAGCATGGTAGAGTTTATCACTTGAACTAATCTGAATGTATTTCTCAGCGCTGAATGATTTACACTTTCCTTTAAGCCCTCTATTGATTGCTTTTCCTCCCATGCAAGCCATTTAATGCTCTGATTCTTGCAGCTGTGAATGATCTCACTCTGTTGTATTAGCAGGATGCTTGCAATTGTTAGTATTATCTGGTTTTTGCATATTTACTCTAAAAGTATAATGGCCTTTTGGTCAAAGGTGGCTCACAAGTCAGGTTTTTTGAAGTCAAAAGTGAGAACATTATTTATTATTATTATTATTATTATTATTATTATTATTATTATTATACCCCACCCATCTGACTGGGTTTTCCCAGCCACTCTGGGTGGCTTCCAACAGAATAGTAAAATACAATAATCTATTAAACATTAAAATCTTCCCTAAACAGGGCTGCCTTCAGATGTCTTCTAATGATTGATATAAGCAGTCATTAAAACCAAGAAATCAATTCAAGGTAGAAGCTGTGGAAATCTGGAGTGATTTGATCCATTGCAAGACAGGTTGTTTTCCATAACAATGCTTAGGCCCTGGCCTGAATACATCCAACCATACATTTGTATGAAGCATGGAAACCTTGCCCGCAATGTCCCTGGGCACGGAAGTCTGCTCTTCAGACCTTCACATGTTTTGTAGAAACTCTGAAGAGGATATTGAGAATATTTGGCGGAACATATATTTTTTTCTTCCATGAAATTGCAAGAATACAAAACTATTCAACTTATATCCTAAAGAAATTAGGAAAAGCAAGCAAAGTATACGTTGTATGTGAGTGTATGTGTTGGGAGTGCAAATCTGAAAGGGCCTCACATTTATTCATTTTTTATTTGTTTTGCAGGATTTATATACTATTGGATTGTATTAAAACCCTAAAGTAGCTTAGCAAAACAATAATTCACGTTTATATATTGGTGTGACAGCTGTTACATTTTAAAGAAGAGATCAGACCTGAAAAGGGAGATTGTCACACTCTTCTTTGACTTCTTGTGGTCTCTTGGATTATCATCTGCCAAAGGTCATCTTTAAACCAGAAGGCTTTTATCTGTGAAATTCCACCCACACTCTTCAGCAGATCACGCAAGCTAGAGAAAGAAATGGGCCTGCCTCACTTTTCAATGGTGGCAGCATTCCAGTAGGCATGGCATGGGAACAGTCTGGTGGAATGTAACTCAAAATATTGACAAGAAAACTAAAGCTGCTGAGAGATGAAGCCAGCTTTTAAAGCTCTTCGTCAGGAGAGGAATGCCTTGGGGCTTCCCAGCTAGTCTTTGGCCTTCTGTCTATCTGTGGTCCTCAATCTTGATTTCCAGGGATTTAAGCTCTAACACTCCTTAACGTCAGATTGTGGAGAAGAGTAGCACAGCAGCTTTAGAGTACTTTCCCCTCAAACACCTAACGATTTCAGAATCACAAATCTGATTGGTTTCTGATGAAATGCACTTTGAAATCCTTTTGATTTTTTAATACTTCACTGGTCTGTTTATTTGTAAAGATGGCCGTTTTGTAAGAACTAGGAAGAGTGCAGTAGTACACAGTTAAAGTAAGTTTAGGCTCAATAAATTTCAGTGTGACCTGCTGCTTGATATCAGCCTGTCTTATTTGTGTGAACATAAAACAATTAGGAATCTCAGGAAGTATGGGTCTTGACATAATAGCTGGGACTTCTATATTGTGCAAAACTGCTGATTACAGCAAAGGCCCTATTATTTGAACTTCAGTTATGCAGAAATGCCAATTATGTCCACTAATGGCACAGCTCCCATATAGCACTATGCAGACCATAGCCCCCAATACTGAAAATATGTGAATTTGTTCTCAAGACTGCATAACATTGCACTTAGTGAGCAAAACACACATTCAAACACATTTACAGGAGGGATGGGGATACTGTGGCCTACCAAATGTGGTTGGATTCCTGCTCCCATCAAACCTTAGCCAGCATTGCTTAAAGGCATGTTTGCTTGGACACACTTAAAAGCCTCACACAATCAGGAACTCCAATCATGCAGGTTTTCAAACACAAAGAGGCTCATGAGGGCATTCAGGCCAATGCACTTACAAGTCCCTTTGACCTCACTGTGCTTCTCAAAGCAGTGAGTGGGCAGTAGAAGGAACAGTACACAGAACACTGCACCTCCCTACACTCTTATAGTTGTATAATGGCTGAAAGGGACTACAGTTTCCACAGAATCAAAAATACCTCCCTGTACTTCAACAATGACAGTCTTTGTGGCAGTGTTTTAATTATGCTAATAATTTTAAAAATGATAGAAAAATGGAAATAAACTCTTGATATTCTTATCCCTTTCAAATGAGGCACTTCATGACCAAACATCCTCTGCTTTTAGACTATGCTTACCAGGTGACAAAGTAATGAGATATCCAGTGGCAATAACCATCTATGTGGTGGTTGCTTAGACACCATTCATCTCATTGTGGTTTTCCAGAAATGGCCAGAAAGCACAAGGCACTCTTTGGACACTACGGAAAACAGGTCAGAACCAGCTATGTATTTTTTAAACTTGTATGGCAAGATATAACACAACCACTCTTTGGGCTGTATAACTAAAGTTAGAATGCTAGTGGTTGCATAAGAATAAAGGGAAATGTAGCTTTTAATGTTTGCCCTAGGCTGTAAAAGAGTGGAGAAACACAGACAATCTATTGGTAATAGATATATGAAGCTTTGCATTAGCAAAGGGTTTGCGTGCCCAGGTTGGCAGCCCCGTGTGGGGCCTAGTAAGGGTAGAAATAAGACACAGATGCTGGTACTGGCTTGAAACAGGCCTCAATTTTATTGATTACAGATGTAAGTAGGCTTTGGAGAAGGCATTGGGTGTGTATTTGGTATCAAGCAGCCCACCTGTGGGTTGATCAATAAGCTGGGTTGACTCTGGGTTGAGGGTCATCCCTTGACATCAAGTGTGACGATCTTGAAGGGCTACCACTCAGTGGGGTGCTATGGCTAATCAGCCACTGTGTGGTCTCCCAGACAGAGACACCCTTCCTGGACCCCTTTAGCAGTGTACCCAATTGGCTACAGATCCAACCTAATGCCTTATCTGCCATCCAGGTTGGCTTCCTCCTCGGTCAACACACTGCCAAAACACTCACATCTGCAACCAATCCTTCAGGCCTCTGGCTAAATCCCAGAGCCAGAGTTCCTTCACTGCTTCTGGCAGGTGCACCCCATCAGGTCTGAAGAATGTCATGTCAAAGAAAATGATGCTGAGGTGCTGAATCACCCTGGCCCCAAGCTGTCCAGGTGTCCAGCTGTCCTGTTCATTTTATTCCTCACATGTTCAAGTCATGTGTTCTCCAGCACACCACACATCAGCTCAGACCAATTAAGGGACATGCTGGGGGTGTGCCATGTGCAAAGTCTTGAGATCTGCCATCTCCACCAGCATGAGATCAATGCCCCTTCCTGGCACCAAAGTTGTTCTTGCCCAACTGTATGATTAGAACATATGGCAGGCCATTGGCAGCAATCCTGGCACCCCGCCACAGTCCTTTTCAACATAACCAGGTGATGCAGGCTGCATGATGATCTGTGGAGTAGGGGCTCAGGTGTGGCCCAACTTTAAAGAAATTATGCAGACCTGGTTGAAGCCAAGGCTGTGGCCACAACCACCACCACCCTGGTTGGCCTGTTTGAATTGTGTATGGCAGACTCCTGTAGAGCTTTTAACCATGACTCCCATGATTTAAAAGGGCTCCTTTGGTAGGAAGGGTGGGATATAATTTTAATAGCTTTAGTAATGTGGTTGAAAACCCTGGGGTAACACCATACCTTATTGACTAAAATAGTGTGTATAGTTCTCTAATGAGAAATGTTCCTGTGACTGATTGTCCCTTGGTTCAAAGACTGGAAAATTGCATCCTAAGCACGTTTATTCATAAAACCATAGGATTATAGAACTATAGAAGGGACCCCAAGGGTCATCTAGTCCAATCCCTTCAATGCAGGAATCTTAACTAAAGTATCCATGACAGATGGCAGTCCAAAAGCTGCTTCGTAACCTCCAATGAAAGAGAGACAGAAGTAAGTCCCAGTGATTTTAAGTAGGACATACTTTTAAATAAGTATGCTTTGAGCTGCATGTTAAAACTAATTCTATCTTTTCAAGAGGAACTGCAACATGTACATATTTGTACAAGTTTGTACATGCCAATGTGTACATATTTGTTCAAATTTAACTGCGTACACTTGTAACATAGCCAGAGGCCATATGGTTACAAGAAAGCAAAGAAAACGGAGTTTGCCTGGTTGATTGCTTGGTTTTGTCTTTTGTTGTACTCATTTTCTTGTGCTAACTATTGTGTTTGTTCAACTTTCAGTCAACCTGCATGAACAAATTTGCTTGTGTAAGTAGCACCAAATTGCATTCTTGTGCCATTGTTATTAAGAATAGTAGCAATTAATCTTGGTCCAACAAAAATCACCTTTCAGTGCCCCACAACCAAGATTCCAATATTTGCCTACTGAACAAATTAGCCACGAAGGAAGAACAAAACTGTTCCAAAGTATAATTGTTGACATTTTAGGTAGCATGTCTTCCTCAAACTTTAATTTTGGAAAAATATATGAATAAGTATTGTGTGCACTTCTGACAATCTGACAACATTTGTGGGAAATCATTTTAGAGAATAAGAATTCTAATCGGAAAAGTGCTTCAAAATTTTTTTTATCTCAACAAACTGAAATAATAGTCTTTTGTAAGTCAAAATTTGAGTATGTAGCAAACGGAGTGGATATTAATTTTTGAAACTCAAAAGTATCATTCCAGTTGGTTTTAAATAAAATATTTGCATTCCATCCCTCCTCAAAGTACATTAGAAAATGAACAAAGCCTATCCTTAGGGCATAGCCAACCCAAGGCTCCTGCTGGTGCATCCCATTCTGAGTTCTTCAGCAAGGAATTTCCTACACTTGTGGAAGCCCCCTGTGCATTTTAGAACCACTGCATAAAAATGGCTTTTAAAATGGATTGGAAAGCTCCATGAGTATGGGAGTCTTTCTCTCACCAGCAACAGAAAGACCCTAACCGCTCCCTGTAGTAGACCACGTGGTCCAAAATGGCGGCTTAGCGTTGCCGCAGCAACTAGACACGTGGCTGCTGCCTCAGCCCAAGCATCCCCTGCAGTAAAAGAAAAGGAAAGGCTCACAACAAAGGCAGGGAACCAACAACAGCATTAAGCGCAGCAGAGCAAGGCACAGCCAAAGAAGCAAACAAAGGTAGAAAACAGCTGGGGGGGGGAGGGAAGCCGATTATCAAGCCGCGAGGGCAATGACAAAGGGAGCAGTTCAGGCAGGGGAAGCTGAGAGGGGGAGGTGGCCAGGAATAGAGAAACCCGGAAGCTTTTTTGCCACGAGGGTAGCAAAGTTGTAAAGCGAGAGCGGCAATTGAGACAGCACTCCCCTCAAATGCCCTGCTTTCCACGCACATCGATGGACTCACCCACTGCCAATTGATCGGGGCGTCTGATAAAGGCTTTTTTCTAGCCACCCTGGTTTGAAACAGTGCCTGTCAGCTGTTCCACGTCCCAAGCAAATTCCACAAGAGCGGCTCAACAAAAGCAGTAAAAAATCCCCCCAAAATGCTTCAGCAGGTCCGACAAAAGCAATAACTGAGCGAAATTCAGCAACGTCCTAGCAATGGAGGAAACGAGCCAAAGAGGAAGCCCTCCGGCTTGCTCCTCTGTTTAAATGGACCTGGCCACACCTGCCTGCCCCCCCGGGCCACTGGGAAGTGGAGCAGATTTCCAAGCCAGACTGGAGACTGGTTTTTTTAATTTTTATTTGGTGTGCGTTGGAAGAGGGGTAGTCTTATACGGCAAGTATATCCCAAACTCTATATTTTAACTGGAAAAGTTGGGGGTCATCTTATATGCCCAGTCGTCTTATACACCGGAAAATACGGTACCTGCTAAAGGAGACGGATCTTGGCATTGTGCTCCTTCATTCCTTTGTATGATAAAGTCCACACATTCACACAAACAGAATGCCTGCATGGGGCTATTGCAATGCTGAAATCTCTTTTATCTCCATTAAATTCAGTCAGAAATCAGATTTTCCTTTTTTTAGACATTAAAATGGAGCTGCAAAGAAAAGATTGGCTTTTGGATCCATTTGCTATTACCATCATCATTAGAATTTATTGCTGTTCATGAAACACTCTTAATGGTATAATGTGCTATGTTGGGCTCCTGCCTTAAGAGTATAACCACAAACCACAAAGTGATGCCTTTGAAGAAAAATCTGACAAATGTGACCCATAGTGACACCAGCTTAATAGAAATTGGATTGTTATTGTATGTAGAAAAAGCATTAATTCTTCAAGAAGACTAATATTGATCTAAAAACTATAGCTCTTATCAGAGATTACACCAGCTTCAGCCCTCTCCCTTACAGAAAGCCTATCAGCATTCCAAGAAAACTAACATTTAGAGGCCAAACCAATTGACATCCTGTATAATCCTAAAAAACAAAGAATGTTTATTCCTCCACTGGGACACAACTCTGAGTGTGCTGACCTGTGTATGTTCATTAACAGAAAAATAAATCTTGCCTGGCTATCCAGATAGTATAAGGAATGTAAAACCTTACATTTTCATCATAAAAAGTAACCAAGTACTTTTCCTAAAACTGGGTTAAGTAGTCCTTTGCATGAACCTGGTTGCCCATGACACATCTGTCATTTGAGCTAGTTTTGATAGCTTGCTGAGATAATTTGTTTGATCCAGACTAAATTAGTTGCTTTAAATTCCCATCAGAGGAACATAAGTCAAGTCATGATTAATTTTTTGAATTGATTTTGGTGAGACCCAAGTTGAACTAACTTAGGCATAAATCAAACACAGAGTTAGGCGTGCTTAAACTAATTGATTTCAGTTGGTTAAGCATACTTGATCCTCTGTTGGTTTTAGGGTTCAAGAAAGTATTAAGAACCATCTCACAGCTGAACAAACAGCTTTCCAAGGCTTGGTTTGTTTGATGAGCATCTGGGGTGGTATGCCCAAACAAGCTATGGTTGAGTAGCTGGCACTGAGTTCAGACATAATGCAAAACCATAGTTAAAACAAGCCATGTTTCATAAACCAACAACAAATCATGACTTCATATTGTGGTTTGCTGGCAGAAAACAAACCATGCTGAGTTCATTGGGCTGAGTTTGCACATTCAGACAAACCACAGTTAGGATAAACAAACCATGCTTGGTTTTATGTGTGAATCAGGCCAGTACATTTTTAGTATTTCACACATTTTTATTTTTTATCTATTCTTAATTTTAGAATGCTTATCTCACATGAATAAAGTAGCACTGAAACTGCATATAGTCATATGCAAACACCTGAGAGAAAGTTCCACTGCATAGTCTTGAGCTTTAAGCATATAGTAATACATTGAAATCTGGCTTTCTCAGATATATGCTGTTTTCCTTAGTTTCCATTTGTATTTTTTTTTAAAATTGCCATAGCAATTAAATCCAGCAGAACTGCAAGCAATATAATAGTGTTGATTTCTTTCATGCAACTCACAACTTGATTAACAGCATTGTAATAAAGCATATCTTGATGCTTAGCTAAATGCCTTTTAACATAAGAGTGGCAGAGGAACAATGGGTAATAGATGAATGAGAGTTATATTTTTCATCCATTGGTCTTGATTTCCACATGTGTGGGTTTCAAAATAGTCAAGTGCCAGAAGAAAAATGTAAAGGTGATATTAAATGCAAATGTCTACATAAATGATTAATAACGGAAATGAGATTTTGGCATAAGTCAAAGAAATGCTTCTATTGAAATCATTATTTAGCATTTGTCACCTACTGAACCTTTATAAAACCCAAATTACAAACTTCAAAGAAAAGTTTGTCATGATCATGAAGGTATGGAATGTACTGACTCCCGCCCGCCACCCTCCCCACTGTAATCCTAAACTGTTGAAACTAGTTTTTGCTGAAGATGTCATACAGATTTAGAGGGGGCAATTTAAAATCTCTTGACCTCCCTATGACTTTTCCAAGTAAAGCTGCTGGAAAGCTAGAGTGACAAGGAAAAGTGATCCTTCTAACACAATATTTCAGTGCTTCTTTCTCTTTGAAATTCTTCCATAGATAATTTTCTGAGGACAAAAATTATAATTACTCTCTTTCAGGGCACTCATACAGTGGGAAAAACAGGACTATAACAAATGCTTATTGCATTATATAATATTATATTAATTATATTATGTATACCTTATCAAGTATGAATGCTGTGCCTGATAAACTGCTGCATTATTTGGAGAGTACTGTTTTATTAACAAAGTGAATAGTATCTAGGTAGGTCATGTATTGTCTTGGAATATGTTCCCTTTCCAGCATATGAGTTCCAGCAGTGAAATCCCAAGAAGGGTGAGGACAGAAACAATAAGTCTGCTTTTTACGATTCCAGGGCATTGTGTCAGAAAATGTTAGGTTTAAAATAGGGATGCTATGAAGCATTGTTATGGCTGCTGGCAGATCACCCCTTTACATGTTAGTGATCTAGAACGGCTCTTGGATGCCTCCTTAATGGGAGCTGTGTTGCAAACTAGTGCCTGTTTCGCCACACTGAAGACAGATGCAGCTGTATGAACAGGTCTGTGGCCCAGGAGTCTCTGGGGTGTCTTCAGCATAAATCGAACAGCCTAGAATAACACCGAGGACTTGAGCTGCCTGAAAGAACTGAAGATCAGAATCATAACTCCCAGAAAGGTCTGTTGACTGCAACTAAGCTAAACTAGAATCCCTGAAGTTGGGTTATTTTGTTTGTTTTTTTACCTCTCGAAAGGGAATGAAAGGCATGGCCAGCAACTCTAAATTCACATTTTCAGTGAGAATGATCAATGATGAAAGTATAAAGTTGAAATGCTACTTTCCAAGGATGTCTTATGGGAGGCAATCAGTACAGACAGTGAAAAAGCAGCCCCCCCCCATTTAAAAGTGGGATAGAAAGGCAAAGGCAACAAGAAGTATACAAAGTAAAAGTTGCCGTTTACAGTAGTACACTGTCGTGTCTGCCTTCAGTGTTGTTAGACAAGATCAAGGCACCCAGGTCTGGGAAGCATCCTTAAGAATCCCTGGGGAAGTTTGAGCACATAGGCTAGGCCACAACAGGGACTGATGACCAGCCTGACAGCAAATTTCTGTCCCAGGCTTGGAATGCTACTGCCTATAGTCAGCAGTATTGAGAGTATCTCTGTCAACTGACACGGAACCTGTAAGACAGGGAGCTGTGGCCTTTCAGTTGTTATTAGACTCCAGGCCCTATCAGCCTGAACCAGCATGGCCAATTGTCTTGTATGTTGGTGGGAATTGTAGTCTATCAGTATCTGAGGGGCTACAGAGTCTCCATTCATGCTGTAAGCAATAATGTTGTGGCCCACTTCAGCCCATTCCTACAGTATGTGTGATTCTCCTCTCTCTTCCTCTCTCTTCACTTTGTGCTGCCCATCATAGGCATAAATGTCTGTACAGTGGCACCTCAGGTTACAAACACCTCAGGTTACAAACACTTTGGGTTACAGACTCCGCTAACCCAGAAGTAGTACCTCAGGTTAAGAACTTTACCTCAGGATGAGAACAGAAAATGCGCGGTGGCGGCATGGCGGCAGCGGGAGGCCCCATTAGCTAAAGTGGTACCTCAGGTTAAGAACGGTTTCAGGTTAAGAACGGACCTCAAGAACGAATTAAGTTCATAACCAGAGGTACCACTGTAATGTTATATAACATGTTTTTTAAAATGTTATAACTTTTTTTTTTTTTTTAGGGGAAGAGTGTTATATATGTACTCAAAACATTCATTTGAATGTTATACATAGCTTTTGTTGATAGAGCTGTTTGCAACTTGCTTTAATTGCAGACTTCATTGTAAGCGGGGTTTACCACTTCTGCACCATCACACAAACTATGATGTTAGTGAGACAATGTAAGAACCTTTCCTCCCACTGGTGTTCCAGGGCAGGTTTTGTGGGACTGGACAGGAAACAAAATGTGAAATGATTTATATTTGTCAAAACAGAATGGCGCAGCCTTCCACCCGCGCTCTTCTCAGGAACAAAAATGCAAGGCAGATTTCTGAATCCTTAATTTTGAAACACAATTTCTCACTTCTTCTGTACCATTTTGGAAATCTCCAATAACACAGCTTTTGTGGGGGCGGTTTTGCATGCCGAGGTGCAACCACAATTCTGGCAGACCATGTTTTGATTTACTTAAAAGGAAACGCGGCCAAGAATCTATCAATAATCAAAGCGCATTCTTTAGCTTCAAAGCATCTTGAGCTCCAATATTTGCATTAATGTTGTCTAATAAAAATCTTATTTTCTCTAACACTGGCTTTTTGTGGGGCTTGATGGGGCCATATTTTTCAAGCCAGCAAAATGCTTTATTACCAACACCTTGCTCAATACTTCTACCGAAGAATGAAGACATGTTAGTGCATCTCTTGTCCTTCATAGCCATGTCCTTTAGTACATTAATATAAAGCCACCGCTGTTATTTGACAAACAAAACAAGTTTCAGCCATGTGTCCTTGAAAACTAGATGTGTCCTTTTGTTCTCAGGCCTATGTCATTGCTGCCTCGCTATATATATATATATATATATATATATATATATATATATATTATTTTGGAAGCCCTTGTCTTTACTACTCTATGTCTAAGTTCTGTCTCTGAAACAGATGACTTTTTTGAAAAAAAAAAACCAAAATGATAGTTCACCTTGGGGGGAGAGGAAAACTTTTAAAATCCATAATTGACAAGCAATTGTAATAAGTTTATGGTGATATATGTGTTAAGCTGGAGCATCTTACTTTATTATGGCCTTGGTTTATAGCAAAGCTGTGTTAAATGGTTGTTGATAATATTCAGCAGTCTATATGGAATTTTGCATGGCTGAAGGACTTACTTTCCTATTTTATTTATTCAAAGATTCCCCCCCCCCCTTTTCAGGGCACACTTGTCATCACAAGCAATGGATAAGATTCCTCAACAACAAAAAATCGTAATATATAAAACCATCAAATTAAAACCACATTACTCATTTACTATGAATAGTACCAACTGATTCCAAGCACAGCAGTTATTAAATTTGAACTAAAATTAAAGTTTCTTAAGGTTACCCCCCATAGTTGCCAAAGATTGAGCCAAATGTATTTCCTGGGGTAGAGAGTAATTTTGTAAATTCAGGATCAAAGCCCTCACCTTAAAACCCATCAGTCAGTGGGTTGGAGAACAATGTCTCAGAAGCTGTTCTTAAACCCTAGCCAGGTGGACGTCAGTACAGGCAGTCCTTCCAATAAACTTGTCACAAGACATGCAAGTCCCATTCTAGGGAGATGATCCAGAAGAACACACTATGTTAAATGTTACAGAATGCCTTTGAAAGGGAAGGAGAACCAACAGGATTATACTCCATCCATTCAATCTCTGTCATAAATCATTTACCAGGGCCATCCTGAACCTAGGCCAAAAACCACAAGTGAAAGGATCTAAATGACCAGTGTCCTCCAAGACTGCCTGAGACTCCCAAGACACCACTTGCTATGAAAATAAGAAACCAAAATTGACAGATTCACCCATCCCTTTTATGGAGTCTTTAAAACATAAGACATTGGCCCCACCTCCATTCTCTGCTCGGGAGGTGGGGTAAAAGAAAGGGAGAGGATGTTCTATTGTGCAAGACAGAGGTTCTTACACTAATGGGACAAGTTTTTTTGGCTATAACCCATGATAAAGAAACACCCAGAGGCCTTGACAAAACCATAGACTGTTACTGCTACTTTTTAATAGCTTCTATAATATACATTTGTACATGTTTCCCCCTCACTGAATAATGCAAATATTTCAGGCAGGTTTTCTAACCTGGCATTTTTGTTTACTATGTTGCTGAATGATTAACACTTTTTCTTTTTTTACTTCAATGGCATATTTTATTATACCTTAACTATACTATTTTCTTCCTCTCTGCATATTTGTTTATTACATTGGCCTACAGCCATGTTTCTGCTTCCTTATTTCAATTTAGGTTGTCGGAGGGTTTTTGTGTTTTTTTATAAAAAAGGGTTGGATTTTGTTTGGATTCTGTTTCCTCAATGATTATCAAAGGTTATGGAACATAAACTTTATTTCAGAAACTTTGAGAGGCTTGTATTCAAATGTGAAACTTTGTAATATGTGCTGACCTTGAAACGCTTTCCTACTGTGGTTTGATGAATTTCAGCCAAGCAATTTTCAGCTGCTGAATATGAGCTCTGACCAGAAGACACAATTAACATAAAGGTAAAATATTTGTTTTACCAACAAGAATATGTTCATTTGTTAGTCAGTATATTCACTTAATTTTATTCCTTCAAACTGCATCTGAATATTGGTATATGCGGTTCCTCAAATTATTGTGACACACGGAAATGTAACTCTTGTTCATGGTTGCTTAAGTAAATATATTTAATTGATTTCCTGTTGTGTTGTGAGTACATAGGGCACTAGGGACTTTGTATGTGATTACATACAAATCAAATCGAAGTTATTTTCAGACAAAATGCCCAGCAGATAATTTTCAGAAGAGTATTTCCAAACCAAGAGCAACTGTGTGTTTAAGGAAATGATTTGGTTCTTGCTATATGCATTTCCAAAAGGCTACATCTTCTTTAAATGATTTCCACCTAATTTGCACTATTAAGTCCTGAAGATAGCTCATGCATTTAATACAAAATGCTACTGATTTGTGCTGCATATCTTGGTTTTCAGCACTGAAATCCATTAGCTCCTTAAACAAGTTCAGTGGTACCTCAGGTTAAGTACTTAATTCGTTCCAGAGGTCTGTTCTTAACCCGAAACTGTTCTTAACCTGAAGCACCACTTTAGCTAATGGGGCCTCCTGCTGCTGCCGCGCCGCCGGAGCACGATTTCTGTTCTCATCCTGAAGCAAAGTTCTTAACCTGAAACACTATTTCTGGGTTAGCGGAGTCTGTAACCTGAAGCGTATGTAACCTGAGGTACCACTGTACTAACCTTACAATCATTTTCCGTATTGCTAGCAATGGTTATTGGCGGGCGGGTGTGTGTGTGGATGTTTAATCTTTCCATAGATTCTTATCAGTCTCCCAACCCATTCCCCTAAACAGTATTGGGACTTTCATCTCCTCCTCCTCCTCGTCCCTTGACCCATCCAACCTTATTCTACATGCATCCATCTATTCAACAAATTGTAATCTTCTTTGTTTCAACTGTGTATTGAATTTTGTTTGTTTGTTTACACATCTGGGTTATTTGGCAATCCTAGAGTAAAGCTTCCTCTCCTATTTTATTTCTCTGCCCCCACTCCACCATTTGAGCAATGTTAGCAGTGCCTAAGAAGAGAGTGCAGTCTGCTCTGTGTAAACCTGGCATCACAAAAGCACAAAATGTGCCTTAGAAAGATACAGAAGGGACCAGGAATCACAAGAGGAAATGTATTTGTTCATAAGCACATCCTAATATACAGCACTCAGAAAGCATACCAACAAAAATGATGCAGTAAAAATTGCTAATCAGAGGAGCCCTGATCCACGCAGAGCCAAAAAAAACCCCAATTTCCCCACTCTATTTACAGTAAAAAACAATTTATTTCAAGCTTCTAATGATGATAATTTCATGCTTCTGATGAAATTTAGAACATTTATATTACAATGCACCTGGCTGTAAAATGTGCACTCCTGTGAAATTTGCAAACATTTCAGAATGCTTGGATTTCTGCATGTTACAGGAGGAGTAATGTCATGATGAGCAGCTGGACAATAATAGAAGATCTGTTGTGGCAATTGTTCAGATACTATGAAAAGAGCACACCCCTAACTATATATCTGGGACAGAATTGACTTTTTAGTACTGTCTAGTGATTAGATGTAATGGCTTGCATATCAAAATGACAGCACTGAGCACTTCAGACAAACCGCTAAGGAAAAGTGAGTGGATTGATGATCTTATTCAGACAGAAATGGCAACAACAGATATTATGGGTTTCCCACTGCCATATAGCCACATTACCAGAGTAAGAAATATCCATCATGTTGTTGTTTCACATTCATAAATATATTATACTTTCGCAAGTCCTAGACAAAAATTACAGATGAAGAAGAATTTTGGCATTTCAAGACAGTACAGCTACTTCCGTATAGATCTAGATCTCGCAAACTCATTTAGAGTTCTTTATTGATCTAGGTCACCCTACCATCTCTGTTTATCAAACCAGAACCTACATCAGGAGTGGCTAACCTGTGGCTTCTAGCTCCCATCAACTTCAGCTACTTATGGACAATGATCAGGGATAATAAGAGTTGTATTCAAGCAAAAGAGGCAGGAGTGGGTTCAGGTTAGTCTACACAGAGCCATTTTTCCATTCCAGATTCTCCTGGGTCATATACTTCCAATATACTTTCATAGCATAGCTGCACACTCATAGGGACATATGTGCTATCTGTCTCCCCCCCCCCCGGCAGAAACTAGCACCAACTCATCTCTCGTGTTCAGTCACAGTCATACAGGCATCTCCATGAAGTCACTCACCCTCATCTCTAGCTTCTATCACATATCTTTCAATCTTGTGTTGAAAGAAAGCATAAGGTGAGGCAGGTTTCATTGTGGCTCAACCCTGAATGTGTGAAGTATGGAATGAGAGATATGCCTTCAGTCTGCCACAGAACATGTTTCTATTCCCAGTGTAGCTGGTTAGAAGGCTGTTATTTTGTTTTGTTTTGTCTCCAGCATCTGATATTCAAAGAGAAAGTATATATCTGAGCTTAGAGATTCCAGTTAGCTATTGAGAGTCCATGAATCTGTTAAAGCCATCATTGCATCATTGGGTCAGCAAATTATGTATGTTTATTATGTGTTGTGTGAAAAAATATTATCTTTATCTCTCTAGAATCTGCTGCCAATCAGCTTCATTGGGTGACCCTAAGTTCTAACAGCATGGAAGAGGGTGGGGAACATGTGTCTCTGTTCACTTTCTCCACAGTAGAAAATTTATAAATTTATTTTCTGTTTCTCCACCTTCAATCGTCTGTTTTGAAACCAAAGGGTCCCAAATACTTTAGCTTTTATGATAGGCAAATTCCTTCAACTCATTGATAACTGTCATCTTGTGAACCTTTTACAGCTCTTGGATGTCCTTTTTAAGATAGGCAAATCAAAACCATATGCCGTATTCCAAATGCAGTCACACCACAGATAACAGCAGTGCAATTTCTGGCAGTTTCGTTTGTACTCTCATTCCTCAGAATTGCAAACATGGATTTTGCCTTTACCATTGTCACTGAGTACTGAATTGACATTAGAGTGGCCCATGGATCACCAAAAACAGAAGACAAATGAGCAGAGATTTGCCTAAAATCCAAAATGCTGATTTATATGTATAGATGCAAAGTTAGACATTTAAGTGGCTTTACATTTCACCACAGTGGTGAAGACTGTATCTGGACTTTTCCAGACTGCTTGTTACAGCTATTAACTGTTGATGAGCAACTTCAAGGCCTCTTTTATCCTTTCTTTATGGTTCTTCATATTTCAACTGGACTTGGGCTAGGCAGCTTTTCAAACTGAGGACCCCTTTAAGGAAAGAACTGTCACCTAACAAACCTACCCTGAAAAGTAGGACACATGGCCAGCTTAGTTGACATTTTTAGGGACCTATTCCCCATGACAAAAATAAAAACCACCTATGACATAAGCACTTACAAATTCATCCTTAGACTACCTGAACTCACCTCTAAATGTTGTACAGGTTTCCAACTTCTGGAGAAATACATATATGCACAGGAAACGTTCTTTCAGGCCATTTAACCATGTTTGGAAGCATTCACAGACCTTACTTGGCACTTCAGCCAGAAGAAGCTTTCTCTATTATCTGTGAAGGAATTCCAGGACAAGTAGCAGAGTGAATCAGAATATCTCCTGGGTAGTATAACTCCTCCTTCTCTGTAGCTGGCCTTGATGAAACCCAATAATTCCATCTAATTATTGTGGAAGCAATAGTTCCTTGCTGTGTAATCTTTGTAAGAGCAAGTACTGCTTCGAAAAACCTGAAGTTTTATCCTACCGCTATAATTTAATGTATTAAGAGGACAATCACAGCAATAAAAGAGTTGTAATGATGAGTTCTTCTTTTACCCTTGTGTCTCTTTGGAGATAATGGGGTTTTAAGAACTCTAGTTTTTCTTTTACAGTTTCTTGGAAATTTGTCCAACAAGCTGTTTTTTTTCCAAGGCTGCACTCAACTGGATAATGTGTGTGTGTGTGTGTACATACACAGAAACACAAGCAATATGATTTCACACAAAAATGCATTATGTTTCACAGGAAATACTAAAAATGAAACCACTTAGACCATAATTTTCAGGGCATGTGCACAAGTGTTTATTTTAAAATACAATAAAGACCTGATTGACTTCCAATGCCCTTTTAAATGGGTTCTGGGAGAAGGTTTACTAGTTTGTTTTTGTTCTTATTTTTGTTATGTATTTTGTGTTTTTTATATTGTGATTTTATGTTGTTGAACTGCCCTGAGATCTATGGCTGAAGGGTGCTATACAAATTTGATTAATAAATAATAAATTTCACAGGTTTATTTGAGGAATTAATAAATGGTGGGTGTCCTTTGCATGTTTACATATTTCAGAGGATTTAGACTTTAATCTAAGCTGCAATCATGTCTGGGTATCTTCAGAAGATTTAAGAAAAGGAAAGTTTCCTGAGTCATGGGGCAAATTGTCCCACTTCAGGTGGATGCAATCAGAGAAAACATGGATTCTGGGGTAGAACACAACACTTCTACTTTTTTCTAGCATGGAGCTGAAAATTTCTCCCATTTTCTGACCATTTTTTATTGAGAAAAGAAATTTGAAAATTATCAAAGGGCCAAGGGGTATGTATGACTCTGCTTTCTTACATTTTCCAATAGTCTTCACACTGCAGCCCTCCTCAGTGATGGCATTTTATTGAAATCCCATGGCATCCTAAGATGGGCTGTCCTGTAAGCATAGAAATGTGGTTCACCTGAAACTTGGTCTTTTTTCTTTCTTCATAATGCTTTATTCTGGATTGTTTTATTTAATGTTTTAAGACTGGTTGTATACCACTTTGAGATTTGTTTCTTAAAAATATAAAGTGTTATAGAACTGAAAATAAACAACAACAACTCAATCCAAACCTTTGCAAATGGGTAGAACAGGCTCCCTCAACCTTGGCCCTCCAAATGTTTTGAGACTACAGTTCCCATTATCCCTGACCACTGGCCCTGCTAGCTAGGGATCATGGGAGTTGTAGGCCAAAAACATATGGAGGGCTGAGTTTGAGGAAGCCTGGGGTAAAAGATACCTCTTCTTCTTTGACCTCACTAACCACACACTGTAGCCAAAGCCTTCTTCTTGTGCAAGCCAGACCATTATATCCATTTCTTGTTTGAAGTATTAAGTATTATTTATTAAAATAAATACAAAATACATCCTAAGTCCCATGAATGCTTATTGTTTGGTTACTTCTGCCCCGTTCCCTTGCTTTTAACTTGCCCTAAAGGGAGCCGAGTTGAAAATTTGTAAATGAGAGACTTTTCAACGTATTACCTCAGTGTTTTAGCATACAATATGTTCATTTAAGGGTTTGTTTGTTTTTCCTTTTGTTCAGCTGCTTTAGTAGTGTTTAGTGGTTTTGATCCAGCTCTCATTTTGATTACCCTGCGGGAATGAACTCTGGGATCTGTTAGCTTAATATTGTGAATAAAATTAGCTTGTTCTTTCGCTATGTTTTGTAGCAGAACAATGGGAGCAGGGACATTTTTGGCAAAATGAATAGAATTTAATAATATTTTAGAAAGGGCAATATCAAAGCCATGATTTTTAAAGACAGGGCCTTTTCTTCTCAAACCCCCCTGTCATTCATCAAAATGTGTGAGCGCAACAGAAATTTTCTCCACTCATCATCACCTTTGTTGGGAGGGAGGGGGTAAGAGAAAGAGGCAGAACAATGAATAAGGAAGTAGAAGCTGTGGTACAACAGAGAGATAAATAGCATATAAAATCCCTTAATAGTACAAGACACAAAGTGATCCTCAAACAACAGATCAGAGCTGCCTTAACTGAAAGGAGATTTTTCTCAGAAAGGAAAAGCACAACACTGGACTTCATCCCACCTTGGTCCTTCTCCCTCCTTGACTGCTTCCAGAAAAAGACCTAAGAGAAAGGGATGAAGTGTTAGATTTCCATGTATATTACAGGTCTTTCGGTCCTGCTTTTGGTGTTTTTATAAATCTATCAAAATTCATATTTACATTGCACATCAGGAGTACTCTGAAGGCTCATTTAGACAAAAATTAGAGCAAACCTTGGACCTACAATAGTCTTACCTGAGTTTGCCTTCAAGGTAATTTTAGATATCACTTCCTTTGTCCACCTTACATGGGTTTTCCCAGAGCCTCTTCTACCAATTTACATCAGGATGGCTAATATTTGAACCTACAGAAATGGTGGTTGTACAACTTACATTAGCCTCAACTATCTTGGTCAGGGATTAGGGGTGTTGCAGTCCAACAATATCTAGAGAGTGACAGATTAGGTGTTTGACATTTGGCCAAGACAAATGCAGTGATTCTCTCCCTGCCCTGTGCAGCCTTGGATCAGGGTCTCTCTAGCACACCTTCAGAGGAGCTGGGTCTTTTCAAAGAAACCCTTTTCTCTGTCATAAGCATCATACCGAACTGTGACTTGGTGTAATATAATGATTGAAATGGAAAAGGCCTAGGCTGACAGTTTAAGGCTGTTTTGTAAGATCCATTTCCCCCCTCATCTGCAATGACAAATCATCCCTGAATGGCAGGGCATTAAGATGGTACAAAAGAAGGCAAATTTGGGTGTCTGGGATTTGATGCTTGAATATGTATATGTGGAAAACAAAGAGCCAATCATATATACAACAAGCATTCCTTTTTATTTCTGAAGGAAATCAGTCATTTTGGATTTTACATGATTACTTCCTGAGCAGTAAGTCTATGCAAATACAAATAAAAAGCACGGCTTAAAAATGTTATTTGGCACTTCAAAAGACAATATATTAAAGAGCTAGTTGGTACAGCTTTTACAACTTTCTCATTGATTTTGCCATCATTGATTTTCCTTCAGCTGAGACCCAACTTTTCATCATGCTACTGCCTTTATGATTTCAGGACTTCAGATAGACTATGCACAAAACATGCATATGTAGGTGAATATCATAATTTTCTGAAGGTTTTGTTGCTGTTTCTTTGCCTTCTTAGCTCAGCTTGTTTTCAGCAATGTTCTTCTTTATAAAGATATTATTGGTTTTAACATCTGGTGATAAGAACCTTTTCATTAATTAATTATTATTATTATTATTATTACTATTATTAAAATGGAAACAGTGGGTGGTGTGAGTCTTACTCAGAATAGACTCTTGAAATCAATGGCTTGTCCATTGATTTCAGTGGGTCTACTTTGAGTATGACTTGGTTGGATTGCACTCAGTACCCTGGTTTCTCCATCCTTGAAATGATTTAAAGAGAAAAGTAAACTTCCCAATGAACTAATCAACTGATTAGTTGTTCCTAAAAGGTATGGGTGATATTCAACTAAATTTTACTCAGAGGAGACCTATGGAAAATTATGTACATGACTAAGTTAGGTCCATTAAATTCAGTGCATCCACTCTAAGGAAAACTTAGTTGAATACCACCCTACATATTCAGTCCATTAACACATAATTCAGGGTTTGAATCCATTATGCTTTTATATTTGTTTATTATTATTATTATTATTATTAGCCAATATACACCCAAGCTGCAGGACCCATACCTTCAAAAAGTTCCTTTCTCCATCCACTGTGCACTTCTTGCAGGCAAACAATGTTATATGAACTGCATACACACGAATTTTGTGGTGTGACAACAGTTTCAGGTTCTGCGTAAATTCATATGTGTGTTGGAACTGCTTATGATACCATTTGTAATTCCTAGGGCTTACCACTGCAGCTATGCAACTAGCAACCTCTAATTTCAGTAGAAAATCATTCTATTGAGAGTATTTATCTTCACCTTGTAGAGTAACAGCTTTTTAAAGAGTAGGGGGAAGGCAAACCATTTGTCAGTGCTCACTCTGCCTAATAGTAGCACTTGCCCTGATTGAACTGTTTTGCAGGTACTGTATCTCAGATTTTTAAAGTTAAGTTTCCAAAAGATATCTCTGTTTTGGAACTACAGCAAGGAGCCAAGCATCTGAGGCAATTATAGTACCACAGCATCTAAGAAAAGAAATACTAAATATGACAGAAAACAGAAATCTGGAAATTGAGCAAAGTAAAAGAATGGCTTTAGAAACATATGTGTAGTTTATATACCAGATTCAAGTCTTCAAAAATAATTTTTAAAAAACAAAATGCTATGTTGCCTTAAGAAAGTATTGAAGCAGTTTCCCAGTGTTAATACTGAAATTCAGAAACAACACACACAAAATTGCTATTTAATCAAGATAATAATGTGTTGTTTTTAAAGACAGGGTGTAATAATAACAGAACTAAGGTGTTCTGTGAATAGAAGAAAGCGTTTTTGGGGAACACCAGGATGTTTTGATATCTTGGGTAACAGCCGTTCTTTAAATTCAGATATAGTAACACTGCATAGAGTGTTAAGTAGACTTTGTTGCAAACATACTTCAGTTTAAAAAGTCTGCAGCAGCAAATATTACAGAAAACATAGCATTTGGTTGACAATGGAGGTGGTGACTGATATAGTGCAGTGACCATGGACTTTTTTAAAAAAACTATTCAAAACAAGTTGATATATCATAGATTTATGATGAGATCATGGCTTGGCACCTAGTTTGTTTGCTCATGAGCGAGTATGCTCTTAGAAATGTGCAGCAGAAAAGTGCTGTGCATTTGGCAAAAAAAATGTAAGAAAGCTTTACCTGGGGTGTCCTTATCCAGGCTACATAAGAAGCAATATCATGGCACCAATCTACTGTTGTAGTGATTTGGTTTCCTTCCATTCCCCCCCCCCCTTTTTTTCCTTTCTTTTAGAAAACACTCGGAAATATTTTCAAATTAGAAATACAAAACAAAGCAGGCAACAATGTTTTTGATTGCTATTAATTCCACTGGAAAGAATCCCATCTTCTCCTCATTATAGTCTTCTGCATGCCGTATCTTGGGTAATGAGAGCGTTTCAAAATGTAGTTGTCATTTAACAACACACCTGAAAAACAACACATATGGAAAACATCCCTAGGAACCAGGTTATAAACTCATGCAGCACCATTAGAAAGCATTCATTGTTTCTCTCTGCAGTTAATAGTGTTCACTAAATCTGACCACACATTTAACACAACCATCAGGTGTTTCTGTCTGTATGCTTGTCTCCATGTAAGTAATTTCATAAATTGGGTAGTCTACATGCTACCCTTTGCAGCATGCCTATCTCATTTGAATGGTTTTGTGCCTTTCCCAATTTCCAGAGAAGAAAAATCATGGTCCATTTTTAGACTAGAGCATTATAATCAGACATTTAGCCAGTCAGAAGTTAAGTGACTTATTACACAGTTGCGATTTATCCCACAGTAATTGGATCTTACTAAATAAAATGTAGTTGAATGTGTGAAATATTTCCTGCCATCATAATTAAGTGATCCTGAAACCAAACTTTACCTCAATTAGTTCAAACTGTAGCAGGACAGCATAATAATTACATATTAAGTAGATCATGGATGTACTAAAAATATTCTGCATAACAATTCCACAGACATGGCGTATAAGAGAAAGAGAACTTTCCCAAAACCAAAGCAGATCCTTCCCTATCTTTCTATGGTGACTACAGTATGTACGCATTGCTCAAAAAGGGAATTCACCACATATATTTTTTAAAAAGGGCACCAATTTGTATAAAATTTGCACATGCTAATGTATATGCATTTATGGATTTTTTTTTAAAAAAAAAACAACCTGCTATAATTTACATAGAAATGCAATACATTTCATCATAGTAGAGAAGACGGAGACCAGGTGTCCTATGTCCCTGCCTAATGTACTGTCCGGGTGCTAACTGTTCATAGGCAGCCTCAAGGAACCCATTATCCATTCTCATGATCCAGATACCCCTTCAAATAGTGGACTCCTTCAAATAAAGACTGTCCTGTGCAAAGTAAGGCAGCCTACTTCTCTCCTGCCTGGATTATCAACTAGACTAGATTATCAACAACAGGAATGAGCTCTTTTATCCATGCAAGCAACACTGTATGGAGGAGGATGCAGGGATGAGTATGCTCACCCCACTTTTGTCACTGTTCCCATCACCCCACATTAGTTAGAAGATAGATGGGTGTCTCCATGCTCTTTAGAAGCCTGTACAGTTGGAACACGCTCCCAGTTACACCCTCCAACTCACAGAGAATGTCAAAAGAGGCAGAAGTGAATATTCTCATCCCCACTTCTGCTTCCAGGCAATGTAGTGAGAACCAGTGTGGTGCATTGGTTAGAATGTCAGACTAAAACCCAGGAGAACAGGATTGCATTCCAACTCAGCCATGAAGCTCACTGACTTTGGGCCAGTCACCATCTCTCAGCCTAACCTCCTCTCAGGACAGTTATGGGGATTAAATGAGGGAGGGAAGAACCATATATTTTGCCTTGAGCTGCTGGGCAGGGGTGGGGTAAGATATAAATGAAATGAAATAATTATAAATAAATAAAATGCTACTCACCTCAAGAAAGGAATGTCCAAAATGGGTTTATAACTGCCCACTTCTGCAGGTTTCTGCACCTGAAGCTGTTTTGATGCTAGTTTGAATTCAGACGAGTGATTGGCAGTTTGAAGATTCTGATGCTTTTCATTTCTTTTTGCTTACTTTGTAGTTAAAAGTCAAGCTAACACTTACCTAAGTGAAGCTACCTGAATGGCTGCATTTAAGGAGGCCAGCAAACATCCTGATTTTTCTAAACAGTTAACTTGAGAAGTTAGGGAATTTGGGTTCAAAGACCTGATAATCAATGCACATGAAAGCAATTAGTTATTTAGGATATGCAACAGACCTGGATTTATATAGCCCTAATAAAATCATGCTTCCTTCCCATAATACTGATTGCTCATCAATGGACAACCAAACCTAAGGTGTATATGGAACTTTATATGTTACAATAAATAGACATTATATGAGTTATATTTTATAAAGTAGCTCTCCTCATTTCCTTTACCAAAGCTGAACATTAAAAAAGAAGGCTCAGTAACACCTATTAGTTAGAATACTATTCCTGTGACAAAATATGCATGTCTTGACAGCAGGATCAAAAGGTGCTAAAATTTAATTGGACAAAATAAGCTCATGAAGATTCAGCCTCAGTAGACGAAGGTAATATATGTGTGTGCAGAAAATCAACTAAAAGTGGAAGTTAAAGTCATGTAGGAACATTTGCCGTAGGGTTTCCTTCAGCCAGGTACATATGAAGAGCTTTGCTGGATCAGGCCAAAGGCTCATTATACCACTTAAGAGATTTTTAAAATATTATGCAGTTTATAAATGTATTTTAAAAAAAAAATTTAGTCAGCACTCTGTTCTGATAGTGGCTGACCATATGCCATGGAAACTCGGCAAACAGAAGCTAAGCTCAGCAGTACTCTGCCCATCTGTGATACCCAGTGATTGGTATTCAGAGACATGCTGTCTCTAGCAGTGGAGGCAGAATATAACCTTCATGGTTAGGAACCATGGCTAGCCCTAACCTCCTCCATGAACTCTGTGTAACTTATCCTGGGACTCAGCTATAGATCTGCAAAGAAAACGTTTTAATTGTGTTGTAAAGTGCAATATACAAATGTGACATTAGATGGTGAAAGTGAGCTATGCCAAATTCAATGTATTTTCCAAAACATTTTTTTTAAAAAAAAGCATTTTCACAGCGTTTCTTATATGTGTGTAGATTCCGCCCTACATAACTCTAGCAAAGACAAACACTACAGAGGGAATGCATACAAGGCATGACCTACAGAATAAAACATTAAACATTAAAAAAACTTCCCTATACAGGGCTGCCTTCAGATGGCTTGGGGGTTGGATAACTCCATACCTTCCAACATTTCTCCAATGAAAACAGGAACATCCTAAGGAAAAGCAGGATGTTCAGGGATCAATTCTGAAACTGGGACAGCTTCTATAAATCCAGGACTGTCCCTGGAAATTCGGGAGGGTCTGTGGCTGTAGTGTACTGCCTGACTGTAGTGCCTAAGAAAATGAGAGCACCTGCTGGCCAAATAAAACAAGAGCTCCAGGTGCTTAAAATACTTTATTTATATGAGCCATTTTGCAATTCCATAAAATGAAAATGGTGAGTGAGGGGAGGGGAACAGTTTACATGAAGCAATTGCTATGGCAAATTCAGCACAGTTCCACGGGAATCTGCTCAGCTACATATATTTACCACAGCACAACATCTCATGGTTTGCTTTTGATATAGCCTAAGGGATTTTCTTTCCAAGCTCTATTATATATTGATCTTCTTTGAAGTATGTATTTTTATGTTGTAGCTGAAACAATGTAAAGACCAAAACAATACAAACTAACCCTAATAAACACCACAAACAAACAGTGATTCACTCAGTTAATATTGCTCTTGCCTATTTGAAGACATTTGGCTTACAATCAGAAAGCTCTAACTTCTACACACTGTGCTTTAATTTCCTGCAAACAGCAATCTAGCCCAATGCAGGCCTACTCTGGTGAAGGAATTCCTCCTGTGTTTAAGCTGCTGGGGAGATTTGTCAATAACACTTTAGCACACATACAAATGGTTTGCTGAGAAGCTGGACACCGATAAAACAGAAAGCTTGAGAGAGCCCTTAAGATCCTCTGTGTGGCAAAACAGCAAGCGGTAGCTATCCTGAAAAGAGGGAGAGCCTGCAAAGTGCCTCCTATCCAACACAAATTGCTTTCCTTTTTTATATAAAAAAGGCAACAATTTATTGGCAAAGTGGCTTTTCTTTGCTCAAAGTAAAATAGCTTGCACTTCTGTATTTTTCAGTTTATTTTGCTTGGAGGAGTCATATGAGCAACACCACATAGCTCTAATGCATCAGCCTTACACATTTGCACTTCCATTTTTTATGTGTACAGTAATATTACAAAACCAGTAATGATCGTGGTGCACAAGCTCAGTTGTTCAGAGAATTGTCCTTCTACAGTGATAAAAAGCCTTCTTTGTTAGAGATCATAGAATCATAGAGTTGGAAGAGACCACAAGGGCCATCGAGTCCAATCCCCTGCCAAGCAGGAAACACCATCAGAGCACTCCTGACATATGGTTGTCAAGCCTCTGCTTAAAGACCTCCAAAGAAGGAGACTCCACCACACTCCTTGGCAGCAAATTCCACTGTCGAACAGCTCTTACTGTCAGGAAGTTCTTCCTAATGTTTAGGTGGAATCTTTTTTCTTGTAGTTTGGAACCATTGCTCCGTGTCCGCTTCTCTTCAACTGTATTTCTGATAACTAAGTAGGTGTTTTAGAAAGTAACACAGCCATCTTGTCCTTGTTTTCCAAGAACCATAGAGGTAGGAATGCAGTCCCGATCAAGAGAGAAGTTACTGATACTTCATTCATTCTGCTTGTCTCCCTTCCAGAGAACATATTTTTAATATGGAAGTTGCTGTAGAGTTTCACTCTCACCTTGACACCTCCTAGCCTGGTTGCAAATCTTGGACTGGCACTGAGACTTTGTGTTTAATCTTGACGATAGCTGTTAATGATTTTCATCTAAAAGAAAACAGACTAACTGCTCAGAACCTGCATTCTGCAACAAACTTCCATTTTCATTTTCTATTCATCATATATATATATATATATATATATATATATATATATATATATATATACACACACACACACACACACACTATCAGACCCAAATTAAGAGTAAACAGAAGCTTTGAGGATATGGGATCCCAGAAGATTCCATCTTGTGACCTGTGCTGTTGAGCATCTACTTAAAACAACACAGGGAAGTTGTTGGGAAATTTTGAGATAATGCCATCAGTAACCTGATGATACCCAAGTCTATCTCACCATCTTTCAGATTTCAGGGAGAATGTTGAACCAATGGCAGTGGTGTAGGCTCTAAATTCTGGGAAGAACATAAGTACTGTTGGTTAGCAAGCCAATCCAGGTATACGTTTGCAAATTGTTTGGGATGGAGTGGCACTCTAAGAATCAGGTTTGAAGCTTGGGAGTAATTCAGGATCAAGTTTTCCAAAGGCAGGTGTTAACTGGCTGGAATACGAGACAGTGTCTATCTAGCTGTAGCACCCAGGTTGAAAAATTTTCTATCTAGGATGGCCAGCTGGTCAGCTCCTTATCTGATCAGTTAGACCTGCAACTTACATGGGGATTATGTTCTGGGGAATGCGCCTAAAGCCAACATTGTGTATAGTCAAAATACATTGGGTTCAGTGAAAGGTGGAATGGGTCGATAGGACTTAAGCATACTGTTATGAGGGGTTGGGGGGTAGACTGTATGCTGAGACCCTTCTAGGATTTACATTCCTAGTGAGGTGATAGCCTAGGTAACGGGCCATTATAGGAACGAAGATGGTGGATCTGTGCCAGAAGAAAAATGGGGTGGACCTCCTCCTTCAACTAGCTAGTAGTTAGAAAGACAAAGGCCAGAGTTGAGTGATTTGAGCTGGAAACTGGAAGCTGGAAGAATAGCAAGTTGGGAAGCCAGAGAGAAGGGGAGGGTAGATTTCTGTTAGAATCCAAAGCTGCGCCTATAAGGGAAGCAAGGCTTTCTTGGGGTGTTAATGCTGTGAACCCCTCCATTGTAGGCTAAGGTTGTATATATGTGTAAATTAACCATATGTCATAAAAATACCACAGTCTCTGCTGTTCCTCATTCCAAAGGAAACACAAACCCTAAACACTCTGGAATCTCACACCACTTGGAGATTTGGGTGGCATGAAACAATATTTTAATTGCATCCTGGACTTCATGATATTCCCCCAAGAATAATTTTGTTTTTCTTGTTAAATCCACTGGTAAGGTTTCAACATCGCTAAAGAATACTGCATTCTAATTCTGCCGGCGGCTTCTTCAGCCATTCTTTGCACTAGTGCTATTCATCATGTAAGGCTCACGTTTCTGCATCCATTTTAAACAAGCTTTAATTATCCAAGGTGACAAGAGCAAGAACCTTTGATCAAGCATTCAGCATTTGAAATTGAAGCTGCAGGAATGACACTAAGATGCCACCACCTTCAAAGCCACTAACTTCAGTAATAAGCATCAGTAACTGGCAACTAAAAGAAATAGCAAATAATTACTGGAATAGGATGAGGAATATACACACACTATACACAACTGAGCCATTTGCACTCTTCCCACCACCACTTATTGCCCCTTCCATCCCTTTTCTAAAGCTTTTTGATTTTTTAAATAACCATTTATAAGGCAGTTGCACCCAGCAAAGTGTGATGTTGGTTAAACCTTGCAGTGCATCCAGGAGCCATGCAAGGAAAGTTTTAAAAGGGAAAGCGGGGGAATATTTCCTATACATTACTGGAAAGCCAAAGGGATTGAATGGGGAGAGGAGGAGAGGAATGATCACAAATGAAGAGAACAGTTCTGTAGAGGGGATGGTGATGAAGTTTACTGAGTGACCCTCACTTCCCTTTCATCACAAACCTCTCCCTATTGGCCAGTGGCCATCACGTGGTCCTCTTCTCAACCTGGAAGCAAACTCCTGAGTCATTTTTGTAGAGGAGAAAGAGAAACATATCCCTGCTGTATGAGTAGGAATGATATAATGGAGCAGGAAGCATTGCAGCTTAGATCTCACCTGGTATTCAAGCAGGGGAGCCAACTTGGGCCCCAGTTATGGGTGCCCAGTGTGTGTGATGTAATGACATCATGTTGTAGCGTGACATCATGACTTCACGCACGCCCCCTGACCTCTGAACCTGACTTCTGGTGGTGCTGGAAGTCAGGTTCCAAGGCCTTGTGAAACCTCGGAAGTTGTGTTGAGACCCTGCGGTTGTGGGTACTGAGCACCCACAACAAAAATTTTGTGGGTGCTCAGGCACCCAGAGCACCCTATAGTTGGTGCCCCTATAGCCAAGCAAAGGCATCTATGTTGGTATATAGTCCAGTTATGTACACTTTCACAGCCATGTATATCAGTATATAAAATATGTATTGGGATGCAAGTTTTAATAGCATTAGTTAGGGTTGACAGGATGTAACATTGTCCAGAGTGCATTCTCTTTACTTCCCATATTCCCAGGCTGGTATTTAAAAGGTTCTAAGACTGAGGTCCAAGGAGACCATGGAAATAATTATCTGGTTTTGTGGGTTATCTCCCCCCCCCCTTATTTCGGTGGGAGTCTAATAACCCTTGCTTTGCTTTGATTTAATCTAAGTCAATCAGACCTTTGGGGGATAGATAGCATGGAAGTGAAATAATCAGAGCAAAGTCAGAGCCAACTTGTCCATCCTTATTTATCATTTTAAGTGGATGCTATTAAGGGGATGCTTGACCTAATCATAAGGATGCTACATCCTTAGCATAGAAAGATGTAATAGCCTCTCAATTGACCACCACTTTAGAGAGAAAGGGGAAAAGAAACATAAGAGCAATTATACATATGAACTTTCAGTCACAGCAATTAAAGGATAGGTGGTAATGTGCTGAAAAACACCTGTTTTTCCCCCTAGTAATAACATGGCCTTGTCTATCTAGAATATGAAATCCCGTTTCCATATTGACTATGCTTTGTCATGTTTACAGGGGAGGAAAATTATTTGGCATTACTGTCAATCTACAATTAGACAACAGTCAAGTTTATTGATGTCAGAAATAATTCACCAATAATGTTCAGAGGCCTATTTGCATACAAATGTTTCTTGTGACTACTATAAAAGCTTCAGGAAGGCAACAAAATGCATATTGGGATAGGGAAGTAGATCTCAAGTATAAGATTATTCTTTATAACCAAATGTCATTCCACTATCAAATAAAAAGAATTATAACCCTATATTGCAAAGTAAAAATAAAATATTCATGTATAAACATAGAACCATTTAGGCATTATGATAGAAAAAAGCATTTACCATCTAGAATGAAGTGTAATACAATCAGATGATTGCCAGTATAAGGGGGGACTAATTGAATAAAATTACGTTAAATGATGTAACACAACAACAACAAATAAAGATGCTGTCTGCATTTTCTTAATATGGAAATTGGAAACCTTAACTAAATTTGGAAATGGATTAATTGTCAATCGAAATCTAGTTTGTGAGTCATCATATAATGGATAGTAGAATCAATAAGTACAAGATCAGTTATCCACTCAAAGCAACACTTTCTTTCCATTTTATTTTAAATTGCCACCCAACACAATATTCCATCATATATGAATTAGAAAACATGATATGGGGCATATAATTTAGTCTCAGATGCACATGTGCAATAGCCCCATTCAAAAACATGTGGGGGGATAAATTGTGGAGCAGAGCATGTGCACCAACCTCATCCCAATATCATCAGTCTCACCAGCTTCGCCCCCAAATTTTATAATCAGAGCAGGAAAATCCAGATGGCTTATTCAACTGTGCAACACAATAGACTTAGAATCCTCCCCACAATCAAGAACCCTGGTTCCCGAGTAGGAAATACAATGTGGATTCTTAGCACAATAACATGAAGGACTGCTCCCCGCTTCCTAGGGATTGATAAATCTATCAATTTTGGTTTCTCTCTGTTTCTCATTTTTTCTGTCTTAAGTTCAGTTCTACACATTTCCACGTCAGTATGTGATTTTTATTTTTTCTTTAGTTAAAAAAGGTCCTCATTAAAATATCAGAACATTAGTGAGAATTCCTCTGAATATATACATTTGTATGTAATCTTCCTTAATATAACGCATTTTTGCATGCTGTTTCCACACACACATATATACATTGTTATGCACACTTTGTATATGCATTTTTGTACACATTACTTGGCTGGAGAACTGCATTGCAAAATTCAGAGGTACAAATTTTGAAGGATGGTTGTGTTCATATATTGTTTCAGAGAGTGCAAATCTAGTAGGGTGACCTTTAAATACCAACTGAATTGAATTCCTTCCCCATTCCTACCCCTTTCAGACCTTTTCATTCAGTGCAGGAAGGCTGGGGTAGATTCAGCATAAATGGGGATACAGAGTGCAGAACGGGTGCACATAACCCTATGTCCCTTCCGAACTTTATTCTCCTTCAACGTAAATGTCTGAACTGAGTTGTGCAGATGGGATGAAAGGGAAAGGGTGGCTTCAGAACAAAATGTACCAATAAAAGACGCTTGAGAAAGATGCAAAAGAACTGATCCTGAACAACATCTAAATAGTTCAGCCCAACTACACTCCAGATTGGGCAACATACAACGTTTGAACTAACCCCCCCCCCCTTTTATGGATATTCTGTTGGTTTTACAATAAAATGACATTGATCAGCTTCAATAAAACTTGTGGAGTGCTACATGCATACATCAGTCACATATGAAAAAGAATACTGAGTGGGGACACTGTAAAAAATAATAATTCCTTAATGCACCACCAAGGCTTCAACTATCCATTGACATCGCTTCTCCATAAGTAAGTATGAGCGTCTAGAGGTCTAACAGTGATATCACTTTACTGAGCTGATATATGGGAACTATAGCTTATATAAATGATCATGTTTGGTGTGATCTCTTAACAACCCTACTATATTGCATTAGATGCTCAGAAAGAGCCAGATGCCAAACTTTCCCCTGCCATCCCAAAAGAGATGGACCTTTGGGGTCTTTCCAATGGAAGACAATATCTAAGCAGGCAGCAGCCAATAGCATGGCAATTAGGTTTGTATGTTTAAAATTCTAGCTCAGTGTCTAGTGACAAAAGTGCCAGACCAATAATATTAGAAACAGCATCAAAAATGCTTTGTCAAAACCAAATAGCTTATTGCACTCCCACCATAAATGGATGATGGTCCCTCTCTTGTGACTGCCCAGCAGCATTGGGATGAACTCACAGAACTAATCGTTTCGCAGAAGTCTTAATTCTCTATTGAAGATTCACTACGCCACAATGACTGTGTTCTGCCTCTACTGTCTGAATACCAGTTGTTGGGAAGGCAGAGAGCAATTGCACTCATGCCCAGTTTATAGACTTCCCACAGGCATCTGGTTGGCCACTGTGAGAACAGGATTCTGGACTAGATGGTCCTTTGGCCTGATCTACCAAGCTCATCTTAAATTCTTATTGTGTGTTAACTGAGGGTTGGGTTAGTTAACCTGAGCACACGAAGCTGCACTACACTGTGTCAAATACAGCCCAGTACTGTCTACTCTGACTAGCAGTGACTCTCTGAGACTATAGAAAGTACTCTTTCCCAACCTTCCAGATGCCAGGGAATAAGCCTGGGACCTTCTGCATGCAGGACACATGCTGTACTACTAAACTATTGAGATCCCTTCTCCTCTAAAATTCTATGTGTCTATGATCTCAATTCTTGATGGAACACTTAATAATTTATGGATTATATCTAATTAAGTAATATCAAGAGTACATTGAAATCAAGAGGCTTGATTTCATCTGTTTAATAGGTCTGCTCTAAGAATGCCTTAGTTGCAGAGAACTCTGTATCTTTAACCTGCTCACCCAAATTCCTGTACTTTAAGCATCTTCCAAATAGGTATTTTATAAACTCATGTAAAACTGTGCACTTCTTTTGTGGTTATTTTGTTTAGAAAATATGCTTTTTAAAAAATATTAACCAGTAAAACCATACAGGCCCACAATGCAGACTGTAAATGACAGCCCAGGTTCACAAAGGCACTTAATATTCCAGTGGGTTGAACAATTCATGGCAGTACTATACATACAATTCTTGTTGGGTGAACAAGGTCTGCAAGAAAACAAGCATTTTTTTAACTTAAAAAGGTAGATCACACCTAATAAGTTACAAAAGCAATCCCATTATGTATCCTTTGCTCTCAGTCAGTGGCTGCTCATCTCCTTTGCTCATCTAATCCAAATCAACACTTCCCCAGGGTTCCGACCACTTGCCAGCAGTAATATTGCTTATTTCATTACTGTCATTTGCACATTGCAAAATGAAACACTAACCTAAACAGAATATCAGGTCAATAATTTGCATGGGAAACCACTGCATTTTTCTGGGAACACATTTCTGGGAATGTCTGGGAAGACATTCCCTTGACTCTACAACAGGCAAAACAGGCTTTCTACATTAGTCTTTAATAAGACCAATTAATCTAGAAAGCTAAGAAGGGTGTTGGACCAACCAGAGCCTTGTCTATAGTATATGACAGACCATCTGACTAATTGTCATGTAGTGTGGTCATCTGCTCAGGTGAGTAAACTGCTGGCTCATAGAAAAGATGCTTGAGGCCAAGGTGGCAAACTTGGAAAAGTTGGCAGAGCTATGTAGATGATGGTGGAAAGTTACCGCTCCACTACTGATGTCCTGCTCCTGGCTTGGATCACATCCACACCATTCATTTAAAGCATGTTATACCAGTTTAACACTGGTATATGCTTCACCTTGCCTCAGGATGTGCACCAACACTGAAAGAGGTTGGATGAGTTTTAGACTCTAGAAAAGAACAGCATGGGGTGGGAGCTACATCCTACTAGAACTCCGATTGGAAGCAGTGGACATTGGGCATTTGTTGAAGATAATCAGTATCACCTCCTTTGCTTACCTGTAAAGGTAAAGGTAAAGGGACACCTGACCATTAGGTCCAGTCGTGACAAACTCTGGGGTTGCGGCGCTCATCTCGCTTTATTGGCCGAGGGAGCCGGCGTACAGCTTCCGGGTCATGTGGCCAGCATGACTAAGCCGCTTCTGGCGAACCAGAGCAGTGCATGGAAACGCCGTTTACCTTCCCGCCGGAGCAGTACCTATTTATCTACTTGCACTCTGACGTGCTTTCAAACTGCTAGGTTGGCAGGAGCTGGGACCGAGCAACAGGAGCTCACCCCATTGCGGGGATTCGAACCGCTGACCTTTTGATCAGCAAGCCCTAGGCTCTGTGGTTTAACCCACAGCGCCACCCGCGTCCCTTACCTGTGTTCATGTGCAAATAATGCAATACATTGCAAAAGATCCACAGGTCTCCAGTGAATGTATGCGAAGGAAACAGAATCTGGCTTCTTCATGTTGCTGCACCACCACCACCCTGGTGTTCCCACTGCTTGGAGAATTGGGGCACGTGTAATGCTGCATATATTGCCTTGCATCCTACACATTGCTTAGCAATTATGTCCCTATCTGGCATCTGCCTCTGAAGCTGTGTGTCCTGTGAGATTCCTGTTCGGATGACTGCATGAGTCAACTAAGGAAGTTCTATAACTGAGATGAATACCGTATGCTGGGGAACTTTACAATCAATCTAACTAGCTGATTGTGTTGTCTGATGAGTACGCAAGTCCTGCCCCTGCTCTATATGCCATTCGGTATATTTCTCCATTCCCCACAACCGCCCCAAGCCAGCAAAAAGTGAGTGATACACAGAGAGCTTTATCTCCAAGAGTCTGTGCCATCCTTTGAGGCTAGGAACCTTTGTGTAGCATATGGACTGGATACCAAGTTCTTTTATCTAAATTTGCTTGGAGTTAGCCTGCATACAAGCTGACAGAAGACTGGAGGTTGTGCAAAAGCAGCGGCAGCGGCAGCAAATTAAGTTTGAATTTGTACCACAGCATCTATAGAATAGGAAAAGGTTGGAAAGTGGCAGTGGGTAGGGGAGAAACCCAGGCAATCTGAAAAGAGGTGAAATAGGTTTGCTGAAGGGAAAGAAAAATATGCTGCTGCAACAGGAATGAAGCTTATTAAATTACAATATGACATCAAAAAGCGAGGTGGGGTGTTTTTCACCTAAAAAATAAAATACGAAAGAAAATTATATAAAAGCTGGCAAATATATGAATCTTTTCAATCTGTCACCATATGATCCTGCGTCCCCTAGACAAGCAAGTGCACATCTGCATATGTGAGATGCCGATAAGGCACTATGCTCATTCTGTTTTTGAGGTTATCCCTGACTTCCTCAAGATGTAGGTGATTAGCTTTGAATGAAGGCAGCTTGGAAGGGATGTAGCTCACCTTTGCGAAATAAGAAATAGAGTTCAAAGATCAGGGAATGTAATGGCAAGTCCTTCAAAGGATGCATATACCACACTGTATATAGTGGTAGCTTACTCAAAAACTCCACTTCCCCTCCTTTCACAGCTTCCCTTTGATCTCCAGCTGAAACATCAGAGCCGAGCTTTTAAAAAGACTTGATGTGCCTTTTATTTCGTCTCCCCACACTTCCACTGCCTGAGGAGCAACAATCTTCACGTCTTACATGAAAGAATTTATTTCCCCCCCTCCAAAATAAGGAGGAAAAAAAGTGCTGGTTTCTAATACCCCCTATAAAGAGGTTGAAATCATTTATCCCCAGTTCTGTGAAGACAAAAGCAGGTAATTGCATGGGCAAGCCATTACCTACAGTGGGGGGAGAAAAGGCAGAGAAGCTGTCGTTACTGAGGGAACTGAGGCTGTAATGGAGCATTTCTTGCCTTTCACTTCTCAGGAAAAAAGTGTGCTGCTCACACTGCGCACTGAGGGCCCACTCCAGAAGTGGCTTGTTAATCCCAGCCTCACTAGCCTACTCTTTGCTGTTACACGAGCCAAGTGATCCTTGCTTGGTGATTCCATCTCATCCTTCCTTTCTCCGATAGCAAGGAGAGCTAAGCGTTTTTTGCTTAGCTGAACAATTAATTTCCTCCTCATCTAATAATCCCACTTTTGTCAAGGTCAGGCGCACACAGCAGGGAAGCAGCTTCCGCTTTCAGTATGGTTCAGTTCACAAACATTTCATGCTCACAGAGGTCAGGGCCTCTTCACTGACAGGGGATGCAAAATTCCAGCTTCTCCAGTGGTGGAAAAGCCTGGGGAGAACCTCCACCACTGGACCAAGTTAAAGACTCTGTGAACTGTGGCTTCCTTGGAGATGCTTTAATTGCAAGTAAAGAAGGTGCCCGCCCACCCAGAAAGAACCCCATCAATTGCCACAAATTAGAGGGGGCTAAAAATATCACCATAAACGAATCCTGGCATGCTGGGAGTGGGAGAATGTGGTGATGGAGAGACCAAGAGCAGCAACCATGACAGGTTTTCATTTTAAACACTAGATGGGATAGGGAGGAGAATGATGAAGGAAAGCAGCCCTCGTGGGCAATGGGGAAAAAGCCATTGCTAAACAGTTCCTTCATGGGACGCGGGTGGCGCTGTGGGTTAAACTACAGAGCCTAGGACTTGCTGATCAGAAGGTCGGCAGTTCGAATCCCCGCGACGGGGTAAGCTCCCATTGCTTGGTCCCTGGTCCTGCCAACCTAGCAGTTCAAAAGCACGTCAAAGTGCAAGTAGATAAATAGGTACCACTCCGGCGGGAAGATAAACACCGTTTCCATGCACTGCTCTGGTTCACCAGAAGTGGCTTAGTCATGCTGGCCACATGACCCGGAAGCTGTATGCCGGCTCCTTTGGCCAATAAAGCGAGATGAGTGCCGCAACCCCAGAGTCGGTCACGACTGGACCTAACGGTCAGGGGTCCCTTTACCTTTTATAAACAGTTCCTTCCCTAGAACTGCTGAATTGGTTAATTGTCCCCTTCTCCAAATCACTACCTGCAAATAGGGAAGCAAAATTACAGGGTTGGGGGTAATTGAATGGACATCTAGTTCAAACACCAACTGCTTAGAGCTCTCCTTCTCATCAGATCTGATCAAGAGGGAGAGCTCTCACTATGCTGTGTCACACACAGTCCCAGTTCATCTGGAAACAGGTAGAAATTAGACTTTACTACTTTGAGGGAGCCACACTGTAGTCAGGAGTGAAATGGCTGAGCGTATGCAGAGCTTTTGCCTTTGCTTTGGCTCCAAAACTATTATTATTGCTGCGTAACTGTGCAATTAATATACCATATTTTTCCTTCTATAACACGCAGATTTTTTCTCCTAAAAAGGAAGGGGAAATGTCTGTGCGTGTTATAGAGCGAATGTGTGGTCCCTGGAGCTGAAAAATCAGGCAAAAATCAAATTGCGGCGCTTCACGGAAAAGGGAAAACTGAAAAGAGGAAGCGGCTGCTTTCCTGCATTCTGCCTCAGGGTCTTACTGCCCACCCTCCTCTGTTTCCTTGCTGTGTTTGCTGAAACGGAACAAAGAGCAAGGAAAGCCCCTCCCCTCCAGGCAAGCTCCGGTGCTGCTGGGGGAGAGGGAGAGGGGGGGAGGGGGAGGGAGAGAGAGGGGGGGAGGGAGAGAGAGGGGGAGGGGAGGGAGAGAGAGAGGGGGGAGGGAGAGAGAGGGGGAGGGAGGGGGGGAGAGAGAGAGAGAGAGAGAGAGAGAGAGAGAGAGAGAGAGAGAGAGATGGCTGGCTTGGGTGGGGGAAAACTTTTGCCTTTCTTTCCTCCCTCCCGTTAAATCCCTCTCCTGCATTCTTAGCCAGCTGCTTCTCTGCACACCCCTCTCATGTCCCTTCTTTGTTTTTCCTTCGCTCCCCACTTAAAATGTGGTTACAAAGCATAGATCCACATGGATCCTCAGGATCTTTGCATTGGGTCAGCCCAAATTCACCATCAGATCACATAGCCATGTCCATGGCTACAGCCTGCACCAAAAAAATCACGCACCCACTGTTGCCTGGGGCTGCAATGGTGCAAAAACGTGGTTAAAAAGCATGGATTCACATGGATCCTCAGGATCTTTGCATTGGGTCACCCCAAATTCACCATCAGATCACATAGCATGTCCATGGCTACAGCCTGCCCCCCAAAATCACGCACCCACTGTTGCCTGGGGCTGCAATGGTGCAAAAACGTGGTTAAAAAGCATGGATCCACATGGATCCTCAGGATCTTTGCATTGGGTCACCCCAAATTCACCATCAGATCACATAGCATGTCCATGGCTACAGCCTGCACCAAAAAAATCAGGCACCCACTGTTGCCTGGGGCTGCAATGGTGCAAAAATGTGGTTACAAAGCATGGATCCACAGGGATTCTCAGGACCTTTGCATTGGGTCACCCCAAATTCACCATCAGATCACATGTCTGTGGCCACAGCATGAAGCCCAAAAATGATACATCCACTGTTTCATTCAGAATGTTTTTTCCCTTGTTTTCCTCCTCTAAAAACGATGTGCGTGTTATGGTCAGGTGCGTGTTATAGAGCGAAAAATACGGTAATCCAGAGGAACAGGGGAGGGGGTGCATGCGTACACGTGCATATGTGTGAACAGCCTTCTAATTATTGTAAAATGCTTGTAAACTTGTAATTTCATTTCCAGGTTATTAAAAAAAACCTAACAAGGAAATTAATAAACAGGTATAATTCAGTGTGCTACGGTTACAAATTTATAGAACTTTCATTTGCGCAACTACCTTTAATAAGGGTCTAGGTTTTTTTGTATTTCACGACTTTTTTGTCACTGACTTCGAAAAATAATACTGAGAAAGATGCTCAAATAACACAAAGATTTTTTAAGCACATTTATTACTATTTTTCTGGAATATTTATTTCCCTAATTTGCTTTTTTACTGCACAGCTATTAACAAAACAGTTGTTAATACTGACGCACAAGGCTTCTTTGTAAAAGTGGAATTAATCCGACAGTGTACTCCAGCCGAGATGATGAAGGATCTTTTTTCATTAGACATACTATGTTTCTGAAAGTTTATAGAGTAATATAAATTTTGGGCATGTTCACAGTGGCAAAACATTTTCCCTCGAGCGGACCAGAGTGAAGCCTGCTCACTCACTGTCCACTCAGCTGTTCCTGCCTCCACCAAAGCCGCTGATTGGATTATTTGAACCGGGATTTGGTGGGAACCCCCAACGGCTGCGACATCAGGGAGGTGGGCCAGCACAACCAGCTGGCAAGTCTCATGTGACTCGGGGGTGCTGCGCGTGGTCCCGCAAAGGGCTCCCACAATCGGAGGAGTGAGCATTCATTTCCGATACATATATAAAGTAATTCTTTGGCAATTACTTTATAAATATCAACAAACTAATAAGCATCCTATGCCAAGGCTTTTACTTTAAATCTGTGGTTCTTTTCCAATGTGTCCCAGCCCCCAAGTGCAGAAATTATACAATGTAAACATTAGCGACTTTTAAAAGAATACACCATTCACAGTCAACAAAAACATTCCAAAATGGCCACGGGGCTGTGTATTTGAGTGTGCTAGCTTCACATCATTGTCATTCCTGTGGTGTTCCCTGAGTTGGAGGATGACTATAGCAAGGAGAGGCTCCCTCTGAGATTTAGAACCCTAGAGGCTGGGGTATTCTTTGGGGCTTTCTGTTGAGGGGGTGTTGTTGCTGTTGGCAATATTATTTTTTTGCCTCTTTATTGTACATCTTATTATGATTTATGTCAAAATTGTTCAAGTTCGTTATGTACTTTTTGATCACGTACTTTTGTTGTTTTATTTATTGTATATGACTACTTTTGTTAAGTTTGCAATTATATATTTAAGCTGCATTGAGCATGGTTTTAACTATAGAAAGGTGGCATACAAATAAAACAATGTATGCAATTTCCCAATTTGTGGAAGACAAGATGGAAGAAGTTCAGAAAAGAGCACGACCCAGAGTTTTGCTGCTCCTCTCAACCCCAGCACTGTCTCGTTGACCAAAGCTTCCGCAGCATAGAGTATTCTCTATGCATGGAACTAATTAGAGGAGTGATCCATTCTGCAGATGTTACGCTCATCACAATGACATGGCAGCCGTGATAGAAGGAGCAGCAGTGCTATTTTTCTAGAAGAAGAGGCACTGGAGCTCATCATGCCTCCCTGGTTCTCTTAGAATGGCAATGGCGCCCGCCTGAGAGGTGCCGCACCTGAGTTCCATTGAATTCCTGCTGAAAAAAGCCCTGAGGAGCAGCATGGCTTTGGGGAAGGGCCTGAATATGCAGCTTGTGTACACTTAGCCTCTACACATGAATATCATAAGAAGAGGGCTTGTATCTGTGCTGATTTTTATTGTTTTCCTTCAACCCTATTCACTCAGAAGAGCTTAGGAAACGGCCTCTGCAATTGCATCTAAATAAATGAACTGCTCATGCTCTCAGTTATTCCTTATTACTTTGCCTATCTCCACCATATCCTTCCATCCTGCCTTCCACACACATACACACACTCCTTGAGGTAGGCACTTACATTTTGCTTAAGCCATGTGGCAAAGCACCAGCAATACCAATGCTACAGTTTTATAACATGTATATAACGTGTGTGTGTGTGTGTGTGTGTGTACCCCACATTTCCTGAGAAGGTGTGATGTGGTAGGTGCAATATATATTCTGTACACAGTTATCTTGTTCAGCTGGCATTGAGAACGGTGGGTGCACATTTCTTAGATACACTACACAGTACACAGATTATATCTGAGGAAAGAAGAGTGATTAGCAAGATTGGAGAAGCAACAGAGAAATAGATGGAGTACATAGCTCTCCTTTAAACAGCAAAAGAAACAACAACACTTTACTGGTAATAGGCCGAGCTATGTAAAAGTTTTTCTTACTGTGGATTAATAGAATTATTTTGGAAGGTTTGATGCTCCAGCTTAGATACAATTTACTTGGGTTAAAAATGCAAGATTTGCTACATCCAAATGAGGCTACTGACATCCCTAAAATTGAAGAATCATTGAATTGTAGAGGGTCATATTGCCCAACTCCCTGCAATGCAGGAATCACAGCTAAAGAGTCTCTGATACGGCCACACAACCTTCAATGAAATAAAGCCCATCACTTTCCGAGGTGCTTCATCCTTCTGTTGAACAGCTCTTACCATCAGAAAGTTATTCCAAATGTTTAGTCAGAATCTTCTTTGGTTCAGGTCCTACCCTTTGGAGCAGCAAAAAACAAGCTTGCTCCATCATCCATGTGACAGCCCTTCAGATATTTGAAGATGGCTGTCATATCACCTCTGAGTCTTCTCTTCTCCAGGCTAAAATTATACAACTCCTTCAACCATTCTTCATAAGACTTCATTTCCAGACCTTTTATTGTTTTGATAAAGATGAGGATGCTGTGGAAACATTCTAGCATGACCAGCACTGAGTCCACAATAAAGCACCATGTCGAAGCAACCCGAGGGGGAGAGAAAGAGAAAGAATATAAAGAGCAAAAAATAGAGGGTCACAGTATAATATAAACATCCTTTTCTGGTTTCAGATATGATGATCAGTGCTTGTAATTTAAAGTGATATGTCTTTACTATGAAATTCCTTTCTCACAATGAATTCTCTTCTAGGTTCACAGAAAAACCCAGACTTTCTTGCCGTGTTTCAAATGTTCAGATCAGTGTTAATGTTTTCATGCACAGACCTCATCTGCCAAGTCACTCCTTAGTTCGTTATCAGCTGAAGAGAGAAGGTAAAATAAATTATTAGTATTTTCAAAAAGTATTCTCTGCTGGTATCCAGGTAGACCACACAGCTAACCAAAGTGCTGCAATTCCAGAAACAGGGACTGCAGGTGATCCACAGCGAATGTGTGTTTACAGAAATGGATCCAAGAGGTAAGCCTTATATGGCCATACTTTAAAAAGGTTCATCCACAATATAGCATACAGTAAACTTTGCTGACATTTACTGGCTTCATAATGTAAACAAGATTCTTTACATTTACAATGTAAAAGACACTGCTGCTCCTGTTGACATCGTAATGTCAATAGCTTCTTTTCTCAACACAGTATAAATCCCAGAGACTTCCAGTGGCACCTCATCATAACTCCTCTGGCTTTCTGCTGATGTCGTAAAATATATGGCCTGTGTCACACATCATAATTTGCAGGATTCACTTGGCCTGTGCAATGACCAGTGTCAGGATAACCAGGGCAATAATTTCTACCAGTCTTTCTCTTTAAAGTGGCATGATGGTTACATTTCAAATCCATTGATTAAAGTGGCATTCTTCTCCTTTCCCATGACTTATTTCACCACAAATACTCCACTGTAGTTATCTTTTCAGAGGATCACAGAAGTGGAATGGATCCAATGGATCATCTTTCTGATCTGCGGAATATTCCACACACTGTCCTTTGGCACATTTTCCACTGTTAAACTGCTCTAGTCTCTAAGTTATTTGTAGTATTTAAGTTAAAAATACCCCCCAGTAGTTCAGAACCACCTATTCTTATCTTCCCTTTGGGGGAACTACTTATTTATTTATTTCTTAGGTTTATATCCTAACCCTTCATCACTCTCTTAACCCAGGCAGATAACAACAATTTAAAAACTGTAATGAAAGCTAAAATGAAACAATTAACAATAAAACTCTATGTAAAACAGAAGGCGATAGCAGTTATCAAGACCCTCTCCAGACAAATTACAGCAGCAAATACCAAAACCTTTCCCAGTAGCATTACAGCAACAGAGACATAGAATCATAGAGTTGGAAGGGACCCCAACCCCCTGTAATGCAGGAATATCAATTAAAGCATCCATGACAGATGGCAATCCAACCTCTGCTTAAAAACCGCCAGAAGGAGTCCATTTCACTGTTGAACAGCTCTTACTGTCAGAAAGTTCTTCCTGAAGTTTAGTCAGAATCTCCTTTCTTGTAACTTGAAGCCATTTGTTTAAGTCCTACTCTCCAGAGCAGGGAGAAACAAGCTTGCTTTATCTTCTGTGATGCAGTCCTTAAAGTATTTGAAGATGGCTAACATATCACCGCTCAGTTTCCTATTTTCCATGCTGAACATAAAACAGGACCTCTACAATCAGTTCCTGTTAAAAACCTGGGAGAACATATATTTAAAATGTCTAAGAAGGGCATCCTGAAGATCTTAATACCGAGATGAGATACTATTGGAAGAGGTACACCAACAAGTATCTAGGACCTAAATCGTTCAGGATTTAAAATATTAAGGTCAACACTTAATTGAGCCCAGTAACATATAGGCAGCTGGTGCAATGCCTTCAAAGTTGATGGAATAGTACTCTCTTCTGAAAGTGGCATTTTACACAGTGCCAGATCACCCAATAAACAGACTAAGCATGTGGCACCAAATGTTTTGGGCCAGCAGAATGTTGTTGTGCATGGGAATGCTGGTACTCTGGGTTGCTGGTATTCTGTGGTGCAACAATTTCTTCTAGCACAACTGTTGCATTTCTCCATTGTGCAACATTAAAACTCGCCTGTCAGTTAGCACAAGAGCTGTTGCACTATTCGGCAGACAACATTGGATGCAGCCCTATATACTGAAGGCTAAGTAAGAAATCTTTGCATCCTTGACTGGGCTTACTTACATCTGGGATTCTAATTACAAATGGCATGCCAATCTCTTGGGGTGGTGGGGCATTGGCAGGACACTAGACCTTTAAAGTCCCTTTCAACTCTATGTTTCTATGAATCTTTGGTTCTATATTCATAGTCACTGAGCATCACCCAAACTTGGCTTTGTTGTTGCAATAAGATTGGGCCATTGCTTTCTTGAGAACAGAAAGGATTGGACAGAAATTCAATACTGAACATACAGCTCAATTCCAAAAACAAATTTTGGAGAAATGTAGCGAGTCCATAGCGGGGAAATCTAGGAACAGATGTTACTAGCCTATGCCCGCATAAGAATTATATTTACTGCCACTTATTCGGTTTTGTAATCCTGACCAGAAGCTGCCTCTAGATGCAACAATAACCTTAACATCAACCCTATACTTCACCGTTTGAATTCCCCAGTATTTTACTGGCTGAATATGACCAAGGGGAAAACAAAGCATTCACTGCATCAGCTTCAAGAAAGAGGGCAGGAGAACACAGGCAGCTATATATCCTTGGTGGAGAATTACAATGCATCTTATAAATATTTCTCCAGTGTGTAATTCCCTGCTTGGTCAGATTTTCACTTTGAATGAATCTGCAGTTCATGTGAACAACTTATTGCCAAATAAACTTTTTTATAAAAAAAGAAGGGGGAACCCTTTAGAAATTATGACACTTCATAAAATAAAGGGTGAAAAGGCTATTGACTCCTTTAAAATGAATGCAGCCACCACTTGCATTATATTCTTTCCTCCTACCCAGAGATCATTGTAGGATGACAGCTCTGCTAACAGGCCATTTCTTGGTAAAGCCATGATGTACTCTACAAAGAGCCATTACAAAAACAGATTATTCTCTTTGTCCCCTTTCCAGAGAAATAAGGGTTTTATGCAGCTGTATTATGCTATAACCACCACTGGTTCCTCCTCTGAAGCAAATCTCAATTTCCTTCAAAGACAAGCCATACAGAAAAGTCCAATTTTAGAAACAATAATGGTCCAGTCAGAGCTGAGACGTGCTAGCCACTTTTGTCATAAGAGAAACAACCAATAGTAAGAGAATAACTTTTCTTTCATTATTGTAGTTACACAGATTGGGGTGGACTTTGGATGGGTTTTCAATGCACTTCTGCATTACAATTATAAGGCTAGATTTGGCTTAATTCCAGAATATTGGCGGGACATGAGGTGAGCGAGAAGGCCTCTGTAGGCAACTGGTCATATTTCCCTCAGCAGACCAACTTCACACTAAATAGGCCCAATTTTGCAACCACAAATATTTAAAAACAAATACCTTGATGCATGAAAAATAGATGAACTAACAAATGTGTATATATGCTGAACACCAATACAGTGGTACCTCGGGTTAAGTACTTAATTCGTTCCGGAGGTCCATTCTTAACCTGGAACTGTTCTTAACCTGAAGCACCACTTTAGCTAATGGGGCCTCCTGCTGCCGTCGCGCCACTGGAGCACGATTTCTGTTCTCATCATGAAGCAAAGTTCTTAACCTAAAGCACTATTTCTGGGTTAGCGGAGTCTGTAACCTGAAGCGTATGTAACCTGAAGCGTATGTAACCCGAGGTACCACTGTATATGAAAATTGATCATATATAAGCATTTGCCTATTTTATTGTTTATTGTTTATGAAGACCAATCGTTAAACTACCAAAGTGTGTAGCTTTATAAATGGATGCCGAAACTACCAAAGTGTGCAGTTTTATAAATGGATCCCGAAATCCGGCAGTTTTCCGAAATCTTATGAAAGCTTACCATACAGAATGCATATTTGCTATATCTGGAACTGGGTTTTTTCTTTCCTTAGAACTAATATAAAATGCTGCTGGGCTCACATATATATATTTTTCAAGGACATAGAGTTAAAATGCACCAAAGCCACTGTCAGTACAAAGGGTCTAGTTACAACTATTCATCTGTTAATTGAAAATGCCTATAAAGGAAATAAATAATCCCTTTGGCATGTGATGAGTGACATTTCATACCATTAGCTTGCACATACTTCTCATTAAGGCAACTAGAACTGCTGTTTCTTGGTTCTGACTAAGCACCTGAGTACAGGAAGAAGCTGAGTGACACTTTCACCAGAAGGAATTCTTTGTATGTTTGTTTATACAGACGCAGGAGTTCTGAGAAGAAACTCTTGGGAGATGCAGGTGGGAGAGACAGAGATGTTCAAACACAGCTGCTTTTACGTAAGCTGTGAAATGGGAGCTCTTCCCCTGAATATTTTTCTGTTCAAGAACGTGTGACTAAAAATAAGCTACAGATCTTTCTCGACCTCCTCCTCCATTCATGCCAGTGTGTGCTGTTTTCTTTCTCAAAGAGGGGTAATTCATGCTCAGTGATGAAACTTTGGCTAAATGATGGAATGGATGAAATTTCCCACCCTATTTTTGGGCAGAGAAGTTAGAGGTACCTTTCACCAAATTTCTTCAAGGGGATTAGCAGTTCAACAGTTTCTTACCGGGGCGGGGGGTGGTTGTGATATGCAGTGATGATAGAATCATAGAATTATAGAGATGGAAAGGACCTCAAGGGTCATCTAGTCCAACCCTCTGCAATGCAATGTTGGCAGCCTGGCCAGCATTTTGCATCCTCAAACCGTGGCAAGGCAACATAAGCAGATGGTGTTTTCAAAAGAAGCTAATCAATATGTACAGTACTGTATTTTAACTGCTTACCATATTTGCAAAGTCAAATGGTTTCATATAGGCAGACAAATTAATTGTTAATGATGCACATTTACAATTATCACAGTAACTTAAAAAACTTTCAAAAGTGGCTTTAAAATTTAGAAAAGCTAACAAAACACAGATAGCACTGAATTTGTCCTTCAGCAAGTTTCAATAGTATTTTCTCTTCTTTTTCGCCCCATAACTGAAATGACAGCATATAGATGCCATTTCAGATAGTAAGATAAACTGACAGTTCCTTGTACCTGTTTTCAGCTGAAGTTAAAAGTGAAACACTTTTCTTGCTTTCTTTTCTGTAATTCTTAGTTAAAAGATTGATAACAAGATAAAAGCATGTTTCAAAAATGGAACAAGCTTTGCTGAGTCACTTTCAGGAAGCATTTGTGCTTTGAAAAAATTGTGGCAGCCTTTAAATCAACGTGATTTCAGTATCGGAGAACAAAACATACTTAATTCCTCCCATTAGAATCAGCAGAAGCTTAAAGTTGGCTGGAATGTGTCCATTGTGGGTTTTTTCTATTTTAATTTGTAACAGAAAATATTTATTACTGGAATTGTTAGTAAGGACTATTTCCAGCCTCTGTCACTTTTGGCTGGTTTTACTGATAATCATTAGGGGGGTTTTTGTATGCATTAATCTGCATTTAAAAAAAAAAAAAATCTCAAAATACATTTAAAAGTTGAACACAGCCCTGTTTCATGCCACTCTTTATAGGGAAGGCATCTGAATGTATTGAAATGCATGTTAATATGTGAGACATCGTTCAGAAAAGTGCAAAATGCCGGGGTAGGTACATTCTGATCAATATCAAGGTGTAGATCAGATAACTTCGTATATAAATCTGCTAATGTTGAATTCTGAAGCTTCCCTGTTCATCAGTAAGTGCTTCACAGTTTATAACGCTTGAGTTGAACTCAACTATTTAGGCTGACCCAGGACATTTTTTTCAGCAGAACTCCAGCACCTCTCAGGTGGGCACCATTGTTATTATAAGAGAACAAGGAAGGCATTCCTGGTCAGTTCTGGCACCTCTTTTTCTAGAAAAACAGCACTGGGCTGACCATGTGTGCTTTTTTACAGCACATCTTCTGTTTGAAGGGTTAGCACCTGACAGTCCTCTGTTTGAGAGTGTCCTCCTTTTAAGAGGCTGTCTGGTCCAAGTCCAGTTGAAATAAAAAGAACCATAAGAAGAGGCAGCAGCAGCCTTGAGGTTGTTCATCAACAGTTAGCACTTTGACAGAAGACTGAGCAGGCATACAGTCACAGCCTCCTCACTATGCATTGTATGTATATTTAAATTATATGAATAATCTTTAATGTATGTCTATATGTATAAATGTTATGCAAATCAGTGTCCTCTCCCCCGCCCCTCTTTTTGGGGTGATGCCTTTATGGCCACCTCAGCATTAAACAAGATTTCAACGACAGCACACACACACCCTTGTCCGCCCGTCCCATGCTCTGTACCCCAATTTCTTCCATGTTCTGGGGCAAAATAGAGTCCCACTGGGCTGCATCAGACAGCAGAAAGACAGGACCCATGGAGAAGTAGTGTAAGGCAGCAGCTACCACTGTGTTTTGTGGCATTTTATACCATTTAGAGGTATAACAGCATCCCTGACGAGGATCCGGCAAACAGTATGGAAGTAAAGAATGGTACAAAGTTCAATTCATTTGTCAGTGTTTTCGCCACCTTGTGTGGCAGTTAAGGCATTGGGTGGAATCCTAGTCTTCAAGCGTGGGGTGAAGTGGTGCTTCACCCTGTCCTGAACCAGTGGCATATCCATGGTAACCCATTAGAGGGGTCTTGGTAGATGACCCTGTTCACAAACCAATGTGGGGCAGATGAGCTTCCTGTGGCAGGCTTAGGATGGCCAACTCAGCAGATCAATGTCTTGGGAAGGCCATAATCTTGGCATGACCCTGCACTGGTTCCAGCCCTTCAGCAGGAGGCTGGAATAGATATGCAATATTGCATGCAACAGGCATATAATTGTGGTCTCTAGGGAATCTTTGGAGCACTAAAGATCTCCAATGCATTAAGTAACTTGCAAAATGTCACCTGCAATGGCATTAGGAACCTTTGAGTGTGTGCAGATAGGCTCAGCTATGCCAAACAAGCCTGCAAATGCCTGGAGCAAATTGCAGAAGACCCTCTAGCATTTTGGCAAAGTGGCATTATTTCATCAAATGGCTTCTAAAGCCCCAGCCAAGTTTGGTAATGGCTCCCCTTACTATTTCAGCCAAGCTTTTGGTTTATCTCACTAAGGAGAACAGAGTTTAGCATGAATTAAAAGCTGTGTTTCTTTATACCCTCATTTGCCTGAGTTAAAATTGCCATTACACTTGAGAATAATAGATGGGGATAATATCATGAATAAAATAATGAAGAGACTCAAACATCCATGTCATAAAATGTAAACAAGTCTCTAATTCATATGCTGTTATTCTAATATTTTCTGACTATAAACTCTTGGCTATGTTACATCAAAAGAAACTGTAGCTGCTGATAAGCCTGTTTCTAATTGTGAATGTAAGTACTGTGCTTTCATAGCTTTTAATTTAAGTGAGAAATATGAAGACTTATGATCATGCTTAATTAAAGTTAAATTATCATAAAGAATTGGGGTGTTTTTTTTAAAGGTATCAATTGCCAAGGGAGTCAATTTTCAGAATTGTGTTCAGTTGTGCCTTTATTTTTAATACATGCCTCCCTCCTCTGAGCATATGTGAGAATAGAAATAAGCACACTTGTATATTTGACACCCCTCATTTCTGAAATGTTTTTAACACTTTTTCTTTAACTTTAAGTTACAAAAACAATTTCATCGCTTATTTCACTCTAAGCTTCTAAAGCAGGGAAGCTAAACGTGATATGATACAAAAATGTCTCTTAGGCAGGGACATAATTTGAGATGTCATTCTTGAGGAATGACAATCTTTGCAATATTTGTAGCAAAGTTTGAAGACCTCTCCTTCAGGATTTAATTACACACACACCCCAAAAGAGTGTTTTTGGAGAATTTGACTTGGATCTGGAGATGCCTTATGTGGGTGGGAAACTACTTCTGCTTGTGTAAAGGCAGCCTTGCTTGACTCACCTGACTTCCCTAAGCTAATGCATGCCCCACACCTTTCCAGAGGAACCGTGACCCCAAGGAGTAGCTTTTGAGGACTGCAGGGAAATGTAGTACAGAAGAAAAGTTCCACTTGAACTTCTCTGAATCCAACTCCTAGCAATTATACCAATTTAATCAGCACAGCTCAAACAGTGTCTCTGATTTTAAGGTAAACAGATCTATGTCTTTGGCAATGTATCCCTTTGTTATTCATAACACGTGTTACTCCATAAGACAGAGAGCTGGCCAGAAATATGCACGCTCTAAGGCACAATCACATATATTTTGTAACATGGGGCACAGTTGGTAGTGCCTAAATAGTGTCCATGTTGCACAGATTTGTGTCACCTCTGTTTATATTCTCTCAAGTTGTTGTTTTTTTTTAAGCCCACATGATGTTTATGAGAGAGTGATAGGTGGTGAATAAATAGCACATATCCCAGCTATTGCATATAGACAAGGAGAGCATTTTTTTACTGATACCATTAAATTACCATTGCATAACATGTTTAAAGCATTGGTGACAATATGTTTTAAAGCACTGAGGACAAGATCAAACCCTGCAGTATTCCCCAGTCAACTCCCAGAAGTCACTCAATAGGACCACCTGAGCTAAGTCAGATAGGTAGGAGCATAGCCACCAAACAATGGCACATTAGTCATTACCAACCACTTCGAACCTTCTCAACTCTCCTAGAAGGATTTTATAATCAATTGTATCCAAAACTACTGAACTGTCCAGAGAAATCAATGTAGGCACTCTCCTTCTGTACAAGTCAAGTCATGGATCACTGACAAGAGTCACCAAAGCTGCCCTGTCCCAAAGCCTGGTAACAACAGTTACTAATATGAGTCATATCTAAGACATATCATATCTTTGATGTAGCGTGCTCAACCATTTTGCCCCCAAACTTAGGTTCAGGACTGCAGTATAATTAGTCACTTAGTTCATAATAATAATAATAATAATAATAATAATAATAATAATAATAATAATTTATTTATACCCCGCTCATCTTGCTGGGCTTCCCCAGCCACTCTGGGCGGCTTCCAAAAGAATATTAAAATACTGTGATACATCAAACATTAAAAGCTTCCCTAAACAGTCCAGTTATGGTTTTCTGAGGATAAGGCAAATAAGTATGTGCTTTGAGGCAAATGTTATCATGCCCTCTGTAAAAGAAGTTAATGAATTACACATACACCAGGCCCTGTCTGTTCACACATCATGATAAAACAAGAGTTTCCAAACAATTTATTTGGCTCCTAAGGAGAAACTAAATGAAATAGACGAGATAAGGGGACAGCCATAGCTCAGTGAAAGAGCATCTGGTTTGCATGTTTATGGTCACAAGTTTCATACCTGGGCTGGGAGAATTTATTTTATTTATCATTTATTAATGTTGTTTGTATGCTGCCCATAATATAAAGTTATCCATACCTGTAGTAAGTGGACTTGTTTTCATTTTTATTTTTAATGTCAGAATCATGACTCTGTGAGATCTAGGGGAGAAAATACTAAATGCTACAGCTTTCTGTACTTGGCCAGGTACGTGTGCTGAAATTGAATGTTTGGAATAGTCATGTGCCAGGTGTCAGACCTTCAGAAATATAATCCCCCTGCCCCCAGAAACAACTGTCATTTGTCAAAATGGTGTGTGGAAACCTTCAAAGGTGACTGTGGAATATACAACTGCAAGATCATATGTGGTTCACACTGATAATACAGCTGTCTACAAGGAGGGGCAGGATTGATCTGCAGAAGTCTTGAACCAATGAGAGATGGGAGGAAAACGAGAATGCAGATATACCACTATCAGATACAGACAAGCTAGAGTCTCAGGATGGAACAAATTGAACTATTGCAGCACAAAGTGACAGTAAAACTTCAGAGTAGGTTTTGGACACTCTGGTGTCACTACATCAAGAAACAGAGTGATAAGAAAACCCATTAGATACAGAAAGTATGTTTCCTATAGAAGGCAGGGTGTAGTGATAATCAAAACCAAAGCAGAATTAGTAATGGGGAACACTGGCAGATATTTTGTTTGTTCCACAGTCTCCTTTAATATTATTTTTCAACACTGGTTTGCAGCATCACATATCGCAGACACAGCCTGAGTTTTCTGTTGCCTGTATTCTAATAATCTCTGCTGTAGTTTCATTGCCCACAACCTCTCCATAAAGCTTATCTCAGTAAAGAGGGCACCTAGGATTGATCATGTCACTATCTTGGTCAGCTGATTATTCCAAAGATCAAGTGTGGTTAACTTTTTCAACCCATTTCCTACTGGACAGCCTTTTGGTCCCCACATGCCAGTGGCAAATATGGTCAGAGGCAAAGCAATGCATGTAAAATTTTACCTTTGTGTAATAGGCTATTTTCTGCACCCATCCTTGCACCCCTCTTTAACCTCCATCAACCAAGAATCATTATTAGAGTTTAACAACACATTCCAGTTGGAGGAGCAAAAAACACTCAAGGGAGGGGATGAAGTAAAGCTGGTGAGAGGTATCAGCCTGGGATGAGAGGGTGTGGCTGGGGAAGCAGTGGCATCCTGGGAAGAATCTCAAAGGCCAGACAGAGAAGACTGGAGAGCTACATTTCTACTCCAGGCTAGAGGTTCCCCAGATCAACCATACCAGAAACAGAAAGCCTTGTAAATCAAGGCTTTCCACCCCCCACTAGAAATTCTGGAGTCCCAATTTTTTTCCTGCAGCATGCCCTACTGATAATAGTCTTCCACCCCAACAGAGTTGCTGTGCTTCTGCAGACTGCACATTAATCACATAATGTTCTGTCCATGGCAAAGGCAACATTGAAACTGCTCTAAACAGAGACAGGCAATTCAATGGCTTATGAGAGACATTGGGTCAAGCTTGTTTGCAGTTGTTGAAGAACTGGAAAAAAGCCCATGGCTGTCAGCAAGGTCAGGAACTCCCAAACAACACCCACCAGTCCTTTAGCCTTTTGAAGCACCAGGACAAAAAGCCCTTAGAACCTCAACATCAAGCCAGAGAACACTTCTAGGGATCTAGTAAAAGACTGCACTATGGAGCAGGGTATTTGGGACACTAATAGTGTCCCAAAAAAACAACCAGGTCCAATCCCCAGCATCTCAGATAGGTCTGGAAAAGCATCTCTAGTTAGCCAGGTAAAAAGTCCTCCTTGAAATCCCTGAGAGTCACTGCCAGATAGTGTAGGCAATGCCAAGCTAGAAGGGACAATGGCCTGGTTCCTTATAAGACTGCTTTCAATACTCTGCCTCCCAGATTTCCTCCATAGGATGGTTCAAAGCTAAACACCTGACTGGAGCCAGCTGGGTGGATGCAGGATTCTCAGCTTCATCCAGCCAGCTCTCAGAAATAAAAGCCAGGTTGGCAGCCACAGATTCTTTCAGGATTAAATGGCAGATTGATGATGTTCCAGTAACCTGACATTCATAAGCAGCAGCTGAATGAAGAGGGACAGCTGGTCAAATAGCCCTCCTTTCCTTGATTGCATGATGGCTAGCCTGGGGTATAGCATTGACTCTAAGCCTCTGTTTCCACAACTGAACTGCCCCAGCCCTGTGGCCTATCTATTTTGTCCTGGCATCAATAGAATTGCTAAACCTGCCCTGCCCTGCCCTGCCCTACCCCACCCAGCTCACCTCTGTTCCTTGCCAAAAAATATCTCCCATGTCATCAAAATATAAAGAGACCTAAATGGGTACCGTGTGCTGACCACAGACTCAAAGGGCCACCTATCTGACTCTTACTGGGGAAGTTTTTCATCAACTACTACTCCATCTCACTCACTCTCACTGAGAAGCAAAGCGAAGGGCACTCAGGTAGGACTGTCAATTCAACAGATAGGACTTTTGCTTACCAGCTATAATAATGAAAAATGAAGATTGGAAAAACAAGCTCAATATGGCCTGATCCTAGTGTGTGATAGCCATCATCAGCCTCACCTAGTCATAAGGACTATGGAAAGGAGTATCCCAGAGATGCTCATCAAGTGAGGACAAATGGCATGACGGCAACTGCTGTGGGCAGATGGAAAAGACTCAGAGCCAATCCCCTGAAAGTGGAGGTTTTTAAAGCAGAGGTTGGATGACCATCTGTCATGTATGATCCAGTTGAGATTCCTGCATTACAGGGGGTTGGACTAGATAACCCTCGGGGTACCTTCAAACTCTACAATTCTATGATTCTACTTTCAGAGGAGGAGGAGTGGGGTGTTCTTAGCAGCACACCCTTTCTGACTCCTCAGCCCTCTGCTGCTGCTGCTGCTGTTATCTTGCTGGACAGAGGCCATCGTTCTAGTCTGTGCTGCATCAGGTAGGGAATCAGAATTTTCAGGAAGTGGAGCATAAGATAAATAGTGCACAAAAGGGTCAAACATATAATCTAATATACAGAAACCAATGAATATGTCTCTTGCTTTAAAGGGATTTTGACCTTGTAATGCACTACAGATTTATGACAGCCTTTTATTATTTGTCTGGATGTCTTCAGGTAACAGACAAGAGACCAAAAGTCAAGTATGAGACATTCATACTGGACAGCATATCCTTTAATATGACAGAGGAACTTAACATTGTCAGATGGATTGCAATATACTTGCATTAATCAGAACTCATTTGTTCTTTGGCTGTATTCACACAGCAGTTTATTCCGTTTTCATGACATTTCCACATTATATTTGAGCTTTCACACAATGTAAATGCCACTTCTGGAACTATAGTGAAATACAGTGGAGCTATAGTGGAATATAGCGCAAGCATTCATTTCCATATTATTTGCAATCAGATTTTTCTGTGGAAATTAATAACATGATAATGAGCACTAAACTTGCACTATATTCCACTATAATGAATATAATATGGAACTTAACAGTTAAGGGGAAATCATGAAAATGGAATAAACTGTCACATGAATGCAGCCTTCATCACATTTGGAGCCACAGAAGGCAGTGAGTGGCTTTCCTCAACCACTTACCATACATATTGTGACTGTACAGTCTTTTGACCTCTGTTACCTTCCCTATGTATTTTTAAAGAGGGGGTTTCACTTTGCCTGAGATTTTTAGTGTCATTTCATGGTGTTCTGGTGAATCTTGGCTGAAACTCAGCTTTGGAAATCTGAGCTTGTTTTTATTTGACAGCAGATTTGGAGATCAAAACTCTCCAAGGGAATCAGTTTTCATATCCATGCACACAAATGGTTGGTCTTGCAACCAACTGTGTGATGACGCTGATACATTCCAGATGAAATGGTAAAAGGGAAGAGCCTTCTAGTAATACAGTGTCTATTGTTTACCAGTCTGTAGAACTGTAGACTGGGGGGGGGGTGAGAGATGCTCTTGCACCACATTGGGTTTAAGGAGCACCTCAGACCAGTCACCTTATATCAGAACTGATAGAACTATCAGTGAAACCATTCAAAGAAGCACTGATAGTTGTCCTCCATGTTTCAGAAGCCCAGCCATCTTCAGCTAGAAGCCAAGTATTTGTGTGTCACTAGTTCTATGCTGTAAATTCTTCCAGCAGAGATTTGGAAAACAACTTTGCTGATATTTTACACCTCTTAAAGACTTTTTTAAATCAGAAGTGGCTGGTGCCTGTAGTGTGGAAGAAATAGTGGCCAACAGTAAGTGGAACCAAAGCCGATGAGATTGAGTCCCAACTAATTCTAACTTTGCAGGCATCCTGTTCCCTACTGGGTTCTACATTGCCCACTAAGGAAGGGAAAGCTGATAGGCAGTGCCACTCCCTAGATTGGTGGTAAGTAGGCAAGCCAGCAGGTGAGGGCTGGCTGAGAGGAGACTGAGGGTGAAGCTGTGCCCCAGTTGTCCTAATGGGTCAGCCATAACTGCTTTTTATAGTGACAGGCCTATTCAGTTGGTTAAAAAAAAAAGATGAGCCAGTAATTTTAATTATTATTTGGTATTGTTTTATAGTATTTTATGTTTTATTGTACTTGTATATTATGTTGTACTCTACCCTGATATTTTATATGAGGGGCATCTTCTATATTTGTAGCTAGTTCCAAACTTGGGCAAAATGAAAGCTGAGAAAACTCAGAGAGATCAAACTTTGAGGTAAGGTTGATTAACAGCCATGATGTGACTCCTCTCCCTCAGAAATAACCATGTGAATTAGCCTGAACTGCCTGCCCCACAAGCATATTTGAGTTTGTCAGTCAGGGAAGAAGAGTATAGAGAGAAGATTATAGCACTCAGTTTGCTGGTTTGTGACAGAACATTTTGGACAGCTTCTTCTTGTGCCCTGGGAAAGAGAGAGAAAATTATTTCCTCTGTACAGGGACACCCTCCGAAATTGTGAGGTCTAATACAAGGAAAGGGCAGAAAGAAAATAGCTTGTTATCCTGACTCCAGTCGACACTCACCCCACCTCACTTACTGCTAATGGATCAGTAAGGACCAGGCATATGTAGAAAGTCCAGTTCCAGCAAGGGGGGAGGGAATCACAGACAGCGGAGGGGGGGGATGAAAAACTTAAACTTATAAACTCACCACCACCACCATGGGGCGGGGGATGAAGAACTTAAAACAAGAACAAAGTGCCTGGACCATAACTTGTTGGATTTTGCTTTCTTGGACAGTCTTTTTATTAGCAAGCTGGCTGATTTTTTTATTATTTTTTTTGTAGAAACTGAAAAGCTAAACCAGCATAGTATGAACATTTAGAAACATTGCCATGGCAGCAAAATAAGGCACTGATATACAGCACAATTAACCCTGGTAGCAGTTCCTTGAACTCTGGCAAATTTTACTCACCGTGATGAGGTAAATAAAATTCTAACTTTTATAAAGGGCTAAAAATAAAGGAACCCAAGGGGCAAGCACCACTGATTAAAACTCTCTGTTGAATGCAAACTGTGAACATACTGTAATTTGAGAGAGAGAGAAATCTGCAAGCAGAATTTAAAATTTTATCACTCTGTGAACTAACACCTTTTTTTTTCAATGAAGTAGTTGATAAATCAGTTAAAAGGGGGGGGTGTAAAATGAGCTTTCCATCTGGTCGTCTTGATTCAGGCTAAATAACTTGTCTGCTTTGAGAAAATCTTTCTACCAAGCACAATGATCTATTATGCATTCGCTTCATGGGGCAATTGTTTATAAAAAGACTTCACACATTAAGAATCCATAGAGAATAATTGCAAGTTAGCATAGGCTAACTTACAATCAAAATAAGTAAAAGTTAAGGAGATTTAGGTCATGTTTGCAACCTATACAATGCATTACAAGTTCAGTATACATTGCAATGGACTGTACGATGCAAGTGGTCATCTAACTGCTCCATTATAAAGCCAAATGAACTTTTAGGAAAGCAGTGAAATAAACACAGAACTGGATTGGGACATGGCCCAGCATAACCTAAGCCACTATGATGCAGCTTTTAGCATGTTGGACTCAGACTAAGAAAATCCATGTTCAGCCATGGAGTTCACTGGATACAAAGAGAAAATGGAACTCCAAGGTAACATGTTATGCATCAAGGTCCATGTTATGAGCCAAAGAATTACAGGTCTCATATATTTGTGGATGCAGAGAAAGCCTTTGACAACATCTCATGGAGTTTTATGAAGAAGAATCTACAGGGGATGGGGGTAGGCCAAGGTTTTGAAAATGGTATAGGTGCAATTTACTCAGAACAAAAGGCAAAACTAATTGTGAACAATGTGGTGACAGAAGAATTTAAGATTGAGAAAGGGACACGACAAGGTTGCCCAATCTCTCCATTGCCCTTTATATCGGTCCTTGAGGTTTTGTTAAATATGATTAGAAAGGACCAAGAGGTAAAAGGTATACAAGTGGGAGTTAAACAGTACAAACTGAAAGCATTTGCTGATGACTTAGTGTTGACTTTACAGGAGCCAGAATCTAGTACTAAAAGGGTATTGGAACTGATTCAAGAATTTGGACAGGTAGCAGGTTTTAAGTTGAACAAGATGAAAACTAAGGTTTTAGAGAAAAATTTAACTGTGAATGAGAGAGAAAAGTTTCAGGAGGAGACAGGATTAACATTGGTTAAGAAAGTGAAATATTTAGGGGTTAATATGACAGCCAAAAATGTGAATTTATTTAAGGATAATTATGAAAAATGTTGGACTGAAGTGAAAAAGGATTTAGAAATATGGACAAATTTGAAGTTATCATTGTTAGGCCGAATTGCTGTGATAAAAATGAATGTGCTGCCAAGGATGTTGTTTTTGTTTCAAACATTGCAAATTTTGGATAAGATGGATTGTTTCAAGAAGTGGCAGAAAGATATTTCCAGATTTGTTTGGCAGGGCAAGAAGCCTCGAATAAAATTTAAGATATTAACTGATGCTAAAGAAAGAGGTGGATTTGCCCTGCCAGACCTTAAACTATATTATGAATCAGCTGCTTTTTGCTGGCTGAGAGAATGGCTGCTTCTTGAAAACACTGATGCGTTGGATTTAGAAGGTTTTAATAATGTATTTGGTTGGCATGCATATTTGTGGTATGATAAGGTAAAAGCACACAAAGCGTTTAAAAATCATCTTGTTAGAAAAGCATTGTTTAATGTTTGGATAAGATATAAGGATTTGTTAGAAAAGAAAACCCCAAGATGGTTGTCACCAATGGAAGCGAAGGCACAGAAAAAACTCAATATGGAGGCCAAATGGCCGAAATATTGGGAAATTTTGGAACAAGATGGAGACAGAATAAAATTGCAGAGCTTTGAAAAATTGAAAAATAAAGTGCGAGATTTGCTTCATTATTACCAAATAATGGAGGCATACAATTCGGACAAAAAGGTTGGCTTCCAGGTGGAAAAATCAAAATTGGAAACAGAATTGTTTGATCCAAAAACCAAGCATTTGTCAAGAATGTATAACTTGTTGCTGAGATGGAACACTCAAGATGAAATGGTGAAATCAGTTATGATTAAATGGGCACAAGATGTTGGACATAACATAATGATGGCTGACTGGGAACAGTTATGGACCACAGGTATGAAATTTACGGCATGTAATGCCCTAAGAGAAAACTTAATGAAAATGATTTACAGGTGGTACATGACACCAGTCAAGCTTGCAAAAAATTACCATTTGCCTGATAATAAATGTTGGAAATGTAATGAGATTGAAGGTACATTCTTTCACCTTTGGTGGACATGCCCAAGGATTAAGACATTCTGGGAGATGATTTATAACGAAATGAAAAAGGTATTCAAATATACCTTCCTGAAGAAACCAGAGGCCTTTCTCCTGGGCATGGTCAGCCAATTGGTGCCAAAGAAAGATAGAACTTTTTTTATGTATGCAACAACAGCAGCAAGAATACTCATCGCAAAATATTGGAAGACACAAGATTTACCCACCCAGGAAGAATGGCAGATGAAGTTGATGGACTACATGGAATTGGCGGAAATGACTGGCAGAATCCGAGACCAAGGAGAAGAGTCGGTGGAAGAAGACTGGAAAAAGTTTAAAGACTATTTACGGAAATACTGTAAAATTAATGAATGCTAGGAAAATGTTGGAATGAAGTTATATGGCTTTAGTAGAAATGTTATAAGGAATTAAGGATAAATAGATTAATAGAGTATTAAAGGGAAAATAAGGTTAGAATGTGTTAAGATAATTATAGGATTAAAAATAGAGGAAGATGGAAAGGAATTGCTGAAAAAATTAATAGAAGTGGAATACAAAAAGGGAGGTGTGAGGAGGTCGCGGAAATAAGTGAATGAAAGATAAGATATTGAAATTATTTGATGTGTTTTAAATTGTGTTTGTTTTGTTTTGTTAGTTTAATGTTAGTGTTTTGTTAGTGTAATGTAGTGTTTTTTGTATTGTATTGTATTGTATTGTATTGTATTGTATTGTATTGTATTGTATGGTTTTTCTTTTTTGTAGTGTTTAAATTGTTGGAAAAGGTAATAAATATTATTTTTTTAAAAAAAAGAATTACAGGTCCCAGTGACATTTTTGTTTCTAATTGCTGTAGTTGGTTTTGGTAAGATTATCAAAAAATGATTTTCTCCCCCCCTCCCTGCTTACTCCCAAGTATATGGATATAGCATTCAATCTGTAGTCATGTAATCTGAAATCTGCAGTTATGTAAAACAACTAAATTCACTTCATGAACATCTCCTAGTCTAGGATGTCAAACTGTTGAGCCAGCACATGGAATAAAGTGGTGTGATAGATATATTGGGTAAACATAGTGTCACATTTCTGTTCATTTGCAGATAGCCTTTTACTGAATATTCATCCTGATTTGTCTGCAAGGAAATTAGATGACTTCAGCTTTTTATTCAGCAATCATTTGGATTTATTTGTGTGGAGGCTAGGCGATATTGCATGAAGCAAATGTTATCCCACACTTCCCAGCACAAGAGCTCCAGATCAACTCTAATTTCACAACCTGAATTTTTCCAGTGAGTGATTGAAGCCTAAACTGCCTCACAGGGTTGTTGAAAAGATAAAATGGGAGCAGAAGAACTCCGGTTCCTTAGAAAAAAGGGAAAATATAAGTATCACAAATAAAGCTGAAATCCTTTGCACACATACCTGGGAGTACTCAGTGGGACCTACTTACAAGTAGAGATGCATAAGTTTGCCTTGTTAAGAGGTACTGCTTGGACAGAGTTCCCAGGGCTAAATGAAGGATCCTAGAAGGCTTCGTTGAGCTAATGGACTGGAGGTTTCCCACATCTAGTCCACAGTGTGCAATCATTTGTCTCAAGGTTTCCCATATACTTTGGTATAAGTAATGGTGGTGGTGGTGGTGGTCACAGCAAATTGGTCTGGCTTCCTGGCAGAAATGTTTGCAGAGAATGTGCTTTCCTATTGTGGAGACTAGACAGATTGCAATACAAGATTTTATTACAGGGTTTTTTTTATATTTTAGGAGAGTGTTTTTATGGTTTTCTAACATACGTCCCCCAGAACACCTTGACAGAGGAGACAGTACAAAATTGGATAGGTTACAAGGTTCTAATTACAGGTTTTACACAACCAGACCACATGATAGGTCTTAATAATGATCATTATTGGTTGTTGTTCTTGTTATTATTATTGATTCCCGTTTAGCAGCTTGATTTATGAGTATGTTATAGCCGGCTAAGTGATAAACCAAACGAGCAGGATAGCACAATGTGGGTTTTTGTGGGGTTTTTGTTGTTGTTTTTACAATCTACACTTGTTACATATATGCTTTCAGTTAAACAACTTCACTAGGAGACAGGTGCTAAGTGACTGGAGTTTCTCTGTATGTTGTAACTTCTACATTACCTTTGCTATACATTTTGATGTGTCATTCCTACTGGAGAAGTCACTGAAGTTTTCTTCAAGCACATTTTGATGGACAACTCAATCCATTTTGTCGTCTGACTCCTGGTATCAAAGTGACAGAAGATTCAGTAGTTTAACACCTAGGGAAACTTTCATTACATGTATGAGTTTTAGATAACAACAAGACCTCTAATAATAGCATCAGTGTTAAAACACACACTTCCAAAATGATGAGCTATTTCTTTTCCTTTTTGAACTTCTTTTTTTACAGCCAATGAATTGGCAAGCATAAAAATGTTCTATCTTTTGCGTTCATTCCTTTGAAATATGCAATCAACTCTCAGAACGCTATATAAACAAGACAGTTGTTAATGATGCAGCAATAACAATTATTTTCAGCAATGCCCATTAAACTTAACACATTGCCTCCCCCCCCCCACACACACCTGCTCCTTTGATTAAGTGGTTTTACATCTAAACTAGAATATCTATAATGGTAAAATGATAGTTTAGTGGTGGAATAAGAATATTGCTGCTTTTAATGCAGTGCTGGGTTTCATTAGAAGAGAGTCATAAGTCATGTTTGTGTGCTCTTGATGCACATTAATTAAATACATGAAGAGGGATCACATGGGTGAGCAAGATAGCTCCACCCACCCATCATATGATACCCTCCAGTTTAGACAGCAACTGCCTGGGGGCTCTTCCTATTGTGGAATAGGAACTGCTCAAGTTCTCACTGTCCACTTGACATTGACATCATTTAAAATGTTTTTGAAATAATTAATCCAGATTCCATTTTACCATTTTATGACTGCTGTGGAAGTTTGTAACCACATTGCCATGTGTATAGTGATGTTTTGGTGTATGATCTCTATCAACACACTTCTCCTTCCATTTTATCCTCACTTGAGCACAGCCTAGCTTCCCTGGCAGGTGGCCTAGATCTCACCACCTCTTAAGGCAGCTCTTATGAGATGTTGTGGCCCCATTGCATAATATTCATACACAGTGATGTAGCGATTATACTTTTACACTTTTATCTGGGATCACACCCGTACCAACTTAGCATAAGAACATCATGAGCTCTCAGACCATTTCTGTTTCTGGCTGAAGTTGAACAATTTCCCCCATATTTCATGAATAAGTGATTTAAAATTGCTTTTCTTACTTCTTGATACATTCATAAGCTATCATAACCAGGTAGTAAACCACTTTCTAGGGTTGTGCCCTTCTTGCCACTATTATGATAAATAGTAGAGTTACTTGCTGCACAGAAAACAACAGCAACACAGATTCTATCCAAAGAAATTGCCATCTAGCCTTGCCTTCTTTGTATGATACAACTGTGTCATGCACACAATGCAGGCAGAGGTTAAATCTCTTATGATTTCAGGTGAAATTTGTAGCAACACCTCAACCTTCAATCTCTAGTTACAATTTGGCACAGTTGTTTTTCACCCAACCTATGCCTAGAAAAAGAATAAATTTTAAAAGCCTTTGATCGGGAATATGTACCAATGTAAATATAATACTGTTGCTGTCTCTTTTCCATTTATAATGTTCTTTGGACACATTAGTCAAGAACCCAGGTTCAATGTGGCTTCTGGTTCTATTATCTTATCAGTGATCCTCGCGCTGCATTATGGTTCCTTTACTGGTGAGTTTCTAGGTATCTCAGATATTTACAATGATCCATATTCTGACTCTCTCATCAGTACATTTGGTTCCCATTCCCCTTAATATTTGTGATGTGCCAGCACAATGTGTTGGTTGGTACACTGTTCTTTGTGACTCATTCACAACCTGGATTGTAAGAGTCATATTGTGAACAAATCCAATATGTGCTGGCAATAAGCTGAGCAGGAATTTCTTAGAAGATTCCACCCCCTGAGAGTTCTCTTTCTGTAGATTTTGTTTTTCAATCACACATAACACAGTGACTCATTCTCACTGTGTGCCTGTGGTTCGTTGCCATTCACTGTTTACATGCCTCTGACATTGCTGCATCTCATAATGACCTTGTGCTACCATCTGTTGCTGCTGAATTGGGTGCTGAAACATCCTTACTTTACTCAAAAGTAGTGTTTAGAATTTCCTCTTCTGGTTTCAGTTCAGTAATTTGCATTTAATAAAGTAAGCTGCTCTCAACTATGAAATAATCTTCATATAGAAGAAGTATTGTCCAGGGAGTGGGTATTTTTTTTATTATTATTAAAATCATTGGATAAAACGTCAATGTGTGTAGGGCATTCAAGCATCAGACAGAAAATATTTCTCTCTTACTCTCAACTTTCTCACTCAAAACTCTTTTCACTTCTTAAAAGCAACAAAAGCAAACTCCCTCTCAATTCTTAATCAGCCCCCGTCAGCACTGACAATGGTCAGAGATAATGAGAACTGTCCATGATCACGGCCATGTATATTAAGAAACACAGCAGGAAGAGGAAAGAAACAGAAATCTCAAGAGAGAGAAAATCTTCTAGGAAATTCTTCTAAGAAATATGGCTCTTACACTCCAGTTTGAACAGGCAGATGATTGCACTTTCATGTTTGAAGCCAATAATGATTTCTATTTGCATATTCATTTATTTAAACTGCCAAATTTCATGACATGGATATATGATCATGTCAATGGTAGGGCTGGATCTGCCAAAAATGAATGGAAACTGCAGAACCACATGGCAAATATCATGAACAACTCCCATTCATTTGAACTGGGTTTGAACTGGTTAAGCGCCCAGTGTATTTGCCTTGAAGCAACCCTCAAAAAGGCTTTTCTGAAATGGTGGGGATTGTTCATGTTGCTGCCACCCACAATGTGCTTGCATACATCAGTGAATAATTTGCAGCCCCTCTGTAATTACTAAAATTGGTTAATACTGATCTCTATTTCTGTCCTTTTAATAGAATTCTTCCCGAACACCTATTTGCAATGGTGTTAGGTTACCATTTAGGAGTGGAAAATCATGAGCTTAAAATACTCTTCAGCTCTAAGGACAAATTGCATAGACACTCCCCTGAGTCTTCAGGTTTCAGTTCAGTATTTTGTATTTAATAAAGTAAGCTGCTCTCAACTATGAAATCCTCTTCATGTATAATAAGTATTGTCCAGGGAGTGGGGGTTTTTTTTAATATCATTGATGGATAAAACTTCAATATGCGTAGGGCATTCAAGTATCAGACTAAAAATGCTCCTTTCTCCTCCCAATTTTTCTCACTCTAAACTTTTTTTCACTTCTTTAAAAAAAGCAAAAGCAAATCCCCTCTCTATTTTTAGTCAGCCCTAGCCACCTTTGGCAAATGGTCAGAGATGATGGGAACTGCAATTCAAATCCAGGTTAGCCATCCCTTGGGCCTTTTTTCAGCTGGAACTCATCGGAACTCAGTTCTGGCACCCTTCCAGTGGACGCCATTGCAATTATAAGAGAACAAGGGAGGCATTCATGGTGAGTTCTGGCACCTCTTTTCCTAGAAAAACAGCACTGGATATGTGAATCATGTCTCCATTGTGTTTGGGTTATGCCCTGCTTCTAGCCCCAAACTTAGTGATAACAGGTCCAGGGACCAGCCACAATGGCTCCTGCCAGCGGACATGTGCCCCAGCAGCAGACTGAGTATGCCAGGAACTGATGCAGGGCCAGATGTGAAGATAACTTATACAGAATTAAACCATTGATCCATCCAGCTCAATATTACATGAGGAAGGGCCATAGCACCATGGCAGAGCATATTATTTGCATGCAGAAGGTCCCAGTTCAATCCCATCAACTCCAGGTAGGAGTGGACTCCTGAAGAGCCACTGTCAATGCAGAACCAGATGGCCTGGTCCAGTAGAAAGCAGCATCTTATGTTCCTATACTGCCAACACTGACTGACAGAAACTCTGCAGGGGGTTCAATCTTTCTGAGACCTACCTGAAGTCTGAAGCTGGGGCCTTTAGCCACCAAAGTATGTGCTCTACCATTCACCTCTGGTTCCTCCCCTGCGCTTCGTGGCTTTCTTAGCAATTATCATTTTTGTTAGCATTTATAATCCTTTCATTACCAGAGCTATTAATAGACTGATTTTCGAACACTGAATCAATTAACACATTCACATTCTAGGCTGCAGTTTGAAAGCTCATAGAAGTGGAAGAGTTAATCAACTTGTATATTTCCTATAAATAAGTTATAGCACAACCATTACTTGAAGTACCTGGTTCAAATCTTGTCGAGCCTTATGCTTCTGATGAAGGGTAGAGAGGCACAACATAAGGATGGGGCCACCCCCTCCAAACATTTGAACTGGTGCCCAGTGAAGCCATGACAATTAGCTGTCAGTATGAAATGCAAAATAAAATCGCTTTGAGATTTCTGTAGCTGTATCTTCAGATGCTGCAACTCTGATATATATAACATGGCTGTATATTGAAGATGAGTTGCATACACATAATTGCAGAAATCCCTATGTATGTTTGTAGCAGTTTTTAAAGGTTCTGCCAGGGGGACCGTTCCAATGGTTCATGTAATGCATAGGTGTATACCATGGTCACAGCTACTTGGCCCATATGGGCATGAGAATGTGTGAGTCACAAACTAGGATTTGGAGAAAAAACAGAGACTTTATTACTGTGGTTTTTGTGTTTTTTTAAGTAGTTTTAACAAAGAAAAATAGCAGAGATTGGTGCAACAGAGAAGCTAACACAACAGAGCTTTACCTAACTCCCTTCTCACTGTATTCAAACCTTGTTTTTAACTCCAACTTTCCTTCCTCAAGTGTCACCCCTGCTCACTCTACTAAAAGCACCATTTTCCCCCTCTCAGTTTTCCTTCATCCCTGCTTTACTCAAACCTCTGCTATTGCTTAAAACAGGTATTTGACTCTGTATTCTTCCACTCTTACTTTGATCAAACCTTTGCCGTTGTTTAGAACTGCCATTTTCCTCTGTGGCCCACCATCTTGTGCCTTCTCTTTTGCTGCTATCTCTCACCCTGACTTCATGACTTATATTTATTTTTATGTACAGTGGTACCTCGGGTTACATACGCTTCAGGTTACATACGCTTCAGGTTACAGACTCCGCTAACCCAGAAATAGTACCTCGGGTTAAGAACTTTGCTTCAGGATGAGAACAGAAATCGTGTGGCGGCAGCAGCGGGAGGCCCCATTAGCTAAAGTGGTCTTCAGGTTAAGAAGACCTCCGGAACGAATTAAGTACTTAACCCGAAGTACCACTGTATACGGGAAGATAGACTTACCACACATACAAATTTTTCAGCACAGTCAGCTTCTGGTTGTGTGGTATTTTTTTGGGTAAAACGGTAATTTTGCATAAAGCACTCCATAACATTTACACAACACATCATTTGTTTACTTCATCTACTTGCTAAAAAACATTAGTTTTCCAGAAGCCTCTTAGTAACAGATGCTTCTAAAAAGTATGTACACATTATTAAAATAATATACCTTTTAGCTCAAAAAGGTCATCAAAACGTATAATTATAATAACATGCATGAGTAGACTGAGCTCATTTGTATCTTTTATGTTTAAAAGATGTGTTATAGGAGTTGTTTATTTCATTTCAAGCATTTCCTAACATTTTCTTGCTTTGATAGCACATACCAAAGATCTAAAGCAGAGGATATCTGAGTGAGCATATATTCACTAATGTAATGGGACTTCTCATTCATCTCATCCCCTCTGAAGCCCCACAATCTGCTCAAAAAGGTTTCCCACCCCTCTGGAGCATGTTTGTGGGATCCACCAGCTGATAGACCCAACTGGATTCTACACATGATCTGGAAAGAATATAGGCTGAACTGAAGCAGGAAATGGCAACATCAGAGATTAAGAGAACTTTGATATGCAATAGCATCAATAGAGAACTGGTTGATCAGAAGTAAATATAACGAGATATTTATGGACCAGTAAGAGAGTATCTGAGGGACGCGGGTGGCTCTGTGGTCTAAACCACTGAGCCTCTTGGGCTTGCCAATCAGAAGGTCAGCGGTTTGAATCCCCGCAACAGGGTGAGCTCCCGTTGCTTGGTCTCAGCTCCTGCCAACCTAGCAGTTCAAAGGTACGCCAAAAAGTGCAAGTAGATAAATAGGTACCGCTCCGGTGGGAAGGTAAACAGCGTTTCCATGTGCTGCTCTGATTTCTCCAGAAGCGGCTTAGTCATGCTGGCCACATGACCTGGAAAAACTGTCTGTGGACAAACGCCAGCTCCCTCGGCCTGTAAAGCGAGATGAGCACTGCAACCCCAGAGTCATCTGTGACTGGACTTAACTGTCAAGGGTCCTTTACCTTTTAAGGGAATATCCATTTTAACCTATGTGTATCCTTGGCCTGAAATAAGCTACTTGATGTCATGAATTTAACTCAGGAAAGTAAATTCATGCCACCACCCCTAAATTATGGTTGAAAACCCACTTTTTTTCCATCCTTAAGTGCTGCCAAGAAGATGGGAATGCGTGTGCATGCATGTACACAGGTAATGCGAGACTGCAGCTCATGGATGGTGCCCACTGTTGGGATACTGCCAGGGAAGTCCATCATGGCTCCCAAGCCGTCTCCGGACGTCCATCGACCTCCCGTAGAAACGCAGTATCAGCAATTAGCGACACGAGCTCCAGAAAATAGCTTTCCACATTTCAGAACTGATGCACGCTCTATCAGCAGATAATGCACAGCGAAAGTTGCACTCAGGAGAGTATCATTTAGAAGTTTATTCAGCGTTGGTCAGAACAAAGAAAAAACATGACTGCCTGCTTCGGTCTGCTCAAGCAGAGAGAGAGAGAGACAACAACTCAATCAAAACAGAAACATCCTGTGAACAGGAAATACGCAGGCTGTGACACAAACATCCTGCTCCCTTTTAAGGTGGAACGGAAATATCCTAACACCCACAGCAGTTTCTCCAGTTTGCAAATATCCCCACAAGCCCGAAAAATTTGGTGACTCCTGGCTTACCTAAATGAAAGAAATGCACTTAATGGATAACACACTGATTTGCCCCTAGAAACCTCTATGTGCTAAGTCACCGGCAAAATAACCTTAACAGATAATTGACAAACACACGTGTACTCTTCATTAAAAGCACAAAAAGTAGAGGTCACAACATCCCAAATACTAATGACCTCTTTGTTCTATCGTAAAGAGCAGAGGTGTAAAACACCCATGTGCCACACAGACACCATAATAACATTATGATAATTAAAATTACATTTGTTTCTGACTGTGATTCCCCTCTCCAGTAGTTAACCTATTCAAAGATACACAAGAAACCATGATGCATCCCCTAATGTGAATTGTAGCATGAAGGCAGCTTTGTAATCTATTATGAGCCCTTGACGGAGACCAAGAAAGAATAGCTAACTAACTCACCACCCAAGGGCACAACTGAGCCAAACTTAAACAGTTTTAAGTCCATGGAGTTTGAAGCTCCTGCTTTACTCTCCAGCCAATAACTGGAACTTAAGTTCTTAACTTTGACCGGATTATGCTATTATTAGCTAATTAACTAAAGCGAGTAATGCTATTAAAAGCATATATCTCACAGTATTAATGCCTAATATATTCACAGCCTCAATCTTCTCTTTGCTTGTCTGAAAAAACACTCATTCCCAATATGAAACTGCCCAGCCATGCCTTTCTTGTATCAACCCATTGTCTAGCAAGTATGACTCTGTAATTGGAAATGCTTGATCTTTAATGATTTTCATAATGTATCTGAATGCCTCGTGCAGCTTTTCTGAGCTCAACAGCAGTAGGGAAAACATTAAATACAAATCATCTGGCTGTTTTAAAGTACGGCTTTGCAAGAGCGGGTTTGTAGAGTGCAAGCACTTTTTCTTTTCGCAAAAGGGATGGCCTTAATGTAACAGTCTCCTATTAATTTAAATTTGACAATAACTTTGCATATCAAGGATTACAAAGTAAAGCTGGTAGGAAATTGATCATGGAATTGATTTTATTTAAAGTAGGTAATAAAAAATTTCAGAACTTTCCATAGCAGTGAAGCTCTAAGTAGAGCATTGTTGTACATCCTAGGGGAAGTTAGGCAATACATACCAACTCCAGACATTCCAAATAGAATTCCATAATTACAGTGTTAAATCAGGCCTGTGTTATTTAACATGATCTACTATTTAAAATTAAAGTATAATTTACCTAAGAAAAAAACTTTCATTTGCATTAAAGCAGCTGTGGTGAACTGGTGGCCCTGATGTTATTAGATTCCAACTTTAGAATCCCAGCCAGCATTGGGTAATGGGTAATAATGGGAGTTGTAGTCCAGGAGTAACTGGACAGCCACAAATTTTGCCACCTCTGTACTTAACACCAGGACAGTGGGAAAGCTAAAGGACCACAGAGCCATTTAGAGAAGTAGGCTGAGTCAATGAGAGAATGGAGTTGTAGGGTGAGAGTCCAAACATCAGCCTGCAGTAGACTGAAGTTTTTTCCAGGCCTGGGACAAATTAACAGAGTGTTCTTTCAAAGAACATGACTCAGAAAATCATTGAATGGAATGATTATGTTACATGGTGTTTGCTAAGATTACTCAGATAATGTTCTCAACAATTGCATTATAATCAATGGAACTTAAAAGTGCTTAACTTTGGCAGCATTGTGCCCTGAGCATTAAAGGATTAGCCACTGGCTTCATTTAGATGTAACAGTAAAGCACAGATTAGAATTACATACCCAGGCCTGCTCCTCACTCTTCTCTTCTCAGATCAGAAGCAGCCAATTCTTTCAAATTAACCACAGTATGCCATTTTCTCCCCCAATGGGAACTATGGTGTAGTGGAGAACTTATGCCCATGAGCCAGCAATTAGGTCTGTCAGGCATCTCCATTTGGCCTGTGAGGTCATTTTGGGCAAGCCACACCCACCTGTCCTTCAGCTGACATTGAATGACATCAGGTGATGGAGAGGCAGAGCCACACCATCAACAGCACTAAACTTAAAGCAAATCATCCAGAGAATACTTTAAACATTCAGCCAAAACATAGCCACAATTTGTTCTGGTTTCGTCAAAATCATAATCTGTGGTAAGTTGAAAAAGGAAGCAATTTCCTCGTGACTATGGCAGAGGAGCAAAGGGGAAGGGGAGCACATGAGTATGAGACTTATGCATGTGACCCTAACCTATAGTTCAGTATTATGTCCAAATCATCCCACTGTATTCTGTAGCTGCATGGAATGTGCTTGGGTCTGAATAATTTCACACTTTATAACATTGTCACGTTTGTCCTTAACATATCAGTGAGGCTCTGAATAGTGAATGACCATGTGCATCTTTAAACATCTGATATAGAAAAGATTATATTTCACAAGTGGGATCATCTTAAAAGATGGTCCTGGTTGCAGGCAGGCCCTCAGCCCAGTACCCCCCACCCTGGTGTGGGCAGAGTAATACCCTCTTGCCGGGGTGGCACCACAATCACCCCAGGCCTATTGGCCAATCATTTTGAATGAGGTGATCGTGAGGGATATAAAAGTGGCAGAGCGACATGTGCCAAGCACCCATCCACCCTCCCTTTAATTGAGGTGTCCTCTGGCCTTGCTTTGGACTTCGATTGGTCGCCCATCTTGGGATGGGGACCAGGCAGGAATTTTTCATTTGGCAGATTGGCACTAGCCTTTTGGTTTTCACCTACCTCTTAGAAATCGTCACAAATTTGCAAGGTTTGGCGGTTAGGCATTGGCTTATTGATGAGTGGGGGAGGGGAGGTCGGCCATCGCCTGCCCCTCCATTGTCCAAGGTATTCTGTTAAAGGAATCTGGGGCCTGGATCCTGTCCAAAGTCCGGTTGAGGGGCTAGGGCCAGGCCAGGCCAGGGAAGATGCAGGTGGGTTCCCCCGAAGCAGCTCCCTCTTTTGGTGATTTATCCTTACAGACTTCTTGCAAAGGGGGCAGGAGTCCGATATAGTCTTTTGCCAATGCCTAATCCAATAACGCTCACATTTGCTGTAATAAATAAAGTTGTGGCCTAAATTTTGCCCATTAACCTTAAACCAAAATTCTGCGTCAGTGTGAATTTATTTATTCTAACAGGGGCTGGCTTGACGGTCTTGACACGCAACTACAAACTGGCATGTAGGAAAGTTGCACCATGGTGCAGTGACAATCATTTGATATGGATGGGTGTGAATGATATAATGACAACTTCCTGTGAAATAGTTGGGGAGGGGAGTTTGTGGGGAGGAATGGGACCTGACACTAATACATATAATGTGGCATAACATTTTGCAAGCAACAGTTCATCAATCAACATATTTGAAACGTATTTGAACATATCACAGTATTTGAAAATCAGTTTTTGCTTTTGGTCAACTGAGCAAATTTTATCCCTGTAATATAGTGATATTGACCAATGATGATCACTGTGTGCAGTTGCTTTACTAACTGTACTCAGACATTTATACTTATATGACTACTAGGAACATCATTATTGTCAACTTTAAACCTCTTTGAAGCAATTCAAGGTGGGAAATTAAGTGTATTTAAGCCCAGAGAAATCAATAGGATATAGTGCGTTTCTACACAGTCAGTACCATTCATGGATTCAATTGAGTCCACAATAGAATTTGTCATACATAACTTTCTCTGGGTTGCTCCCCATATAGATACAGTCTACAACAATGTTTGTATATATTTGTATGCCCTGTGGACATGTTCATGTTCCATTTTTAACTTCTTTTTCCAAGAATTTTCTAAGATTTATCACTGAAGAAATGTGTTCAATGAAATTCAATGAGTTTCTTTCCACCCTCAAAACATTAGGAATTGTATTTCTTTTTAGGATATTGACAATCTCCATCCATCATTTATGAAATAATCTTTTTGCTTGCTAGCAGGGGAGCAGATTCATATCAATCAGATACAAGTGTGCTGGCTGACACCAATAATATTTATTAGGACACATATTTTATCAAGTAACTGAAGTTCAAATTGCCCAACTTTGTACTGATTTTTCTTTTAATACCTGTATTCTACCGATGCTGGCCAACAGTTAAGGAAATCACATATCTCACAGAAATGCAATCAGTGTTGCAACAATTTAGCATTGGGTGCTTAATGTGGTGAGTGCCATGACTGAGGAATATATGTTTCGCTCTCTACTCAGAGCAGAACCACTGAAATCAATGGACTACTGTAATGTAAACCAACTGGAAGGAATTCACCGTTGTGCTATGGTGAGTATCCCATTTGCACAAGCATTGCAAGCTTGCCCCCTTTCCTCCTCCCCATGTGCCTGTCCTGGGACATCTCCTGACATGCCGAAGTCAATTTGGGCAGGTGCTGGGAGGCACCAGGGGAGCAGAGTAGGAAAACCCCATTCTGCAAGAAGCCTTCACACAGGACTCATTAGGTGAATCCAACCCATTGATTTTACTCTATGTATGGAACAAAGAGTACCGGTAGGTGTTATTGCATGGGCATCAGTGGAGAACAGCTCTACACTGAAATATGGTTGCTTAGGGGGGGAGGAAAAATAACACTGGGCAACAATTTTTTATTTTTTGAATGTTGTCTAGATTTCTACAACTGATTTAGAGTATTTTTGCACTGCTGAATCAGGAAATGGCATCCATTTCTCTCCATCAGGTCAGGTTTTTGTGCTATGTTGATTTGAAAAAAAAATCAGATCTTGTGACAAAATCGATTACATTTTTGTGGCATTCTCAGCTGATTTTTGTCAACACATATCATCCTAAATATGTTTTTAAGAGAAAAAAATGTTTTTCCAAAAACATATATTGATTACCTGATAGAAACATCGATTACTGTAAACTGAATGATGGGCATTGATAAAGGTAAGTACACGTAAATTGCATGTTGCTTCACCATTTTTCAAACTTCAGGGCTTGAACTTCCATTTCTTGGAACTCCTGGAATACTCAGTGGCAGGGAGGTCTCTCTTCAGAGTCCAACAGTAGTCAGCCATCATTACTGCGTCCCAGCGACCCTAATACCTGGTCTCCATCTCTTTCATGTCCTGATGGAATCTCTCCCCCTGCTCGTCACTCATTGAACCCAGGTTCTCAGGAAACTGGTCCATATGTGAAAATAGGTAGTGCATCTTGATGCTCATGTTGCAGCCCAGGTTTCTGAAAGCAGTCAGCATGTTGTTGACAAGTTCTGCGTAGTTTCTGGCCTTATTGTTGCCAAGAAAGTTCTTCACTACCAGAACAAATGCCTTCCACGCTTCCAATTCCACTTCGTTCATTGAGTTTCCGAACTCTGGATCTCTGATGAGCTGATGGATCTGAGGACCGTCAAAGATGCCAGCTTTCAACTTCTCCATGGTCAATCCTGGAAAAGCCTGGCACAAGTAAGTGAAGCAGTCACCATCCTTGTCCAGAGCCTTGGTGAACTGCTTGATTAAGCTGAGCTTGATGTGCAGCGGTGGGAAGAGTATTCTGTCTCTGTCTACCAGAGGGCGTTGATGACGTTCCTTTTTCTGCAAGGCACCAATTCCTCCCGCACAGGCCAGTCCTTCTTCATGTAATGCTGAGCTGGGTCCCTACTATCCCACATGCACAGAAAACATGGGTACTTGGTGAAGCCAGACTGTTGTCCCAACAAAAAGTTCACCATCTTCAGGTCAACACAAATAAACCACTTATGCTGATCACAACCAATTTTCTCCAGCACATACTGGGTGGAGTTTCCTATACACTTCAGCTGCCCTATTAACTTAGTTTTGATCCCCCAACTTTATGCTTTGCCGTGCCAATTTATGGAAGATTTCGAGGTTTAATGACTTCAAACTGATCCCTTTTCGACATAATCACCCAGAACTATCAGACCTGAATACTTCTTGTCATTAAAATAATCATTTCCAATCAAAACAATTATTCAACATGGCATTTTACCCCCACCAACTTCTTCTAAAATGCTCCACACAAGCGTACATGTGAACAAAATCGTAAAAAAAGACATGTGGCCATAGCTCAAAAACTTGACCTGATTGAGCAAAACCAATGTGATTTTTGGATTCAGCGCATCAGATTTGTCCTAAATAAGCTGAAAAAAATGCAGACAACAAATTTGTTGTTGACCAGTGTAATTTATAAACAGTTGCAGAATCCCATGAACCAGAAGGCATCTTCAGTCCATGAGTAAAGACAAAGAGAGCACCTTCTCAGCAGTTTACTACAGCTAATATATTTTAAGGTAATATAAATAATGTAAAAGTAATTCATGGTTATTTCTCCCCCATTTGTGTAAATAATCATCAGCCCATATGAAGAGTGCTCTCTTTGATAATGCATTGTTATGTACAATACATGTCACTTTTGTTTGCAACAGATAAATTATTCAAAGAGCTTCATCTTACACTTGAGGTGCTGTTTAATGTGTCAACCAAGGCATACCTTCATTTCCATGACGTACACACAACAAAGTAAGAGGAACATGAAATGTTAATTTTCTGAAGACTGAAAAGGATAAAGAATACAAAAGGAAGGTGCATGCATATAACAGGAAATGTGCATTTATAAAATGGATATGCAAAACAATTATGTGACAAGGGAAAGTCTTTCGATATGACTAGTGCAAGCAAATGAGCTTTGTGTTGTCTCCACAGAAATCATACAATTGTAGCTTGCTGTAATAATCGTACACAAAAATAATTGCCACTGGCATAGAATCATTTTGTGTATCCGTTTCAGGAATACACGCTTATTTCTGAAAGTCCAAACATTCTCTCGCTATTGTAACAAACCAGACATAGAGTTCAGCCTCTATTCACGTCATAGTACATGATAGTTGTGGAGCAATAATGTTTGGTAGATGGCATCCATGAAAAAAACCCCTTCAACAAGCGTCAATTTCTCCTACACTTCCACTCTGCTAATATAATTTTCTGTTATGTTGGTGTTTGAAATGCAGAATCTGAAAAATGCTTTTTGATACTTTTGAGAGAAATTCTCTTTATTCCTATTTCCAGATGCACAAGACAGTTGCTTAAAAAGCTGTTTATGGTAGGCATATGACGCATTAGGTTTCATCCAACTGACTCATACTCTGAATAGGCCTATTGAAACCATCACTAGACTTTATTAGTCCTGTCCTCTTATTTCAATAAGTCTACTCTTGAGTATGACTCACTTGGCTACAACCCATTATTTTAATGGTCTCAAGATTCATTGTTTTTAAAGTGTTACTATTTCCTATTAGGAAAGAGTAAAAATAGAAATGGACTTAAGAGGTTTTTTTGTAATCACCATTCTCATTTCATTAGCTTTATGTGTGTGTTTCTTAGTTCAGAACCCATATTCTACAATTTCAATTAAAAATAGTAAAGGTTTCAAAGTTGGGGTGTATTACAGCATCTAGCAGGAAAGTCTACCACTGCCTCTTGTCTTTTCTGTATGCCAAATGCAGCAATTAAAGTTTGATGCTAAATTACTTTGAGCCACTATCATTTATAATCTTTGCTGAGTCACAGGAACAAAAGAGGCAGATGTTACACTATGATTTGGGAATGATGAATTGAAACTAGAGCCCCATCTGCACTATACATTTAAAACAGTATTATTCAATTTCCAACAGTCATGGCTTCCCACAAAGAATAATGAGAATTGTAGATTGTTAAGGATGCTAAGAATTGTTAGGCGACCCCTCAGAGAGCTACAATTCTGATCATTTATTGTTATTATTTATTAAATTTATACACTACCCTTCATCTGTCGATCCCACTCTAGGAACTGCAGCTTTTTGTGGGACAATCTGTTTGAAAACTGGGATCTGAGGGAAATGAGTAATAAACCTGTCAACGTTCTGCCAACAGGTCCAAGAACTGCCATTTTACACAGTTTTACCTTAGATAGAAAAAACAGAAAAGTCACAAGTAGGTTGCTGTTGTTTTCTGTTTCCCCTCCCCTTTCTGGAAATAGCCTCCAGAGAGAGAGCAATGATTTTTAATTGTTTATTAGGAAAAAGAATGTTTGGGGAAAAGAATTAGTATACTGCTAAAACTGCTCTCACAGCAAGTGCTTTTTAAAAAAAGAAAAATGGTGCCGGTACTCACCATGAAGTTGTTACAGTAAGTGCCACACTTTTAACATTTGGGGGGGGGTGCACCCTTTAGTACTCCCAGAAAAAAGCACTGCTCACAGCCAAAGATCATGTTTACACCTGTATCCTTTCCCAAAATCATAGTGATTGAAATGCACTGGGAGAAAATAACTGTGATTAAAAGCTAGGTCTGTTTATCAAAATGAAAGACTCCTTCCACCTTTCCACCCCTATCCTCTATACTCCTCTCTTCTTGAGCTCTGGGTGTTTCTCCAATGGTTTTGTTTTGTTACCAACCAAGAAAGGATGGAATGGGCATATGTTTAACTTCATGGGAAAACTGAGGCGGCAGAGCTCCTTGAAAAGTTGGACACTCCCTCATTTACCTCAACACACCATTTTAGCAGTGCAATCCTACTCAAAAACATGAATGATTATCTCAAATCACCCCACTTTACCTTGCTATTCGGAGTACACTTAGAGCCAATGCACACCCCTCATAGAAACCATCTGTCATCACTCATCCACGTCATGGCCAGCCATATACGACTATTTATATGGAAGAAGCAGGGATTCAGACCTGATCACACAGCCTCCTCAATTGTGATTGGTAACTTGCTCCTAAGCCTTCTTTCAGAGAAATTGGGACTGATGTAGTTCTGACCTATGACCTTAGGCTAAAACAACAGATCTATGAAACTTCAATTATTTTCCTACAAAATTGTCTCTTCAGTTCAGTTACCTTTAGACTTTACAACCTGAAGCTTCTTTGTTTGCTCTGAATGATGCTAGCACAAAGTCAATTACAAGTTTCAGAGGAAGCACAGACTAGTTATTGTTTATATTTCTCTCTGAGTTCTCAAGGATTGCAAGAAGTCTAGACTCAGGAAGCATATCTTGTTTTCTTTTATATGTGATTGTGCATTAAAATAGTTCACATGGTGTGGTCCTAGCCAGAAATCTTTTATTAGCTTCTCTACACAATATCATGGAAACATGAAAACTGTGGTTTGGTGATAGATTTTTTGAACTTGTCAACCTTTAAAAAAAATAATTTCAGTGTGTTTGAGGAAAAAACAGCATGATCTGCAATGAATGGTTTTCAGAGTCCATGAAATTCTTTAAATAGCTCAGAGACCTCCTACTGTTCATATTTTATTTGTGAACAGTGAGACAGGCTTTGTTCATTTCAACTCACTTGTTGTTGTTATTTGAGCCAGCTAAAATGTATAATGTACAAAAACTAATCGCAATCCTGTATAGAGTACATGGAGATATTACTTTAATATGTCAGCAGGCAGCCTGATAGTCATTAATGGATTTTAACTATCTAAGCATACATAATAACAGCGGATTCATAAGCCCATAAAGTATCAAGTATATTTTCCAGATTTAAAGTTTTCATAGCTGTTAACCAAATGGTGACAGATCTTATTGCATGACACAGCATTCCCCACCTTTTGCATTGTGATATCATGCTTGTATCACTTGCTTTGAATATGACCCTCCCTCACTTGCAATACAGATGAATTTAGATTTTTCTGCATGTCTACTATATCAATCAGAACCTGAACCAGCCATTCATTGGCAATAATTGTTGACCATTTGCAGCCAAGCTGAAGAACATTGACAGTGGTTAAGATTAGTTGCTGACCCTACAATTAAAATTTCACCAATAAATCACACTGCAAGATTCCAAGGGCTGTTTAATGCATTATACAACAACATGTTTAGGTTTGTCCTTGATAGTAAACTGAATTAGGGGCTGTAGATTCATGAACCAAATTAATTTCTCCCCCATCCCTACCCCTGACACAGGGCAAGATTCAAATGTCCTGTCCAGATTATGGAAACACTATGTCAGAGCTGCCACTCCATATTATCAGCAGATAGTTTAAACTATTCTATTCTATTCTATTCTATTCTATTCTATTCTATTCTATTCTATTCTATTCTATTCTATTCTATTCTATTAATGATCAGCAGATAGCATTAACTCCTTCCCTAAACACATTATGAGATGACTGTCTGATCTTCCTCAATGTTACAAAGATGTGGAGACAACAACCAGGGTCGGCCCATTTATGAGACTAGGAGAAGCAACTGCCTCAGACAGCAGGGTCTGGCAGGGCAGCAGATCCTAATGTCAATCTTTCTTTCCTCCTTTGTTCCTGGTGTACATCTTTCCTGAACCCTTCTTCCTGGGCAGAGAGGGAGGGTGTTATTTGGGGTCTCCTTCAGCTGGCAAAATTTCTTGGGCCAGCCCTTACCACAATGTATCATAGGCAAGACTTTACAACCCTTATCACTGTAGTGTCATCAGTATTTGATATAATAGGACAGACATGCTTGATCATTTGAATGTGATATTTCAGTTAGGTAATAGTTGTACATACAAAATGATTTCCATCAACTCCCCATTTCACCTGCCCCTACATCATTTCCATGGTTGCTGCTCAGCCCATAGGGGCAAATCTGGAGATACATGAGGCTGCAGACCAAAGGGGAAGGTTAGGAAGCCCATTTACATGAACATGAATTCTGTCCCATTCATGGAAAGTACATTAGAATCCAAGCCAATAACTGCAAGTGGGTATAGCCTTCTTCTTTTTTCCTTTGACACTTGCAATTTTTCTCCGCATTTTAAGCAGCCTGCTTTAAAATATTCTGATCATTTCTGTTTTGCATTCCTTCGGTGCCTACCATTTTTAAGACCAATCATTTTTGTGCCCCCAGTTTTATGAATATTCTTTGGGGTGCTTAAAAGCTGAAATTGTTATTCCATGATCACAAGAATCAAATATTCGCCAACTTTTATCTCATTTATCATTTATAGTTTATTTTCTTGGGAATAGGTCCAAAACCATCTCTGGCCTTTCTGATTGCTCAGCAAATTTGGAACGAAATAACTCTATTTTACCTCCCCAAATAACCTTTGCTATTCATTTCATAAGTCAGTGCCAGGGTAATTGAAGTCTTCATGATTAATGATCTGTCTTTTCACAAATATCTCCTATGCATATAAACATTCCCCTGACCTGTTGCTGTCATACCATTCTGCATGTTTATGCATATTTCTTTACAAAGATGTTTGTGTCTTTGCTGTCATTCATTTCCGCCCAACTCTGTCTGAAACTGTGCACTGCTGTGCCAGAGTTGATATGTTTCTTTCTCATTTAGAAATACAGTGACTTTTTCTAATGTAACTTAGGACTCAGTACTAGGCTCTTTTAAGGATGTAACAAACTGAAAATTGTTCCTCACTCTGGTATTAAATGCTTGGGTCACAGAGCAGAGTGTTCATGACCTCCACCTGTAGTCCTTAATACTTTATGCAGACTTTGCACGTTTTATGTTCTCTTGAGTTTGGCTGAATTGGGGATAGGTTAACAGATGAAGTTTCAATTAGCCACATGCTTGTTTCTTAACTTTGCACATTCTCTTCTCTGCCATCCTTACAGATTTCCTAACCCAGATAGAGAAACAAATGTGCACTGCCAGCTGGGTTATGGCTTAGGGCCAAGCTACACATGGCGTTAGCCACATCGCTCCACTGTTAAGTTCAGGCTTTCTTTTTCCTTTTCTGTTTTTTCGAGTAGCCAGGACAAGTCTGGGAGGTGCAGATCATGTCAGTTCATGTCATAATTTGCAAATATCTGCTTTCAAAAGCTTCCCTAGCTATATCAGTGCTCTAATTTACAGATGGTGGACTCAGCTATACAGCTGCAAATAAAACGTTTAAGTGTGTTTTAAGTAGAAGATACAATAGGACACTAGCTGACGATGGTGAGCCTTATGGAAAATTCAATGTATTTTTTAAAACACTTAAAAAAAAACATTTTTCAGAACGGTTTTTATATGTGTGTAGATTCCACCCTGGACTGGTAGTTGTTAGAGGCCCACCTTGCATCACAGACACTCTTCCCAGTTATGTGTTGGTCAGGGTAAATAATAGTTTTGGACATGGCATTACAGGTGTAAAAATATTTAGAATCTGTAAGTCTTGATTACCCTATGTACTGCTATAATCCATGACATTTACATAAAATGTAAATCAGAGCCTCTTTGAGTTTCACTCACTAATTTCACTGACTAATCTTTACTTATTCACCTTCCTGTTTCTGCAGAGTGTTCCACCTTTGACTTGCAATTAACCTGAAAGCATCACTTCACATCTTCTTTGCTTCAACGCCTGTGGAGGATAGGAAAAACCATATTTAAAAGCTTTAGTCCCTTGCCTGTATCATTAATTCCAAACTCAAGCCCTTCCCTTGCATTTAAACGAAATCCACATACCCTTTGCTTGATGCTTTTAACCTCAACTCAAATAAATAAATAAACCATTGTCCTGTTTGCTAACATCCATTGGACACAACTTTCCAGCTATTAAGATGAACCACTCACATATTGCTGAATTAGCTTTATATGTTAGCTGTTATTTGTAATTGACCCTGCACAAAAGACTGCTCATGGAAAAACACTACCTCAAATGCTTGCCAGAGATCTTGCCATCTAGTTGACTCATATTATTAGGGAGGGTAATGAAACATAACCACATAATGAATGTAAATAAAAAAATGTCAGCTCTCTGCCAAAAGGTAAAGAGTATGTCGGATGCACCTTCTGTACGTAAAGATGCTTCCACAATACTGCCTCAACTGAAGCAGTTCCATAAATAAGCTTCATAAGTGTTATGTCCAGCAGCTGACCTGCTGACATCTCTTGAAATGTAGTATCCAAGGATGGTGGTCACTTGATGACATTTCAAGGCAGGGGACACTGTTGGTCTCAGATGGGGGATGATGTCAAGGGGGGTAACAGTTGGGAAAGGATATGTCATGTCATTTAGTGGAATGGGGCAAGTGCAAATATGGTGGAAGGTGAATGGAAGTACACAATGCTGAAATAAGCTTTGGTGAAAAATGTGAAAAGAAGAGAGGTATTAACAGAGTCACTTTAAATAACACAAATGGAGTCCAGAAAGAATAGAAACTGGGTGAACTGAACCAAAACAGTGCATAACATGAGGTTATTTCTCTTTTTCCCCACCCATTGTGTAGGTCTTTTTGTCCTCTGCTTTAGTCTTGACAATAAATACTCAGAATTTCGTTCTTAATCTCCTGTCACACCTTTGAATCTAAAGCTCATTACACTGAAAGGTAAATCCTACACCCTAATGCAAACACACAACTCCAGTTGATATTCAAGGACAGGATTCAGTGGCAAGAGATTTATCACCTGTTCTTGTCTCAACTTGGCACTTACGGTTTTCTGTATGTTTTTCAAGCATTTGACATGGTGTGTGTGTGTGTGTGTGTGTGTGTGTGTGTGTGTGTGTGTGGTTAACAGCACAGGAAGGGATCCATCACATAACTGGTATTAAACAGCCTTCAAATTCAGAATGTACTGAAATAAATGAGCTAAGGAGGGAGGAAATGCAAACTACTTAAGAGAATACCACATATTTTCAAAACAAATGTATTATATAAGCCATTTAGAAAAAATACAATATAAATTGTAGTCTAAACACAGAGTAAAAAAGGGAAGATAAACCAGCATGGTTGTTAGAGGATTTTCTGAAAAACTAAATATAGGCTTCCTTTAGCCTTGACATTTACTTTTCCAGTAGCTCTCACTGATCAGTCTCCTGTTTGGCATTTGAAATAAACCGAATGATGGAAGTAAACTTTCCTCACGGAACCACTTGGTTTTAATGAATCTTCTCAGTCCTTAAATGTTTGCATTTTGTGAACTACTGAAAGACAGTTTTATCTCATGAAGAATTATCGTTTTTAAAGAGCAAACTTGCCTATTGGGCGCGCGCACTCTCTCTCTCTCTCTCTCTCTATATATATATAGTAGGAATGAGCATCAGCTCTGATGTAACCCAAATAACAAGGCATATCAGGGTGGTTCAGAGCAGGACCTCTCCTTCTCAAGTCAGATTAAGCCATTAACAAGGGGTGTCAAGGCAGGTCCCCAAAATTCTGAGTAGTTTTGCCACCTCTGAAACTTCAAACAGTTAAACATGGTACATTTTCATTTTATTTCCTTTCTTTTCTGAGAAATGAAACCACACCGGCTAGAGGAACACCTTGAGTTATCATGGGTGTTGGGAGGGGGAAAGCAGAAAAGAGGGGTGACGACGAGTGGGAACTTTTTTTTTTTTTTGAAGAACAGGTATAGCTTGTAATCACAGTTAATTAGTTTCCCAGTATACTACAATCACAATCATTTGCATGGGTTGTCAGTCTCCTCTGAGTTTTGGCTATGAGAAGAGCATAAGTGGCTAGGATAGACTATTGAGGTAATCTGCTTCTTTCCAAACCATTGTTGATGATGATAATACAATTTAGTCACATAATAATAATAAAAAAAGTCTCTGGGTGATTTACAAAAAGAATAAATGAGTTTAAAATAGAGCAATTCACAATACAATAACAAAACAACAAGAACCACATCAAACACAACTCACAGTGCAAGCCTAACCATGTCAACTCGGAAGTAAATCCTATTGGGTTGAAAAGTATGTAAGAGGGATTAGGATTATAGCTTTAATGGTAGTTCATGGTGGTGGATAAAGGAAGCAAGAGGAAAAGAGAGGATGTTTGGAAGGGAGTATAGGCCAAACCCATTGCTTTCTTAAACAATATTAAAGCAAAACAATATTAAATCTGGATCCACATTTGTGTCCAAAATGTATAGATGACAAAATGGGAGGGTGGGGCAGGCACTGAACCAAATCATCTCTAGAGGGTGGTAGAACGATTCCAACAGTTCAGGAACAGCTTGAAAATATTTTTTTAAACAACAAAATCTAGCGTAGGCTTTTGGTGTTCGTTTAATTATCTATTTGCAAATGTACCAATCAAATAGCTATTATAGGAATGAAGCAAGAAGCACACAGGCAAAGCCAATTCCCAGAAATATCAGAGCAAATCAACCTCCATACCAACTAGTTTTAAATCAAAACTGGTTCTCCCTCCCAAAAAATCTCAGCAAATCCTGAGATGCACATTTTTTGCTCGTATATTTGAGTACAATTCTGATTTGTTTGGGGCAAAGGTTGCCAGCATCGAGTTGCCCCTTAATTGGTGTCTATTGCCCTCATAGTCTAGGAGGTAACACTATGTTCAAGATAAAGGAACATGATACCTGTTTTCTGAGTTTGAAGAATATCAATGCATACTCCCAGATATATACAGTGTGGCAGCCTTTTGTTTGGGGGTGATTCGGAAAACATGTTATGTGAAGTAAGTGCATTGAAATAGTAGACAGCCCTTGAAATGAGTGTCATCATAGATCAATTTAAACTGTCGTAAGAGGAAGTTCAATTGTTGTAAGATAATTTCTGCTTACTCCATGCAGGGATCCTGTATGCACAGGGAAAGAAGAAAGACACTATTCCAGTAGACAACATATCCATCAGTAACCTTAATACCACCTTATCAAAGCCTTAAAAGTATGTGATGGACAGCTCTGCTTTTTTCTTATGATAGTTCCTGTTTTTGTTGCTTACTAAAAAGTAACTTTATAGACAGTAAACAGAAATGGGGACATGGCGAATAGGAGAGGCTTTGAGTTTCCCAAATCCTGTCCCTTCTTTTCATTCGATTTCAGCCTTCTGGCTACTTTTTATTATAGAAAAAACTAGGAGGAAGGGGAATCACAGAACTGCACAACATATGAAGCATAGCCCTCAATGGTGGAGAATCAAGGACTTTGAACAGGTATATCTGAGGCACAGAAAGTGCAAAAAATGCTATTTTTATAGCCCTTATGACTATGAAGTTATGTTATGAATGTGATACTCAGCGAAATCTCTGGTATGAATGGGCAGCCAAGCAGCATCTTCAAGGAGTGAAGCTTAAATGCCTCGAAACTCCTTCCATTTCCCCATGACTGGTAGGTACAGAAGAAATTATGCACATTTATGAAATATTTGCAGTTTTGTTTCATTTTCACAATTTATATTGATTGAAGAATTCAGTTTTTCTTGGCACAGAACTTAGATTGTATGTAGGTGTTTGCACAAAGTTTACACAGTCTCATTCTTGAGTTCTCACATGTCCAGAAGTCTATCTTCTTGCATATAGACAGTAAAAAGAAACACTTCGTCTGGAGACATATCCAGTATTCCTTGCGGGGTGAATCCAGAGTTTTTTGAACCTGACATCTCTGCTTGTCATCCATCAAATACTATTTGCAAACCCCAGAAATATAGCTTAGCTTTTTAAAAAAGTCTTCCCCCTCCCCCTTCTTTTCAACGTAGCAATATTTGGTTATTGACTGAAATCTTGCACATTTGTGGTAAATGAGGCTTCAAAAACACTTTGTCAAAGACACAGTTTGGAAATACACTGTGCTGACAAATGCAATCTAAAATGAAGGCTGATTACCTTTGCCACTTTGGAACAGACTGTCACAGAGCTGTGTTCTGAAACATAATCAATACCATCGACTTCAAGTTGATTCTCAGACCTATAAAGGCCAGTTAAATAAAAGTTGAAGAAGAGAAACCTTTTGCTGTTTTTTTTTTAATAAAAAAATATATAGAAACTCCTGCTGTATGGGAAACTGCTTCCTGCCCACATAGTCCAGTAGCTATTCCTAAGGAACAGCTCAACTCATAAGGATACCTTAAGGACTGCTTCCTCCCCTTCTAGCCAGGCTGCAGCTAAGATCCATTCAAGAAAGCAGTCTCTTTGTCCTAACAATGGTGAAGCCTTGGTCAATGAAGACGAGAGAAAGAGTCTTTTCTGTGGCTGCAGCTGCATAAGAACATAAGAGCCCTGTTAGCTCAGGCCAATGGTTCTTCTAATTCAGCCTCCTGTTCCCACAGTAGCCAACCAGAGAGAGAGGAAGAGAGAATGTTTAAAACCTAGATAGAAATGCAGAACCTCCATATGTTCTCAAACACAGAGACACGCACATGGTTATGGTATCTACAGTTGCAACAGAGAGAAATGACACATCAGCCACCCAGTCCTTCTCCCCATTCACAAAAATAATGTGAATCAGCTACAAATAATGTGTTTTGAGCCGTTTGGAAGTGTGACCTTCAAGGAATCAGCTATGGCAAACTCAGGGGCTGCTCTTCATGCAGTCCTGTCTAGGATTGAATTGCCCTCCTAACAACAGCAGGGTAGGGCGGAAGAACCTTCACAACAAGGGCTAAAAAGCTGACAGGACAACTACTTAAATTTCACATGTGGCTTTGTTTCTGCCCAGAGACACATGGGAGGGACCTCTTTGCCATAGCTATACTTTTAGATTCAGATTGGTTGAGTGGCGCAGATACCTGATTGGCCAGAGAACAGTAGCTTGACAGAAGTGTCTGCTGAGGTTCTTCCCTTGAGTTCAAATGGAAGCATAAATGTGGGGGGAACAGAAAATAGTTTGTGGCTTTGAGATTTTTTTGAGGGAGGGTTTTTTTTAAAAAAAAAATGCTTCACATTCTCCCTGGTAGGGCTATAACCCTGTGGTTCTGGTAGAACAGCCTCCGTTGGCTACCTGTCTCCAGGACTCGCTCAGCCAAATGCAGCAGCATTATCCCTGGAACTTTTTGTAACTTGGGAGCATGCAACAGTGTGTATTTTGTTTCATCGTCCTCAACTATTTAAAGTTATTGGTATTCCAACCAGATTCCTTTTCCATTAGAATTCATCCGCTCATAGTTTCATGTTCCTGAACTGAAGTTTTAATCCTCTGTGTGAAATTTTACAATTAGCCGCTCCAGAAATGATTATGTTGTCACAAAGAGAAGATTAGGGCTCTATGTGTGAGAGATCATCAGGGAGAGATGAACCCTGGATATATAATGATATGAATCTCATGCAAATGAAAAGTGCCAAGCTAGAAAAAAAACGTAAAAGTGGGGGGAGGAATAATTTTTTATGGAGAGAGAAAAAATGCCTTCAAATGTATTCATTTTCAAGGTTTATAAGAAGACATCAATGTGAAAGTTGTGGTTTTGTAAACTGATTAAACACAGTTGAAATGCGCAGTACAGGTCCAAAGGGAATTAATGGCCTGTGAACATCACACAGCCACCCTAATGCAAGCCCCATTCATTTCACTGTGCCAAGTCAACAGTGTGAAGGGTGGTCCACAGTATAAGAAAAATAAACTTTGAGAATGTTAACCAACTTTAAATAACCAACTTTAGATTATACAAATAGGTAAGGTAAAGGTAAAAATCCCAATATACTGACTGGGAATAATGCTGCAGTTCTTCAGCTTTTGAAGAGACACCTAGATATGAGTGGAACCAAAATTTCCATTAGTGACTCAAAACCTTTTTAAAAAATTCATTATTTACAAAAATGCATAAGGCAGCCATGCTAGTTCACATGCTTTGAAGACAACATATATTGGAACATAGGCAAACCATCTATTGTTGCACACTACTCTTAAACCTTGAATTAATGAAGACAAAATATGTGTCTGGGATCTTATGAGCTCATTCATGTGTAGAGGAGATCCAAAACCAGAAAAGGGGAACAAGGCACACGTCGGATCCAATTCCTGATGTTATGTGGCTTTCCATGGTCCACTCCCACCAATGTCCATACCTAGGTAGAGTTCCAAATCCCAGAGAAGCCTAGGTATGTAACTTTTCCCCCTGCTGAAGTGTACAACTAACAGTTGGGTAACTGGGCTGGGGGAAAGGAAGGAAGGAGGAAGTAGGCAGGTCAGAGCGCTGCTGTTCCTTCACATGAGTAATGTGGGAAGGTGGCTATGGAGTCTATTATACCATGCACTGGAAAATTATCCTTTTTAAATGTATTGGTTCTTAATGTATGGATTTAATATCTTGTTCCAACTTGCTGTTAATTGAGCAAGGCTTTTATACTGTTTCTGGATATTGTATTTTGTTTACATTCCTCTGCTTCTAATTCTCTTGGTTACCTTTTGCATCTTCGGCCCTTTTATCCATTTTTTAAAGTAACACCTTCAAGATTTAATTGCTTTTGTCTTTTTAAAGAACTCAGTCCTGAGGAATGAGACTGCTGGAACTTCATCCCCCATTTGGTAGAATAATCTCTCTGGTGCACATTTCTGCATAACGGTTTGCAAGCAATATTCATCTCAAAGGGTATATATATATATATATATATATATATATATATATATATATTAAAGTCCTTGTTTGCTCTCATTTGAATAAAACTATAACACTGTCAGGCATTCAAAGATAAATAGGCAATGCTTCCCTGCATGTTCAACAGCAGCTATATCTGATGCCATAAAATGACATTTGAAATCATCTGAAGACATAGGCCATCAGGGAATCGGTGAAATAGAAAATGAATGTAATTATTGGCTGTTCACATTTGAAAATCTTTTTCTTTCTTTTGCACAATGCAGTATAGTATATTTATACTGATAATGCTGAAAATGTTAAAATAGCATTACCTTTCTTAATGACCTGCAATGGGCTTTCTTTTTTATCCCTTGTCGTTTCTACACATTTGCCAGTAGTTTTGAAAAGTTGGCAGTAGTAACATCACAGTCCTAGTCATGTCTACTCAGAAGTAAGTTCTATTCCATGTAAGCAGGGTTAGAAGTGCAGCCTAGTACTGTAGCTAAAACCATAGGAAATATGAAGAAGAAAATAATTTATGCATCTGGGGCTCACTTGTGGCTATTTTTTTAACTCTTCCTCGTTTTCCTTTCATCTCTAGAGATCACATTAGATACTTGATATAGTCATAGGATTGCATCCAATGTTGGTTGTACCCACTGAAAAGAATGGGCATGACTAACTTGTGTCCATTCATTTGAATGGGTTTACTCTATGTCTAATATTGAATACAACCCCAACATATTGTTTTTGAAATATACTGCTTTGTAGGTTTCTCTGCCTGTCTAAGCCCTCTACTAATACATTTTTCTTCTTATAAAATAAAACTAATGCTATTAGACCTTCAGTTATCAAGTTCAGTTAATCATGATGTGTTTTATTAAATATAAGATATTTTCAGGATCAGATCAAAAGTTCATGTAGTCCAGTACTTTGCCTCTAGAAGACAGAAGCCAAATCTTTTGGCCCAAATGTCTTTACAGAAGCAAGGCCTGCTGGAGAAACCATTTCCCACTGTTTGTGCTAGATAGATAATATTTACTAGGGGCATATGGCCTCTGAGCAGAGAAGATCCATTTTTGGCTTTCAGAAATATGCATCATGTTTTGTTCTGATTTTTTTTCTATTTTATTATTTAAAAAATCTTGACTATTGACCATCCTATGCCATGACAATAAATTCCATAAGTGTTTTTTGAATTGTATAATGCTTTGGGGGGGGCATGGAATCTCCAACTTTTGCCATTATTCATAATTTCATGACATCTATCATATTTCCTCCTAAACTCCTAAATGATACCGTTCTTAAGCCTTCTTTTATGGAGAAAATGCTCCCCATCCCTGGCAAAAATATGTGAGAAGTTGCCTTTTTCTGTTGGTTCCCTTGCTCAGCTATGCCTTTTTTGAAATGGGGATTCTGGAAGATAAGCATATGTGGGTGCACAATGGGTTTATGTCTTTCTATCATGATACTTACTGTTTTAATTTCACTCTTCTTTCCTAATAAATCCTAATACTGAATATTCCTGTTAAGGCTACAGTATATTGGGCGGACATTTTCAGTACTTGTTTGTTTGCTAGGATCTGAAATCTATTTCCTGGGTAGTTACCACCAATTTAAAGTCCATCAGCATATATATGAAATTTTCATCTTTTAAATAAATAAAAATGTGCCAATCACCATCACTTTGAAGTTGCTTGTGTTGAACACTTTACAGAGACTTTTTGGAGTTCTTTGAAATCTTTCGAAGATATCATTATTCTAAATAATTTGGTATCATTGGAAAACTTGTCTAGGCTCTTGTCCAGAAAGTAGTGGTGGGGAAATGAGTGTTTGGACCCCTGAGCACTCACTTGTGGGGTGCCTTAGAATTGTATCCTCTCCCCCATGCTTTTTAAAACCTAAATGAAACTGCTGGGAGAGAGCATATTGGGCTGGGTGTTCACCAATATGTGGGTGATACCCAACTCTACCTCTCATTTAAATCAGAACAAGTGAAGGCAGCAAATGTCCTGTGTGAGTGCCTGGAGGCAGTTGGAGGATGGATGGAAGCTAACAAATTGAGGTTGAATCCTGACAAAACAGAAGTGCTGTTTCTGGGGGACAGGAGGCGGACAGGTGTGAGGGATCCTCTGGTCCTGAATGAGGTAACTGTGCCCCTAAAGGACTAGGTGTGCAGCCTGGGAGTCATTGTGAACTCACAGCTGTCTATGAAGGCACAGGTCAATTCTGTGCCCAGGGCAGCTGTCTACCAGCTCCATCTGGTATGTCTGCACATTGTCTCACCAGGATGGTATATGTTCTGGATATCTCCCACTTGGGCTACAGCAATGAGCTCTATGTGGAGCAACCTTTGAAGGTAAGTCGGAAACTACAGCTAATCCAGAATGTGGCTGCCAGACTGGTGACTGGGAGCAGCCGCCATACCATGTAACACCAATTCTAAAAGATCTACATTGGCTCCCAGTATGTTTCAGAACAAAATTCAAAGTGTTGGTGATGACCTTTAAAGCCCCAAACAGCTTCAATCCTTTATACCTGAAGAAGCATCTCCACCCCCATTGTTCAGCCCAGACACTGAGGTCCAGTTCCGAGGGCCTTCTGGCAATTCCATCATTGCAAAAAGTGAGGTTACAGGGAACCAGGCAGAGGGCCTTCTCAGTAGTGGTGCCTGTCTTGTGGAATAGCCTCCCGTTAGATGTCAAGGAAATAAGCAACTACCTGACTTTTAAAAGACATCTGAATGCAACCCTGTATAGGGAAGATTTTAATTTGTGATGTTTTACTGTAGTTTTATAATTTTCTGGAAGCTGCCCAGAGTGGCTGAGGCAAAGCAGTCAGATGGGTGGCATATAAATTTTAGTAGTAGTAGTAGTAGTAGTAGTATTTAAATCTCATACATATTAATAGGAAAGCTGAAATCCATGAGTCTTGGATAATAACATCTAAACCACAAGTGTACTCTTCTTTACTTTAAATAGCATTCTCAATGTGTTACACTGTTAATGTTGGTCTTACATCATTGTACATAAGTCAAATATATATAAACTGTTGGCAATCTGTGTGGTCTTTCTTCCACAAGAACTGAGGTTTTCCTAGTAAGCAGTAGGAAGGCCTGTTCACTGAAGTTTAAATCTCCACCTGCACTACTACATTTCCACATGTCCTGTTCTTTAGGATATTGCAAGCTCTCACTTGCAACAGTTTAAAGCAACTCAGTCTATAACCTCTTTATTCCTTGGATTCTTTTCTGATGTATCCTCTTGCTTTCCCCCCTTGCCTCTATTCTTCTTGAATTAAAGTCTTTAAACATGTTGAAGTGGTCTGTTTGATCTTTTTTTTGTAGTGCTTTCGTCTTGATACAATACATTATCTTGTGTGTGCTACAAGATTATGCCTGGGGAGGGAAATTGGTAGGGAGCAGAATAAAATAATAATAATATGTGAAAATGATTTCATTTTGCTGCACCACTTTTAAGCAAATGAAAGGAGCTTTCTGGCAGCATAAGGAAACTTTAAAAAACATGCTGCTGCTTAGAAACCATTTTTCTAATGTTATATCATATTTGTTGGGGATGGCTCTTCCCTTGTTCTTTACTGGGATATACATCTGAATGATAACCAAACTGACTTTCTTCATCAGTTCTTCAGCTCCAGTTGTTTAACCTGCAGTTGAGATTAAGCTGGTTTAACAAGGGATTAGGACCACTTGGGTAGTTCTGATAGTTCCTTACGTATTTCTTTACCTTACTGAATAATGTTAAAAGTTTACCATAAAGATAGTTCTCTTCAGCACCACTGGAGATTTGGTCGCCATTTCTTCAAAGTTAAAAGGCATTGGGGTAAAGATCTAGTCATCTGTGCAGTCTTTGTTGTATATGAATTCTTTATTATTCCTGTTGTAACATGAGTAGGGGAATGGGGTGCCCACACCATCTGCATTCCCAACAGCACCATCCTTGTGTACTCCACCCCTGAGCTTTCCACATTGAGCGAGAAGGTCTGAACATGGCTTCTAAATACATTGAACTAAAGAAACTTAGACACCTCCCCATGACCGGGAACCCTGCATTAGCAAGGTTCCAGATCACAAGGAAGCTTCTCAGCATGTTCATAACCACAGTTGGCTTAGAAGCCAACTTCAGACCTCTCCAGTCAACTAGGATATACAGGAGGCTGGCCCATTTGCTGGGCAGATGGAGCAATTACCCTAGGAGTTCACTTTGAAGAGAACAGACAATTTCTAGATATAGGCATCAGCTGAGAAAATAAGAGATGGGATGGCTGGGTTAGAGATGGTAGAAAAGGAGGAAAGCAGTGTCACCAAAGTGTACACAGAGGGGAGGAGGTTAAATGTAAGGAGTTCAAGAGCTAATAGAAATAGCCATCTGCATTGGAGCACTAAAATAGAATTCCTTTTTTCCCAGGGTACTGTTGCAAACTGCTTCTGTTTACAAGAACTTCATTTCTGTTCTGCAAGTAACTGCATTTAAACATAAGAATTATTGAACCAATGGACAAATCTTTCTGAGTATTGTGACTTCTGTCACTTGATAAGCATATTCATGAGCCATTAACACCTGCTTAGTGTTAAGTGACTGTAAACTTCTTAACTTCAGTGATTATTTAAGACCCTATTAAAGAAACAAATGAAAATAGAAGAAAATAGCAAGTAGGACTCAGCATAAAGGAGATATTAATGTTGTTTTTTAAAAATACTTCTATGCAACTTTTCCAGTTGTCTGCACCATTTTAAAAAAGAAGTTTTGGCTGGTATGTCAGCTGAAACCATTCTTGAACAGGGATAGCTTGGCTATAGTGGTCCAAATAATGTGAAATGAGCTCCAAAATTGTCGTGTTTTCTTTTTTCTTTTTAAAAGAGTTTTATTGAGTTTTACATTTTTATTACAATAATAACATGTCAGATAACAAGAAATAAGAAAGACTCATTCCCCAGGTCCCGCCCCCCCCCCCCAGGACTTCCCTCAACTTCCTCTTCTGGTTTTTAACATATTAACTTCCCCTGCTTGCTGTATTATATCTTCATATTAAGTTCTTTATGTCAAATACTATTATTCTCTTATCCTTTAAACATCATCTTTGTTATTTCTATGCTTATTTTATTAATTGTAAGTGTTTACTCAAACCCTGCTAGTGAGTCCATTTCTTTGCATTGTTTCTGTAGATACATCATAAATGGTTCCCAGTCTTTTTAAAAGTCTCTATTGTCTTTGTCTCTAAGCTTTCCAGTTAGCTTTGCCATTTCAGTGTATTCCATCAATTTTTCTTGCCATTGTTCTTTAATTGGTATTTCATCGCTTTTCCATCTTTGGGCAGCAATATCCTGGCCGCAGTTGTATCATACAGTGGTACCTCAGGTTAAGTACTTAATTCGTTCCGGAGGTCCGTTCTTAACCTGAAACTGTTCTTAACCTGAAGCACCACTTTAACTAATGGGGCCTCCTGCTGCCGCCGTGCTGCCGGAGCATGATTTCTGTTCTCATCCTGAAGCAAAGTTCTTAACCCGAGGAACTATTTCTGGGTTAGCGGAGTCTGTAACCTGAAGCGTATGTAACCTGAAGCGTATGTAACCTGAGGTACCACTGTACATAAAAAGTTTCCTCATCTCTTTTGGCATATTGTCATGTTTTCAATTTGTTTGAAAACCCAAGCCTTCTCATATTGATCCATTTTATTTCTGCATTTTAGATTTTTGTTGGTTTGTATGCCTTAATGCTGTTTTATGATCTGTATTATGTTTTATATTTTGTTTGTGTGCACTACTCAAGTATTCTCTGAATGCAGAACAATTCATAATTTATGGAATATAAATAAATAAGAGCATAATAATGCTCAGTTGGGTTCCTATTCAGTTCAACGGAAGAGAAGAACATTCACTTGCATTAGCTTGCTATCTTGAGCTAGGTACCGATTTTTCCAAAACTCTTTTGTGCAAAAATTGTGTTAGAGGCATAGGGACATAGGAAGCTGTCTTAAACTGAAGCAGATCTAGCAGTCCAGCTAGATCAGCATTATCTACACCGATTGGTAGCAGCACTCCAGGGTTTCAGGTAGGGAACCTTTCCTAGCCTTACCTGCAGAGGCCAGGGATTTTACCTGGGACCTGCTTCAAGAAAAGTAGATTCTCTACCACTGAGCTATGACCCTTCCCCAAATGTTAGGCCTGGAATTGTAAATATCTAATTATTTTACTTCCATTTTTTAAAAAATGCCAATAACAAAATTCTTTGTGACTATAGTGAAGAACAAGCACTAAATCCAGAACTTGAGCTCTCTTGTTTGATTTACCTTTTACTTGAGAAGCTCACAACCAAGCACAGCATTTATTAGGTTCCCCTTTGACAAGAACAACTATAACATAAACTGAAGAGTTTCAGGTTTTATTTTATGATATCCTTACAGTTTAGGGCCTGTGCCATATAAGAAGCTTCTATTTTCCACTTACTTGATAAAGGAAATGCATTTTCTTTAAGATATATCCCGGTATTTTACATTCACTGGCTCGTAAGCTACCTGGAACTCCTAAAGATGAAAACATAAATTGAAGTATTGCACAAGGTCACACTGCTAGCAGACTTACCAAATCCAAAGCACAGGGACAGGTTATATTACCATGAAAATAGCAAGCATTTTAAAATAACACAAGGCAATGTTTTGTTAGCTATTTTCTTAGTTGTCTTTCATTTTAGCTTCCTCCCCCCCCCCCGCCCTTAATGTAGAAAGAAAGAAAGAAAGAAAGAAAGAAAGAAAGAAAGAAAGAAAGAAAGAAAGATTGATTTTGTCAGCAACAGGAACCACAAAGTTGCAACCCAAGTGAAAGACTTTACATATCTCTCACAAATGGACATATTTGATTGGGTCTAGGCTTTAATCCTAGAACCAATTAACCAAATGTAAACGCCATTGAAATCAGTGGAACTTATTTCTGAATAGATGCACATATGGGTGGAGTGTACTGCCAGCTGTTTAGTAGCTTAGGTCAAATTCAAACATAGTCTTTTGCTTTCCTGGTGTGCCATAGAGTTTGAAACTTGCTTCAAAAAATAAAATAAAATCATAGCTTGCAAATGAGTGTTGAATTCTGAAGAGAGGTGAGGGTAACCACTGACACCTTGACAAAGAAATGACAATGCATCATCCAGAAAAGAGGACCCAGATTGGCATAATCTGCCACACGCTAATTTATATTTAGAAATTTAGAAAGAAATACTTTAATTCAGAGAGAAATGCAATGTATCTCACCCAAGTGAAGAAAACTGTGACCAGGTGAAGTGGTCTATGTACCTGCTCTGTCTGTTGTCTAGGTGCTGTTAATTGACAGCTTCAAGGTTCCTGCTTTTACAGTTCTCTCTGTCTCCAAACTGGACTTAAACTGGACTTAAAACAGGCAGCATTCCCTGTCATAGAATTATGGGCAGATAGAGTTGGAAGGGACTCTGAGCACCATCTAGTCCAACCCCTTGCAATGCATGATCCCCCCACTGCAAAGGAACAAAAGGTACAGATTTGAAGGCAATGTATTTGGAAGGGGGAAAGCTGCAGTGGATTCTAAGAGAATAAAGACAGAGAAAGGGAAATGCCTGGAGCAAATACCAGAGAGAACCAGTCCCCAAGCTGTGGTGCAGCTATTCTATTGTGTTTTTCAAAGAATGGATTTTCTGAATCTAAAAGCAAATGGTAGCAGAACATGGAAAACATGGAAGGCATAAGTTTTGGTGGTGATGCCTTGCAGATGCACTCTGAAAAGGCAAACAAAGTGTGGCTATTCCAGAATAAATGGCAGGTGCCCAATGTGGAAGCAGCCCGACACCAGATTATCTACACTTCCTTCTTTTTCTGCAGTTGAACAGCTAAAGAATGGGCACCAAGCTGATCTTGGGACAGTGAGATTTATATTATTTCTCTTCAATTCCATAGGAATATATAAAACTGCCTTATCAACCATTAATCCATCTAGCTCATTATTATCTACACCAACTGACAGGAGCTCTCTAGTCCAACCTGGAGATTTTAGGGATTGAAAGGCCACTGAACTAGGGCCTTCTACATCTACATATATCTCTATCTCTATCTCTATCAATCTCATCTATCCTATTATTACCGATATTGAAAGATATTACCCTATATAAGCAGAATGGTGCTGGTAAACAGGATGTTACTGCCTAGTACAGCATACAGTAGTCTAGAAATAAAACACTACTACCCCAATTATGTCAACTATTTTCACAGTTCTCCTGCTGTGTTGAATTAAAAAAAATAAAAATAGCACCACCATTGCACTAAAGTTAAATTGGCCATGAAAAGAATTTGACTCCCAGTTACTGTTTATAGCCTAAACTTGTATGCCAGCTACAAGGAAGGGAAACTGACCTTTGCTATATTCATACCCCTCCACCTCCAAGTCCCTTATTTTTTAATGACCAGCTTCATTCTGAAAACCAACATTTTCTATCTTCATATAGTTTAACTATTGAAGGGAAATTGCATTCGTATCCATCAGTTCACAGCTTAAATTTTTCCTCTTCTTCTAAGAAGCAAAGCATAACACAAATAGGAAATGGTTACAATCATTTCGCTGTTGTTTTTGTATTACTCCTCACATCTGTGGCAGCTATATTATTTTCTATTTATGTCATTAAAATTTTTATTACATTTTCAATTTACAGAAAAAAGAAAAAAGAAAAAGAAAAAGCGATCCAACTTTCAAAATGCATTTTTACATTGTTAACTGGACTTCCCCACATCTCCCTCACCCTGCGTTCTTTACAATAAACATGTCAGCAAATTATTACCTTATTTCGTGTCTTATTTGTATCTTTCAAAATATTTTACTTCTAGATTTAAAGTACCTTTTTTCAAATATTTATGCCTTAGAATAATACATAAAATAACTTTAAATTTCACCTTTTTCTTACTTATAACTTAATTTTCTATTTTCCCAATCTAGTTGCAGGAGCAAAAATTTCCAAATCATGCAGATTCTTAACATTCATACAACTTATAATGTTTTTGTAAATAATCCTTAAATTTTTTCCAGTCTTCTTCCGTTGTCTCTTCTCCCAAATCTCGAATCCTGCCAGTCATTTCTGCCAATTCCATATAGTCCATCAACTGCGTCTGCCACTCTTCCAGCGTGGGAAGGTCTTGTGTCTTCCAACCTTTTGCAATAAGTATTCTTGCTGCTGTAGTTGCATACATAAAAAGTGTTCTGTCCTTCTTTAACACCCTTTGGTCCACTATGCCCAGGAGGAAGGCCTCTGGTTTCTTAGGAAAGGTGTACCTAAACACCTTTTTTAATTGCATTCGTATCCATCAGTTCACAGCTTAAATTTTTCCTCTTCTTCTAAGAAGCAAAGCATAACACAAATAGGAAATGGTTACAATCATTTCGCTGTTGTTTTTGTATTACTCCTCACATCTGTGGCAGCTATATTATTTTCTATTTATGTCAGTTTCAGATTTCAAAACTAAAGTGCACTGTAATGATGTTGTAGTATAATGAAGCCTGATGCACAACCGTCCTGTTGAGCCAAATATGTGTCCACTCTATCATCTTAAGCCAAAGAAATCCTGGCTTGATGGTCATGGGCGACTTCCAATAGAATGCTGCCAATGGAGTTCACTAGATCAGGAAACATTTGTTTCTCAGGTTTTCCATCCTAGGAATGCATAAGGAATTCAAAATTTATAACAGGTGAGCTCCCTACAGACTTCCATTCTCTGGAAACAGCTTCTTCATAAACAAGCTGTTGTGGTTCGAGGACCCGATCACTGCTTGTGGAATGAAGACACACAGACACAGAGTATAAGGTTAATGGGCAAGGAAAGGCCACAACTTTATTGATTACAGCAAGTGAGAAGGTATTGGCTTAGGCATTGGACCACAACAGATTGACTCCACCCACTCGGAGAGGGGTGAGCCCAAAGGGGGGTTTATTCACCAGAAGGTGGAGCCTGTTGATGCTAATACAACTATAAGCTCTCCCCTGATGTCACCAGGGGTCGTGCCATGGCCCCCCGCCACACAGGCATCGGACAGGATCCATGACCGCTGGATTCCTTTAACGGAATACCCAAATTTGAAGGGGTAGGCGATGGCCACACCTAGCCCCCTTCCACACACCATGAACACATTCCAATGCCTAACCTACCCGCCAATACCGAGAAAGTTGTGACAATTGCTAAGAGGTAGGCAAAAAACCAAATGGGCTAATGCCAGATGGAAAAATTTCTACCAGGCCCCCTGGGCAACCTGGGCAACCAACCTAAGGTCCATAGCAAGGTCAAGAGAAAACTAAGCTCTAAGGGAGTGGAGCGTGGGTGACTCACGATGAGAAGGCAGAAAATGAGGCGGAATGGCTGGTGCAGCAGTAACTTAAACTGCAAACCACGCCCCCTCCAAGCCACCCGGTTGGGCGCTTACCTGTGGGCGTGGTGCGCCAGCCAGGTGAGTGGGGCAGGGGGCATAACGCCCCCTGGGAGACGCAGAAATCGTGTCCCGCCCACAACACCTCCCCTCTTGGAAGAGGAAAGGCTTTTCCAGAGGAAGAACTCTGAGAGGAGAGAAACCTTGTGCTGGCCATCAGGCAATTGCCTTTTCCTGCTTTGCCTCACCCTCCAGCCCTAGGAGCCTTCATAAGGAAGCTGTTTCCAGAGGAAGAACTGTGAGGGGTGAGAGATTAATGTGGAAATACTATTGGTGCAGAGTTGTGGGTAAACATTTGTGAATTTTCCCACAATATTCCCATAGTGTTCAGGAAGGTATGAAGGAGAATTGTAATTGCATTTGGCCAAATGTGTTAACAGTCCTACCACTTGAAGAGAACTGGATCATATGCAATCCCTACCTAATCCAAGTTTGAGACTGAGTGCCAGTCAGGGCTTGTCATTGCCCAGGCAGGCACATTATGTGACAACGAGAGCAGCAAAATAACCAGACTCTACAGCGATGATGGAATAAAATCAGGCCAAATCTTTATTGACAGCAGGAGGCAGGGCAAGGGTTAGCATGGCATCGGGTCCCAGGATCAGTTCATCATTCCACAAGCCCTATATTGATGGGATGGATCTGCTTGGTTTGGATCACTCCAAACCTGCACAATGGGAATCGGCCATTGTTGAACCTTGCCATGGCGGAAGCCAAGCAAGCAAGGTCTCACTGGGGGACCAGGGGGCAGATTCCAACCAGGCAGATACAGAACCAAAGCTTGGGTTTGCTGTGGTCATTTCTCCCTTCAGGCCCCTTATGGATTCTCCCTTCAGGCCTCCTATGCTGTGTTGATCCTGCCCAATGTCATTTCTGCCCTCATAGCAACAATGTTACTCCTCCTAACAAAGAAAGGCCATAATTTCACTGAGGAAAAGGTTAAAACAAAAATCCCCAACCAAGTGCTAATCAGGTTGAGAGGGAAAAAATCCTTTCTGATCCTGTCAACTAGTGACCCAAATTTGCTCAGTGAAGGCTCTAACTCGATGGTGGGCAGGCGGGAAGTTCTCAAAGCAAAACAGCTGTTTTCCCACAGCTTTTTCCCATGAGCTGACCACACAGAGAGGATACTGGGCAAAACTTTGGGCCACAGAACCACTGGGCAAAGGCATCCCTTGCTTATTGGGCAGAGAATGGTGCTAAAAGTGACAGTAAGAAGGTCTTGGGGATCCAGTTCTTTTGTTGCTATAAAGAACTCAGGTGTTTTCAATATCAGAGAAACAAGTCTGCCAAGATCATTTCTGAGCTCTAGAAACATTTCTACGTGGAGTCTCTGTATAGTGCCCAACTGTCGTATGTCAAGCAATGACTAGTGGCAACCACTAAACTTTATTGCAGCTCCCTAATTCATCTTGCTTATAAGGGAAGGTTATGAGCAGAATGCACTTTACTCAGTGGGAATTGCCAGTGTTCCATCTGAGAGTGACATTAAGTGTCCCTCTGAAAACACTTTTCCAGGCAGAGCAGTATATTCAGGAAACCAAAATCTCCCAAGGTCAAAATTTTCTATTAAAACTCCAGGAACTTCATTTTGTCACATATGACTTCCTTGCCTTCTTTGGGTCTCTTGACAATGGGACTTTGGCTTGGGATTCATTGTTGCCTTGACAGCCTTAGTGGAAGTCATTTTTTTCCTGTATCACACACACTCTGTGTCGATCTCATCTATATTCTGAAATATAAAAATGTAAGTAGATTGAAACTAGGTACCTGAAAGCTAAAAGAATTGGCTGGTTGGCTGAAATCAACATGTAAAATTCAGTACAGTGGTACCTCAGGTTAAGTACTTAATTCATTCCGGAGGTCCGTACTTAACCTGAAACTGTTCTTAACCTGAAGCACCACTTTAGCTAATGGGGCCTCCTGCTGCTGCCGCACCACTGGAGCACGATTTCTGTTCTCATCCTGAAGCAAAGTTCTTAACCTGAAGCACTATTTCTGGGTTAGCGAAATCTGTAACCTGAAGCGTATATAACCTGAAGTGTATTTAACCCGAGGTACCACTGTACTCAACAACCCCACCATTTCTTGCCCTGTACAGCAGCTACCTCCTTAAGATTGCCAAATCACAATGCTACAGAAATGGTGGAAGGATCAGCTAGCAAAATTCTCCTATCTCAGCAAGTCATATAGTACAGGGATGAGAAACCTGTGGCCCTCCAGATGCCGTTGGACTACAGCTTCCACCATCCCTTGTCAATGGCCACATAGGCTGGGGCTGATAGGAATGTGAGTCTCAAAACATCTAGAGAACCACAGCTACCATGCCCATCATAGCACAAAACTATGATTACTTAGATGTAATTGCAGCTGTGTTCAGTGGAGTGTGATTCATGATAAACATGTTTAGGATTGCAGCCTTCAAGACCCAACAGCCAAATGCCCCCTCTACTTCCTAGTCCACAGTTCCAAATGCATTCCCACAGACTCCTCTCTCTCCTTCCTGACTTTCTCAAGGTGCACATAGATTGGGATCACAGCCCTGTCTGATTCTCTCAGCTGCCTTGCCTCTGGGATCTTTGCCCTGTACATTCTACTTGCAAGCATCATTGAGTTCACTGGGGTTAGTGGGAAGAGGAGGAAGACAGGTTTTTTTCTGTCTATGATTGACATGGGCAAGGAAATATTTAATGACCTTAAATAGCCAGTGACCAAGACATGAATGAGAAAAACAACTCCTGAGCCCCTTGACTTTCTTTGCAACACTTACAACAACAACAAAAATGTTCTAATTATGAGAGGCAGTGCCCATGTTGCCATTGTCAAAGCACTGGCCTGAGGCCTCAATGGAGGGAAATTATTCTGTTTTCTGGCCTGTTATGCCTTACCTTTATGGGCATACACAAAAGAGGCATGGGAAATAAATAGCACATAATTTTGCATTTTTATAATAAGTTTGAGACTAAACACTAGGAAACCTTGTCAGCCCCAGCTAAGCTGATTCCAATTAAAGCTCCTGGCAGAGTTCCAGCTGTTTTACTACCTCAAATAGCACTGAACATAACAAGGTTTATGAAGCATTCAAAAGTCAAATACCCTATTAACATAAACATGGAGTGAAATCAACTCGGCGACCAATTTTCAGCTTTCCTTCTTTCTTTCATTTACGTTGAGCTAATCTAAGATGATGTCTGTTTCCTTGCTTCAGTTTCCTTTTTTATGCTTGCTAGAATGCAAAACAAGATTTAGTATTTGAACAGTTGCATGATTTGCCCTGCACACCTACCCCCGGGGCAACTTCATTACAATGCTTCTTATCACATTCTTCTTCTTTTTTAAAATCATTGTACTAGGGGGGTTGTAAAATAGGAAATGGTATGTGCTTCTTTGCTTCTATACTGGATGTCTTAGAAAGCAGTTTGCAAACTGAAGTTTCAGATTTCTGTAACTTTTGAAATGTGCTTCAAAAAGACTTTGTGACCAATTCCATTGAAAATGCAAAGGAAACAAAGGAAAAGTATCTATGGAGATCCAGGATGCAATGAAACAACTGTTGTGTTTCTTATTTTGGACTATACAACTAGGGATGTCAGAGAATTCCATCACAACTGAAAATTAAGGTACTGGAGATTGTGTCAGTTTGCCTGTCCAACTGCAAAGAGGAATGGGCATCATGCAGGCAAATCTGATTAGTATTCACTGTTCCCATTTTCTTTTCAGTTTGCATTTTGCTGCCATTATTTTTTCCAGTATATTATCAATTATATGCCCCACCCACTGAAATGAAAGATGTGGAATAATGTAACAATAATGTAGTTAATTTGTTTATTAAATTTGGCCACAGTGGACAATGGGCCAAATAGCATTGTATTGGCAGAACCTGAACTGCAGTGGAATGGAAACAGCACTGCATGCAACAGATACAGGGCAGAATAGAAAACGATGCCTTTTTACATCCCTGTATACAAGACATTTTGCTGTCTGATGGTTCCTCAAAACAACCTATCAGTAATCAACCTGATTTCCTTGCACAAAGCTTACACTCAGGGATACATAGGAGCATAAGAAACATGGGAATCTGTCTTATACCATGGCAGACAATCAAACTCAAGTTAATCTACCGAACTCTTATCTATCAGCAGCATGGTGCAAATGGGACTGCATTGCTCTCTTGGCTTCCCAACACTGTGGTTTGTTGCTATTTAACAAGAAAGGGAAGGGGTGACATGCTGGGAACTCTGTGCAGTGCAGTGCCAGAAGTGTTGGATTGCCTCTGCAACACTGCATCACAACAATATCCCCTCACCTTGCTCCTCTCCCTCTTGGTAAGTGGCAGTGACCTATAGCATTGGGAAGTCAGGGGAGCAATGCTTTCCCATGGAAATGGCAGGACTGCACCTAGGACATTTTTTACAAAAAGAATGGAGGGCCTCTTCAAAACTGCATGCTTATCCAATTAGCTTTTCACTCTATGTATGCCAGTTAAAGTTAACACACCATCTCTCAATGTTATCTGTTTGGTGGCTGTAGCAAGGAAAGGTCAACCCATGCACAAATTCTTTTCTTTCCTAGCAATAAAAGACTACAAGTAAATCGCACTGCCTACATAGGACATCTGTCCTTGATCACAGTCCACAAATCTTTATTACATTTATTTCATTTATTTTGAAACTTCCACAATTTTCTGCAGCTATTGCACAGACTGATAAACCTGCACTTGAGAATTCCTTTCACAGCAAGTTGTGGAAGAAGAGAGCGCTGTGGATTCAGATAAAAGAACAGAAATCTGGGCCATAATCCAATAAAATCAATATACATTCCCCCCCCCCACATTCATTGGTTTTTTAATCACATGCATAATGAATTTAATCCAAATGGTTCTGGCACTGACAGAGCAAAAGAAGCATAAGAAGAAAAAACTTCAAAGTACACTACAAATATATACATATTTTCCTTGGATAACTGTTTTCAATTGTTCCATACTATATCAAGCCACATTGTTTTCTATTTTTACAACTGTGTTTTAAGAATTTACTACAGAAAGTTCCAAACAGGCTTTTTTTTTTTTTTAATTAGACATCCTGCACAACTGATGGGATTCTGTTATGAGATCCTGAAAGCAGGTCTTCTTGGTAATGGCACACACCCTCTGAAACACCCTTAGACATTATGTTTGTGGGGCAGAACCAGTGGAATGATTTAAATACCTTCTTGTCCTGATGAATCTCTTTAATGATCACCTGAGTATCTTCCAGGAAGGTGCTCTAGCAGTCTCTACCAGGGATGTGCCAGCCAGCGGAGGAGGAAGTCGCTCCGGCACATTGGGCGGCGTGCCCAGGGGCAGGACAAGCTGCCCATGGGGGTGGGGTACACCGTGGGGCCTCCAGGGTCTGCCTGCCTCCTCCCACTCAGCCACCCTACAGCTCAGGGGAAGGCAGTGGGTGGACCATTTGGGCAGCACAGAGCCTGTGTGCACCCAAGCCAGCGCGTCTCTCCCAGGAGAGGGCACTGCAGACCCTGCAGTGAGTGCCACCCATCATGTCCCAATGCCATCACATAGCATCTTCACCCTGGCATGTCCTCCGCCAGGTATGTGGCAGGGTGAAGCATCTTCGCTGCAGTGCATCCCTTTCACAAAGGTAAGGCGGCTCGCAGGGGGGCAGGATAAGTCGGCAGGGGGGCATGCATGTGACATCCTGCATGTGCGACTCCCCTCTCTCCCCCCCCCCCAATGTTGGGGTCTGACATGAAATAAAATCTGAATTAGAAAATGAATGAAGTCAGGACCTTTGCTGCTTCCTTTTGTTGCAACTGGGTGGGCACACACCTGCCCGTTCACAGAGTTGCAAAAAATCCTGGATCCCTCCATTGTTTTGTATGGTTAGCTCTCACTTCCGCCTTAGGGGGAGAAAAAAGTAACGAGATCAAAAAGTAACCAGAGAATTCAATCTCCAGACAATTTGGCTGTCATTCTACAATGCAAAGTGATTTCTCCTGATTCCATTTCTTCCTCTTTCCAGTTTAATCCTTGCTAGTCCTGTCAACAGGAACTTGGCTAGGGGAAATGAAGCAGATGCTGCAGCCACATCTTAATTTAAATTAAGGAAACAAATTCCATTACTTCCAACTCCTGTTACTGAATAATAGCCTTGGTGGTGATGGCATTGCTCACCTCCCAGACTAGAGGTGCAGAAAGTAGGGAGGGGATCACCCTTCTAGCCAGTGTTTAGCACCAAACTGCATGGATATGATTACCCATTTGGGGAGAAATAATGTGTGGAAATAGTCCCATGGCTGTTTATGTTGTCAACCATTCATGAAACAGGGTGCTCCAAATAGCAGAGCATATTTTCCTCATACTCTTTTCCTCCTTTACAAACTGCTATCCAACAGCTCTCTGTTTTATTTGCACTCTCTTGCAGACCAGATTGCTGGGTCTTTATTAATTGGGTCTGGAGTTGGCTAGTGCATCAGGGTAGATGTTCTCCATGCCTCCTGCACACTGAATTTATTATGGGCTTTTAGTCACATCTGCTCAATTGTTCAGTCTGCTAAGCCTAACGTTCACCACAGACACAGAGAGAGAGAGAGGAGGACAGAAGGAGAGAGAGAGAACAATTACAAAATGTCAAGTTATAAGGGGAAATTTGGATTGCTACACTTTCAAATTAAATAAGTGTGCTGTCCTTGCACACAGGACAGAATGAAATCAAGCAAAAGATGGGAATACAAAACAGCAACCCAAAGCAATTGTTCTTTGGGAAGAATCCTTGCAATAGGAGATACTTTTATTAAAGCTTCTGGTCAGGTTGGGGTGCTTATTTTGCTTCAATGCAACCAAGTATTAAAGATTAATAGACTAAAAACACAAAGAGATGCAACATTCAGAGCATGAAGCATCATTAACTAGCAAACAGGATGTTCCTGCATTTCGAATGCCTATTTGAGAAGTGAACACAGTGACTCACACCCAGGCGGATGCTGTTCTTCCACATCTTGTAATGCTGGCAGTTGTCTACCAGGAGTATTGAGTGATTACTGAGGAAGCAGTTGAAAACCACTAGTAGGAAGAGGTACCAAATGGAAATTGTTGGTGGTGACACAGCTTCTTTGCAATAAACTGTTGATACTCTGCACCATATAGTCCACTGGTAGGCAGCAAAATAAATTACATAAGGATTAAAAAAAATGAGTAGAGTTGAAACAAAAATGTTAATATATTTTGGGCAGTATTCAACTAACCCGTTGCACTAGCACAATTTAGCTGTGCAAAATAAGTTCCTTGCCCTCTCTTCTTCCATGTGTCTGCCCACTTCCCTGTATTCCCTTATTTTTGCTCCAGACAGTTTGGGGAGCTGTTCTAAGCTAGTCTTCTGACCTCTGTGCAATAGAGGTCTCTGTCCTGCTGATTGTGTTGAAGGGGTAGTAGTATTTCAATTTATGGTTCACTTGGCATGTAAGGACTCTCAAAGTGTGCAGAAACTTTGAAAACATACAGCATGGCATTAAAATCCAAAAAAAGAGAAATGCACTGGAATTAAAGTCACACAACAACCTATAAGACAAACAGCAGCAAAAACTTCAGCAGCAAAACACATTATCAACAGACAGTAAAATCTTCATAACCCATCAAATGCCTAGGAGAAGAGATCATTTTTTCACCTGGCATCAAAAGGATATTAATGATGGTTCTGGCCAAACCTCACTGGGGAGAGCATTGCACAAACAGGGAGCTACAATTGAAAAAGCTTCTCCTTTGTCAAAATCACCCAAACTTTCCTCAGAAAGGGAATTTAGAGAAGGGTCTCAGATGAAGATTCAAGGGACTTGGGTGAGTTTGACTGCCACTCTGATCGGTTTCTGAATGTGAGCTATGGATGCTGCCATCATATCTTGGCCTCAAGCGGCAACTGTCTTGGGACAGCCCTGGATGGAGAGAAGAGTTCTTGCACATATACAAACATAACTGATTCACTTCTGTGAAATACCACCAGCAGGAGACCAATGGCAGAGGACCAGATGTGCAGATATGACTGGTTATAAGTGCTGCTCTTCATTCCAGCAGGTCATAGCATTCAGCCATTATAAAGGCCAAATTATGCATTCATAATATCATATTTATTTCAGGGGCTCACTTTTTTAGAACCTTTTTAATTAATTAATTTTTGTGTAATGGGAATATCTTGTTAATGCTACTGCCTTAAATGCTTCCAATTTAGATGCCTTTCAAATACAAGGCAGAACTGAAAGACCCCCAGAAGGACTAATTTATTAAAGGTAGAATAGTTGAGATAAGTGCTTTCATGCAGCTCCAAACCCACAACTATCATACAAAATACATGCCTCAGAAAGTCTGAAGGCCAGGTGTGTCATTACTTGAAAGGCTTATAGGTCTCAAGCAGCTCATGTAGAGGTCAATTAGTACAAGGAGAAGGATTAATACTGAAGAAGCAAAACATAAGAAACTTTGCAATGGAGCTAGTAAAATATATGCTAATTGCCTTGCCTCAATCCCAGCTCTGAAATAATCTAATTCATAATGCAGAACAGGTTGACTGGTGTCAGGCTAATGTCTCAGTAAAGCATCTTAGCTTTCTGAGAGAAAACATACCATGTTTCCCCTGTGTGTTACTTCATTTATAGGTTGCTTGATTTAAAAATAAAAAATAAAAAGCAGATGTTTGATTTGGGGAACTGACGGCAGTTCAGGAGAAATTTTTGATACATTAAAATTCAAAGAGCAAGATAACAGGACTCAAAAGAGTTTTTGGAACAAGACTTGGTCTGGTAGCTCCAATGTTTTCCCTCCCCCATTCTAATTAGATAATTAGCAGGTAAGGCAAGAAGTTCTGGTATTGATTAGCTCTTGGAAAACATTCCCCCCAAAACAAGAAAGAAAAGTGTAATTTTCAGGCCGTTTGGTAATGCGATCAGCCAGGTCACCTTTGAAAAATTGGCAGCTGCATCACATAAATAAGCTGCATTGCCTTTGCGTTTCTCGTGGTCTCTAGGAGACCTAGCAAATATGAAATAGCATCATTAATCAGAGGGAAAATTGAGACACAATTCACAGGGATTATACAGCTCAAGTAGAAAGAGTCACGCTTCATGGTATATGCCTTTTTAAAAAAATATTTCAGCTAATCCGCAAGGAATTTTTCCTGTGCATGCCACATTGAAATGAATTGGAAGTTCACAAGATAATCACAGAATCATAGAGTGGAAGGGGCTTCAAAGGCAACCGAGCCCAGCCCCCTGGTCATGCAGGAAGGACACTACTTCAACATCCCTGATAGATGGCCATCCAGGCTTTGCTTGAAAACCAATAAACGTGATCCTGTTTCATGATCAAACTGTCAGGAGCTCAGCCTACACTCGAGCAGGACCCTGACTGGCATGTTCTCTCCCTCCTGGTCGATCGTTCGGGAGCTTCAAAAGCTTTCTTCAGCCCGAACATCACAGTGACCAATGCCAACAGATATCAGCACACTTGGGATCTGCAGAGTCTTCGCAGTTTGCGTAACAGACCTCAGCAACTGAGCATTTTGGCTAATCTACTTTATTTACATATAAACACACATGGAGCACTGCAACATGGCTCCCTCTCTCTCTAGCATCAGACAGCAAAAAGAAAAAGAACAAAGGACAATAGTCCCATTTCACGAAACACAGTGCAGTGGTACTGAAGCGAACACAACCTGCGTCTGTGAGTGTGCGGGTCGCAATTCACAGCGTCTGCGTATGCGCGTGACATCATTTTGAGCATCTGCGCATGCACAAGTTCCGTTACTTCCGGGTCTCCGTGGAGCATAACCTGAAAACATATTTAACCCAAGGTATAACTGTAACACAAACATCCTGTTTCCATCACTTCCCACACTGTGGAGTCAAAACATATACCGTCATGTGATAGACAACAATCCCATGACTGCAATCATGGAGCAGGAATTCTAACACAAACACCATATATTCCATTCATAAGTTATTCCTCTTCTTTAAGTTCACTCCAAGTCACATCACCAATTCACAGCTCTTTCCCTTCCCCAAAATCTGAAGGGAATTTCATTGCAAAGACTAAGCCCACCAAGGAACATTCAGCATTTTTCTTAAGTCCCTGATCACCCTTCAAGCTTGTCAGGCAAAGCCATAGTAATAAACCCATTCATGCTCATAAAGACAGCTAGGCTCACAAAACCAATTTTGTAAAATAAAGAATATAGCATTTAAAAACAACAACACACACACCTTTTTAGGATCAACATGAAACAAAACACCCTGGCTATAAAAAGCCAAAGCTTTGGGCTTAACAGTTTAAAAAAATAAAAATAAGGTTGCATTTTTACAAGCTGAAATAATTTGATTACAAATATTTTGTTTAGGAAAAGTCATTCCAATTAACCGGGCAGAAGTGTTTTTAATTAATGGTTTTTAATGTAAGTAGGAGTGTGCACGAAAAAGAAATGTTTATTCATTTGTGCACGTCACATTCATGTTGTTACTCACTTGTCTTCCCTATCTTCTGTTTTTGCTTTCTTTAATTAACCAGTATTTGACCTACAGCTCATCTTTTGACTGTAGGGAGGCTCTGACACAGGGGTCAGCAAACTTTTTCAGCAGGGGCCGGTCCACTGTCCCTCAGACCTTGTGGGGGGCCGGACTATATTTGGGGGGGGTGAACAAATTCCTATGCCTCACAAATAACCCAGAGATGCATTTTAAATAAAAGGGCACATTCTACTCATGTAAAAACACGCTGATTCCCGGACTGTCCACGGGCTGGATTTAGAAGGTGATTGGGCCAGATCCGGCTCCCGGGCCCCTGGGCCTTAGTTTGCCCACCCGTGCTCTGACAACTCTCTCCACATATAGAATGAATGCATGGAAGGAGTCAAGAGGCTTGCTCCACAACCACCATGGCCACAATCCCCTGACACCCATTTGTTCAACATACATCAGAAGAAATTCTAAGTACAGTGGTACCTTGGGTTACATACGCTTCAGGTTACATACGCTTCAGGTTACAGACACCGCTAACCCAGAAATATTACCTCAGGTTAAGAACTTTGCTTCAGGATGAGAACAGAAATTGTGCTCTGGCGTCGCGGTGGCAGCGGGAGGCCCCATTAGCTAAAGTGGTGCTTCAGGTTAAGAACAGTTTCAGGTTAAGAACAGACCTCTAGAATGAATGAAGTACTTAACCCAAGGTACCACTGTACATACCAATGTGCATTTATAGAGCTTTTTCACAAGAAGGGAAGCCTTGACCTAGTAAGGCAAGGCTCTCCTTGCTTGAAGAAGCTCTGCATGCATATGCTCTTATATGCAGGGAACTTCAGATGTGCATCAAATGTATGGATGCTTGAGGAGCATGAGTGGTCACATGATGATAGTGCAGGGTAGAGCCAGGCCATATGGCCCCACAGCACCTTCTATACATTCCTTCTATGCATGGGGGTGGGTGGGTGGGGGTGTTGAGTGACACACACTCTCTCCCTGATGTCTCCCTCTGGTCCTTGGTCCTTCTTTGCCTGATCTGGTGCATGCCCCTAAAAGTCTGTGGGAATGTTTTAACGCGATACTGTTTTAAGACTGAAGATGATTTATGGTTTCATTTTGCTTTGTTGTGTATTTGACAGCTTGATTTGTGAACTGCTCCGCGTTTTCTAAATGAAGAGTGGTATTACACGTGGACTAATTAAGTAAATAATGCTATCTCTTATCTGAGGCATGATGCAGGGACAAATGCCAACAGCAACAGAAACTGCCGCGCTGAATGCTGTTACCATTGATACGTGTGGCTTGGATTCAGTGTTCTGCTTTAGCTGTTAAGCAGCTCGTTTTACCTGATTGGAAATCTTACTCTCCACCTGATACTAAGGACTGGGTAGAGGAACTCATAAAACAGGCAAGATCAAATGACATATCTTACTATATAAAACTTTTGTAGCCCACACACAAAAAGTCACCACGCTACAAGAGGATGTTTACCAAAGGCTGTTTGAAAGCCCTGTGGTTCATGATTGAGCTTCCTACCTGTCACATTTGGCATGTCAGAAGTGGGGAAAATAAAGATCAGCCCCTCCAGTCATAAAAGATTCCTCATCCCTGCTTTAAGGGATGGGGACGGTGCATTTGGGGCAAGCTGTAAGGAGAGGGAGGGAGGGGATTGGCAAGGTCAAATGGGGTTAGTCGTTGGTGATCAATGTGTGCAGTCCCTAGAATGTAGAAATACCTTGCCTCACCTTGCAAATATTGCCTAGGCAAAGGCTGTAACCCAATTTCAGTCTACACAAGTTTAAAGGGCAGATGTGTCCATCTTGAAGTGGAATTTCTCTAATTTTTATATGCACCACCCATATTGTTCAAGTATCCCCACGTTGGATATTTGTCTAATACTTCAACTACTTAAATCTGCCATTCTTACTTCTTCTCTTTCCTATTTGGAAATTTGTTTTGAAAAATTAAAAACTGGCCAATCCACAAATACATAAATAAATAGTCATCAAATAGCCATGCATTTCAATGCAATGAAAGAATAAGAATGCTTTCCAGGAAGAAAGACTTGGAGAGCAGAGGCATTTCTGGAGCTGATTATAAAGGTAAAGGGACCCCTGACCATTAGGTCCAGTCGTGACCAACTCTGGGGTTGTGGCGCTCATCTCGCTTTATTGGCCAAGGGAGCCGGCGTACAGCTTCCGGGTCATGTGGCCAGCATGACTAAGCCGCTTCTGGCGAACCAGAGCAGCACACGGAAACGCCATTTACCTTCCCGCCAGAGCGGTACCTATTTATCTACTTGCACTTGACGTGCTTTCGAACTGCTAGGTTGGCAGGAGCAGGGACTGAGCAACGGGAGCTCACCCTGTCGCGGGATTCGAACCCCCGACCTTCTGAATCGGCAAGTCCTAGGCTCTGTGGTTTAACCCACAGTGCCACCCGCGTCCCTGGAGCTGATTATGGATGCAACTTACTAGAGCAGTTTAGTCTGTCTCATTCAGTCAGTCTTTTTACACTTAACTATCAGAAGTACTTGAGACACCTGTGGCATTTGCAGCACATCTATGTGGACTGGATTTTGTCCCCTTCTTCACAAGGGTCTGTAGAAAGATCTGCACTCTTACCTAATAATAATTTATCCTTCTCTCCACAGTATCAGTGTGGAGAGACTGTCAGTGTTAACAAACCTTCCTCTTTCATATATATATCAATAATTTATTTTAATAGAAAATTGGTTGCAACCCATGTTAGCTTTCCTCAGAGTAGACCCATTGAAACTGATGAGCATTGCTAGCTTACATCCTTTACTTTTAATGGGTCTACATTGAGGAAAGCTTATTTGGATGCATCCTCACCCTGCCTAACGGCTGGGCCAGTCCTATCTGATCTCATCCAACCACTGAATAATACCATATAGATATACTGAACCCAATAAGCCGAATTACAGGATACTGTATCAACTAGAAGCCTGAAATCATCTTATTATGTTATCTGTGCCTATAACCTTATAGTAATAGATTACACCATGCCAATTTGTTGGTTTTTACCTGTTGTTTTTGTTTCCTTTAAGCACCATATTATTTTGATTGATGGATTGTTCTATTAATCATTGGGTAAACTACCTTGTGGCCATCTATGGTGAAAAACAGTTTATAAATATTGGAAATAAATAAATAAGGAGCTAGCCCTTTCCATTATATCAGGTCTCTCCCCACTCTCAACCCCGATAAACTTTTCCTATAATGCCCCCTTTTGCTGCAAAGTTATGGGGATGACTCAGAATTGCTGGAGCAGCACAAATCATCTCCTTGCACTGGCTCAGAGGATCTGTTTTAGCATTCTACTTAAATGCAGCTCTAAAGATCATTTTAGAATTAATTAAGATTTTATTCTAGGTTGTTCTGGGCATGGAGGGCATCCTGGAGTTCATTAGCATCATGCTAGAGTCAGTCACTCAATCCAAAAGAGATAAATGCAATTAAGATCCTCTGCATATAAAGGCAGTGTCTAGACCACGCTGATCAATTATTTCATTTAATTATATCTTTGTTTTCATAACTGAGCTTTAATTTACTTTGAACTGGGTAGTCTATGATTGCAGTATTGATTTATCCTGGCACAATAAATCGTATGTAATTTATTAGCTTGTATATCATCGGACATATTTTGCTTTACCTTTAAATTATGCACCCTTACACTGTCATCTTTAGCTCAATTCAGGCACTTGGCCACACACCGCTGCTGACACATAATTGACATTAGTCTGAAGGTGGCACAAGCATGCATGGAGGGACCTCTGTACATGTGTTCTCCTCACCCCCTTTGCACTGATGCTGATCATCTACTGGCCTGGGGAGCCTTGCTAGCTCACAAGAACCCCTTTGCACATTTGTACTGAAAGCCTAGACAAGCCAATGCTTTTTCAGCCATCATCTCTAAGTTTCATACCATAAATGAACATCTGAAGTGCTCATCAAATTCACAAAGGCACATTCACAAATAACAGCAGCCAGAGAATATTTATTAGTACACTGAAAAATTTGCTTGTATAGTTTCACTTCCAAGTGAAGGACATAATCCGATGCTTTTCTTAACATGTTTTCCCTTCAGATCAGAATGACAGATCTTGACTGACTGTAATAATTTCAATCTTTGGATACACAGAGTTCCGTGCATCTACAAAATGAAATGCAGCCTATCAGAGATTATATCTACTCTGAGGCTCCGTGAAGATGGTTTTTCCATAAATTAGCTTTATCAAAAAAAAAAAAAAAAGCCTCCAAATCATGATATAAAATCAGAACCATTTAAAATGAGTAGCAATGCCATATTCTGATTAGAACTTACTACAATTTGTCACAAGCATGATATTTGATCTTATGGGACAAAAAGTAGAAAATATGATTTGACAAGAACCAGGTTTTTTATCAGCAGATTTGGGAAATGGAAATCTATTCTAAGGAAGAAATATTTATTGTTTCAAAATATATACCTTATATTTTAAATAAGTTCATATATTTTATAGCATACATTATGCAACAGAATCCCCAGAACTACTGACTGATGGGGAGAATCCTGAGGGCAGAAGTAGAGAACCTCAGGCCTCGAAACTGAATACAGTCCCCCAGGTGTCTCTATCCTGCCACCAAAACTCTCCCAGGCCAGGCTCATTCCATGCCATGACCCCTCTCACCTGACCACACCACTCACAAGGCCTGTTTTTAGCTGGCTGGAATGTGATTCTTCCCTCTCACTTGAACTGTGACATTGCCTCTTCTTGTCCAGATAACGGGTGGGAATCTGCGTACGTGTAGAAACCTCTGGCTTTTGCCTTGCTGGAATGTAGCCTACTATGCAATGGTAAAAGTTGCATGCTTTGCTCTACCTATATTTGCTTCTGGTCCCACTCACTTTTGTTCAGGCCATACTGGAACATGTCCCCCCGAATATCGCCCATGAAGGAATATGACCCTTGGGCTCAATTCCTTCCCACCCACTCTGCTTTAGAGAAACGCAGTATCCATACCCCAGGTCCTTAGAACATCATTGCCTGTGGATGCAAGTCCATGTAATTTGGGAAATGAATCTCCTGATATTACCCCCCCCCCCTTTGCTAAAAGCAGCTGATTTGAATTAGATATGTGGTAATAGAAAGGAGGTCCAATCATTTCTCACCTTTCTACAGCCCTGATCCTGATTATCCATATTGGGCAAAAGAAAAAACACTTCAAGAAATGCCTTGACACTTCTTATGTTGATGTATTTACCCTTTGTGGCTAACTACAGCTTCAGGAGGACAAGTTGGTTTGGGTCTGGGACACAGAGGAAAAGGATAAGCTCTTCCCACAATCTCCATAGGAGATAAAGTGTGGCCTTCAGATATGAGGCTGCACTGTCTTTTCCTTCATTATGATCTCTTCCCTTTCCCAAGTGGATGAAATCAGAGAATAGCATGAAAATGGAACATTATTCCCACCTACTGTGTACAATAAGATATTGGGGGGAGAGAGAGAGCAGTGGAATCATGTCTGCCTAAGGCAGCAAAATATTTTGAGCTAATGCTGATGGTGTGTTTTCAAGCCTTTCTTCCAAAATGGCTGCTGTCTCATCAGACTTACCCTTGTAAAGCTCCATTGCTTAGAGTAATGGTCACCCTTTCTAAAAGGAGGAAAGGGAGATAGCCATCATTATTCATATCATTATTCAAAGGTTTGTTAGAAAAAAAAACTGGAACGTAGGCATAAAACAGTGTATGGCTTTAACTGAGATCAAATGTGTTCATCACAAATAACCGAAGGAATTTCGCTTTTTATTTTATTATTTCAACACTGGTGAGTTCTCATAGGCTTCAGCACAAAATGTTGCTTCCATTAATTCATTTTCCAATATAACAAACAGTCACTTCCCTGAGTAATGTGGTCATTTGAACAGAGTTGTGTGAAAAATTGTCCTGTTAGATGTTTGGCAAACATTCAAACTTTTCATATAATTAATTCAAAGTACCGAATTTCCATCTTCACATGAATTTTTCACTGTGATTAAATACTTGTTTACCAATGCATGAAAAATGTGTACATTTGCACATTAAGCTGGTACATTTACAACAGAAGCCTATGCATGTTTGCTCAAAACTGTGCCCCACTGAGTTCAATAAGATTTACTCAAAAGGAAGTACTTTCAAGACCTGCTCCTGTTGCTTTGTATTTATTTGTTGTCATACAAAAGGTCTGTTTGGATGTCACAATTCAGAAGAGCAAAAAGTTTCAACCCAGGCTACATTTTACAGTGCACTTCTCAGGTACTCCTCAATTTTTGAATATCTCGGGGATATTCAAGTTTGTTTGTTTTGAGCCAACCATAGTTAAGATGCACAATGGTACATTGTCTTCAGACAGAACAACAAACTGCAGATCATCAGAATGGAAGTGAAAGCTTCCAATCTTACAGTGGCTGGATCAGAAGACATAGGAAGGGGAGTATGCCCATGATAACCACTAGGTTATCATGACATTCAAGTCATCTCGCATCATCTTGGCCTAGCTATGTCTCTTTTATTTTATTTTGATTTTGATTTATTTAGAAACCAAAGTAATAGACACCCTTTGGGCTATGTGCCTTTCTCTATCACAGAAGCATATACTTGAAGCAGTATTTTTAAGATATCATCAAGGCAGCACCCACATGGAGTCAACATAGAGCTAATTGTCCATCTGAAAATATTCTTAAAGCATCATGCAAAGAGAATATACAATTTTGCTATTTTTCAGTGTCTAATGATCTAGCTTTAATATTAGAATTCTGTGACTTTTCACTTCTGCATTAGTTGTCAAAATTGACAAAGGAATGGTCTTCAGCTAATTGCCTAAAATGATAAAAATATCAAGCAAGCCGTTATCCAGTCTTCAAAGAATTCATCCTAAGAAATATACTGTCAGATGCTGACTTTTGCTCACATAAATGAGGCACAGTTACATGACATATAGGGCCATCTGCAACATGAGGAAACAGGACTATGACTGATTTAAATTGTATTGTGTATATAATACCATTTAATCTGGAATGTGTTTCATCCTGGAAGACCACCTAGGTATTTTACGGTATGAAAGGAGAAATACATCACCTCCTTTAAAGGCCGCGTTAAACATAAAACATTTAGCAAGGCAGTGAAATGGGTGTCTTGCATTGGAAGATCTGAAAGTCTAGCACATATTTATAGTGGGAAGGGAACACATAACTCTCAGTTGGACTAGGAAGAACAGGGCAATGTCTACATCACAATATTTGACCATCTCTGCTGGAGTGTTCTCTGCTAGTATCTCTCCCCCCAAAGAAAGCCAAGCCCCAGGGGGAAATTAATTGACTCCCTGAACTAGAGTAATAGAAATTGAATTGAATTCATTAGGACAAAATTAAGGTCATGCATTTTGTGACTAATGCCAAATGTTAATCAGCTAGGAAATGAGAGACCTGTGGATCTTGACTAATTATAACTTTGCTATCAGTCTCCCAATAACAGGTGGCTGCCAAAATGGTGAAGGAAATTAATCTATGAATAAAGTGGAGCATACTTAGTAGCAAGTGAAATATTATCTTGTATAGTAGAGTAATATCCAGTAACAAAGTGAGTCATAACAGGAAGGCTCTATTCAGTTTTCAGATTATTGTGTTAGTCAGTTGTAGCAACACACACACACACACAGAGAGAGAGAGAGAGAGAGAGAGAGAGAGAGAAAATATGTCATTTTTAGGCTGCAATCCTAATTGTATATTCCTACTGAATAGGGTTTAGTCCCAGTGAAGTGGAGTCAGGATTGCAGCCTGCACTCTCAGTTCATTAGAGTTTTAGCTGTATTGAATTGGGAGCTAAAATGTATTTGTTAAAAAATTCCCATTTGTGGATTCTGATGTCCAATATTTGTACAGTATTTCCTTAATGTTCAAATATTTTTTCTTAATGGTATGTATTTTATTATTCATATGGCAGTATTGTACTTGGAGTGGCATTCAGTATTGGACCATATTGATAGGTGATATGTAATGCATATATCAATGGTTATCATCTGCTATTTTCCATCCAAAAGAAAATCAACTCTGAGTTTGAACTTTTACAGGATGTATTTAACATAATTGCAAGAGACATGAAGGGGAAGTCCTATTGACTGAGCAGAAATCTGTTGTGCAAATAAATTGGTACAGTTAGGTATAATCCTAAAATACAGCACATTTTTTAAAATTCTATAAAATTCCCATCCATCTCTCTCTTTTATTATCTCTTTCTCAGAGAAGGCAAATAGCAGCAGCAGCAGCATTAACTTACTGATCAACCCTTTTGGGGGGTTTGGGGTTATATAGATATAAACCATGACATATAGTCATACAAAAACTTACTCAAATTTGAATCAAGATGCCTTCCTATCCCACAAGCTGCAAATGGAAAAGAACAATAGGCAGACTAAGTTTCATTTCCTATATCTTCCCCCATATCCTTATCTTTATTCCAATTTGTATCCTTTCAGAAAACTATGACATAATATTCATCCATTTTTATGGCTGACACAATGTTTGCCAGTTAACATATTCTTGTTTTTCAAAGCATTTCTCCCAGTGTGTACCAGGACGACTAAGAGTATCCGATTTAAGTTTGGTTTCAATCCAGTTACTGTAATGACTAATTAAGGTCAGGCCTTTTATCCCAAAAGAGATAAGATGTTAATCAGGCAATACTGTCAACTATGTTGGCTTAAGATGACCCCAGCTGGGGTTGTAGACTTAGTTCATGTGAGACTCACAATTGCCTATTTGGACCAGTTCCTTTAAAACTATGTATTACCAAGGACATCTGTTAATTGTATGTTGTCTTGTGGTTTTTGTTCTTCATCAATTGCATCTTGAAGTAACTTTATCCAGGCTACATCAAAGAAGAACAAATTCAAAGTGGGGAAAATACAAATGAAGGTCAAATAGACGTTGAGGCCTTTTCTATGGAGCAGAAAAATTAAGACATCACACATTTGCAGGTGAGTCAGTGTAGAGGAGTAGGCTTCAACAGGGACCTCCACAGTCATATTGACCTGGAAGAATTTCCTTATAACTTAGTGGCTCCTGTTTCCAGCTACGGTCTGGGATGGTGAAGATACCATCTCCAGCAGCCACTCAGCTCTGTTGTATCTGCTTTTTACCTCCCCAGGTGGTAAGGAAGATGGCTTCATGAGAGTCAGGGGACTTGAGCTTGAACTAGGGATGCCAAACTGACTATACAAATATGAGGATATATGAATTGTACAATAAATATATATATATTGCCTTCACAGTGATCTAACTGTAGTCAGTAGGCACATTTGAAATTTTGAGAATGTTCTGTGGACAAAATGCAACACATTTGATGGATAACTTAAAATCTGATCCATAGGGTTGGGAGTGTAAGTGGTTGGAGGGCAGATCAGAGGAAGGAGAAATCCCATTCCATGAGTGGAAGTCCATGATACACTGGATTTCACCCATTTCTTTTTAACCCATTTTATAATCACATTAATAAAGTTGTGGCCTGTGCAATGTGAGAGGCTACAGGTGAACACTGCACTGGCTGAATGATTAGCAGTTTGATCCTAAGAATGGTTACTCAAAAGTATATCCCCTTGCTTCAAAGGGGCTTGTGGTGCAATCCTAACCATTAGGATTAGGGATACCAGTGGGTCTGACTTCCCTGTAAGTGGGTACAGGAGTGCAACCGTGCACCTCAAAAATATACATAGGATTTGTTGTGTATTGAGTCAAAGGATTTTATATCTGTATTATTATTGTCTGTATTTGCATTAGGGTAAAGTAACTGCCTTTTGGTTCCAGAGGGTACAGCTACTATTGGTTCATTTAAGCTGCTGTATTTGGATCCTCTGTCTTATTGGTTGCCTCCAAAAGGCAGGACTGTGATTGCCTGATATTGTTCCCTCCAAAATGTATCCTTTCTAGCTAGTTCCCTGTCCCTATAAATGTAGCTCTCCCCTCCTCAAGTTTCAGTCTTGTTGCGTTAATAAAGAAGTGTTACTAGAGAACTGTCTCCAGCATATTATGTCAAGAGAGCTGAAATCACAAACCCCACGTCACAACAACTGGCGACGAGGATGGGATCCGGAATGCTGAGGAGCGGTTAAACGCAGCCCTGCCTCAGAGTCCGGATTGTAGCTAAGAACAAGACTCACTGGCCAGCTGAGAAGACGACCCTGCCCACAGGACAATGGAGAGTCCAAGGGTATTGGAGCCCTTCCAGCCATCAGAGCCCCACACGTGGGAAGACTACGTCGAACGCTTCGAGTTCTTCACAGTGGCTCAAGGGATCACCGATGCCAGCAAAAGAAGGGCCACATTCCTGAGCTACTGTGGGCCTGAGACCTTCAAGCTGGCCAAGGCATTGCTTGCCCCAGCGAAGCTAAGTGAGACATCTCTCAAAGATATTCTTGCCTGCCTAACAAGCCATTTAGCGCCTACTAAGACCAAGATGGCCCGGCGGATGGAGTTTCATAAGAGGCAGCAGCGTGCTGGGGAGTCTGTATCTGCATTTCTAGCTGAACTGCGGAAGCTCGCTCAGCACTGCGACTTCCAAGATCTGGAAGAGACTCTCCTGGATCGGTTTGTCGGTGGTCTGAGCAGCAAGAAAGCCAGAAGACGCATCGTGGCTAAAGAAGAGGTTACCCTTGCTTCAGCCTTGAAGAAGGCCACCGCCACGGAGAATTATGAAAGAGAGGAGCTTGATGCCAGTCGCAGGGCCCCTAAGCCACAGATAGAAGTTGCACATGCCATGGACGAGCTAGAGGCTACTCCGAGCCAGAGCCCAGTTCGTGGGGTCGAGTCAGTGCGTCAGGCCTGCACAGTGCACAAAGATCACCGAGGCAGGTGCCCTGGTTGTGGCGGAAACCATGAGCGGAAGAGTTGTCGTTTCCGGGATGCTATGTGCCGGACGTGCGGAAAGACAGGTCACATCGCCAGGGTCTGTAGATCGGCGGCGTTGGGAGCGACAGGAGCACCTAGACTGGAGCATCGCAGATCGGCCACAGCAAACCATGTTCTAAAGGACTGCAACTACGTAACGGAGATCAACGGGAGGGTCGTGCAGTTTCCAGCGCAAGGCAAGGCACACGTCAAGGTGAAGATTGAGGGTCAGCTGTGCGACATGGAGGTGGACTCCGGATCTGGATTCACAAACCCCACGTCACAACAGGATTATACTATAAAAGAGTTTGAAGGTGTCTGTACAGTCCTTTCACTTAACATCCATCCATATGTTACAGTTATTTTTGTCACCAGTGTCCAGTAGTTGACATTTCCCTTTGGTTAGGAGGAAAAAAACATACCGTAATTGAATTATATGAGATGCTGAACATATGTATCAACACTCGACTTTCAAAAGATGTCATGGAAGCATCTGCTATCTTATATTTTTATATAATAATTGATACTACATATATATGTGTGTGTGTGCGCGCACACACATACACACACACACACACACACACATATATATTTTCTACTTCACTTGTCAGCCTCTCAGTTTTCAGGCCTGTCTCCCCCGCCTGCCTCTGAAATTTCCATAAATCTAGGGTCAAACAAAACTGACACTTCTGAGATTATTATTTTTTCAAATATAAACATTTGTCTAGAAAATTGTGTTAACAACTATAAAGTTCTATGCCACAAAAGTTGAGAACTAAACTTAATTCCTGGCTGCTGTTCAAAATCCATTTTCATTATGGGTTTCCTAGCTGTCGGTGTGACTAAAAGTGAAATAGATTTGTGTCTGAAAACTTAAACTAAGCTTCCTCTATTCATTTTGTAATTTTTGAAAAACTAAATAAATAACTAAATAAAGACCAAGTACACTTTCTTTTTCTCTCTCTCATTTTGGTGCCTTAGGAAGCTGGTGGGAGAGGGAACTCAGCCTAATTAGAATATGTGGAAGATAACTTGAGTCAGCAAGGCAGCTACAGTAGTTGGTAACTGTCACTTGATTACTCTTGAAAGTTGATAAAAATCAAAAGTAGTGATTGCCCTCCACAGGTATTAGATATCCTTGCTGCTTTAGAAACACAATCACTGCCTCACAGGAGGCCTAATCAGCAGCTACCTGTAATCTCACTGTAAGCTGGAAAAGCCCATTAATGAAACATTCATGCAGCTTAATGGCAGAGCCATAACAACAATGCAAGCCACTCCTTTCACATTAACAAATGCTCTGAGGGCATTTAGGTTTCCTCAAAATTAACATCCTATCTATATTTCTGGAGCTCTTGCCAGTGAAAGAGAGGTTCACAGGTGAAAGGACTGAGGGCCCATCATGCCCTCCATGACAGCAAACCTAGCCTCTGAGGATGCACTTCAAAAGGGACTGCAGTAAATCATTGCCCTCTGAAGACTGACCCTGTATGATGTCCATGTTTCCACGTAGCCTCAGTAGGGATGTCAGAGAATTCAAACGAAAATGAAAATGAGAGCAGAAATTGCCAGTGTTTACCTATATGTACTGTATCCAGAATGAAAATCACATCTGTGAATATGATCAGTATTCAGTGTTGTTGCTTTCCATCTGCAAACAAGGCATAATTGATTGTTTTTCCCCCCATTTGTATTGTTTCCTTTGCACTTATTAAGTTTTTATATATGTTGGAAGCTGCCCAGAGTGGCTGGGCCAATCCAGTCAGATGAACAGGGTATGATGATAATGATGATGGTGATAAATGGGATGGGAAAATCTAATGACAACATAATTTATGTGTTGAAGTGTAATTTAATCACAGCAAGCAGTGAGGTGAATTACATAGTTCTAGGTGGGAAAAGATCTGCAGTGGAATAGAAACATTGCTTCATGTGATGAATGCAGGACAGAAGAGAAAATGATGCCTTCTTACATCCCAAGACCCATGTTACAGTTTTTGGTCTAAACTTCACATATGAACTGATTGTAAAGGAAATCTCTTCACTATGAATGCTGACACTGCCCTCCATGGTCCTAGCTTATAGACAATTGCACCCTGGTGGATTTGTCATAGGAGAAGCAGCAAATCATTAAATGCGTATACAGACTCCCAGCACCATCATTAGGAACCAGTTTGTCCTCTTATGTCCTCTTGTTGCATCAGTCAAAAGTTGATTGCGGGGTGCATATTCTAGGTTGAAGAAAAGTGTGTGTCTGTGGATGTGGATGCAAAGCTGACTCCCTGTCAGTTGCCCTGCAAATAATTTATCGAAGGGAAGGTAAATTAAGTGGTTGGATCCCTCTGATCTACCATTTGCCGAGCTGCAGCAAAAGCCAATGCAAAGGATCAGGCAGGAGGGTGCTTATTCCCATAAGTGGGAATCCCACAATCCAAAAGCAAATGCACAAATCCAAATGCAATTCAAATGCAACCACTTTGCCTTCCTGTAGGTATTAAGCAAAATGGGCCATGGCAGATGGAAGAGGACAAAGGAGGAAGAACAAATAGAAGTCTAGAAGGCTGTCAGCCAGGGATGGAGGGTGGATGTGTTTCCCTTCTGACTCTGGATAACAGAGAAGGGAATGCAGAACTCTTCACATTCCCTCCTGCAGACCGCCGGCCCTAAACAGGGTGGAAGGGGAAGACTTTGACTGGCCAAAGGGAGGTTGTGAACAGGAGAAAGTTGGTGGAGGACCTAGAGGCAGTGGGGCAGGACACAGTCTCATTTGAGGCATGGCAGACCCATAAGGCAAAAGAGTATTGTGAATAAGCTTATCCCACTTCATCTTTAAAAGTTTGGCTGGTGGGGTGTGTCAACTGTTGGGACATTTTCATTGCTTCCCTTAAGATATGACTTGCTCATGTACCTTGAACTCTTCACTTCTGGACCTTGTGCTTGTGGCTGAGCCTGAGCTGTTAGCCTCAACAAAGGTCTCTTCTTCACTCTCAAGTAAAAGTTGCTGTTATTGTGTTTTGGGATGGGAGTCTAATAGTGCTTATTGTTCACAATCAGATACCCAAGGCAGCTTATAGCAAATAATAAACTACAGTTATATTATGGCTGTTTCTACCACATCTGACAAATGGCATTCCCTTTCCTCAGCTTGCACGAGGTCACCGTGGCTATTCCCTTGCTTCTCCTCAGCTGGTGGCAGCTGGGTAGTCTGATGACTGGCTGTGTGCACCTTCCTCATTTCTCCCACAGACTACACATATTTTTATTGTCCAAATTGAAGTCCCCCACCCCCACCCCATCTTAGATTTGCCTCCAAACAGCCTTCAAAGAAAAGCTCAGTAAAACCAAGTCTGGGGACTTTGTTAAGTCTGCAGCTTTAGAACTCATGGGCATATTTGAAATGATGGCAAACAAGGTATTTATTCCATATATTTAAAGACTTGCCTGATTTTTAATGCATGTTGTGTTTAAAATTCCTGAAATATATTTCCTTATTCAGTGCTTTTAAATATTGAACTCTTGAACCTAGGCTTCTGTTAGTACATTAAGCTCTTTAGCTGTAAGGCTTGAAATTATCAGATCCTTGGCGATAAGAGCTTAGTGCGCAGCTTCTTGTTGAATTCCTTTTGACAATTCAATACCATTAAACTTCCAGTGGATTAAACAAGGCCATATGGGAAATGATAATAAACTGAATGAAACTAGTGGATGAAATTGCTAGTGCTAGTATCAAGTGTCAATCTAGCTACACTTCTTGACTTACAATTAACCTACCAGGAGTTTTGCTGTTCTGCCCTTACCCTCCCTCTCCACTTGAGTAGCAGACAATTGGATATGTGTTGGCAAATGGTGTACATCAATTATACAGTTCATTCAGAAAAAAATAGAATTAACTACATATAGTTTATATTACAGTGATTTGCACACAGTGGGTTGATATTTACCATAGGACAGGTTGTGCCAGATGAAGGGGTAAAGTAGAATTGAGCCTTAGGATGTGGACAGGATGAATGTAGCAGTGACTATGTGCCTTCTTGATTCCTGCCCAACAAGCCTGGTAAACTCTAATAGGAAGGGAAATAATGGATGGGTTCCATGGAGTGTTCAATGCCTCACTATGGGGGGGGGCGTTATACCCACGACCTTGAAAGAAGCACTGGTGCTGTCTCTCTTAGAGACGCCCTCCCAGGATAGAGAGGATTTAGAAAACTGCCACCAACTCTCTAATATTCCCATTTTGGGCAAAGTGATCAAGTGGGTGGTAGCCAACGAGATGCAGATATGCCTGGAGGAAGCCAGTTATTTGGACCCATTTCAGTCTAGTTTCAGGCCGAGTTTTGGCACCAAACAGCCTAGGTCTCCCTGATTTTTGGACTGATTAGATGAGTGAAAGGGTGAATGTGATCCTGTTGGTTCTCCTTGACCTCTCACTGGCTTTCAACACCATTAACTATGGTGTCTTTCTGGAACAACTCAATGAGGTAACTATGTGAGGCACTGTATGACTGTATTTCTACTCCTACCTGCAGTCTGGAAGCTGGATAGGGGGTCAATAAACTCAGGCCATCTCTTGATAAGTCAAAGATGCTATGAGTGGGCAGGGGCAACACAATTAGGTGGTCAACCTATTCTGAGAGGATTTGCAGTCCCCCTGAATGATGGAGCAACCTTGTTTTTTTTGCTCCAGAGAGTAGGACCCGAACCAATGGATTCCAGTTACAAGAAAGGAGATTCCGCCTAAACATCAAGATGAACTTTCTGACAGAGCTGTTCAACAATGGAATGGACTCTTCTCAGATGGTGGTAGACACTGTTTAATTAGAAAATTTTAAAGCAGAGATTGGATGGCCATCTGTCAGGGACACTTTAGTTGAGATTCCTCCATTGCAGGATGTTGGACTAGATGACCCTCAAGGGTCCCTCACAACTCTACAATTCTGTGATTTGATGATTGCTGCCTCTGACTACTATCAAAAGACTTTACAGTGGTACCTCTAGTTATGAACTTAATTCATTCCGGAGGTCCGTTCTTAACCTGAAACTGTTCTTAACTAGAGCTTTTGCTAATGGGGCCTCTTGCTGCCGCTGGGCCGCCAGCACACGATTTCCATTCTCATCCTGGGGCAAAGTTCTCAACTCGAGGTAACTCTTCCAGGTTAGTGGAGTTTGTAACTCGAGGTCCCACTGTATTGAATTTAATGAGCTTGAATGAGGTGGGCTCAATAACTGAGTAAGCTTGAGTCAGGCATGATGCTTCCAATGAATTCTTTCACATTGTTTCTTTTGGAGACAGCAAATCAACAACTTGAAATAATGTTACCACAATGTACAGCCCAAGGACAAGCTAAAGCAAAGAACCAGTCCATCAGCAGAGCCTGATTCTAGGGACATCAGAACAAAGCAGAGTTGGGATAGAAGTCACTGCCCAATGGGCTCCTGGAGATCTATTTACACTGTTCCTATTTCAATCCAATCCTAAATCCAATCTCTCCACCTTTCCCCAATGCTCAAGCAAAATACACACAGAGACACAAATTTTAAAGTACAATCTTGCCGTAACAGAAAAAGTAATTTACAAATTTATAGCAAGGGGCAGGTTAACTCTTCTCTGACAACAAATCCACTTTCTGTTCTATGCTGGCATTGCAAGAGGGTGTGCGGGGGGAAGGAAACAAAATTCCACATAATTAGAAAGAGTCAAAAGGGTTTATGTATCCCAGAGCAGCTGTACAGGTTACTATCTTAACTGTGAAGTGTTTTGCAGCTGTTGGGTTTGTTAAAATATATACATGTGTGGGTAGAATGGCAGGAAGAGTTAAGAGAGCCATGGTAACAAAAGTTGGAAATCCTACATTTTTAAAGAGTAGGGCAAACATTGGTTAAACATCTCTCCAGAATATTCCTTACAGGAAAATAGTCATTTTAAAAACAAATAAACACATGTATAGCTTGACTTTCAAACATCAACAATGATGTAGGGGTGATATCCAGTGCCCCTTCTTCTATTAATGCAAGGATTTATCGTTATGCAACAGAACTTTCACCTGTCTCACCCCAATAAAATCTGCTCTGCGTAGTTGGGAAACCCTGCCGCGGAGATATAGTTGGTGCACAATTGGATGAGAGGGCAAGGAAGTTCCATTCTGCAAGGAAAAGTTTTGTATGAATGGAACGAGGGACTTAGCACTACTTTGGATGCAGCCCAGATAATCTAAATTGCCCTATTTGAGCATCAGCTTCCAGTAATTTAAACCAGGTAACCATGAGCAAGGGCACAGTGCTAAGCCCCACCCACAATATTCAGACTATGCATTTTGACCTGAAATATGACCAAAAAAATCAGACAAAACATTTACATCTTAGAAGAATCGATGGGCTAGTGCCTATGAACATACCAGTACTGAAGAGTCCAATGTGAGTTCTTGATATGTCTTGATACAATCATTGCAGTGTTTGGAACAGAAATATCAGAAGTATCTATCCATGCACATTCCATGTCTGCTGTGTTGTCTCCTGTTTCAAAAACAGAGAAACCTGTTTCGATATCAATTTGCAGGATTCTGTTGCAAGGAAGAGTCCTTATTCTGGCGCCATGCCAGTGGAATCAGTGGAACTAAATGCAAGTGGTGGGAGGATTTTGATACAAGGGCTTAGATTCAACTCAATGTAATTCATATCCCATACTAATAGGCTGAATCCAAACACATGGAAGTACAAAATACCATAAACTGGCATTTAATAAGATGTTCATTAGACTTTACATCATAGGTGCATCATGAAAAATGCATTCAGGGAGCATTATCAACTTTTATTGCAATGAATATTTGAATATTCAGTTAATATTTAATTAGCATATTGTACCTTATGTCTAATTATGATTCAACAATGCCTTTGTAATACTGTCTCAGTAAATCTTCACTAAATGGAAAGTCTACCTAGCATTATAAAAATCAGAAAGCAGCTTATATGATTTATTTTGAGAGAGGGAAAATATGCCCTTTCACACCAACCATCAAGTCAACATTATAATAAAAGCAAAAGAGACATTATAATTATAATAAAAGCAAAAGATACATTATTAAAACATTATAATAAAATGCAAAAGACAGCTGAAAAGTGATATTTGAACACAGAAAGCCAAGTGAACAGGTTTGTTGGAGCGCTGCCACAGCAGTCTAGGTGCCTGGTACTACATATTCAGTGACCAGTTGTGGCTCAGTGCATCAACCTATGAAGCTTTACTATTGGGGTATTTTAATTTCTGGAGATACCCTAGGCTTGAATCAACACTAATATGCAATCGTACCTGGGCATATGGGATGGAAACAACATACAAAACTATTAAGCTATATGCCAAATTTGCTGATCCGATGCTATGGGTGGTGAAAACCATGGATTTCGGTTTCCCTCCATTTCTCATTTTTCCAACTTTAAGTTCAATTCTTCATATCTGCTTATTACTTTAAAATCTCTAATGAACATTTCCCAGCATTTTAGTGCAGATTTCTGCCAAGAGAGGGAAAATATATATATATACACATTTAAAATAATTTTGCCCAGTTGCCTGCAGGATAGCTCAGTTGATAGAGCATGAAACTCCCAGGTTTGTGGGATGAGTCCCATGCCAGAGAAAAAAAGATTCCTGCATTGCAGAGGGTTGGACTTAGATGGTCCTTGTGAGCCCTTCCAACTCTACAATTCTATGATTCTAATATACACATTTTTGCAAAATCAATTCCTCCTAATGAAATGTGTTTTTATAGTTGTCAGCATAAGCATGCTATACACATTTTACCTTAGTAAAAGAATTTTCATGCACATTCCTTGGCTAGAGAACTGCATTGCAAAATTTAGAGAAGTGTGAATTTGAAAAGATAGCTGTGTTATGGTTTATATACTGTTTCAGGAAGTGCAAATTAAGTAAGTTCACCTTGAAATTCAAACGGAACCAAATTTCGTCCCCATCCCTATCCCACACTGACTATAAATTATACTGGGGGTAGTAAAACAAGCCAGTCATTTTTAAAAGGGAAGGCCTTTCTGCCCTCAACATCTTAAAGGAAACTTGGGACAATTTGCAGGTCTCTTTAGCCTTGGCACATCCCGTCTTGTCAAATTTTACTTCCCAATGAAAAGGACTCTAAAGTGGAGTATGGGCCCTTTTCCTATTCACTCAACTCGTCTTATGAAGTTGATAGAGTTTCATTGAAAAAGAGCCATATAAAGCTTTAAACTCATTCCAAAGCTTTTATTCTTGTATTGAAATACAAGTGATGTGTATTCTCACCCTAGCCCAGGAAATTAATAAAAAAAGGCTCATTCATAGCACAAGGAATATACCCGAGGCTCAAATCACTGAATACTATCTTGTTTCCACTGTGGCATTTGCGTATTATTTCATCTTCATAACATTCATTTCATTGTGTATTAGTCATCCATAATAAATGCACAGATATACTTCTGTGTCCTTTCTAAAGGAACTCCAGTCATGCACTACAGGTGTGCTTCCTGCTTTTGCTACACTGGATTTCCTTTAGCAGTTCACAGTTAAATGGAAAAGCCATCCTGCATCTAATGCAACATGGCTTGAGGCTGTTGCATTGCACAACTAAATAAAACAACAGGACTGTCATCTAACTAAGCTCATATTAGGTTAATTAATCATATAGGTTCTTAATTGACTAATTGATTCCTCTATTAACTCTGCATATGGCTGCATTCAAATAAAATAACAGTGCAGAAAGGGGGAGAAAGTTAATTTTAGTAACATATGCAGATATCTCAGCAGGCATTAACCTTTGAAGAAGAATTCCCTGCTAGAGAAGGGAGGGGAAGCGAAACAAGGAAAAATGCTTCTTCTAGAATAGAAAACACCCTAAAAAATAGTCTGCTTAACTAGGAGCACTTTTTAAATCAGCCTAATTCAAATTGGCAAAAGATTACAAGCTCTTTGTCCCCCACTTTGGGGGGGGGGGACACTTCAAAACCTGCAAAAGCCATTCACGCAAGTGCAAGTTGCTGAATGGCATTGCATCAAATTTGGTCCCCAGGCAGCTCTCTTTAGAGAATCAAGTGAGTTTCCCTCCACTCCCCAAAAGTAATCAGCTCAAGAAGGCCTTCAAATCTGATACCATGATGCTTCTCTCCTATACATTTGCAACTGGAAAAACACAGCAAGTACTGTTCACCTACCAGGAATGGCCCATCTCATTTTGCCACCTGAGGTGAAACAGGATGCTGCCACTCATGCTGCCATTCCTGCTGCTGCCTGAGATCTCACCAGAGGCTACTGTTGCCACTGCTCCTTGCCTCTCCTGAAAGACCTACATTGGCTCCCCGTAAGTTTCCAAGCACAATTCTAAGTGTTGGTGCTGACCTTTAAAGCCCTAAACAGCCTCAGCCCAGTATACCTGAAGGAGCGTCTCCACCCCCATCATTCAGCCCAGACACTAAGGTCCAGCTCTGAGGGCCTTCTGGTGGTTCCCTCACTGCGAGAAGTGAGGTTACAGGGAACCAGGCAGAGGGCATTCTTGGTAGTGGAGCCCGCCCTGTGGAATGCCCTCCCATCAGATGTCAAGGAAATAAACAACTATCTTATTTTTAGAAGACATCTGAAGGCAGCCCTGTTCAGGGAAGTTTTTAATGTTTGAAATTTTATTCCGTTTAATATTCTGTTGGGAGCCGCCAAGAGTGGCTGGGGAAACTCAGCCAGATTGGTGGGGTATGAAATTATTATTATTATTATTATTATTATTATTATTATTATTATTATCCAGAGGCAGCAGGGGTGGGCTGCCCACGAGGGTCCCAACCAAGGAAGCTGCCTCAGTCTGCTTCATGAGCAGGCCAGCCATGACACCTGCATCCATTGCATTCATAAATATATCAAACTGGGGGTGGAGAAAGGAAAAGTAATTCCCATTCCAGCAGAAATACAAATCAGCACAAAGCCCTAGTGGATGCAGAATGCCAACTACTAAAAGATATTTCCTCTACAAACCAACAGCACCTTCCTAGTAGCAAGTGAAATTAAACAGGCTGTTATTGTTCTGTGAAAGAAACTTAGACCCCTTTCCCAAAGAGCAATCATTTAACCTATGTTATCAAGTCATTTGAAAGAGACCGAAAAAGTTTTCTCTAAAAGGGGTACATAACACATAAATATGCACGGGAAACATGCTAATCTGGATTTTGCCAATCCAGCCTTCCACAGCTGCTTCTTATTCTTACTCTTATTCTTATTCTTACTCTTATTCTTGTTCTTGTTCTTGTTCTTGTTCTTGTTCTTGTTCTTGTTCTTGTTCTTGTTCTTATTATTTTATACCCTACCTATCTGACTGGATTGCCCCAGCCACTCTGGGTGGCTTCAAACACAGATAAAAACATAATAAAACATCAAACATTAAAAACTTCCCAATACAGGGCTGCCTTCAGATATCTTCGAAATGTTGTGTAGTTCTTTATCTACTTGACATTTGCTGGGAGGGTGTTCCACAGGGAGTGCACCACTGCCAAGAAGGCTCTCTGCCTGGTTCCCTGTAGCTTCACTTCTCACAGTGAGGGAACCGCCAGAAGGCCCTCGGAGCTGGACCTCAGTGTTCATGCGAACGATGGGAGTGGAGATGTTCCTTCAGGTATTCTGGACCGAGGCCATTTAGGGCTTTAAAGGTCAGCACCAACACTTTGAACTGTGCTCGGAAAATTACTGGGAGCCAGTGTAGATCCTTTAGCTGTGCACACTAGAACTGATGGAAGCTGTAGCAGAAAACATCTAGAGGGCACAAAGTTGTTGAAGGTTGCACTAAGTATTAGATAAAGATTTTTCAGGGAATCCAGTGTTTCCATAGGATCTTGTGAATACATTATGCACACCAGTCTATCCTTTTGGAAGCTGACAGGAGATAACTGCTCTCCAGACAGTGGCGCAGTCACTGTGCCCTTAGCGGCAGTCTGCATAAAATGCTAGTAAGCAACAAAGAGGTGGAAGTAAAGGGCATGTTTTATGGAAGGTGTGAAAGTACAGGCTGTAGAGGAAGGCTTAAATAACAGGGTAATTTCCATTGGCCTTAAAGAATTCTCTCTGACCAGACTCCAAAGCAGACTTGGAGAAACGGAAAACATATTAAAAGGCATTTCTATGGCTGTCAAATAAATTGATAGGGAAATAGAGTAACTGAAGTGAGACAGATATATGTAGCAGATGGCAATTAGAGATTTTCAGAAGAGAGTCACTGCTACCATAAAACTCAAAAGGAAAAAAAATGTGGGTGGAGGAAGAGTCAGGAAACTGAAAGAGAAGGGTTTTTGTAAGGGTTCCCAGAGCAGCTATATTGCTAGTAGTAAATAAATGCACTCAAAAGGACAGCAAAGACACACACAATTGGGAAAAGACCTACCAGTTTCTTTAAAGTGGCAGGCAAACATTGCAGCAAAACCTAAGCCTCACACAAGGCATCTTGGAATCTTAGTTCTACCCATGCTCAGTAATCATGTTTATTAGCAAATGTGTGACCTCTATCTAAAATAATCAAACAAAACAGAAAACAATAGTTGCTTTTTCAGATCTGATGCAATATTCAGAGTTCTAGGAACCAGCACCAAGTATTCAATAGCCAGCAATAATTTTGATTTCCATTAGTAGTGGTGGTGGTAGCGCTGCTCAAGGAAGGACAAATGTTTCAAATTTTTAGGTGTGACATGTTGAACTCACACCAGATATTCAAGACACACAACTGAGCCTTTTATAAGATGGCCTAGCTTCTAGTTCATTTATGGGCACAGTTCTAAGTGCTGGTAATATTAACTTTAAAGTCCTAAATGGTTCGAGTTCAGGATAGCTAAAGGACTGTCTCCCCTTGTATGATCCTGAAAAGTGTTTACTGATCCCCTGCTTTTATGCTTTTCTATCTGCTCTTAGATTACTTTTATCTGTTCTTCTTCATGTTCTCAGCCAGTCCACCATGACCAGGCTGGAAGAAGGCGTTCCTAGCCACTGAGGCCATTTGTGCCTCCAGTGACAGCGATGCATCAAGGAGTTCCCCCAAACTATGAACCTGCTCTTTCAAGGGAAGTGCAGCCCCATCCAGAAGAGGAATTGGTTTGTGCATTCAGTTCCCTTCTCTACTGGGTGCATCAAACAAATATAATTCTAACTGTCTCTGGCTCTTGTGTGTTGATATTTTTTTCCACACCTCTAAATAATTGGACTGTTCATAAACATTCTATATTTCAACATATGAGCCAATGGCTAGTAAGATATAAGTTCATTTGTCTGAAGCCAAAGTTCTGGCAGGCAACAGCTGCAGAGATTTCATAGACTACAGCCCACATTTATCTCTGTTTTCTTTCACCAAGCTTATCTGATGTGTGATAAAAAAAAGAAAAAGCACTGTTTTCTGAACATCTAAATTTCTCCTTTTAAAATTGATAACTCATTCATTTTTATAATGCCATAGTAAGAGCCCTGAAGATTATGCAAAGCCAGCCTTGATTTCTTAATCAGAGATATATCAATAATAAATAGCTGTCACAAATAGTGATATAGAACATTTTTGACAGATGAGTTACAAATGTAGAACAGCTTAGCTGAAGAGGAGAGGATAGTGTCCTTGAATCCCAGCACTTTTCTGTTTGTTCATGTGTTTCTGCACAATATATTTTGGGAAGGTGTCTCCATCAAATTAAACACAGCAGGATGTCTAAATCCCTTCATAGATATCTTCAAAAAAAATATTTTCTGGTGGCTGTCAGATTTGAACTGGGCTGATGGGTAGCCAAAATAGGATTGTACAGTGATAGCAAACTGGAACATGATAAGCATCAAGAAAGATTTGCTAGCTACTTACTCAGAAAGCACACTAGGGGGTAAAAATAAACACACATGCGGGGGAGGGGGTGAGACAGGTTGCCAGAGAAAAGTGTACACACAAATCCTGAATAAAATTAAATAAGCTTTGCATTTGTACATGCCAAGAAACTAATTGGAAATGAAATTGCAAACCAATGATGGAAGTGGTATGAACTTAGAATAAGAATGACTTGATAGAGCAGATTATTGTCAGGTTTTTCTGATTAAATTATAATAGAAACACTGGTATTGGTTGAATCCCAACTTGTGGTAATTGGAAGTTGCACTGTGGGATGTGTTTTCCTTCAGGAAAAGGAGCATAGGATTTAATAATGAGGAAGGCTGTAAAGTTTTACAGATTCTATGCAAGTCCAGAAATCAGAGCAAACATATTTTAGAAAATTATAGACAGAGTGGAGAAACAGTGATTTAAAAAGATGAAATTAATTAAAAGCAGGATGATAAGTCACTTCTATAGACTGACCCAATTAGCAAGTGTAGAAATGTGCAGAAATGTAAAATCTCCTTAAGGCTGCGAGCTTTCAGTGGGTACCAATGGAATAGTATCATTGGAATTGCCAGATATCCTGAACTAGAAGTAATGCCAGCTGCTTTAAAATAAGAGTGGGGGAACCTTTTTCAGGCCAAGGGTTAAAATCTCTTCTGGGCAAACTTCTGAGGCAATGTGCCAGAAGTGGGTGGGGCCAGGGGCAAAAGTGGGTGGAGGAGCAAATGTAAATTTTACCTTTGTGCATTAGGCTAGTTTCTACACACACACACACACACACACACACACACACACTACACTTGCTGTCCTCCAAGCAAGAGGGAATGATCACACTCACACCATACATTTAAAGCACAATGGCACCAAAGAGTCATGGCACACACACCCCACCCAAAGAATTATAAGAGCTGTGGTTTATTAAGGGCACTGAGACTTGTTAGGAAACCCCACTTCTCCTCACAGAGCTACAGTTCTCAGAGTTCCCTGTGAAGATGGATTGATCGTTAAACCACTCTGGGAACTGGAACAAAGTTTGAAGATGGAGAAAATAGTCTCCAAACTACGAATACTGTTATAATAAACAATGAGCCAAAAAAAAAGTAGGGGAAGAATGTGCTGGACTTTATTAAATCTGTCGTCAGTGCTGGCCCAGCCATTAGGCAGGGTGAGGCCACTGCCTCAGGCTGCAGAAGCCCCCAGGACAGCACCCCACCTGCCCCGCCACCTCCGCTACAGGTGAAGAAGTGCTGCCTCCATCAACACTGATTTCGAGCAAGATCGCACCCATTTGGGGTGAGATCTCGCCCGAGATTGTGTGAGATGTTGTGGAACATGTAAGATGTCATGTGATTGGGGGCAAGAACTCACTCAAAATCGTCATGACCTTGCTTGAAATTGGTGCCACCCGGCAGGGTGCACAACAGCAGCAGAGCGGGCAGTGTTGGCTGCAGCAGCAGTGGCTGGGCAGGGCAGAGTGACATGTGCTGCCTGTGCCTGTGGTATAATAGTACAGTGGTACCTCGTGTTAAGTACTTAATTCATTCTGGAGGTCCGTACTTAACGTGAAACTATTCTTAACCTGAAGCACCACTTTAGCTAATGGGGCCTCCTGCTGCTGCCGCGCCGTCGGAGCACAATTTCTGTTCTCATCCTGAAGCAAAGTTCTTAAGCTGAAGCACTATTTCTGGGTTAGTGGAGACTGTAACCTGAAGCATATGTAACCTGAAGCGTATGTAACCCAAGGTACCACTGTAATCTACTTGAAGACCAACCATCACTAGAATACCAACTATAATAGAGGAAAAATTACTAGATGGTGGCACTTTTCAGGGGGAAATGGTTAAATAAACTTAGCTTAAATCCAAGTACTTCAATTGCAGATAGAGAATTGACAGTCCAAATGCGCTGAAAAACAAGTGGGTATAACTAGTTCTGTTTTGCGAGTGTCATCCTGCAGCACATAGCATATACTGTCAGAAGCTACAGTGAGTTTAAAAGTTAGCTTCTTTTTCTACCATATGATATGGTATGATGCAGCAACACCTAGTATGGTCTTTGCCATTAAGCATCTGTCAATGTTTTTCAGAGTTCTTGGTTTGGCATTAAACACTGTTTACTTGAAGCTCAAACTTTTCTCTTTGAATCAAAAGACCCAAAGACGTCCACACAACACAAACACACAAAATGCTATTGTAAATCAATGGCATATACGTGTGATATAGCATATAGCACTTTTAACAAATGTGCTAGAAATCATTATTATTACTAATGTAACAGCAGTAATAGTACTACAAGTAGTAATACTATTATCACCACCGCTGCTGCTATAGCACCATCAGGGTGTGTTTGTGTGTATGTGTATATATAGGTATTTATATACCATTTAACCAATAGCATTTTTAGGCAGCGTGCATAAGAATGAAGCATGCAGAGAATAAAACAAAGAAAAGTCATCAAAAATGGAACACTCCCTTAAAATGCCTGGAGGAATAAAAAAAAGTATGTTAAATAACTGAAGTATAACAATGAGGGTGGCTGTCTAATCTCTGTTGTTTCACAGGTTTGGGGGCCACAAAATGGAATGCACAACTTCTAATAGTTAAGAATTGTGCATCTGAGACAAGGGAGATCATCAACAGAGACTTTCCCCAAAATCTCAGTGATCAGGCAGGGATGTAGGTGATCACAGAGTCCTTAAAATTGTCAGGAGCTCGTCCTACACTCAAGTAGGACCCTGGCAGAGACACATGCCCGACTGGCATTTTCTCTCCCTCCTGGTCTATTGTTCAAGAGCTTCAAAAGCTTTCTTCAGCCTGAACATCACAGGAACCGATGTCAACGGACATTGGCACACAGGGATCCACAGAGTCTTCGCAGCTTACATAACAGACCTCAGCAACTCAGCATTTTGGCAAATCTAGTCTGTTCTTAAACCAAAACCATTCTTAAACTGAGGCGCGCTTTTCCTAATGAGGCCTCCCGCCACCGGTGCCCTTCCACTGTCCGGATTCCGTTCTTAGAGTAAAGTCCTCAAACTGGTACACTATTTCCAGTTTTGCAGAGTTTGTAAACCGAATCGTTCTTAAACCAGACTGATCTTAAACCGAGGTACCACTGTAACACTGAACCTGGCCTGGTAACATACATCAGCCAATGCAAGATTTTAAGCACTTTGCCCAGACACTGAGATCCAGCACCAAGGACCTTCTGCCAGTTCCCTCACTGCAAGAAGCCAAGTTACAGGGAACCAGGCAGAGGGTCTTCTCGGTAGTGGTGCCTGCCCTGTGGAACGCCCTCCTATCAGATGTCAAAGAGATAAACAACTATCTGACATTTAGAAGACATCTGAAGGCAGTCCTATTTAGAGAAGTTTTTAATGACTGATGTTTTAATGTATTTTTAATCTTTGTTGGAATCCACCCAGAGTGGCTGGGGAAACCCAGCCAGATGGTCGGGGTACAAATAATAAATAATAATAATTATTATTATTATTATTATTATTATTATTATTATTATTATTACTATTACTGACAAAGTTTCATTAGCAAATATATTCTCATTCTCTCTCTCTTTCACTCTCTTGTATATTATTTCTTCACTCCCAATGAGCAAATGAGGAAGAATGTTAAAGATATAAGTTTAATGTGCATAAAATGCTATGTTTCAATGCATTATATGTAAAATGTTATGCAGGGAGGTTTGCATTGGGCAGGAGGTTTGTTTCTAGCTAAACACACCAAAGAAAAGGGTGGATATTTCCAGTCAGGTTAACTGATGACTCATCTCGGAAACCCAAACAGAGATCTCTCTCATAGCAGAAGATGAAACCTGAGAACTCAACATCTTAGTGAGTCCTAGAGGTTCTGCAATGATGAACAAGCAAGATGCCTGAATAGGATCTCTCTCTGGGACCAGGGAGTAGAAATTTATTGAACTGTATTAGGGATTTAAAGAAGATGGGATCACATTGCTTGCTATTAAAGAGCGACGTGCTTATTTTGCAATATTTATTTGTAACTATTGCAAGACTGTTCTGCAGTAGAGCTTTGAAACTCATTGTTGCGATGAAGAGCAAATTAATATCTACTCTGCACAAGCTCCAGATCAGATACTCTAACAAAGCAGGGGGTGGGAAGGATGAGGCTAGGTTAGTGAGAGAGAAATGTGACCAGTCATACAGAATATATCTCACCAAGCTTCAAAGCAACTCCACAGGTTTCCAGTCTGCTACTGAGCATAATTCAAAGGACTAGTTTTGACCTTTAAAGTCCTTTACAGCTATTCTATCATTCTTTGTTGATGTTGTTGGTTGCCAGACAGATTGTCGGTTGCATAGACTCCACATGTCTATTCCAGTGAACAAACAAATCTGCCACTGATAGCCATCCAACTACAAGGTAGTGGTGAACCATATCCACAATGCCAAGATAAATGCATATATTTAGGGCATGGTCTTTAACAGCTGTAACTTTCCAGCATTTTGGAGCTTGCGTGAACATGGAGAGCCCTTAACACATATTAACTTGAAAGGGTGTTGGTGTTGTTGTTTTGTTGTTGTTAACTGAGCGCTATAGTTTGTACTCATAACGGTTCTTTCAGAAATTATGTTGACTGAAAATAGACGGTATATTATCTCAACCCCTTTCTCCACATTCAGTTTGCCCCATTGTAATAGCTGCCCAGTTGCAAAATGAAAGAACAGTGGATTGCTAATGTATTCATACTACTAATATATTTGTAAGTTATAATCCAAAAATCTGGAGAGAGATCGAGACGGAAAGAATTTCATCAGCATCTTTGCTTTACTATTGAGTCAGCCTTGATAATTCATGCTTTCACAGCTGTTACATTAGCATTCCAAAGTAACTTTGCCATCTCCTTGAATTTTCCTTCAACACAATTTGAGCATTACGGAACATTAAGGGATTCGATATTTTATTTTAGCATATTTTAACCAGATTAATTAGTATATGCCCTGGGCTGAAGAATTAGATGAGGGTCAAGGTTAAGATGTTTACAGTCAACTATTTTCATCTGCTCCGGGAGGGAGGGGGGAGGAAATGGGGAAACTTGTGCTATGTTAATAGTATGTTAAAAATAAATTTTATAAAATTCTATTTAAATAATGTCTGGACAATCCTTATATAATATGCTTTTCTCAATGACATCCCCATGTCCACTATACAGAGCTGCCTGATCAGGTTATCTGCCTACCCAGGTGAGTATTGTCTACTCCAGACTGGCAGGAGCTCCTCAAGGTCTCATCAAAATCTTTCTCAAACCTGAAAACTAAGATCCTTGAATGGGCCCTCCCAGTCAGTGGGTCCTCTGCATGGGAAGCCACCCATGAAGACAGCTCAATTCTTCCTTATCAGCCACATGGACCTGTGGGAGACTGGTGTGGGCTGAACTGCATGTACAAGTCATGTTGTACAACTCAAATGCACTGAAGCAGCACATTTAATCCCTTAAAGAAAGAGTCTCAACAGTGGGCAGGCTAGGACAGATCTGAAGATAATTGGCTGTTGGTTTATTTATTAAAATAACAACATATCTCTATACATGAAAAGATTTACAACAATTATACATAAAACCATACAACAAAAACCATCAAAAGCTAAAACCAGAAATCAGCTAACGATTGTAGAAATTTGTATTCTTAACCGCCTGAATAAGGCTGATGGAATATAAAACTTTTCAGCAGATGTTTAAAAGTTGAAACAAAGGGCATTATTTTCTCACTATTTTGCACAAAGCTGATATAACCAAGGGACTCACTGAAGCAGATCCCTGTGAGAAGCATACAAGGTGTAAGAACATCAATTCAAAAGATTTATGAACACAGTCAAATCTATTAGCAGTCTCCATTGTCTCCGGGTGCCATTTTGGGAAGAAAGATGTCTCATTCTTCAACTATTTTATCTGCAACTACTTTTTACGTTTCTTGCATTTCCTTCCTAATTTGGTTTTTTTCATGTTTAGTAACAGAGTAACCATCAGAACATAATTACAGACGCCGCATATACGACTATTTTTCAGGTTCGGGTTAGGTTTATACTTCTGCAATATGGAAGTGTCTAATTAAGGAAGAGATGTAAGATGATGAAGGAAAGATGATGGCAAAATATTTTCCGCGGATTAATTGAGACATATGATGGTTTTTATTAGCTAGCAGCAATACAGAAACGTAAAACAAATGCTAACCACAATCCAATGCCCTGTTTTTAAATGAATGAATGAATTTTTCAACAGAGATTTCAACAGCATATGGTTAAGCACCAGGTTCTCTCAGATGTTGGTTAGATCTTCAGCTTCTCTGAGGTATTAAAACTGATAGATGGGGTCTCTTGGTTGTTTCACCACTCTTGTAAGTTAGGTGACCTGGGAAAGGGCATTCTCTGTAGCAACCCACAAACTATTAAATTCCCTCCCCCAGAAATGCCTCTGGCACCTTCATTGTAAAGCTTTCGTTATATGCTGAAAATGCACCTCTTTACTCTTGTTTTGGACATCCGAAAAAGAGAGATTTTAGGAACCACCCTGTCCTTCTGAGTGTAAATTGTTTTTGCTGATTTTTGTCTTATATTTTTATATTTCCATAAACCACCCTGGGGCATCATGGTAAAAGGCAGTTAAGAAATCCAAATACTAGTACAAGTAATCAACACATGCAGCAGAATGAAGTAATGAGTTGGTAGATGGCTCACAGTTTTGAATGTTCCTGTGTTTTACTTTGCTATTGCTTTTTTTAAAAGCAAAGGAAACCAGAACATAATATACATAAAAAGGCTGAGTTAGAACTTTCTCCAGTGCTATGTCTGTATTTCGCCGAAGAATTGATGCTTTTGAATTATGGTGCTGGAGAAGACTCTTGAGAGTCCCATGGACTGCAAGAAGATCAAGCCTATCCATTCTTAAGGAAATCAGCCCTGAGTGCTCACTGGAAGGACAGATCCTGAAGCTGAGGCTCTAATACTTTGGCCACCTCATGAGAAGAGAAGACTCCCTGGAAAAGACCCTGATGTTGGGAAAGATGGAGGGCACAAGGAGAAGGGGATGACAGAGGACAGGTGGTTGGATAGTGTTCTCGAAACTACCAGCATGAGTTTGACCAAACTGTGGGAGGCAGTGGAAGACAGGAGTGCCTGGTGTGCTCTGGTCCATGGGGTCACGAAGAGTCGGACACGACTAAATGACTAAACAACAAATGTCTGTATTTCAGGGAGCCTTGAGCAAAGAGTTCTACAGTGAGTGCCATTCTCCATCAGTAGGATCTGGCCAGCATACACTGTACAAGCAACACTCTAAGCAGAGCCCAGGTCTAGTAAACAACATGTTACTTTTCCATAAAGTGCCCAATATTTTGCTACTCTGGGGCATTGTGGGAAATTGAAAAGGCTGTTAAACCCAGTCATCCAGTGTCACCTAGAGCAACAGGCTAGGAACCCCCAAGGCTGGCCTCATAAATGGACTCTGGCAAGGTCCTGGCACCTTGACAGCTGCCCAAGGCTGCCAGGTGCTGACACCAGCCCTGTCTTTTCTTCTGATGTTATTGTTTCCAGCTTTTTAAAAAAGACATATGAAGGAATATTATTTTAAAAATGCAATTAGAAGCTCGAGTCCACTCTACCGCCTTAGGTCTCCATGCCCCATTCCGTCGCATATGTAGATCTACAAAGCACTACACAGGAAGCATGGAAAGGACAAAATAGGAGAACCAATCTCAAAGAAGCGTAATGCGTTTTTTTTTATTAATGACCACATTTTGGCCCAAACAGGCCTTCCTCAGAGGCTTTTATGTTTGCTTGTGAATAACTAGAAAACACCCAATTAAAAATCACTGTGCGGCAAATTTGCAAGACATAGATCCAGCCAAGTGATGTAGTAGAGGATTACTTGAGTGTAGTGGGCATCTTTTTCAAGAGGGCCCACAGTGGGCAAGCTTATCAAACACTTTTTTGCTGGCTGTTTTCTTAATAATTCATAGCATGATCATTAAAAAAAACAACTCTATCACTTCAGTTCATATAAATCACAGCCTTTCCATTCCTAGCTGGAAAATCTAGCATTTAAACCACACAAGCAATGGCATAAGTAAGCAAACTACTGAAAAGACTCAGTTATATGCCACTTTCTAAAGATTCATTAGCAGAGCACATGGCATGGATGCTTTTGCAAATTGTTAAGAGAATTATACTGTATGTTGAAAAAGCAGCAGCACTCACTGCAGAATGCTTAAGTGACAGTTGATCAATCAGGTTTATTAGTGGTTTGACAATCTGTCTTTTCTCACACAAACAATAAAAACCAATAATAAAATTAACAGTAAAACAATGGCAATACATCATAAAACAGCAAGAAGCCAAGAATAAATGAATAATAGCCATGACTGGAGCTTCTGCAGTCACCTGTAACTAACAACTAAGATACAAAGCAAAAGGGGTAAAGAGATCTCTAAGCACTTAAATCCTCTGCAAGGAGAATAAGATTTCAACATTACATTGCAGGCAGAATCAAAGCAAAATACCATAATTCAATATAGCTCTACGAGCATATCACTGTGAAATGTACAGGTTATTAGAACAAAAAAGCAGAGAGAGAGAGAGAGAGAGAGAGAGAGAGAGAGAGAGAGATCAAACTTCTGGTGTCCACCTTATTTATGCATTTCTTTGAATATTTGAATAACTGTGCTGGAAAAGAGTATGCAGCTGGCACCCTCAGATAAGGTGAAATGGCTACTGATTTCAATATTATTAGAGAGAATACTCGTGAGTCTTTTGCTGTCAACAAGGTTTCCAGCTTTTGAAATTCTAAAACAAAACAAAAACAAAATCAATGAGATATATGAGCAAAATCAGTACACATAAGAGTAAGTGTGTATTTGGCAGTGTAAAGTCTGAATTTGTCATATTAAATAGACATCTGAAAACATGGACACTCTGAGGAGAACTAGAATTGGCTCTGAGTCTCGTTGAGTAGCAAATTTGGGTTTGTATATAACCATACCCTGTCAAATCAGTGAGATGTATATATGTAACCTGTATCTTTTTTTGAGAATATTATCAACTTAGAAGGTTGAATGCACAGTTTTCTAACCACTTTAGCTTGAAGCTAAAGTCCTCCAGTATACTAAATCAGAGCGTTGTTTCAAATCGGGAAGACAAAATTCCCTTCCTGGACCACATCCACTGCGCTTTGATAGATGACACTTCTAAAAAAAATTTAATGTTTTTTATTGAAAATGTAATAAAAACATAACAAGACAACAAACCAAGCACGTGGAGTAGCATTCATGTACCCAAGACAAACCACAAGAGGTAAGCAAAGACTTTTGCAGAGATGGAGTTGTCATAAATGACATTTAGGCTCAAACTACACTTGATGTTATTCATATTTTTAAAAAGTGCTTCAGGTAGACACTTGTATTGGGGCAGGGGGTTTGTGAACAGTTGCAGGGCCCTGATCCAAGAGATGCTCCCAATTCATATCAGGGCTCCCACCAGTTTTTTGCTATTTGCCACCAAAGGTCCTTTTTGCAATAACCAATGCACTGATGAGCAAGTAGCAGCCATGGGGGTGACAATTTTCAGCAGAAAACCAATATGAGGTCCCATGCCAAACTGAGAACACATTGTAAATCTGAAACGTATGACTTTTTTTTTCTCCAACAGAGAAGTGGCTAAGACAAATATATTAGATATGAAGGGCCTGGTGTTGTACAGGAGACAAGGTCAAATAAATAGTCCGGATTCATAAATAACAAGGAAATGGTTAAAGTGTGGACTTTCAAGCAGCTATGTACATGCAGGATGAGGAACCTGTGGCACTGAAATATTGTTGGACTGCAACTGCCATAATCCCTGACAATCGGACATGTTGGCTGAGGCTCATTAGAGTTGAAATCCAACAACGTGGGGATAGCCAAAGGTTCCTCATCCCTGATGTACATCAGTGTACATACAAATTAGGAGAGCAATATTGTCTTGTTTCTCTAAAGGGGTGAAAATATAGACACACAATAATGGATTTTAAATCATACAGGAAGGGAACATTTCCGCCAGGGATTTGATAACTTTCTGCTTTGTTTGGTACAGTAGGGAGCCTTTCCAAATTCTTATTTTATAGCACGAGAAATAGTCTCTTGTTTATTTATTGAGCAGGAAACAGCTTTGTTCCTCAAAGAGGTATATCAATTTCACACATACTCAGAGCTGTCCCAGCCATGGCACAGGCTGAAGCACCTACTTCAGGCGGTGGAAGGGCAAGAGGCAGTGCTCTGCCCGTCCACTCCACTGCTTCCACTGCCAAGGGAAACCAAGTGTGTGGCAGCCCTGCCCAGGAGGCCCATTCCCCAGCATCTCCAAGTTGGGCTGTAAAATACCTTCTTTTAAAATCCTGGAGAGAGAACACTAAGTTAGGTGGGTCAGTGATTTAGTATAAGCTTCCTAACTCACAGTACAGTGGTACCTCGGGTTATATATGCTTCAGGTTACATATGCTTCAGGTTACAGACTCCGCTAACCCAGAAATATTACCTCGGGTTAAGAACTTTGCCTCAGGATGAAAACAGAAATTATGCTCTGGGAGCGCAGCGGCAGCTAAAGTGGTGCTTCAGGTTAAGAACAGTTTCAGGTTAAGTAAGGACCGCCGGAACGAATTAAGTACTTAACCCGAGGTACCACTGTACCTTGATGCTGAGAAAAATGAAATTCTTTCCCTACGTAGAGAGGCACATGTGACTAATGGAAAATGCCCATCACAACACTTGCAAGAACAAACACACAATATCCTGATTTATGTATCCATAGTAAGATGGAAACATGCATGGTCTTCTCATACAATGTGATTTCCCCTGCCTTACGTTGTTAAAGGAAACACATTGCATGCAAAGAAATCCTATACTACTATGCAAAGAACCACCAAAAAATAGAAAATGGTTTCACAAACCTGTTTCCAAACGACCCAATATCATAAAAAATCTTAAAAATATACTCTTACCTATACCAATGTAAAATGCTCAGCAAACTGTCCTCTGCACTCTTGATCGCTAGCTTGACCTAACGATCAGAAGACTCAACAGAGATCATTCACAGATTGGTTTCAATGTGGTCACATTGTAATATGTAAGGATGCCTTTGACAGCCTTGGTTACTGTGATGTGTTTTATAAATTTGCTCTTTGATAAATGGCTCCCACACTTCATCCTTGTGAGGAGATTGGGTGACACTGTGCCCCTTATGCCGTGGCCATTTCCTCTCGGAAAGTACAAAGGCCATATATTCCACTAGCGGACAAAGAAGGGGTCTATTTAAAGAGATCCCACAAGGTCAGGATAATTCTAAAAAGCTTTTTTTAAAAAGTCCATAAAAGATCTAGTATGTGGGCAAGACAAGAGCTGTATTGTGTATGATTTATGAAAATTATGCCTTTGAAACCAATATAAAGGCTTATAAGATATAAAAACTATTGTCTGTAGTGTCTTAATTAACCAGTTATGAGTTATTAAGTCTGCTTAATTCAGACCTCACATTCATCACAGCTCCATTAGATATCTATGAATGGAATGTGGGGGTCAAATTCTGCCCTTGGTAGCTGATTTCAACTCCCACTGGCTTTTGCATGAACTGTGCACATATGTATAGCTGAATTCAGATATTGAATCTTAGCAACCAGCACCAATTCTTTATTCACGCTCAAATTGAACATCTAGAATGTCAGCAATCTGAACTAGCAGCAGCTATAATCATGACTTCTCACAGGTATAGTTGTTCAGAGAGCCAGGTACAAAGGGAACTTAGGTCCTTTAAATGAGCTGCTAAAGAAATAACTCCAGGTTGAATAAATCAAAGCTGTTAATGCAAAACATGGAAAAATATTGACTATTTGAGAGGTTAGTGAAACTGGTTGCCAAGAAAATCAAATAAACAGGAGGGTCTCTGGATAGCATATAGATGGATGACAACATCTCAGATTGGTTTGTCCCTGCCACTCCTGCTGCAATCGCAGTTTAGAGTAGGTATGGGGAATTTTGTTGCCCCCAAAATGTTGCCGAACTACAATCCCTTGCTATTGGCCATGCTTGCTAGGGCAAATGGCAGTTGTAGTTCAGTAACATCTGGAGAGTCAAATATCCCCCAACCACAGCCTAGAGGATACAATCCATCCCATGAAGGCTGCAGTCACTGAGGATGCCCAGTGAATGATCGCACGAGTAGCATTTTACTTACAGTCACACTGCTTCATGATAACTGTAGTTTATATGGTGTAGCTGCACTGTAAATAAGAAGCATGAGTGGGAAAGATGAAGGCTGCAGTTGCCACAGTTTTGGTCCTTTCTGCTGCCACACAGAGTGACTTCTTTCAGAAAATGAAGATCTTATTCACACCAGGAAGACATCAGCATCCAAAAAAGCCAACATACCTGGTCTCACACACAGCTATACTGCAGTCCCCTGGATGCATGCTTGTTTGGCTGTAAGCCTATTGAGCATTATAAGACTGACTTACAGGCTCAAATTCAAGATTTATTACTGTTTGTAGTCAATGGCTATTACAATATTAACCGTAACATAGTGGGTGGGTGGGTGTGGGTGTGGGTGTTTGTGATATATATGATAAATGTTACTCACAGGAAAACATGCAATGGGGCCTTTTATCTATGTAACAATCCTCTCTGCTTGTGCTGCTGATCTACTGAAGTAGCAACGTCAAAATCGAGCTTCTAGGCAATGGGGATAATTCCACTGAAACCAATTGATTAAATGTGCTCCAAGTAATGTGCAAGGTTTCATTGTGTTGTTTCGCCTTGAATGGGTGTTACTAAAGAAGCCAAGGGTGCCAATTGACAGGTTTTCTTGAGAGTGACAAGACCAGGAGTGTGCTGCTTGTGCAACATGAGCATCTTCCTATAGACCTGGGGAAGTCCCCCTCCTCTGAGGATTAAGCTGTAAGTATAAGAAGAATATATGTGAGAATCAATGCTAAATCTTAGATACATAGACAATGATTTGATTTGACAACTGCAGTTCAGACAGACTTGAACTTATGCCAAATATAATTCAAATTCCTTGTGGTGGTTTTTGGGGTTTTTTTAAACTATTCCACTATAACAATCACACGGTGATGCCAATTGTCATTTAATTCTCCAGAAGTTGCCAACTATAGATGCCAATTGTCATTTAATTCTCCAGAAGTAGCTCAGACATCAGCTAAGGCTCACAGAATAGTGCCATGTATGCTTTACCCTCAGTGAACTGTATTACACCTATGTTGTGCTGAGATTTAATGCCCTTTGCCACCGTCATTTTATTAATTTTATATGGCATTATTCATCTTCCACAAAACATCTTCATGCTGTGTGGGCCTGCAAGTTCACTGAACATAATGGATTTCTTGTCAGCTGGTCTTCACTAACAGTTTTTTTTCTTAGTATAAATCAGTTGCTTATGTCTTTGGATTCTTAATTATTATTATTTTTCCTATCACATTATTATACAACACACATACACCTTTGCATTTAAGTTTGTTTAGAATTAAACCCAGAGTCCATCACACTTTGACTCCACTTTTGAGTGATGATGGTACTGTATTCTGTTGTGGACTCCACATGCATCTCAAATTTATTAGAATTGATCTTCAGAAAGGCTCTGGTTTGCTAACACTGTCTTCAAGTGCCCTCTACTGTAGCAATGAAGTAAAACATCAGACTGCTCCCTATTTTATACACTTGGAAATTTGCTCACTTCCTTGGGATGTGGGAATTCATTCTTACCATGTTAACTACCAACCTGACCTTTCACTCAGACTTCAAAAGAAACCAAAACTGCATTTGAGGAGGCGGAGAGGTCAAAGGGATGTATATCAATTTTTTCCTTCTATTACATTTCATTTCATGTGTTTCTGCCCTTTCTGGCACTTGCAATTGAAGTGCTGGAAATATGTGATTAACAGTCTGTTCCAGTTCCAATGTGCAGGCCCAAGAGGATTAACTTTGGTTCCAATGAAATGAACTTACTGATGGTCTCCCCGTACTGTGTGCTCTCGAGCAGAAGGCTACGGTTCTAGTTTAAGCAAACCTTGGAATCAAATTATAGCTCAAAATCGACACCCTTTATGGACCAACACATTTTGATATGGCACCCAACTTATAAGAAAAAATGATTGCACAACATATACAATCATCTTTCTACCAAGATCTGGAAGGGCGTGTTGGAGTGATACATATTCCAAAGCATTTCTCATCTTTGATTAATTCTACAGGAACTTAGAAAGAGCTGCGTTTGTTCTGTATTCAGGTGGTCATGTGTCCAATTTTACAGTGGCTGGTCTTCTCACTAAAAGGTTGTCAAAGGCTAGTCCGCTATTTAATGCAGTAATCGAAGGACTGTTCAGCCTAAGCCCAGTTTAAAGGACCCTAAAACAGAATAGCAGGGGGTTTGATATTGCACATTAAGAACAAGAGAAGACTGAGCAAGCACACAGATTGCTTGGTTACCCACTATGGTAAGATGCACTGCATTCCTGTTTAGCTATAGTAAATATTTCTAAATTTGCATTATATAGATAAATTGATTTTTATGCAAATTTGTGTCTTTCTTTCTTTCTTTCTTTCTTTCTTTCTTTCTGTGATGTAGAAGTGGCCAAATATGTACTTTATCTAAAATACAAGTTCTGCCCCTTCTCTCCCCACCCAGAAAAATATGACAACACTTTGCATTTGCATGTATGTATGTATTGAACTTAACATGATTAACACCAAGCCTACAAATCTGGCAATAGTAATAAACCATGAATTGTTTATTCAATTATGTTTGTGTTGTGGAGCCTCAGAAAGGGCATTCTACTCTACTGAGCACATCACATTAAGAGCTACACTGCCACGAGAGTTTGCAAATTATAGTATATAGCTGGTAGATGTCCACAAAAATTCATAGCAAGTTTCACTGTAACTCTCTTGGCCTTTACTACAAGAGAGCTCTGCATCTGCTTTCCACATGCACCTTCCCAGGAACAACAGGACAGAGCTTTTTGCTTTAAAGCGTAATATGCCATGTTTTCCTCCTCCAGTAATGACAGCTCAGGAACATCTCGGAGAAGCCAAACATTTCTGTTTAAGTCCTCTGTTTCCCTCTATATACATATCATTTAAATAGAGCTTTAGATTCTTCAAATCACTTGACTTGCATTATCTTAGTAAAGCCATACAAGAATTCTAAAAGGATTGTATTATTAACTCTGTAGACTATATTGCAGTCTGTGGGGCTAAGGCAGATAGGAGTGGCTTGGAAAAGACTCTTGGATGAGTTCATGGGTCAGGAGAGATGAGAGCCACGTATGAGCCTGCTCATTCTCTGAACTAGATTATATTAGCTCTCCCTTTGTACATTCTGTACTTAGATTTTCACGAGGACTTTAAACAACTTGCAAACTGATGTGGAAGTGTGGAGAATTGAAATTAAGATTGTACAAAATGAAAAACTGATAGAAATTGATTTATTTACCCGTCACATTTGCCTATCATATAAATTATCACAAACCTTGTGTTTCCAGCATCTTCAGACAGTTGCTGTAGCCTTAGTGCCTCGGCATGTTCCACCAGCTGTGATGCCTGCTCTGGGTTCCTCTTCCCTCCTCGTTCTTGGCCCAGGTTTATTCATGGTAGCAGCAGGAAGTTGGGAAATGGTCATTTTGAATTGTTTGCCATTCCCTGGAGTGATGCAATGTTGGCCTTCTACAACCCGAGGCAGTTTTAGGGTAGCGCAACTGGTTTGGCTGCACACAACTGGTTTGGCTGCACACAAACAATGCTGTAGAATGGTGTGTGAGAGGCGGGTGGTGACAGATTTTAGCATTGCACAGGGTGCCATTGAAATTTGAGAGGCCAAAGTCCGCCATTGCCACAGCCACCCATCACAGCTCACATTGCGTCCAACCACTGCCAGCAGTAGACTCACTAATGTCCGCAAGGTCACACCAAAGAGTTCTTTTCTAGGGGAGTTCTCCCACTTGGAGCTTGGCTTGCTTATATCCTCAACCTTCTTGAAAACACTCCAGTTAAAGCTGGATGTGATACTTATATGAATACATTGGTTTTTGTAACTCTACACTTGTTTCTCTGTTTAATCAGTGGCAGGAAGCACGCCATATCAACACTGATTTCTTTGAGTATAATTTAGAATGACTAAATAACTGATCCTTCTCCTTTCTTCTCCCCATTCCCCCACTGCCTACCCTTTTCTGGCAGTCAATCCTGCAGTCACAAATGCGTACAAATGGTTTGGTCCATTTAGAATTCATGTGACATTTTACACGGAGGGAAAGAGTGTGAAATGTTGTTTTCTCTACTGCTGCCATATAAATTATTCATCTTTCTGATTTGCCGGGTGGCTTTTCCATGTAGATAAGAAGTCACCTCTCGTTTACTGTACGACATCACACAGTCTAAGCAATCAAAAATGGTTGGAAACCCGCAGAATGAAAAGGGTGAGCTGAGCATACGCGGCATTGTGTTAGGACTACAAAAACAACACACTGAAGAGCCTCTCTGACTGAACCTTGCATGAAATTATTTATGAACACAAACTACTCACTGTGATGTGAAGCACTATTCTGGCAAGCCGCATGCTTCTCTTTTATTTAAGGGAAGGATGAAATGGCTGTGGATTCTACACTGCCATGTACGGTGGGGATACTTTTTCAACTTGGGTACAGCAGAAGCATCACATTTCTGGAGACTACTAGAGTTAAGGAAGTAGGGAATTAGTTACCAAACATGGTTGTTGAGATTGCAAGACATCTTATTGGTCCCAAAAATGCACAAAACTTCCCTAAAAATGACACTCAGATGCAGAAAAAGGGCAATGATGTAACCGGGATTTGTGGGCTGTTTCTTATGCTTCAGGTCCACAACCACATAATGTGTAAAGGCCTACATTATAGTTTCTCTCCTTTTCTTTCCTTCTTTGGTGGGAGGAAGCAATTCCATATTCCTGGTTACAGAAACATGCATCAGTAAAAAAATAAAAAGCGCCTCAATACACAAATGTTGACCTACATGCATGAAACTTGCACTAGTATGAGATGCTTCCTTGGATTCAAACCAGTTCACACCGTTAAGTGTCACCATATGATTGCATATTCACACAAAGTGTCCGAAAAGCCTGAGGAGCGTACACGTGTTTTAATAGAAGCCTGGCATCACAGAAGGCTATGGACACCTGCTTTGGGCTCAGTTTAACCAGGGAGTCTAATCTGATGAGAGTCTGGTAGTTGAGTCTGGAAGCCACAACAGTGCTACAAAGTGTGAAGCAGCTGTCAGTCTTGCTCCTAATGAACCTGCCTAGTTTCAAATTAAGTCTTGGCTATGCTGTTTGCAAGTTGGAGAAGTTGTATAAACACCAAGGTCTGGTGGATCTTTAATATCCCTGGAAGAAAATAAATGGGTTTAAGGAAAACTAGGACATAAGGCAATACTAGAGCTTACAGTAGTGGCCCAAATAAAATGAATATAGATTATAATGAGTCACCACCACTCTGGGGTAACACACTGGAGGTTTTGCCTTTAAATTCAATATCTGTGCAAGCCTTGAGTGGCTTCCAAACATGCTTCAAATGAGAAAGGTACACGCAGCCATTTGTGGAGTCACCCTGTGCAGAGTAGGCTACACAACAGTAGTAATAAGGTACAGCTCTGTGATTTTAATAAATATTGTAAGGTACAACATCCATCTCAGTTTTTAACCTTTTGATCAGTCATGGAAAATGGAGTGTTTAAGGACCAGTGAAGGGCAGCAGAGCTTGAATGTTGTAATAGGTAAATGCATCACCCAGACTATGTTTCAGCCTCTGAATGCTGAAGGTTCAGAGTACCACCTTCATGTCTCAGTCCATCTTGGACTTAGAAGCAATGAGTGAAGGCTACCTGTTACCTTAGCTTTCTCTTAAAGCTATTGTGGGGAAGGGGAAGGGACACTCAAATGAAATAGCAAGATTAGAAAATAATACAGCTGTGTGACAACAGGAAATTAAAAATGAAATTTCATTCAATTGTTTGCACAACAGCCTTCTGCTATGTGCATGTATAAGGGAGATCCACATCTACAACTCAAGTGGTTCTTCATTTTGTTTTCATTAAGACAGACTTCCTCAACCTGACACCCTCCAGATGCTTTGCATGACAAGTTTCATTAGCTCCTAGCCAGCACGGCCAAAGGTCAGGGATGATGGAAATTGTGGTCCAGTGTACCTGGGGAGCACCAAGCTGAAAAAGGCTGGTTTGAGAAATTCACACTTTCCCATTGGATTCAGAAACTGTTCCTGCTACATGATTATATGTAAGTTTACGTTTCAGCTATGGGATGTATGGGGTGTTAGGGGACAAATGGTCCCTCTGGTAGGGGACACGCTGTGCTCCTTCTGGGGTAGTTTATCCACCTTTGGTCCCTACCCTGCACTCAGTTGTCACCTGTGGCTCCTAGAAGCTGTCAGCATGCAACAGCAGCCACACCCCAGGAAACAGCTTCAACTGGCCAACTAAACCATATGAGGTTAGCTGATGAGTCTCAAACCCTTGTTGAGTTAGGGACTTCCCATGCATGCAAAGACAGGCTCCAGCAGATTGAGTGGACGAGACCAAGAGTGGGTCCAACCAAAAATGGGTCCAACATTCAAGAACATGAGAACAGCCCTGCTGGGTCAAGTGGGAGGCCCATCTAGCCCAGCAGCACCCTGTTCGCACCATGGCCAACCAGATGCCTTTAAGGAGCCTGCAATCATGACCTTAGTGCAACAGCTCTCACATTACAGTGGTACCTCGGGTTACATACGCTTCAGGTTACATATGCTTCAGGTTACAGACTCCGCTAACCCAGAAATATTACCTCGGGTTAAGAACTTTGCTTCAGGATGAGAACAGAAATTGTGCAGCAGCAGCGCAGCGGCAGCAGGAGGCCCCATTAGCTAAAGTGGTGCTTCAGGTTAAGAACAGTTTCAGGTTAAGAACGGACCTCCAGAATGAATTAAGTTCTTAACCTGAGGTACCACTGTACTTGTAATCCCCACCAACCAGTATACAAAGGCATGCTGCCTCTGACAGTGGAAGTATCTTGATAATCAAAAGGTTTGTAATGCTTAGTCAAATTAATTGCTCAACTAAACATTATACTCTATATTATTCACACACAAAAAGAGTACACTTGAATTGCTTTAGAAGTCCACTTGGCTCTTAGAGCATTAAATTCATCCCCATCATTTAATGAGAGTTTTGCAACTTACCCTTATCAAATACCACAAACTTCTCTTTTCCTAAAGATGGATTTTTATCCTGTATCTTGAGGTATTTTAAACGATGAAACAAGCGTCAAATGATTTGACAGATATCTTGCTGTATTCTGTTTAATCTTCTTCCAATGTGACCTGTTACTTGTAGTATCCAATCCAGGTATTAATATTTTAAGGCAGGCTGGATGTTAGAACCAAGTTGGCAGCAAAGTTCATGCAGGTGGAATTCCCCCCCTCCCCCCTTCCCTTTTCATGGTCTGTCATTTAACAAGCCCATTTGAATAGTGTTCAGCACATTTATATTTAATCAATCTGATATTGCATGCTTGTATGTGAGTTATCTACAAGTGGTTTTGGCTAAGAGCTCAAGATTAGCTTTGTGAATACCTCCTGCTGAATTCAGCCCATTACCTTTAGTTAAAGGACGTTTTAGACAAGCTAATGGCACAGTAGAAGAAATACAGGTTGCTCAACATCAGTAGCTGACGCTCCTTAGATGTCTGATTTTCACAGACTGTTCTGCAGTTTAAATGGAACCTATATATTCAGAATAATCATGTTATACTTGAGACTGTTAGACATGTACCACTTCAAACTCTCGATAACTGTCTTGTGTAATAAATGTCCCACATTTAGAAAAGTTGCACTCCAGGCAAAACAGTCTGTCCTGTCTCTTGGCTATGACCAGCAAGGCCTGCCCTCTCATTAGACAGAGTGACGTGACCTCTCTTGATCACTGGTGCTAGGGGAAAACATTGGAAGCCACCTAGTTGTTCCTCCTGAGCCAGATGGAAGAGAGAGAGGAGGGCAGAGAGAGAGAGAGAGAGAGAGAGAGAGAGAGAGAGAGAGAGATGGTCTAGCCTGCATGCCCTGCTGCCCTCAAGTGTGCTAGAGATGTTATTCTTCTTGCATGTATTGAAAGTAAGATTAAACAGCCTCTCCACAGAATTGGGTGAAGATACATCTTGTCCTTCACTTCAGGCCGCAAAATGTCTCGCACTGGTCCCGATCCCTAGAAGAGTGTCCTGGATTCTGGCTAAATATTGTCAGTTAACAAGTATTCCTAAAATGCAGCATTCCAAATACTGTACCAATAATTATATTGTTCTAAAGGCACCCTCTGTTGCATCTCCAAGAATATATTGTTTGGATGTTGTATATTTTATGCCAAGACTAGAAGAGGGAGCAGGTAGAAAACAGGGTAAGGAAGAGAGGTAGAGAAACAAAAAGAACTGTGCCATATCCTCAAAGGGTGTTTCCGTTCAACTCAGAATTATTGAGGGAAACCTGGGCCTTTGTGGCATAAAAAGTTTGAAAAGACCCCTGCCTCCCCTCTGCAAATGTCTGTACCAATAGGCTAAATCCTTGTAAGGTCCTAGATCCAGAAAACTAGAAACAGGCAGCATACAAAATAGAGCTAACCCCTTCTCGCACAAGAACCCTAGCTACTAATTGCAATTTATCTGAACCTGGGTCTCCTACAGGTTATTGGTCTATGTGATACATAACATCCACTTCCTACAAGAACCGGGTTAAAAACAGTTACAGATAGGTAGCCGTGTTGGTCTGCCATAGTCAAAACAAAACAAATTCCTTCCAGTAGCACCTTAAAGACCAACTAAGTCAGTTCTTGGTATGAGCTTTCGTGTGCATGCACACTTCTTCAGATACACTGAAGTGTATCTGAAGAAGTGTGCATGCACACGAAAGCTCATACCAAGAACTGACTTAGTTGGTCTTTAAGGTGCTACTGGAAGGAATTTGTTTTGTTTCGGGTTAAAAACAGTGAGTCATCAACACCAAAAGATGGTCACCACCAGTGACTTTCAGGTCTCATGTCATGTGGGAAAGACAACCTGCATAATCTTCTTTTGCTTTTGCATTCTGATTGACTAGGATCACTCATGTGAGCAGTTCAAGAAGCATCACCCTCACTCTACTACCAGTGACATCAGAAGTAGCCAAATCTGATTGGCTATTACCTTATCATATAATTACAGGATCCCTTATTGTCTGGGATCACACTATGAAGGAGAACGGAACCCTAACTAAAGAGAGGGAATTGTCCTATAGCCGGGACAGATTGGGGAAACAATGGTAGTGAAGTGAAAGCTTTTAGCACTAAGAGTTTTTCAGGAATAAATCAAGCTTCCCCAAAGTGCTGTTTCACCCTAAGACCAAAATGGGTTGCAGTGCAGCCCACTTACTTCTAATGCTTTTAGAGAATTAGACTTTTGTCAATAATATGAAGGGTGCATCTTTTTTTGTATCAGATGACTACCAAGAGACGAATAGAGGAGAAAGAAAATGATTGCTGATGCTTTTACAAAGCTCAGGCTGCCATCCTATATCCACTTACTGGTGAGTAAGTCAGTGTAAGCTCAGTGGAACATCCTTTTGAATAAACATATATAAGATTGCACTGAAAATCATGTGCCATATTTTCATGCTTGAAGAAAGCAGATACTTTATTATGAATTGCTATCTAAATAAAATAGATCTATAATAATTTTAGGTTAAAATAAGAAGCCTCACAAAACAAGAAGCCTTGCAAAATCTTGTAAAAAATATTTTACAAGCAGTACAGATCGCAAAACAAACTGCTTATTACAAAATGGGAAACTGTTTTTTGCTCTCAGAATTGAAAGTAAACAACAAAAGGTTTGCTTTCCAATAAATAATATTTGGCACTCTTAACCTGTTTATGCCCTCTTCTGCCCAATACCTCTGGGACTAGTAGTCAGCCACAGTTTATCCCACAAAGCTATTATTCCTTCAGAAAAATTGCTTGGAAATGAAACATGGCCTTTTTTCCAATCAAAAACTCTTTGGAAAGGAAAGGGCATCCTTTTGAAAGGGTCTGCATTTCTAAGCCAGCCCATTCTCTGCAGCAAAAAGTATGGGAGCTAGCAGAGTTTGTAAAAATGTCACATCCTTGAGGTATACACTGCTTTAAAACATAAATTCATGAAAAATGTCCATGTAACAATGATTGAACCATCTCCCTGTATGTAATGAGCAGAGTTGCACTACACTTAATTATTCTGGTTTAAAGCAGATGATATGTTGCCCTAGATAAGAAAGTGGAGATTTTCTTTGATTTTTACTTTGCTAAAAGCTCTTCAAGTTCCTGTGCCAAGACTAAGTTTGATTATACTCAACCAGGAAGATTTTTAAGAAGAATGCTTTGGTGACAAAAGAAAAAGACACAAACTGGAAATACCTTGTGGGGGTGTATGGAAAAGAAATCTAATTTTACAACCCAATTCCTTCTAAAAAAACAAACACCCTTTTTAAAAAATGATATAGCAAAACAAACACTTCTTAAAGCCTTTAATCAAATTAAACTTCTGCCGCCTTCCCATGTTAATTTGACAAAGTGGGGGAGCTCTCAAGTCTTTTTTTTTTTTTTTTTTTTACAAAACATTTAAACATGTATAATTTCATAATCTTATTTTCATACACCTTCTTTCCTCCGACTTCCCCATACCTCCCTTTCGCTGCATCCTTATTTTGGAATTCTTTAGCAACCCTTTAGTCAGTTTGTCTATTAGTTCCCTTTCATTACGTTTCCATAAGCTTGTTAGTTACAGCTGTAATTCTCTACTTCTTACCCCTTGACATCTTAACATTCCTCAATTTTACAACAATTTTTAAGATATATTTTGAATTTCTTCCAGTCCTCTTCCACTGTCTCTTTTCCCTGGTCGCGGATTCTGCCGGTCATCTCTGCCAGTCCCATAAAGTCCATGACCTTTGTCTGCCATTCTTCCAGAGTAGGTAGTTCTTGCATCTTCCAATACTTTGCCAGAAGAATTCTTGCTGCTGTGGTAGCGTACATAAAAAAGGTCCTATCCTTCAAGTCTTAAGATGTATAAAGCACAAGATGCAAGGTATCTAAATGCTATAAATAAAATGCCTTCTCCTTATTCTGCATAGAAGATTGGCTCACTCTGAAATGTTAAATCTCTTTGGATGTTTGGGCTGCAGACCTGTAAAACCATTCTGACATTGTAGGACAAGTTTTAGCACAGCGGGGTTTCAAGAAAGACTCTCCTCCCTGGAAGAGAGGGGAGTGGTTGTGGGCGGGAGCCCGAGCTCCACCTCTAGCAGGGGGCCTTCCACTCACCTGGCTGGCGCCCACGCCCATCATCAGGCACCCAACCAGGTGCCTCTGAGGGGGCGTGTACAGCAGCCTAAATGCTGCGGCGCCAGCCCCCCCTCGGCCTCACTCTTCGTCGTCCCATATGGCCATTGAAAAAACCAGGAAACTCTTAAATCGGGCAATAGCCCGTTGGGTGCGCTTTATGAATGGCCGAGTCATTTCTCATGACCGTATCCGGATTGGCGACCAGGCCTTGTATCGGAATGACGGGGTTCATCTCTCAGACCTGGGGAAAGACATTTGGCTAGATAGCGTCATCAGCGGCATTAGGGATTGGTTACAGCTGTGAGGGTATTGGCGGCGAGCCTTTTTGGGCTCGGGTGGCGGTTAGGCATTGGAATAATGTGTTGTGGTGTCGAAGAGCTAGGTGTGGCCATCGCCTATGCCTTCAATTTTGGGGTATTCCGTTAAAGGAATCTGGCGGTCGTGTATTCTGTCCGATGCCTGCTTGGCGGGAGGCCATGGCACGACCCTCGGTGACATCAGGGGAGAGCCTATAGTTGGATTAGCATCAACAGGCTCCACCTACTGGTGAATAAACCCCCCTTGTTTCAGACTCACCCCTCTCTGAGGGGGTGGAGTCAGCTGACGTAATCCAATGCCTAAGCCAATACCTTTTCACTTGCTGTAATCAATAAAGTTGTGGCCTTTTCTTGCCCATTAACCTTATATCACGTGTCCTTGTGTATTCATTCCACTTTGGGGGGATCGGGTCCTCGAACCACAATAGATGGTCTGCTGTCTTGCAAAACATGGGAAGCACTCAGCCTATGACAACATTTGTTCTTTATCTGTGCTAGGAGCCACTGGTGAAAAAACAATAAAACATTAGTTCTGTGTGTTGGCTCCCCATCTGGTGAGCTATCAGAACTGAAACCTGGGGCGGATCTACACACAGGGGGAAAGCGCTATAAATAAGTCAGAAATTAAATCGTTATAACAAAAGAGGGGGAAAACGTTATCGAAAATCACTTTTAAATTTTTATTTTGCTCTCTAGAGCTATCTGTTGTTGAATGTTTATAACACATGCAAAATGCTGTTGTTTTTTTACTAATGTAGCCAAGTCCCAGAGACAACTTCGAGGCAGCAAAGTAGTCTTAAGCACTGGACTAGACTGTGTCCCTGGGTTCTATCCCAGTCCTACCTGGATTGAACTTGGGACCTTCTGTATGCAAAGCAGATGATCTACCACTAAGCTATAGCTCTTCCCTATAAAAATACGACCTCCATGATCCACCTCTGCTCCATAATTTCTCTTTCTAGATGGGTGGCGCTGGTGGAGCTACTCTGTCTATCATTATCTCTCCAGATAGGCTGAGGCTGCAGAAGATCCTGTTGCCTAGACTAATGTAGCAGCAAAGATTGAGTGTTTTTAGTAGGAAACAAATTAGTATCATTATTAGTTGTAAAATCAGCAGCATTAATGGGTATCACATTGAGTTTAAAGATCACTTCCCCAAAAGGAAATCTTATTTCAAATATATATATACTGCAGTGGAATTGAGGTTGCTTCATTTGAAGTCCTGCAGAATAAACCCACTTGAATCAAAATGGGATGTATCTGTCTGAATGCACTAGGAATAAAATTCAATTTGTCACTAGATTGAACATTTGATATGAAAGAACAGTTACCTGAATCACCAGGAGAAGAGAGCCATGAGGCAGGCCAAGCGATGCTTTTGTAACACTTCTGCAAGGAATAGCCTTTAGTTAGTATCAGTGTTTAAGCTGCTGTGCTGAATCCTTAACCTCTTTTATTTCATTAAGAAATTTCTACACCAAACTCTGGAGGTTCCCAATGCAAAAGGTGCATCTTCACCCTTTGCTGAAAAGTGGAAAATGAACATCAGAGCAGATGACATTCCACAGCTTGGGGTTGCAATAGAGAAGACCCTCCAACTTCACCCTCTTATTCACTCACCGAAACCCTCCTCCAGTATACCAAAAGACAGGAGTTCTGCTAACAGGGAGTTCCCTGAAGCTCTCACCACCCAGGCAGGTCTATGTGGAAATAGGTGCTCCTTTGGATATTTTTGGCCCAAGCTGCTTATACACTTATATATCAGTGTCAGCACACTGAGCATGGTTTGCAACCTGTGCAAACCTGTTAAGACTGGTGTCTTAACCAGTAGTGTCAGTGAGCACCTTGGTTGTTCCATTTGCACCAGTTGCAGCTTCCCTGTAGAGCACATTTCAATGATCAGCTCTGGATATTACCAGGGCACGCATCTCTGTGGCCAAGCTTTCTCTGTTCATGAAGTGCTGTAGCTAGCTTTCAGTGGTGCAGAAGAACCCTCAAAATCATGATCATAAAATAAGTCAAAGGTTTTGTCAAAATGCAACTTTGGGCTAAAACATCTAAGCAGTCGCCCCACCAAGTCGAATGTCCAACTGGGCACTTAGTCATGGTAGTTCAGCAACTCACATCAACACGTGCCAAGATACATCTTCAGCTGTCTCTGGCAGAGAAAGGGAAGCAAAGACAGTAAAGATGATGTAAGTGGCATCTCATACATCATCTTACTCCTCTAATGAGTCCCAGGGATCAAGCACCACCATCAGGTATTTGGGAAGATCCTCCATGGGAGAGCTCACCAGGTCTTCTTAGTCATTGCAAGGATAGAGTTGGAGACTAAACTAAAGATGGTAGAAAAGGCACCTGGAATGTCACTTCAGGCCCCAAGGATCAAGCAGCCACTGCTAACAAGGCATTCCAGGATTGGGCTTTGAGCAGATGCTGTGGGTTGTCTGGCCTATTAAGTTAGGTACTCATTGGCTCTTGGCCACTCCTGGTGAATTAAAAGGGCAGATATGAAATTATGGAAGTTCTACCCATAGTGTTGCTTTATTCTTCCAAGGAATCCCAGGTATCAGTGAGCACCCCTGAAGCTTTGTACTGTGGACAGTCTGCCATTGGAGACTGGGGACTCCCCCTGCCCTTCACAAAAAGATTCCTTAAGTTCCATTAACAAAGTTTCCCTTAAAAAGTCTGCATCAAGAAAGCTGGGCTGCACTGAACATTAAATGGTGTCTTGCCCCACTACTCGAACCCTATCCAGCCACTCTGATGCGAAGTCACTTTCACTAGACTAGTTTGCCTTGGTGGCACCAGTTGATGGAAAACAGACAAATGGAAATAGACAATCTCAATGATTTTGAGACGAAGTGAATTGGTCCATTATCCGTTGGAAATTCTGTCCTTGAAATTTGCAGCAGAACTTTCAGCTAGCCCTATCCACTAATAATCTATGATCAAGGCCATCCCTTTCAGTGTTCACTTTTATGTGCTCCATTGTTCCTTAACCAATGAAAATCCCCTAAAATTACATTATACAGAGTATCATATCAGACAAAGGCAGTCTGCCAACAAGGAGATATTCAGAGTGATAGTAATCGAGATAAATACCTCCACTTCTTTGGTCAAAGTATTTTAGGTTGATTTAGCTGAGAATCAATAGACTCAAAAGGAGGAGGAGGGAGGAGGAGCAATGAAAGAGTAAATGAAAAGGAAACCTGGACTCTAGTATAGAAAATGTGGCTATTAATCAAATCTGGACAGAATAATTCAGTCATTATTGTGGATGGCCCATGGATAAATGGCAAACCCTCTATATGTACTTATCTAAGCTGCAAAGTCAAAAGAATCTATTGATTTAAAAACAAAGGGATGCTGAGTTCGTTGCATGGTAAAATTGAAAGCGAGTTCTTGAAAAGTGACTCAGTGCAGCAGAGGTTCCTAATTATTCTCTCCACAGTAGGCTGTTAACATGTATAAAGATTACTGTGCTTGCTGCACAAGTACTTCTTGTGTTTTCACCCAGCTGATAAAAATAAGATGAGAAATATGCAGTTTAATGTTTAGCATATTTACCTCTTCCTAGAGGTTATTAGATAGCCATTGTTTTCAACAAACTCCATCGTAACTGAACTGTACTTTTCCCATCCAGTGTTTAAAAAGCCCCGCTGGCTACCCAATAACATTGTGTTATGTTCTTCACTTCAGTCAATGAACTTTAACAGAAACCAATGCATTTTAACAGAATTTTTGTTTATCTCAAGAAGCACATTTTAATAAAATCAATACCATCTTGCTGAAAGCCACAATGAATCTACTGGAAAGCATACATTGGTACTAAAACTAATATGCAGTTTTATAATGTCTGTATGTTTTAGAAAAAGCATGGCACTACATTTTAACTGAAACCAATACAATTGTGTTGGGCTGATACCAAAGAAGCCATGTATTGGTTCTTAGTGAAGCCAATGCAATCTTTAGGGGGACAGTGGACATGATTTTCACCTCTCAACAGCTTCAAGAAAAATGCAGGGAGAAAACCAACCCCTGTATATGGCGTTTATTGACCTGACTAACGCCTTTGACACTGTAAATCATAATGCCCTGTGGACTATCCTTCTGAAAATTGGCTACCCAGATAAATTTGTGAACATCATTCGCCTCTTCCATGATAATATGACAGCAACAATCACAGATAACAATGGCCCTCAAAGTGAACCATTCACAGTGGGATCAGGTGTTAAACAGGGTTGTGTTATTGCCCCAACTCTATTCATTATTTTCATTGCCATGATCCTACACTTTGTTGAAGGGAAACTCCCCACTGGAGTAGAAATCATATATTGAAAATATGGAAAGTTCTTTAATCTGAGTAGGCTGAAAGCAAAGAGTAAGGTTACTGTAACTTTCGTCATAGAGCTTCCGTATGATGGTGTAGTGTGTACACACTCAGAGGATGACCTCCAAATCATCCTGAATATCTTTGCAGAAGCTTATGAAGCCTATCGCTCAACATCCAAAAAACCAAAGTGCTGCACCAATAAGCACAAAACAAACCCTCTGCAGCACCACAAATCCAACTCAATGGTGTAACATTGGAAAGTGTTGATCACTTCTCCTACCTGGGCAGTTATCTTTCCAGCATCGCCTGAGCTCTGCAGGTGCAGCTTTCTCCCTATTGAAGTTAAGAGTGTTTGAGGACCAAGACATTTTCAGGGAAACCAAAGTGCTTGTTTTCAAAGCTATTGTACTACCAACCTTACTATATGCTTGTGAAATATGAATGCCATCTCCAACTCCTCGAAAGATTCCATCAACAGTGTCTCCGAAAAAATTTACACATCACTTGGGAAGACAGGCAGACTAATGCCAGTGTACTGGAAGAAGCAAAGATCACCATCGTCAAAGCAATGACTCTTCAACATCAACTTTGTTGGACTGGTCATGTTGTTCAGATGCCTGATTACCGTCTTCCAATGCAACTGCTCTATTCTGAACTTAAAAATGGAAAGCGGAATGCTGGTGAACAAAAGTGGTTTAAAGATTCTCTCAAGGCAAATCTTTAAAAATGTAGTATAAACACCAACCACTGGGAAACACTGGCCTGAGAGCGCTCTAACTGGAGAACAGCCTTTAACAAAGGTGTCATGGACTTTGAAGACACTCAAACTCAGGACGAAAGGTAGAAACATGCTAACAGGAACTGTCACCCAGAAACCTATGTCCCCACTGTGGAAGGACGTGTGGCTCTAGAATTGGCCTCCACAGTCATTTACGGACTCACTGTTAATACTGTGTTCATGGAAGACAATCTTACTCGGCTACGAGTGATCACCAAAGAAGAAGAAAAGTGCAAGGGTGTTCTGGAGTATGCACTGTCAGACTTCACTAGTGCTGAATTTTGACGAGAAGCAAACATGTATTTTCAACATTATCAGGAATTCAATAGTACAGCAAACTGCATTTTTAGCATACACATCAAAATGTAGCAGATCATAAAAGGTGTGAGCCATCTGTTAGATCATAACATATTATCTGTTGCTACCACATAAAGGCACGTTATCAATCAGCAGTTGCACGAATGAAGGTTTATTTTTACTTCATAGGCAATTATTATTACATATTTTGTGAAACTGTCTTAAAACAAGTTGGACTGATTTACAAGTACAACCCCATAGCAATGACTTACAGAACCATTTCAGCTCCCATCAAATTCTCGTTCATTTCTAGGATCTGAAGGAGGGGGGAGACACATGGGACTACCCTCCCTATGTACCTCTTGATATTACATGTCTGTAAGGTTGGCCACACTTTGAAACTAATGGAGTCAACTGGCCTTGAGAAATCTCTTTGGTAAAGACTAATATTGACAGCAATTTCGTTGATATACCACTGGAACTCAAAATACCAATTTTGCACTAAGCATTAATACAAGTAGTCCCAATTGTCTTCTCCCATTGCCTCATCTGTGCAGGTCTCCAAAGAACATGAGATGAATGGAATGAAAGAGTGGCAATCTAGAGTTATGTTAGTGTTCCAACATGTGGCATGGAGTACTAATTGTGGCCATAATGGCTTCATTTTTTCCTCATGCTTATATTTTGTCTCTTAGGTTCTACCTTGTCTGTTTATTTATGCTTTGCTGGGAAGGAATTACAACTAAGGACAAGGATACAGTACTGACCGGACTTGCTTCTGTACTCTGTTCAAATAGAAGAGTATACTAACCTCAGGGTATAACTTTTGGGCATGCTGAAACCATATGTCTGAACATCCAAATGCATTTTGGGCAATATAGTGCAATTGAAAATATTGTAGAGCCTTGGATTCCTTTGTAACATTCCACCCAAAACCAAACACATCCATCCAGAGTCAACCCCATTGTAAGAAAATAGTCTTGATATATCCACCCCTTTCTTGCCGCTTGGTTTTGTTTTGTAACTGTAAAGCTACTTTTGGACTCATAAACCTAGCATGCATTCTGAGGGCAGTCCTTCAGGCACACTGCCTGCCCAGTTCAATTTGGAAAGTTCCTGCCACATTTTTCTCATTTTTCTGTATGTTCTGCTTCTGCTCAATAGCAGCTTTACTGTGGCATCAGAAAATATGTCCTCTCTGCTTTTTGGATTCACCTACCTCTAAGGTTCTCTATTCCTTTCCTGTGCTCCAACTGCTTCAGTAAATTAAGGAGAGCTAAATTGCACCCACCCCCTCTTCTCAATTCTTTCTCCCACTCAGGCAGAAGCTTCTCAGCTAACTTGTTTCACTGCTATTCTGCTGCTCCATCTTATCTTCTTCTGGGATGATGTTCATTAATTTGAGAGTGATTGTTCTATCTTTGGAGCCTTTGTGGGTTAAGTCTCAAAATCTCCATTCTGTTTTCCTTCCTATGAACCGTATCCAGACAAAAGACGCAAGGCACCTATACTTTGCTCTTGTTAAAGTGGCAGTTCATACTAGTTTCTGAACCAGTTGTACTAGACTTTCATTCTGCCCAGGGCAACAGATGGAAGAGGTTCCCTAGCATCAAACTACATTTCCCAGTTGCTGGCTGATCCTGAAGAACTTGCTCCACAAACAGAAATAGGTTCAGATATCTGTAGAGACTTATGTCCTGAGCAAATATGGTAACAACACATTGCATTGCATATATAATTTTTGGATTTCCTATGTTGTGATCTTCTGGCAATATCAGCCTTCACAAGCTGATGTCCCCAAGATGAACTCCCCCCTGTCGCTCGCATCAGCCCCAACCAGCAAGACCAATGATCAGAGATTATGGGAGTTGTCATCCAAAATATATGGAGGGCATCAGGTTGAAGAAGCCTGATCTAGATATATCCTTTGTTTTCTCTACCCTGCCTTTATTATCTGTTGTCTTTTTTCCCTTTTCTGTCTTCAAAAGATCATCATGTTGCCATTGACACAACTCTCCATAGGTCAAGTTATGACTGATCAGTTAAAGATCACGAGTTCAGCCAAGTGGGTAAACTTTTCATGTGCTACAAATGTCTGGAAAAAAATGCCAACAGAAAACTAGCAAGTGACTCCCCCAAATCTTTGTGTGAGCCTTTTATTCGCTTGTCAGGTGCTGTGCGATTTGATGATTAATATGCAAATGCAATACAGTTTTAAACAGGAAAATAAATAGTACAATTAAAAGTGCTAGGATAGAGAAAGGTTAATTGGATTCCTAATGCCACCACTCCAGGATGGTTTTCTTCATGTGCAATAGGTTGCCTTCACTTTGGAGTAATTGATCTGGTTCCAAAAAGCATAAGCATTGGTTTCTAAAGGATCAAAAAGACAAATTGCAGCAAGACCCACACACTGCAGAGGTATCCGACTTTACCTGCCTTCATTATATAGCCCCCTCTGGCATTTCTTCCATAATGAGCTCCTCATATTGTGTTTCTTAACAGGATTTTGGGTTTTTTAAAAACCGCTTTATTTTTCCAAATGGATCTGGCCGCCTTCTGTGACAGACACCAAGAGGTGCTTCTAATTGCTGTCCTCAGCACGACACTGTCTCTTTGAGAAACTGAACAATCAGCCATCAGTCTCATGTTTTATTTTAGGAATTATGCTTTTGGCAGTCATACCCTAAAAATAAATTATTTCTTGTTCAGCATCATCTCCCCTCTGACTAATAGATTTTTTTAAAATTCAAAGGGAAATTGCACTAGGGATTCTGACCATCATCCTTTTAAGTTGATCCAAATAGACCCTCATCTTCCTTAACTTGCACAATGAGGGAAAGCCAATACAGGGGTGTACTTTAAGCCCCACCCCCCTGCTATTGTGATGCTCATGCTGGCTTCTTGAAAAGTCAGTTGTCACATCTGCATTTGGACCTGCCTACTCTACTTGTGTGGGCTTTCTGCATGTTTTAGAACCCTGGGAGATGCAGGGAGCTCCATAAATATAAAAGCCTCCACAGTGGAAAAGCTACACTGAGCTTGGAAGCAGAGGCATGACTAAATGCTCGATTGCATAGCCCCTTTGAATTTGCTTTGCCTCTTCATACCCTAAAAGCATTTCAAAAGATTAAAAACTGTAAAAGTATAGAACAAAATAAGGACAGTCCCAGAGAAATCTAGAGCAATCTAGAGCACAAACAGTTCAATTGACTCATAAGCAAATAGCCTCCTTGTGGCCAGTGTTGAATATATATCAGCCCCAACTTATTCTATAAGTATTATGGGAAGTATTATGGTAGTTCAGCTTCAGTATCAACTATCAAAAGAGTTGGAGTAAGAATCAGGAGCAGAGGTTCCCATTCACTGCAGTTGTAATTGTTTAGAGTTAAATAAAGTTGTGGTTTATTTTATTCCAAGTTGCAGTGTCTGTCCTCCTGTTCCCCTCCACAATGTCTGTGCTGCCACCTGACATTTTGTGTAGAAGGAAAACTTTTCCCAGATGTGGCTTTTCTCATCCTTGGCAGGTCTATGCAAAACGACACCTCATGAAACATTCCCTTTCATGCACTATCAGAATAAATTGTATGTACAGGCAGTATCTGAGTGGAGAGCATTTAAGGACCAGAAAGTCCAGGAGAGATGGGAGGATGGGAGCTGAATTTCACAAATACTTTGAACTAGTAAGCATGGGGAGAAATGTAAATGCTTTTCAGTGAAGAAGGGTAGGCATGTGCAGGTGAGGTTTTATATTAACCAGCCATTGAAGAAAAGCATAACATGGGTTAAGACCTCAAATTGAATTCAGAATTTGTATCTCTCCTGACTTCAAAAGAAATAAGAGCGTTTTACATTATTCTTCCTCTTTATATTATCCCCTTCAGTAGCTGCTGTTTCCATCATGAAACAGGACAGATGTTTGAAGCGCATGATTATGTCTATAGAAAATGTCATCCATGTGCACTGTGGCCTCAGGAACCTGTGTTCTCCGGCAAAGTGTGGTGACAAGCAAATCCTTGGCTTTATTTCACTGGTGGGTGGCCTGACAAAATCCATGGTGCTTCAGACGTCACATATATTTTCAAGCAGAATACATTGACCAAGGCTTTGAATGTCGTCGTACCCATGTGTGTGCGCGCTTTGCCTTCAAAGATGAAAGCTCCACTCATTTCTCTTATCAGTAGAGAACTTGCCAGCAGCTCTTTAGTAATCAGAACCCTCCTCACCCCCCCTCACTTCAGCCAACCTCTGTCAGATGTATTTTTTCGTGCCCTTAGATGTGAAGCGGTCAGCACATATTCTTGACGCATTGACTGTCATGCTTACGACTCCCATTTTGTTTGCTCTCCTAATTTATTCCCAGTCGTCTGGATCACTGCATTGTAAGCACAGGAGGCAGAATGGTTAGGCCATCCTCCACAACCCTGGCTGTGATCCCATAGCAGCCCGTTGTAATCATCCTGAGAGTAACGACATTTCATGCTACAGCTGCACATTCTGAGACAGTAATGAGGCTGCAATCTATATGAGATGTATGCATTTATAGGGGGTGGGGACACCAGCCCAGAAAATTTAAGTGTAACCAGACTTGTCCTGAAGTTTTCGTTACACAAATCCACTATTGCAGGTGAGGCGAGAGTCACTTTATAAGTAGCAAATTTGAGCATAAGCAGAGCCCTGTTGGATCTAGTCGGTGGGCTATCTAGCTCAGCATCCTGTTCTCACAGTGGCCAACCAGATGCCTGTGAGAAACCCACAAGCAAGACCCAAATGCAAGAACCCATGGTTTCCAGCAGCCTGCATTCAGAAGCATTACTGCTTCTAACCGTGGAGGTGGAGCGTAGAACGCTCATATGACCTTGGGAGAAGAACAGGGTGCCTATCATCACAGACAAAATCACATACAGGCCTCTCAAAGCTGATAGTAGCTTTGAAGTGAGTACACCTGAAGGAGCGTCTCCACCCACATCGTTCAGCCCAGACACTGAGATCCAGCACCGAGGGCCTTCTGGCAGTTCCCTCTTTGCGAGAAGTGGGGTTACAGGGAACCAGACAGAGGGCCTTCTTGGTAGTGGCGCCCACCCTGTGGAACACCCTCCCTTCAGATGTGAAGGAAATAAGCAGCTATCCTATCTTTAAAAGACATCTGAAGGCAGCCCTGTTCAGGGAAGTTTTTAATATTTAACGCTGTACTGTTTTTAACACTTGATTGGGAGCCACCCAGAGTGGCTGGGGAAACTCAGCCAGATGGGTGGGGTATAAATAAATTATTATTATTATTATTATTATTAGTGAGTAGCCACATTTCTGTGAAAGAAAATGACTAAAAAGAAGGATGAAAGAGAAGGGGCTCCAATGAGATCTATGGGGATCCCCTCACACATTCAGTTTTTTATTACATCTATGTGTTTTATTTCAGAAACTGAAATCATCGTGACTGATCTCAGTATCTCTTTCCCTGCCCCACAAATGGGTATCTTTAATCTCCTTGCTTCTCTATTGACCTTGAATGTTTTATTACTAAATAATGATAAATAAGAGACAACTAATAAGCATGACCTGCTAGCATTCCGCAACCAGAGAAGAAATGGTTGCTGCTGCAAAATATTACTCCACCTGGCTCTCCGTGGTGAAGGTCTTAAATGAAGTCTTTCAAGCAATACAAAAGGAGTAAAACAAAAGTTGGCTGCACTGCATGGGGCCTTTTGAAAACAATAAAGTGGCATTTACTCAAAAAGTTAGCTTGCTTAATATCCCAGAATTTTAAAAGAGCCTTCAGCAACTGCAGACCGAGGGTGCCATCAAGTGGTTGTTTAGATTATGTTTTACTGACTGCTTATTCTCAAATATGACTAAATAGCACGCAGAGAGAGAGAGAGAGAGAGAGAGAGAGAGAGAGAGAGAGAGATCACAACTGTCATATGTTTGCGGGACTAGCATTATCCAGTTATGAAGTCTCTTCAGTGGATGAGCAATTGCCTTCCTGCTTTCTCCAAAAGTGCACATAGCTGTAAAAGTCCTGCCATCTTTTCCCCACTAGAACTGAGAAATTGCTAAATGTCAATTCCTGCCAAGAAGGAGTATTCCTCTGTGGTAAATGATGCCTTGACCTTTGAGACATACACCCCCCGCTTTTTGTAGCACTATAGCTACTCAGGTTTTTTTGATTTCTCTGTTTTCACATGACACCATAAGCATGCCATTGCTATGGAGGCACAGTACTGATATACTGCTCTCTGGAACTGACCTCGGTCCTTTAAGCCCAAAAGTAGCAAAAAAATGCAATCTACAATACAGTATATTATTATTATTAGCACTCCTGCAACTAGGGGTTGTGGATCTCTTGGTTTGGGTTTCTCTCCATTTCTCATATCTTTGAAATTTAAGTTAGTTTTAAAGTGGGATTCAACTAATGAATCCCACTAGTAGAAGCCTATGCAAGGACTTCCACTTGTGCAATATGGCTTTCCCCACTCACCTCCCCTCATGCACCCCCGTGCCCCCGGAAATCAGCTTGAGGCAGTCTGGAGAATCCCAAGACAGTGGGCCAGGGAAATAGAAGGAAGGATTGTTCTGTCTAGGAAGCTAAAAAGCTTGCGATGACAGAGCAATTCACATTGTGCCACATTGAATTTCTGCCTAAGTTCTCAACATTTCCACATCAGTTTGTGATTTCTTTTTTGGAAAAAAAGGTAATCGTGAAAATTCATCAGCCTTTTAGTGCAATTTCTTCCTAATATACACATGTTTGTATGCAAATAGACTTCAGAGTGTGCTTGATACAACATATTCTAAGAAATTGCACTAAATTATATGGGGCTAGCCAGTGCTGGTAACCCTTTGGGGAAAGGGCTAAAATGCAGTGGTAGAGTATCTGCTTTATGTGTAAAAGGTCTCAAGTTCAATCCTCAGCATCTCTAGGTGGAAGAGGACCATATATGAAACCTTGGAGAGTCACTGCCAGTCAATACAGACAACGCTAAGCTAGATGAACCAATGGTATGCTGATAAGGCAGCTTCCTATGTTCCATCATCTGTTTGTATGTTCTCTCAAAAGGTTCCTAACTCCACCCAGAAGATTCTTCCACCTGACTTTTGGTGATCCTCCATTTCACCTCAGCTCCCTGTGCTGCAGCCAACCCCGTTCAGCATGGTCCACAACCCATTTTAGGGGGATAATTGACAGCCAGGGATGAGAAGGGGGCAGAAAACTCAACCTTCCACCAGTATTTCTCTGAATTCAACACCAAAGCAACTGTAGAGCTAAATAATGAAGCAAAGGCCATTTCAAATAATATTTGTATGATAAGCATAACGTGGCAACTGAGTCTGCAAGTGGGCCTGTCACAAAATTACAGAACATGTAAATGTGTAAACATGAAATAAAAAGCAAAATTCAGAAAATTCAGAAAACTGAAAATTAACAATGGTGCCTAAAATATAATAATGAGTTGTGTTGCTATATCAGTTGCAAGTCCCACTGTCCCTTCTGTTGACAAGATTTTGAAAATGTTATGCCCATGTTTGCACACTTATTTTCTGAGCATTTTTCCTAATTCTTTTATGGGTTTTGTATGTGCAGTTTTACACCTATACAAGCATTCTTCAAACAACATGGACATCCCTCAACATAACACAAAACACAGAAAGCCAAAGTAATCAGATTTAAAGCAGTTTGACCTATTTATTTCTGTGGGATTGAACAACCCATTTGCCTTAACTGTGCTGCGGAATGAATGAGCAGGAGCAATCCTATTTAGATTTTAGATACCAGGTCTCAGTTTTCCTTACATCCACATGGGGGCATCACTGACCTACAAAATATAAATATATTGAAATCACTGAAATGCTTGAGACACACAATGAGTCACTGCACTTATTACATCTGACACACCTTTAGGTTATGAGGAGCTTTCCCAGTATATTGCCAGATCTTTTGTGATATCCCACAAAGCACTCTCTGAAACATCATGTAAACAATGGTCCAACAAAATCCTTTCTAAAAATATGTCGGAAATAACTCTCAGTGCAATCCCTTCCCAATTTGATTGTCCTTGCTTACCACATATCCTTTCAAAATAAAAAATAAATCTGACCTTTTTGGAATGACTCTCTCACTGTATTCTTCCTCTACTCGAGGACTTTGGGTGAGGAGGACTTTTATTGCAGATAATTATATTTATTCTTCTTGTAGTTTAGTTCGAGGGCTTTCTTGTATATTAACTAGGGAGACAAGCATTTCTCTCCACAAATATGATTCTCTACATGCTCACATACTTGCTTGTTCATTCTAATGGAGGAAAGCAGGAGCTTCTCATCCCAGTAACAGACAAGCAGGTAGCTAAATATATGAATCTATTTTTTTAATTTATAACCATTTCAGAACTGTTCAACATTTTAAAAATCTCCAAGCCATGTACACTATGTACAATATAAAAACAATGTCCATTAATAGAAAATTACAACCTAAAATGGGGATATGTGGTGTTATGGGAAAGGTAGTAACTCTGGTGGGAGACATGTCATGCTCCTTCTGGGGTAGTTTGTCCACGTTTGTACCCACCCTACACTCAGATCTCACCTGGGTGTCCTAAAAGCTGTCAGTATGTGACAGCAGCCACACCTGAGATTCCCAGGAATGATTTCAATTGTCTGACTAAACCAGGCAAGGGTAACGGATGGGTCTCAAACTCACAGTGAGTTAGGAACTTCCCTAGCAGTGGATTGAGCAGAACAGATCAATAGTGGGTCCAACAGCCAAGAAGACAATTTCTGCATATGCTATAGAGGGAACTGAGTGACAGATGGGGCTCATCAACATGGGAAGGCAGCCTATCTAGGAGAAGAAAAACTCTGATCCTAAACCAGTATTCACTGCCTGGCAACCTTGTCTGGAGATTTCCAGGACTAAACCTACAACATTCTGCATGTAATGCATGTGATCTGCCACCGTTGTCCTAAAAGAAACCTGACCCAGAAAAAGGTCCTTTGTATGGTAAAAAGAAGGCTAATACTGCATATACATAGAGCAGCTGCAGCTTGTACTATGTAGGTGACCTTGATTTGAAAATTATATAGCTTTCCCACTTTATTATTTTGCACAAAGAGAAAATCAAATAATTATTTTTGTTCCTGAACAAAATAAACATTTTCTTCATAGCTAATGAGAAAGAAGGTTCTGATTTCAATTTCTGAAAGGTTTGAATATTAGCAAGTACAGCATGTAATCCTTTGATACTCTAAGGGCTGATTCACACATGCATGTAAATAACTGTCTCTCATTACCCCAATTAAGCAACACTTAGTGACTTGAAGCCGAATTAATGAAGCGACACCATTAAAACACATTGTATTGGAGGTGCAGCAAGGTCATATTAAAGTTCAGACTTGCATTTTACCTCTGAAGGCTTTTTCTAGAACTGTGTGCAGATGGTCTCCTGTTTCTAGACAGAGAAAAGAGAGAGGAGAATTTCACCAAATTTATCCAGGAGGAGAGGAGAAATTATCAAACAGCTGCAACTCATCCCTGTAGAGCAGCTTGGCAACAATATTGCCTCCACGAGGCCTAAGACCTAAGTGTCATTCACTAGAGGGGAGGGGAGATGGCAGCCGCCATGACAGAAGAAATGTTGGAGAAAATTCAGAGAAAAGTCTACAAAGTTGCCTACATTTTTTAATGGGGACAATGTGTGAGAAGAAGGAAAATCCCAGAAATTCTCTCCAAAAAAGCCTTCTGAGAAATTTGATGAGTGTCTTCTGAGAAGCTCAGCTCTGTCATTCGTACCTAGAATATTTCAGTTGATAGTAGTTATCAAACAATAAATTTACCTGTGTGGATCAGTCCTAACGAAAAGCCATGTGGACATGCTCTAAAGTTGTAAGACAAACTTTCTTTAAACAGAGGTGGATTTACAGGAGCGCAACTGTTTCAGTCGCGCTGAGTGCGGACTCTCAGGGCACCGCGAGGGGCGCTACAACTATGATTTACAATGGAGTGAGAGAGGCAGAGGAGTGCTGAATTTTGGCATAGCACAAGGTGCTACTGGAATTTGAGACCCCCAAGATCCACAATGCTTTATATTTTATATACCTTTAGCAGATGAATGCATCATGGAAAGGGTAAATGTTGAGTAACAGCAAAAAGAAGTTAATGCAAGTCTAAGGCAAACATTGCTGGCTACCCATACTACCCCTTCTGAAAAGCCTAATTGTTATACCAATATCTTACCATGGACTCAGTCACTGTTGTACTTACTGAGAAGTAGAACAGTGTAACGCCTGGTTTGTGAAACATAAATAGGTATAATTACCATTAATAACAATTTGCATTACCATTGCTGCAGCCAACAGAACCAATTAGGGACTGGAAGTTATAATTGAGTCACTGAAAAGGGCAAAGTAATACCCTTTCAAGGAAGCTGTCTCTGAATGGATTGCTCTTTGGATAATGAAGCTGGATGAATAAAGAGGGAAGCAGCTCTGAAATTAGCCTACAAAACATAAATTGAAGACAAGAAGTTGTCATATGATTTATAAATGGCACTGAAATGCACAGACACACCATTAAAAAAACAGGGAGCTCCTTTTTCACTGCCTAAACTATTATGTGTTCTTAATGTACCATCTCTCCTAGGTTTTTGCAGTGGAAATAATTCTGCTGAACAAAGTGCTCTTATTAGCGACTGACAAGTGTTCGGCATTTATATTTTTCCAGGCAAATTAATTATGTGACCACCTGCCCTGCTTGAAATAACATCCTTAAATCTCACTACAGATCTCTGTACCAGAAGCAAAATCCTACACCCCTACTTTGTTCTTATATATGCCCTCTGCTCCTCTCCATGCCAGCTCAGAGTAAAAGTGGCAGAATTGTTCCATCTAACATACACTTTAATAAATGCAAAGAATTTAACTCTTTCTTTTCCCCACTATGGTTCTGACAAAAATCACTCCTTCAATGCTGCTATTTGCCTCAGTAGGAAAAGCTTCCATTGGTGCCAGTGGGAGCTTTTCACCCAATGCAAATATCTGCTTCAGAGGACTAACCTTATATTTTAAAAATGGTGAATTTTAATTTATTTCATAAAATTAACCCTGTGGCAATACCCCTGTGCAATGCCACATTCACAGCAAGACGGATACTTCATTATTGGAGCACAGGGTATATTGCCCACTGCTAAGGATTAGCTCTCATTTTCAGCTTGCTCAACTTTTGCTACTATCTACTTTTTAGTATTTTATTCTTTATATTTCAAAACACCTTCATACTGAATTTCTTTCAATATCAGGGAAGATAAGGTTTTGCCCATGTGGGTCAGTCTATTGTAAACTCAAGAAGAGACTCGTGAATGTTCCGAGAAGGATTATAAAATTTAATCTACTTGGCTTGTACTTCAAGGACACAGAAAATAGTAGAAGTCTAGACTTCAGGAGCTATGGTGTGATTTTGAGGCCATAAGTACCTCCACGTCATTGTTTCATTAAGCAAATTTACTTAGAATCAGGGCCAGCTCACTCATGAGGCAAGGTAATGCAGCCGCCTCAGGGGGCAGAAGCCTCTGAGGTGGTGCCCCTGTGGATATCCTGACTGTCTCACCACCTTCACCACCCATTTTTGGCAAGGTTTTGTGAAATGTCACTGGAATCTGCCATTGCTGTCATTCTCGCTGCTTTGTGCTACCACTGAACAAGCTAGCTAAGGGATGCTTTGGCAGGGGCAGGTCAGCATAGCAGCAGCAGGGCAAGGCAGGGCAGTACTTCCTGTTTTGCCTCAAGCAGTGCTACCCCTGCTTGGAGTGGAAACAGCCACCTCAAACACACAGTTGCTGAAATAATGAAGAGGCCAAGAGGCATAGTTTCAAGGAGGAAACGTTGGATGGGAATGGGGAGTGCTTAAATCTTCCCCATGCCTGTCTCTGTCCCTTCTCTCCCAAAAAAAATTCTCCGCCTCAAAGCTGTTTTCCCCTTACTTAGATTCACCCACACATGGTCTACATCAGCCATCCCCAACCTTCGGCCCTTTAGATGTTTTGGACTACAATTCCCATCATCCCTGACCACGGGTCCTGTTAGCTAGGGATCATGGGAGTTCTAGGCCAAAACATGTGGAGGGCCGCAGGTTGGGGATGCCTGGTCTACATAAAGTAAACAGCTTTCTCACATAGAACAGAATCCCTGGTTCAAAAGGTACACTCCGATATTGTGATAGTGGGGGCAAGATGAAGATTCTACAAATGCAAGACAAGAAATTGACATCAGGAAACTTGAAACTAGAACAGCAAACAATCCTATGTTCATCTAGAAGCTAGATTTGCAAAGGGAATCTGTACAGTTTTTCTTTCATTATTGCCATTTATCCTGCCAGTGTATATGGTATCCTTGGCTACAGAGTGGTTTGAAATTCATAAGTTGCAACCAACAATCAAGAACATTTTTTTGTTGTTTTTAAATTATGAGCTAACTTGCATTCTGCCAAATTGAACTACTGTCTAGAATAGCAGCACTGACAATTTAAGAAATGATTTCTGTTTTCAACACTGAAATATGATGACCAATATGAAGTCTCCAACAAGTCAGAAATAAGATGAAATTGACTCTGTTGTGCCAGACCATATTTTGTTCGTGTTACAGTATCAGTTCATCAAACAATAAATCAAAATGTATTTTGAAAATGATGTTTTGACATGTCATACACTTGTGTCCAAATGAGACTAGACTGGCGTCCCCTTCCACTCAAAGCATACAAGATGGTGGTCCAGAGCAGTGGTTCCCAACCTTTTTGGTATGGAGACCTAAAAGCCCAAATCTTTAATAAAAATGATTATTATTTTTTAAAAAAGAAGGAACAAAGGAAGCTGCCTTATATTAACTTGGACCATTGGTCCACCTGGCTTAGTATTGTTGAAACTGACTGGCAGAAGCTCTCCCAGGTCTCAGAGAAGGCTCTAGCCCTGGCCAGGGAAGGCAAGGTTTATCTCCTTGCAGCACTCTCCTTCAGGGTCTCACAAGAATCATCCCACATGGTCTCATGGTTCAACACTGGCTGACTCCCATGGTGGGACTTTGGGTGCTTCCCAACCCCAATGGAGTGTCATTCCATCAGCAAGGGCTGAATGGAATAAGGAATTGATCCTCTCCCTACTGTTATGTTTAATCTGTAAAGGTGTGGTCTAGGGTGTTCCTATTTTCAGCAGAGAAATGTTGGAGGGGACAGATTTCACCGAACACTAGTGTCCTACCTGAGTTATTTGTGCCACACTCACAAGTCACGAATACTAATAGGCACCTGCCTGAGCAAAAACATCTTCCTATAAGCAGGAGAGACCTCCAAGTGCAGTAACTCTCAAGAAACCCACAGCTGCAGAGCATTTTATTCAGAATACTTCTGAGGAAATTATGTGCTCTTCAGAAATGGCTCGAGGCAACTACCACATGGAAATTTATACATATTTGCTTGCTCCACTTCGGTGTTGTTTTGCTTCGAGCCAGAAAAAAATATGGAAGCTTTTCAATAGTATATTTGCTTATGACAAACTGATATTATTTATTTAAAATGCAACAATAAAACTGAGTGATTCATCTTATGGGCAAAGGGGTTGAAGGTCAACAGCAGTTTGCAGAACGTGCTCACAGTCACCACATAGCAGTACATTAATGTTAGCAAAATTGTACTGTTTGCAGACAATAGATAACCTGTCTGCCTTTCAGTATGAACCCATATATGCCATAGGTCTTAGTCTTCTGTGTTTATAGGACTAAGAAGCCCACTTCTAGTTAAATCCAAATAGAATCAGTATATTTATTAGGATCTCCTAAAAATAAAAGTCACAAACAGAAAGCTACCTGTATATTGAATAGTTATTTTATACAAAACAATCACAGATTGCAGTAAGGTGTGCAGTGGTAAAGAAACTACCCTGTGAGAATAAAAAACTAGCAATTCTTGTTTTGTTTTGTTATACCATGTGTCAATATGAGAGATTCCATTTTTTATATAACTGGTTGTGTAACTATGCTGCGAAAAAAATATTATTACAGACATTATTCTTAATTAATGAATTTCATGGACAGGTTACCATACTCACTGGTCAATTCTGACAAGCGGGCCATGGTAACTTGTCACATACACTGACTGCTGCAGTTTTCTCTCATACAAAATGTGTATTGGAAAAGCTCTGAGGTCTGAGGTCATTGTCATTATTAGCATGTACAATTTTATGGCAGTTACTGTTTTTTTGTAAAATAATTTATAACCTGTTGCCATGGAAATGACCACTCATGGTCATGTCACTAGGTTCTAAGCAGGTTTCTTTGCCTGCAAATTTCTATAATAATTCATTGTAAAAATAAGATGAAAGCAGTGGAACAGATTTGGCATTATAAGTCAAGCAGTGTGAGGGTTTATTTCTATTTTTAAAAAGAACCCTTGTGGTTTTTTAAAGAAAGAAGGGATAAAAATTGCAGCAATGTTTTTTTTTTTTTCTTCTAACAGTATAATGAGAACAAATATAACAGATTAATGAAAATATTCATTAAAGACCAGGTGCAGTCTCTTTATTTCAATTCTCAATAGCAGTTAACCCCTTTAATTATCATTGTAATGGAAACTCAGGTTGTGACTCCAGATATTTTTCATGTAGATTGTGGAAATGTTGTTGACCTAATTTATCTTTCTTTCAGCAAAGCATGTGACAAAGTCTCCCTTGATTCTATGAGTGTCTGTCCCTGGCATTGTCAATTTTCAGGAGGAATTTAAAAGCACACTGGTAGTAATGGACTGGCTGGTTGGAGAGAAGTGGTGGGAGGCACTAACTCCCAAAGAAAGAAGTTTGGAGGCAGGGGATTAGTGGTGAGATGATGATGAGTGGTCAGAGGGAGAAGAGGAGTAGACTGGGAGGAGAAGGAGGTGTCAGAAGCTGAAGAGGTAACAGGGTCTGGTGAGCAGGAAGAGGCTGTGGCAGAGAGAAGTCCAGGATTAGAGGCAGAAGCAGAGGCTGGAGAGGAAGGGAGCCAGGAGGCAGAGATGAGACAGACTGCTGAAAAAGCCAGAGAGTCTCCCCCTCTTCCTGTGACCAGCTCCCCTCCCCCTGGTCTCCCAGAACCCACAGAGGTATGAAGAGGGTAGAGCAAAGACAGGCAAGGTGGAGAAGTCTCGGGTTGCTTGGGAAAGAACCGGAGAAGGAGTTAGGGGGCTGTGGAAAGTACCTTCAGTACTTGCAACTGCCTCATTGGGGCAAGATTCCCCCCCCCATCATTGTGTTCGACTACCCAAGGAGATTAAGGTGGATCTGTGGGTTTGGATCCAGTTCCTGGATTATTTTAATGGTGTCTCTCTTTGGCAGGACACTCTGAACCTGTGTTCTGACCTTCAGGTCCACTCTGATGTGGTGGGATCTTTAGGCTTTGGCATTTATTTCAGAGGCCAATGGTGCGCTCAGCCTTGGCCCAAGGAATGGTTGGGCGGGCCCATTATCCAAGATTTGACATTTTTAGAATTTTTTTCCATTATAGTGACCATCCATATTTGCCAATCGCCGGGTTTGCTTTTGCTCAGATAACGTAGCTGTGGTTAATATTTTGTCCAGGTTGTCCTCACGTTCTCACAGGGTTTCTTGTCTTCTCCGCTCCTTTGTTCTGTGGTGCTTGAAATTCAATATCGTATTTTTGGCTAAATTTATTTCAGGCGTGCCTAATAATATTTCTGATGCGCTGTCTCACTTTAAGATGGACCGCTTCAGATATCTCGCTCCGCAGGCGCAGCTGCTCCCAGAGCCTTTTCCGGAGTACATATAGAGCCTTTGAAGCGTTTAATTTTACAGGGAGTAATCAATTCCTTTGCCCCATCCACCCTAAGATCATATTAAAAAGTATGGCATGATTTTATAGTGTTCAGGGTCTGCACCTTGGCTATCGCCTCGGACCAGCCCCCTTCTACTGATCAGGTCATGCAATATCTTGCTCATCTTTTTCAGTTAGGACGAGCAGCAAAAACTTTACAAATTCAGTCGGCTGCGATCTCATTTTTTAGTAAATCCTTTTTCTCATTTGATCCATGCACAGATTTTCTGTTACGTAAGGCCTTGGAGGGCTGGCGTAGACTTAAGCCACCCTGCTGAGTGGGTAGGAGACCTGTTACCTTTGATATCCTCTGTAAGATTCATAGGAAGTTAAAATCAGTCTGCTGGTCCCAGTATGAAGCGAGGTTGTTTTTGGCAGCATATTCAATCTCATTTTTTGGCACACTCCATGTAGGAGAGGTCGAATTCGAAACAGTCGCAGGGGAGCCTCATCGGGGTCTGCTCCTTGAGGACATGGCTCTGGTGGTGCTTATCCGATGTTCTAAAACTGACCAAAGGGGTTTGGGGGCCCGCCTTAGATTGCCAGCAACATCACAGAGGGGTCCCTGCCCTGTAAAAGACTCAAGGAGATTCAGGTTAGACCCCCCTGGGGCTGGTCCATTTCTCATTTACAAAGACAGTTCCCTGTTATCCAGACAGCAAATCACGAGGGTTATGAGGAAGGCCATCCAAGCATGCGGATTGCCGGTACTGGAGTATGCGGCTCATTCTTTTAGGATTGGCGTGGCTACGACCGCCGTCCATTGGGGGCTGTCAGTCGACAGAATCAAGAATTTAGGTTGTTGTAGGTCAAACACATATAAGGGTTACATCAGACAGGGCTGTTAGGCCATCGTTCCCCTCACTTACCTGTTGTTTCTTTTCAGTGCTGCCTGAACTGCACCTATGGATTTTTGGACATAGCATCGTCCACTGGGCCAGCGTGAGGGTGGTTGAATCGGGCTTGGGCCGGCAGCTCAGCTGGCCTATTCACATAAAAGTTTCATGGCTGGCCAGATGCAAGATGCATTGGAATGAACTGTTACCTTTATTGTGGGCTCGTGCAGCCAGTTGGGGTCCGCCTTCAGCTTTGGTCCTGCAGCTGGGCGAAAATGATCTTCCTTTCATGAAGGGTTTGGAACTGCAGGAATGTATTTTAAATGATTTACAGGAGTTGGCCATTTTATTTCCATGGGCAACGATATTTTGGTTGCATCTTCTGGCGCTGGGCATATGGCACAGCTGTATAAGCCCAGCTAATAATGCAAAAAATATAAAAGATCGTAAGGTGGTACAAAGGGTGTTGTCTATGGGTGGCAGGGTGATTCCCCATCCAGGTATTACCTTTGGGAAAGTGGTCCTGTTTAGGGCAGATGGCGTTCATCTTTCACCAGAGGAAAATGATGTATGGTTGGCCGATGTAATTTGAATACTGAAGATATGGCTGCAGGGTGAGGGTATTGGTGGCGAGTGCTAGGCTCTTGTGGCAGTTAGGCATTGACTTTTGGGGGATGTGGGAGGGGAGGTGTGGCCATCACCTGCCCCTCCATGAAAAAGGGTATTCCGTTAAAGGAATCTGGGGGTCTTGGATCTCGTCCGAAGTCTACTTGAGGGGCTAGAGCCATGCCAGCACCACGGGAACATCGGAGTGAGCTTCTGTCGATCTGCATTGATGTAGCTCCCTTGTTGGGTTACCCTTCTAGACTAACTGCGAGGCGGGCAGGAGTCAGTTATAGTTTGTCAATGCCTAAGCCAATACCGCTCACTTTGTGTAATTCAATAAAGTTGTGGCCTAAATTTTGCCCATCAGCCTTAAACTTTAATATGTGTCTGTGTGAATTCATTTGGGAAGGGTGTCCTGGGGCCCTCAAGACGCAACTGAAGAATTTACAGTCATATTTCTTTTTAAAAATCCATTGATAAAATGCTTCTTTTGTATATTAGAAGTATATAAAGACTAGATTCTGAGTCAAAGCAGAAACATTTCATGGAGAATAATCCTTTGAGATGTATTCTACAAAGATATTATTTATCCACACCCACACTAAGGAGGCAAAATGATGCTTTTTCAAGTATTCTATGAAAATTAATGAATAGGCTACTGTTGAATTAAGTAAAAGACTGTGTGAGTTTTGCTTAATTTGCTTATAAAATATTCATTCACTTTCAAAAAAGATTCTTTTTTTAAAAGATTCTTTTTTATTCAGGAAATGGCTAACTATCTAAGAAGAAAGCAGTTCTCGAAGGGGGCAAAAATGGGTAGAATAAACTGTATGATAACTAGATTTGGAAGACTGACTTCTAATCCTTCAGGGGAAATGTAAGCATATCTATGCTTTTCTTAGCTTTTCCCATTTAGTTTAACTTCCTATTTTAAATGAATTAATATGCAAGTAATGACTGAGGGACTATAAATATGAACAACCTTGAATAAGAAGACGCTGAGGGAGGTTAGACAGTGAAAAACATTAGAAAAGAGTAGTACTGGTTTAATTATAGACTTGTCTCTCAAAAGTTATGTCCATATTTTCAAGCAGGGTGGGCCAGCCCTACCATGAGGCAAAGTGAGGTGACTGCCTCAGACAGCAGTTGCTGGGGGGAGGGGGAGGCAGAAGTGACAACCACCTGGCTGTTTGTCCCAAGCCCCCTGGCTGTACTCTGCTGTTGGAAGACAGACCTGTGTGTGCCATATGGCCTGTCCAAAACCCTTATAACTCAGGCAGCAAAATGTCTTGGGCTGACCCTGCTCCCACAGGGAGTGTACCCAGGATTGCAATAACCTTCTAGAGAATAGAGCAACAGCAGGGCCCAGGAAGCTCACTGGGTGACTTCGGAGCCATGGACTCATCTCTCAGCTTAATTTACCTCATAGGGCTGTGAGGATGAGCAAAAGGAAGAAACTTGCAAATTACTCCAAACTTCTTGGAAGAAAGGCAGGATAAGAATGGAATCAAAAATAAATAACAGCTCAAGGCTCTGGGAAGATCTCTAGGGCCTGACATGCACATTCCATTTCTACCATTGCTAATGCAAGGAAGAGCTTTAACAAGAGCCCTGTTTGAAAACAATATGACTAGGCAGCCCTTCATTTTAATTAGCAGGTTATCACAAGGGGATTATGAAGAGAGCAAAGAGACAGAGCTACTGTTTAAGGAACTAATACCAGAACATCTACAGTCTGTTTGTAAATGCCCCTTCTAAGAGAGTAAAACCCAAAGCCCTCTCTCCATTAAAAATGTCCTTGTCTGCCATAGACCCTTTCTTCCATCCAGCAAAGAGAGGAAGGTGCCTTTCACCCATATTCTCCAAAGCAATACAGTGGTACCTCAGGTTACATACGCTTCAAATTACATATGCTTCAGGTTAAAGACTCCGCTAACCCAGAAATAGTGCTTCAGGTTAAGAACTTTGCTTCAGGATGAGAACAGAAATTGTGCTCCGGCAGCACGGCAGCAGCAGGAGTCCCCATTAGCTAAAGTGGTGCTTCAGGTTAAGAACAGTTTCAGGTTAAGTACGGACCTCCGGAACGAATTAAGTACTTAACCTGAGGTACCACTGTAATCCTTTTACATCAGGGATCGCCACCATGCTGCCCTTGTGTGCTATGGTGTCCTTGAGGTTTCCCCCAGCACCTCTAAACCCTTGGAGCCCTCCCAGCCACTGCCCTTTGGTCATGATATGGTGTGGGTGGTTACCTTTTTCTCCCTTGAAAAGTACATAGCACTGAAGGAGGAAGAGATACCGTTTCCCCCCACTTCCTCTTTCAGTTTGTTATACTTTTCAATGCTCAAATTAATACTACTGATTCCAACTTTTACCCACATCCCTTGGAAAAGTGGAGCGCACATGTTCATACTTTTGCTCCTTCTCTTGTGGGTGGAAGTCTACCTTGGTGAGGGAGAGAGAAGTGTCCATGGAAGTGGTACTTATGGCACTCACTCAGAGATCCAAAGGTTGGCAACCCCTGATGTACATAGTTTGCCTGAAGCAAATAACTCCTCATTTCCTTCCATCAGCTAAGGGATGTGTCAGTGGTTGCCATCTTGCATACGTATAGGGCTTAGTGGGTATCCGATGTGATTGGATACTGGCATTCCTCAACCCAACCTCCTTGCCCTCTTCCTGAAACCTAACAAAAAATGTATAGTTTTGAATAGGCTTTTGTCTCCGTTTACCTGCTGCTGGAGCTTTTCTCAGAAACGGGTTCCTCCCTTATCAATAGAGGCAATGCTATTTAAGTTTGGCAGCTAGCTTAGCCTTAAGCTACAAAAACCACTCCACTTGCTTGCTCATGACTCTTTTGAATAAAATGTTTTAAAGAAGAAGCCAAAGGTTGACTGATTTAGCTCATAGCTCAAATCAAGCATGTCTTACTCCAGTACAGCCTGTGCACTGGGATATCTTGATGATGCATATTCTTTCAAATTATATGCATGCCCACATATCCAACTAATTTTTGAATTCCATACACATGCACACAATGAGCTTTTACTACACTTCATTTCAGACCTTGTTCACAGTATTCAAAAGCATAATAAGTAATTCAGAAAAAAATTGCAGGAGCATTTCCTCATTATTCTCAAGAGAGAACGAAAGCTTCAAGAGCAGCTAGAGCAGAGAAAAAGCAGAGCTCTGAGATACTCCTTTGCTAATGGCTGAGTGATGGAGTATGCTTCATCCACTGTGGAAAGAAATATCTTTAGTACTCAGCAAGCTGTTAAGAGGGATTTTTAAAAGAAATGTTTCCTGACTGGTGAGGAAAGGGTCTAGTTTACATCAGGTCACCTCATGTAAATGCCTTGACAATGATTTAATCTGGAGTGTTATTTCTCCATAGGATAGCCTGAATATAAGAAAGCTTAGGATTATATATGGAAAGAAGGAAATGGTTTTTCTCTAAATATGAATATAGGAGAAAAAATCTTTAAAAGTGATGGCTATGTGGTATGAAATCTCAGTAATGCTATGTAAAATGAATAAATTGCACAGCTCACATTAATGGAAATGTCAAAAGGCTTCTGGAACATGTCTGTCACATGTGGTGGCTCTACTTTCTTGCAAAAATGAAAAATAAAATAAGGATATTCTTGGAGTGAATTTTGAGCTCCTGCTGTTAATTAAATTTTTATACCGCCCTTCATCCAGAGATCACAGGGTGGTTCACAACATAAATAAAAAATAAAACAAAAACAAGCCAATAACCATCTCCTCCCACAAACACCTTTAAAAGGCCATATATTGTTTAATTAGCCAGAGGTCAAGGAGAAAGGAATGACTTTGCCTGGTGCCTAAATAGATGTAATGAAAGTGCCAGGCAAACCTACAGAAAAGTCCTGATCTCATATTGCTGGCCTCCAGGCCTCTCATGTAGAGGGTACATGAAGAAAGGCCTCAGATGATGATTGCAGAGTCTGGGTTTGTTCATATGGGGAGAGGCAGTCCGTGAGGTATTGTGGCCCTGAGCTCTTTAAGGCTTTATAGGTCAAATTACAATATAATTTGAGACTATTATTTTTCAGAGGTGATGAAGAATGAACATTCAAAGTTGGCATGCTATGACTCAGAGAAAATTTAGATCTGAAAACCATATACTAAAATCTGGAACCAGAAACATATATTCAAGTTTGCAAAGATGTTTTAGATTATTGTAAGAATTTGATGTTTTCATTTGCTCTTTTTATTTTTATTTTTGCAAATATATTTATTTAAGATAGAATCTGTAAACTAGATTATTTATTTTTACAATTCCTGGTAGATGAACTCTATCCAAATTCTGCACAATATACACTTTTGTTATGTTGTAGTTACAGATTTTTCCATGTTGTAAGCTGCCTTGAGCAAGTTCTGAACTGTGGAAAGGTGGCTTACAAATAAAATTATGTCTGTCTGTATGTATGTACTGTATGTACAGTATGTGTGTAAGAAAGGTGGGATCTAAACGTAAGAAAACATTTATTTTTAATTAATTCTGTGACTACGCAATGGTCCCAATCAGAATTTCACCCCCAGCATTCACACTTACTATTTATAATGGGAGGATATAGGAAGCATAGTAGGGACAGAGGTTACAGCTTTCTCCCGCAGCATGCCGTAACCCAGATCCAGCTTAGGGCACTGTCAGCCATTTTTTTTAAAAAAGAGAACATCTGATCCATGAGAACAGAGATGTGAATTGGTCCAAGAAACAAGACTCACTCCTTCAAAGACTCAAAGCACAATCATTAAGAAGCAGTAACTTTATTTTATTGATTCCTAGTCTATATTCAGGCATGACTTCAGACAAAATCCTTATGACTGACCTCTTCACATGAATAAGGGCATGACAAACAAAATGTTTGATTTAGAACAAAATGTTATGAAGGGTTCACCACAAGCTTGGCTCTTTAGCTACTCAGAAAATCTATTGATGGCTCATTATCATCTTGCTACGCAAGAGCTGTATTCACAGCACAGGCATACTTTGGAGATATTGTGGGTTTAGTTTCAGACCACTGGATAAATCAGGTCCTCCCTTAAAGAGGGCACGTATTGTGGTGAGACCTGGAAAACCGACACCCTGTGTTGTGGGTGGGTATGATTGGTCAGCCACAACATCTGATTGGTAGGTCCCTCGAAGCTGGGTACAATCTAGCCAATGGGACACAGTCCAAATGGTTTGAGGCACCTATTAATGCCCATGCACGTAACCCAGAACTTCCTCTTCCAGCGCGTGCATTCAGAATACCCGCCCACCTCTCCCTACTTTTAGGGCTTTTCGCTTGACCTTGCTGTGCCGTCGTGTGTTGTCTGCTGTTGGGGCAGGGGCACGGCAGGAATTTCCCCCACTTGGCTGATTGGCTGTTGCCATTTGGGTTTCGCCTGCCACGTAGCAAATCGCCACAACTTGTAAGGTTGTGGATAGGCTGTGGTTCAGGTGATAGGGATGGGAGAACGCTCTCGCCATCCCTATGTGAAGGGTATTCCGTTAAAGGAATCCAGGGACTCAATGGTTTGGTCAACCCCTGAGAGGGGGTTGTGCCTGTGCCTGAGTCCAGGGGGACATTTGGGTTGCGGAGTTAGCCCGTTCCCAGCTTTCCACTTATCCAGGTGTTCACCCTTGGCTGACCTATGCTGCAACCCTGGGTCAGCGCTACCTACATGGCAGGGAGCTAACCAAACCAGAGCCTATGCAACCAATCACTTTCTGTAATCAATAAAGTTGTGGCCTAAATTCTGCCAAAAACCAAACCAAAATTTCAAGTCAAGTGTGAATTTATTTCAGGGAGAGGTTTCTGGGTCTGAACACGCAAAGTGAAGATCGCAATAAAAGGAGTCACTCGTTTTTTGTGTTTCCCAGTGCATATAAAAGCTATGTTTACATTATATTGTAGTCTATTAAACCAGACCCCTGCCCCTCGGCTGCAGGGGCAGGAGTGGGGAAATCTGGCACCAGCTGTAACCAGCTCCACTCCCATGCACAGAAGAGGGAGAGCGGCAGGAAGGGAAGCTGCCTGCAGCCACACCCTTATCCTCCTAAGGATCCATGTCTGTGAAGCACAGTAAAGTGAATTGCAATAAAATGAGGTGTGCCTTACAGTATTTTTCAAAAAAAAAAAAAAGTATTTCAGAGTAAATAAAAATAAGCATTGATTGGGTAGGACTATATTTAATTACTTTTTTAAAAAAGTCTCTGCTATGCTAAGAAATAAATCCCTGCAAAAATCTCTGCAAAGAAAATGTCCTTCAGGAGCCAAGTAAACTAAATGAGGCTCTGATGACGCAAATGGAAAAAAAAACCACACAAATATGCTTGGCACTTTCTAGTGCATGGCAGATATTTTTCTAAATGCCAGTCTATAAACACTGGAGATCTAGATTCACGTCTCCTGAGTGATTAGTACAAATACTCTGGAAATGATTCAGAAGGGAGAAAACCTGCACACGCAAAACCTGTGGTTCAGAAAAATGACAATAAAGGTCCCTAGAAGGCAAAGTATAAACAGTAACAAGACCCAGAATATAAGAAAAAAAATCAATTTCAACAGCTCAGCCTTTGTAAGTTCTTCTTTTTTTTTCAACTGTCCTTGGAAGGAGTGATAACATCCAAACTCCTTCCAAGGGCAACTGAAAAAAATTGACAGAACTGAAAAAGATTGAGCTGTCCAGACAGATTTTTTTCCCCCAACTGGTATTCTGTCTTCTGTCTTGTATTTTCTTACAAACATTATTTGGCTTTGTTTTCACTGTATATTTATTGATGTAGCTTATGCCATATACACTAAGTACAATATAGTACCTTTCTTACATTTCAGGTCTTGTTACTGTTCGTGCTTTGGCTTCTAGGGACACTTGTTGTTCTTTATCCTAAGGATTTGGTTCTGTGGAAACATATGTTTACTTATAATGACAATGATAAGGAGAAACTTTTACAGGGGAAGTTTTTATTTGGTGCTGTTGGAAAGTGTGTGAATGACATTAATTGGCAAAATTGGGAAAAGTTAAAGAAAAAAACAGATTCATGTGGATTTACATACTTCTATTCTTTCTTAATACTCTAAATCAGATAGAATCCCCAAAGGTTTAAGGTTGTTTTTTTAAAGTCCAGGTTTATTTACCCAGGAAACGGAATTTAAAAACAAATGAATAAATCTATGAATTTAATGTTACTAATTGAATGTTCTAATATAGTAATAGAAAATTTAGATTAAACTATCCAGTACTGCAAAACTAGTTTAGAATTTAACAGTATACAACAGTCTAATCAATGCACCACAACACCAATGCCACCAGATTATGTAGACATAGAGTTGACAGGGTAGTAGTATTTAATGTTCTAACCTTTATCTGATAAGCATAGAAACAGGTCAAATAATTTAAAAAATGCCTTAGATTTAATATTTTTTCAAGCCTCAGAATTTTCTGCAGTAATTTCCACTTAATCTATTTTCTGCAGTCTCAAACAAACAGGTTTAATTTCCCAAAGAGTTAAGTATATAAACAAGAGCAGTCATGGTCTCACTAAATAGTCATCAGTGGGTTGAAGTTGTTCTTCTTCAGGTCTGACCACTAGCAATATAGGTCAGCTGCATTACACATGCTTAAATGCTTCCATGAACCACATACTATAATATCTACCCATTTGTCAAGAGGAACTGCTGTGCTTTGAGTAAATGTCAGAGAAATGGCATTTTCTCAACCAATAAAACCAATAAATTAAATAATTATGCTGCTGGCTTTCCACATAATATTCTCCTCTTCCTCTCTCTCTCTCTCTCTCTCTCTCTCTCTCTCTCTCTCTCTCTCTCTGAACTCACTGATAGATTTCTGTAGTTGGAGCTGAATTTAAAAGTATCTTGCCAAGTACAACTACATTCTTCTGAATTATTTTACTGGACATGATCCCACTTACTGAGACTTGGCCTGATATGGCATTATCTAAGTAAATCTGCTACCACTTAGAATCATAGAATTGTAAAGTTGGAAGGGAACCCAAGGGTGACCTATTATTCCAACCCCCTACAATGTAGGAATCACAACTAGATCATCCATGACAGGTTGCAATCCAATATCTGCTTAAAAACCTCTAATGAAGCAGAGTCATGGGAGTCTGTTCCACTGTCGAACAACTCATACTGTCAGAAAGTTCTCCCTGATATTTAGTTGGAACTTCCTTTCTTGTAACTAGACGCATCAGAGTAGGACCGTATGGAGGTTAGAAAGTGCAGCAGGGTGTGCTCCGGTACACCTAGGGCTCACTGCAGTCGCTGAAATGTAGTGCTGCTGTCAATGAGCAGCAAGTAAGAGGATAGGGAGAAGAGGAACTGATGGCAGCCACACTGAACAGCCAGTCTCCCTGATCCACTTCCTTGCCACCAAGTGACAACAACCATTAATGTCAATGGAACATAGGACATTTCTATTGTACCTCAGTATGAGCCACACTGTCAGGGACACGCCCAGCAGAGAGGAATCTCCAGAGGAAGAGGAATTGGCTGCACCTGAGTCCCCACCTCCAGAGGAGGAGGAATTGGCTGCACCTGAGTCACCAAGAAGTAGGAGGCGGAACAAGCGATTAGAGCAGAGGCGGGCCAGCAGGAGGCGGGGAAGGACATGGCATATATCTGGCCTTGGGAGAGGTCAGAAGCCAGGTCGAGTCAACTGACTCCAATGGCGAAGGATGAGTTGTGGAAGCTTGGACTGCTGTAAGCCTGTTATTGAGAAATAAACCTCAGCTACTTAAACTGCCAGCATTCCATGTCTTGTGTGGGAGAAGCGCTAAACCTGACACACACTATCTGGCAGCTCTCCACAGTTTCAGAAAGGGGTATTTCTCACCCAAACCAGGATCTTCTGCATAAGAGACAGATGCTCTACCACTGAACTACAGACCTTCCCACAAGCAATACCTTCTGTTCATCCAGAGACCCAAGATTCCATAGTGAAGTGGCCATTTTCCTAAAATCCTAGCTGGAATCTCAGAAGGAATTTTATTACAGTGGTACTTTGGTTCTCAAACTTAATCCGTTCCGGAAGTCTTTTCCAAAACCAAGGTGCGCTTTCCCATAGAAAGTAATGCAAAATGGATTAATCTGTTCCAGACTTTTAAAAACAACCCCTAAAACAGCAATTTAACATGAATTTTACTATCTTATGAGACCATTGATCCATAAAATGAAAGCAATAAACAATGTACTGTACTATAAAATAAATAAAACAGTATTGTAGATGATAAAAATTAAAATTTTTTTTTCTTACCTGCACTGATGACAGTCATTGTTTGGATGGGGGGCTTTTATTCATTTCCGCAGTCACACAATCAATCAATCAGTAGCTGAACTGGGATCCACACAGTCACAAAAGTAAATTAAATGGAAACGCCTCAAAACAAAAAATGCAAAATAAATAGCAAAAACAAAAGCACCAAATATAAGCTCCAAATATCACCTCAGAACACTGCAATCAGAAATGGAAGGCTTGAATTACAATGGGGGGCACACAAATTAGCGGTGCAACAGGAAACACAGGGGAACTCAAAACAGAGCAGGTTCAGCTTCCAAAAAAAAGTTCAAAAAGCGGAAAACCTACTTCCGGTTTTGTAGCGTTCAGGTTCCAAGTTGTTCATGAACTAAGCTGTTCGAAAACTGAGGTACCACTGTATAAGGAACAGGGTCTTATGCTTACATAGCAACATAGAGCCCTGCTGGATCATGCCAAAGACTCATCTAGTTCAGCAATTTTCACAATGGCCAATCAGAGACATGGGGAAGCCAATGGACACAGAAGTTATTACAGTATTTTTCCATGTATTAGATGAGGTTTTTTGACTAAAAAATTGTGTCAAAAAACTGAGGTTGTCCAATACATGGGTAGTGACATGGGGGGAGAAGTGGCGCGCCCACCAGCCAGCCAGTTGGAGAGAGTGCAACTTCCCCCAATGCTGCAGTGAGCGGGAAACGATCTAGGGAGTGTTTCCTGCCTGAAGCTGCATGGGGGGAGAAGCTCAACAGCTTTGGGCCATCTCCCCTCATTTTCTTAAAACTGAGTCCCCAAAAATAGGGGGGGTCTGATACATGGGGGCGTCTTATAGACAGAAAAGTACAGTATACTCCTGTGGCAAATATGCCATTTCAGCCTGAGGAGGCTATGAAAAGGAACTGACACCAAATAACCTTTCAGCCTTCTGTTATGCCCACTGTGAGCAGCCTCCGAGTGGCAGCTTCATCTGTACCACAAGCCCATACTCAGTACTTAGTTTAATGTGTGATGACGCTTACTACTTCCCCAAAGTGCTTTGAGCGCCATGAATGAAAAGGTCAATATAAAGTGCTACATGCCATTAATTACTGTTATTATATCTGGCAGTACACCTCTTTATTTTTGACAGTCTGTCACTGAAAAGTTTTGTATGAATGCTCCAGATTAGATTAGAATGGCATATTGTATTGTTTTCCTTAATGTCAAAATACTTTTAACAGCCTACACATGCCTTTGCTTTCAGCTAAAATGCCCAGAAAAAGTGGCATGAATATGACAGCATTCATATTCATTTTAGTATTAGCAATAATAACATTAATAATTTGATTGTTTCAGTTTTGCTTTGTATTCTATTATTTATTTATTGTATGCTGTAAAGCCACTCTGGGAATCATAGCTGAAGCGTGGAGCATAAAGAATTTGTTTTCAATCAGGACAGTATCAAAAAAACTGGAACAGTTTTGCTGCTCTGCATTTAAGCTATTATAACACAGACTTGTGTACACTGCAAATACTTCATAGTAGTAATCAACACATTTAAACACAGCATTAAATAGAGCATTAATACATTTTAGGGGATCTCAGCATGAGTCATCCACAAAAGGCTAAAAGTCCCCTGCTAAATACTATTTTCATTATTAGAGTGAATTAATGTAATCTACAAGGTTACCATGGATCAATGTGGCCAGACTATTCTCATCCAAGGCACTCCAAACCATAAAAGGCACCTGTGATTCCAGCAACAATGGTGGATCCAGTGGCGTAGCGTGGGGGGTGCAGGGGGGGCCGGCCGCACCGGGCGCAACATCTGGGGGTTAGGGAAATCTACGGGTTAGGGGGCGCAAATCCACAGGTTAGGGGGCGCAAATCCATGGGTTAGGGGGCGCAAATTACTTGCCTTGCCCCGGGTGCTGATAACCCACGCTACGCCACTGGGTGGATCAAAAAGCAGCTCCAAGCTACAAACCTGTTCTTTGAAGGAGCATGCAGATATTCTTCAGGTGCACAGGGTGGACCTAAGCCCCATTTTAAGATAGTAAGAAAAAGATTGTCATGCTGTCACTCAATGATGCCATCAGGGCAGACTTTAGGGCAGGATTCCAGGGCCCGACTCAGCAGAAGGAGAAGGTTTCTTCTGGTGGGTTATATCCACCTTATCATTTTTGGCCATAATAAAGGGCCAAAAAATAAAGGGCCTCAACAGCCCACTTGATCTGAATGGTATGCATCAGTATGCAGATGACACCCAGCTCTACCTCTCCTTTAAATCAGAACCAGTGAAGGCAGTGAAGGTCCTGTGTGAGTGCCTGGAGGCAGTTGGAGGATGGATGGCGGCTAACAGATTGAGGTTGAATCCTGACAAGGCAGAAGTACTGTTTTTGGGGGACAGGGGGCAGGCGGGTGTGGGGGACTCCCTGGTCCTGAATGAGGTAACTGTGCCCCTGAAGGACCAGGTGCGCAGCCTGGGAGTCATTTTGGACTCACAGCTGTCCATGGAGGCGCAGGTTAATTCTGTGTCCAGGGCGGCTGTCTACCAGCTCCACCTGGTACGCAGGCTAAGACCCTACCTGCCCGCAGACTGTCTCGCCAGAGTGGTGCATGCTCTAGTTATCTCCCACTTGGACTTCTGCAATGCGCTCTACATGGGGCTACCTTTGAAGGTGACCCAGAAACTGCAATTAATCCAGAATGCGGCAGCTAGACTGGTGACTGGGAATGGCCACCGGGACCACATAACACCGGTCCTGAGAGATCTGAATTGGCTCCGAGTTCGTTTCTGAGCACAATTCAAAGTGTTGATGCTGACCTTTAAAGCCCTAAATGGCCTCGGTCCTGTATACCTGAAGGAGCGTCTCCACCCCCATCGTTCAGCCCGGACACTGAGATCCAGCGCCGAGGGCCTTCTGGCGGTTCCCTCACTGCAAGAAGTGAGGTTACAGGGAACCAGACAGAGGGCCTTCTTGGTAGTGGCGCCAACCCTGTGGAACACCCTCCCTTCAGATGTGAAGGAAATAAGCAGCTATCCTATCTTTAAAAGACATCTGAAGGCAGCCCTGTTTAGGGAAGTTTTTAATATTTAATGCTGTACTGTTTTAAACATTTGATTGGGAGCCGCCCAGAGTGGCTGGGGGGACTCAGCCAGATGGGCGGGGTATAAATAATAAATTAGTAGTAGTAGTAGTAGTAGTATCTTGTGTCCTCGATTTTACTCTAGGTAATAAGAAAGCAGGAGAATATTAACAGCCAAATAGAACGAGATCTCTTGTTGGCAATGACTGGGTGATAATGACCAGCTCAAGAACCTTAAAAAAGGAGAACGTTTCCCTAGCAGTGACAGAACCTTCTTTGGCTGACAAATCATAAGCCTTGGAAAGTAATATCTCTCTAATAACAAGGGGAATTGGCTACCAATTTAGAATAGAACTGCTATACAACTGATATGGCAGAGTCAAGAAAATGCTTTGAACTTTTCCGTGATAGTCCTCAGTGGGGCGGGGGGGAACCAATATTGACTTTTAAACTAAGAATTAATGCTCATTTGATCAAAGGCTCGTTGTTACCATGACAGCAGGCTAGAATCAAAGTTGATTCCTTTGGCTATTTCTGCTAAGAGTCAGAAGATGCCTTTCCAAAAGGGCACCACAGAAAATGTTTCTGATCAAACCAGGGCAAACCTCCACATGACCTGTTTACTCAGGATTCATCCTGATTTGCTGGTATAAAGCATATCCAGAGGTTAAACTGTGTCCATTCTTTATTGAGCATTCATCCTGATTTGTTTGCAGGGAGTTTTCATGACAATATAAGCAGACATCCTGATTTCCTTGTGCTGTGGTTATACATCTTCCCATTAGTCAGTTGTGTATTCCCATTAGTCAGTTGTTTATCACTTTCCTATCTGAATTAAGTCTGTGGAGTGTTTAAGTGGCTATGTTGTGCCAGAAAATCAAAGCATATTTATTCACTTTAATTGCACAGCTCTAAATTTCCAGTGTGTAATTGAATCCCTTCCACAAAATACTGATAGTCTGGAGGTGGGGCTGGTATTCCAAAAGTGGGAGAAAGGTCTATTTGCTTCCAGGCAAGTTACTATTGGCATTTTATAGCTATTGGGATAATAATGTTCTTCTATTAATTTTATAGCTATCAGGATAATAATGTTCTTCTATTTTTTTTTCTCATTTGTTTCTGAGTATCTTTCAGAAAACATTTCAGCTGAATGGCTTCTGAAAGTTAGATCTACTAAATCCCATATTTAATTTACTTCTGGTATTAATGGCAAAAGCTATTAAAATACTGTATTCCCATATTATTTTTAATTTATTTATGTAGGGTATTTGTAGGCTGTTTTTTCCATTAAAAAGCACTCTCCCAACCAGAGAACAAGAAATTAAAAAGTATTTACAAACACAGCTAAAAAGAATGAAATAAAAATAGAACTGAACAAACAGCAGCACAATAAAACACCCACAGACCAAGACACACAATAAAAACAGCAAAATCATTTCAGACATCAGTCTCATTGAGTTCAATGGAGTTTACTCCCAGAAAAATCAAAATCAATAAAACTAATAATAATATTTGGATTAATAAAAAAAAATCTTGACTTGGTGCAGAAAAAGCACAGGGGCAATCATAAAGCAATAAATTATATTCTGTTGTACAAAGAATGTGAAAAATAAAATGCTATATATCCAAAAATAACTTGAGATGCAAGAGAACAAAAATGTGTACATGCTTGCATACAAACAGTTGCAAAAATAGCACATCTCCTCCTGTGCTTGAAGCTGCTTGCAACCAGTTACTGCGCAGAGATTAGCACATGCTGTTTCGCAAAGCAATTCTGCAAGTATTACCTGTGACAGCCTGCCCAAATGTCTCACACTTCTTACAGCTGATAGATTTGTTTATTTTATTTATTTTAAAATCCCCACCCCTCTTTTTGAGGAAATTCTTCCAGAAGGTGGCCTACAATCTTCAGTAAAATCCATCCCTTCTAAACAATAAAATATAAAATAATATATTCAGAAACTCGTTTTGAAAAAAACCTTGCAGAATTACAGATGGTGGAAAATATTACCTGGGCCAATTGCCATACAGTACTAGGCAATAGTTGCTTGTGAACCTAAATGTTGCCCTATTCACCTTTCTAAGCACATAGGAAACTGTCTCATACCAGGTCAGACAAGTTACCAATCTAGCCCAGGATGGGTAACATATTTTTGACTAAGACCTGCAGAAAGTTCCAGGTTTTCTCCCTGGCATCTCCAGGTAGGGCTGGGAAAGTCTCCTGTCTGAAATGGAGCCAGGTGGTGTAGATAATATCAAGCTAGATGGACCAATGTTCAGACTTCCTATGTTCCGAAAATGGATTTGGCCTGAACAGCCCTACAAATAGAGTACTATCCTCTGACAGCCTAGCCACTGTCAGTTAGAATGCCTCCACTCTAATCCTAACCCTTGCAGCATTCCACAATGGGGATACATATATTTTTGAAATCAGCTTCTTTCCCTGAAGAGGGCTTTGAGTTTGCCATGTTCAACTTGAAATGCACCAACAATCTGCAAAACTAGCATAGCCAAGATATCAAAAAGTGCATCTTATTGTAAGCGTCAGTGATGGGGACCCATTTTTATTTTTAGAGTAAGGGTTAGGCATTTTTGGGACACGCTTTGAATTAGAGGTCTCCTTTGGGGCATGAGATTCCTTGAAACCTCACCAGTGCTGAGTTCCACTCAACAACAGAAGCAGGAAGATTCTACTTTTAACCAATCTCCCTGTGTAGTTATTAGCTAGATGTTCTTTAAAGGTAAAGGGACCCCTGATAGTTAGGTCCAGTCGTGGACGACTTTGGGGTTGCAGCGCTCATCTCGCTTTAGTGGCCAAGGGAGCCGGAGTACAGCTTCCAGGTCATGTGGCCAGCATGACTAAGCCACTTCTGGCGAACCAGAGCAGCTCACGGAAATGCTGTTTACCTTCCCGCTGGAGTGGTACCTATTTATCTACTTGCACTGCATGCTTTTGAACTGCTAGGTTGGCAGGAGCAGGGACCAAGCAATCCCCTGTTGCGGGGATTTGAACCACCGACCTTCTGATCGGCAAGCCTTAGGTTCTGTGGTTTAACCCACAGCACCACCCGCATCCCTAGATGTTCTTTAGGTGATCCTTATTTTACAATTATGTTATGCATTAAATTAAATTTTTAAAAATTATTTTTGCAAGAAGACCTTAATAATGTGCCTGGAAGAAAGTACATAACAATTAAATTAATGAACACAGAGAACATGTTAATTTTTTCACATTTGCATTGCATTGTCTTGCATTTGTAATGACAATAGTTCAACCAGGACTCCACTCAAAAAATACCTAGTTGCTACTAGAATCCAATGTACTGGTATGAAAAGTTTTAGTTACAGATAGGTAGCCGTGTTGGTCTGCCATAGTCAAAACAAAACAAATTCCTTCCAGTAGCACCTTAAAGACCAACTAAGTCAGTTCTTGGTATGAGCTTTCGTGTGTGTATCTGAAGAAGTGTGCATGCACACGAAAGCTCATACCAAGAACTGACTTAGTTGGTCTTTAAGGTGCTACTGGAAGGAATTTGTTTTGTTTTGAAAAGTTTTAGTGAGGCTGGGGCAAATGGAAAATAATATTCTATCTCCCAGTTGTTTGCTACATTCAGCTTCTGGAGGTTATTACCCTGTGGTCACAACAGTACAAAGCCCAAAGTTGTTTAAAATGCTTTCAAAATAAAGTATTCTAAAATATAGATGGAAAACCTGTGGCCCTTCAGGAGTTGCTGGACTCCCATCAGACCAAGTGAGCATGGCCATGGTGATGGAAATTTCCAAAATATGTAGCTCCAAATGCAAGTACTTGGCTCTTTTGAAACTCTGGTTTGCTGTTTTCAGTTGGACATTAGTTTAAGCACTGTGAGAGTGAAATACTCACTTGTTATTGACAATGCATACTATTCTCTAGGATATTGTGGAATAAGCAGTAAAGTTGAGATGAATCCAAACTATAAAAAGCTCATGGTATGCCCTCAAATGCCAATTACAAGCAGCTATGCCGGTCTCTCGCCAATTTGAAATATCCCTCAGGGATGCCAATTAGTGGTGGTTCTGATGTGGACATTTACAAACTCCTTATTAAGGCATGCTGTTTCTCAATAGGTTAACAAGGAATTGAGATTTAGACTCCACTGGGAACACCAAAAAACACCCACTGAATGAGAAGTGTGTGGTTTCCAAAATTCTACTTCAATATCCACATGTTAGAAGAAGCTCAAGAGTGAACATTGTTTTCAGTACTGAGATCAATATTGTAAATGTACAAAACGTATTTACAATTATTTAAATCTTCACACGTTGCCATCCATGAGCAGAGCTAAATGTATTGACTGAATCCAAGTGCAGAATTAAAATGATGCAGTGTTCATGACATCAACCAAAGTTTAGAGGCAACTGACATGACCCTGGCAGCCCCAAGCAGTAACAGTTTGGAATGAGTCCATTGTCTTTCAGTGTTCAGTTGGAAATTCCATTTTCTGAGCAGCTGAAACTGAGCATTCATTTCACTGTCTTCTGTGCATTACCACTGAACATGGCCTTAATGCAAAGAAGACTGGTAGTATTAATACTATGGTATGAACCTAAACATTGTTTTATCCCAGAATCTAGCTGGATTTTACCTCTGGCAATGGGGTAGCACCCTTTACTGCATACAAGGACAACAGGGTACCTTGAATGGCACAGGGCAGGCCATACGACCATGGAAAATAGTCACTCTAGTTTCAAAGAGGAAGCATTTCAGAATGCACTTCCTTACTTTTTTCTACAGACCGCACAGTACCATTCACTTCTGAGGAATAAAGAGGAACATCTGGGGATATCATATGGGTGAAAAGTTAGTACTGTCCTCATCACTTGACACTGGCTAGCCTGGCCTCTGTTGACACTGATCCCTGTCTGCGTTTGGGCATACAAAATATATTTTTGTCCACAGAGAACACAAAAACATTACACTTTCATCTTCAGAGATCTGCACATTCTGCAATAGCCTTTTTTTTTCTTTTAAAAAATATACAGTTGAGCATAATAACTCTTGAAACTTTTGTACATTTTACAATGGTGGAGAAAACTTCTTTGAAATGAACAACCCTGACTTTATCCTGCAGAGAGAAGGGAAGTATGACAGTGGTGACATTTTAAAGCCCAGCAGTCTTTTTTCCCACCAAAAGAAGCCCCCCCAAGGATTCTCCCATGTGTTCCATAATGACTGAACTTCTTAGCCAATTTGTTTCATTATCTTGCTTCATACTGGCTTCCTTTAAGATCGTGTGAGTGCATAAAAAAGATTAGCAGTGCTGGCACTGAATCAGTGTCATGAAGTGATAAAAGCTAATCTACATCCTATGCTCATCAAAAAGGCTCTATCACATTGTGGCTTGGGTAACTGCCCAATGATGATTAGGACCAAATTTTCAGCTTTATGGAATTTACCCAGAACATTGGACTCGTGTTCAAAACTAGTATTTCAAATACTATTTACTCTTATACTTGTTCTGCCAGTATTGTCTACTCTGGCACGCAGTGGCTTTCTAAAGCCTCAGACAGAGAGCTTTCTCAGTGCTGTTTTCAGTGAAGCTTTTTAACTATGCCAGGGGTTGAACATTGGACCTTCTGCATGCAAACTTTGCTGTGCCCTAGCAATAAGCTATGGGCATTACACATTTATATGATTCCATTCCCATCACCATTACTCTGTGGCTCAAACTTCTGCCTCCTCAGTGAAGCCAGGGGGCTGTTCAGGAATCAAGGTGCTCCAGATAGCAGTGGATGATTCACCACGAAAAATCTGAAGTAATGCTTCATCAACAGCTAGCCCCAAACTCAGGAACTTTCTAGCCATCTCTGCTGTCTCATCCCTTACAGATAAGGGCCCTGAGGCAGAGTACAAGAGGAATATGGCTTTCTCATCATGGCCAGAGCTTGGGGACATTCAGTCCTCTGGTGTCATGGTCTGGCTGGACGCAGAGGAGTGGTGGGAGGCACCAGCAAGGGACGAAGGACCGGTGGTGGGATGACAATGAGTGGTCCAATTTACACTGTCCCATAATAATCTCCATCTGACATTCTATTTTCATGATCTTAGGCTTGTTGATTATCGCTTCAAGTGGGCATTAGGAAAAGAAAAAAATGTCTTTATAAGGGAGGTAACTTTTGCATTGGTCAAACACCTCAGACAAGTGATTTCCAGCATGAAGGAAAGTGATAATTACTTGGAGATCCACCTTCTGTAATTATTCCAAATGCTTGCTGTGTGTGGTATTATTCTATCAGTTTGTCCTAGTGGCAGCAGATAGGCCCTTTTTTTATCAGCAGCTATGCATCAAACCATGTATGCTGCCTGAAGTCATTGCCCTCAAACTATGCAAAATCAGTATTGCCACTCCAAATTCTAATTAACAGATCAACACATGCTACACGACATACAACACTTCCTTCGGGACATCTTCATCACATTTAGATATGCAGCAGAAGGCAGTTGTTACTTTCTCAGTTGGAAAACAACCACATACTGACAAATAGGAGGTGCAACTTATTAACAGAAAATGCTTAGCACAATAGCCTTTGCATGGAGCAGAATTAAACTGAAATGAGCTTATCGGTCAAGTGGATAATTATATGTAATTATTGTAAAATGTGTCTGGTGCTGGCTAATTTCCTCTTCCGGATAGATTTCCTCCAGTAGATTTGTAGGAGTATATTGTGCACTGGCCCACAAAATAAAACCTGCCTGCACATGCTTTAGACAACTGAACTTCATATTTATGAACGTATTGTGATGAATGATCACAACAGTAGTTTCTTTATATACACATAAATACTCCTTTACAGACACAAGCTAAAATCTTTTTACATTAGCCTAAATTCCAAAAACTTCAGTAGAACACATATGCACGTATATGTGCTTTGCAATCCATACTCATCAAATGTAAGGGGGGTTGAAGCATATACTTGAATTTATGCATTTATCTTAGCAATCACAGATTAATTGAAAGTGCTCTGGTTGGGAGAATCCTTGAGATTTATTGTAATCATCACCATTATTATTCATTAATGTATACAAGCACGGCTAGATGGGAAATAATAGTGCTTCCTGCTGGTAAAACTAATACTAAAGAGATGACAAGATACATGTGATGAGCTAAGGCAGAGAAAACGAGGTGAGTGAAAGATGAAAATAATGGTATCCAACAGAGAGGAATGGTTGTTTTGCCATAAGAAACAGCCAGATAAATAACACAGAAGGGTAATATTGTAAAATGTTGGAAAGAAGGGATCAAGAGTTTGTTTTGGTGCAAAAGTACAAAGAAAATAATGAAAGCAACCGACCTACCAGGCAGCTCAAATGTGTCTGCATGGTAGTAAGTCCTATTTAGATCAATGGGATTTACATTTGACTAGAAATCACTTCTCGCAGTGAGGGAACCGCCAGAAGGCCCTCAGTGCTGGATGCCAGTGTTTGGGCTCAAGCATATGAGGAGACAACCTCCCTAAAGTCGCACCATGAAACTACGTACAACTGTTCACTCTTCCTCCATTCGAGGCATCCATCCAAAAAAAGATATCTGCCAGCTTACTCCCTTAATTAAAGGAACACTGGTCCTCCTGCATGCACAAGTCCATAAGGATCTAAACTGCACACCTAGAAACAAAGAAAGCAGAACTTAGCTGCAATTTAAACCCACTATTATAAAACTGCAAAACTGCAAAACGTCATAAGCCTCTGAAGCATCAACAGGTAGAGAGAGAATGAACCACTGAATGAATGCAATATTTATAGAACAGGCTGTAATAAAAGCAGCTGTTAAGTGCTGTATATTTACAACTCATGTATGTCACCACACAAGAAACATTTCTATGGGCAAACAGAACAGTTGCTCTGTTGGTAAATGGAACTGTGTGGAACAATTAAAGCCCTGGCTTCTCAAAATGTGTTTTCATATGCATTGCCTCAGAAAGTGTCAAATTATTTTAGTAATCCTGAAATAAAACATTACACAGTTTTGACACTGTTTATTCCATAGTATGTACAGTAACTTCTTTTGCAGACAAGAATTCATTTTATATAACCCTGCTGCTGGAATGAACTGGAAACAGAAAGTCATGAGAGGAATAAATTTGATTTTTTAAAAAAAGAAATAAGAAATGGGGATGGATCTTGGCACTGAGATAGGAACATTGAATGCTGCCTTATCCTGAGTCAGACCCCCAGTCAATACAATAGCTCAATACTTTCTACAATCACCAGCAATTACTTTCCAGAATTGGAGACAGGTTCTTGCAGCCTACCTGGAAATGCCTGGGATTGAACCTAGAACCTTCTATGTGCAAAGCAGATGCTCTATTACTAAAGCAGATACTCTGGTCCTTCTCTGTATTATGAACACAATAAGCGCCCTTCTGGATGAAGCTAAGGACCCATCTTATCCAGCAACTTGTCTTCACAGCGACTACCAGATGCCTATGAGAAACCTGCAAATAGGATCTGAATACAACAGCAGTCTCTCACCTATGATTCCCATCAACTGGTATTCAAAGGTGTTAAATGAGAGACTGGGCTTTCCTGTTCATGGCCTCCAAATTATGGAATTCCCCCCCCCCCCGAGCCCACTCCAAGGATTATTCATTTTCTTAGAGCATATGAGAAGATAGCCTCATTTACAGTAGCCATAAACTGACCAGGCCATGTCCTAGGAGCCGAGTAAAAATGCCCAAAGGGTGAATGTGTTTCATTCTCCACAGGGCAAAAAGTACTTTCATGAGTGGTTTTCCTAAATAAGTAAGAAGTTTGCATGAAATATAAAAAGGACACAATGCTCCCAAAGTGAGCGTTACTCACAACTTGCTACAGCTACTTTGATCACATCAAAAAATCTGAAAAATAGTCATATTCTTCACTCTAGCATGGCCTTCTTGTCTACCTTAGTTACAACTCCTACAACCTCCTACAACAGTTGGTTACTACTCAGATATTGGAAGCAGGAGAAAAAATACAAAAGCACATTATTCCAATGTGTTTTGGACTCTGCTGGTCCTTCTTTAGGGAAATTCAGGTAAATAATGATTTAACATTTATGTTTGCTGTTGCCTTTTTTCTTACTAAGAAAGCTACACAGTGTGGTTGCTTGACTATTCAACTCTGGGCAGTGAAATGTGAAGAATACTCATGGGGAAAGAGATAAGCATCATATGCATGTGCATACACATATTAGGAAAGACTGAGCATGACATAGAGTCAAACCATATTCAAAAGACAGTCAAACAGCAGTATTTTGCATCTGCCACCAACTTAGCCTAATACAGAGCAACATCTTTCATTATTATCCAAGCCTAAACAGAGTTTTCTTAAATCTGAGATTTGGGTGCAATTTGGAAAGCCAGAAAGCTAAAAGGATGAAGCACAATGCCTATTTGATTCACCTACCACCCAGTATTTTACAGAAGAATCATTATTATCCTGATGTGATTCTGTAAATATTGGGACTAATATACTGCTAGGGCAACACAGTACACTTACAAAGAATGCTGAAGACAGACTCTCACAAAAGCTCAGTAATCAACATGCATTATTTTAGTTCCCTGGTTTATTTTGCCCATTTTATTTTGCTCTCAATGTACTAAATGTGACATTCCAAAGTATCAATTTGACTGGCACATCATCAGGACACTGCAGAAGCATATTTCTTTTCTGCAGGATTCACTCCTGTTATTCTTTCGCTTAATACCAACGTTGTTCATGCTGTCATCAAAATGACTGCTTTTACTAAGAATTAAGGCACATAAAGATGCCAGTCAATAAATGCCACAGTGGAAATAATGAGTGTGGCTATGGACCAATGAAAAAATGTGGAAATGAAAAAAAAAAACAAAAAAAACCCCACAATAACTAGATGGCATTCAATGAAGTTCAAAAGAAATATATTTCTACAAAATGGTGTGCACAATTAACCGCCAATGTTCCAGGATAATGAAAGCATCATTACATTTTGAAGGAAGAATTTATTCACCTTATCCAGAATCCTTTGAAGCTGGACAAATAAATCCTCCTTCACTGCATCACAGCAATATGCCTGACACTTCTAAGCAATAAAAAAATTAAAGAAAAGCTTTGCACAGTTTCTTTTATATAATAAAAACAATAACAACTTGTATCCTGCCTTTGTTAGGACCAAAATGAGCTCAGCAAGGTAAACATAAAGGTTGCAATCCTATACACATCTACCCAGAAGGAAGTCTAATTGAATTTAGCCAAGTTTACTTCCAAATAAGTGGGTGCAGATATTCACTTTAAGACATAATTCTGTTATTTTGGATTTAGACAAAAGTGTTCTTTAAATGCAACCCATATTAAATGCTTATTTTATAACCAATGCAAAATGATATAATAAAAGTCAATAACCCCTTCATGGATCACTGCCTTGCCGTGGCGAAGGGGCTTGAATAACTCAGAGAAGCTATGAGCTATGCCGTGCAGGGCCACCCAAGATGGACAGGTCATAGTGGAGAGTTTTGACCAAACGTGATCCACCTGGAGCAGGAACCGGCAAGCCACTCCAATATCCCTGCCAAGAAAACTCCATGGACAAAGACAACAGGCATATAAAAGTTATGACGCTGGAAGATGAGCCCCTCAGGTTGGAAGGCGTCCAACATGCTACTGAGGAAGAGCGGAGGACAAGTACTTCAGAGCTGATGAAGTGGCTGGGCCAAAGCCGAAAGGACGCTCAGTTGCGGATATGCCTGGAAGCGAAAGGAAAGTCCAATGCTGTAAAGAAAAATATTGCATAGGAACCTGGAATGTAAGAACCATGAACCTTGGTAAGTTGGATGTGGTCAAAAATGAGATGGCAAGAATAAATATTGACATCCTGGGCATCAGTGAACTAAAATGGACGGGAATGGGCGAATTCAGTTCGGATGACCATCACATCTGCTACTGTGGTCAAGAAACCCGTAAAAGAAATGGAGTGGCCCTCATAGTCAACAAAAGAGTGGCAAAAGCTGTACTGGGATGTAATCTCAAAAATGATAGAATGATCTTGATACGAATCCAAGGCAAATCCCTTATGAATACACAGTGGAAGTGAGGAACAGGTTTAAGGATTTAGATTTGGTGGACAGAGTACCTGAAGAACTATGGATGGAGACTCGTAACATTATACAAGAGGCAGCAACTAAAACCATCCCAATGAAAAGGAAATGAAAGAAAGCAAAGTGGCTGTCCAACGAGGCCTTACAAATTGCGGGGGAGAGAAGGCAAGCAAAATGTGAGGGAGATAGTGAAAGATACAGGAAATTGAATGCAGATTTCCAAAAAATAGCAAGGAGAGACAAGAAGGCCTTCTTAAACGAGCAGTGCAAAGAAATAGAGGAAAACAATAGAATGGAAAAAACCAGAGATCTGTTCAAGAAAATTGGAGATATGAAAGGAACAGTTTGTACAAAGATTTCCATAATAAAAGACAAAAGCGGAAAGGACCTAACAGAAGCAGGGGGTTGGACTCGATGGCCCTTGTGGTCTCTTCCAACTCTATGATTCTATGATTCTATGAAGAAGAGGTGGCAAGAATACACAGATGAACTATACCAGAAAGAAATGGATGTCTTGTATACCCCAGGTAGTGTGGTTGCTGACCTTGAGCCAGACATCCTGGAGAGTGAAGTCAAATGGGCCTTAGAAAGCATTGCTAATAACAAGGCCAGTGGAAGTGATGATATTCCAGCTGAACTATTTAAAATTTTAAAAGATGATGCTGTTAAGGTGCTACACTCAATATGCCAGCAGATTTGGAAAACTCAGCAGTGGCCAGAGGATTGGAGAAGATCAGTCTACATCCCAATCCCAAAGAAGGGAAGTGCCAAAGAATGCTCCAACTACCGCACAATTGCACTCATTTCACATGCTAGCAAGGTTATGCTTAAAATTCTACAAGGCAGGCTTAAGCAGTATGTGGACCGAGAACTCTCAGAAGTGCAAGCTGGATTTAGAAGAGGAACCAGAGACCAAATTGCAAACATGCGCTGGATTATGGAGAAAGCTAGAGAGTTCCAGAAAGACATCTACTTCTGCTTCATTGACTATGCAAAAGCCTTTGACTGTGTCGACCACAGTAAACTATGGGACAGGCAACAGTCTAGAAAGCAAGCCGCATTGGGAAGCAAGTTGTGGCTTTCAATCAGCCAGCGCTTTCCCTTCAGCAAGATATAAAGTGCCCCTGCCCTCCTGTAGCTTTGCCAAAACAGCTCATTAATTGGTTTCCAAGAGACTGCCCCCTCCCTATCTCTTCCTGGGGCAGAGACTGAACTGCAGGTGTTACAGGAGGTTGTTTAAAGTGCAAATGCCTCTGAAAAGTGTGAGAAGAGAGAATGTTCTTCTTGATTGTGCTTATTTTCTATAAAACTCTGATGTCCTTTGGAGAAGGGAAGAGGTGGCAGGCAATTAATGCCTTTTGGGTCTGTTTAAAAGAGAGATGTGGAAAGAAACATCTTCTTTGATCTGAGAACAAAAGATGGGAATGGCCATTTCTCTCCATATTTACTCTGCTTGCATATTTCTTTATTTTATTTTAATTTTATTTATTCTTTAAACAAAGAACCTGGAGCAATGCATATGTCTTCAGACCATTCCCATCCAAAGGAATGTAAACCGTGGGACCTCACCCTTACGATTTTTCACATGAGAAGAATATAACTACCATATTTATGGCACTAACTTTCTGGTGTCAGCTAGTAAGCACTGTAACACAGCAACATCTGGTAAGGAATGAACTCAAATTGTATGATTAGTGAAAAACGTTTCCCAATGAATGTATATTTACTAGTGTATTTATTAACCAACTTTTAATAAATATTTATTTATTAATCATCCTATGAAACTAGGGTGCCCAAGCCATTTTCACTCAATAGCTGCTGCTCATTCAATGAAAGTGCATGGAAATCTGCAGTCCTCTAGCAACGGGCTGTTAGACCAGAGTGTGCCTCACAGCAAATGTAAATGAATATTATGGTACAATTGTCACATAGGAGATAAGGCACTTGGGATAAATTTCATATTTAGAGGTTCAAGAGGTTCTAGGAGAAATTTAAAAAATAACAACCCAGAAATGATGTGTTCCCTTTATCCATTGCCGTTACTCATTCAGAAGGAGAAATTGCCAGAGTAAAGAACAAAAAATGCAATGTCCATGTTGGATAAAATTGTTAGCTACTCAGGGACAATTTTCAGTTTCTCCCTCCCAATTAAAGTTAAGTTGTTCTGACCAATTTAAAAATGGCTTCGGGGGGGGGGGGCGGGTTTGGTGACAGCAATCCTCTCCCAAGCAAGGATCTCCCTTCCATTTGGGTCAAGTGTCAGTTCCAATGACTCAACCATTTGTCTGCCTCAAGAAAATCTGTTGCAGCTGTTGAGTACTAATGGAAAGACAAACTTTAAATTGATCCCATATTAAACACAAAGGCATTTGGCTCTGAAAGCAGCAATGGTAACAATTACACATTTAGAAAGTTAACTCAGTTTTTCTTTGAAATATATATTGCAAACATTTAAATGGGGACATTAGTTTCAATATATCTTGGGAAGCATTAGTATGCATGGTTTTTAAAATAGTGGTATATAGTGAAAGTTATTCATCAATGACCTAGAACTTTTGTCACCTAGAATCCTTCCCACTTATGCAAAGGTTTATAGAACAATATTTTTTTTGTCCTTGAAATCCTGTGCCAACTTTGTTTCTGTCACTGTACTTGGTACATAAACATATAAGCAGTAAAAAGAGTTTTCAGCTCATTAAAGGCATCCTTTAAGAACATGCAAAGAAATGGCCTTGGAACCAAGAGTGGAACTATTAGCGAATCTGTTATCAGCATTCTGTTAAGAATTAGGGAGAACAATATACGGCCTTCTTCAGTCATTTTGTAATAGCTACAGAATGATTCATTTGTCACTGAAAGGCAGGATTGATATACCTGCCAGTTTTGTCAATCTTTCAAATTCAAGACATCAAAGCATCTGGATGAGCATTGACTCCCTACAGAGATAGAACAATTTACGTTGAAAGAAACACAAGAGCAAAATAGAATGAACATGAATAAAATAAAGAAGTGAAAAGAAGAGAGGCCCAAGGATACCAAACTTTCCCAACACTCCAAAGAGGAAGGGAAGTCTATCCTAAGACACAATTCAAGATGCTGGCATTGGAATGCACACTGTCCTACATTACATGGGTCTTGTGTACCTAAGAATACCATCTACTAAGAATACCCATTTTGATCTCTGAAATCAAAGGACTGGAAAATACCAGAAGGTCATTCTGGCCTATTATCTGACAAAGAATTGTGACATTTGCACAGGGACGTGTGCAAAAGTAAGTAAATTCACACCCTACACGTTAAATACGGAGACAGATCTGTGTAGCAGCTTGATTTTATACTTCTAAAACATTTGTATTTTCTGCCTCACGATAGACCTTCATACAACCTGAACCCTGCAAAGCACCTGACAGAGCCTCGTTTGAACATATCCTACTTCCTCGCACATTCTTTCTTAAGACTGTGGCTAAATGCAGACTCCATCCGTAGGTCCAACCATGGCTAATTGCTCCTCCCAGTTCCCCAGCTGGCTTGACAAAGACTTCTAGAGAACTAAAACAACAGCACACTTTGTGGTAAACAAAGATGTATTCCCTTAATGCAGATTTTGGAATGTTTTCCAGTGTCTGAATCAAGGCCTTTAAAATGATATTGAATTGTGTAGAACACTGTCCAAGCAACTGCAGCTCCTCTCCAGAAGCAATTCGCATCACAAATTGATTGCAGCTTCCCATCCCTCATATGGCTAATCAAATAGCTGTGAACATAGCTTTTCATTCCATATACCGTTACCCCAAGTAAAACGCCTCTCATTTCAACGATGCTTACCACCGAGTCAGGCTTTATTGAAGAAAGCAACTTGGGGAGAGGTCTGTGCTTGACATCAGCTTTGTATATACGGTTGTATAATCCTTTCCCTCATCAAATATGACTCACAGAAAGAGATTAACTAATCAGTCACAAAGCAAGGCTATAATTTTGCAGAGCTTTAGAAGAGTAATACACAGTAACACCTTGACAATTAAGAATGATGAGCTCTAAAATATTACATTGCACTTCAATATCAGGTTGCTTATTAAAATTTTCTCTTTCCAAGTAAACTTTCTAAAGTACTTCGGTTTCAGATAGCAGCATTAAATGGAGAGACAGGTCTAGTGCAAAGAGCTGTTTGATCCTTCCAACCACATAAGTCATGGGTGGTCCATGAACAAGGAGGGAAACTGGAATAATTCTTGAATATTATCCCTGTTGGGAGTCAGGAGTGCACATTATTACTGCTATTATGCAAAAGAGTTCATGATTTATATAAAACTATTCTTTAATTTCCAACACACAACTCAGCCACATCCTACAACAGCACTTTCTACAAGTACTTCTAACAGAGATTGTTTGGGAAAATGACAGCCTTCAGTCTTTCCATATTTGTATTAGGTCAAAAGGTACTTGCAGTGTGAGTTGATTTAAAACAAGACAATTTAAATCACTGACTTAATCATTAAAGTCACACGGAAAAAGACCAATTTAAATAATTGATTTAAATCATGCTCTTTTTGAAATTCACCATTTTTTAGAGCAAACATGAATCATAATTGGTTATTATAATTGTGTCTGTTGAGCGATGATTACTGAATTCAGGCTCTGTATATGTGTTGATAAATCAGCTTATTAACAAGGTTCTTTGCAGGTCCCTGCAGGTCACTAACAAAAGCAATTAAAATTGGTTTGCAACTAAATAGAGCCTTTATACAACCCAGGATCATAAATAATCCAAAATCTTTAATTATGCAGCCCACATGCCTTTTGAGCTGCATAAATATTATCTGCTTAGGAGATGTGGCAGTTTTCTGTTTGGTTTTTCTGTAACCAATTTAAGTATACTAAGTATACCACAGAGGCTAAATGTCCAGAACTTTCCAAGAGGTTGGCAGTTGTGGAACCAAAAAACCCTCTTTCTCTCAAAGATAGGAAGCAAACATCCCTGCTGTTTGATTGGCAAACCCAGGCCAGTGAGTTTACAAAGTCCATTTGTATTTTAACCATTCAGCTTTGTTTAGCTGTTGCAGCTCTGTTTACTAAATTAACTTTAGGCAGTGGTGGGCAACCTCAGACCCTTAAGCCAAATGCAGTCCTCCAGGCCTCTGCCAGTCATTTGGGACTCTCCCCAAGCCATACAGCTTCTTCAGTCACACTTTTTTTCCCCAGGCCACACCCCTCACGTCTTCCTAGAGTGTTTTCAATAGCTGGAATAGGCCCTTGATGAAATATGTATTCATTGGTCTGCCCACTCTTGTCCCACTGTTGTGTGGTCTCCAAAAAATTGTGCAGCCCTCAGACTGCTAAAACCCTGACACCTTTAGGCTACTGCTACTCCTTGTATCAGATAGCCTTCAAAAAGTATCCTCAAGTTTTTAAAATGGCCTGTTGACCAGAGAAAGTGACTTTTTAAATAGGACCTCAGAAATCCCATTGTGCATGCAGAGCTGTCCATATAAACCTTTTGATCCCAGCTCCAAAAGTTTTAACAAAATTCCACTTTTAGGTTGCCTGATTAATCAAACATCAATGTTTTCTTCATCCAATGATACCCAAGAACAGACAGTTAAGGCTACAGTTCTGTACACAATGTAGCTGGAAGCGCATTCCATTGAACTCAATGGGGCCTATTTCTTAATAGCCATGTGCAATTGCTCTGCTAATTGCTAGAAGAAATCATACGCCAAAACAGTGACCAGAGAAGGAATGACTGCTGGGAGAAGTGCAGAAAAAAAGAAATGTGTGGAGCATCTGCAGTAGCACAAACAGACGCCTTCATCTTCCCCAGCTGCCACAAAACATGTCTCTCCTGTATTGGTTTGTACAGCCACAACAGACACTGTAACTCTCCAATGGTTTGATTTCACCCACAAAGGCACACTCTTCCATTGTGTCTTGAGACAGGTGGACGCCAACAACAAAGGCCCACACTAAAATCTACAAAGAGGCACTTTTATACTGTTACTGTTCAGCTTGTAAGACCTTGTTAGCACTATCTCACTGCTCTTGGATTTTATTATATTATTTGTGGCACCAAATGGTGAACAATAAAACTTGTTATCTGTGTTCAGCACACTCCCCCAAAGACCACTTTCTCATCGCTTCACCAGGACAATAGCAAGTATGCGTTTCTTGCATATTCCTTTCTAAATTGGCTTGACTGCTGTAAACAGGAATAAAAGTGGAACTTCATATCCAAATAAAACCTATTGATGCTGTACATATCGGTGCCTGAGGCATCATTTTTAAAAACAAAAATGATCAAACTTTTTTAAAAAAAAATGGTGATAAATTTCTCTTCACATTTCATGTGTAAATGAGAAAACATTGGTTCAAATCTCTGCTCACTTATGAAGGTCACAGGGTTGTCAGTCCACTATCAGTCTTGGTTTAACATCTCTCTCAAGCTGTTGTTAATGGAGCTAAAATGACACTCTCTGAACTGTGTAATTTCCTAGTGGTAAATCACACTCAGCGTGATCTGTAGATATGTCATGGTTGCTCTTATTTTACTAAACAGTGCCAAAAAGAAGGGAGGGGAAGAAAGAGAGGTAGTGATCCCAACTGCTAAAGACTGGTTTCTTTGAAGCACACCCCATTTGGTACATTTCAAGCAATTGCTCTTCATCAGAGGGAATGATCTTTTCTAAGTTTGATCTGAGCAATTCTTTCATCCTCAAAGCAACTACAGTGCTCTAATATAATAATTTTTAAAAAGGTATCTTTGCATCTGATAGAGAGCAGTTACTCAAATCACACCAGGCACTGCAAACATTTACTGGAAAACTCCCCCCCCAAAAAAAAAAAAAAAAAAAAAAATAAACCAATCTTCAGCACTTTGATATTTGCCACTGTGGGGGAGTTATTCATCTTGGTAAGGTTTCTTTCCCCCTCCCTATTTGCCACCCTTTCTCCTTTCATATGAGTATGTATCTGCTTTGACTTACCCCCTGGTTGCAGTAAATCAGCTAAGATCCCCAAGTGTCATGGCACATCAAACATCATACACAACCTAACTTTGCATGTCTTTCTTTCATCTGAGCATCAAAAAGTCCAAACCCTCAAATATAGTCTTCTCTTCTTTCAAGAGTGCGATCTAAATGTGGTCTGTGTGGTAGGGAATTACTGCTCGATATCTGTGGTCAACTCGTGTAAACTCTGCAAATGAAGGCCACAGAATGAGAGAAAGAGATTGGTAGAGGTAGCCCATAGAGAGGATAACAACCAACCTGTGCCCAGCATCCAGGCCTAGCTCTACCATTAGGCAAAGTGAGCTGTCTGCCTCTGATGACAACCACTGGTAGGGTGGAGAGCAGCAGCAAGATGCTAGGGGGATAGAGCTGTGTATATTCCACATAGCCTGCCCTAAGCCAGCCTGCTGACCTTAGGTGTAGTTGAAGTAAGAATCAGTTGCTGGGATGTCCAAACTATATAAGGCACAGCTGACTAAATTAACAAGTAAATAGGAAAACAATAACTGAAAGATTGAGGGATACATAAGAAAATGGTGGTAATGGTGCACATAATTCCTACCTCACCCACCAATATTGAAAAATAAATTATGGACCACTTTTTTAAATGTGGAGGAGATGTTCATGAAAAATATCTTTCGATCAAACTACATTAAAGAATTTTTCTTCTTGTTTGTTTATCACAAAGCATGTTCTTTTTTAACCCAGATCAACCATGCTGCAGGAAGGGGGATATTCAACCTTTTCCCAGAAGATGCTGTTTGCTGCAGGTAAAAATAATAAAAAAGCTATAGTTGGATAGATCTAGGAAAGACATTCATTATGGGAAAAGGTTAAACACCCTCTCAGACTTCCAACACTTCCTTACCAAGCCTGGTTTAACATTGTTTTAACTCTTGTGTCAAGAGATGAGTCTGAAGTAGGAATGAAGAAGAAAATTTATTCAATTCTCATTCAAAGCCGAAGCAATCAAATCCACATTTTTCAAAATATGAAAACCAAAACACAGACATCTTTCAAAATTCACAGTTCTCTGAATTTTGTGATTCAGTTCTATAATCAAGCAGTGTTTACCATTATGCTGAAATAGGCATAAAAATGACCATACTGGTGAAAATATCATACAAAACTGCACATTATAAGAAAATCATTGCAAAAATGTGCTTTTTTAAAAAAATGATTTTTAAGGCAATTTGCAAACTGTTGCAGAAATGAGGAGAACTGAATTTAAGATTGGAAAAATGAAAAACATACATTTACATATCCCTCCATTCCTGGTCTGAAGGTACGTATGCTACAGTTCTACTGCCAAAGCCAATTTGGCCCTGTTAGTGGCTGGATAAGAAACTCCTGGAAGTTGAACAGAGGCTCCTTGGGAACGGAGTGAGCTGTGAATAAAATAAATAAGAAGCTGAAAATAATGTTGCTATCAGAGGAGAAAGCTATCTTTGGAAGCTTTTTAACAGAAGCATGATTATTGAAGAGCTGAACAGAAATGAATTAAAATATTTGCTGGGTGAATAAAAACGTGGGAGGCTTTGTGCAAAAGCATTAGAGGCAAAGCACTTTAATCTGTAAGATGAAATCACTTTTCAAATGAAGAGATAACAACGGTGGGCCTTTTTAGCCCACCACCACCCCAATCCACTCCAGCAAGCTTCACAACAAGTATGTGAGCCTCCACATAAGGACTGGCTTAGTACATCACATGAACCAGCTAAAAGGATTTTTCTTTGTAGTTGGATTAAACTTTGAGTTGTTACCTTTTCTGCTTGCATGCCCAGGCCCAGGGAGCCTGCCGCCCATGAAGCTGGGGGTGTGGAAGCAAAATAGCTACTGTACAATGTTCTTGGAACCTAACAGGCCACAAGTTTTATTGATTACAGATATAAGTGGGCTTAGGCATTGAGTTTATCCTGGAATGACCAGCTCATCTGCTGGCTGATTAGCATTGGGGTCGATCTTCAGTTAGGATTGCCCTATGACATACATCAAATGGGAACAACCATCAGGATTGCCAGCTTGGGGAGTGCTGTGGCCCTCAGCCCCTGTCTGTGCATCTGGGACTCAGCTACATTCATCACAATAATACATTTTGAATGTGTTATAAACATCCAACACCAGATCGTGCCAGAGAGCAAAAAGGAGTTTATGGTATATGGATTTTTACATAGGGGTTTTTTTTCTTTTGTTGTAATGATTTAATTTCTGACTTATAGTGTTTTTAACCTGTGTCTAGATCCACTCTCAGACAGAAGCACCTCCCCTAGGACCCCTTAAATGGGATATCCCATTTCCTTGGAGGTGGAAAAGCAGTGGCTTACAAACCCACCCCCTCCACCCATGACTAAGTCTCATACCCAATTCCTTGTCCGCCAAAAGTTGTGACAATTGCTATGAAGTAGCAAACAAAAAAACAACACCCCCCCCAAAAAAAAACCCAGACAGGCTCAATTTGTGTGGAGGAAAAATTCCTCCCTGGCCCTGAATACAGCAACTGATACTTCCACACCACAGACCCACACAATTTCCTCTGGGTGGGTCTAAACATGCAAACTAGGGAGGCTGGGTGATCCGAAACCAACTGCACTGCCAGTTGAGGGGGCAACAGGAGTCTCTAGTCAGCTCCACCCCCAGGGGCCCCCACAATTGGTCAAATTTGCAGGTGGGCCTGATTCAAATCCCATGGCTGGTGGGAGAGAACATGATGTCTCCCACTGGCCATTGGGATACTGGACAAGAAGAGCCCCAGCAATGGCAGCGAGCCGTGTGGAGCCGCAGCTGCTGTGTCACATTGAAAGGAGCCTGGGACTTGTCTTCCTCATGGGCTTTTAACAACAGGCACACACACTGACACAAAGCAAGTGAAACTTTGCCCCTTCTTTATCTCCATGCCAGGCTGGTCTTAATTAGATTTCTATTTTCTTTGACTCCATAGAGTTGTTTGGCACAAAGCAGATGAATTATTTTTAAATGACGTTTCTTCAAGGCTGCAATAACACAACCATTGCCTTTCTCTCTGATTTAGATGTTCTCATCTATTTCTTACGCAAGGGAACTGTTCACTTTTTACAAACAATTTCCCTCCTAGCAGTTGCCATCATGCTGACCTATGTGTTGCTTCTTTTGCTTGGGAGAAAAAGTACTGAATTGTAGAAGAAGAGTTTGAGAAAAGAACTCTTCACCTCTGTGAACGTTTCACAAATTCCTTTTTCCAGCAAGACTTGTTACAGACATTTCCCCGTCCTTTGTGAAATCTGTGCTGCGATCACTGGAAGGTATGTATAAATCTCAATTGAAATATTTATTGCGTTTCTCCCCACGCTTCTCTTTGAAATGATTGTTTCATCTCTCCATTTACTTTCTTGGCCTTTCTGCAATTGGGTCCACATGGAGTGGGCATCTGAATCTTTTTGCAGACATTCTGGCTAGCCAGCTCACTTCCTCTATGTGAAACTGGTATCACATGAAGTGTACAATTGGCATAGCTCTACATGTAGGAGCTAAGCCTGCCTTCATTTACAAAATGATTCCTAAGATTTCTGGAGAATTATACTACATAATTATTTCTGCAGTGCAACAGAGACAGTACTGAACCATGGACCCAACTCTACTGAGTTGTTTTCAGATAACCTGTTTACAGAGCATTCATTCTAATCTCCCTGCAGGGAGATTAGACAACAGCTTTAACAGCTATTTGTGGAGTATTCATTCTGTTTGCAATGAGGTTAGCTGATGCTGCATCAAACAACATTATCGCACATTTTCCCCATCACTTTCCTTATCACAGAAAGTCCAATTTGGGGAGGACAGGGTAGTGGGATTACGGCACAAGAACTGCAAACCAGTTTTCATTGCACAACCTTAACTTTACAGTACGTGATTGAACTCCACCAGAAAATGGCAACATTATTGAAACTCTTTTACATTTATTTCCTTGAGCTGCTCATTGCTGCAACCAATCTCCCTACTCCCTAACCCCACAACTCTGCTCCCCTTGTTCCTTGTGGATCTCCTAAATGCCAATGATTTATGTGTGGGCAGAAGGCAGGCTGGAAACGAGGTGGCATAATACCTCGGAAGCTACAATCCCCTTGGGAACGTGCAGAGAGTTCTTCACATCACCTTCAAGTACTTAAAAGTTGCAGATCAAACAATTTTGAAAGAGAGGGGAGGCAGACTGGAATGTGTGGCCACTATTCTATGAAGTTATATGATTCCCTCATGATCTGAAGTCAGAAACTTTGTTCTCTGGTGAGCTGAGATACTCACTGCTTTGACTTCTTGTTCAGTAGTAGGTTTTGAGGAGAGAGAAAAAAATCTGTATCATAACGGTGAAATCCTCTTTTAGATGAAAATGAGAATGACTTGTACCAGCCTTCTTATAAGGACCCTGATATTACACGGTGAGGCAGAAAACCAACTCCAGTAGCCTCACTACTGTGTATTTTATTTTTCTCTTTTATACTAAATTGTGACTGTGAACTTAGAGGCAGTTAGTTAATGCATTCAATAAATCAAAAGATATAATTTACCCCCCTGGATTCTACCATTTAAGGCTGTGGTTTCAGGGTTGAATATTTGATTGCTTCCTCATAAATAGCCTCCACAGAGGTAGCTCAGTTAGCCTGTTGTCCAAATGATAAATAACCTTGTGGCAACTTAACATCTAATAGATTTATTATAGCATACATAAGCTTTTGTGAACCAGAGTCCACTTGGTTTCACAAGATATAAGAAAATTACACATATAAAAATAACGCCTCCCATAGACTATAGGTTCAGCTTGTAAACATGTGTGACATGGTGCACATTGGAACACACACAAAAAAATTAATTTCACTGAAATTAAATGACGAACAAGACCGTGGGGTCACAACAGATAACTTGAAGAAGATTTTGACCCATTGTGTGACAGCTACCAAAAAAAAAGGCAAATTCCATGTGAGGAATCATTAGGAAAGGAATGGAAAATAAAACTGCTGATATCACAGCAGCATTATACAAATCTATATTGCAACCACATTTGGAATACTGTATGCAGTTCTGGTTGGCTCACCTCAGAAAGAATATTGTAGAGTTGGAAAAGGTTTGGGAAAGGCAGCCAAAATGATCAAGGGGATGGAATGACTTCCCTTTGAGGAAAAGTTGCAACAATTAGGACCTTTTAATTTAAAGTCAAGTAAAAGATGACATGATAGAAGTTTATAAAATTATGCACAGCATGGAGAAACAGAGAATAATAGAACATGTGGACATCCAACAAAGCGGAATGTTGGAAGACTTGAGACAGATAAAAGAAAGCACTTATTCATACAGTGCATAGTGAAACTATAGAAGTCGTTCCCACGGGAGACAAGGATGGCCATCAATCTGGATGGCTTTAAAAGAGGATTGGACAAATTCATGGAAGATAAAGCTTTTAGTGGCTGCTAGCTATGCTCTGCTCTGCTTCCCAAGTCAGAGGATGCAAAATGCTTCTGAATACCAACTGCTGGAAACCACAGGAAAGGAGAATGCCCTTCTACTCATGTCCTGCTTGCAGGTTTCTTGCTGGCATCTGGTTGACCACTGTGAGAACAGGATACTGGACCAGACGGGCCATTAGTCTCAACCAGCTGTCTCGTCTTAGGTTCTTATGTAACTTTATTCTCCTCTTTCTTTGGACTGGGAGACATTGCTAAAGGCCTGCATTAACAGGCCTTTATCAAGGAGTTGGTCATAACCTAGTTGCAGTTCAGCAATGTACAGAGAGCCAAAGGTCCTCACATCATCTGCTGTAGCCCTATTTAGTCATTCATTCTCCCTCTCCCTCTCTCTATCACACACATACACAATTGCCATCATGCAAAGCAGAATGTAGGGATGAATTTGTTGGTTGGCCCAATCCCTATTGCTCGTTCCTGCCCCCATTCCTGCAGCCCCTCAAGTGTTGGGGGTTGAATGTCTGCAGGGAGAAGTCCGTTTTGCTCAAGCAGCTCCCCATGTGGTGTAAAACCCCTTAGTGGAGACAGCAACTAAACAGGATGTGTGTTTCCTGGTGCAGAGCTCTGACAGCTGCTCCTCACAATGTCCTCTCCGCTTTCCAGATTTAAGAGATAGCTGCTGTGGGAATTCTAGCGTTGCCAGTTGCCAATGTCCTGGTGAACTTTGGGGAGGTGGGAAGAAGACTGCAGAGGACCAAGATAGTGAAGCAAGACATGTTACTACCCTCCCACATACACTAATGATTTACACGGTTGTTGTATGCATATTATTACCCGGTTAACTATTTCCAGAAATATTAGATGTCCCCACTTCATGCTCATTCCTCTTCTGTGCTACTTATAATACAAACTATTAACAAGTCCTGCTTCTTAAGCTATTTACTGTCAGATTCAGATAAGTGGCAATCATGCTAACTATGAATGCAGGAAAGTAGTACTGTATACACTTGTTGTGCTTGCATAATTTATTCTTTACTAAGAATTTGGGTTTCCTCAGCTCTGGAACTGCAATTTTTGATGTTACATTTATATTCTATTTCCACCAGTAAACATATATCTCTCTCTCTCTCTCTCTATATATATATATATCTCACAGCTTGGCATTTTAAAATACTCAACTTATTGCATTCTTATTGCTCTCTGTAGGAAAAGGTTAAAGATGTGATTCCAGTAATTCCACTTGGGCCGGCTATGCTCACACAGACAACATTAAGTGACATTTAAAAAGCCAAAATTCAGTCTTCTTGCAACTTCCAAGGCGGAAATGCTTTCTCACTGATGATATATTTGTGATGGGAAGATTTTGTTAAACACTGCAAAGATGTCTGTGGTTTTTCATGGAGACTTAATAGCTACCATGGCTGCATAACACACTATTTGAAGGCATATTACTTCCCTCAAAAATAATCCTGGGAACTGTAGCTTGTTAGGGTGCTAAGAATTGTAGCTGTGTGTGAATAGCAATGAAAGTTCTAAACTCCTAATTTGCCTTTTTGAAATGCTTAGCAGTCTGGTTTTTAAAAAAGAAAAGATTTGATTACATATTTTAAGGGGATGAATGGCTGACTAGCATGTGGCATTTTAGGAAGGCATTCCACGTTATTTTAACAGAGGGTGGCAAGCAGAGTACATTCAAAGCAGCCTTAAGAATAGATAACTTGATTTTTTAAAAAATGATTAAGAATATGTTTTCAGCATATTCTTTCCTTGAAAGAACAGCAAGCTAACTAAACAAAGCATTTGTGATAGGTGTCGAACCACAGCATGAAACTAATCAGCAATAAGAACCCTTCAAATACCTCCCAGCAACTTAGATTCACTGAATGAATTCTCTCTCAAACAGCAAATCTGTGTGGTGTTCAAACAATGAGCTAATTTACTATACTGATTTCCCTGTGATTATTATTTATGTACAGCAGAGAATGTTCCACATGAACTCATGGCTCAACATCAAGGACACACTGTTCTAATTTATTACAACCAGAGGGTTGAAGGATATTCCTAAAATGAAATGATGAAAGTTTAGCAGGCATGTGGATCCTGCTGCCTCCAGTTTCTAGGCACTGTGCTGATCTGAGATAAAGCTCAATGCAGTGAGGGGACATGACAGACACAAATGTTTCTGGAAGTCCTGGCTAAGATGGGAAGTAGTTAACTCCTCCCCTTTCTTGAAACACTATTTGCATTCCTTTCAGGGCTGGCTCCAAAGAGTAGTGACGTTGAGTAGTTGCTGACTTGAGCTTTACAAAGGCCCCACTATCCAAACAGCAGCATCATTTCTCACTTCATATGAATCACCCATATAGATCAAATGCAATTCAGAGTACTTTCAGTTTGCACAACCCACCATTTTGTTGCTAATGGTCTGTGCCCCAGGGCCCCCAAAATCCTTTGCTGGCAAATATATGTCCCTGGAATAAACATTGTCAGGTAGTATATCACCATCAAAAATGAGCCTCCCTCCCTTTCAAGCAAGGCTAGTGTCCCATACTGTTCACAAACTGTTCTTCATGAGAATCTGTGTGAAACCCACTTGATATTTCCACACATAAGTAACAGGCTTGCCAGCTATTCCTTTTTTCCCCAGCAATCCCTCTTGTTTTCACATCATGTCCCTTACTCATGAATACAGCTGTCTGTGGAACATAATGGATGGCTCTGAAGTGTTTCAATATGCTACTGCTCCAACTTCCATAGCACAATGTAATGCATATACCAGGGGTTCATCTTGACTCCATTTCAAATGATAGTAGCATTGAATTCAATTCATTATTTTGACCAAAGGATCTTTCTTGATTACCTGGGGCAAATTACTGCCACTTTGTCACAGTTCCCAGACTTTTTCTGGCTCCTATTAGAATAACTGGGTCCTGCCAGGATAATGTCTCTGCCATTCGAACAATGTGATGCTAGCAAGTTCAGATATGCCAGATACTAGGTCCAAGGCTGAAATGGTAATTAGTGACTCAGATTTGTTTTCTATTATATGTTTCTGAATCAGCTACTAATCTATGGGTAGTGGGATGGACTCATGAGATTAAGTATGCATTAAAGTATAACTCATTTGGGCTAGGGAATGAGATTTTTGAGGAGCGTTGTGTCATCAATGAGCACATTAGTACAAAAGCTACTTTATTATGAACACTGGAAAATTGGTGTGGGGTGTTCAAATAAGGCTTTTAAGATGCATGTCTCAAATTCTACATGGGAAATATTGGGGAAATTAAATTAAAGCAATGCAGGTATCTATTGCTGCTATTAACTCTGCAATCTAGGACAAAGGAAGTTCAGCTGCCATTTTCAAAAGCCTGACCTGTGCTTTAAGCAGCACTGCATGGGAGCAATCAGAAGCAACTTCTGCAAGTCACCTCCAAGCTGAGTTATTATTCCAGCCCTGTTATATTCATAACAGAATAGGAAGTGATCAAAATTCCACTGAAATCTAATGACAAAAGTCCTGAACCTTCTCAGATGCAGGCATCCAGCTGTTTTGGTGATGATTCAAGTGTGAGAAGAAGGTTCATGTCTGAAATTTTCAAGCTGAGCAATTTACTCCAGTGTCAATGGGGACAGGTGTTTCTGGTGATGTTCTGAATGATACAGTACTAATGGAGGAAGAAGCAATTCTTAAATGCAGCATAATTATAACTATATTACTAGATTAAGATAGAATATGATCTTTGTGAAATGTTTCACAATGTAAATCTATCCCCTTGGCATTGTAGAGTACTGTACTTTACTGTAGTTATTTTGCAATACCTAGAAAAGGCAGAGAAAGTAATCAATAGGTAGTCATTTTGCAATATATCATTCACACCTAACTGTGCAGATCATAATTATAGCCGTACATTATCTAGCCTGTGCCTAGAGGTCTAAAGAACAAAAACTGACAACAGGCACCACCAACCATGAGAAGAGACTAAAAGATCAATGAAATGACACATAATCTAGAAGTAAATTGCAAGGACTTAGGAAAATTAAAACATGAAGCTGGTGGGGGGAATAAATAGTTTAAAATGTTCTCAGAGTTTTCCATAAGTTCTACTTTCTGAATACATTTTTGGGATAGAACTATATGAGCGAAGCATGGCATTAATTATGTGAAAGCAATGAATGTGCTCATTTAAAAAATGTAAATAGGGAATGAACCAAGCCAGATCAAGGCCATAAGAGTGACTCCTACTACAGTCCCAGAATCCTACCCCAGTTCTGATGTTTGTGGTGGGTAATGTATCAGTAGTAAGGTGTTATTCACTCAAGTATGTAGATCAGGGATGGGGAAATATCTGGTCCTCCAGGTGTTGTTGGACTATATATCTCCCCCGACATCTCTGACCATTGGCTATGCTGATTCTGACTGACAGAGCCCCAGTAGTGTTGGAGGGGAAGAGAGCAATGCTTTATTAATTTGTTTGCCTGTGGGTATGCTTTTTTAACCTTGTTGAACAGCAGCTTTAGCTGGTTTCATTCAAATAAACAGCTTTCAGAGTAATGTGATTTAAAGTACATTGCTGCCTTTATAGTTCTAAACCTTTTCTGAGTCACTTGAACTGACATGGCCTCAGGGGACAAGTGCCTTTCCATTTTCACACATAGCCCAGTGTCTTATTTTCAGTATTTATTGACCTCTTAACTTATTGAACCTCATGTCTAGTCTGTATTAAAACCGAGTGATAGATAGGAAATCTCATGGGATACTTATATTAAGTGTCTCAAAAGTGGCAGCTCTGCCTCTTGTATTTCTTTGCCTGTTAGCTTTTTAAATTCATGAGATCATGGAGCCCAATAAACTAGTACATGAGCAGTACGTGTCTCCATGTGCCCTAAGGCAAAATAGCCTATTAAAGAGGAGTGAGGTGCCATTTTCAGATTATCTTATGAACAATCTTCTGGGGACTGTATTCCAGTAGTGGTTGGTGCTGGAGGCAAAATGCAGAGTTGAACAGAGGAAAAGTGGGCAGAGCAACAAATGCGGCTCTTATGTACCTTCATATAAGGGCACATTCCAGACATGCAAGACCCAGGGATTTCTACACAAACATACATCTCTCTGTCTTCCATCCTGGCAAGTAAGAGGCATCGTTTTTAGTGTTGTACAAACCACCACCCCCTTCCCACAATCTGATTTGGGCCTGATTCAGTGATCTGTTTCCCCCTTGTCTGCCTGCCAACATCTGCCTGCTTGTCTGGGGCTGGTTTCTGCAGTAGCAGGGTAAGTGCCCCAAGTTTTTGATATGATACATTTGCCCCACATGACTTACTGGCATACGCAAGACAAACTGCTGGTAAAGAGAGACACAGAAAACAGCACACAGCTGTCTACTCCTCTCTCCTCCAGCACATCTTCCAGCAATGTGATTGCACAGTGCTGGGTGAGATTCTAGCCCTGGAGTGGAAGCTGGAGCTCCCAGCGAACAAAGTTCTGCTCCTCCTTCCCAGCTCCCCACCTTGGCATTCTTCTTATATGGTGGAGAGCAGAGCAGTGGCGGAGGAAGGGGGTCTGCCCTGGTCGTCATCCCGGGGGGGTGACATTCAGCGCACCGCCCACCTGCAACTCCCAAGCCTACTGTCCTCAAGCCATCGGGGAAGGGGGGAGCTGCACCACTTTGCCGGCAGTCTTCCCCCTTCGTTTTAACAGCTCGGGATGGGATTCCCAAGCCTCCCCCGAATCCCAAGTCGGGAGTCAGGGGAGGCTCGGGAGTCACGGGCAAGTGGTGTGCCATTGCCCTGTGCTCCCGGCTGGGGGAGGCAGGTGACAAAATGCCGGGTGGCACTCACCACGGGGCCTGCACCGCGCCCAAGCCACACGTCTCTTCTGGGAGTGACGTGGTGGCTTCGGTGCCCGAAGGCTCCACACTGTCCCAAACGGTCCAGCCGCCACCTCCCCCTCAGCTGTAGGGCAGCTGACTGGGAGGAGGCACTCAGACTCCTCAGAGGCCCTGCAAAGCATCCTGCTCCAGCTGGCTCCGCCCCTGGCTGCAGGGCGCGTGCACTGCTCTGTGCACCCGAGCAGCTATCCTGCACCTGGGAGGGCACCCTCCATGCCTTGGGAGCACACCCTCCCTGAGCAACGCAGGCATATGCTCCGCCGCTGCCAAAGAGGCTTCTTTCATGTGATTTTGCCGCAAGGGGAAGTCCCTTTATTCTTAAAAGGTAAAGGTAAAGGGACCCCTGACCATTAGGTCCAGTCTTGGCCGACTCTGGGGTTGTGGCGCTCATCTCGCTTTATTGGCCGAGGGAGCCGGCGTACAGCTTACGGGTCACGTGGCCAGCATGATTAAGCCGCTTCTGGCGAACCAGAGCAGTGAATGGAAACGCTGTTTACCTTCCCGCTGAAGTGGTACCTATTTATCTACTTGCACTTTGAAGTGCTTTCAAACTGTTAGGTTGGCAGGAGCTGGGACCGAGCAATGAGAGCTCACCCCATCATGGAAATTCGAACCGCTGACCTTCTAATTGACAAGTCCTAGGCTCTGTGGTTTAACCCGCAGAGCCACCTGCGTCCCTTTAAATCTCATCTTTTTTACCCCTGTTTTATTCCTGTGATTATTTGCTGCTGACATGGTTTCTGTTTTCTCTGTTTTATATTGATTTGTTTTCCTACCGCTTTTTAAAATTGCATTTTAAATGTTATGGTTTTCCTGCTGTTTTCGTTACCGTATGCTGTGCATTAGCCAGAGAACAGTAGTTGTTGTGGAACTAAGAAATACTATACGTAAATCAATTATTCTATTACCTAAGGGAGGGACACTTTTCGCAGGTGGAAGCAGCAGAGAGAACGATACATTATCTTTTCCCTGGCTGCTCTTTTCCACCTTAATCCCGTCTCCACTGTCTCCCTGCCCCCTAGGATTCCAGTATTGAACAATTCGAGTTTTGCCCAGACAAATGGTGGCAGGAAATGGGTTCAAAACCTTCTCCCCTGCCATTTCTCCATGGAAAGGGGAAAGCACATTTTCTCTCAAAGTTGCTTTTGAAACAAACAACAAAATCCCTAAAATTGGCCATAGACTTTGTTACACAAGTTTGCATGTAATGTGCAATTTGCTCCTAATGAAGGTTTTGCAAGTGATCAGCCAGATGGCATCGTTTAAATTGCAGACATCAATATTTACAGATTTGATATCCAGCAAATGTAAACAAGGAACACTGGAGGTTTGTGTAGCAATAAATATTGTATTAATTTCTGTAGCAGCTCCAATGTTTGTTCATACAATTTGCTTCTAATAATATCATCAGCCATGTAAGAAGTGCCAGGATTATAAAAAGATGCTGAAGCTTGCCAGGAAGGGAAAGGGAAAACATTTTCACCCAACCTTTTTGAGCCTCCGACTGCAGACTTATGATCATATAAACTTGCCCTAGAGTTTCATTGTAGGTAGCACCATCAAGATCAGTAAAACTTATTTCTGACTGAACATGAACATAATCAGGCTCTGCATGGGTTTAAAATCTGCTTCCACCTACGTGCAGAATTGGCCATTTCTTCCTGTTCAGTTTACTTATGCCTAATGCAAATATTTTCTTCTTCTCATTAAATTAATATCATAAGTCTCAGGATATGAAGTTTTAACACATTTGCATAAGGATTTTTTTTATCCCTGAAATTAGGTTAGTAAGATCATGTGAGAAATGACATTTGCCTGTCAATCTTCCATGGTGTTTCTTGTAACTGCTCTGTGATGAGGTGAGGTTTATATTAGCAGGCTAATTTCTGGCATTTTTTTCAAATTGCAGCATCTGATCAAGCTGAGAAAGCTTCATTATTAAAGAAAGAAAATAATAAATTTGCTTTATGGTAACTTTCTCCGGTAAACGATCACTATAATAGTGAGGTGATAGATATTCACACATATGCAATTTACTAATAATGTATACATACACATGTGTACATAGAGACTAAGAGAGAGAGAGAGAGAGAGAGAGAGATTCGCACACAATCAACTAACAGCATGAGGGCAGAGTAGGGCCATAGTCCCCGGTCCTGTCCTCCCAACATTGCATCCCTACTAGCCCATTGTCTACATGTTGGGAGAGCCAATGGCCATGCCATGTCCTAGAGGGGAACCTGCTTAGGCTTCTCCTAGGATTTATCAAGTTCAACACAGATAGCAGGTTCTTCTCTATGAATGTTTCTTCACAATATGTAGATAGTGGAAAGTGAAGATATGATCTCCAGCTTATTGGATGATCTCCAAACAATTCGTCCCCAGGTATGGGAAACCTCTGGCCCACCAAATGTTGCTGGACTTCAACTCTTATCATCCCTAACCATTAGGCATGCTTGCTGATGGGAGTTAGAGTCTCACAACATCTGGAAGAAAACAGGTTCACCATCCCTTACCTAAAGAGACATTGACTGGCTATTCTGAATTATTAACCATCTCCCTAACAAAGGAAGAGTTGGCTGGTTGTAACAATATATTATGTACGTATGTACAGTGCCTTCCAGAAGTTGCTGGACTACAACTCCCACAATCCCTGAACAATGGCCATGTGCTGATGGGAATTGGACTCCAGCAACATCTGGAATGCACACTTTGGCTACGCCTAGTGTAGCCAGATAGTTTGCTCTGTATCCACTGTGCTTCCCCCTGCTAGTTTAGGAAGCAATGAACACATGACGTTAGCCACAATCCACATATATCCTGTATCAGTCTTATCATATCTTATTAAATGCTGTGTTTTGATGCAGTTTCCCCCAGACCAGCTTTCATCCAAATTGAGAAAAGAATAACCTTGATGTGGTTTAAGACAGTAATGCATGCACAGCCTTTGTGGCTTTTTCCATCTAACTGACATGGGCTAGAGCACAATGCCTCAATTAATTGGAAAATATTTTTACTCCTCTATATTTATTCCTTTACACAGTTTTGCTCTCACACGTCCCAGATGAATATCTGATCAGGGCACTGTACACCTCACAGCAACAGCTAACATTTCAGCAGAGTGAGCCAACCAACCATATTGCTCTGAGCTATGTGGGTTCTGTTGCTTCTTCTCAAGCTTGAGTCATACACCGATTAGGGAGCAGGCAACTCCCAGTAGCAGCCAAGAACAATACTTGCAGAATGCTTACATTTTCTAGTCAATATATGTGAACTCAGTCTAAGTTTTCTGTATATTTCAATTTGGTGTTTCTCATTCCTTATTGGTTAACCATTTTTCCAGGTTTACTTCGAATGGTATCGCCATAACAAGATGCTCAGCTGGACACATTGGCTGTTGCAGAAGGTCAAGCCACAGTGAGTACTGAAATCTATGTGGGTTCAACCTCATGCATCTTCCCTCACCAAAGGTTGCAACCATGAAGATCGACCGAAGTTCTGAAACAACAAGGCTTCTGGGACAGACAAATGCTCCTCCATCAGAAAACAACAGTGAGCTCTCAATGAACACCTCCGACTGTGCACAAGTCATTGTGCCAGAAGAAATCTTCTTCACCATTGCCGCTCTAGGAGTACTGGAAAACCTGCTGGTGCTCATAGCAGTGGGGAGGAATAAGAATCTGCATTCACCCATGTATATTTTCATTTGCAGCTTAGCTGTTTCAGACATGCTGGGAAGTTTGTACAAGACTCTGGAGAATATCCTCTTCATCATCTTCTGCAAGATGAGATACCTAACATGTCAGGGAGCCTTGGAAAAAACAATGGATGATATTTTAGATTTCATGTTTATTCTATCTTTACTGGGATCCATTTTCAGTCTGTCAGCCATTGCAGCTGATAGATATATAACCATCTTCTACGCACTGCGGTACCATAACATCATGACAATGAAGCGTACTTTAGTGATCTTGGTGGTCATTTGGGCATTCTGTGCTGGCAGTGGCATCGCAGTGGTCATTTTCTCCCATGAAACAGCTACTGTTGTGTCCTTCTCTGTCTTCCTGTGTTTCATGCTCATTTTTATCCTCAGCCTCTATATTCATATGTTCCTGCTTGCACGCTCTCATGCCAAGAAGATTGCTTTGCAGCCTACCAGCTCGGTTCACCAGAGAGCTAACATGAAAGGAGTCATTACTTTAACTGTCTTACTTGGGGTTTTTCTCTGCTGCTGGGCCCCTTTTGTCCTTCATATGCTTCTGATGGCATTTTGCCCACAAAACCCCTATTGCATTTGCTATGGGTCCATTTTTCACGTGAATGGTATACTGATCATGTGCAATGCTGTGATTGACCCCATGATTTATGCATTTCGAAGTCCAGAACTGAGAAGTACATTTAAGAGATTGTTCTGCTGCCGGAAGCCAAGCTGGACTTAACCACTGGAACTTCAAAAACAGCATGCAGAGCAACCAGAGCTGCACTGCCATAGAACCATTTGCTTTGTCTTGTAGTACAGTGGTACCTTGGTATTCAAACAGCTTGACTCCCAAACAAATTGGCTCCTGAACACCACAAACCCGGAAGTGAGTGCAGCCAATCAGAAGCCGCAACTTGGTTTTCACACCATTTCGGGAATGAAAAGGATTCCCGGAATGGATTAAGTTCGAGAACCAAGGTATCACTGTATCTCAAAAATAATGTGATGTTGACATCTGAGGGCTACTTTGCCACACAGTGGGGTACAGCAGTGAACCTTGGGCTTATGCATTCTCTCTCATATAGACACTGGTTTTTATTAGAGGCTATATGCACAGCATGTGAACCACAGGTTCTCTTCAGTTCCCTGCCAGGTGGCTGAATTATGCTTCTAGACCACATGTGAATCAGCCTTGCTGGAATACACTGCTGCCTACAGAATCTCAGGTCATAATGAATCAATTAGTCTCCAAAGCACCACCATTATCTTTTTGCTGCTAGGCTAACACAGCAACTTTGGGGGGGGGGATATCTTCATAGGAGATTCAGTTTAGGAAGAGGGTGAATAAAGTGGTGACAGACATGACTTAGATCATGTTTCCCTAACCTCGTTGCCTCCAGATGTTTTGAACTACAGCTCCCACCATCTCTGACCTTTAGTCGTACTGGATGGGGCTGCATTTCAAGATGTTCAGAGGGCACCATGTTCAGGAGAGGCTAGCTTGGATACAGTTTGTGGGGGATCAGAAATTAGTCATGTGTGCGCACGATTGGATTCTGATTTGCAAACTTGATTTGGAGGGATTGTTCAAACCACAGTATGCCAGTTTATTCATCATGGCAAAGTATGGCTTGACAAACCAGGAAGTGTTAAGTCACGTGTGTGGACTGAGGGAAGGAGAGGAGAAGGGAATGTGTGCATCTATACATGGCTGAGTCCTTAGTCCAGACCATAGATTTCACATATACACACATACACTGCATACTCTAATGTTAGATAGATCTGTATTGTTTCAATTTTAGTGTGTGTGCTACTGAAGTGAGCACATAGATATAAAGATATTTTAGTTAAGTTTTAAACTAAAATAGGCAACAATGAGAAAATGGTGGAAGTTCATTGATTGAAAAGCTTCAGTAGAAAAGATAGAAATGAATTTAGACTTAATCATCCAGGGAACAAATGTTTTTTAGTTGAAGACAGCTGTTAGTCATCAAAAGCTCTGTCTTGTTATAAAACACATTAATGTGATTTCTATTAATTACAATTAGTTACACTACTTCAACAGCAGGATCTAAAAACATGGTTAATTTTAGGCATTTCTGAAATCATCTGTAATGTCAGCCATTTGAATATTGAACTCCGTATTCTAAACTTGTATGAAAGTTCTACTTCTAACAGTGTACGCAGGAACATCCACTGTGAACTTAGCATTTTGTCTAGCAACATTCAACTTAGGGAAATAGGCACAGTACTTGCCACCAACTACTACTGTTGTGAATGGTCGCTGTGCTTTTTTTTTAAACCCCACTGTTTGTATAATTTCCCTCAATATCCGTATAGTTATAGATAGCTACCAACTGTGGACAACATTTCGTACATCAGATAATGTGGGCTCTGCTCCAAGAAAGAGTTTATGCCAATATACATTGACTAGTCTTTAAGGTGCCGCGTGACTCTTGCAGCAACAGACTAACATGGGTACCTATCCTAAGGTGTACTGTATGTGATGTCAAATCTCCTGTGTTGTTCTTCTGGCGTATCACCACATATCTAGAGTGTCACTCCTGAAAGATTACTTCTAATCTGACACGTTTAGCTTAGTCAGGTCCTTGTTGATGTTTTCAGACCTGATGCCCTGGTAACCACATATCCCAGTAGCTGATCCCAGCAAAGGTGCCTGGGAAGAGAAGTCAGTGCCAACCACTGAACTCATATCCCATGTTTGCAGGCTGAGGTATTCTCCTGCTATGAATGTGAATAGCGCATACTGTGATTTTCTGTTCCAGAATGTTCTGTGCTTACCTCTTACAAGGCTTCTCTCACCTCATACACTTTAATGGAGGTGTAGCCTCCAGATGTTGTTGGAGTCCATCAGCCCAGTCAGCATGGTCAAGAGTCAAGGAGGATGAGAGTTAGAGTCCAACAGCATCTGAAAGCAACCATGTTGACTGCCCTTGCTTTAATGTATGCCCAGGTTTATTTGGATCTTTGTAATTATCTTTCTTTTTAATGCCTACTTGGAATATGTGTAATTATTGTTTCAATTAAAAACATAAAACAGCTTTGCTGGATCAATCCATTTCAGAACCCTCTTTCCCAGAGTGGCCAACCACATGCATCTGAGAAGCCCACAAGCAGGAATTCACCTAATAAACCTTTACAATAATCTAAGCCAGTAATCGTTCCTCACATCTTCTGGCAATGAATCCCATACATTTGTTAAGCCTTGTGGAAATAAGTGCTTCTTTTGTCAGCCCTCAATCTGCTACTGCTAATCTGTTTTGTTGACTGACCCCAAATTCTGCTTTTATGAGAATCAGTGAAGAACTTCTCCAGGCACCTTCTTCCACACACAATGCATAATAAAACCTCTGTGCAGCCTGATAGTCATCTCATTTCTAAAAATAAAAGACTTCTAGTGTTGTTTTCAAAGAACTTTTGCTCAGAGCAGACCCATTGAAATTAATGCCCGTTGCTTACATCCATTAATTTCTGGGTTAAAATTAGTTAAATGCAACCTTTAGTACCTTTGCCATTCTCAGTATGGAAGGTGCTTCCACACCATTCCCACTGATCATGTTGACTGCTTTGGAACAATTCGTCATAAGTCATTACAGAGGATGATTTACAAAACAAGTAATTAAAAAGCACACCATAGTTCAATGAATCCACAAATGGCTGCAGTAAATACTTTCTGCACAGAGTAGGAGGATTACATGACACTGAAAGGATGAAAGAGACAATGTTCAAAATAAGCCAGCTCCTATTATCTTTCCATGTCATGCTGCTCCTATTATGCAGAAAGAGATGTGAACTAGCTAAGGTTTTGTTAGAAATCAGAAAAGAAGAACGAAAGAAAGAAAGAAAAGAGTGTAGAAATCTGAAATGGCTCATGAGGAGAGGTCAATATAATTGACTTGGAAAATTAGAAGTCTCTGATGAGTCAGAGCAAAAAGAGAGAGAAAGAATTTGCTGTAGATCGCAAAGTAAAAGCAAGTTCAGGCATTTCATTCACTTTAGCAATCTGCATACTTTAAGCAAATTTCTCACCTCTGTCTATAACTAACCTTGCAAAATCAGGACCATCACATAGTGACATCAAGCTATGTGAGAGTGAACACTCTCAGATGATTCCTAATAGACAAGACTCTGGGTAGGGGTTGGAATAACTTGCCCATAGGTATGCTGATCCTCATGGCAAATGTAAAAACTCAGACAGCTATGGGTTTCCCAATTCATTCCTTGCTGTGATGAAGAGAATCTTTTAATATCTAAATGAAAACTTCTGTTGCATTCTAAGGGTGGAAATGAAAAAGGTGAACAAGCTGCTGCTTGATGACTTTGACAGCAACCTTTACTGAAGGTTATGAATGATGGCCTTATTTACCAAATATCAAATCCTCCACTTTATTCTAGTGCACCACAGAAACCATTTCTCAGCTCCTTAAAGGAGGAATTTTGCACCAAATGTTGATAGCAATTAATTATGAAAGCATCCAGGTTGTACCTGAAGGTTCAGGCCGTGTGAGTTTTATGTACCATGACCATAATTTTGTGAGTCTTTCAGTAATTATTGACTGTGCCTCATGGATTGCATAATTAAATTGTCTTTACACTCAGTTCTGGAAATTCATTATGGACGACTCAAAGTAATTAACCTCTGCCTGGCTTTAAGCAGGAGTACACCAATCAAAGTAATTAACTAAGTGACAGACAAAGAATTGCAATTAGATAAAATGAAACTATAGACTTGTGGACCTGTTCACGTAGGCGCTGTGCATCCAAATTGTGCGACCAAGTGTGGCTATCAGCACTCCATTAATTTCTGTGGCAGGTCCACTTAGGTTCCTCCGACTAGTCTTGCCATCCTCTTGTGTAAAGACATAAGAAAAGCCCTGCTGAATTAGCCAAAGTTCCATCTAGCCTAGCATCCCATTCTCCTAGTGGCCAACCAGATGTCAATGGAAAGCCCATAAGTAGGACATGATGCAATAGTACTCTCCCCACTTGTGTTCCTCAGCAACTGGCATTCAGAGGCCACTGGCAGTGAAGGCTGAACATAGCCATCTTGACTGGTAACCACTGACAGCCTTATCTTCCATGAACTTGTCCTAACCTAAGGTCTTCCAAGTCAGTGGCCATCACTACATCCTGTGGCCATCATGACATCCACAGAGCATCCAGGCGACAGAACTCTGTTGGCTGAGCCTAAAGGAACTTTGTCTATTTAGTCCTTGCTAATAAAGTCTATCACCTTCCATAACTCCATAGAGCGTGCTCTATTAACTGACTGCTTTAAGTTCATCCTTGGATAGGTTACCATCTAAGAATGAAGACTGGAAATAATAGTATAAATAAATCATGCCAGTTCTCTCTTACATCTGAATGGAGGCAGTATGTCCCTAAACACCCAACAGACTTCCAATAATTCCTTATAGCAAAATGTTGTAATTGTTTACATCCAAAGGAAGACTTCTGAGCATCAGGGTCCTCCTAACAGTTCTCAGAACTCTTAAACTACAGCTCCCAGATTTCTTTGAGGGGGAAGGGAGACCATGCCAGATTAAAGTGATATCATAGTGCTTTAAAAGTATAGCGTGAATGTGGTCAGATTTTCCACATTTATTTTTTTACTTTCATACATGGGTTAATATATGCATTTTGTAACATCTGAGCAATGGCATGAAGGCTTAAACTGGTGAGGGATACAGCCCTCCCCTCTGAGTCCACACATACACACACTGGTTCCACTTTGAATCTCTGCACTGAGAGAATGAAGGTCTGAAGTGGTGCCAGGCCATGTACGTAGGGGATGTTGGGGCCTGGGCCTGGGCCTGGGCCAGGACCTGCACACACACGCCTCCATCCCCTTCATCTGTTTGTATAACTGCCTGAGCAACACTGAAACATGGAGGGGGGGGAGCTGTTCAAAAATGATGGCACAAAATTGCTTTCTTTTTCTTTCTTTTCTTTGTTGGTTTTATAAGAAGCAGTGGTTCCTAATGGAGAACTTACGCCTCCACAAATAAGATTGAAGCCCTCACTGCCATTTGAGGCTTTTGTTTGCGATCCTACCTGTAGAATACAAATGCCTGTATTTATCTCCTTAGCTTTAGCATTCACCGTGCTGTAGGATTTTCAGATATTCTCAACATACATTCAGCCCTAAACGCGCCCTCAGCCACAGACAAAAGCCCTCAGTCCTGCATCCTTGGCAACAGTGGCTTACTTGTGAATTGTTGGGACCGACTGAGCTGTCCCTTGAGCTTTGTGTGCTTTTGTAAGCTATTTTCTCGACGCTGAAGCAAAGTTTGCCATTTCTGTTCGATAACAAAAATTGTATGCTACATACAATAAAGGTGGTGGTGGTCAGGCTAGGTGAAAGTTGTGAGGTTGCTGGTATCATCCAGCACCCTTTTTTAAATTCGAACAGCTCAGTGCTACAAATCTAAACAGTCTTCATTCTTAGCTGAGTGGATCTCTAAGGTGACATGTTCCATTCGAAATGGCAGGACTACCATGGTTACTGTGGAGGATTCCATCTCACATCACTCCAGGATACCACATAATGGCACTAACAATGTGGTTAATTATCATGCCAACTTTGCCAGGCTCTCCCACACTAACCCAAAGCAGCTATTAAGCATGCTATTACCTTAAGCTCTTAAACCTGTGCATTTTCAAAGCAAGCCACAACAAGGCACCATCACAGGAAAAGCTTCACTCACTGAGCTGACTTCTCTGACCGCATACACACCACAAATTTAAAGCACACAACACCCCCAAAAGATTCCTTGAAGCTGTAGTTTGTTATGGGTGCTGAGAATAGAAGTTCTGTGGGGGATAAACTGCAGTTCCCAGGAATAAAAGTATGGTGTGTATGCAGCCAAAGTAATATGGACTCTTGAGCTAGAGTGGCCATGTGTCCTGCTGTACAGAGGACAGCTCTCCATTTTCAAGGCTATCAGAGGGCAGCCCTCCATTTGAAGGAGTCTTTGGTTAATTTAAAGGGTGGTCCAAGTCCAGTTTAGTAAAGAACCATAAGACAGGAGAACAGCATGGACAGCAGACTGAGCAAGAACATTGAGCATTGGGTCACAGTCCTCCCCAGCATGGAAAGTTATAGTTTCATTCCAATTATTGTATTTATTCCTAAATTTCCATGTATAATACATATACATTTTAAAGGTGTCCTGAACCCCTGGCCTACATGGCAGCAAGTCAGTATGTCAAGTCCAAAGTTTGAAGTCCAGGGGTCAATCCATACAGCCAAAGTCCAGGAAACACAGTCCAGGGTTAATCCAAGTAGCCAACACTGAAATCCAGCTGCCAGGATACAGTCCAGAGTTAACCTGAAGCACAGTCCCCTAGAGATCCAGGAGCATCCAAGCCAAGGGCCACCAACATGGGCAGCTGAGCAGACACAGCCCCTCAGTTCTGCTTCCCTTTTGTACTTTGCTGATTTCAGCATCTGGGCTTGATGAGGCATGAGACTCTCATTTGTTCCAAGCCTACTCCAGCTGAGGAATAATACCCCTCCACCCAGAGCTAGCGAGCCCCACCTGGCAAGCTAGGGAGCTGGGCTGTGGGCTTTTGCCTGTCTCAGTCTCCTAGTGTGTCTCCTACTAGTCTCTAAACCTCAGAGCCCACCATGTTATGGGGACAGGGGCCCTCCAGGCTCTGGTGATGGGTCCTGCTGTTCTGGTTCCTGTGCACTGAACCCCATCCCCTCACCATCCTCCGTCACGCTGTGAGTACTTCCTTTCCCATCCCATGCTTGCCCCAGTGTGTCCCAGTCCCAGCTAAACCCCTTGCTGGGATCTTCTTCCTCCTTCCCATTGTCCTACCAGTTCATGACAAAAGGCAACAAGCAGCCCTAGAGATGGAAACCAGTGCTGTCGCTTCAAAACAGGGGCAACTTTGGGATGAGAGGCAGCTCTTTGTTACATACATTACAGTGGTACCTCAGGTTAAGTACTTAATTCGTTCCGGAGGTCCGTACTTAACCTGAAACTGTTCTTAACCTGAAGCACCACTTTAGCTAATGGGGCCTCCCGCTGCTGCCGCACCGCAGGAGCCTGATTTCTGTTCTCATCCTGAAGCAAAGTTCTTAACCTGAAGCACTATTTCTGGGTTAGCGAAGTCTGTAACCTGAAGCGTATATAACCTGAAGCATATGTAACCTGAGGTACCACTGTAACAGTGATCCAACTGGGGAAGTTTCCAAGCCATGGATGATGGTAGCAAGACCCAGGTCAGATTAATGCACTTTCCAGATTTCATCATAACTTTTATCATATACTTAATTATTTCAACACTTTTTACACTGCTTATGTGAAACAAGCTTATGTGTGCAATAAGCTTAGCAAATACAATAAAAATAAAATCAATTAGAAACTATTAAATCAGATTCTAGCCAAATCAGTTTTCTTCCATTCTCCCCACGTTGTCATTTAGATGAACCAGACTTAATTAACTCTTTTCATCTTTCAGTTTAAGCCAATCCCTCTGCTTCTTCTCCTCTTGTTTGTTTGCAGCTAGCTGTTGTCTCCCGAGATCCATCTGCTAATTAGGTTCTCAGAGGAAAAAAGAAACTAGAATAATTATCCAATCAATAAGCAACCCAACATGTCTTCAGATGCTCTGTGAAATTATTCATTAGGATACCAAGCTTCTAAAAAAAAAGACCGTTGTACCAACATGTACATAAAGAGATGTGAAGTTCAGTATTTTGCTGTTTTCTAGCAGTATGCTTCATTTATTTATTATGAGGGTATTTACATACCGCTCTTCATTTAAAAAAATCAGAGCAGTTTGCAACAATCATACGTAAAACTAGACAATAAAAAACATCTAACCTTTATTCTAAAAAATAAATTTTGAAAAAAATGAAATCAGAGATCAGCTATTACAGAAAGATGCCAGAAAATGTTTGGAGGCAGAACACCAAACATAAGTACAGCGTTGAAGTATGCCTTTGACTAAGGAGTAGCCAAAATCCTACAGACATTTAAGTCTCTAACATAATTTTCACAAGTTTTCACCTAGTACTAACGAATCACCAGGAACAGTAGAATGGGAGCATTGAGAAGGGCAAGATAGGGGGCTGCTCCAAGTGCTGCCCCATTTATTATCTCTGATGGGCTCCTGAGCCTCATGTGCACATCCGTTGTTTCTTTCCTATGGGTATCTGCTTTGTTAGTGTCTATTGGTGTTTTGCTTTTTTTAAAAAAAAAAAACTGTGCATGGATAAGCTGTCCCATTATGGCTGCTGAGTGACAGTATTAAACTTTACCTCTAGGGTCAAACTAGACATGCCATAGGAGTTCCTGTGTTTGGAGTTCCCGGCATCTTTTCATTTCTCAAAAAGGCAGCAATGGGATCAGGGCTATAGCCTGGGAAGAAAGGGGCCTGATCCTTTGCCTCCACCACCCCATCATCTCCTGCAACCTGACAAGAAAAACCTGATCTGGGACACAATATAACTTGCTGGAATAATTTGCAGTAGTGTGGTGAATCAGCATTTGAGATTAGGGTTGGTGGTTCTCCAAACCTCTGGACCAAATTTAGAAGGTGAAAGGGGCACTGCAGGGGAAGTTCCACTGTGCAAGTGAAAAACTTACATAAGTGGAACAGCAGCACTGGATTCAACCATCTATAAATAAGCCTTTTTGTGGGAAAATGGGGGGCTTGTGTGCTTTGCCCCACCATAACCTTGAGATCTGTTTACTTTTTAATCAGTTACCCATGGAAACATCTGCTTCTGAAAATACCTAGGAGGGATAAATAAAGTAAAGCAAGTACAAAGTGTTCCTATTTTGTGCACTGACTTTTACATGCTCTTTCATGATCAAATACAGCACTTTGAAGCCCATATGGTCCATTGTAGGGCCAGGTCTCTTTGCAATTTACCACACCACTGGGATTTTTAGACTAATGTCAGTGCATATATTGAGGGGGGGACTAGGTTATTTGATTCCCCCACCCTGCACAGCAATGTGTCTTATTTTATGATTGAAGGTGTAGTCTATATCAGCCCAGCTTCTATGCCTTGCAGTATCAAATTCTCTCTTCAGTTCTGCTTCCTTTCTTACTCCATTGCCTTTCGTTGCTCTCTCTGGTTGCTTCTTCTTGTTGTTGTTATCCTCATTATGCATTCAGCCCTCTTTTGTGACTGACATTTTCAGATAAAGGTCACTGAAGAGGCGTTGCACATCTTTCATCAAAGGTTTGTGGTGCAAAAACTCCAGGGGATGAGAATGGCATGAACCATGTCATAAGGAAATCATTATATAAAACATGGACAAAATATAAGGATCTCCTAAAAGTGAAAACACCATGGTGGGCATCACCTCTAGAAGCAATTACAATAAAAAAGAAAATTATGGAATTAGAATGGGCCACATATAAAGATCTGATTAAGGGAAAAGACAATAAATTGGTAGTTAAAAATTATGAGGAAATTAAACACCTTATGGGTTGAATCCAATGCCATCAATTGCATGAAGTGTTCAGGACAGATAAGAAAAAAGATTTCTCAAACGAACCTTCATTATTAGAAAAAGTGTTATTACAAAACAAAACCAAGGTAATATAAAAAATGTATGATACATTATTGGAGTGGGAGGTCAGAGATGAACAGGTCAAGGAGGTAATGATCAAGTGGGCTTTAGATATTGGGAAAACCATTCACTTAACAGCATGGGAAGAACTATGGTGAAAGAACTGGAAATTTACAGCCTGTGAAGTATTGAGGGGAAACCTAATCAAGATGTTTTATAGATGGTACTTAACACCCACCAAAATAGCTAAAATGTATAAGACAAAAACAAATCTGTGCTGGAGGTGTGGTAAAACAGAGGGGACACTTATACATGTTTGGTGGACCTGTGAAAAAATCAAAAGCTTCTAGAACACAGTATATGACGAGCTTAAAAAAATGTTTAAGTATAACTTTATGAAAAACACAGACGCTTTTCTACTAGGGATAATGGACACAGGTATAGCAAGAGAAGATCAGAAAATATTCCTCTATGCCACAGGAGCGGCAAGGATCCTAATTGCTAAAAACTGGAAAAAAGAAACTGTGCCAACAAAAAAGGAATGGCAAGACAAACTGTTAGATTAAACTGAACTGGCTAGATTAACAGAGGCAGTTAGAGATTCACACTAGACAAGAGTTTCAAAAAGCATGGGGAAAATGCAGAGAATACTTCACAAAACAGTGCCCTAAAATACATACCTGGACTTGTTTCAATTAATGTCTGCAGGAGACTTTGTGGATATTTAAGTTATAATTAGAAAAATCTTAATAATTATTCATAAAGAAAACAGTTTATGAGAAGTAAATAAGGAGGCCAGATACGGGATAAAGGAAGTCTTTTATTTCATTGTTTGCATTGTTGTATGTTATGCTCACTGTATGTTATGTTCACGTTTAATGAGGGTGGATTGTGTATTGGGGGGTGGGGGGGTTATGTTATGTTGTAAATAAAATTCCAGTAAAAAATATTTTTTTAAAAAAAGAGAGAGAGAGAATGGCACCTGCCATGTGTTTGCTCATTAGCTCACACATGGCACTTTCAACCCTCACTTCAGGTGAGAAGTTATTCCTGGCACCTGTAGCTCAGTCCTTTCATATTCCTCCTCATTAAATAGGAATATAATTTCCAATTATATTTGCACACCATGGAGTTTGAGCATATAACGCACACATGGACACAGATAATGAGTCACACAGTTGCTAGTTTATACCTACTGAATTCAGTGGGCTTTAGGGTGCAGAACCCTGAATTGGATTTTGTGCTCATATAAATAGAATGTATGTGCATACAATCTAAAACTACAAGTTATATACTACAAATAATGCAGAGGTACGGTTTGTGCATTTTCACTCTTCTGCTTTATGAACAATAATTTTCCATTACAGGAATATCCACATAACTAGTAAATACAGTCTAGACAAATATGTACAGGAATATGCATAAGGTTGTTAATTTTTCTGGATTCTTTTGTTTTATCTTTTTGTATACTACTTTGTGGGTTTTCATAATCTCGTGGTGTATAAAGTTTATGAAATAAATATTCTGTGCACTGTCCGTACAGGGACCTGTTCAATCATTTTATTCACAATATGTTTTCTAATGTTAAGTGACTTGTGCTTCTCAAATCACAATGAACATGGTCTGAAGTACATTGTCCTGCATCCATACATGGATATCTGTGCATACAATGGCTTCCCTTCTTTATTTTTAGCATTTATTCCACACCATCAGTGTACATTTAACCTTCCAGAATGACATCGGGAAAAGAGACACTGAGGATGAGACTTCTCTGCCTGATTTTGGGCAATTTAGGATACCCTCCCACTTCAGCCCTGTATGACACAACATATCAGTCAGGGCTGGCTCAGACATAGGTCAGCACTCAAACATAGAGACGAGCAGGAAGTTTAATTCTTTATTCAAGAAAACAGCAGACAACACAAAGAAGTCTCAAGGCAAGACCAGCTTCCATAGCACAGTTTCCAGGACTGATGGTTCCTGCTTCACAATTGCCCCCAAGACCCCTCCTCTTCTGGAGATTGCTCACGTAGCCATAAACACGGTGGGACAGGACTCTTGCTTCATGTTTTGAGTCTGAACAGCTTTCTGCCCTTGGCTCTTCCCTCTCGCCCAAGCCTGTTGCTTCTTCAGTGGCCCACCATTCTCCTCCCTCCTTCATCTTCTGACCTGTCCTCAGTGTCCCACTACCATTCCTCATGCTCTGAACCTTCCTCCTCTGAGGCTTTCCTAGGGGTTCGCCATCAGGTGCCTTGCACCACTCCTTGTCATCCAGCCAGTCCCTGACAATATCCTGCACTGTTTGGTAGATGCTCCCTGCCTCAGCGAGTGACTTTTTGGGTCTGCGTGGGAGAAGGGCAGAAGGGAAAGCCTTCTGCATGAACTGCCTTCTACTCACACAAATTTGGAGACAATCCTATTTCTTTTGCAATAAAATTAACTTTTAAAATGCAGTTAATACATGCATTTAAACTGAGAAATTAAAATGTGTGATTTTACTCTAGATGACAAGCCTACTAAAATAGGCCAGTTGCAGTCTTACTGATATGGTCATACCTCATTTTACGTTTGCTTCATGTTACATTTTTTCAGGTTGCGTCCCGTGGCAACCCGGAAGTACCGGAAAGGGTTACTTCTGTGTTTTGCTGCTCACGCATGCACAGAAGCGCTAAATCACGCTTTGCGCATGCACGCAAGCACCAAATCACACCGCACACCTGCGCAGATACGATGCTTCAGGTTGCGGGCCTTTCACGTTGTAAACGGGCCTCCGGAATGGATCCCGTTCTCAACCAGAGGTACCACTGTACTGTTAAAAATGACAGAGATGTGCTATCATTCACAGGCAAGCACAGGGAAGTTCTATAATTCCATTTCAACCCATTTCAAAACTACATCAGAGACGTGTATTTTTATTTCAAGTAAAATTCCAGAGAAAATGAGATTATGTACATTTCAACAAAATCTTTTAAACAATCCAGCTGAAATTTTCAATTTTCAATATTATCTATATCATGTTTAAATGGAATGCCCACTGAAGACTGTGATTTCCTTATGGAACAAATAGGATGCATCTTGTGCTTTTTACAATATAACAATAAATAATATGAACTCTCCATTCTTAATGCTACAAACAAAATTCACCATGGCACAGCAGTTCAGACTGCTAATACCATCAGTGTTGGGCTCTACCACCATGCATTCATGTAGGTTTTAGGCTACAATCCTATGACTAGGGCTGAAGAAAGAGAGAGGAAGATCTAGTCAGTGGCGTAGCGTGAGTTGTCAGCTCTCGGGGCAAGGCAAGTAATTTGCGTCCCCTAACCCTGAGTGAGCCAGGTAGGGGCAGAGAGCTGCGAGTGCGAGCGCCCCCCCCCAGATGTTGCGCCCGGTGCGGCCGGCCCCCCCTGCACCCCCCACGCTATGCCACTGGATCTAGTATTAGATTCTGCCCGACCCCATCACCCCTCCACAGCTGTGGCAACTTCTGTGGAACTCCAAAATCACTAAGGTCAAAAAGCAGATGATATAAGAGTTGGGGATGTGCTGGGGAAGACTGTGGAAAGATTTGTAGTTAAAGAATCTGGATCCATCCCACTCCCCCAACCTAGAAGAATTTTATACCAGCTCAGGAGATAATGTAAATATCACCCTTTTATTTCCCTTCCATTGGAAACATGGGAGGGAAATGTAGAAAAAAGAAAGATTTGGGAAAGGGACAAAGGAGGACGCGGTTTAACTGACTTTTGACCCCTTAGCCACCCTTACGACTGTATGGTAATAATTAACTAAGTCCAGTCATTAAAAAAAAATCATGGAAAGTCATTCATCTAAATTCAAATTCACTACACAATTCTAGTGTAGTTGAACCTGAGCATAAGGAAATCCATATAAGTTCAAATTCTACTTCAGTTATTACCTCATTATGCTGTCATGGGTTCAGTAAGTATGTTATTGTCACATTATGCTGTCGCAATCCCCTAGCCTCAGTGTCCCATCAGCAGAATGAGATAACACCCTGATTCATATAGATGTTGCAGGGATGAAAATAAGAAAATGTTATCATTTTCCCAATGTCACAGTGATGGAAGGCATAGTCAGATATTTAGGAAAACATGAAAATATTATTCAACAGAAAGGCAAATCTGCTTATGCACAATTCAATAATGCACATGTTTCTTCCACAATTTCCATCACTTGGTTTTTAACCAAAGTTAAAAGCCCTACCAAAAGAATTATCTCTTTCCAATACATCAAGCACCACACTATACTGCTTCCTGGTTCCAAGACCTACAAGCAGTCTGAAGACTAAATTTGGCCCTGAAAAAACTTTGCCCTAAAACAAGTTCACTGCTGAAACTTTGAGATTTATACTTTGTACTGAAAGCTCAAGAGGATTTCAAGTATATGTTAGAAAACTATTAATTGCATGTTACTGCATTTTATGTATGAATGCACACATAAAAAAAAATTTAAAAGGTATCTTGCAGATCCACTATATTTTCTGGAAGACTAATGCCTTGAAATCAACCCACCTCTCACCTTCCTAAACACTGCAATTCCCCGAAAGCATAATTTCCAAAAGCAATTGTTCCTTGAGAATGATGGAGCCTACAGGTATGTCTGTTCCTCCGCATTTTTCTAAAATGACTTCCCAAGGTTGACTGCGTAGTTGCTGTGTAGATGAGAATGTGCTTTAATGCTTCTCAGTATTGACCTTGGAACAATCACAAAGGTAATAATCCTCTTGATTTGACATTGAAATACACACTCAGGGTGAAGAAATGGATGTGTTCTATAGATTCTGGAATTCAGTTCCTGCAGTGCTAAAAAAAAAAAACCCTAAGACATTAATCTAGGCAACATTAAATCCTATTTAATTCAAAAGAGATTTCAGCATATGCTTAACTCTCCCGCTGAAATCAGCGGAAATTTAAAGGTGCTTAATTCATGCCCCATTTACTCTGAGCATGGTAGGAGTTTTTAATGACACTGTTGATACTCTCAATAGGAAATAATAGGCTCGTGCAAATAGGGTCAAGGTCTCTACATCATAGGACCTTTGTCATCCTCCCAAAAAAGAAAATTGGAGCTCTTTTGCAACCAAAGACTTGCGGTACTGTATATGCCTATGATGAGCCCCACGTTTGCAGGTTTTCTTTCTGATTTGGGCTTTCAAATGGGATAGCTCAGTTGGTAGAGCATGAGACTCTTAATCTAAGGTTGTGGGTTTGAGCCCCATGTTGGATGAAATATTCCTGCATTGCAAGGGGTTGGGCTAGATGATCCTCATGCTCCCTTCCAACTCTACAATTCCACAATGTTTCTAACCATCCCTGTTTCTAACACATCTTTAATATGAAAGGCTCATAAAGTCCACCATTTTTCCTCACTGAAAAGCGTCCTTGCGTATCTTCAAGTGCATTTGTAAACATGGGCACAGGTTATCTCATCAAAACAAGTGGGCTATGCACAGGTCAGTGGGCACCTGATGAGCAACTGATCTGTAAATGAAATTTAGCTGTCATAATACCAAAATACATTCGCATTGCAGAAGCTAGAGCTGTTTCCTATGCTTGACAAGTTGGAGACAGAGGTCTTGCTCCACCCACTTTTCTTTTTTAATGATACAGCAACACAAGAGGCACAGCCGCTGCTATTTGCAAGCCAATGATCAGCACTGAGATGCCATTTGCGGAGCTGCTCCTGGACTTTCTTCTATCCCATCCTGCTTCCCTGTGCCACACAACAGCAGTGCTGGCTGTGTAAACCAAAATGACTGGGCCACAGAGTTGGACCATCCATTCTCCTTCACCCACCAGTGGTCTACTCTGACTAGTTATTTCTATCACAGTTCTACAGCAGGCTTTTTAGCCACATTTCTATCGACAAGTAACAGACACAACAAAATGGACGTCTTCAGAATTTGCATTCCACACAAGAAAATATTTTGGTTACATTCATCTGTTGTGCTGTTCTTGTTTTTAAAATCATGAAGAGCTGTGTCGGTCTGTCTTGATATCTCTTGGCCATCCTCATAGAGGCTGAGGCACGTGGAGCCTGGCATTTGCAAATTGTATTTGTCACCTAGTATTAATCAGAGCCTGTGAAGGAAACTCTTCACTCTGTACCTGACAGATCCTATCAGAACTAAAGAATGCCAACAAATGCATTGTTTGGTTTAAAACTCACCAGGGTTTCATGCAGTGCAAAGGGAATGAAACAAATATATTTACAGTCACTAGTTAGGAAAATAAAAAATATAGATTCTGCTCCTTTGCACACTGGTGTGTATACACACACACATGCCGTAGATAGATAGGTAGATGTCAATATTTAACTAAATAATTGTGTGAGTGAAATGACTTCCACTTGCACAACAGGACTATCCCTCCCTCTCTCTCCCTTCCACCCCGTGTGCCCTGTGCCACCCTCAAATCTGCTCCAGGATGTTGGGAGAACCCTCCGAAAAAATTTAGGGGTAAGGAGAATGGGGTAGAAGTAGTTCCACTTGCACAGTTATTTAGTCAGTGTGTGTGTGTGTGTGTGTGTGTCGGTATCAGTGCTGGGTTATCTCCTCCACCCTAAGTGCTTTCATATAGTAAACAGATGCCACTCATGTTTATGGGAGCCCATGGAAAACTGTCCAAAATGAGTAATTTCAGTGAGAGAAATTTCAGGTTCCCGCACTGAAATGATCACTATCACAAGCCGGACATAGCATTCCATATGGAACAATAAAATGTTTAGAAGAGGGATGGGGAACATGTGACCATCCAAATGTTGTTGGACGACAGTTTCCATCAGCCCATTAACCATTCAGCTGGGAGGTTCAAATCCAACAACATCTAGAGAGCCTCTTAAGAAGTTTTGTTCTTTTAACCCAAATTCACATTTCCCCTAATACTTGCTGGGCAGTCCGCAGACCATTCTTATGCTGTAGCAGCAGATGATCTCCTTGAAAGTCTTTCGCATTTCCTGGCTTCGGAAGGCGTAGATCAAGGGATCGATAACTGAATTGCACATGATGAGGATGAGGTACATGTTGAAGTGTGACATGAAGCAAATGCAGTAGAGATTCTGAGGGCAGGATATCATCAGGATGAGATGGAGGAAAAATGGAGCCCAGCAGACAATGAAGATGCCCAGCAGCATAGTCAGGGTGATGGCACCTTTCATGCTGGTCCTCTGGTGAACGGAATTATATCCTGGCAAGGCTGCTATCCTCTTGACATGAGTACGAGCCAAAAGGAACATGTGTATGTACAGCGAGACCATGAGGAACAACATAGTGAAGAACATTGTGATGAGACACATGACGACGTACTTCGATTCATAATAAAGGATGAAGATGATCCCACAGCCAGTACAAAAGGTCCAAATGCATGCAATTATGAGCCCTGATCTTTTCACCGTCATTATGTTGTGATAACGGAGGGCATAAAAGATAGTGATATACCTGTCTACTGCAATAGCTAGCAAACTGCACATGGAAGCCACAACAGATATACATATCAGCGAATCAAAAACATTGTCTATGTGACGTACAAAAACATCTTCAATAATTAGATGCCTATTGTTTAATAAATATATGGTTATGGTCTCCCAGGCATTTGACACGCTGACCAGCATGTCAGCAACAGCTAAGCTGCACACAAAGAAATACATAGGAGAGTGCAAGTTCTTGTTCTTAACTATGGCACAGATAACTAGGATGTTTTCAAGAAGGCTTACAATGCCAAGTATGAGAAACACCTCCGTTGCTATGACCACTTGCTCACATGTTGATGCCTTGGTCTTGACGGTGGGCACAGTCAGGTTGCTCCCAAGAGCACTCAAGTTAAGGTCTGGAATGCTGGGTTGATTAGATGAGTTCATCTTGACTGAAGAAGGTGCTGTTTTCAGTCTGGGAGACTTATTGTAAAACAGTCCTGCAGATGCATTCTTCGGAAAGGCGGAAGATCCTGCCAAACGATCACAAAGCATGACATAAAGCAGAGCTGATGGTGACAAAAGGAATGAAATGCAAAGGGGAAACTAGATATGTAAATGGCAGACCCAAGAGTTGCAATGTGGGTTGCTTCCAAAGTCAAATAAAACAAGGAGCACAGGAGCAATTTAAAACATAGGAACGGGAAGGAGATAGGGTGATGAACTCCCCCACCCCGTATCTTATACCCATACAAAATCTCTCTTCCTATACCACCTATTTTTCTCATGATTGACACATTTCTATATATCCCAGAGAAGATAAATACACTAATACCACAGAAAATTAGTATGTTCAGTCTGAACAAGTCTTGAGAACCCCACTGAACAGAACAGCTATAAGACCAGATTTCATTAGCTCAGCCAATCAGATTTACATAAAAGTTTGAATTCCTGCAAGAATTACAAGCTAAGCTTTCAAAGCTTCTCCTTCATCTTTGTACTTCTCAAGTTTGCAAGTACTGTGACACAAATGACTGTAGCATTAGCCAGCCGTCTTGCAGCAAAATCTCACATCCCCAAAGATATACTGATACAGTATTCAAGGGTTTGCTATAACAGCAGGTTTGGTGCTGCTATTTTTTTAAGTTGATCACTATTACTTCAAGGTTAAAGTGCAGTATGGTTTTTCTGTTCCGTCTGAATAATGAGATGTTTCTGAATGTTTGCATTATGAAAGATGTTGCAAGCAGTCAAAACCCTTCATGAATACAACACATTTTTCAAAGGATTCTAATAGCTTCCATTTACAATAAAAGAAAAAATGTAGCTATTTACCCAGTGCTGTTCCTTCCTATTTTTCTTCAGATCCTGCATATGTTCTTCCGGCTGTCAGAAGTTTCTGATCACCTGTCCATTCAGCATCAAGTGTTTGTGCACTTTTGACAGGAACCAGTGCCATAACAGTAGAAAAGCACTATTCACATCCAAAGAGACAAGGCTGTTATAAATTACTTACTGTGGAGCTGTCTTTTTATAGTCTCAGAGTTAATGACTTCAATGTTCGGCTTCCAGCTCCTCCTCTGCCCACCCCCAATTTCTCATAGACTTCAATAAGATGCAAAGACTTGAATTTTTAGCATCACCTAGTGGCTGATATTTGTGATGCACCCCATCTTTATAAACTGCAATTTTTTTCCTGCTTTACACATTATTTGTATGATATAATTCCCATGCTATTTTTAATATTTTGCCTCCATTTAATCTCCCAAATATTAAACGGACTGAAATATGACCTGGCATTTTACTGAAAATTCTTTAGAAGCAGCGAGGTTTCTTTTTTGCATCAAAAGACTATCACTGATTTCCTCTGACGGGGAGATATGGACTTACTGTAAAAGGCTTAATTTGAACCAGAGCTCATTAGCCTCTGCACCTGTTCTCAGTGAAATTTTTTAAGGGGAATGCATGTGTAGCATCTTGATAATTTTTTTTTATTATATTATTCCTAAGTGTAAGAAACCAACTCTTTGTGTTCTGTGTTAGGAACAGCCATTGCAATGCCCTCCAGATGTTGCTGGACTTCAGCTGCCATCAACCCCAGTCAAAGTGGCTTGGGATGGTGCGAGCTGTAATCCACCAACTGCCGGAGGGCACCACATTGACTAACCCTATGTAGATGGTGTTGGTTTCCATTTGGATACTTGCAACAAGAATGGTTGCCATGTGTCTATTCCAGTCAACAGATAAACCTGGGACTTGGGTCCACCCCTCCACCAATGACAGCCAACCAGCTCCAAGATGGTGAGAAGGACTAAGCCCACAACACTCTAATCCAGCAAACTTGAAACTGAAAATAAGAAACTCATGGTGGGAGGGAAAAGGAATAAATATCATGACCACACACCACTTATAGGGGTACATGCAACATCACTTATCCCTGCTAGGTGACTACTTTATAATAAAGAAACAAATAAGCTGTTGAAATGCCAATAGGGGTTCACAAACTATCTTTCAAAAGTCACAGTTTCTTCTCACAAAAGTTTCTTCTCTGTTTCAATTCTTCCTCCATCCACAGAAGGCATAACTGGGGACTGAACCCCAACCCCAAAGCAGGTATGCTAGAGCCTGGCTTAGACATGGTAGAGTCTATCAGGACCTTGGACAGCACACTATAAAAAAGCTGGCTGGGTATTGCCATCTGCTGAAAAGAAGCTATCTTGTTCTGTAACTGTTTACATGTGGGAGTGAGCGGGACACCACAGAACTAAGGTCACGTCCACACCATACATTTGAAGCACTACTTTATCACTCTCTGCAGTGATTCTCCAGTCATGGAAAATCCTGGGAACTGTAGTTTGTTAAGGGTGCTGGGGATTGTAGCTCTGTGGGTCAGAACTCTTAACAAACTACCACTCTTCCCATGTCCATTTAAGATATCAGTCCTCCTCCTCCTCTTCCATCCGTCCAAAACCTATGTACATCACTTCCTCTCATTTAGCATTTTCCTCCATCCTAAACCTCCTCTAAAGATTAACCCAAGTTACTGGAGATCTCATTCGAACGCTATTTTATTCTTATTTATTTCATGAATGAATCACTTCCCATGAGGCATCTCAAAGTGTTTTACAATACAATAAAAGCATGCAGAGAACAACTGAATACTGTATATAAAAGCAACACATGCATGCACACGCAAAGAGAGAGAGAGAGTTACCAGCTAGAATAAAAGTCTCCACTGAGAAAGCTTGTTGAAAGAGGAACATATTCAACAGGCAAAGGACAATCAATAAACCACCTGTCTGATAGTGCTGTCACACTAAAGACCTGATTCTGGCAATGTGCAGAATGGACCTCCTGACAGGATGGCGTCTGCAGGATGCCCTCTCCCACAGAGCACAGCGATTGGTTGGATATGCAGGGGATGAGATGATCTTTTCCTGTTTGTTTAATAGACTGTGGACTGTAAGTCTCCTATCTTCAGCTACTGAGTCTGCACTATAGCCCCCCCCCCAGGTTCCCCAGTTACTGTCCTGATGCACTTTGACTTTCACTTAAAGACGGAAATATGTCTTACTTTTGTACACATGCAGAATCATTGATGGAGGTAGAAAATGCCACATGGTAAAACACCATAGCAAGGGTCATGCAGGCCAGCTGTCTCTCTTAAAGGTGGGGATACTGTGAATACTCTCAATTTCCTAGCAAGTTCTCTTTCTTTAAAATAAGAACTATTAAAGGAGAATATTAATATCAAGACATTAAAGGTTAAGAAATATAAAAATGACTTGCTAATCAGAAGCAATTTAGAGAGGAAAATGGCCCTACCATTATATTAAAAGTGGTTCCAGAGAGCATGAACTATATAGCCTGAAGTTTAAAGAAAGAGTGGATTTAATTACCAGTTTTAGAAATGCCATGCTCTTTGCCTTCACCAGCCATTGGGATCCTTCCTATGAAAAATGTAACTACTTCCACATACAATGGCCAAAAAAGAAAATCTCTGCTCCTTGGAGTGTCTTTGTAGAATAGCAATAGTTACTCCCACAGCTTTGGGAGCAGAACAAATTTATGTAGTATTTCAGAGATGTAGATTTTATATATGACTCTAGGCAGCAATGTGATTTTATGCAGTACTGGGTTTTGTATTGTATTTATTTATCTTATACGTGAATGGCTTATGGCCCAAGCATTAATAAACTGACTGACTGAGAACAAATTACCTCCACCTTTGGTTTGTTTGTTTGTTTGTTTGTTTGTTTGTTTGTTCTTTTGCCACTTAATGCCAAAATAGGCTTCTAAGAGGTTTACATAATACAAAAAGCAAACATTGAAATAAACACCCACAATTAGAATATACAATAAAACAATCCCATTAAAACACAGCAGTTAAAAGAGGAGACTAGGATTACAGTAGAAGGCCTATGCAAATAGTTGCATCATCAAAAGCCAGTGAGATGCCAAAACAAATGAGATCATATTTCAGCAAGGAGTGCATTCCATCACACCAGTACCACCAATGAAAAAGCCCCATCCATGTGACCATAAACTGATAATCACCTGGTTTGTGGAAAAACTCACTGCGTTCCATTTGTTGATCAGTCTTTCAGATAACCTGTTCCAAATTTGTTTCAGGCTTTGCATTGTTACACGCTAGCCCAATCTCAGAGTGGTGAGAGACTCCAGGGGTTCCAGGCACTTGCCCAGGGTTCAGTTTCCTATGTGGAGACTGTGGTGTGTTAGGATATATGGTTTATTTACACATATATGCAACCTGAGCCGAAGGTGGAGGGGCTCACGGCATTACTAGCTCAACAGATCTTGCTTCCCCGTTAGGAACCCCAGGGCCCAGCATAGAGCAAACATGTGTCTGGCTCTCTAGCTTCAACTTGTTCTTCCAGCTCAGCTCATACACAATGACACTCCTCTTGTTCTTCACCTACCAGCCAGATGAGGAGCGGGGAAGACACACTCATTTGCCCAGACAGCACCATCACTGAGTTGTAGCTCTTGCAGTCTAGTTCATTCTGATGCTTATCATGGTGCTGGCCACAACCATTAGCTAGACAAAGGGACTGATTTAGCAAGCTTGCTCTCATACCTTCTACCCGCCACAGATACAGGAACCCAAGAATTTGACAGGGCTCAGGGCATCATGCAGCCTGACTCCCCAAGCCTACATTAATACATAATTAACAAGACCTTAAAGCTAGCTTAGTAGCTAACAGGCAGGCAGAACATATCCCTCAGCACATATGTCATTCATGCCTGGTAGATGAGGACATAGCACAATGGGAATCCTTTCTTTATACATCTTTTTAGATGTAACTGGTATTATGAAAAGTGCACTGAAGCAAAATAGCAATCCATCCAGCTGTGCTCTCCTCTTGGTTGCAGCCACAATGAAGTACAGTTCTCATGGTCTTATACACCTAGCACAGCTTCACTGCTGCATAACAAGGATTTTTGAAAGCATTATTTGTTTCACTGGGCAGCACTTTCAGTTCACATTCTCTCACCTGCAGAGAACAACGAAGTCCACTACCTGAAGTTTCCTTTGAACTCTTCATGTACAATGCAGGTACTTTTTTTGTTCTGTGTTTCTCCATATTTTCTTATCTGCAGCCTAGAAATAAGCCCCCTATAGGCAACACTGTTTCCCATTATGCACAAAGTCTTTTAGCACAGTAGACAATGTATTCTTTTAAGCACAGATCAGGAGGGTTGGGGTGGTTCTCTAATTGTTTTTTTTTTACTTTTTCTTGTTTAACTCCCATAATCTTACCCATTTATAAATTCTTCTCCACAATTTGTTTATTCCCTTACAGCTCAGCTTAGCTTAATTAATAACTTCAGTATCCCTTTTGCTGTATCCAGAGACACTGCGGTGCTTTATTTTTGTATAGACCCAGCCATGGTACAATAAAAGCTGAAAACAAGATTTCATTCTGTCCGTATCTTAATAGAGAAAGGCAACATGAGCAGTAGAAAACAGAGTAAGCCTGACAATAAGGGCATCACAACTAACATTATGTCATTTCTAAACTGGTGACCTAGAAAACCATCTTAGAGACCCTTCCATGCACACAAGACCCATTTTAAAAAGAGTGATAATGATGAATGAATAAAACAATTCTCTGTATTATGTAACCAACAGTGCTATGTCATTAGGCCTCCATGGAAAAACTAGAGCAGCGATAGGGAACTTGTAGCTTTCCTGATGTTGTTGGTTCCAACTCCCATCAACCCCAACCTGTATGACCAATGGCAAGGGATTATGGGAACTGCAGTAAAACAAGATCTGGAGGCTCACACTTTCACCATTTCTGTTTCAGTGAGTAACAGTGCAATCCTATGCATATTTACTCAGACATAAGCACCGCTGGGTTCATCTGGAGGGCCATAGGTTCCCCATTCCCAAACTAGAGAAAACTACAACTCTAACTAATAATGTCTCAGGTGGGGAAAGAAGGAATGATCTGGTGGAAGGTGATCTATAGCTCAGCTGTTACATCTATATATCAAACTGTCCACCAACTAGTCAGCCAGAAAGACAGCCATACTTTTCAAGTATCTTAGGACATATGGGAATATTGTTTCATGTACCAACAGCAGCAGAACTCCCAGCAGCTAACTGTTCAATCCTTGTTCCAAGTCTACTACAATGTAGACTTCAGCAAGATATGCTTTTTATCAAGTTATAGTGAACCCGCAGGTGAATAATAGATTATATTGCCTCCCTTTCTGAAATATTTCAAAAATTGAAGATTTTATATTGGTTGCCCCTAAGGCATTTTAAAGGCCCTTCCACAGTGTAACTGCAGAATGTAAATGAGAAACAGTGGGGTGGTTGTCTCGATGGCCAGGCCTGGATCAGGTCCAGCTACCAGAACTCTTGACCTCTGTTGTTACTTTGATGAACAAAAGGCAACACGTGGGCTAATAATATACAGTGGTACCTCTGGTTACGAACTTAATTTGTTCTGGAGGTCCGTTCTTAACCTGAAACTGTTCTTAACCTGAGGAACCATTTTAGCTAATGGGGCCTCCCGCTGCTGCCGCACCATCAGCGCACGATTTCTGTTCTCATCTTGGGGCAAAGTTCTTAACCCAAGGTACTACTTCCAGGTTAGCGAAGTCTGTAACCCAAAGTGTTTGTAACCCAAGGTGTTTGTAACTCAAGGTACCACTGTATTGGCAATATTTATGAAACACTATCAATTGCTTCTTAATTCATAAACAAAAGCCATATAATACGTGCAAGAAGTCACGAACTAATAGAAGTCAAATAAATATTCCATCAACAGGAACGCTTAAAATGGTGTGTAACCACAAAGAAACACTGACGTTGAGGCAGAAAGCCTTTCCACAGTTCATATCTATATCAAAGTTTGGTTGAGAATGAACTGGAGCTGGGTGGTGCTGTAAGCAGATGTGTTTCCTGTCCTTTCATGTTACAGATGAAAGAGATCTATGATGCTCATTCTAACTTCAGATTCACCATCCGTAATTTTAGTAATGTCAGACCAAAGATGTGGTGTACTTAATAAGATGCCCTTGTAATTTATTTTACATTGGATCCACCACATGGGCTGTACAGACATACCTCGGGACAAATGTACTTCAGTTGAGCGTTTTCAGGTTATGCTCCATGGCAACCCGGAAGTAACGGAGCGCGTTACTTCCGGGTTTCGCCACTCGTGCATGCGCAAACTCTCAAAATGACATCACACGCATGTGCAGAAGTGGTAACACGCACAGTCGCGTGTTACGTTCTACTGAGGATGCAAACGGGGCTCCGGAACGGATCCCATTCGCATCCAGAGGTACCACTGTATAGGGGAGCATCAATCCCATATTAGGAATCGAATTATGGAGGCTCCTTTGGTTGAGCACTTTGTAAAACATCATCACTCGGACACAGATCTTCTCTACACAGTCCTATGGGTGAGTCTGGGAACACCTGGGAGGAGGAAAAATTATATCAAATTATTGCACCAACAAGAAACCAGATTAATTTACCTGTTTAAATCACTGCACCCTGGGCATTTGAATACCGAACTAGATTATAACTGTTTTGTTTAAAAATTGTTCAATATTTTTTCTGGTAAGATGGCTATTGTTTGTATTCTCTGGATATTGTACAATTATATTACCTGTGGATAGCCTTCATTTTGTTTAAGCTTCTTGGGAAGATGGCTGCTGTTTGTACGTTCTGGATTTGTACCTTTAAAATTCCTTGTGGTTTTACCTTATTCATTGCACCTGCTGGTAGCCTTTATGATACTACCAGGTTTCTGTTAACAGTATCAGCCTACTACACTTTTGAGTGAGAATTGATCCACAATCACTTTATGTACCTTTGGGCACTATTAACTTGGTAATGTAATAATTAATGTATCATAATTTGGTAGTGAATATGCATGCATGTCCTTTCAATTATTGTACTGTATCTAATGTAATGTATTTCATTTTTATTCCTTTATACTACTGCCAGCTGATGAAGAAATATCACTGAAGCAGTTCATTATCCTGTTCTGTTTGCTGTTGGTTGCTGCTGTGCAAAAAAGGGGATGCACAAACTCTGCCGTTACTTAGCAACAATTGAGGAGTTCACACTAGGCCCTCTAAGCATAGATTATATAGGATTGGGCAGTGAAAAATGTATGAAAGTAAATCAGAGGTGACTCAGCTTGTCTCTGACATCTCCCACTAGCCCTGGCTACTGGCAACCCCAGCTGTGACTGATTATAATCTTTGAAGGGCCAGAGCCACTTGCTATGGCAAATATTTCCATTTACTGTATAGTTTGAGGAAGGTGCTGTGATGTTCTGCCTTTCCCTCAGTTTCCCCACCCGCTTTGTATGGGTTCATAGCCTAAAGCATGGGTAATTATCTAATTTTCAAATGCCATGTATTTGGGTGTCTTAGCATATATTTAGATAACCTTACTTTTGACTAAGCTCAGGACACGTCACCACTGCAGAAGCATCATTGGCAAACAACTCCTAGCATGGAATGTGTCATCAATTTGGTAAAAAGTGCTTCCACAAGAGTCATTTCTCCTTTGAAAGCAATATACGAATGTTAAACTGCCACCCCGAACACACACTACATTTCAGGGGTAGAGCTCAGCTAACAGGCAAGGAGTGAACTCTGGCAAGGGCTGACTGTGAATAATAGGATTCCTACAGGGCATTTAAAAGAACCCTTTTTTACAACAAAGAAATCACCTTTACTATCCAAAAGCATAGAAGAATAAAGCCCCTGAACCAAAGAACCACACAATTAGTTCCAGTGCTCAGGAGGTAGCATTGGAGCTCTTGTTTTCCAAACATCAGCTCCCCATGACAAACCTGTTTTGAAACTCAGACAAGTTTTACTGCTTGGAGTCATTAGTTTTCTACACCAGCCACAGCCAGATGTGAAGGCTGAAGATTGGCTATTACCATGCAGTCAGCACGACCCCACAAAAACAGACAGATTAAGGGAAATCAGCTTCCGGATCTAGCAACAGGAGGCTATTTTTTCCATTAAAGGCAGACAGGCAACTGAGTAATGCTGAAGGGCCAAATCAGCTTCAGAGAAATAATTTGGAAATGGGCCATTGACTTTCATGGATGGAAATATAGATCCTTGGGTTATGTGGGCATAGTTGTTTTTTTAAAAAAACAACAACAGACTGACTCATTTGATTAACTTTGCTAAATCTTTGGCACCTTTCTTTTTTTAAATAATCCATTCAAATATTGTTCCTACATATTGGAGGTTTTTCAGCAGAGGTTGGATGGCCATCTGTCATGGATGCTTTAGTTGAGATTTCTGCACTGCAGCAGGTTTGGACTAGATGAACATTGTGTCCTTTCCAACTGCACAGTTCTATGATACTATATGAGACACCTTAAAAGGTATTTTGAATTGCCACTTAAGATCTAATGTAAGGGTTCAAGGCCTGCCATGAGGGAACTACCCATCCTGTTGCAGTTTAGACCTGGCAGTGCTCTGACACATGTAGGGATGGAATGGAGTCCCTTCACATCTGCCTCTTATATTATCTGACTGACGGGTGGATTGTTGATTGACTGATATTGAGTTGCCATATTTCAAAAAGTACAATTCCTGACACTGCAGGTTGAGCATTGTTGAGTAGTGATTTTAAGCTTTTTGAGCTGTTTCCGCTGCTTTTTCCATCGCGCTGCCATACATCCAGGTTTTCCGTGACATTTTGCCAATTTGGCAAAATTCCCCCAACGCCATTTTTACACCCGAAAACTGGGATGTGTCAGGAATTTTCCTGACATATGGCATGCCTATTGACTGATAACATTTCTTTCTCACTCTTCCTAAGAATGACTTATACATGAACCCAGGCAGCCTTCTATCCAGGATGTTTACAAAGTTTGCTTCCAGTTCCATTGTTTATTGCACATTCATTAGAAGAGGTTGTGTCAAAGCAAGTGTTATCCCACATTTTCCTGTGTATCTCCCCATCAGTTTCCTTATTGCAAAAAGGACTAACTTTTTGGGAAGTGAAGTTTGTGGTGTAAGACCTCCCAATCAGCTATAATTGCACAACCTGAATTTACTGATATGTGATTGAATCTCATCCTAAAATGCCAACAGTTTGGTATATAAGCCACTGTATGCAGCTTTGGTTGGCAGTCTGCCAAATGTTGCTGTAAGGGGGCATTATGCAAGAGTTCAGTTCAATTTTCTGTATGTATGAGGCAGGAAGATTCAAAAAGTCATTATGTAATTGCTCATTTGGTGGACATTCCATTCAACATTATTTGACCATAAATTATAGGTCAATGAGGGTCTACAAATCTATCACAAACTGAGTGGTTGAGGGTCCTGGTGGGACTGTCATCAGCACCAGCTACCAAGCAGCTGGTGCAATTTTTTTTTCCATTTTTCTAAATTACAACACACAAGACCTTTCAAAAACCATATAGCAATAAAGGGGGCACCTAGTAGCTTTTTGCCTTGCCCAAATATGTGTACAGCTTATATGTACAGCTTTAAAAATGATCATTGTGGCAGGCTCGCATTCTGTGTCCTAGTAGTCTTACACCTCCCATCTCTATGTTGCAGTAGTACATAGCTCTTCCATGAGCCACCAGACCTAAAGCAGAGGTTTTGGATAGTCTGCCTAAGTAGTTTATTATTAGCTTGGAATCAGAAATGCTGGTAAATAGCTCCTGCCAGTATGAATCATTTTTGTCTCAATTTCCACCTTCTCTCTGCAAGTTCACTGAAGCCTGTGGCTTATATTTCTGCCACAGTCCATTCTATGTATAACTCTTAATAAGAGACCAGCTGCAGATCACCGGGGTTTGTTATTAACTACTGCAGGGCTCTGATCCCACAATGCTGAGTGTGCTTCCACCTCTGATGGCAATATAATTTTAAAACTAAAATAGCCTAGCCTGACAACATTTCAAATGAACTTTATTGGGGGGGGGGATTTAAGAAAGAATAAAATAACCGTGCGCACAGCAGCAGGACAACAGAGGGTGAGAAAGAAAAGTTTAGCCCTTTCCATTTGCCATGGTACCAACAAATTGCCATCCTAACCTACCTCTGAAGCTGCTATTTGTACTAGGAAGGAACTAGTGGCGGCTTCCCACATAGTGCAAACTCCCTCCTTGACCTATGCACTCCCAATACTTCTCAGGGTCCCTTTTATACACAATTATTAAAAGTTCATGAGCTCTGTCCTCTTTTGCATTGGACTGCCCTATACTGTTTCAAAACTATTGTTGCTAACCTTTAGCTTCATGCTGCTGTATATATATATTGCTGGCACCATTTGTTACAACTGTGTTTTAACATAGTTCTATTTTGGTGTATTTCTAATCAGAGTAGGGAACTTGCTGCTCTCCAGATGTTGTCAGGCTTAAACTCCCATCAGCTCCAGTCAACATAACAAAAGATCAGGGATGATATAAACTGTAGCCCAACAACAACTGGGGACTCACAGTTTCACCACCTGCTCTGTGTGTGTGTGTGTGTGTGTGTGTGTGTGTGTTCAAGAATAATATCTAGGTACAGAATAATAACAGTGCAGATATTTGTCATTTTTGAGTCAGTAACAAAGGTTGATGAATGCACATGCACACACAATTTTAATGTGTAACTGCACAATCCTATAAATAGAAGTAAGCCCCATATGGGTTCAATGGGACATACTCACAGATGGGTGTGCATAGGAGACTGTAATATGTCCCTGTTGTGTAGAGGAGCAGAATTTCAGTTGGTGACATGGGAACTACACTTGCTGAAATTCCTTCCTTTATGCAGAGGTGCAATTTTAGAAAAAGAGGTGCCGGAACTCACTGTTAACATCTCCCTCATTCTCTTAGAATGGCAATGGCACCCACCTGAAAGGTGCCAGAACTGAGTTCCAGCAAGTTCCGGCTGAAAGAAAGCCCTGCCTATAAGTCTCTACTCAGAAGTCCCAATTAAATGGACATAGGATTGCAGCATAAACCTTGCTTCTTGCAGAGAAGCAGAGTGAAGTTCTTAAAATAAATTAGAGGAGATACTGCAGATTTCACTTCTAGGTCATAAATATAGAACAGTAATAATAAAAGGTTGACCTGCAGTTCGATTCTGCAGGGTAATCTTCAACAATCAGTTTAAACAAAGGCCCTCATGTCCTGAACACTTATGAAAACAGTTCATGATAAGCACAGCAGCAATACCAGTCAAGTCTGCAGTGCTATTTGAACTCTTTAAGCTAAGTACATGAATTACAGCACTTTATAGAGTGCTTTAAAAAAAATAGAATTGAACAGCAGTTTGCTATAAGATTAAATAATTGTCCCTTAGTATGTATTATACTAGCAGAGAACTTGGTCTCAATTCACATCTCAAAGTGGCAAGTGAAATCATTTTAATGTGTAAGCTGTGTCATCAAATACTCAAATTTTCTGGGGAACTAAGAAGAAAAAAAGAAAAACCAGATTGGCTGACAAACTTGAGTATGTGATAGCAAACCTAGAAAAATGATACAATAAAATCTTGATTTCAGTATAATAGTGCCACACAGCTCATATGCAAAAGTATCTAGACGTTTCTCATCAATAGGAAAAGTATTAAGTCATTTGCACTTCAGAGAACACATTCTATATTAGAACAGAATAATAAACCTTCCGTCAAAGAATGAGATGAAAATTAGGCATTCTTTTTCATTTCTGCCAAATAGAGAAGAATAAGCTTAATAAGAACCTAAGTTGAAGGAATCATTTTTCTCCCAAAGGATGTCAAGCTAATTTTGTCTTATCACCTTCTGCAGTTTAACACCAGCTCTCAAAGTGATCCTTTGCTAATGGAAGTCACATTAATACAGGGAAAATGAAAAGCATTTTTCTTCTATTTGGATCCCTTCCAATCGGGATTTAGGTCTCATCATGGGACTGAATCTGCCTTGGTCACACTGGTCGATGATCTCCGGCGGGCTAGGGACAAAGGTGAGAGCTGTTTCCTAGTTCTGCTGGATCTCTCAGCGGCCTTTGACACCATCGACCATAACATCCTTCTGGACCGTCTAGGGGGCTGGGAGCTGGGGGCACTGTTATACAGTGGTTCTGCTCCTTCCTCCTGGGCCGTGTTCAGAAAGTGGTGGTGAGGGATGAGTGTTCAGACCCCTGGGCTCTCACTTGTGGGGTGCCTCAGGGTTCTGTCCTCTCCTCCATGCTTTTCAACATCTATATGCAGTCGCTGGGAGAGATCATAAGGGGATTTGGGCTGGGTGTTCATCAATATGCGGATGATACCCAGCTCTACCTCTCTTTCAAATCAGAACCAGTGATGGTGGTGAAGTCCTGTGTGAGTGTCTGGAGGCAGTTGGAGCATGGATGGCGGCTAACAGATTAAGGTTGACAAGACAGAAGTACTGTTTTGGGGGGACAGGAGGTGAACAGGTGTGGAGGACTCCTTGGTCCTGAATGGGGTAACTGTGCCCCTGAAGGACCAGGTGCGCAGCATGGGAGTCATTTTGGACTCGCAGCTGTCCATGGAGGCACAGGTCAATTTTGTATCCAGGGCAGCTGTTTACCAGCTCCATCTGGTATGCAGGCTGAGACCCTACCTGCCTGCAGACTGTCTCGCCAGAGTGGTGCATGCTCTAGTTATCTCTCTCTCTTGGACTACTGCAATTCACTCTATGTGGGGCTACCTTTGAAGGTGGCCCAGAAACTACAACTAATCCAGAATGAGGCAGCTAGACTGGTGACTGGGAACAGCTGCCAAGTGAGGAGATTTCACCCCTCCCATACCCAAGAATCTCCTGATGATCTCCTGAGGCCTTTGCTGACTCTACAGAGAGGAGGAGCAATGTACTGCTCTCTACTTAATTAGTCAAGTGAGTGAGTCAGTCTCTGTGTGTGAGAGAGAGTCAGTCAGTGTGTCGGAGAGAGAGTGCTAGAGATCGTGTTTAAAGATAAGATTGCTGCTAAGAGCAGCTGCAGAGTATAGCATTGATTTATGCTCAGAATATTTAGCTCTGTATATAGTTTTGTATTATAGTTGTAGTTACAGAATAAAAGGAGGATATTTTACAGAGCTGCTCTCCGAGTGGTTTATACTCTGCAAGACTCTGCAAAACGCTGCTGCGCAACGGCTGTATTATTGAGACAGTGAATCCGGTGCTCTCAGCTCCAAGCTGTGAGTCCACAGCACTGTGACCTGTTCCTGAGAGAAAGGAGGTCTCTGGCAGTGCTACCCAGCTCGCCTAGCCCAGTCGGGGCTGTAGTGCATGAGTCCAGTTGGTACACTGGCTCAAGGGCGATGCTGACATCGGTTATGGGCCCAGTCGTCTGACCAGTCGTTGTTCCAGTCATCCCAGTCGTCCCAGTCGCCAGAGGTGTCTGTTGCTGATTGCTGGACGGCGGAACGGAGGCTGCATGCTGGACTGATTTGTGGTGCCTAGAAGCAGAGTTGTGTTGGAGCAGAGTGTTCAAGCTGCCGCTGTTGCTGTTGCTGCTGCTTGAGGTATGTTGCTGACTGCCAAAGAAAGAAGATAGCATCCCTGTTTGCCTGTTAATTGCGCTCTGAGTGGGAGAGAGAGTGGCTGAAGAAGTCCAAGGCTTTATCTATGTTTGCACGAGGGAAGTGTCTTGCTCTAAGTAATAGCAGACATGGCCTGTGCACATTCTGGCCAGATGGCTCTATCTTTTCCCCTCCTCACGCCTGAAAGCTATGCAGTTTGGCAAGTTAAGATGAAAGCGCTTTTACAGAGGGAAAAGCTATTTCACACGATAGAAGATGACCCTCCAGATAAAGATGATGATGATTGGGCTGAGTGGCATGCTGCAGATATGAAAGCCCGAGGGACAATTGTTTTGAGTGTTTCAGACCACTTGCTGGTGAACTTAGAGGGTCAAGAGACTGCACAAGCTGTTTGGCATAAGTTGAGAGATATGCATCTGAGACAAAATGCTGGTTCCAGTGTGATTTTCTTCAAGAAGCTGTGCAGGTTACAGTTGCAGAAAGGTGGTGATTTGCCTAGCCATCTATCTCAGTTAAAGCGTCTCAGACAGGACCTTGTTCAGCGAGACCTGGCTATTTCAGAGGCTGTGTTTGCAATGCTGATGATAAATAGCCTAGATGATTCTTAAGATGGAGTAGCTGCCCAGATTTCTACAATGCCTTCCAACCGGCTAACAGAAGATTATGTGTCTAGCGTGCTCCTGAATGAATGGGATCGCAGACAGGCTGTTAAAGAAAGCCGGGACTGTGCTGCTAAAAATGTGCTTGAAAATGTGCCTGAGTTAACTACCGCCCTATATCTTTACTTAATGTGGATTATAAGATTTTTGCAGACATTTTGGCAAAAAGATTGAAGAGAGTATTGTTAGGGGAGATTCATAAGGACCAAGCTGGCTTTCTCCCAGGGAGACATATGTCAGACAATGTGAGGAACATTATAGACATTTTGGAGTTGTTAGAAGTTGACATTAACAGGAAGGTTGTTTTGATTTTTGTGGATGCGGAGAAAGCCTTTGACAATATTTGTTGGAGCTTTATGAAGAAGAATCTCCAAGGGATGGGGGTAGGCCAAGGCTTTGAAAACGGTATAGGTGCAATATATTCTAAACAAAAAGCAAAGTTAATTGTAAACAATGTGGTAACGGAAGAAATATCTATAGAAAAAGGTACACGACAGGGATGCCCAATATCCCCCTTGCTTTTTATATCAGTCCTGGAGGTTTTGTTAAATATGATTAGAAGGGACCAGTTGGTTAAAGGAATTCAGGTCGGAGTTAAACATTACAAGCTAAGGGCATTTGCAGATGACCTAGTATTAACTTTGCAATAGCCAGACACTAGTACTAAAAGAGTATTAGAACTAATTGAGACATTTGGTCAAGTAGCAGGATTCAAATTGAACAAACAGAAAACGAAAGTGCTGGAAAAAAATTTAACAATGGAAGAAAGAGAGAGGTTTCAGAGTGAAACAGGTCTGGAAATAACGAAAAAAAGTGAAATATCTGGGGGTGAACTTAACATCTAAGAATGTCAACTTATTTAAGGACAATTATGAAAAGTGTTGGACAGAAGTAAAGAAAGATCTGGAAATATGGTCTAGATTGAGACTTTCCTTGTTAGGCCGAATTGCTGTTATTAAGATGAATGTATTGCCTAGAATGTTATTCTTATTTCAGACGTTACAGATTTTGGACAAGATGGACTGTTTCAAGAAGTGGCAGAAAGACATATCTAAATTTGTCTGGCAGGGCAAAAAGCCCAGAATAAAATTTAAGATTTTAACTGACGCAAAAGATAGAGGGGGTTTTGCCCTGCCGGACTTAAGACTTTATTATGAATCGGCAGCTTTTTGCTGGTTGAAACACTGGTTACTTCTTGAAGACACAGACATTTTGGATTTGGAAGGGTATGACAATAACTTTGGTTGGCATGCATATTTATGGTACGACAAGGCAAAGGTGTATAAAAGTTTTAAAAACCATATCGTCAGGAAAGCATTATACAATGTTTGGATTCGATACAAAGATTTGTTGGAAAGTAAAACTCCCAGGTGGTTGTCACCAATGGAAGCTAAGGCGGTGAAAAAACTTAATATGGACTCTAAATGGCCAAAATATTGTGAAATTCTAGAACAAGATGGTGAAAAGGTTAAACTCCAGAGTTATGAGAAATTAAAGTCCAAAGTTCGAGATTGGTTGCATTACCATCAGATAAATGAGACATTTAAGCAGGACAGGAAAATAGGATTTCAGAAGGAGAGGTCAAAATTAGAAACAGAATTGTTAGAACCCAATACAAAAAATTTGTCAAGAATGTATAACTTGCTGTTGAAATGGAATACACAGGATGAAATGGTGAAATCAGCTATGATTAAATGGGCACAAGACATCGGTCATGACATTATGTTTGCTGACTGGGAACAGTTATGGACCACCGGTGTTAAATTTACGGCATGTAATGCCTTAAAAGAAAACATAATGAAAATGATCTATAGGTGGTACATGACCCCAGTCAAGCTTGCAAAAATTTATCATTTGCCCAATAACAAATGTTGGAAATGCAATGAGACTGAAGGTACTTTTTATCTTTTTTTTTTATAATAATTTTTATTCAGTTTTTAAAACACATAATTAAAAAACAAACACAAAATACAAACAAACATAAACAAATCAAACATAAATAAATTCATAATCTTATTTTCTTGTAACTTCTTTCATTTTTTTTTTTTAATAATATTTATTAAAGTTTTCCAATTAATTACAAATTAATAAAACATCCAATTTCAAATCTTTTTCCAATTACATCCTTTCAGGACTTCCCCTTCCCTCCCCCCCTTGTATTCCAAATCTCTCAAATGATCTCAACAAGTTCTTCTCCTCAATTCAGACTTGTTATCCTTAACCCAAATTTTTTTTTAAAAAAAAACAACATTATTTTCCATTCCCCTAAAATCGGCTTATTCCCACCACGAGTTCCCCACTTTAGAATACCATGTAGATGTATATAGCCTAAATAAAACATAGTTTACGCCCTTTGGATTCCACATTTCCCACCCCCCCTTTTCCCGGTTGCGTTCCCAATGTTCCTCAATGTCCGATATTTCCACGTCTCTCTAAGTCATAGTCCTTTGCCAGTCCTCTTTAGTTTCGAATGTCCAATCATGGAAGGATTCTGTCTCAAAGAAAGGCCCATTTTTTCCATCCAGATTTTTATATCCAGGAGTGAAAAACTCCAAATTATAATCCTTAAGCTTGTCAAATCTGGATGTCCCAAACGTCCCCACTTTTGACTTGGTCCAATTCTTGTTATTTTGTTGTTCTTATTGATCACACTCCTCTTTCTATTTCTTTCTGTCCCTGTTTTCCTGCACAAATGTCCTAATTCCAAAAGTTAGTTCCTTTACAGAGGCTTGTTATTCAGAAACAAAACATTACGTCAAGTTCCTTTCATTCCACAACAGATGATTCCATTGTCTTCTTCGGTGTAGTGGCCTCTGTAGTCATAATAATGTTCCATTTCTGCAGTTTCCCAGGAGATAAACAGTTCTGTTCCAATTTCCAGCTAAAACCACTTGTAATATCCCTCGGCTCCTCTAGGTGGATTGCAAAAACTGAGTTCTCTTCCAGATCGCGTCCATTAGCCCTAGTAACTTTATAATCCTTATTTAAAACAATTTGTATCCAATTTATAACAAATATAACCAGCAAAGTCCTTGTAACATAGTCTCTATCTTATTTTCCGCTTTGACAGCTCTTTGACAGCTGTCAAAACTTGCCTTTCTCCTCTCCAAACTCCGTCATCGATCGCTCCCGGGGTTCCAGGGGGGGTTGTTTTTAAGTCTGAATTCTACTTTCCTCCTCCAGCTCAATCTCATATTCTTCACTCGTGAGGTTAAAAACTTGCCAAAATGATGTTACTCCGATCTTAGTTATCAGATCCTTTGCTTTGACCCTTCTACAATGGAGGGGGTGGCTGACTTCCTTTTTTGCGCCTCCCCCGCTCGCTCCGAAATTTTTAAAGTTTTTGTCCCTCTTTTTAGTCCAAGTTCCAATTACTTACGGGTTGTTCTTTTAGGTCCGAATTTTCAAAGGAAAAAGCCAGCGCTCTCCGCCGAATGGCATGCGGCTTCGCACGGCAGGGATAGCAGAGGACTCAAAACACCACGCTTCTCCCCGGCACCCGATCCGTAGCCTTTAAAAAGGCTCCTTCACGAGTCGGGAGGGCGCTAACGGTGTCAGCCGAGTCTCCATGTCCACGGCCCCCGTGGCCGTGGTTTTTAAGGGTCCCCGCATCGCCGGTGCGGTAGGACCCAGCCCCTGCCGTGCAGGCTCCCTCCGGAGCTCGGAGGGAGTCCGCCATTCGGCGATGGCGCCGACCCGGAAGTTCTTCTTGTAACTTCTTTCAATCGACTTCCCCTTACCTCCCTTTCGCTGCATCCTTATTTTAAATTTTTTTTTTAGCAACCCTTTAGTTAATTTATCCATTTAGTTCCCTTCATTAAATTCCCATAAATTTATTAATTACAGCTGTAGTTCTCTGCTTCTTACCCCTTGACATCTTAACACTCCTCAATTTCACAACAATTTTTAAGATATATTTTAAATTTCTTCCAGTCTTCTTCCACTGCCTCTTTCCCCTGGTCACGAATTCTGCCGGTCATCTCTGCCAGTCCCATGAAGTCAATCACCTTTGTCTGCCATTCTTCAAGAGTAGGTAGTTCTTGCATCTTCCAATACTTTGCCAGAAGAATTCTTGCTGCAGTAGTAGCATACATAAAGAAAGTCCTATCCTTCTTTGGCACCATGAAGGTACTTTTTCTCACCTTTGGTGGACCTGCCCGAGGGTTAAAGCCTTTTGGGAAATGATCTATAATGAAATTAAGAAAGTCCTTAAGTGGACCTTTCCTAAGAAACCTGAGGCTTTTCTCCTGGGCATGGTTGGCCAATTGGTGCCAAAGAAGGATAGGACCTTTTTTATGTACGCTACTACAGCAGCAAGAATTCTTCTGGCAAAGTATTGGAAGATGCAAGAACTACCTACTCTGGAAGAATGGCAGACAAAGGTCATGGACTTTATGGGATTGGCAGAGATGACCGGCAGAATCCGCGACCAGGGGAAAGAGACAGTGGAAGAGGACTGGAAGAAATTCAAAATATATCTTAAAAATTGTTGTAAAATTGAGGAATGTTAAGATGTCAAGGGGTAAGAAGTAGAGAATTACAGCTGTAACTAACAAGCTTATGGGAACGTAATGAAAGGGAACTAATAGACAAACTGACTAAAGGGTTGCTAAAGAATTTCAAAATAAGGATGCAGCGAAAGGGAGGTATGGGGAAGTCGGAGGAAAGAAGGTGTATGAAAATAAGATTATGAAATTATACATGTTTAAATGTTTTGTATGTTTTTGTCTTGTGTTTTGTTTGTTTTTATTATGTGTTTGAAAAATGAATAAAAATTATTTAAAAAAAAAAAGAAAAAAGAAAATGTGCCTGAGTTTTCAGCAGGGGAAGGTGAAAGTGAAACTGCTGCTGTTAAAGCACTAAAGTTGAGGTGGTGCTTTTCGTGTGGAGCACAAGGCCATTTGAGTTTCCAGTGCTGCAAGAAATCTTCAAAGAAGAAGGGAAACTTCAGAGGCAGAGGGGGAGGAGGACGAAATCCCCAAGCACCTGCTACTTCAAAGGCCTTGATCTCTCGCTGTTCCAATCAACGTGGGCGGAGTTTCTTCGTGATCGACTCTGGCTGTACCAACCACGTAGCCAAAGATAAGGATCTCTTTGTTCAGCTTGAGAAGCAAGAGAAAGAAATTCATCAAGCAGATGGGACAGTTCTCACGAGTGAGGCTAAGGGAACTGTGTTCTTAAAGAGCCTGAATGCAACTATTAAGAATGTCCTGTATGCGCCTGATATTCAGGACAATTTGTTGAGTGTTTCCCAGCTTGATCATCAAGGTTTTAAGGTGGTGTTTGCTAAATCTCGCTGTGAAATTCGTCGAGATGGCAAGCTCATTCTATATGCAAAATGTGTAAATGGTCTGTATCAATTGCCTTTTGTTTCAGGTACAGGTACTGCAGAAGCAACTGAGAAAGAGTGTTGCAATTTATCTGTTGAAAAGAATGAGAAGTTGCATGACCAATGTATTCATTATTACCACCGTGTTTATGGTCATTTGAATTTCCAGGCTGTGGCAAAAATGCCTGATATGGTTCAGGGTATGAAGCTGAAAGAATGTCCCTACCACATGAAATGTGTTTCTTGTGCTGAGAGTAAGGCAAGGCAAGCTCCCAAAGGTACAGAGTCTGGGAGAGAGGCCAAGAAACCATACGAAGTCATTCATGCAGACTTAGTGGGGCCTCTAGCGCTTTCTAGAGGCAATTCAAGGTTTTTCATGGTTTTGATAGACTCCTACTCTAAATATGCATGGATCTATATGCTGCAGAAAAAGTCTGAAGCCTTTACCAAGTTTCGTCAGTTTTGTAAATGGCTCAGGAATGTACATAATGAGAATGTACATTGTTTTTTCACTGACAGGGGTGGAGAGTTTTGTTCAGAAGAGTTTGAGGCTTTTCTTTCTGAACAGGGCATTGAGCATAGGACTGCCACGCCCAGATCGCCCTGGCAGAATGGTTTATGTGAGAGAATGAACCAGACCCTGCAGCAAGGAATTAGAACGCTGTTACATGATTCGGGGCTGCCCGATCCTTTTTGGGCCGAAGCTCTTTCGTTTTTCTGTTACGTGTATAACAGGAGGTACCAGTCTAGTGTAAATTGCACCCCATATGAGATGCTTCACGGAAGGAAGCCATTTGTGAAGCATTTTAAAATTTTTGGGTCGGAGGTTTGGGTGCACACCTCGCAGGGTGACAAACTGAGTAAGCATGGAGAACATGGTGTTTTCCTAGGATATGAGAAAGGGTCTTATCGTGTCCTGAACACAGACACGAAAACCATAAGGCTGACCAGGAGCATTGATGACAATCCACAATGGGACAGAGTTGGCGTTTTTCAGTGCCATCCCATTTGTGATGATGGTGCAAAAGGGGCAAAGAAAGTTAAGAGGGAGGCAAGTTCTGATGTGATTGATAATCCTGATGCCAATGTAGTTCCAGATGATGGCACAGATTATCAGAGCCCAAAAGCCTCAGGTGAGTCTGACGCTGACTCAGACTTAGCAGCTTCATATACTTTAGCTCCCCATTCTCCCAAAGAGGAGGAAGCATCAGAACAAGAGGATCAAAGAGTTTTGCGCAGATCCGAGAGAACAACCAAGGGTGTACCACCGAAAAGGTTTTCTGAAGAGTTCGCTAAGGCTGCGGTCACATGCAACTCTGGTGGGGTTTTTAAACCTAGCATGAAGTGTGCTGAGAGTAATAGCACAAAACGTTGCATTTATTTCCTTACCTGACATTTGAAGGATCAGGATTGAAGGAGCAAGCATGTGTTTAAAGTGGTTTGTTCAAGTCTGCCTAATTAGAAATGTTAATTTGTATTTGAGAGGAAGAAATGAGTGTGAAGATTTTTCCAGAAGCTGCTTATTCATTTGTGTATTCACAGTGTGTATTTTGTGTGAGCTACAGGTTGAGATTTATGTTTTAACTCTTTCCTAATAGACACAGAGTGGTTGTAGTAACTGTTTAATGATGTGATAAAGTGTCTTAGATAAGGGGGAGAAAGATACCTGCAAATATGTTACCAAGGTTGTAAGCAGAGAACAACTTTTGGAGTGTGTGTGTAAATTGCAGTTATGTTAAAGCTTCTTGAATGGTCGGATGAAATGGGGGAGGATGAGGAGATTTCACCCCTCCCATACCCAAGAATCTCCTGATGATCTCCTACACTGGCTCAAGGGTGATGCTGATACCAAGACCATATAACACCAGTCTTGAAAGACCTACATTGGCTCCCAGTACGTTTCAAAGCGCAATTCAACGTGTTGGTGCTAACCTTTAAAGCCCTAAATGGCCTCAGTCCAGTATACCTGAAGGAGCGTCTCCACCCCCATCGTTTAGCCTGACACTGAGGTCCAACGCTAAGGGCCTTCTGGCAGTTCCCTCACTGCGAGAAGCCAAGTTACAGGGAACCAGGCAGAGGGCCTTCTTGGTGGTGGCACCTGCCCTGTGGAAACCCTCCCACCAGATGTCAAAGAGAACAACAACTACCAGACTTTTAGAAGACATCTGAAGGCAGCCCTGTTTAGGGAAGCTTTTAATGTTTGATGGATTACTGTATTTTAATATTTTGTTGGAAGCCGCCCAGAGTGGCTGGGGAAGCCCAGCCAGATGGGCAGGGTATAAATAAATTACTATTATTATTATTATTATTATTATTATTATTATTATTCCTGGTTTCAGTGTAAACTGATGCGGAAGTATGGAAAAATGCAAAAATGTGGCTGTATTATCATGGCATTTTATTCCATTTCCAGTTTATTCCAACTCCAATTCTGGGAAGAGGGACTAATTATTAAACAATTCTGGCAACTGTAACTCTGTGAGAATAGGGCTCTCCTAAAAACTCTCAGCACTCTACTATAGCAGTGGATGGGATTGATTTTTTAAAAAGAAAATTAAAAGCAACTAACTGTGTCTGCTATATTATTTGGCATATATAAGTATGATTCCCCCCCCCCCCAATTATCTGTTCACCTAATTTTGCAAGATTCTTTTGTAACACTTCACAATAGGAAGAGGAATTGATTGGATTGAATAATTCATGTGTGCAAATCTTGGCACTACACTAAAGACTTTTTTCACTTTTTAAAAAAATGTGAAAGTCCTTTGGGAGCTCACTATTTAACCTTCCCCACAGTCGAAATGGACCATTTATCCCTAGACTTTGATTTCACATCTTGTACACACTGGATGTCATCACAAACGGCTGATGTGCTGCCAAATGATTATTTCATTCTCCTAAGCCAGGGATGATTGATTTCCATCAACACAAAGCCTTCAGATAATCCAAGCATACTATATTGTCATTCCTCACACGCTTGCTCACTCTGTCAAGGGGTTAAAAATGGCATCCAGACAAACTTTAATCCGCATCTAGGATTTTTAAAAGACAAAGAAACTGAACAGGAGCACAAGAGTGGACCAGGACAGCACTTTTTTTTCTGAAACCCTTTGCCTCTCCTCTGCCAATGGGCTGCCCTCCAGATGTTGTTGCACTACAACTCCCATCACTCCCAGACAGAATGGCTAATGGTCAGGGATGATGGGAACTGTAGTTAAACAACATCTGGAGAGCACCAAAAGAGCCACCCCTGGCCTATACAATATCCCAGGTCCCTAGTTCAGGGTGAACTAAATTAGCTTATTTTCCTTTGTTTGTTTTTTGGAAGGCTCCTGGGAAATTCTATAGAAACATGGAGGGAAATAGCAATGCAATGATATTCTTCATTGACCATATATATATCTGTCATTTCTCCCGGAGTGCTCAGCAAAGCATGTTACTCTGCTTCCACCTGCTACCATTTTGTGCTCACTATTTCACTGCACCACCATTTAGTGACTGGTGGGCCTCAGCAGTATTCAGCCATCTTAACTTGGCCCTCTCAAGACTACATAACTTAAGTAATCAATGGGGAATAAAGGCAGGGGGTGGCAGACAGAAAGAGAACTGAAATCCTACCAGCCACTCAGACAAGCTTTATCCAAGCAGACAACAGAAGTGGTACCAATATACCAGCTTCACACAAACATATGGGATATGACCTTTAATGATCCAAAATGGCCCAATAAATTTTGGCTACATAAAAGTGTGAATTTAAAGCATGAGTGCTCAAACAAGGTTACAGGGAGTGTAAGATTTCTGTTCTTTAAGCAACAGAGATGCTACAGGCATAGAAATGTTTTCATATGCATCTAAATGCATGAAAAATAAATGTGGAAACAAGGTGTGTGTGAGAGATAGAGGCACCGATTTCTGCCCTGGGCCAACACTGAAGAAAAAGGCTGGTGTCAGTATTTCTAACAGCAAGACAGCCATTCCCCACCCAAAAGTTCTCTCATTCCCACAAATCAATGGTTACTATAGCTGCATGTGTATAATTAGCCTGTGTAGATGAAACGGAGTGGGAAATAATTAAGAAAGGTATGTGTAACGTGGTGCTGTTGTTGTGGCAAGATCAAACACAGGAGAAGCTTCCTGTCCTTGCACTGTGGCACAAAGGTGTGCACATGTTCGCCCTTCCTTCTTGCCCTCACTCCAGATGCTTCAAGTAGTGGTACCTTTAGCTACAGACTTAATCCGTTTCAGGGTGCCGTTCGCACTCCGAAAAGTCCGCAACTAGAGCGCCTCTTCCACGCATGTGTGCGGCGCAATCAAGCGCTGTTGCGCATGCACAAAGCGTGCAGATCACTTCTGTGCGTGGCAAACCTGGAAGTAAACACTTCCGGGTTTGCCACGTTCATAAGCTGAAAGTCCGTAACAAGAGCGGAATGCAACTAGAAGTACCACTGTACTTGGGTCACGTAAAATGTAGTAATTTCTAATGTGGCTATTGCAGCAAAGCGATTTTTTCTGGGCGGAGAAGGGGAGCAGATACAGCTCCTTGTACCCTTGGTACAAGGAACACCTCTGGTGAGAAGTATATAAAATGTGTTATTATTCCTGGCTAAAGGTTATTCTCCAACATGTGTTCTTTTGGATAAAGCTGTGGAAATATTTGAAAAATCATTTAACAATTGCCCATTTTTAAAGCTGAAACTTTCTTGGGGAGTAGCTTCCCCTTCACTGTTTTCAGAATATTTTCAGAGCAATTTTCAATAACTACCAGAGAATAATTGAAATTACATGTTACAGCTGTGTCTCCTTTATTTCATGTGCTCAGGAGGGATCTCTAGAAAACACCGGCGATTGGTGAAAATACACATTGTAAACCAAGTGATGGTAGGGCTAACCTCCAACAGTGAAGTTTAATCAAAGTTCAGAGGCCACAGAGTTGTCCAGGTTAAATCCCTAACATCTATATCTAAAACAATCAGGTGGTATAAAAGGCGTATTCCTGTGATCTACAGGACTGTGGCTGCTTCTTGCAGTCCTCACTCAATCTGATAGAGAGGTCTGTTACCTTCTAGGCTCTCTTGATTTCTGCCTTTGCAAAGTGCTTCCTACCATATTTCCTTTAGTCTTTCATGTTCTTGTTTAACAAAAGATTTTTGCTTTCATTGAAAAGACTGGATGCTTTTGCAGGGCTCTGATTAGGCTTCCTTAGGATATAAGTCTCGACATGAGTTTATATAGCCTAAATCTTATAGGCAATATTCAATTAACAATTCCTTACACATATCCCTCATGTTCGATGAACACAAACATGTGTTTTACCATATATATGTAGTTATGTATTGTGTCACACACAGCAAGATACAAACATGCACAAAGGACAATCATGACATGCAAAGCAGTTCTGATGTGCAGTTTACTTCCTCTAAATATTTGAAGGATCTCTTGTTCAAAGATTCACTAAAATGGCTCACAGTAATGTTAAATTTCACCCTATGTAATTAACTTTATTCTACTGTGTTTCTATGCTGCTTTCCAAAGCTCAGCTAGTTTGCAAAAGTTCTCGGTGACAAAAATTCTTAAGGGTTATTTTAGTGACTGCTACTTGCACATTCAGTTCTTCGGACCATTCTGCATAAACAGTCATGTAATAAGGAAACAAAACTCAGACACATATCACTTGTACAGAACAGAATTCTATTTAATCTTGATCACATACTATGAAAAATTACACACCAATGAGCACAAACAACAAAATTTGTGTTCCTCCAAATACTTCCCCATCTGACACATCAACCACATTTAACACTGAAAATACTGCACTGTGGAGTGGCGATAAAAAGCCCAACCAATGAATGATGTCTGGCATTCTGATGCACAGAGCTCACATGCATGCAAGCACATCGTCATTCACTTAAACTGGTTAACAAAGGTTTCTCCTCTAAAAGGAGACACCCAGTTACATAGCTCTGGCAGCTATTTTTCCATGGAGTGCAGTGGTTTTGAATTCAGCTGACATTTACTAATTTGCTTGTCTGCAACTTTGTGAAGCAGAACAACAGGCGATTTCAAATAAACACTTGTTGCATGATGAACACTTCAAAACTTGGGGGCAGCTTAAACAGCATGTAGAGCTTACTATCTGCAATAAATTACCAAGACCTTTACTACCTTGGCTTGTCAAGGTATTGAAAGAGTATGGCAATAGCTGGATTACCATCTGGATGGAAGCTACATTATAATTTCTTCATCCTGTGATCACTGTCATGCTGTAAGTTTATAAGCAGTCAGTAATGAACCAATGCATCTGAACGCAAACGAAGTATTTCAGGAAATGTATCCTTTGTTAAAAGTAAGAACCCAATCATCCCCCCAAACAAAAAAATCATATTGTGTGTGTATGTGTGTATAGACAGACACACAAAACAAAATTCCATCTGTCACAGACAGTCAACCATAAACCATAGGTAAGCTTGCCCAATTTGGTTGTGTCCTGCACACTTTTAAACATAAAAATATAAAATAGCTGTCACTTTGGATGCTAGATCACTTCAATTGTGTTTTTGTGGTCTTCTTTTACTGCTGCTTTTCAAAGGCAAAAATCAAATATATACCTGGAAAAAATGGAAAAAGAAAGCATTAACCTTCTCCTGTTTCAAAGATTTCTGTTCATAAACAACCAAATCTGACAACATATCTAATAGAGCTTAGAGCAAGGGTTGCCAATCTGAGGCCACTGGTGATAGGGCCTTGAAGAGTTCCAGTGGTGCTCCTGGGCTTTGGATTGCTCCCAATCTGACCCATTCCACCAACCTCACTCAGATACAGCCTATCAACGGATGCAAGGGCCTTGCACATTCAGGTGGTTGGGCGGGGGTTTAAATCCTAATTAAACATTCAGTTGGGAGGGGGAAAGAAGACACATGCAGGATGCCTGCAGTCCTCCTTCTCCCGTCTCTCTCCTTTATGCCAAGACCACTTCACTTTAGTTGGACCTGATCCAACTCGGAGTGATTTGGGGCTGCCCCAAACGTGATCTAGCCAAATTCTGGGTCAACCCAATTTGGTTTGGTATTTGGCCAGACACAGGGCACGGCTCTGTTTATAAGAGCTCTGACAGCTATTATGAGCATCCAAAACCAAAAGGCAAGCAAAAAAATTATAGCACCAAAGCTGTCTGGCTATACCTAATAGAAAAAATACTGGCCTGGTTCACACACCATGGTAAGCCAAATCACCAAACTGCAGATTCCCAGAGAGGAAGTTGTAGTCACTCCAACACCTGTCTGGTCCTTTGTGCTCCCATAGCAGCTAAACCAACATTTGGCTTACCATGTCATCTGAACTGGGGCTTGTGGTTACCACAAGCTCTACAGCCAAGAACAAATCTTGGTTAGCTAACAATTTTGCTACTAAATTTACTTTGTGATGTACTTGAGCTGAATGAAGTTGTGATCTAGAGGCATTTTTACATAGCAGCTATGTATCGCCTGTTTTTCCTGAAAACTCTGTACTTAGCAGATAACCCTCATAAAAAGTTCCTGCTGGAGAAATTCTTACATTTTAAAAACAAACTAGCCTGACAGCTATAGAACAAGTTTGGGGGAATAAAATACAATACTGAACTATTATAGTAATATTTAAACATCAGTTATAGTACGTACTTGTTGCCTCCCATTCAGATTTACTCAGGGTTCCCTTGAAAGAAAGAAAATGTCACATTTACAGACAGCAAATTATTGTATACATTTTAAGCAATTAGCAGGAATCTCTCTCTCTCTCTCTCTCTCTCTCTCTCTCTCCAGGGACAAACTGTTCCTTCCTGCTGCAATATTTTAATGCTTCAGATATCAATAATAGTTTCAGATTACAGAAAGCCAAAACATGCGCCACTGTACTTCAGTATTCTCAATGAAAGGGAAAGATCTGTTAGCACATTTAGAAGGTGATCAACCAGTGAGTTGAAGTATCTCACTGTAAAGGGACGGGTTTATTATGTACTTAGCTATGCCTGATTGCACATTCAGGGAAGGAGACACATGAGTTTTTGTAATCAAGCAGTTTCTCTTTTATTTTAAGGATGCAAATGACTTGCATTAGTATGTGGTGGGCAGGCTGTCTAGTAAAGTTATATATTAATAGCTTTTATAGATTAATTTGCAAAGCTGATACTATACGATTTTGAGCACCATAGATTATGACTATGGACTATCTCTTCAGAAATAAGTCTGCTGTAATTGCCAAAGTTCAGATGCCAAACAAAAGGGAATATAGCACATTTCCTTCTCCTTTCATGGATGAAAACTTTCAAAGCAACAATGAGAGGACACTTCCTGCACAGGCCTCCCTGCAGCTGCTCTAATGCCCAGAGAGACTAGTACTCAAGCGCATTAGAATGGCAATAGAAGTTTCATAATTCTGCAAAAACAAAAGAACAGAAATCCAGCAGCACTATTGGTAGCCAGCATTTGTCACTACTTCTTGCTTCACAATGGCACTATCAGGAAGGTATGGTCTTTTCCACTTAGCACATGGCCATCAATGATTTTCAGGGCACTATCCTGAGTTTTTCAGTTCCATGGACCCAACCCAACATGCATAAGCTTTGCCAAGTGTTGAGATACAGAAGGCAAAGAGTGGGCTGCAAAGCAGCCTGATCTGCTCCAGAGACTGGATACTTGATACTTACAAGGGGTAACTTGGCTTTCCCACCATTCTTAAGCATTTCTGCATGCTCATAGTCCTCTTTTTTATTTGAGACCAGCCTGGAACTTTCATCAGCAGGGTATTTCTAAAAAAAAAAACAGATTATACAGAATTACTGCAAATATAGCCAAGGGTTGGCAAACTAAAAAATACTGTTGTATACCTGCCCAAATGAAAATTCAGACACAAATTGTATGTACTGATGCCTACTTTGCCCTTGAGCTAACAATGACAAAGAAATGAGGTATTTATACCCAGTCATAATAGCTCCAACTGTAAGCCCCCAAATACTATTTAGTAGTTGACCCAATGAAAGATGTATTCTGTGTCACCAACACTGTCACCTTACATTCCACATTTATAGCTCTGATTTATTGTATGATGAAACTCATAGGTGTTCACCTTGTGCTCCTAAGCATGCTCCATGCAATGGCCTGATCCAGACCTGCTTAGCTTCTGAAAGGAGTGTCCTCAGACCACAGCCTGGGATGTGTAAGACACAGATTCATACAAATCATCTAGTTCACAGCAAAAGAATCACTGATGGATGGCCATCCAACATCTGTTTAAAAACCTCGGCAGCTCATTCTACTAGAGTGTTCTTCCTAATGTTTAGTCAGAAATTTTCTTTCTTGTAATTTTAATCCATTGGTTCTGGTCCTACCCACTGGAGCAATAGAAAACAAGCTTTCTCTATCTTCCATTTAGATACAGTGAAACCTCGGTTTTCGAATGTAATCCATTCCGGAAGACCGTTCGACTTCCGAAACATTCGAAAACCAAGGCACAAAGGGCAGTCTGCAAATTTAAAGAGAAAATTGAGTAAAATACAGTGGTACCTCAGTGGAAGCTGCTCAACTTCCGAGGTGCATTTGAAAACAGAAGCATTTACTTCCGGGTTTTTGGCGTTCAAAAACTGAACCGTTCGATTTCCAAGACGTTCGAAAACTGAGGTACCACTGAATTTGAAGATAGCTATCATATAATCTCTTAGTAACATGCCCAACACTTGTAGAAATACAAGATCCTTTAGATTTCTAATGATCATGATTTAATTATTGTTATTTATTGCAGAAGTAGGCCATTAGCACTACAATGAGCCGAAAGTTTTGAAATGGAGGAATTCAAAGTACAGTACATCAACTTAGAATTATGTTCTACAGATTATCAAAAAGACACTTCCAAGTGAGCATGTTTATAATAAATGAGAAATGTAACTGCAGTGTAATTGTCTGCACACTGATTGTACATTGACAGAACACACCAAGATATCAGGGTACGTGAAATAAAGCATACCTAACACAATCCCATTCAAATGCAATGTAAGATGGATAACTAGTATAGCCTAAGTAAACATATAAATTAACTTGTCTTAGAATTACTGCACAGTGTTTATCAAAAAGCAATGCAACAATTGACAAGGCTGACAATTAGAACAAATCTGTCTATATGCATTTGAAAACTAACCTCCAACGCCAGCATTTGCTGCAAAAGAATCTTATGTTCTTCATTCTTAACCTTTTCTTCGTAAAACTCCCGGAAAGTCTTTTTGTAGACTAGTTTCATGCCATACTTCTTGGCCATTCTAGGAAAAATAAATTTTGTTAGAAATATAAATGCTTAATTAGCACAAAACACAAATTATGAGTGATCATCAAAGCATCATTCAAATTTCCAAAAACTACTTCTGTGTCACAATACAAGATCATAAGAAACATTGCAACTCATCTAAATTCACCACTACTTAATGTGAACATGTGGTTTTTTTAAAAAAAACTAGTAACAGTACTGTACATTTAAAATACGTATGTATTATCATATATACATACACAGTACAGCATGCATACACCTACTGATGCCCAACTATAACAGCAACCACACCCTGAAAGTGCAGCTCAGGGGGTTAGATATTCAATATTGTAAGTTAGTTATGAAATGCTTAGGCATTGGCACCAATGCATACTTATATAGATCATGTCCTTAAAGTACAATGTGGACTGTGGCAATGTATCCAAGCTATGGATACACTTTTAATAGGTTCAGGTGTGCCTTTGTAAACACAGACCAGAAAACAACCATTATAGTGGAAATAATAAGCAGGGGAGAAGAGGGAACCTGGCACAGAAAGGAAGCAAAACAGCTATGCAGTATAGAAGACAAAACTGGATACCATGGCCCTGTAGAAACCAAGTATCATGGCTTTAACAAGATGCCAAGAAAAAGGAAGGCGGTTAAAAGGGAGGGCATGTCAGATTTTGTTCAAATATCTAGGATATGATGGACCAACCTCCAAATTACCACATTTTAGCTCAAGTGGCTAAAAGCTGACATAGCACTCCTCTAGCAACCATTTTTCATTTACACACACACACACACACACACACACAAAATAAAAGGTAAAACATAAAAACTTACTCTACCAGCAATGGAAAATAGACCAGGAACTCTGGCACATTAACCACTCCTTCCAGGTTAAAATCATACTTGCAGCCAAACAAGGGGTAATCTCCTTTCTTCTGAAACTTCACTGTGTATATTTCATTCCCAAAAGAGTCTGTTTCTGAAGCTTCAAGGCGCTTTCTATGACAGCATAATAAAAATCGACATGGAATTAAAAACCCACAAAACCGTCTCTTTTGTTGAAACATAACACAACAGTATGGGCCTGTTTACATATTTCTAACCTCACTAATGAAGTCGGATACAGTAAAACAATGATAAAATCCTATCCCAGGACTATTTAGAGCAATATATTAACTTCCTGTATATAATGTAACTTTAGTAATATGTATCTCCCTGATTCATTTTTATGAATTTAAATAACTGGAAAAAAGATTAACCAAATATTTGGGCCAGTCAGATAATCTTGCTTTTAACTGCACCAGTGAGGTTGCTGGCCTTCTTCAGCTGACTTATGATAATACAGTGGTACCTTGGGTTACATACGCTTCAGGTTACAGACTCCGCTAACCCAGAAATAGTACCTTGGGTTAAGAACTTTACTTCAGGATGAGAACAGAAATCATGCTCCTCCGGCGGCGCAGCAGCAGGAGGCCCCATTAGCTAAAGTGATGCTTCAGGTTAAGAACAGTTTCAGGTTAAGAACGGACCTCCAGAACGAATTAAGTACGTAACCAGAGGTACAACTGTACTTCCAATATTTATGGCAGACCAAGATACTCTGCCCTGCCTGCCAGAATGCACATCTAGCTAAATTGCATATATTTGGACTAGGTAGTCAGGGGCCTTTGCATTTGCTGGCAAGTGAATTATTAGATAGTAGAATAAAATATCCAGACTTATTGCAGACAAAAGATGGAAATTCAAGGAGAGAGCCTGGAATTTTCTTGAGGACGCCAGACTTTCTTTGTGGCTACAGTCTGGCAAAACCTATGGAGAAAGTTTATTCCTTTTCATGTCCTAAATGTTGTATTTTGAGGCAGGTGTGGGATGGAAAGTGTGGAAAAACTGCAGACAAGAGACCTAACAAACACTTGCAGGTGTATAAGGTGGGTGACTGTGCTATTCTAATGTATCAGTACAAAATTAGTTCTTCCAAGAGTCATCAACAAGCTTACATGTGTAAATATGCTACACGAAGTCTAAAAAGTATCCACCCCCAATTATTATCTAAAAACATCATTCATACATACTTACACAAGTTCATAGCTATCTGGAGTTGTGCCAATAAAATATCCTCCATGGCAAAGTCTTTCACAGGCATTTCTAAGCATCATATCAGCTTGTTCATATGTCTCAAAAGAATAATGATACACAAATTGACAACTGCAAATGTCAAAGTGGATGTTTCGATCATTGTACTTTTTGGAGAGAAGTTCCTAAGACAAACAGAAGAGAATTGTTTATTTTTGCTGTTAGGAAAAAATTGGGACGGGAAAACAATTGCATTGTTCCAGTATGCTTACCACAAAAACACAGTTTTTTATTCTAGGAGGCACAAACCTAAAGTCGTCTGATTATTTTTCTGCTCTTTTCAACTGACAACCTGCAAGTTAAATCACCGCAACCCATTATATTTTCCTATCTCCAATGTTAGGAACTAAAAACTAAAACTAAAAATATTTCTTGCTGGAAAGAAAACACCAATATTGTAGATAAATTATTTTAAGGCAAAAATCTGCACTACAGCACATAAAAGAATAGTTACACTAACTTATTTAGAGTTCCTGATAAAGTGGCCCTATCAAAGAAGTAATACTTTCATGCAGACCTTGTCTTTTAACTATGCAATCATGTAGAAAATAATGCAATGGCTGGTTTACTTCTACACATTTGTTTTCTAACCTTTCCCTTCATTTACATTTTAGACACCCACCATTAATTTTAAAAAACATGGAATAACTATACCTTTGTGCTGTCAGCAGTTATAAATTCTGCACTAAATATTCTCTCATTTTGACGACCACGGTTTTTCATATCATAGTACCGCGATTCACACTGTTGTACGGAAACATCAGCAATATCTATTTTTAAAAAACGCATAATCAAAAAACTCTTCAGAAAGCTGTAAAGCAGGAGAAGGCAAGTATATAATTGAAGGCTAAAAGTATTTTATTTGGCAACTGCTTATCACAACTACTCAGAGATCTGCACAGGGTATGCTAAAAAATCACTGTACATAACCAAAACAGGAAACAAAGAAAAGCATTTGCACCTTATGTGCAAAAAGATTTCATAATTTAATATTAAATATTTGCATGAGGAAGAGATGTGTATTTTTCTTAAAACTAGAGCTGTGTCACATTCTTGGCTTAACTCAAAAGTATTTAATTAAAAAAAATGATTTAGTACACTACTTTTTTGTAACATGACAACTTTCAATTTGAATTCTTAATGCTGTGAAGAAAATGACTATCTGTAATTTTATTCTGACCATAAAAAAACTTTTTAAGAATGCTTACCTAACACAACTATTTACACATGTTTTTGAAAACAAAAAGGAGGCTGTGCTGCCATCTCTAGGTCAATACTGGGATTGCTTTTTACCATTTATTGTTAGTGAGCTAAAGGAAGTAATCATGTCAGCTATACTAAGCAGGCAGTGAATACAAATATGTCACAAGGTGACAGCCTTGGAAAACCCTAATTTAGACTTTTGAATAGCTGCAGAAAAGTATTCCTGAAAGCAATAAACAACCATATCTGAACAAAAGACTTGAAAACCACTCTTAACACTGCAACCTCGTCTTTCAGAATTAAAGAACTCTCAGCAAGCTATTTGAGTAGATGCCTTCACAGATAAAGTTTTACATTAAATCTGAAGACAACCCCAGTAGCCATCTCAATTAAGTAATTTGCAGAGTGAATTTTTACTAAAAATAGCGCTTACCATACCACAGGATATAATAATTGTAAAATACTTGAACTTAAAAGGACAAGCAGCTCAAGCCAAAACAATGAAGAATTCAAGCTGCAATCACATTAAATGAAATAGCAACTTCCAAAGGTCAAGCCCTGGAATGCGTATCTAGCATAGAGACAGAGCAAACTGGTAAGGGATGGAGGGGACATTCTGTTTGTTATTGTTTCTGTATAACTTTTTGTAACTTGCTATGAAAATACAGTACTGGAATGCTAACAGCTAAATTAAAGATAATTAAAGACAATTGCAGAGTTTTTCAACGTAAGCAGATGACATATGATATATCATATACCATATATGGCATCAATGCTGAACATGTGGCCCTCCATATGCTATTGAACTACAATTTCCATCATCCTATGCTGATTAGGCCTAATTGGAAATGCATATCTAATATTCTTAGGGCATCAGGTTGGCAAAGCCTGGCTAATGGCATTGCAGACCAGTTCTGCTAAATAGTTGGAACTGAAATAACAGTTTATGCATTTCCAAATATTAAGTGATTCAATGTTTAAATCAAGTTCCTTGCGAAGAAGATACAGAAGAAAATGAAACTGCCAAACCCTTAAGATAATCCACGAAGTCTCTGTTCCATGTATCCTTGCCATGGCAAGGCTGGTAGGTTCAGGCAAGCAGCAGGACTCTTCTATGGAGGTACCCATATACCGGAAGAAACTTGGCTTGCAATGTGATTTTTTAGTTGCTAAAAAATTGAGTTTTATGAATAATAAACCCATATCAAATTTGCCTTCTTACCTGTACACACAAGCCTACTAATTCTGCCTTTTCTCCATTTTAGCAAGTCCCCACCTTTGCCACATCCCAAGTCTAAAACTGCAATGCTTTGCTTTCTTTGCCGCACCCTCTCAAGGAATTCACCTAGGAAAGAAAAGACACATAAAATCTTTAGCATAAATAAAAAAATACATCTATTGTGCATTTCCTTTTGTAATTCTGGGAGTTTTACCATCTCATGAGTAACTTAAACAAAAAGTTGCACTCCACTAAAAGCAAAGAAAATTCATTTGTCTGAGATAAATTTAAAATGTAAGCATGGAAAAGGCATTTACAATACTATCCTATGCATGCCTATTCAGAAATAAGTTCTGCTGAATTCACTGGAACTTATTCCCAGGTAAATGTATAGGTTTGGCATCTATTTTTTGTTATCTCTTAAAGAAAAAATATTGTAGTTTAGCTCACAATAATTTTGCAATTACAAGTTCATAGCACTTAAAACTGAGAGCCAGAGACCCCAATAGATGTAGGAAACACATATCTAAATATAGTGTAATTATTTCATTTATTACTACATTCATATGCCGTCTCAAGGTGACAGCCATGGTTTTCTTCATTTTATCCTAACAACACTGTGAGGCAGGTTAAGCTTAGAGAAAGTGGCTAGCTCAATATCATCCAGTAAACTCCAGGCCCTAGTCCAACACTCAATCATAGAATTCACTCAAATCACTCAAACAATAAATTAGTATTACATTAAGGAGCACTGTACAGAGTAAACACGTTAATATTATAATGGTTCTTTTGCTTTAGATATTAGGTTTCATATTTGGGATTCAAAAATCAAGTGCAAGATCTGACCCACCATACCTAACTGTACTACTAATGTAGCTTTTTCTTCAATCCCAACAGAGTAGCATCTGAAAATATGAATACACTAGAAGTATATATATTTCAAAATATATAGCCATACCAATGAGCACACTCTTTATCCAGTTGTTAAAATTCCGAAGATAGAAAATGCGACTCATACTACGCTGTTCCAATCCAACTTCTTCAAGCTTATTATAATGTGCTGCTACAGTTTCAGTATGCTGCACAAGAACATCAAATAAAAGATAAAGTGAAAAATATGAGGCTTTATATGCATTCATTTGCTACTTAGTGGTAGCATTATGTGCTATGAACAGCACATTATGCACTATGAACAGTACAAAAAAAATAAGCTTTATACAAACATAAAACACCACCACCACTGATTTGTAGGTAGAGTATCTGGTTTTGATGTAGAAATCTAGAATGAAATCACTTGGTAACTAAGAACGTTACTAGATGATCAACAAATTATTGTACTTAAAAAACCTTAGAAATACTGTAACTTAAATAACCTTGGAAAGTTAATAGTACTATAGAAATAATAGCATGTCTCATGCAACTAATGAGATTACCTTGAACTCTGTCCAGCTTTTTCCAGCTTCCTACCCCACCCAGAAGGATTTTTTTTTTTTTTAGGAATAAACATATAAAAGTACTGTTTCATACAAAATTCCTAAGATTAAACAGCACATAGGGCGAGATCCAATGTAGCACAAGCAGGAATTGACCTATGCAGTGAAACTTTTCCTTTCACCCACTTCCTGCTGGGTGCGCTCCCAAAATCTGCTCCCAAGGGTTGGAGGAACCTTCCCAAAATCTGTTTTAGAACTTGTAGCTGGAGAACCAAGAAGAGAAACTGCAAGTCCAATCATGCAAGCAAGCAGTCTTAACAGGAGATCATCCATATGTTCAGTCTGCATGCCATTAAGACAAATTTAATCATTTATTGTGAACATAAAGATTGCTCCTGCTTTACTCTCCATCCGTGTGATCAAAGAATTATGAATCCTTGTTTAGCATTACAACCTATCAAACCTTAGCTTCACATGCAATCCATACAGCAAGAATAAGATAGTCAGCTCAGATGTAATGCTAAGTCGGGAGTCACAATTTGTTTCTTGTACCAGGAAGAGCCACGCAGGAGCCATTTGACTATGTTTTGTCATGACACATGAATGCAAACAAAGACGAAGTCTGTAGGACCTGTGACCCATTAGATGATGTTGGACTCCAACTCCCTTCAGCCCCAAGCATAGCCAATAAGGGACTATGGAAACTGCAGTCCAAAAACATCCAGAGGAATAAGGAAATACATCCCTGGATTAAGGAAATAAAGAGTAGCTATTTTTTTTTTCCTATTAGTGCTGCTACAGTTCAAGGATAAAGACTGAACTGCTATGGAAACACTTACTCTTTTCTTTGTTGGGCTTTGGTCAAGATCAGGATCCCCTCTTCTTTTTCTTGCTCTCCTGCTGTCCACAGCACTGACATCTCCCTTTTCAGTTGTGTCACAAGATTCTTTATTTATTGCTGCTTTATTTTCTTCCACCGTGACAGCAGGCTTTATCTCTAGGTCTGGGGAAGCATCTCTCTTTGCTTCTTCAACCAAGTTCTTTCCAGCTTCTGGAACCCCCAAACTGGCTGTGTCAGTAACACTAGCCTGTGGAAAGAGAGTCATGTTGGTATGGAAGAAAAATTCCTTAGCTCAATCTGTATACAGTGGTGCCTCGCAAGAAGAAATTAATTCGTTCCGCAAGTTTTTTCTTCTTGCGAGCTTTTCGTCTTGCGAAGCACGGTTTCCCATAGGAATGCATTGAAAATCAATTAATGCGTTCCTATGGAAACCGCTTGCCAGGCTGGCGGTGCGGAGAAGGGCTTTTCTCCCCACCGCCAGCCTTCGGACAGGTACGGGAACAGAGGGAAAGGCGCGCAGCGCTTCTCCTCTGTTCCCGGGGCTTGCGGTGGGAGGAGGGTTTTTCCTCCCCACCGCCAACATTCAGAACAGCATTCTGAATGTTGGCGGTGGGAAGGAAAACCCTCCTCCCACCGCAAGTCTTCAGGACAGCCATCCGAAGGCTGGCGCGGGGAGAAGGTCTCTCCGCCCCACCGCCAGCCTTCGGAGCAGCCTTTCGAAGGCTGGCGGTGGGGCGGAGAGACCTCCTCCCGCCGCCAGGCTTCGGAGCAGCCTTCCGAAGGCTGCCGGTGGGGCGGAGAGACCTCCTCCCGCCGCCAGGCTTCGGAAGGCTGGCGGTGGGGCGGAGAGACCTCCTCCCGCCGCCAGGCTTCGGAGCAGCCTTCGGAAGGCTGGCGGTGGGGCGGAGAGACCTCCTCCCGCCGCCAGGCTTCGGAGCAGCCTTCCGAAGGCTGGCGGCGGGAGGAGGTCTCTCCGCCCCACCGCCAGCCTTCGGAGGAGGTCCAAGGACAGTGGGGAAGACGCGCTGCGCTTCCCCGCTGTCCCGGAGATTTCCCTATGGGCTTTCGTCTTGCGAAGGAAGCCCATAGGGAAATTCGTTTTGCGAAGCGCCTCCAAAACGGAAAACCCTTTCGTCTAGCGGGTTTTCCGTCTTGCGAGGCGTTCGTCTTGCGGGGCACCACTGTATAAAGTTGATGACCTTGATCAATGTGTGTTACAACTAAACAGACATTTTCTGCCTACAGTGCACAAATGCTTAAAAGAGAAAAAGGCTTCAAAATTGCTGTTTGAAACACTCACCATTTTATCTGCAGGAACCTCTTCAGATTCAGATTCAAATTTCATCTTTTTCAGTCTTTTGTCATCAAGAGCACTCCCATCTCCCTTATCTTCATCACATGTACTAGAAGTTTTACCATCATTTGCTATGATAGAGGAATCAGCCTTTGAGTCCTTAGCAGTTGCACTATCAGCTTCTTCAAATTTCTTTCTTTTTTTCTTTCCGCTGTCTAGTAACTCAGCCATGCTTCCAATAAATATTATTGTGTTATAAATATCTGCAAACAGAAAGTTATATTTTTTCTGTTGTAAGACAGTTATATTTTTTCTGTTGTAAGATATAATTGATATAATTAACATGATAAACCGGATGTGGTCATGGTTTTACACTGCATGTTAAATGGAGTTCTTGTTATGTTTAAAATCGGAATGCTAAAATGTGCTCATTTGTGCCTAACTTGATTTTGAATCCCAAGATGTTTAAATCTTTTTATATATATATAAAAATCATTTGTGTATTGAGCCTCTTTGTCGAAAGACAAAGACTCTAGACAAAGACAAAGGCAAAGTCGAAAGACGAAGACTCAAGGTGGCATTTACATTTTCCATGAAAAAACTAAAATAGTTCATGGAAATATCTACTGTTCTTAAAGCATCTATCTCAGCAATCCAAACTTCTTCCCACAAAGCCCTTGGCCAAGACAAACAGGCTGTTTAGCAATATGTATTATTATGCTCTCTTGTGTATTTTGCTATCTTCCAATATGGTCTATTCCATTACTGTGTCCCCCACCTAGTATTATTGTGACCACTGGGCAGCTGGGGGATCTTGACCATAACTTCCATACAAACTCCTATTTATTAAAAACAAAACAAATTCCTTCCAGTAGCACCTTAAAGACCAACTAAGTCAGTTCTTGGTATGAGCTTTCGTGTGCATGCACACTTCTTCAGATACACTCCTATTTATTAATTTTTGTATGCCTGCAAACTTGGGGGTTCCCTGAGGCTGCTCATCTCTTTTTGTTTCGGTGGTCCGTTTTGTCTACAATCCCGCGAGGGCCCCTCAGTTGAGTTTGCCATTAAAGGGAACGACCACCTCCACCCCCCAAACAATGCCATGCACGCCTACTCGAAAAGGGCGGGGGGGGGGAGGCCCGCTGTGCTCAAGGAGATAACTCCCAGCAAAAATCACGTTCAGACTGAAGACTGCCTAAGTTTCCTGGGAACCAGGCCAAAGCAGAAGTAAGCAGCCCTTCACTTCGCTCTGAACCGAGGGTTTGAAACCGCAGCTCCGGAGCGCATTGTGAGCGCGAGCAAAAACTACGGGCCCCGCAACGCAGGGCTGTCGGGCCCAACAGCTACAGGCGCTCCCTTCGCGGGTCCCATTGGGTGGAAACCTCCCGCCCCCGATTCCAGAGGCCTCTCACACACCAGGATGAAGGGAGAGGCGAGAAAGAGGCCCGTTATTATTCTTCAAATAGCCACAACTCTTCCCCTCCCCCCCCCCACCACCGACCGTTTCTCCTATAAGGCCTCAGAAACACGAAGCGGTGCGAGGAGGCGGCGACGGCGTAGGCCCAAACTTACGCCCGGCACAGCGCGCCTAACTCTGCCCGGCCACGAGGACGCCGCCGACGCCGCCTCTCCGCCCCGAACCTCAGACCCTGCGAGCGGCCCCGCTGCGCAGCCACCTTCCTCACCCGCCAAAGTTGAGTTTTTCTACCGTCCCGCTCTCAGGAAACGAGGCGCAGTTTTGCATCCGGGTCACCCACGCGCGCCTGCCTCCTCCTCCTCCTCCTCCTCCGTAAGAAGTGGGCGGGCGCGCCTACTTGGGCGTACGTGCCAAGCGTGCCTCCCTTCCCTTTCCACCAAGACGCGGCAAGAAATGCGGCTGGCCGGGAAGGACTACAAGCCCCAGAGGGAGCCCGCGAGGAGCATGCGCAGCAGCAGCGCGCTCCCCTCGCGGAGCAGCTGGGACTGCAAATGGCACGTTGCTCGTATGGAGGTCAGTGGAGGGGAGGAGAGAAGTGAGCCTAGAGCGACCGCCCGCTGCTTCGCGCCTGTGGTGGGATGTTGCTCTCTTCGAAAGGTAGCGAATTATTTTTATTAGTATTATTCCGGGGCGGGGGGAGGACGTATGAGGGAGAGGAGTTGCTGCAGCTTCTTATTTCTCTTCTTCCCGCGTTTTGTGGCGTCTTGTGGGCCCAGTTTGGTGCGCGGGCTCCTCGTTCCTCTTTATTTCTTCGAAAGTCCTGCTGGTTTTTCCAGAGGAGGCCACTCCCCTCCTCATGCTCTCTCTCCATGAAGGGAAAGCTGCAGGGATCGGGGCGGCCGGCGTTGTTCGGCGAGCTGAGAGAAAGCTGCGTCTCCCAGGTCGCCACACCCACCAGGTGCAAGGCTAAATCCCGCTCGGTATCGACCGAGGCAATGGCCAATACCTCCGTGGCTTCGCTCCATGGTCGGGCAACGAGCGCAGCCCTTAAGACTGTGGGTGAAAGGTCGCCGCGTTTGGATTGCGGGGGGCGGGGGGGGGGCAGTAAGGAGTGTATAAAACCACGCAGGGCGGAGAGAGAGTAAGGAAGGGACAGGTTTTTCCTTCCCCTCAGGGGTGCCAACTTGAATAAAATACAGTGATACCTCGGGTTAAGTACTTAATTCGTTCCGGAGGTCCGTTCTTAACATGAAAGTGTTCTTAACCTGAAGCACCACTTTAGCTAATGGGGCTTCCTGCTGCCACCGCTTCTTATCCTGAAGCAAAGTTCTTAACCTGAAGCACTATTTCTGGGTTAGTGTAGTGTGTAACCTGAAGCGTATGTAACCCGAGGCACCACTGTACTGCGGGGGGGGGGTAGGTAAGACCCGCCCCACATAATCAATCACAAAACGTGGTGCACGCTCACTATTTGAACGGCAATGCCCCATCAACTTGGCGGGGTGGCCCCCTCAAACATTTTAATGGAGGGGGGGTGCCGTAGGGATTTCGGCCCCTAGGAGTTGGCTCCTATGCTTCCCCTCATAATACAGGGACCCAGGTTCATTGAATGAAGCCAGGGGTTGAGAGGTTCGGGCCGGGCGCAAGAAAGGGCTTCCTCACTGAGCGCATAGTTAAAATGTAGACTTTGGCGCCACAAAGGTGTGATGGGGACCCCCAGCTGAAATTAACTGAAAGAAATGTTTCGTCTCCAATTTGTGGGGTGGGTTTGGTTTTTTGTTGTTGTTGTTGTTGTTGTTGTTGTTGTTTTTAAAGGCCGGTGGTCATGATGGCTGCATGTTTCCTCCAAATGGAGTCAGAAGCTCCAGGCCACTGAACACACCACATTATGCAGCCTATGAAAGTGTTTGTGGTATGCCTCTTCAGTGATAAAACAAAAAAAGTCATCGTGAAGCAAAGGAGCTTTTGAATTTATCAGAACTCTTTTTTCAGGCTGTATGTTAAACAAAACAACAACAAAAAGGCCCGAAGAAGACCAAGGAGATAATGTCAGACACACTAGGAAGCAAATGGCACTAAATGACAGGCTTCCAAACAAATGTTCATAGATTCAGACTAATGGAATCCCATCCACCCCCCTAGCTCTCATAGCTCTGCTGTATATGTCATCTAGCAGTTTGTTTTCTTTTGCATACTGTTGTGATCACCTCAAAAATGAGTGTTGCATTTCTAGTGAATTGTTTAAAATGCTTGTGGTAGCTCTTCAGGGGGTTTTATGTAGACTGGAAAATAATTAGGCCTTATTAACCTAGTATACAGTACTTGTCAGCCTGTGGCTCTGCCATCTGATATCACCCGAAGATTGACCTTGAGTATGTAGAAGTAACAAAAGTAACACAGCTGCAGAGGTAGGCCTGTGACTGTCAATCAAAACAATTATTCTTCAGTAAAACAGCGTAGTACTCAATTCACCAAACACCTCTTCATCTATCTGGTGTGTAGAATAAGTAAGTGAAATCAGAGGGGGAAATTTTCCTAGAGTCCAGCTCTTCCCAACCAGGTTTACAAGTGGTCATTCTCATGTTCCTGTGCATACCTCTTTCTTTAGCAAGCGAGAGACCTGACATGAATTCATGTACTGTATTATGGATTATTATGGACCATCTGAAACCTCAAATGCTAAATATTTCTATATCTGTGCTCAGTGAAGTAGGTGTATGGAATTAATCTATGTTTGCCTTGAAGTTTATGAAATTTCAAGGCAGCCTTGAGCACCAACTTCATTCTGGGTGTCTGGGAAGCTTCAACACTGCTTCTGAGATCTAGTTGGCTAGGGAGCCTTGTATGGGTGAGCTATATCCAGCCTATCCCCAAATCAATTTTATAAATACTGTGTACCCTTCAATAAATACTGTTAGCATTTTTTCTACAGTTTAGTATTGGATGCCTTCAATAGGGTAAGCTGTCTGTGTAGATCACCATCCCATCTCCAACCTGTCCGTTAATGGTTAGCTGGTTGCTATACTATGTCAAATAATCAGCTGGAACAAAGTGGGATAGCTCTGGCCTGGAGGCTTTTCCTAACTACCGTATTTTTCACACCATAGGGCGCACCCAGTTTTTAGGGGGGGAAATCAAGGAAAAAAATATTTTCCCCCCCCAGCCTCAAAGAGCAGCGTACAGGCTGCACACAACCTCTCCCTGCCAGAGGGGTTGCACGCAGCTATGGAAGAAGGCAAGGCAGCGAGCGGGATGGATCCCGCTCGCTGCTTTGGCTTCCCCTTTAGCCCCGTGCAGCCTCTCCTTGCCGGGAGACGCTGCGCAGCAGGGTTAAAGAAGCCATAGCCCCGTACAGCCTCTCCCTGCCGGAGGGGCTGCGCGCGGCTATGGAAGAAGCCTGCATTCGCTCCATAGGACGCACACATATTTCCCCTCAATTTTTGGAGGAGAAAAACTGCGTCCAATAGAGCGAAAAATACGGTAGGTATCTCTAGTCAAAGGTAATGGTACCATCATATGCCAGATGAAAAAATTGTTCTACTGATCCTTGCTTCCTTGGTTTTGAAATATGTCCTCACTTTTATGTAGGTTTTACTCTAGCTGGAAGCTGAAGAATCCTTACACCGAATCAGTGGTCTCGTCCAGTGGCTTTGGCCTTTGAAGCATCAGAAGTACAATGACTTGATCAGGAGCCTAATCAAACAAGTGATAAACTTTTAAGGTTAAAGGCATTGTCCCTGTGATAGACTTTCTGTTTTTAAGAGTATTGGGAAAAGGTAAGCAATTCCTTTTTCTGTGTGTGAATAACCTAGCAATATGGTATTGGGACTGAAATTTTTTTGGCTAAGAAGTGACCAGATATTTTGAGATCTTATTCTAGAAAGTTGTTGTTGTTTAGTCATGTCCGACTCCTCATGACCCCATGGACCAGAGCACGCCAGGCACTCCTGTCTTCCACTGACTCCTGCAGTTTGGTCAGACTCATGTTTATAGCTTCGAGAACACTGTCCAACCATCTCGTCCTCTGTCGTCCCTTTCTCCTTGTGCCCTCCATCTTTCCCAACATCAGGGTCTTCTCTTCTCATGAGGTGGCCAAAGTATTGGAGCCTCAGCTTCATGATCTGTCCTTCCAGTGAGCACTCAGGGCTGATTTCCTTAAGAATGGATAGGTTTGATCTTCTTGCAGTCCACGGGACTTTCAAGAGTCTCCTCCAGCACCATAATTCAAAAGCATCAATTCTTCGGCGATCAGCCTTCTTTATGGTCCAGCTCTCACTTCCATACATCATAGCTTTAACTATACGGACCTTTGTTGGCAAGGTGATGTCTCTGCTTTTTAAGATGCTGTCTAGGTTGTCATTGCTTTTATCCCAAGAAGCAGGCGTCTTTTAATTTCCTGACTGCTGTCACCATCTGCAATGATCATGGAGCCCAAGAAAGTAAAATCTCTCACTGCCTCCATTTCTTCCTCTTCTATTTGCCAGGAGGTGATGGGCCCAGTGGCCATGATCTTCGTTTTTTTGCTGTTGAGCTTCAGAGCATATTTTGCGCTCTCCTCTTTCACCCTCATTAAAGGGTTCTTTAATTCCTCCTCACTTTCTGCCATCAAGGTTGTGTCATCTGCATATCTGAGGTTGTTGATATTTTTTCCGGCAATCTTAATTCCGGCTTGGGATTCATCCAGCCCAGCCTTTTGCATGATGAATTCTGCATATAAGTTAAATAAGCAGGGAGACAATATACAGCCTTGTCATACTCCTTTCCCAATTTTGAACCAATCAGTTGTTCCATATCCAGTTCTAACTGTAGCTTCTTGTCCCACATAGAGATTTCTCAGGAGACAGATGAGGTGATCAGGCACTCCCACTTCTTTAAGAACTTGCCATAGTTTGCAGTGGTCGACACAGTCAAAGGCTTTTGCATAGTCAATGAAGCAGAAGTAGATGTCTTTCTGGAACTCTCTAGCTTTCTCCATAATCCAGCGCATGTTTGCAATTTGGTCTCTGGTTCCTCTGCCCCTTTGAAATCCAGCTTGCACTTCTGGGAGTTCTCGGTCCACATACTGCTTAAGCAGTATACTGCATAACCTTGCTAGCATATGAAATGAGTGCAATTGTGCGGTAGTTGGAGCATTCTTTGGCACTGCCCTTCTTTGGAATTGGGATGTAGACTGATCTTCTCCAATCCTCTGGCCACTGCTGAGTTTTCCAAATTTGCTGGCAATATTGAGTGTAGCACCTTAACAGCATCATCTTTTAAAATTTTAAATAGTTAAGCTGGAATATCATCACTTCTACTGGCCTTGTTATTAGCAGTGCTTTCTAAGGCCCATTTGACTTCACTCTCCAGGATGTCTGGCTCATTTGACTTCACTCTCCAGGATGTCAGCAACCACACTACCTGGGGTGTATGAGACATCCATATCTTTCTGGTATAATTCCTCTGTGTATTCTTGCCACCTCTTCTTAATGTCTTCTGCTTCTGTCAGGTCCTTACCACTTTTGTCCTTTATTATGGTAATCTTTGAACGAAATGTTCCTTTCATATCTCCAATTTTATTGAACAGATCTCTGGTTTTTCCCATTCTATTGTTCTCCTCTATTTCTTTGCATTGCTCGTTTAAGAAGGCCTTCTAGTCTCTCCTTGCTATTTTTTGGAAATCTGCATTCAATTTCCTGTATCTTTCACTATCTCCCTCGCATTTTGCTTGCCTTCTCCCTCCCGCTATTTGTAAGGCCTCGTTGGACAGCCACTTTGCTTTCTTGCATTTCCTTTTCATTGGGATGGTTTTCGTTGCTGCCTCCTGTATAATGTTATGAGCCTCCATCCATAGTTCTTCAGGCACTCTGTCCACCAAATCTAAATCCTTAAACCTGTTCCTCACTTCCACTGTGTATTCATAAAGGATTTGATTTCGATTGTATCTTACTGGTCCAGTGGTTTTTCCTACTTTCTTCAGTTTAAGCTTGAATTTTGCTATAAGAAGCTGATGATCTGAGCCACAGTCAGCTCCAGGTCTTGTTTTTGCTGACTGTATAGAGCTTCTCCATCTTTGGCTGCAGAGAATATAATCAATCTGATTTTGATGCTGCCCATCTGGTGATGTCCATGTGTAGAGTCGTCTCTTGTGTTGTTGGAAAAGAGTGTTTGTGATCACCAGCTTGTTCTCTTGACAGAACTCTATCAGCCTTTGCCCTGCTTCGTTTTGAACTCCAAGGCCAAACTTGCCAGTTGTTCCTTTTATCTCTTGATTCCCTACTTTAGCATTCCAATCCCCTATAATGAGAAGAACATCCTTCTTTGGTGTCATTTCTATAAGGTGTTGTAAGTCTTCATAGAATTGGTCAATTTCAGTTTCTTCAGCACCAGTAGTTGGTGCGTAAACTTGGATTACTGTGATGTTAAAAGGTCTGCCTTGGATTCGTATCAAGATCATTCTATCATTTTTGAGATTGCATCCCAGTACAGCTTTCGCCCCTCTTTTGTTGACTATCAAGGCCACTCCATTTCTTTTACGGGATTCTTGTCCACAGTAGTAGATATGATGGTCATCTGAACTGAATTCGTCCATTCCCGTCCATTTTAGTTCACTGATGTCCAGGATGTGTCAATATTTATTCTTGCCATCTCATTTTTGACCACATCCAACTTACCAAGGTTCATGGTTCTTACATTCCAGGTTCCTATGCAATATTTTTCTTTACAACATTGGACTTTCCTTTCACTTCCAGGCATATCCACAACTGAGTGACCTTTCGGCTTTGGCCCAGCCGCTTCATCAGCTCTGAATCTACTTGTACTTGTCCTCTGCTCTTCCTCAGTAGCATGTTGGACGCCTTCCGACCTGAGGGGCTCATCTTCCGGCGTCATAACTTTTATATGCCTGTTGTCTTTGTCCATGGAGTTTTTCTTGGCAAGGATAATGGAGTGGCTTGCTTGTTCCTGCTCCAGGTGGATCACATTTGGTCAAAACTCTCCACTATGACTTGTCCATCTTGGGTGGCCCTGCACGGCATAGCTCATAGCTTCTCTGAGTTATTCAAGCCCCTTCGCCACGGCAAGGCAGTGATCCATGAAGGGGTTCTAGAAAGTGGTTGCTACTAATTCAGTAGTAAACTAAGGATTTAATCACAATATTTATAGATAACGTGAATTTCCTATGGAACTTTTGTTCATAATACGACTCAAAGGTCTTCAGAACAAATTGAGTTAGTTTTGAGAGAAGTTATTAACCTGTTCCAACTCTTACTTGAGATGAAAGTTTACTCAGTTTTGATTTAGCATAAATTGATACCTGACCACTAATGGCATTATTGTATACACATACAACACTAATAAAATCATAGTTGGAATGAATCATATTCTAGTTCAATTCATGCTCAGTACAGAACCTGCAATGCAGGATGCAACTACTACAGCATCTCTGGCAGATGGCTGAAATACATTCAGCTAAGGAGAGCCGCTCTTAAATTTAGCCAGTACATTAGCTCTTAGGCCTAATTTGTGTTTGTGTCACATTGTGAAACAGAGAGCTCCAGCGAGTGAGTAAGAGAGCACTTTAGCGAGTGAGTAAGAGAGCACTTTATATTTAGCTTGGTTGTATAGGGAATAGGAAGTAAAAGAAAATTAAGGCAACTTAGCTATAGTGAATGGTATGAAAGTAACCAACATTTTAAAAATATGCTTAGAAAATGTGTGGGATGAGGATCTAAAATTTCTTTTTATCGGAATTGCTTTGCTGTTTGATCAATAGATATTCTAAGAGATATTTTTAGGAGCAGGGAATAAAGGGTAACAAAGGCTTACTGGTCAATTACAGTAAGTTTGCCACACTAGTTGTAATCTAAGGAAGGTGCAGTAGAGGGCAGACCGTAACTTCAAATCAGTCTATCTAACTCCTCATCTGAGACAACATTACTAAAGCGCTGATCTTCAACCCCAATAAAATAATAAATAGAAACAAATACTTGGCCTTTTGTGACTCTTGCATGCATGTATACATACATACATACATACATACATACATACATAAGTCACAGCTGAAAACTAAAAGATCTTCCAGAACTGTGTCTCATGTAGTTGGAGAAATTATTGTGAAAGCCATGGTATATGCATAGAAAAGTTTAGGCATATATTCTGGGATTTTTAGCTCTTAAAATGTTCAAGATTTAGTAGGCAGTTGCTGCTTTTATGATTATCAAAAGTGTGTTCCTCTGAACCAAAGCCATGTCACATTACATGTTTGTACATTTATGTTACATGCATGCCCACACATGAAATCATCAAGAAGCATGAACATTGTGAACGCAGAAAAGAATGGCACCACTAGGTTAGCTGCATATTGGTGAAATCAAGTCTGATTAAAGAGGCAGGCAGTTAAAGTTGACCTGGAAAATTGGATTTCTGGAGCAGCCATATTCTTGACGATTAAATGAATGGGTTGTGAAGATAGAGTGGCCTTGGACCACACTTGCAAATTAGCCACTTGCTTGTGGTAAACTAAAAGTGCATTCAGGCAACTGGGTGTCTAGAATGGAAAATTCTGTCAACAACTTAGGACTCAGTTTTCTAAAATCTCAGTTCAGTTTTTAAGTGCTTTACATTACAGAATGAGTGACAACCTAATTTCCAGCTGTGTTTCCTTGCCATAAACCCATGCACCACCTCACCAATAGCAAGCACCCCCTGTCTTTCCACCCACAGCCCTTCCTGTGGTAGTTTTTTCATACCCCATTCTAGTTATTTCATTCTCCGTGCTCTAGGAGAGAAGGAGAATTTACTTTGACTTTTGCAAAAAGCACTTCAGTATCTTAATTCTGCTTCATACAGAAACCCTATATAGCACAATTCAAAACTGCATTCAAAAAACGATGGTGAAGTCTTTGCTTGTTTTATTCCTTTTTTATTTACAGGTGCGGGGTTCATTACGTTACAAATTCTTACTCCGTGACAAGTTCCCCAGGCTTATAGCTTGTTAAATGAAGTTCAAATTCCACTTGTGAAGAAGGTTCGAAACAAGTTATAAGCCTGAGGAACTTGTCGCGGAGCAAGGGGAAGTTGTGAAGTAACGCACCTGCAAATAAACAAGGAATCAAGCAAGCAAAGAGTTCATGTTTTTTTGAATGCAGTTTTGAATTGTGTTCTATAATACTTCATTTATCCCCCCCCCCCCTTTTATATAATTTCATACAAAAACCCAACAGGAAAGGAACTCTTGCCTTTTTCCTCTGTGGGGGAAAGAAGTAGATGTTTCTCTTCCTGTTTAGTTTTAGCATGAGGTGGTCCTGGCACGTTCCCCAAAAATCTTCCTACAGGCAATGTCCTTCCTGTACTCTGTAGAGGGAAAGAGAGGTGGCTTCTATCCTGCAAGTTGAGCTTTTTACAGAAAACTCCTGCAATGTCTATCTACAGCTTCTTGTAAAAACCCAATAGGGAGAGAACCAAGGGGACAAAGGTGTAGTTTCTTTCCTTTCCTGACAGGTTTTTGCAGGAGCCAGCAGCAAAGCATTGCTTTCGATTTCTGCAAAAGCCCTACTCTCAGGAGAGCAACAACCTTCCCTTCACCTACCCACCCAATTGGAAGGGAGGAATAGTTGGACTGTTGTAGATTGTTAGCATTACAAAGTGCTGTTTGTACCTTTTGCAGAAACACATGGTGGCAATGGGCTTCGCTTGTAAACACAGCCAAAATTTGCATGCTGATGAACAATTGTACTAATATTAATTCTCCTCTTTTGAGCAAAGTTTTTACCATTGTGGTATAACAATGTAACAGTTGATTTCAGTGTATTACAGTAGCCTACAATGTATTTGTTCTTAATTTTAACAGTTTTCCTGTCAACGTTTCTTAGGAGCTGTATATAACAGTATCTTCAATATGCTGTTGCCATCAACCAAAATGCAGAAACCATTTCAGTTGGTGTACAGGACATATTGGATGCCTTATCGCAGCTGTATCTTTCCATTCTTAAAAGGACAAGCCTCCTTGCTTAATACTAGACAGAAAATGGTTTCCTTGGCGTTGAGCTCCCAGTACCAGTGTCTACATGCATCTGCTGCTGTTTGTGTTTCCAAAGAAAGGCAATTCTTGGGCATGGCATCATCCCAACTAGAAGACCATCGCAATACAGAACTGGAAAGAGAAATTCATACCAAACCATCTGGTAACTTAGCCCAGAAAGACTCTGTAGAACCAAATTCTGTAGAGCTTGATCCCTTACAAGACAAATCTATTAGTCTCGTGCAGAGATTCAAGAGAACTTTTAAACAGTATGGCAAAGTTATGATTCCAGTGCATCTTTTGACTTCCAGCATATGGTTTGGAATTTTTTACTATGCAGCTTTAAAGTAAGTGATGAACTCATAATCACTATATTTATTAGTCTTAAGCAAATCTTTACAGTAATGCGCCCAATCACTTATGCGGTGTGTGAGATACACACACACACACACACACACACACGCATGCAACCTTCCATTACAGATATTATTAAAACCCCAAGTTCTAAAAGCATATGTAGAATGTAATGGTCTATTTCAGTAATCTTCCATCCAATTTCTTAATTTTTATCATGCATTTTGTATGGTGGTCACCCAACTTGGATTAGGCTGCAACTCAGGTATGTGTCCCATATCACCAGTTGAGGACAAGATATTATGTTGCACATAACATTCCAATATTTTAAAGAGTATGTATGTGTAAATCACTATTGCTTGTACTGCAGGTGCACAATTTTCCTTCCTTCCAAAATGATGGGACTATCTGGGAAAGTACTCTAGAAGTTTTCTCTGTGTCATATTTTTGAAGGCTTTTTCTTCTAATTTTCTATTCATTGTGAAGTCATGTACATTGCCACTCTTGTAATCTGGTACCTGGTTATAGAGCTCTGTACCTTGCACTTTGATTTCAATATCAGAGATGAACTGAGCTTATAGACCATTCATACAGAAGTCCACTCCTGGTTTGCTTTCTTCATTTCAACAGCATAATTTAGGTGACAGAAGTCATTTTGATATTGCTATTGTTAAACAACTAAGTCTAAAACCCTTGAATATTCTATTGAAAATCAACCAGAAATCCAACAGTTGATCTTGATCTTCTGGTTTAAAGTATTACAACTGGGAATATCTTCTGAATGATCTCTCTTGACATTTTCCTCTTCATTGGCCATTAATGCTTGAATCTGCACTTTATACTGGTGCAATAAAAGTGTGATTGATTGCAATACAGTAAGCCCTCAACTTACGCAGGAGTTACTTTCTGAGCATTGCGCCTGAAGCCAAAATTGGTTACAGTCAAAACCCATTGAGTGCAATAGTGGGTGAGATTTTCCCCAACATGTCTGCCCCCTTTTATTTTTTAATGTTCAAGTGCATAAAGCTGAATGAGTGTTCAGTTAAATGCGCGTAGGTTGCAAGTGTACTGTATTTATTGTTAAATATAAAAATATTTTATTCTGCAGTCTTGTCAGAATAAATGTTTATAAGGTTGTTAGCACTTTATTCATTTTAATCTCTTTCTTTCACAGAGGAATAAATGTTGTTCCTTTCCTCGAATTCATAGGGTTGCCTGAAAGCATTGTAAATATTCTAAAGCATTCTCAGAGTGGTAACGCGTTAACTGCCTATGCAATGTATAAGGTAAGTACTTGCAAATATTTATTAATTTCATCTGCAACGTTGACCATAAAAATGTTGATCATGTAATCGTATAATGAAGGGGCTACAGATTAACCCTGCAGTCTGTTATGACCAACGCTGTGAACTTCTGAAATAAAAGTCACAGCTGTGAATAAATTTATTCAAAGTAGATCTTGCCACAAGAGCTCAGGGTAGGTAACAATGCTGTGGTTATGAAGAAGACAGATTCCAAGTCAGCATTTAGGCAAAGGAAGGGAACAATTGGAAATACTATTTACAGGGCATCATGAGAGATTTAAATGTGGATATAAAGCATTTTAAGAGTTGTACATATGAAATAAGTGGGTATTTTTAACAGTTTTCTGTAAACTGTACGTAATGTAGCTGAAGAACACCTTACTTTACCTGCCTGCCATTCTTTATTTTCTCTCTAAGTCCATCCTCTCTAGCAAAACGTGGTCTAAAATTTGACTCTTCACCATTGTCAAACACTTGTGTCACAGTAAGGAACGAAAGACCTCTCAGTTGTTGACGCATGTGGGTTTAGGCAATTCTCTGCTTTGCTGTGTTGCTCCAGGAACTTTATTTACACTAATTTGTAATTCCAGACTTGCAAAAAAGCCAGTCATTTTGTTGTCTCGTGTGAGAAACAACCTTTAAGCTGCTAGCTATTTCCCCTCTCTTGGCTGTGCTTTTTCATTTTCTATCACCTTGTTATAATGAAGAAAGCCTGTTGAACAGCAAAATTACTTGGCTGATTTTACATGTGCTTATTTATCTCTGTATGTCGCTGCATGAAAGTGCTTTCGTTTATCATCAGTGCAGCCAGGGATGAGGAACTTCCAGATGCTCAACTCTCTAAGTTGCATCTTTCCTGACCACTGGCCATGCTGGTTTGGGCTGATGGGAGTTGTAGTAGTTCTGGAGGGCCACATATTTTCCTTTCTGAGAAAGGCCATGCATGTTCTTCCTTCCTCTCCTCAGAATTAAAACCTGTAAGTTCTGGAGGCAATAGAAGATCAGTCCTTCCATTAGTGTGTCACCATGAAAATATAATGCAGCACTAATGGTGTTGTTTTGTCCTCTTTGCATCTATTTGTAAGACCAGTTGAATGCATTAAGAGGAGTACTTGTGAACCAATGAGACACTAGCTTAAACCATGATATTGGTGAACTTTGAGTGGCAAGGCACTTCCTCCATTTCCCATATGTGAAATGGGAATAATAATGTCGTACCTTGGCCGATTTGTTCTGAGAATGAGCAAGATCAAAGTGCTAGATACATGGTATCAATATTAAGTAGGGAGTTGTTCTCCCACTGATTCACATGTCTTAGATATTTCTCTTGTCTGTTCAGTGAGAGTCTGACTTGTGTTCTCAGTTGCTAAGGAGACTATAATTGATTAGATTTTTTTCTTTTCTTTCTATTGGAGGCCCTACTGCTATTAAAATGAATATGACCAAGTCCAGTAAGAATGAGATCTAAAAATCCCACTATTTCTTTCACACCCAAGAGTTTAGGTTTTAATCTCTTTTGTTGCTGTTTTTCATGAAGTGATTTAAGATGCATCTAAGGATACAATACAAAGGGTGAAGATCTAACCCTAGAACTGTTGAGATGAGAGGTGTGGCAGATCGCTGGTTTAGCCAGCAGGCTCTGTGCTCAGCCTGGTTATGCCAGCATAAGTCCCCAATCATTAATCTTGGCTTAGTGCCGAGCCCAGACTGACATAAACCTTGGAAAATAGGCAGGGAGGTGAGACCAGGGAGAGTGAACTTAATGCGGGATCCTAACTCTATTCTTTTTGCTCATGTAACCTGGCAACGTGGTGGAATTTATGCTTGTTTCCCCTCTGCTGGTCTTAGGCTGGTTTAACCAGCAGTAGCCTTGCTCCTGAATGGAGTTTGGATCTTGCTTCCCATATGTAGGACTAAGGCAGGAATTGCCACTTTTTTCAGAATTGAAGAGCAATATTGGAAATTATTTTACCTTCTCAAAAAGAATAAATGTGGGATTTTTTGTCTTTTAGTTTTTGTTCTCTCGATTTGAATTTTAACAACAGCTTTGTTTTGCTGCATGGATACTGAATTGCTTTAATTGCTTTCCTCTCTCAATAGAATTTGTTGTGCTCTGTCTTAATGCCTTTTATTTTTCTTTCACCTGCATTTCTCACGTCGTGCCACTGGCTAGCCTTTTATTAAGATCTCTGAGCTTTAATTCTACTGCCAGGTGCTAAATATTTTCCAATAAGACACTATCAAGTAATGTGCGAGCTTTTTCTGATGCAAGAGGCAGAAAGCATTTATAAGTAGATACAAAACTGCCAAACCATCAGCTTTCATTGAAGTAGGAATTAGTATATGTCCTCCCACTTATTTCCTGATGATATGTCATTATGTGGAACTCAAAACTGGGAACAAAGATTTGGGTGGGAGTAAAGAGCAAGCACACAGGGTACAAGATTAGAAAGGACAATCAAAAGCATATAAAGGTCTTGTTTAGCCCTTACATAGATAACATCATCTTCATGCTTTGAAAATGTATTCTTTGAAAAAGCTTCACTCTCTACTGAAGTCACTCTTCAAGATTAAATCTGTACAGTCGTACCTCAACTCCTGAATGAATGCCTTGGGAGTCGAACGTTTCAGCTCCCAAACAATCAAAAACCAGAAGTGATTGTTCCGGTTTTGAACATTCTTTCGGAAGCCAAACATCTGACGGTGCTTCTATGGCTTCATATTGGCTGCAGGAGATTCCTGCAGCCAATCAGAAACCGCACTTTGGAAGTCGAACGGACTTCTGGAACGGATTCTATTCAACTTCCAAGGTACGACTGTATTGCATTGCCACACTATAGCATAGCTAACTTTCAAAGCAAGATTCCATTTTTTCTTACTTAAGCAGGGCTTTGCAACTGTCAACCTTCAGAAACTTTAATGAAAGCACAGTAATGCAGACAGATCTTAATGAGCTTAGTAACTTTTGTGACATATCTTCTGGATATTATCAGTCATTTATTGTCCATCATCTCAAGTATATAATACTGGAGAATTCATCCTTTTGCTGTAGAAGGCTGCAGTCATAAGTCCTTCAAGCAGACATACGATTGGACGCTAAATAACTTTGCACAGAACTAGGAAAGTTTATTTCTGCAAATTCTGATGCAAGCTGACCTGTTCAACAATATCTGGCCTGATGTGCAGATGGGAAATTAACCTTTGGATTTTACATGTCTCTAAATATTGTAATATGGTTCTCAGATAAGAAAATATATTTAAATGCATATTTTAGGATGAAATAGGTTTAGGAAATAAGCACACTGAAATAAAAGCATGTTTACATATATATTTTTGATCAGAATAAGTATTTAAATATGAATTTTCATGCAGGTTTTTAAAGTGGCAGATGTATGCTGAAACAGGACAGGATAGACTTCTCAATGAGCACATGCAAAATTGAAGTGAGACAGAAATAGACTGATCAATCCCTAAACAACTTCAGTTAGTAACGTCTAGAGGATGTGGCAGAAGGTTAATAAGCCCACAATATATGTCTGATTTATTGCCCTCTCCTTAAAATACCTACCATAACAGAGTAATGCAGCATTGTTTCAATAAGGAATGAAAAGGTACCCTGACCACTGTCTAGCCTTCATATGCTCATGTTATCCTAAAGATACTTCAACCTAATTGTCAGTTTGTTTGATATTGAATAGCTGCTGCCTTACCATGTAAAGCTTGTTGTGACTTGCACACTAATCCTATTTCCTAGTGCTTCAATTCTAAAGGATCAGGTTTAAGAGTCTGGAGGGGGCATGATCTAACTATATTGTTGCTAGCAACCATTGCTAGTTCAGCAGCATCCTCACTGCTGCTGCTGCTGCTGCTGCTGCTGCTGCAGTATTTGTCAGCTCCTGTCAGGCAGCGATACTTACTTATACAAGGGAAGATATAAAAAGACTGTCCCATACCTCGTGTTCATTTAGCAACTGGAAGGTATACTGAAGCTTGGGAAAAGTCGCACATATCTTTTCAGAAAGTAGGAAACTGGGATGGCAGGGAGAGTTTTCCTGCCAGGGTAAGGATGATGCTTAACTTAAGAGGTACAAGTAGTTTTTGTGCTGCTGCAGCTAACAATGATAGACCTGTCAGGAATTTTGTCTGGTAAGAGGAATTTGCCGTTGAAGTTATACATGTATGTGTATTTCCCTCCCTCTTACTGACAAGATTGCAACTCCGGCCAGATACACAGTGACTCTAGGAGGGACATCTATCACTGTAAAGTACCTTCGTAAGCAAGGCTACATGTCCACACCACCTCTAGTCAAGGACTACATTCAGGATCGAATGGAAGAAACGAAAGAGCGACTGTCGGGGAAAATGGAGGAAACCAGAGACATGATTAGTGGCAAAATGGAAGAAACAAAAGAGAGGCTGACTGGGAAGATGGAAGAAACAAAAGAGAGGATAACAGAAAAGATACAAGAAACAAAAGATAAGGTTTCATTTATAAAAAAGAAAGAATAGGAAAATTGGCAGCAAAACCAAAGCATTCGTAACTCTTTAGCAAATGTGGAATGTATACACTTGCTGCTTTTTGTTTTTGCTTGTTTTAGATGTTTTGGGCTGATTAGAAAGTGCCAGTGATTTGAAAACTAAAACAATAACATCTAAGGCTCACACCCAACTTTAGAAAATTATTGCAATATTTTCAAGTGTTAAGATTTGGGACCATAGCTAGGTCCCAAAGTGGGGTTCTGTGGTCTGCCTAATTATGACCAACAGTCTTGTCTGGATCTTTGTGGAGAAAGAACAAAGTTATCTACACATCTGATTTGAGCTGACCTATTTGTCACTGTTAAGTGTCTTGGAAGCAATGTATGAGAATGTTTGGGTCATGTACACAAACGTATTTTGGAGATGGTGTCAATATTTGTAAATCATTTAATCATAATATTCTTAAATGATCAGGTAATTATAAAATATATATTACTGCTATATTCTTATAAACAGTTTACTGAATGGTGTATGAGAGAGACTGTAAAATGATACTAAACTTAATTGTATATTTCAAATGTGCAATTGGATTGATTATTCCACGGTTAGACTAAAAATGTCATGCCATCATTAAAAGTTTTGAAAATGGAGAAGATAAACCTACCTCTGCATATGAATAGTCATTTACATTTTCATCATTGTGTTTAAAGTAAAGACTGATAGATGCTGCTGCCTTTTACATTGAAGAATCCTAGAAAATTTTCACAAAACTTCAGCATTACTATACTGTTGAGTACTGTGGAGTAATCTAAAATTTACAGGTGTGATTCTTATGATTCCCATGTTGTTGTCATTTTCTATGGGTGGTAGACAGTTAAGTTTTACTCAGAGTAGACCCATTGAAATTAATGGCCCTGGCTTAGCCTTGTTCATTGGTTTAAGTGGGTCATCTCTGAGTATATCTTCATTGAATGCCATCCAAAGTTACCTGTTCTGTCTGAAGCATAACATGGCATTTCAGTTCTCCTATGGTTTTGTTTTTTAAAGCGCTTATAAGCTGGAATATAAAGGAGTACTGCATTGGAGTGGGAGATCCAGAAGCTCATGGTGCACCCTTTCAATCTCTTGTGTATGTATACCACTGCTTGTGCTGTGACTGGTGGAAAAAGGAGCCAGTGATAGGATTGCACCCAAAGCAGGAAACGTTTTTTGCAATCTGGTTACCTTTAAGCTATATGAAGGAAGATATGTATTTATCCGTCTATTTCTAGACTTGCTTCTTTTATTTCTGTCAAGTTACCAGAAAGCATCTGTAGAATTAACTTCATAAAGGCCCTCTTTCAGGGACATTGTGAGAGATGCTGCAAGATTGATGGCAGTCCAGGAGGCACCTGCAAAGTCCATTGCCAAAATGTGCTCTGACTACTTTTTCATGCTACTGATTTAAGGAATTGTTTTCTTTAATGCTTTCAGGTATAAGAGGGAAGCACTTACCAACAAACCATCTTGTGCAGAGCAATTAAGACTTTTGAGAGTTACACTATTACAGGGTGAGTCCTTTAAAAGATGCCCCGTGGATACAGAGTACCCATGTTCCACGGGACCTCTTTTAAAAGACTCACCCTGTATAAGAGTTCAAAGACAGTATTCTACAATGGTATAAATTTCTCCCCTCTTTACATGGTCAGTTTTCAATGGTGAGGCTGAACTTACTGCCACTTGTGTGTCCTAGACTGAGTTTGTTGAATCCATCTTCCAAGTGCTCACCATGCCTTTTTTCTTCCAAGGTATGTTTCCTTTGGTCCCAATTGTGCAGGATGAGCACCACTCAACACTACATGTTCATCCTGGCATTACTGTATTAGTTCAACTGAACTATCCAAAATACCCCTGATATGAATTTTTCTCCTTTCTCTCATCACATGGAAGATTCCCAGTGTCATTCTGGCAGCTGGCAATGAGGATTTTCTGTGTACATCAGGAAGAAAAATATGTGATAAAATAGGTAGTTGTATCCACCACCAGGTGGAATGCTCTTATAAGCATGCTTTGTGAATGGGACTGGATGCACGAGAAAGAAGACATTGCAGTTGGCTTTTTGTCTTCCCTTTGTCTTTCTTGTATATTTTAATTGAGTGAAAAGATTTTGGGAGAAAATGGCTATGGATAAAATATTCAAAAAGGTGGAGGTCAATATGGCATTAACATTTAGCACGCCAATTTTAAATTGCTTTAACTGCAGGTGTCAAACTGGGACCTCCCCTGTTGCAGAGATTTGAATCAGCAGCCATTTTCACAAAGTTTCTTAGCATATGTAATAAAGCTGAAAATAACAAAAGCAACATGAAAGCAAGGCACGTGGCCAGCATCGGGAGACGCAGGGAACTGTGACCATGGTTGTGTCCCTATATATTTGGGTCAAAAATAAGCAGCCCTAAAATAAGCAGCCCTAATGTTAGTCTGAATTCAAAGTGGGCACCTGCTTATTAATGAGATGTGGTTTACCTGGCCTTGTACCCTGATATGTATTGGCTTGCTTTTTCCAAGGTAGATGTGTGGATCTTGCTAGAGGAAAGCCCCAAAGGTTGATACTTAGAACAGCATACTTCAGAAAGTAGCACTGGGGTCATGAGGTCATCACAGCGTGCAAGGACAGCGTAGTCAAAAATAAGAGCCATGGCTGGAAGTGAAGTACCACCTTGGCCTTAAGCGCAATATTTATTTTATTTTTCCACAAAGAGCATGTTGGAGAGTTATGCTGTCGGATGTCAATTGCATGGATGTTAGCTTTCACCCTAGTACAGAGCTCGCCACTTTTACCTTTGCGTATATAATACACATAAAATAGTACAGGGGGAAATAGATTTCTAGGCTGCAGTCCTCTATTTCTGAACGACTTTCCCTTGCTTGTCTCTGTACTTTTAAGCCAAGTTTAAAAGAATATATTCTGGTTTAATGTCAGTCTATTTAAAATGAAACAATTCCATCCTCTTTCTTGAAATAAAATTTGTGTTTTGTTGTAGTGATAACACCTAGGGCTTAAAAATAATATTGGGGTGGGATGTCACGCTGGTGTAAATGGAAGCAGTATCTGCATGCTGCTGCTGTGCTTGATCATTCATTTCAGTGTGACTTTCCCTGGCTCTCTGTGCCAGTCACACTGAAGGAAGATGGCAAAACCACAATATTTGGTGAAATGTTCTGTTTCATCCGCTATCCAATTTATTCCTTGACAAGTTTGCCTTTTTCTTATATCCACTGTAGATGGATCTTGCTGGAATAAATTTTGCAAAGTACCATTATTAAAGTACTCATGGCACATCATTACTGTCTGTGGGTTCTTCTTGTGTCACTGGCTGAGAGGATCTGTAAGTTATAACTCCCTTTCACCGTCCTCCAATATGCTTTAAACATTCTGCTGATATAGATATAAATTGTGTGTAGTGTATGTTTTTGAAAAGCAATTATCTTTTAAATGATTTTTTTTTCATAACTTTTGTATCCTTACTGTGGAAATAATTGTGCTGAGACTTTTGCTTGGAGTTTGCAGAGATGTTATTCTAATTTTCCCTAAGCGCTAACGATACTCTTCTGAAAAATAAACTTTTGCTTGTGAAATGGTTGTAATATTAAATTGCATCACAACCATTCTCCACTTGGTCCCTAATAACTAGTTTGCTGTTACAAATTTTCTTTTGAATTGTTTTCTTTACCACTGTAATTATCTTTGTGACTCCCATCCAAAAGAGAAAACAGACAAATGGAGAAAGCTCCACTGGACGCAAGCCATTTGCTTCAAACACCTTGTGACCTCATGTATTCTATATGAATTACATAATTCAGTATGGGGGGAGGGAACTTGCTTCATAGCAAGAGCGCCAAACATCATGGCTTTTCATTCATTCTTTGGTGAAAGGGTTCTGTTTTAATACTTCAGTTAAGCACAAATCCATAATATTTCCCTCCAAATAACTGGTACTAATTCCAACAAATTTCTCCAGAACAGTATGGATCAGACTGTGCTATGTTATCTTCTCACCTGAATCAAAACATTCTGCGTAAAACGTTATGTGAAGGCATCTTTAGTGAAATAAATTTCTCAGCTGCTGGTGCCAGCAGTGATTCAGCTGAAGAGAGCATTATCAAGACTTGTTTTGTACAAATATCATGAAGTGTTTCCTGGCATATACCAAAGTGATCAATACTAGTTCAACCAGCAGAGCAATCCTAAGGTGGTAGGGGCTGGTGTAGTAGCAGAGCTCCTTTTCCATGCAGAGAGTAGGACACCTGCAGGATCAAACAGTTCTTCAGCCATCTTTTCTTGGAGCCTAGTCTTGTTCCTTTAATTTCTTAAACAAAATACTATAAAGAAAGTACTTTTTAGATGCACAAAAGTTTTTGTCACCATTTTTAGAATAAGTATTAAAACAGCATGAGACACTTTGGTATTTCAGCACTACTAGGTTGTCAAGTTTCTGTCTAACATAACTGTTATGAACAAACAAGCTTTGTAACAGGAGTATTTTACTGAGAAGGTTTCAGACTTTGGAAATGGTCAGATGTAAAGATCTCTCTGGGCAAGTTTTCATAAGTATACTGGTCTGAGGCTTAAATATCACATGATAGCAATTGCATAAATGCTTCCTCTGCCATATGATCAAGGGTCTGGAAACCAAGCCTTATGAGATGCATGATTGCATCTCTCATGTTGTTTCAGCCTGATGGAGATCCAGTCAACTTTCTATTACTGCACCTTGTATGTGAATTAGCATTTTCATAAATCCAGGACTAGTTTGGGTTTAAAATCGAAGCTTCCGTGCTTTGCAATACAACATCTGCTTAGAACTGGAACCTGAACAAGGCCCACAAAGTCAATAATTTATTCATCCATCATAGCCTATCCAGGTCACTCCCTGTGTCCCTAGAGTACCTGGGAATTCAACAGCCATGCTTACTTGGCATCTGATTTTATTTTAGCTTGGAAGCTACATCTCATGAACTTGCTGCCTGTTTCGCTGAAACAAGATGCTAGATAATGTGTGCACAGAATCTGCATGCAACAGACTCCCAGGTAACCTGATTGCATATTGGCATAGCCTTTGTGTTTTTTCCTCCTTTCTATGACTTTTCTGTCAGGTTTGTTTAATGTTCTGGTCTTCTGGTTATGTGTGATCCCTTTGGGTGGTTTGCTTAATAAAAATCAAGCTCTATCCTTCTGCATAAATCGTTTACTGTCACCCATAATAATAATTACAGAATCTTAATTACCTCTAGCAATTATGTGGCTAGTCTGATGAGGACAATTCTGTAAGTAGAAAGAACACATCTTGATTGTATAAGCCTGCAAGCAAGCCTGTAACATTGAGTTTGTTTCCTAGCCTGATTAATTGATGAGACAATCACAGGCGACTCTGTGCATTAATATAAACTTGGTTTGTTGTTTTTAAAGGGAATTGTCAGCTTTTTAAAAAAAGAAAAAAGAAAACATACAGTGTAGTGGTAGATTTTTATTAAGGGGATGTATTTGGACACGCAAATGTGACTAGAATAATAATAGATAATGGAGAACTTGTCCACCACAATGTAAGTAATGCAAGGTAGACAAAAGAAGTCAACAGTTTTCATTACTGATAACTATTCTCTAATGACTCTAGGATTGACTATAGCCAGGGTTAACACTGAGTGTGTGTGTGTGTGTGTGTGTGTGTGTGTGTGTGTGTGTTTTAAGGTGATGTCTTGGTTATATCAAGCAGTACCTTGGGGTAGGGGTAGCATTAGAGCAGGAATTGCCACATTGAGACTTGTAGTCCAACATTAACTGATGGGTTGCCCACATTAGCCATTCCTGCTTTCATATATTAAGATCTGGAGAGCAGAGAATATAGATGAGAAAGAATAACAAATCTGTTATACATTCAAAAGGAAAGAAACTAAATAAATAGGAGGCCAAACGTTAGTGGTGGACCAGAAGGCATTGTACAGATAGATTATAATGGTGCTTATCAATTATATTTCCATTTTTAAGAATAAATTTACAAGTATTTACCATTTTTACCCATCACAACTTAAAGCGGAAATTGATGGAGTACATTAATTTGACGTAGTAAATTTGGAATTGATTAGAGTTGTTGATTCACTCCAATCACCATTGGGACAACATCCCATCCCCAACCTCTGTTATGCAGGCCATAAATTTTCAGAAGTTTGAACGTCTTTCCACATGGAACATCTTGAGACTCCATGGAGGAACAGCTTCATGACATCCCTAGTTACAGATGCCCCTTCCCTGCATGGAAAGGGCCGTAGAGCATCAACTTTACATGCAGAAGGTTGCAGCTTCAGTCCCAGGCTTCTATGGGTAGGGCTGAAACATCTCCTGGAGAGCCACTACTAGTCAGACTAGACAACACTGTGGTTGCTGGAGGTGGTGGCGGCTATGCTCCGCTTCCACAGTTGGAGTAAGTCATGCTGAAAGCCAGTTGCTGGAAAGCATGCTCTGATATTACTTGGAGATTCCCTACAGGCATCTGGTTGGTCACATTGAGAACAGGATGCTAGACTAGCTGGCTCGAGCCAGCAGGCTCTTATATGTTATGTATCCTGTTAGGTGTTTGTTGGAAGATCCTTTGAATACCTTGCTCTTTTGTAATCTGGCAGTGGGTTGATGCTGTGGTCTTAGGTGCTAGTGCAGACATCCCCTACCTTCAGCCCTCCAGATGTTTTGGACTACAATTCCCATCATCCCTGACCACTGGTCCTGTTAGCTAGGGATCATGGGAGTTGTAGGCCAAAACATCTGGAGTGTTGCACGTTGGGTATGCCTGTGCTAGTGCTATCTGATATTAGTTTAGCTAGCAAGGAGGCTGGAGAATTTTTAGCCATGTCATTCACATTTAGAAATTCTCTCCCCAGAGCATTTCACTCCATACTGGCTTTCAGAAAATTTGTGAACAAATAAACCTTTTGTATGGGTGTGCACTTGGATATTGATCATTGTCTTGCAATAGGTCATGGTGGTTTTTTAGCCTGCCGTGGTGTTCTAACAATTAGACTGCTATGGTTGTTGTATGGCTTCTGGTTTTATTGATGTGTTTAACTGGCTGGTTTATTGATTGTTGTAATGCCATGTTTGCTACCATAAGGGCACATTTTGGGGCCACGTGTGGGCTATAAATTTCAAACATGAATAAATAAAGATAAATCAGCCCAACCTTAAGAATTGCTAGCCTCAAGCATAGGAACTTGTAGGCACCAGCGATGAGACCTGCTCCACAGACTGTGTCTTAAGAAAAGCACTAACAGCTAGAAGTGGGTATCCCATGACAATGCAGTAAGGGGTGTGGAGAAGAAGGTGCAAGTAGAAGACCATGCTCAAGTGCATCATGCTTTTGAGGAGGACTTAGCAGATTTGAAGCCTTGTTGCTGCTGCTCCTACAGTGTGCATCAGCCAGAGCATTAAAGCTGCCACAATAAGTGAGGTTTACTTTCCAATTGGTAAATGGGCTGCAATAAGATTTTGACTTTGAAAAGTGCACATATCCCAGTTGGCAACCCAGTTTGCAACTAAAGGGCTTGATTTTAAAAATTATGTAATCCCATTCATGCCAATGAGCTCAAATCACATTAAATCCAAATCCCCTGCCTTAACCGAAGTGTCGATTGGTCCTAGCTACTTCAGTGACAACTAAATAGCCTTAAATCTGAGTACTTTGATTTAATTAGGTTGGGAATCCCATGAGAGACACTTATTTTGCTGGACTCGTTTTCTGGTTATCAAACAAGAGAACAACAGAATGACCATTCCCTGGGCACTTTGAGGATAACTTGTTAAAGAGAGATATATTTATTTTTTAAGACTTTTGGAATCACATTGTTATCCATGCTGAGCAGTGGCGCAGTGTGCCCTGATCCTCAGTCTCTGAAGCATTTCAAGCCTGGGAATGTCACATTTACCATGAATGGATAGGGGAAGGATGTACACCCACACCCACACCCACACCCACACCCACACCCACACCCACAAACAGGGTGGGGGGAAAGAATCTTTTCCGTAGTGAGAAGAATAAAACTGGTTTCTTTTCTCTTTTTTCCTTGCTAAGAGATTCCTGCTGTGTAGGGTTAAATGTAGGTCAAGCTGTCTGAGCTTGTGTCTGCGATCTGCAGCACACTCAACACTAGATTAAATTGGGATTTTCCACTTACTCAACTGTCAATCTCCGTAATATCGGTAAAAGTTAAATTAATCAGGAGTGAGCAGGGCCTGGCTCTCAAGGGGGCTTCTTGAGCTCCGGGGTGTTGCTTAGGCTTGTTGCAGGGAGGGGAAAAGATATGGCTTCTGTCACTAAGATACTGCTGTGTTCTGGCTGTTTGCCTAGAAGCTTCAGAATCTCAGAGAGAAAGAAAAAATGTGCCGTTGTTAACACAAATCAGCAGAGCTGTTGGTTTTTCTTTCTAAGCACTAATGCCACACAATTTGCATAAGAGGCCCACACAAAAAATGCCCATTTGTGTTCTCTTGGATAAATCAGGTTGCACTGCTTTCTTAACGTTTGCTTTGTCCTGTAGTGTTGACATGTCTAAACACAATAATGTAAGAACCTGTCTTATGCAGAATTAAGCCCATTGGTCCATCTACTTCAGTATTGCTATTATCTTTATTCCCAAAACAGCTTATTTACCAAGCACAATGGAAAACTGAGCTGGGGAAGGAGATTCACCCATTACAAGTAATTATACCTCTATTCATTCCTCTTCTATTCCTTTGCACAAGGGCCTTGAAAAGCATCAGGGAACTCCCTGATGTATTATGAGGGGGCTTCCTCTGCTCCTTTGCAACTGACAGTAGTTCAGAACCTGTCTTTTCTTATGTCACCACATGTCAGATATCCTGTTTAGGTTTGCGGAGACCTTTTAAAGCAGCCTAGCATAAGACTAGATTTGCTTTCTGCTGTTGTTGTTTGCAGGGTTGGTATATTTCAGAGGAAATTCTGAAATACTCTGATGTGTGGACCCACAGAGTAAGGTTAAATTTTGAGGTATGGGGTTTCCTTGAGGTACTGAGTGCAGCTCAGCTCAATCCACTCCGCTGCCAAATATACTGTCTCCCTCTGGTAATGAGCTGTTCTAAGCCATTTTTGTATAACATACAATGAGGATGAGTTCAATGCCATATAGAAAATATTGTGCCAGTCTGTGGATTAAACTCTGCTGGAAATATGTCCTTCCCTCTTCCCATCTGAAAGTGGGAGAAGTTCAAAGAGCCAGTGTGGGATACTGGTTAAAGTGTTGGACTGGGAGCTGGGAGACAGACCCCAGTGAGCTTCATGGCTGATTTTGTCTCTTAGCCCAAGCTCATTCACAGAGTTGTGAGGATAAAATGGGGAGTGAGGATGCCATGTATGTCACCTTGAGTTTCTTGAAGGAAAGGGTGGGATATAAATGTAATAAGTAAAAAGTCTTAGGTATGTAAGATTGTATACTCTGGAATATTATACAGATGCACTATACAGTGGTACCTCGGTTTACGAACTTAATCCGTTCCAGAAGTCTGTTCTTAAACTGAGGCGCGCTTTCCCTAATGAGGCCTCCCACCGCCAGTGCCCTTCCACCATTTGGCTTCCGTTCTTAGAACGAGGAAAAGTTCGCAAACCAGGACACTACTTCTGGTTTTGCAGAGTTCGTAAACTGAATAGTTCATAAACAGGGCTGTTTTTAAACCGAGATACCACTGTAATCCCCATTGCTGGCCAAGACCAATTGGGCTAACTTAAACTAATAACCATAATCCTTGGATTTATAAAGCAGAAAAAGCATCAAACAAAATAAAAATATGTCCTGGCTTCTTAATGGAGTGTAAATGAGGTCATTTCAGGAGATGATACAGGAAGCAGGGTTTCTTTTTAACTGCACATTTTAATTAGAACTCATTCAAAGCACAGCAGATAAAAAAAAAATGTGATAATGAAAAAGAAGCCTAATTAATTTTTTGTCCAAGCAGCAAAGTCTCAGAAAGAGAGCATTAGCTAGAAAAGGGATTATTATTATTATTTTTAAAAATCAATACGTTTGGGAGGCTGAAAGCGAACCCTGAACATTCTACCACATAATAGCAGACAGATACTGGATTCAACTTCCAACAGGAAACCACCTATGGAGATGAGAGTGACCCTGTCTATAGCTGGTTGACAGGCAATGATTTCAGGAGGCACAGTCAAATGGAAGCCATATTTTCAAACAAATATAATTACAGTGAAAAGCAGATTGGGAGAAAGATCAAAGCAGTCTCAGAAATGAAACTGTGTACATTTGACTGGTGCATTGGGGATTTGGGACCAGGGTTAAAAAAACAAACTTAGCTTTTATCTTCTTTAGTGGAATCTATAAAATGAAGCTTTGGGGGACAGGGAGAAGAAATCAACTCTCTCAAAAGTGTTGTTGGAAGATACACCCAGAGGATTCAGTAAAAGTAGGTTTGGATTTATTTAATTTTTATAGTAAATTTTTAAAAAGTTAAGTTTAAAACCAATGAGTCTTATATGACTAAACTGTCGCACTAGCAGAAACCAGCAGAACTAGCATAGTTAGACCTCCCCCCCCCCAAAGATCTGCTCTGGAGGGTGGAGAGAAGCCCCAAAACACCACACAGTGTGGGAGGGGAAGGAGATTATGCTGTTGGAACAAGCAGTTTATTGCCCAAGGAAACACTCTTCTTATGTTTTTTTCCAATCAGCCTATCTGGGCATGCCCTGATATTAATCCATTTTGCTGTAGTTATCACTTTTTGCTACAGTTTGACAATTTTTACAGGCTCCTCCCCCTCCCAACATACATGAACTCAATATGAGCTATAGCAGGAAGCAAATTCACTGCATCCAAAACAAATTTACAGCCTAGAATCCCGAGACCTGTAGTTTCCTTTTCATAGAGCTACACAGTTCCCAGCACACTTAACAAAACTTCCCCATCTTTGGGGGATGTCATGGGTTTTAAATGTATGTTGCATTTCCAGAGTATATTCAAGCATCTGTAACATTGTTAGGCTTCCCGCCCCCTTATTTTAGAGCATCATCTGTTTGAGAAAAGAAAAAACTGAACAAGAGACCAATTAACATCTTGATTTTTTAATAGCTTTGTTCTGTGGTTTGACCACAGCTCCTTAAGAACAAGCATAAAATCTGTATTTAAAACTAACAACAGCACTTAGAGCAACATTTTCCTTTAAAAGTATTGCAATAACAGACCTTAGGTCTAAAAACTAGAACATCACCATTTGCTCAGTTAAAAGGAGGCAGGTACACAACTGCTGAAATCTTTTTCTGCATATAACTGGAAGTGACATTAGAAATTAAGCAGCAAATTGAGGTTAAAGGGAACAACAGAAGCTTAAAGCAAGTTAAGATTCCTTGTAGTTTCACATGAACCACTACCAATAAGTTTGAATAAAAACCACTTTTTTATTTTCCCCCAGATACCTTTTTAAAAGTTTAAATGAAAGACTAAATATTGTAGATAGTGCTGTATTATTTGTATTTTTGGAATAACTTCAAAGAAAATGAACACACACAAACAACTGAGGCAGACATAAGAGCAGAACATATGACCCAGTTTGGAAAGCAACAAATCATATGCACCTTATTGTGTAACACAGATTATAGGCTGGAAAATTAACACTAAAATAATAATAAAATGTACTGAAAGCAGGCATGAATGCAGCAGTAAATTCAGTATCTAATAGCCAAGTTAGTGTGCAAACAATAGAAACATTTGCTATTTGAAGACCAAGGTCTCTGGTAATGTGTAAATTGCTTTAGTACTGCATGTAAAGAAAATAGTTACTCTGATAAAGTCTGTTTTAATTTTTGCCGTCTTAACATGCCTTTGAGCTCTTGTTCCAGAGGGAAAGTGTTTGGTTGTATGCAGGTTGTAGTGGGGTGGGGGGCTAAAGTTTGATTTAAAATGATAGGTATCTAATAAGTGGCAAAGTCTGAACGGAGCTCCAGGTCTACTTGACAGGTTTTTATCATATCTTTCCTCACTGCAGGTTCAAAGCAGATTGATTATTTTTAAAGAGAAGGGTTTTGAGGGTTTGGGGGTGTTGGTTTTTTTTGGTCCAATGGGTATAAAACATTTTGTTATTGCAATTTTCAACCTGCATGCTAAATACCACCCTGCACACAGTTCACTAACATGCAAGGTTTCATCTACTCTGGAGAACATCACAATAGCGCAGAGCGAGCAAGGAAATGGTCAGCACAACAAAAGTTTAAAAGGTTAGCACTCCATCTCCCAACCAAATGAACAAACAATATTTAAAACGTGCACACAAGTTTTTGGGAGGCTACTTAAAAATATCTAGTGTGGGTGTGGAGGTGGAAGAACAGAACAGATGGCAAAAATATGAAAGCGCCACAAACACCACAGTACTTGAGAATGAGGAAAGCAATTAGTATCCTGGTACAGGATAGAAGTATATATTTCCTAGAAGGATATCAACAAGCAAAACTGCAGGCCTGGTACAGAAGTAACGATATGCTAGTAAGAGCTTAGCGAAGAACACATTTCTGAACTTGTTTGGCCTTGTTGACCTCCACTGTGAAAGACAATGCAGACTGCTTCTCAGATTTGGATCAGGCCTCCAGCAATGATCTAGATAATGATTGCTGACAAGGGCAGCCAAACAAAAAAAAAACTTTTTAACCACAGCCTTTGAAAGCCACAATGTCTCCTGAGAACACAGCCACCACGAGACATGGAGGACTTCTCTTCATTCCTGTAAGTTAAGTCAACAAAGGTGTGGTCAAGCATCAATTTGTGGTCCAGCTTTGCTGGGGGTGGGCTAGAAGAGACCGACTAGGATAGTTCTGTTGAGTTTAACCTGAAAGGCATCCACATCATCACCATGTCACTCAAGAGGAGGAAAACATAGACTTGTTAGAGGAACAAATTTCACACTCTTGAGTAACAAGGTCATTCTGAACCTGTGAACCAACAAGGATATTGAAAAGGGTTCCTTTAAAAAAGAAAGAAAAATAATTACAATATTCTGCTGTCTTCAACACTAAAAACCTGCCTTAGTTTTTTCTGAGGTATTTGCTTTGGCTAATAAGCCTAAGCTCCAGAAGCAGGATACAGTGCAGACAGATGGTGAACTTCTACTGCCAAGGCAACCTTGCTGAGCACAGCACCTGCCACACCAAACAATATTTTCCTTGTTCTCATCAAGGGTCTAAGTCCTGTCTCATTATCCAAATTAAAAACAAAGTCGCAAAAGCAAAAAAAATAAAAAATGCAATAGACTCTTTCATAAGAAAAGAAACAAAAAAATCCATTGGCCAGAAAAAGAGGTCTTGCAAGGAAAGTAGCTTGCATCCTTCAAAAGTCACCATAACGTCAAGCATTCCCAAGTTCAACCTGCAATGGGCAACCAGAACCTTTTAAAATCTTGCCTGTCTCTCACACACACACACTGGATGGACAAGTTGGGAAGACACATCAAGATGGCAGTGCTTGTGTTCACTAAAATGAAAAGTGCATGAAAGTTTGTGCAGTGAAGAACCTGCAAAATTCTGCTATTTTTGTGGGAGGGTAGCAGCAGTATGTGTTATTCCTTATATCACTTGGGTTATAAGGACTGGATAGCAAGTCTTGTATCACAGTGATCAGCACATTCCTACTGCAAAGGAAAGATGTGCAGGGAACACCAATTCACCCCCCTTAAGATCACTGCCTGGACCACACACTAAATCTAAAATGGCATAAAAAAAAATCCTGCTCCTGTGAAACAAAAATGCTTGTCCATCTTACATTTTGAAGGGTGGTTTGGAATTAAGTTCCTACTTTAACCAAATCTTATTTTAAAATGTTGGCATTTCAAATATAGGTGTTCTTAGGATTCAGCCCATCTCTAGGTTGATCGTGTCATAAATAACAAAAAGAAGCCAAGGCTGGTCTAATCTCATAACAAGTAAAGCAACAAGGAAAAATCAGCAGCTAGCTACAACGTTAAGTATTTATGCATTTAAAGTGACACACGCAAACACCACTCACAAGTGACTCCTTACAGCAGAGATGCATCAAGCAACCAATTATCATCAACAGGCTAATAATCAAAAGTGGTTTGTTCAAACTTTTTTTCCCTTATAGTACTTTGATATTTAATAGGAAAATAAAAATACATGGGACTTCCCGTCCTTTGTATGCATTCTTTTGCAAATTCTTACAAAAAAGGACGAAGCACATAAGTAGGCATTCACAAGTTCTATGCCTTTTTGTGTTTAAACAGTTATCTTCTATACATTATGTTACAATATTAACAATGGGTTTTGTTTCATTTTGTTTTTCTACCCATTGGGTAGGATATGTGCATAATATATTCATGCATACAGCACTCTTAAAAACCAAAATTGAAGAGACGGATGACCAAAAAAAGCACCATTTTCAGTGAGGCACAACAAAGCTGGGAGAACAGGCTCGAATCAAAGGATCATTCAAGTCACTGGGAATGTTTCTACTGATTTCAATGGCCTTTGAAGTTTCAAGCCTAGAGAGTGCAAGGGGGATGTTCCTGAACTTGAGGCACCTTAGTTGCTTATGAACTATAATCATGCATACCTCCAAATGATATATTTTATACACACAGTCATATCCCTTTCGTAACGTATGGGACAAACACAGACAAAATATTTATTTATTTGAAGGGCAAAGAGATGGGGTGGGGAGGGAAATGGAAATGAGATCCTAGCACATACCATGTTGTATCCAAACAAAGAACCTCACATACCAACTCTACTTAAAGCAGCAGCAGCAGCAATACCGCAACAACCAGCCTGATCCTACACAAAATTACATGAAATTAAACCCATACCCATTTCAATGGAACAGACTTCCATGAATACAAATGGATTACTCAACAGCCATCACTGTCAACACACACGTTTGGTGGGACTGGAATAAAAGATTTTCCCCTAGCCCAATGGACAGTTTTCTAGCATTAAAAGGGAGCTAGAGAATGACAAAAGGATCATTCAGTGCACTGGATTCCGAACCACCAAAATTCATGTAAGCTGGGGAAAATATTTGTGTTTGGTCTTGTTTAAGACATGTTCCAACTAGTCTCAGCACTTCCATTTGTTCTTCAGAACAGAAAGAAGCAATAAAAGACAGTATGAGAACTTTCACCAATATATTTGTAGTTCTAACATTTGACACTGGTGGTTGTCATCACTGTAGTATTATCAGAAAAAAATTAAACCAGGCAAATGAATCACCTAAAAAAGTAAAGCCACTTTCAAAACTGGCATTCAAAAGGCAATTTACCATACACACCACTGACTTCAGCAGGAGTATGTTCAAATAAAGTAGTGAGTAAGCCTGTCTATTATGGAAAGTCCGTAAGTGAAATGGCTAGTTTGGCCATAAAGTATACCTTTTCACTACAAGTCAATACTTGGATAATCCGATTACCTTCAGAGTGCTTTTAAGAGTATGCCCCTCGGGTGCCAGGGATGGAGGGTACAATTCAGTGTAAAAAAATAAAAAATCTTATTTTGGCAAATGATTGGTGGTTCCTTTGTCAACATAACTGAAGAATATAACTGTCATTGTCGTCTTATACCTTGTCACAGAAAACTCACTTGTTTTAAGCCATTGGGGTCATCCAAATTGCAAGCATCAGTCTCCATATAGGGGCCTCTTTATTTTTAAGGAACACTTGTTTGACATAGTCCCCAAAGCCCGTAGCAAGCACTTTTCCAATATATACTAAGTAGCCTATCCATCAAGGAAAATGTATATGAATGAGCCCTGTCTCTAGGAAGACTTGGAACAACAACAATAGCATTCTATTAATTAGAGTTAATTTAGGAAGGGAAATCTTCCATGGAGTTCTACAAAACAAGAAAAAGTAAGCCTTGCTTGATGGCCTTAGCCATATATATTTTCAAATCCAATTCTAAGCACTATTAGCAGTAGAAACTACGTGGCAGCCACAGACTTCCCCCAAGGATCATACCAGAGTACAAGAAGAAATTACTTTTGCCATGTCTCCATTCAAAGAATGGGAGGAAAACTGCATTCTTCCTAGCCAAATCTAGACAGACACATACACAAAGGTGCACATACAGGTAGGGGGAGGCAGACTTTTGAGAAAGAAAATAATGGATTTAACAGAATTTTTTAGTAATATTCGCTGACAAGCAAACAGTGAAATGAAGGCAAAGAGTGGATTTTTAAAAAAGAAAAACCTTTGCTCATTTTTCTTTAGGAAGGTAACGATCCAAATTAAAAAGCAAGTATTGACCAAACTACACCCACAGACAAGGTAGTGTTTGTGTGGTGTTGCTGATTCTGCTTCCATAGGTTCAAAAGGATGCTTTTCTACTTGCATCAATCCAAAAGTAGTCCTGGACAGGACACTTGCAAAGAAGAGAGATATTGGATGGAATGAACGTTCTCGCACATACGCCTGGGTGGGGTAGCAAGAAATATTAAAAAGGACCCCTGGACGGTTAAGTCCAGTCAAAGGCGACTATGGGGTTGCAGTGCTCATCTCACTTTCAGGCCGAGGGAGCCGGCGTTTGTCCACAGACAGCTTTCCAGGTCGTGTGGCCACATGACTAAACTGCTTCTGGCACAAATGAACACCGTGACAGAAACCAGAGTGCACAGAAACGCCATTTACCTTCTTGCAGCAGAAGTGCTTCATTATCTACTTGGCACTGGCGTGCTTTCAAACTGCTAGGTTGACAGAAGCTGGGACAAAGCAATGGGAGCTCACCACCATCAAGCAGATTCAAACCACTGACCTTCCGATCAGGAAGCCCAAGAGACCCAGTTGTTTAGACCACAGCGCCACTCGTGTCCCAGCAAGAAATATATGAACAAGAAGAACATATGAAAAGAAGAAATAACTAGACGTAATCACCTGACCAAATACTTGTTGCATTCTCGTGACAAACACTTCTCCCTTTTACCAGCTCCTCTCAAATGTGTAGCTCTAAAGGCAAAAAGGCTTAATTAGTTGATTTATACCATTCAAAAAATCGATACCAAATCTCTGGAATAGTACTGAAAAAGTTTCTAAAATCTGAATAGACAAGATATTCAATGAATCTACAAAAGCAAATATTGAAGTGATATATAGAAATTCCATTGGCTTCACTAAACTGCCATTTGGAAGTTATGTCAAGATAACACCTTGAACAATTGTGTGCACTGCACATCATTTTAGAGACTTTTTTTTAAACTGAGTTAAGTGTTCTAATATTTTCAAGGGGTTCCGCCACCACTACCACCTCCATGCCTATAAAGCAAAGGTAGCATTGTTTCACAACGAGGTTTTCCTCCAAATTAAAAAGATATATAAATGAAGGTTATTTTTTTACTAAAGCTATCCAAAAGTTGGAATATAAGAGATGTTGTAGCAAGGGGTTTGATTTGTATGGGGGGAGGAAACACCTCTGCCTCCCTAGTTTAAAAGCACAGATATTATGATTCTGTGTCATACATTACACAGCCACAAGAACAAAAATAAATTATAGTGTGATAACACAATATTTTCAGAACAGCAAAGTGATCTGGGTTTTTTCTTGGCCAAGGAGCATGCAGTTAACTGAACAGTATGATATCTCTTGGACATATGAAACTGCAGGGGCAGTTTTGAGTTTCTGCATGCATGATGTTTCAAAACAAGAAAACAGAATTTCTAGCAGTCATGCTATGGTGCAGCTTCAGTGGACCGAAGACTTACTGCATCCTTTTTTTAAAAAAAATAATATTTATTAGCTGTTTAAAAATTACAAAAAGAAAGAAAAAGAATTAAACAAAACAATACAGTACAACGAAGACTTACTGCATCCTGATGACACCACCTGCCCCTGTTGATTTAGCATTATCATGCCAAAACAAGAAAAGTGGTACCAACCAGAAACAATATCTGCTTGTTGCACATTATAAGTCCCTGTTCTGGAATGTGTCCACTGAGCTGATGCTCAAGACTGCCATTTTGATTAGCAAGAATAAATGTGAAGACTGGTAAAGCTCCTGTGTGGTTTGCATATGTTAGTATCACTCCAAACCCGCAAATCTAGATGCATCTTTAAATGCTCTACATACAACTCATTGTGCAAAGTGGTGTGAGGTTATGGTATACAAGGAATGCCCCTATTTCATAAACATATCCAATCAGTATTTTGTGTAAAGGAATTGGAAGACACAACAGATGTAACTTAATTTCATGCCCAACACCAAACAAGTAGGAATGAAGCCCTGAAAATGTACATGGAGTGCAATGAAATAAGTAGCTCCCATTGGTACTTTCTTATAACAACTTTCACTTTTAAACTGCACAATTAAAAGTCCTAAAACAACAACTTAAATTTAGGCTAAATTATCTTACCACTTTAAGCCCCTCAGTTCACCATTTTCACAAGTGAAGAACTTGAGAGCTAGTTCTGAGCTAGAATTCTTCTAGAGTTCTCAATAGGAATCGCCACATAAACCTTTATCATTTCCTTCCTAGGAAGAGGCATTTATAACATTTTAAATAGGGATCCCATATATGCAGGCCTTGAATAAAGTCTGTTAATACTAGTGAATTTCTCTCTCCACCACAGGAAAAAGGGAAGATAACACTGCAAATTCTGAAAGAACTAGATTTAGATACAATTGATTTTCAAAACCAATCGAAGAATGCTGCAAAATAGTTTAATCTGTACCAAACTAAAAGCAATTTAAAAAGTCAAGTGTTCTTTGATTGTACATGGTCTCAAGCCCTAGTTGAAAGAAGCTTGAGAGGTGAAAAAGGAAACTATTTTTTGCATTATTCTCCTGCATAACACCTGATGTTTGGGGGACTGCCACACACTAACAGAAAAATGACAAGGGATAATCCTCAAAGTTGGGTTTAAATCCCCTCTTGCATATAGTCTACAAAAAAATGGAGCAGCCAGTTTCCACACATCCCTTCTGTCATAGGTTGGTTTGAGCATTGTGTGTGTCTCTATAAAGAGAAGATGCTCCCTTTTGAATGATGCTAAACATGAAAAGGTTTGGGACCTTGATTTTGTGGTCTATACACACTTTGCATGTTTCATATTGCTAGCCTTCCGGCAAGACAAGCCCTATGCCGACACAGAGACAGCCACTTCAAGCAGCTGATTTTGGATGAACTGAAAGGGCAACAAACTGTCTGTGTGCTTTTAATGTTAAGGAGAGAGACTACCTCAGATATCAAAATAATCTTGACCAGCTTTTGCTATTATTTGCCAAGACTTGGGTACAATATTTGGGAGCAGGCCTCTGTAGTGCTTGTCTGAGGCCGGGGGTGGGAGTCTTGTTGGAATAAAGTTATAAACTCAAACAGTGTAGGTCCAGCAGGCTGCTGGTGAGCTGCTGGTGAGCCCCCCCCCAAACCCGAGGCCTGGGGCAAATGTATCTTGCCCCCCCTCCCCACTACATGGGCCTGCTTGGGAGGGCACTTGTTTTCAGATGTAGAGTTGATGAGATTTTCAGCTTAGAACTGATTTTTTAAAGTCATCCTGCACCAAGTCAGGATTTGTTTTGATTTAAGAAATTATCTTGCATTTTAAACATAGCGACCCACCCCTTGACATCCCTTCCCACCTCATTCAAGAATATCTGCCCCCCCCAAAAAAAAGAATCCATGCCACATTAAGTCTTGTCCTGAAGCAAGTACAAAGGATGCACAAAGAAGCACATTAGAATTTACGCACTTCTAAGCTCACTAGCAATTCTCATCCAAGATGCTAAACAAACTTTGTTCTCATTAATGAACCTGGGATCAAATTCATTATGTCAGGAATGCCCTTGCAGGTGCGAAAAAGGACAGCAACAAAGGAGAAACGTCTCAATACTCATAGATGCAGCAAAGGAAAAAGAAAGAACCCAACAGCCAGCCAAATAGAGACTGTCCCAGCTCAGGACGACATTAATGTGGTCTCATATATTTAAGTTGGAGATTATGTAAGTATAAAGGAGAAAGATGTTTCAGCCTTGATGCTGCTTAGACACTTAACGATGGGCCATCTCATGGGTAAGCATCTGCTCATGAATATGCATCTATGTTTAAGCCCTCACGCCAAATGCATGAACGATGTAGAGCTTTCTGAAATAATAAAACCTTTGAATAAACACAGGAAATCGGGAGAGCTCAGGAACTTGTGGCAGCCACCTAGAAATAATCCTAACCCTCTGCAGATCAGTGCTTAAACACTAGACCAAATCCAACAGCATTACCTTTTATGGAATACATTCTTGGCAAAGCAGGGAGGAAATTTGCAGTCCAGGTGATCTAATGCCAACACCTACTTGCCCATTGGTTGATCCAATAAGTACCAGTTTGTCAGCTGAGTTCCAATTAACGACTGCTGAAATGCAAAGACCTTAGAGGTTTGAATAAATTATCAGATCATACAACAGGAGAAACTTTCTACAGATGCAAACTAATTTAACACATGTGCAAACTTTAAATCCAAATTATAATATAAAGGTATGCCCCATCTCTAACCATTTAATTCTGTAATATTAAGTTCAGAAACGTCTCACTTGGAAATCACATTAGGCAGGAGCTGAAGAACAGCTGGTCATTTAGTCTCACTGAACAGAGTCCAGTGGATATTATTAAATGGATACTACTAAATCACCTTATAAGCTTATCTCCCTTGAAAGGAACAGCATTCACAAAAAGCAAGAACTTCAATATAGCCGACTTGTAGTGGCTGTTCACACAACTAAGCTATCACGAGATATTTAGTTAACACGTGACAGACAGAGGTATGCAAGTCAGCCCCGCTTACTTAGATGAGAAAAAGAGCTTTTAAATCATGGCTACTTTAGGACAATGAGGAAGTGGGCTCTGGTCAGCTCACAAAAAGCTTCTGTGGTTTTAGATTATTAGCTAGACTGTCCCTCAAGCTAGTCATCAAGTTCACAAGCCACCTTAGATTAATGAAAGCATATTTATACAGAGAAAACATCTAAAGCACAGATACACCACACATGCTGATTTGGCATAAAAACTCTGCATAGATCAGAGACTCCGTTCGGCAATCAGGTTTCAATCTTAAATTCCTTTAGTTTGTGAAGTTCAACAGAAATCCAAACTTCATCAAGCTGAGCAAGGGCTACAGTGCAGGTCATTACAATAGTTGGTGCACCTGTCAGCTGTTTGAGTTTGCAAAATGGTGCCCTTAACGACTATATAAAAGGGAGACTTCCAAGGGAAATCTTTGCCATGCAGCTAAAACTCTCTCAGGAATATCAAAATTTAAGACGCTTTCTTTTAAAGTTCATTTGTTAACTGCATTTGAAGTACCTGTTTGTGCTTTGTGTGTGCTTTGTTTTCACAACCAGTCCCCTTTGGAATACCTTCCAATTTCATTTGCAACACAGGTGATCAATCACAGAATGAAATACAAATTCACTGGGATGCCTTAGGCTGCATTTTCTTTAAAAAAATAATTATATATATGGTACAGTTCTAAATGATTTTCAAAAACATGACACAGCATGATCCTAAAAACAAGTTTACACAACTGTTTGCACACTCGACATAAACCAGTTCAGATCAGTGCATGAAGACATGATTAACCAATTACAAAACCGATTAACTCAGATTCCCAAACAATTCCCCATAGCATTCTAATGGTGCAAGCTCTGCAAACAACCACTTTAGCATTGTCAAACTAGCAAAAGAAATGGAAGCTACTAGGGAAAGGGCCTTACAGAGGTCTGATCTAGCACACAAAAGATAATAGGAAAAGCACAACAAAAGTGCAATTTAACAGCAAAAAGTCATAATGTATGTTTAAACCATTTATTGTAGGATGCCAGGCTATGCAACTGATTATGGGCTCCAGTGAAGATAAAAATCTGCAGAAGCTTTAGGTAACAAGGACACTGCATTATTTTTTTTTTTAAGAGAGGGGGACAAGCAATATAGATTTAGTAATAATCACACACAAAAAGGTAAATGCATCTGGCATTTTTATCTGCTTCTAGTTAAACAAATGGCTTATAGCAAAAACCACCTAAAGGAAACGTCTGTAATTTCACATTTGCTTTCTTCCACTCATAAATTTCTAAGACAACTTGCCAATGTCCCGTTTGAATGCAAAAATTATTGCAAAGGGTAACATGTTAAGATGTCTTTTGCTGTTTATTTATTTATGGGAAATGGTAAAAGATCTGATTAAATCAAAGTCCCCTTTCAATGATTAATCAACAGAAGCCTAGACAAATTTCTGAAGAGGGTTCCCAGGGGCTAATCATTATTCCACAGGTGAAAAGACAACATATAGAAGAACTTCATGTAAAACAGTTCTCATATAGTGCAAATTTAATACACTTGTATCACAACACAAATTAACTCCTCGTATTCATCTAGGTTTTTCCCTAACTTTATACCTTGGCACACAAAACAGAAATGCTGAGTCAGATAAAAAATTCACACTTCTGGGAGGGCGGGGTAAGGATAGCAAACTGGCCAATTTTGCCCCCATTTAACTAGTAACCCTTTCTTGTCCTCTTCTTTTAGCCATTCACTCAATATAAAACTGGCTGTGTAAGCCATATTTCTGTGCTAAGTTACCTCTTATAATTAAATAAATTCAAATAGTTTATTTAAAATAATAATAATATATTCCCCCACCCACCCCCAAAAAGAAAAGAAAAGTAGAACACTGCTCATGGCCAAACTGAATGGAAGGTTGTAGTTGTTTCAAACCACTTCTCATGCAATTCCCCTGAAAGGAATCAGAAACAACAGCTTTGCACGTTTGGTTTTACGAAACTGCATCACATGAAACTTAAAACAATATTGTGCACAGGGGCATAGAAACTTCTACCATGCTCCTGCTTGATTCTTCCATCTCTCTTCAAGTGCATATGGAAAAGGAAACTAGACAAGGTTTCCTGGTTTCCTGTCTTTGCCTTTAATTGGGACTATTGTGCTCTCCGAATTGTTCTGTTGAAACTGAAGTCTGCTCCCCCTATGTGACGAAGGAGGGGCGTTGCTTTGCTGGTGATGGAAAAAAGAGGAACCTGGGTAATGCCCCATGACCTCACTGTAAGTCGGGGGTGGTCCTTCCATCCTTCCATTACTGCTATAATTGGTTGCACTTATGCCCGAATTGCTGCTTGGTGGGCACGGGCCCCCATTGTACATTGAAATGTCTATCAAGTCGCTGTCAAATATAGTTCTGTTGGGTGGTGCCCTCACAGATTCTCTGTTGAGTTCCATCTGTTGTTCTGGGTCCCGAAGCTGCAGAGTGCATGGCCCTTGGTATGGTGGCGGCTCTTCACCATCGGAGAGGGAGATAGTAGGAGGGAGGTCAATCTCGTGCTGCATGTACGGATAGGTTGGCTGGAAGCGGCTGAAATGTTCCCTCTGCATAAAGGATGGAGCAGTAAACCTGTCTCTGGACCGTGGGGCATACATGATCTGCAGTGTGAAGGAGGAGGCATCAACTAATCAATCAAGTTAAAACCCAGTTCACCCATGTATTAGACATATTCAGTACAGGACACATAACAGGTGTGGGGTAGAATAATGTAGAAGCAGCATCATAAAGGGTTATTTTCCTGGATGATATTCTCCAAGATGTCTTATATAACCCAAGCATCTGGGCCAAGGAAAAGGGCACGGATGAGTTTCAGTCATAGGACAAGACTTCTGCAAACAAATTACAGTGGTGCCTCGCAAGACGAAATTAATCCGTTCCGCAAGGCTCTTCGTATAGCGGTTTTTTCGTCTTGCGAAGCAAGCCCATTGACAGCTTAGCGGATTAGCACTATTAGCGGTTTAGCGGCTTTTAGCGGATCAGCTGATAAGCGGCTTAGCGGCTTAGGAAAAGGGGGGGGAAGGGGGGGAAAACCGCAGGAACTCTCAATACATTTTCGTCTTGCGAAGCAAGCCCATAGGGAAATTCGTTTTGCGAAGCGCCTCCAAAACGGAAAACCCTTTCGTCTAGCGGGTTTTCCGTCTTGCGAGGCGTTCGTCTTGCGGGGCACCACTGTAGATTTAACCAATCAGACAAATTGAATGAATTCTAAAACTTAGGAAACTTCTGATCCAAAATTATATTCTCCACTGGGTCTTTGATTCGATTCCTTGAACCCTAGCCAGTATACAACACCTGAGGAGGACCCGTGGCCCAAGGAGCTCTACACAGTGGTACCTTGGTTTACGAACTGAATCTGTTCCAGAAGTCTGTTCTTAAACCAAGGCGTGCTTTCCCAAAGAAAGTAATGCAAAATGCATTAATCCGTTCCAGACTTTTAAAATCAACCCCTAAATCAGCAATTTAACATGAATTTTACTATCTAACGAGACCATTGATCCATAAAATGAAAGCAATAATCAATGTACTGTACTATAAAATAAAACAGTATTGTGGATGATAAAAATGAAAACTAAAAAAAATTCTTACCTGCACTGATAAGTCATTGTTTGGATGGGGGGGCTTTTATCCATTTCCGCAGTCACACAACCAATCAAACTGTAGCTGAACTGGGATCCACACAGATCCCCACCCCCCAATGCTGCTGTGGGAAAGCACGCAGCTTCCCTCCCTCGTGGCTGCGGGAAACACCATGATGACCGCCTTTTCCACTGTCGGACAATGGAAGTGTGGCACTCAAAACAGAAGTGCACTCCCAAACAGAGTACGTTCAATTCCAAAGAGAGTTTGTTAACCAGAACACCTTCTTCCAGTTTTGAAGTGTTTGTATTCCAAATTGTGAACTAGGCTGTTCGTAGACCAAGGTAACACTGTACAAACCACTTCCTCTCTCAAAGATCCCACTTATTTTAGGAAAACTGTGTGGAAATCTACACACTGGAAGCATAGGCGCTAGGGGTGCCTGGGTGCTGGGTTCTCAGGGGCGCCAGACCGAGAGTCCGGGGCCCAAGAGTTGAGTCCAGAGAAGAGCCTGTCCGTCGGTCGGAGCGCCACAGTGGGCTCTTCTGCTGCGGGCAGCTCTGCGCTATGAGTTCGGAGACACTGAGGCAGCCGGCTCTGCCCTCCTGCTCACCTGGGGCTGGACAACCTGGGGGGGGGGCAGATCTTTGCACCCCAGCACCACATATGCTTAAGACTTGAAGTTAAGTTGAACTGACAGAAATTGACTGCAAAACTGCAGTCACAGCACAAGGGGGAAATATGTGCTATTAACAAAAACGTAGTTTCTGGAAGATCTGAAGTGTGAATGAGAGCTTACCTCGGAAGCTCCCCGACGTGAAGATGAGCTGTCGGAAGGCCACAAACACCCCTCCTAGCACAAGAGAGAAAACGAGAGAACACTTAGCTTCTGAACAAGGTTTCTTATTATACTTTCATGATATTAATGTTCAACATCCTAGTCAACTTCACATCATTCATGATTTGCTCTAATATTTACATACTCAAAGAATTAGGATATATTTATTTTCTCCAACGGCAGATACAGTGATTCAGTTCCAATTAAGCCAATGGGCATGGCCTACTAGTAAATGAAGCCTAAGAGCCTGACCCTGTGTGCATCTGCTCCGAAGCAAGTCCAACTTAGTTCTACAGAACTTACTTCCCAGTAAGTGCACAACATTCCAGTCTATGTCAGTTTACACCTCCAGTTTAATTAAACTGGTCTTGTAACACAATCCAGTGAATACACACTCTGAATAAAAGTATTTATTCTCTCTTTTTCAGCAAGCCTGCCACTTGCCAAAGGGAACATTTAGAAGATACTTATTTTGTCTTACCAGTTTCTAAAAGTACCATACATAAAAACTAAAAACCATCTAAAAGAAGTAGAAGATGGCTTGTAAAACCAGTAGTTGCAGGTTTTATCTGACAACAAAGTGCATGAAAATCGCACTCAAATATGCTAGTTGACATGCAATGGAGCTTTTTGATCCAGTTTCCGTGGAAACTCAACTGCATCAATGAAAATAAACTACAATAAAGATTTTCTAGCACTATATTTGTAGATTCTCTCTAATCTCTGCCCCTTCTTTATGCCTGACTCCAATATTTCTGTGAATCATTCCTTCTGTTATAATATTCCATGTTTTATTTTTACTGATCAGCCCATCAGGAAAACTGAGGCACAAACTTTAAGCCAACTAGAGAGAAAGAGAGAGAAAGAGCTTCCATCTTCAGATTTGTTTCCATCAAAGCTATGAATATGAAAATGTTCATTTAGGATTATCCCAAGTCAGAATCTTCATTTTGTGTTTACATGGCTAGGGCCCCTAGGGCCAAGAACCCTAACTGGTCCGGAAGGAGAGAGCACATAAAGGTCACTGCTACGCTACAAACTTCACTGTTTCTAGCTAAGGTCCCAATACTGACACTCCTAACGAAGTTAATTATCCCAAGGTGAAATGTACTCTTTGTGTAAATAAACCCATTATTGAAGTGAGGTAATGGTTTGTTATCATGAAAACAAGCTCATTTAAATCTGCTCAGAAATAGAATTTTGCCAGGACTGTCTCTTTGTCCTCGATCTGGATCCAGCTCTTTGCGCTCGCCAGTAGGAGCAAAGTACAATGCTAATTGCACCAAACAGGCTGTGGTCCATCTGTCGTTAAGAATGCTGTGGGTGGTTTTTTAACACACTGCTTTGATGCTAAAGATGGCATGAATAGACCAAGTCGACACAGTTTAGGATTTCTCCTTAGTATTTGAACAGTCTTGTGTGCATCCCTCACCCACTTCACCGTAGAAATCAACGTTTAAATAGGTACTTGCTTGGCCTCCATGGCAATAAACCAATTTCTCCCCACCCAAAAAAACAAAAAGCCTGAGAGGAATCTTGCCCGTCCACACTCCTGAGAAATGAAAGACACATACAGCACGCATAGCATTCCAATGCATTTCCCCAATGTAGAAGGCCCAGAAGAGCAGCTCAGGGACTCCTCGGCTTTCTTCATTTCTTGGCAGAGGAAAGCAGGCTCACGGCATTCCTAGTGCCTCCCATTTCCTGGATGGGAAGACCCTATAAGCTGGGTGGCAAAATGGGGTAGATTTTCCATGGAAACTTTTCAGTTTCTTCAGTTCAATGCAGGATGCCAATTGCAAATACAATCGTTGCTTCAAAATTAGCTTCATTTACTAAATACAAGTAGAATAAACATGTAAAATTTGATCACCCTCTAGGGTGGCAGAAAATTTCACAATGCGAAAATCCAAACTACTCTAATTTCCATGGGACAATTTCCCTCCAAAAACCCAACATCACAGCAGCTGAGAAGTGGTTTCTGTGAACATCTCCTTCCCCCAGAGAAAGAGTTGTGACATGCAATTGCAGTAGTATATTAAGAAAAAGAGCAGGTGAGCTGAGCAGAGGGTGGGTGGCAAGTGAGAGGGAGACACCCTAGTTCATATTTGCAAAACTACCTTAAAATGGGTTCCATCATAATTTCTTCAGGTCTCTGTTGCATTTACAGTGCCTGCTGTGATTGTGGTTGCTGCTGCTGCAGTTTCCTACCACTTCTCTCTACATCTCTTATTCCCTTTTCTCTTTAGTCCTAGTCTCTGGCCAGAGATTTCTGATTGAAGAATTGTACCCATAAAGCATCCTCTGCTAATGAAATTAAGGAAAATTCAGAAGTAAGCCCAAAGGCTAAAACAACTAAGAGAAGCAGGTGCTGCTCACAAAAGAGGCAGTCTAGGTCTAAGATGCTCAAACCAGAAAATTAATGTCACGGCAAGGCCCCAAATTAAGTGCAAATACTTGTAACTGTACTCTTTCAAGACACAACAGTAATTCAAATCAACTGTCTCAAAACCTGTAATTCTTAATACTTATTGGCCTCCATACAGATGCAATGGATTACATAAACCATGGTTTATGGCCCAGGAGCCTGCAAGCTCACATTCCCTTACTGGCTCCAGTGAAGCTATCTTAGTTTTTAAGGATACAATCCTGCACCCATGTACCTAGGAATAAACCTTGTTGATTCAATGGGACTTGCTTCCAAGAAGATAAGTATGTGATTCATAGACTCATAGAATCCTATAGTTGGAAGAGACTCTGAGGATCATCTAGTCCAACTCCCTGCAATGCAGGAAAATCCAGCTGTCCCATCCGGGGATCAAACCTGCAACCTTGGTGTTATCAGGACCATGCTCTAACCTACTAGCCATCCAGGCTGTGATTGCACTGTATTCCATAATTTGTCTATTTGAATGTCAAGGGAAACTAGTTGAAGAAACAAGGAACTCTGTGGTGAAGCAAGGCATGTGAGGAGCAGGGGGTGGTGTGCGAGTTCCCAGGCTCATAAAGCATCATTTGTTGGGCTGGGATAGTTATGTCTCAACTAGGCCACTGGGAGTTTTCCAAACTGACAATTTTATGGGCAAAATATTTTGGGGAGGGACACTGTTAGGGTGTGACCCAGGGGGCTTGAATCCAAGGTCTTTTGCACCCTGAATCTCCCGTCTCTTCTTAGCCTTCTTTTTTTTGATTAAAAAAACTTTTAAAATTGCATTGCTTTACAAGGCAAATTCTCCTCTGGAAGCTGACCTAAATTTGCATCTATAAATATAAATTAACATATGCAATTTGTATCAAGGGCCTGTGCACTGAGTCATGCTTTTGGGATTGGAAGCTACACCATTTTACAGAGCTTATGTCTGCGAGTTAAAGGAACTTGTAAGAGGAACAGCAGCAGAAAGTCAAGGTGTACCACTTAAGAGACCGACTGTGCTTCCAAACACCACTTCCCTATTACATAATAAAAAAGGAAAAGATTTTCGTTCTGTCGTCTCATGTTCTACCGATTGAGCTACTGAAAGGTGATTTATCAGAGGTGCTTTTTACACACTTGGATCCTGGTCTCCAATTATTAACTTTTAACTCTATTTCAAAAAAAGATTCCGGGGGGGGGGGGAGGAGACAAAGCACATTTAAAACCTCATTTCTGTAATGCACACACATATACCAATAGCAGGAAAGAAGCTCAAAAGTGGCAAGTGTGAAATTAGTCTATCACCTTGCTCAAAAGGGAGATATTTGCATAGCTTTATATTCTACGCATATCATGCCTTTGGTGTCAGAAGTAAGGTCAAAGTAGATATTCAGCCACACCCCCACCCACACCCCTGGGCTCAAGATCAGGCAAAGCAAGCAGAAGCCATGAAGACCAAGATGCAAAAGTTGTCACGTCTCTCAAAAAATAACGCAACACACGTGTTCCTCTGACTGAATAAAAAGTGTGATAATGGTGCATTGCTATAATTACATTAGAAATACAATAAGCAAAAGGATGCGTATAACAATAACTTTCCCATTGCATTCGCAAGTAATGGGGTTTGTGTGTCATTTTTCCATTTTTCCTCTAGGTGGCAGCAAGAGGCCAGATATGTCTGATCTCAGGAGGATGCTGAATGTGGTCCCTGCACACAAGGTCTGCACTTTTTACCTGGTGTCCTTTGGGACAAAGAAAAGAGAACAAGGCAGACCAATATATTTCTTAATGACACCAAACACTTCCTCTTCAGAGCAGAGCATAAGCAATGCCACAGTGCATCCTACACTAGAAACAGACAGGCAAGTACATGCAGGATTCCATTAAAAGCCACACATGACAAATTCAGAGAGAGAGAGAAAATAGCCTTTTAAAAAAGCAAACCAACGAATAAAATAGTAACTAATGCAAGAAACACACTTCTTTTTTTTGGGGGGGGGGTGCCAACCAGTGGGGAAATGTCCTGAAAGTTCAAAATAAGCAGAAAAACAACTAAGTTACGACCACTAAGTTTTACAACTTTTTGCATACTCCAATCTTCCTCACTTCTTTTTACTGAGCAGACACAGGACAAATATTTGCTATACAGCATAAAGTAAGTAAGAAAGATGATCAGAAACGTCTATGAAATTGCCCAGGGTTACCATGACAAACCAGGCTTTCCAGACTGGGCTACGTCCATAAAGAAACACTTAGCCTGTATCATAGCACACCTTAAATCCTGACAGAACTTCCCCCCCCCCCCTGCATGTTGTGCCCAGCAACTTTAAGCAGGCGCATTTAGATTTTTTATTTCCGTTTTATTGATTACTGTATGTATGCAACTGACCAATTTGATTGGTTGATTAGATACAATAATTCAGCTTCAGAAACAAATCCTTGAAAAGATACTAAGCCATGCACAGGGTCTTCCAGTTTGCAAAAGCTTTCCCTGTTAGGAAGAGATGCTGACTTACCACAAGCAACTAGGCTTGTGGCTGAAGTTGTAGCAGCAGTAACAAAGAATAATACTTTTCCAACTCCCTTTGGTTTTAGAGGCCCACCTATGTCACTGGAGCTTCAGAAAACACCCTTCCTGTCCCGCTCCCAGCAGTCAAGGAAACTTCCAAAGGGAAATGTTACTGCACAATTATTGTGAAGCTCTAGTTCTGTAAAAACCTAGGAAACATTTTTATGAAACCGTTTTGGGGGAAAGAATATTATGGAAAGAATGTATTTTGGCAATACACAAACAGCAAAACACCTGCTAGTTCTCTTAAATGACACAATATACGTCACTATACAATGGCTTACAGCAAGAGTATGCAGCGTGGAACAAAAGATGCATGTTTCTTCTTGCCTGTTGGGCAATCCCATTATTTATTACCACTGTAAAGTAGATCATTGATTACAAAGCTGTCACAGATGTTTTACCTGAACTTCAATCCTGGCATCATTGAACTAAACCCTGGCAAGTTTCTCTAAACACATTATTTCATCATCATCATCATCATCATCATTCCCTCCCCTCACTTCACTCAGGGCAGGTTACAGTTAAAACACAATATTAAAACAGTACAAAACAACATCAAAAATATACATCTCAAGTGTCAAAAGCCAAAGTAAAGAGGTGAGTCTTCAGCATTCACTGAAAGCTGTATAAATGAAGGTGCCAGGCAAATCTCTGCAAGGAGGGAATTCTACAACTTTGGGGCCACCACAGAGCATGCCCTTTCCAGGGGCACTCCCCCCCCCCCATTGAGCTTGAGAGGGCATGGGAACTACCTCTCAGGTACTAAGATCAGCAGAGAGGGTTCTAATGGCCACAACAACAGAAACTTCTGCAAGCAGGAAGCCTTTGCACATATGGCTGAATGTGCAAAGACTTCCTTCCTAAAAAAACATTCAGTCGTCAGGGAGCAAGGCTAGAAACAGCACCTGAAGATACAAAGGACAGAATTCAAACAAAATGAATTTCTCTTTGGGTTAGTTTTTTGCCAAGGAGATAAATATATAAGCAAGAAAAGGTACTGACCCAGTTATACCATTTCACCTATTCTGTTTTAGCAGTAGGCATTAGTTCACTGTATAGAGCATGCAGAAGATCCCAGATATCAGAGCTTGGGAAAAACCTCCACCAAAGAGCTTCTGCCAGCCAAAGTAGACAATGCTAAGCTAGATGGATGAATAGTCTGACTTCATAGGAGGCATGGTTTCCATGTTCATATAGTGATTCTGTTCAAAACTGCTCAAGCAGCATGTTTCTCTCCACCACCCCTAGACAGTGGGGCATCTTGGAATTGTACAAGAAAGAGCTGCAGTTATTAGAGGCAGAACTGGTGGAGCAGTTCAAAGTAGCAAGAGAAAAAAGGAACGAATCTTGCATTTTTCTAAGGAATATTAAACGTGGAATCAGAAAGGGAATATTCAGAATTTGGAGGTAAGGGGAGGAGGGAAAGAAAAGACTGCCTAGCCCTAACCGTACAACTACACTAGAGCTAGCCAGAAAGACTTTTGCTAAATTCACTAAACTCTGCCAAGAAAAAAATGACTGTTTTCTTTCATATATGTCATATTTTTAAATCTTGCTCCCCCTCACCCAAGATTCTGAGGCTTCTTCTGTTAAGGAAGCTGCAGCGGCTTTCAGGCATTATTAGTCAGCAAACATTCTAAATCCAGAATCAGGATATGCACACACATAATTACTTTCCCCACAATCAACTACCCAGTCATTATCACCAATTAAAAAGAAATAAGGCCTTCAAAATTCTTTAAATAAAATAAAAAGATTGACAATTTAATAGAATTTTAAAGGGTTGTTTGTTTTTTGTTGTTGTTTTTAAGCACAATTTTACAATACATCTCTGTAACTGCTTTTTCCAATTCCGTCATCTTAATCAGACAACATAAAGGCCTAGTCACTGGAGGCTTCCGGTGGTTGTTCAAGATCTAAGCAGAGAGGCAGATAATATCTAATTCGTTGGATACTTGATACCTCTCAGTCACTAAGGATGGCTACAGTTAAAACTTCCTTTTAGATTCTGAATACAACCAGTGAAAGAAATGCCAGACTGAGAGCCCAGATCACACCTGATTACTTCAACCCAACCTGATTACTACAACCCAAATGTCTACTACAGAGAACAGCTGCGCACTCCATGCAGCAATACATTTGCTACAAACACACTGGTGCTTCCTGGAAACACATTAAGGGTGTGGAACATACATGTGCACTATCATGCCAATAAGTGCACATCTGGATAACCCAGTCTAACCAGGACTTCTAGGCATGATTACGGGTACGTAACATTACACACCCATTCATACTTTCTTTTCCTGTAGGTGTATTCTAGTCAGTTCTTTAGCCCTTATATGATCTTGTTGATTAAGAAAAGTTACATTTATTACAGTTGTATGTGTTTTTTTCGCATAGCAGTAATGCCAGGGGTAGAAAACAACCACCCAAGAAGAAACTGCAGGTTTCTCTCCCCCCCCCCGCCCCACCCCAAACATACATACATAGTGTAGTGGCCATGGAATTTGCAATGCTGTTCTGAAGCCCAATTCACGCTGGCCAGACTTGAGTCAACAACTTATTTCATTCAGCTGGCAGAAGTTCCCTTATATGTAGAGAACAGGTCATACAACTCATTTGCCATGAGGCAAGACTGCCAGTTTGGCATGCAGAAAGACAGACCTCCAAAAACCTGAGCATCCTTTAAAAAATAGCCTTAGTTCAGTAAAATTATGGCTAAGTGCCCCAGGATTGCTAAACATGACTAAGATTAAAAACAAAACAAACTTGGCAATATTAACAATGGGGGAGCACCAGTCATACCTTCCTCTGTGAATGGCCTCCACCATTTGAAGAGTCATGGGTAGTGCTGGATCAGAAAGACCCAGATCCAAATCCCCAGTTAGTCATGGAGATCCCTAAGTGGCCGTAAATTCTTTCTCACCCTAATCTACCTTGTGAGGATATAAGGAAAAGCCCAATGAATGACCCTCGATGGCAGTGGAGATGGATGAGCTACAAAAATGTGATACAAAAGCAAGGGCCTTCACACTTCTTGAATGAAACAAAGCCAAGCACAGCCTTTAAAATGCAGAAGGATTTTAAAATTCTGCTAACTTTTCTGTAGTAAATCAGCAAGCACAGAATTTATTAGAGATAGAATACAGAGGCCCTTTTACCAGCTTCCAATGATTTGGTGGCCTGGATAGGTCGGCCATGCCAGGGCGATTCATGCTCTAGTAACTCTTGGTTGGATTAATATGTGTTATATGTGGGACCACACCAGTCAACCACCTGGAAGTTTCGGTTAGTGTAGAATTTGGCCATCAGAATTCTTACGGTTACAACCACAGCACTCATATCTTCTGAAAGTATAGTGGTACCTCTGGTTGCGAACGGGATCTATTCCGGAGCCCCGTTTGCAACATGAGCAGAATGCAACCCACGTCTGTGGGTGCGCAGGTCGCAATTCGTCGTTCTGCGCATGCACGTGACGTCATTTTGAGCATCTGCGCATGCGGCGAAACCCGGAAGTAACCCTTTCCGGTACTTCTGGGTCGCCGCGGGACGCTACCTGAAAAGATTTAACCTGAAGCAAATGTATGAAGAGGTATGACTGTATTACAAAGACTAGCATATTCTCAAGAGCACAATTTAATGTGCTGGTTCTTATACTTTGGGATCCAGATATCTGAGGAAGTACCTGTTCCCATTCCAGCTTGCCCGTGTCTTAAGATCTTCTGTTGAGGTCCTTCTCCAAGTAACCTTTTTTAACAGAGATATGTTATGTAGTAACAAAGCAGAGGACACTTTTTGTGGTGGTGCCCCAACTGTGAAATGCTTTCTCAAAGGAGACATGTCTGATGCCAACATTTTTAACGCCAGATTAAGACTATTACATTCCTATTTGCCCAGGAATGTTAGATGGTCATAAACGTTATTCTTTTCTTCTACTATCAATGTTTCTTCACATATGTTATATGTATTTGTTGTGTAAATGGTTCTCACACTTTTGTATATTGCCCTGGAATGTTCTCATGCAAGGCGATTAAGAAATATATGAACACAATTTCCTTTTTTTTTGTCTTTTTCCTGGTGACCAGTTGTTTGCCTGTAAACTCCAGGTGGCCCTGCCAAGTGAGGTGTGATTGGTGGCTACAAGGGAGAAAGACTTTTGTTGCTGGGATCCTATATGTGAATGTTCTTCCTAGATGGGATTGCTTGGTTTCCAATAGTTTAGCAATACTGGAGGCTGCCCAGAGAATGTCATTATTGAGCAGCATATTAATATGGCAAATAAATAAAAGGTCTGCCACAAAACATATATTAAACCAATATGGGTAGCATGGAAGTTTCAACTCACCGGTTGTAAAGATTCTTCTTGCCTCCTGCTTTGGCTCTGCCGACTGATGAATGACCGTGTTGACACTTTATAATGGTTCAACAAGCAGATGATCACCACTATCATAACAGTTATAACCACGATTATGATGATGATCTGAACAAACTCTAGTTCAGCTGTGGGAAAAGAAAGAGAGAAAAAGCGTCACTTTAGGATAGATAAGGAGTGTTAAAAAAAGAGGAAGGTGAAACTGCAAGCTGATACCCAAAATAATCTATTTGTTGATGCATGTATATTGCTCAATAAAGTTTTTACTACAGCAAAAAAACCCGATCCCAACACACTATTTCAGGGTTGAAATAGCTTTGTTTTTCCTCTCTGGAAAACACATTTCAGAATAACAAAATCTGCAAATTGGAAAGGCTAAATAATTATGCCTTTTCTCTATCTGAGGATTCCCTCTTCCCTCAATGTCTTAAAAAAAAAGATTCTCTTCTGATTTTCATCAGTGACACAGCACAGCAAAAAAATTCAATATAAATCATCCCCGCCGCCACCTTAAACATCATTTTTAAGCCTCCAAGTTAATTGATGAAGGAGAGCTCTACATAAAAAAATGCAGCAAGAAATCAAGTTGAGATGCTTTTTAAAAAACTTCTTGCATCATCTAGAAATACAAATCTTCTTGCACTTTCAGTATGTCATATTGGGAAGTACACAGTGAACCGACTGCAAGGTAAGCAAATATCCTGGGTGAAAACATCCTTCAAGAAAAAGAAGTGTTTAAGTAACAACATCCTTCCTATTATTGCAATCAATTCAAGTAACTCGTCATCCAGGGGGATAGGAAGAAACCTGCACAAAATTGATAAATGAAGCACTGCTGTGCTGTCCTGCCATCCTGCTACATAAAGCTTTCTATAGAAGGTTCACATATAGACCAAAGACAGGTACAAGAAGGCATTCACAGTAGGGATTCCTATCCGGCTGGAAGTTTGACATGTGTCCAGAGTCTATTTTCATTAAGCTTGCAGAGAAATAATGATAAAAGTCCACCCACTTTTGGTTCTGGCCCTAAATTAGCTAGTCCTGGCCAAAAACCCTTTTGTAGAGAAATGGTTTTCCATTCCTACATACAGATGGTGACCATTTTGTGCAGGGGTTCCATTCCTGGCCCTCACGCACGTCGGCGGAGCCTGTTCAATCCTGTTACGCCTTCATTTTGGACCAAAAAGCCCCAAGCATCAGCAGTCATGCGTCAATTGGATGAGCACAAAATGGTCCCCATCTGTACATAACACACTGATTTCTCCAACCTTAATGATGAGCAACATAATAACTTAAAGGTCCTTTAAGAATCCAGAAGTTACAAGCACAGGACGCCCGAGAATTATAAGGACTGCTGTGCCACTGCCCACTTACCAGAATACTGAAATAAGTAATCGTTTATCTATATCTAGTCTCCCATTAATATTACCACCATCAACACCACCACAGTAAGAGTTCAATAAATGAAAAATGTAAGGAGAAGCTTAAATAACCAGAAGGATTCCTTTGAAGAAGAAGAACACCCTGAATATGTAAAGCTTTCATTAAAGAAAAAAGGAACAAGGACTGACTTTCCTTGGCTCATACAGGATTGATTGTGTGTGTGTGTGTGTGTGTGTGTGCGCGCGCGCGCATGTGTGTGCAGTGAAACCATGGTGATGAGAGATTAACCTAGAAAGTCACTGTAGTTTTACAAAGTCGCAATGCCCATAAAATGTCTTAAAGATTAAAGAAAACGCCCCAGGGTATTACAAATGTTTTCCTTTTGGAAGACATGATAATTGCTTTACACGCCTCAGATTCAATTAATGCATCAATTAAAATTATGGCACTTTGGGACAAACTTGTCACATCATTAATCTTGAAGGTTCACACCTTTAGCCATTCAAATTAACAGGAAAAACACATCAATGACAGAATAATGTACTTGTTTGTACGTGCAAGAATGAAAAGGTTTTCCTTCCATTCAGTTTCCTGTTCACAGCAAATACAAATCAAACTTCAAATATGCATGGCAAACTACAGTGCTGGACTAAGACCTGGGAGACCAGGGTTCGAATCCCTACTCAGCCATGAAGGTCACTGGTGCCCTTGGGCCAATCACAGTTTCTCAGCCTAACCTACCTCACAGGGTTGTTGTGCAGATAAAATGAGGAGGGGGGAACCATATACACCACTTGAGCTCCTTGCAGCAATGGTGGGATATTAATGAAATTAATAATATTTACAATTCACATCTTGAACAGCCCATACATATAAAAGATTAAGTCATATTTCAGCTGAAGCATGCCTTTGGTTATTTTCATTGGCTATACAATCATACCTCTAGTTGCGTTAGGTTCATGTTGCGGATTTTCGGGTTGCGAACGCGGCAAACCCGGAAATGTATCCTTCCGGGTTTCGCTGTGCGCACACGCATAAAACTGTTCTGTGTACTTCGCGCATGCGAAGTATTATGCGCGCTTTGTGCACACGCAGAAGCACTCTGTTGTGTCACACACAGACAGAAGCAGCACTCTACTTACTGACATTTCGGGGTTCGAACGGCACCCCGGAACGGATCGCGTCCATAAGTAGAGGTACCACTGTACTGGCACAGCAATGGCAAAACAAAGCCAGAAATGTATTTTAAAGGTATGTATTAACTAACATTTTAATGATCCAGAATCTCTCACGCATATGAGATTATGTCATCCACAAGCATAATGGTTGACACTTGGGTATCTTTAGCATGGCGGAAATTCAAAGAAAAGGCAAGATGATAATTCAGCCATTTCTAAAGCTAAGTGCACAAAAAGATGAATAAGAGTACATCACAATTCCTATTCTTAAAGCTTTGGCTAGGCAGAAGGTGGAAAATATAGTTGTTATTTTTTTTCTCCCTCCAAACTATCCCTTTTCCAATCATTGGGAGAGGGTTTTAAGATTAACAATCAAGATTTTGAAATAATCAAGATGTCTCACCTCCACAAGAATAGAGAATGTAGAAAGTGGATTAGTGGTAGAATCTAACGACACCTGCCATACAAGGACATGCATTCCAAGACTGTGCACAAAATCTTACCATTTTTCTGCATGCCGTGAGAATTATTCACAGTCTAAGGGAGGATTAAAAGGACCTCACTATGCAACTGAAGAAAACAGAAAATTTCCTTTTCTGCTTCCCTAGTTGCTCCCTCATTATGGCTATCAATAAGGCAAAGTACAAATATTTTTAATTCAACCAGTGAGTTTCCCACTGCTGCTACCTCAAACTTCACATGCATCAGTCAATATGTTAGTTTATACTCAGGTCACTGCTGCAGCTGTTATTGACAACAGGGTACAAAGAAATCCTTGATTTCTGTGCCCTGTGTCCTCTTCCACCATGCCTCCCCGACCTAGTAAGAGGGCATAAGTTTTAGGCTTCAAAAGCAGCAGCCTAACTATTTCTCAACCACAGGACCCCAGCAGGCCGATTACTTGAGAGGCCAATAACCCAAGTACTTAATTGGCCCAAAGATATTTTATTACTGTGTCAATTGAGCAGCAGTTGTGAAAGAGCAATGTGCAAAATAAGTAATGTTGATTTAGGCTTTCCTAGAATGCGGTGATGGCTGGAATGACGTTATTTCTGCATCTGCCAAAAGCACAGACTTCTAAATTTAATCAAGGGCCCTGAACATTTTTACAGAAGGCCAGTTCCTCTTTTCCTATGAATGGTTATTTTGAAAACAAAAAGTCTGAAAATATGCAAGCAAAATCTGATAAACAAGAACATTTTAAGAGGCAAAAATGAGATAAATAAAAGTATGTTAAATATGTGCATGTGTAGAAAAGGAGAGCAAGACGGACAGAAAAATGCAAGTCTACTCAGAAGTGCGTCCTACTGTGTTCAGTGGGATTTGCTTCCAAGTAAGCATGTATAGCATTGCAGCCCAAGTGAGCCATAATCAGACCCTTTTGATCAACAGGATGTGGGTTGATTTCCAAAGACACATCTTTAATTGCAGCATAGTTTCACAACTTTAACAGCAGCTCTCTCTGGGCTCTCTCCTCACATCCAGCCATTTCTAAAGCTAAGTGCACAAAAGTCTGGGCTCTCTCCTCACATCCATATCACATCAGATCAGTTGTGTCTGCATTCCAAAACCCAGCACTGGGGATTATTTCCACAAGGTGAAGGAAAACAATTTTTATACAAAGGCTTCATCTTGGCTAACACACTCATTTGCATACATAATTATAATATCCCCCCCCCCAAGAATTTTTAACTCTTAATGAAAGCAAAACATCTTAAGAGTCTTCAGTTTATATAGTGGCAAGTGCTACCGCAAGAGAATAGATCAACAGTACTAGTGAAGACACATTTATTGCTATTTACATAGGATTATAAAAGTATGCCTGGTAGTATTTATCCTACTTATTTTGATGTTTCTGGGGTCATATAAAACCAGCAAAAGCAAAATTATAAGCACAAGCCTCCAGCCTTTGTACATATAATAGTCACACATGTGAAACACTTCTATCACTATAAAGTGTAAACCAAAATAAGAGGCATATCCATACGCCACTCTTCAGTATCTAATGCTGACTTGTGCCACAGTCTTGTACACCTCAGTCTACCTCGCTGCCCTAGTTCTATACAGATATGATCTCCACCTGCAAGCATGTATTTAAAACAAAAACATTTCAATTGCCCTGACCATGACTATCATCCATACATACATACTTGAACTAAATGGAATGTCTATCTGAGCTAGACATGAACTGAATTGGCTGTAAATTAACCGGGGTTTTTTTTTGGGGGGGGGCTTTCTATGTTAGGTGCTTGAGTATGGATAGTCATAAAATCTCCCAGAGAGAAATAGTAACAGCAAAAATACTAGACCCATTACACAGAGTATGCTAGAGAAAGTAAAACAGAAAGCGGGTAGGCAGGGAGGTGATTAAGGGTTTAAGGCGAAGAGAAAGAAAAATAACTTGGAGACAAAATTAAACTAAGAGCTGGGGGGGGGGGAGTCTAGAATACCTCCTTCCAAAACCAGGTCTTTCAACTGAGCATCCTTCAGTGTTGTACTGTTAAGCTGGTCAGTGGACATAATCGTGTCCTCCTCCGCTGGGAAAGGAGCGCGTCGGGCATCGCCTTGGGCTCCCTGCAGCAGCCAGGCAGCGTCGTCGCGAGTCTCCCAGTCGCCCAGGCGGGGGGGGGGGGGGTTGGGCTGGCCGCGTCTCTCCCTCGGCAGGCAGGCAAAAGCGGCCGGCGCTCCTAGACACAACTCCGTCGGGGCGGCTCAAACCGCAAGCGGAGGCGCGCGCCGCCCGACAAGGGCCCGCCGAAGAGCGCACGAGCGCCGCGAAGCGGGGGACTCTGCTCCGAGGCCTCTCATGCTACCCGGCCCGAGGCGAAGCCCCTGGAGAGGCTCCTCCGGGCCTCGCTCCACGCCACCGGCTGGGGCACCGAAGCACCCGCAGGGAAAAACACGGAAGGGGGCGACCCTGCGTAAAGGCGCATGGCGCAGCGCGCTCCGAGAGTTCTATAGCTGTTTATTTTATTTTTAAAAAAAGTTTAAAAAGGAAGGAAAATCATAGAAAAAGAAAACGTCGATCTATTAATCCCGATCGGATGTCCTAATTCCATATATATATGGAGCTCCATATTACACATGAAAAAAAATTAACATGGCCTAATTAAAAAGCTTGAGGAGGAGGAGGAAGGGGAGAATGAGGGCGAAGGGTGGGGAGAAAGCCAAGGAAGACGCCGCTCTTACCAACTTCCCGCACCCAACTGCTCCGCCGCCGCGGCTGCTGCGCTCTTTAAACCAAGCCCCGTGGACACTGTGGAGGCTTCTAATTCTTCCGCATTTCTGCTCCAGCGCGACGTGCGTCACTCCGTGCCCAAAACGCGGCCCTCGCCGCCGCGGCCGCCGCTTGACTCAGGAGGCTCCGCTGGGCTCCCTCCCTCCCCCGCCCAGCCCAGGCTCCGGCTACTATTGGAAACGGCGCACACGTGCTCTCTCCAGCTGAGCTCTGCTCTCGGCGGCCGCGGCGGCGGCACCACACACACACACACACACACACAGACGGCGCTGCCAGTGCCGTCCCGTGTCACAAGAGCCTCCTTGTCTCGGTTTCCCCTCCGCCCGCCAGCAACACCGTACGTTGAGTACATAAAGGTTACAGTATGCCGCCCTCCCGCCTCAGTCCCCACCCTGATCTATAGGAAACGCCGGTATGGAGATGAGCAGGGCCTGGAGGCTAATCTTCCCTCGGTGTGGTACGCGCATTGCCAACTCTTGACGCAGGCATCTGCCTCCAAGGCTCTGTCAAGTGAATACTTAGTGGGGCGGCGAGGGAAGGGGGGAGCGTGCCTGTGTGTTATCAACGGGATTAAGCTTAATGGGTCTACACCGCGGTAAAAATGTTCCAGCTGATTCTCCTCTAGAAAAGGAGGTGTTTGCAGGGATGTGGGTGTTTTAACACATGGCGCTCGGTTTGTAAATTCTGGTCACAATTAAGCTCTTTCCACATGTAGCTAAGATTCTTCTCCTTTCCTTTTCCCACATCTCTAATCCAAATGAAAAATCAACACTGAAAAAATGTATGCTGACATACATTTTTTCAAATAGCTTTCTTCCACATCCTGTTTTGCATTGTACCAGATAAAAGAAAATGGGTTAGAACCATGATAGCCCTGGATCCAAATCACCGCTCAAACCCAGTAGCTACACAGGAGTTGTGTGATTTATTTATTTTTTAAGAAGCTGGTGATGTCTACATGGTCTTGAACTCCTAGCAGAAAGGACAGGATGCAAAGTGATGAGCAAACATCGACAAGTGGAAAATAACAATACAACCCCTGTGTATAGTCACCTCCAGACTTTTAAGTATTTTGCAGGAAATAGTTGCATACTGTATCAGAATACTTGCATATCAAAAATGTAGATGCAACTAAATTGGGGATTAAAGTGCTCTGACAAAAAACAAATCCTTTTTTAAAAAAGGACTTTATGCAGTTAAAAAAGTGACAAGGAAATACACTAAAAACTGTGGGATAATGATAGATGGGAAGGTGTATAATCTGCTCACAAACAAATTGGGATAAATGTTCATTGTTATTTAATCTCTGCAAATAAATCAGAACAAATGCTCAATAAATAGTGAATACCATATAATCTTGGCGTAAGCTTTGTGCAAGCACATCAGGATGAATGTTGAATGAACAGATAATCTAGAGGTGTCTAACATCTACTCAGAAGAAAGACCCATTAGGTTCAGTGACACTTGCTCTCAAGTAAACTACTGCCTGCAGCCTGAAAGGCATTCTTAGGGCCGTTCTAAACCTCAAACTGATAGAGCTACCATTTGTTTGTTACCTTTTTACTAGCAGACAAAGCCAGTAAAGCCAGACAATATTCAGAGGTACTGTATGCCAAAATGCCACATTAAGAAGAAACATTTAGGAAACTGGTGGTAGTGGCTTTTTAGAAATGCTCTTACTTAAGATGGCAAGTTTAAGCTCCAGGTTATTGGTACACAAGTACTTCCATGGTGGAAGCCATAGCCCGTCGTGCTTTTTAGAGGGTACATTGCTGAAACAGAGGAAATGCATCACCCAAAAGGGGAAAATATGTACATGAAACTTGCACATGCTAGCCTCATTTCTGCATATACAGGCAACAACTGATTTACATGCATCCAACTGGCAAGCAACTCCGCACATGTGCATCATGGTAATATGGCCAGAAAAGGGGGTGGAGGGGCTTAGGCACACTGCCGTCACACGCGATGACCCAGAACGCAAACCCCGCCCCACAAGTTGGGGCTTGTGTGTACTGTAAATGCAAATTTAGAAACAATTAGTTGCATTCTTGCTCTGAGTCAGGAACACAAAACATCTACCGGTACTTCAAAAAGCAGAAGTGAGCCCTAGACACACCATGCAAGTAGCACCCAATGTGTCTGCCTCAAAAGAGACAGAAAAAATCCATGCACAGGCAGGGCATGGGAATATCCAAAATGAAAATACTGAAGCAGAACCAGGTACTGTACAACTCGAGTGACAGAAAAAAAACTGGATATAGGAAACAACATATCAAAAGCAAATCCTCTACCAGACGTATTAAAGCTGAGCTGCTTACACAGTGCTGGATGCTGACAGAAAGTTATGACTTCTAGGCAGGACAGGACAGTACCAAGAACATTTCACCATGCATGGTTTTCTAAATATTATCCTTGGTTAGCATACTGTGCTGTTTTGAAAGGACCTACATAGCATTATGACATTTTATTTCCCAGCCAGTAGTACGAGGCGGACAGGACATATTCATCGGCAAATTTGTTCCAAGTACAAAGACTTTGGTGAACCTGCAAGAGATAACTCACAAAGTAGAGGGTACAGTGTTTCCTATGAAGACTAGGTTTCTAGGCTTCTAGGTTTCTTTCTGCCATGAAAAGACAAAGGGTTTTGTTTGAATGGCAACTTCATAAGTCATATGCAAGAGCTAGAGAAAAATAAACAAAATCTGAACTCTATAATATCAGCCAATGTGTACTGTGGGTGACACGACCTTGCTTTTTGTTGTAAGACTGGTACTACGGGTAACATGGTAGGCCTTTGGCAGTTTTGTGTTAAGGCAGGGAATTTTTTTTTTTAATGGAAATTGGGTCAGACAAGTACACACCTGCAAGAATGCAGAATGAATTAATAAAGTTGTGTGGCCAAATTTTGAGGGAAGACACAGTTGTGAAGGCTAATACTTCCATGACATTTTTAATTTTAGTAGATGAAAGAACAGATATTTCTGGAATAGAACAACTGTCTATAGGTGTTGCGAAAGAAAGTGATAGGAATGCATCTGTACATGAGGAATTCCTGGGGTTTATTTCAATATAAGACCAAACTGCAGTAGGCATAACCAACACAGTTTTACCTGCTGATTTTGGAATAGATCTCAATAAGGTAGTTGGACAAGGATACAACAGTCATTCAACCATGGCAGGAAAATAAAATGGGGTTCTAGCACAAAACTATCCTCAGGCAGCCTTTGTCCACTGCTCATCCCATAGACATCATCTTACTGTAAATGAACTAAACAGTGTAAGTGATGTGTGCAATGCTGTTGGCATAATTAAAACCATTATGAAATATTTCCATGGGAGCATCCACAGATGACATCTAATACCCAAACTACCAATGCTATGTGAAACATGGAGCCAGAAATCAAGAGTATCTCTTCACATGCAGATAGTTACTCAAATATCACAACTCAAGCAATTAGCAGGATCGAGCAACACCAAGAAAAAAACAAATTTCAGGCCAGTATGTATGTATTTATCTAAGTTATATACTTGCCCTTCATCCGAAGATAACAGGGTAGTTCATAATATAAACTTTTATCATAGACATCCACTTTTACTGTTTGTCTTGTGATTGTAAGCAAAGATTCTTCAATGTCAGAACCAGTCAACCAAGCACTGGAATCTGTAAAGTTAGGTACAATTGAAATGAAAGAACATATACAAAAGTTGCTGGGAATAATTTAACAGCACAGGGAAGCATAATAGAGAACAAGAAACTGGCAGATGAAGTGGCCAGTTCAAAGCACCTAAACAAGACAAGCCAGTCCCCCAACCAATCCACAGAAGAGTTATACCAGTGGTCCATCTACATTCCCAACCTGGATTCATTTATTACCTCACCAAGGGATTGTTTTAGTCATGAAAACTAGCCTGCTTACAGTTTACTGAAACTACATCCATCTCAGAAGTACCACACTGAAGGAAAATTTAAAAACTTGCAAGTCCATGTCAATTTCATTCAGGAACTGTACAAATTTGAAAGCTTTAGGGATGAATCCATCACTTGATATGAATTATAGGGAGAAGGAAATACACCCATCATCTTGTGACATGCAATATGAGCCTTACTGAACCATTGGACCACACCCAACTTGCTCTGCTATTAAAATGGCCATCCCCACAGCACTTTCCCTACCAGTTACAACATGCACAGCTGAACAATTCTTTAGCACTTGGGGCAAAGTGCTGACACAGCTACATTCCACCATGAGTGAAGATCAATTGTCTGGCTTGTTAGGTGTCCATAAGAGAAAAGTTGAAGAATTATCCCAAGGAGAAATTTATATTGACCATTTTGGTGAAGACCCTCCAATACTCCAGTTTTTGTTTAAAGAGTGATCCACTTTGCATTATATTATGGATGGACAAACATTAACAAAAACAGTTTGACTTTTTCAGACCTTATGTCTGGCATTCACAAATGTGCAAATAGTGTGTAATTCAGTATTATGATTTTTTAAAATTTGGTGTTATGGTACTGTTCAGTTGACAAATTAAAGCTGTATGCCTTTCTATTGCCTTACTCTATTACAGGCATAGGCAAACTCAGCCCTCCAGATGTTTTGGGACTACAACTCCCATCATCCCTAGCTAACAGGACCAGTGGTCAGGGGTGATGGGAATTGTAGTCTCAAAACATCTGGAGGGCTGAATTTGCCTATGCCTGCTCTATTATTACTAAATGTAAAAAGTTAGTAGTTCTGAAATGTATAATTCCATACAATACAGTAAACCGCCATTGTTTCTTGTTACTTCTCTTCAGCACCGTGTAATGATTTGTGGGATTTATCACAAGTCAACAATGTGTAGTCACAAATTATAGACCTTGCCCCCTCTGGGAAAAAAATTCTGAGGACACCCTTGGGAGAGAAAGTGTAGTGGAAGTGGCTTGGATGGATGGGAAGGTCTTGTATCCCCACCACCCCATTCTTGGAAGACATGAAGTCCATCACCATCACAGCATGGAATTGGGCTGCACTAGACTTGTGATGAGCAGGGTGACAGCATAGATCCTATAGGATAAAATAAATTAGGAGGAGGGGGATCCACTGAAAATTGGCAGGCGATGCAAGCAATGATACCATTGTACACTATTCTATACCAGACAACACTGGAATAAAGTTTCAGTCTGGTATAGGATACTTCGTTAATTCTTGCTACAACAGACAAATACAGCAACTCCTGTGGAATCTTATAATTCTTGAATCCACTCTGGCCATTATAGCTGAAATTCTGATAGTGTTTGGTTTTAACAATCCATTCCATTTTGGACTTCACTTTCCATGTAGTGGCAGTTTTACTGCTATGCATCTATTGCTCCTTTCTACCCCATCCCTCATTAACAAGTAATGAAACCCAGGGTGGCTTCATATAAAATAGCACTTTGAAACACTTACTACAACATTAAAACAGCAGAAACATACATAACTGCTCCTTTTCCCTATCATGGGATGAACACAGATTCTTCCCTCATTCAAAAGCCTGACAGAAGGGGGTTTACTACAACATCTGTCTCAAGAGTTTTCATTGAGGACTTAGAATAAAAAGTTATGGATTGTTTGCTTATGAATGTGGAGATGAGTGTGCTTTACATGTCTGAAGGCCTAAGCTTATGTTTAATATACTGCTGTGGAAATAAAGACCTCTCCCTCTCAGGAGCCCAACAGCTGAAGGTAAAGGTAAAAGGTAATGGACCCCTGGACGGTTAAGTCCAGTCAAATTGACTATGAGGTACAGCGCTCATCTCCGCTTTCAGGCCGAGGGAGCCGGTATTTGTCTGCAGACAGCTTTACAAGTCATATGGCCAACATGTCTAAACGGCTTCTGGCGCAATGAGACACTGTGATGGAAGTCAAAGCGCATGGAAATGCCATTTACCTGTTGATGGTAAACCTGTTGATGGATACCTGTTGATGGTATGTAGGCAAGGCGGACAAAGAAAGAGGGGAAACATTTTCTCATTTGCTGAAAATAAGAAGTAAAGTGTGTGGCACCTCCACCTTTTTTTTAACATTTCAAATTGTATTTTATTTTGGTTTTAATGTGATTAGGTGTGAGCAAGTAAACAGATGGCACCAGCTTGGAGATTAGAAACAGAAGCCAGAAGAAATAAGTTTGGAGGAAGGATTTAAAACAAAAGTAGAGTGTTTAGGCTTCTATATTAAATCACTCTTAAAGCTTGCTTCATTTGACATTATTAGTAAGTACTTTGAAAACTAACCTGAATTTTAAAAAAAAATCTTCCAAAGCCTTGACTAAATCTCTTCTAGAATCTTGTTTCATAGATAAACACAGCTGTGCTTCATCCACAGTCCATGTGGTCCACCCACAGGCCATATCCATCCATCTAAAATGCCTCATTTTTGTGGCTGAGTTTGTTTTGTGCTATGCAGGAATGAATTATCCTGAGACATAGAGCACTACCACTTGAAAAACAAGCAAAGATTCAGGGTTGAATCTAGCCAAACATGCCTTGTAAGCCAGCAGTTCCTAAATAGTCATTTTGAGGTACAAGGCTGCTGACAATGTTATCATCTTGGCACAGTCAACGTATTACATGCATCAGAGAACTAGTGTGGTTCAGTGCATATTGCTGAATTTGGACTTCAAAGATCAGGTTCAAATCTCACTTCAGCCACTGAGTGGCTTCAGTATTACTTTATCGGCCATTTACATTATAAACATGGAAATAAAATTATGACTTGCAAACTCTAAGGGTGAATTTAAACTGCAAAGGAGTTGGGATAACCTTTTTTAAGGTAAAAAACAACAACCTGTCATTCCTCATATTACATATGCATTCTTTGCCAGAGTCCTTATATTGTGGAACATGACTATGTGAAGAAGCATTCTGTTCTCACAAGTGAGTTAAATAACAGGGTACAGGGTGCAAATCCACACTGAGCAATTAAGCTAACTAGATGACTCAGGTCTAGTCAATATCTGTCAGCCTAACCAGCCTAACCTATCACTCAAGTTTGTGCTGAGAATAAAAAGGATCAAGGGAAAACTACCCTGAGTTATTTTAGAGAAGGGTAGGACAGAAATGCACCAAACAGAGAAAGAATTATAAGTAAAACAAATTCTCACTGTACTTGAACATGGGGAAAGGGGACATTTAGAAAAGATTTCTAAATTGGCACATGATAATTGGTTCAGGTCTCTTCATGTGAGGAGAACATCCCTAAAGAGAGAAAGTCTCTAGGCGGCTAAGAATCAAAATTTGATACAGGCAGCTGTAATGTTAAATACAGGAATAGAATAACTTCCTATTAATTCAATTACTGGCTAATACAATCCTCCATTTGATTCTCCAGGAATTAAATAATCCTTACTGAAAAGGGCACAGTTTATCCCCCCCCCCCTTTACAATGATAGTATTTCTTTATATTTGAGCTACTTGGTGAGATGATCTAATCTGTAGATTAGAAGACTTGCCACTAAAGCAACAGCGAAAGCCACACACACACTATGCAACAACAGCAGCAATGTGGAAACAAAGCCATTGGTTAGTCAGATAGGTGTCTCCAGCGTATAGCACTCCTTTTCTCTGTTTCTGGCAGACCTCTGTGAGAGCTGACAATGCCCAGCAACCATAATTTCTGAGATATGGGTTCATCTGGGGAATGGGTGCACATAAAGATGTGGAGGAGCACGTCTTAGGTGAAGGGGACTGACTATCAAGCTGTGCCTTATGAGCCTGAGCTGTACCACTTAAGGTTTCAAGTGGTGGATCACAATCAGCACACCAATTCATCCACACAAATTTAGATCAGGCAAGCCTTCTCCCCTCCCTCTAGGTCACTTCCAAACAACCTGCTTATTGAGCATTCAACCTGAATTGTTTGCAGGCAGCATAGAAAACATTGGCTATTTACTGCATATTCATTCTGATTTGTTTATGGAAAGGTTAAACAACATTGTGTCAAATGTTATCCTATGGTTTCAAGTATGTTTTCTCATCACTTTCCTTAAGTGCAATATGTCCAATATTTTGAGGAAGGGATTTGTTGTAACAGACCTCCAAATCAGTTTTAATTATACAACCTGAATTTGCTCTTATGTGATAGAATCCCACCCAAAAATAGTGACAGTCTCAAAGCAGCCCTAGTGGATGTGGGTGGGTGGGTGCGCACGTGTTACATGGAGGAACATTCACTCATTATGTGCTCAAGATACAGCTTCATGGCCTCAGTAAAAGGCCTATGAAACAAAGTGTTGAAGATTACCATTGTCAATATGTTTTATGTAAACATATTTACCACCAGTTACATGTTGTTTCCCATTTTGACCCATCGTTGATTGTCACCCAAGATTGAGTGTTAAATCTTTTATTCCTGTTCACAAAGGTATGACACTGTTTAGGCTTTCCCTACAATGTCTACCAAAGGAAGGATTCAACCTTATGTTTCCCTTCATCCCATTCAAACAGGAGCTAAAAAAAGGTGCATTAAAAACTTGAGACCACACCTCATTTATTATATTTGCACAGAAATATCACAGCTGAGAGTGAGGGAGCCAGAGACAGAATTAGCAGGGGTGCCAGCAGCTCTGCATATGGAAGCATCTTATTCCTCCCTGACACAGAAACTAAAAGCCATGTTGTTGAGATATATGTCGCTAAACAAGCCATTAACAGCATTTTACACACAAAAGGGAGTATTCGCTCTTTCACTAAAATGAGTCCCTTTGGGGCCACAGTGTGACTCATGCCAGGTAGATTATTCACTTGCCTAAACTGAATTGCAAGCAAGCCATCTGGCAGTCAAGGTGAAAGAGACAGGCACCGACAAGCAAACCTTAAACTGAGATGCTATGTGTGAATAAGATGATTTGGGTAGAGAAAGTCTTCTGTTATTTTCCTAATGACTCTGCAATGCCAGCATAACAGGATTTTGCAATCTTCCTGCAAACAGTAGCTCATAAACCCCTGTCTAAGGCTTTGTATAGACAGTAACTTTTCAAAGTGTTGGATGCAGTGTTGTATACCTAGAGGTATTAAATGCCTGGGGTACTTAATGCTTCCTGTCCCACCATAGTCTCTGATAAACCCGCTTTTTCAAGTTTTGTAGCCTTTAAACAGCACCTGGGACAAGCCAAAGTAGTTACCAGCACTACTGCTACTACTATAGATGTGTATACATTTGGTATGCTTGTCCTGGACACCTACTGAACACACAAACACTGCTACATCCCATCCCTACGTCACAGCAGTTTAGAAACCATTTTTAAAGGTGGTTTCACTACCACCTGCATTTAAAAATATACATCATGAAAACAAATGCTTAATACTTAGTCTGTTGTTATCCCTCCTTTCTTATATGGAGAGCTCAGGATGGCCTTTTGTCTTCATACCAAGCCTTGAGGGTATATTAGGTTGAGAAATAAAGGCTGGTCCAAAATCACTCACTGATCTTCACTGCAGACCACAGATTTGAGACAAGGCTTTTCCAGTCTAAATACAAAACTCTAGCCACCATCCCACACTGGCTATCTATCATCTCTCTATCATAACAGTACAGTTCTACTTTTTCTACATTCAAGTATACAGTGTTCTTTCTTGTAAGTTTCCTATAAAAGTGATATCCACTAGACCAAGAGTTGCTTCAATCCAGACCATGGAGATTTGGCAAAGTTGACTTGATGTACGACTTTTCCTTGGGACATGCTTGTCCAGTGCACTAGATACTGAAACACCCTGTCTAATGTTAAGAGTGCATGAGTTACATAAAAGAGGTTTTAAGGACCTTCTCTCTCTCATATATATACCATATATATATATTTGTTTTCGTAGATTTTCACGGGTACAGGAATGCAGGTTTTGGTGTCCTCGGGTGTCTTCCCGTGTAAAAGTTGGGGTGTCTAGGCGACGTTTCGACGAGGTCTCACTCGTCATCTTCAGGCTGGTGCTTTCGGCTTTCGGTCGCAAAGATAATTGGTTCTGTTCGCAAAGAGCAATAATGGTCCAAAAATCTCTTGGAACCATCTCTTGTTAAGGTCACAAACAGATCTCATTATTACCCTGTTCTAACACTCATAACATTTAAGAATTCATTTTCCCAAGCTTGACTTCTATGTAAAAACAACATTTTGGAAAGCTTTATGAGAAAGATTTTCCACTTACTGAGAGAGTGAAAAATACAATCTCCTGCTTAAAATGATCTATTCTAATCACATGACTAAACTTGAAAGAATTTAAACTTGGCAAACCTATAGTCCTTAGAAAGGAGTAGGGTTTTTGCCAGGGTTAATAAATCTTCAAGAAAAAAGTTCTTTTTGGCTCCAAATGTTGCTACAACCACAACTCACTGCATAGGAAAGGCTGTCAAAATGAGAGCACAACAATAGCAATACCTTCCTCTTTTTTCAAAAACATACAATGGGAGGCCAGAGCTTCCTATCACTGGGGCTTTCTGCACTAGAGAGGCCTCTTCTGCATGACCCCCCAAAAGGAAATGTCTCACCAAAGAAAGAAGACATAGATTGGTACAGTATAAGATTTGCATATGCTAATATATATACATAAATGCAAAGTTAGAAATAATTACTATAATTTAAATAGAAATAATACACCTCAACATACCGGGGAAGGCTGAGACCTGTTACATGCGTACCTCCTCAGTTTGTTGTCTAAGTGTTCACTGTTGATGAGCAACTGCAAGATTCCTGCTCTCCATTATTAGAGTTCTTGATCTTTAAACTGGACTTGGATGAGGCAGCCCTTCAAAGACAGGGCTTCAAGTAGAGGCCTGTCCTCTGATAGTCCTTCAAACAGATGGCTGTCCTCTGTAAAGCAGGACACATGGCCACCCTATTTAACAGTTTTTACAAAAGGACTGAGCACATATACAAATTGAATCACATCTGCAAAATACATGCAACATGGCTAGAACGGAACATTGGAATGTAAATTTTCAGCAAAATGAACAACAATATGGATGGAAGACCACCCTGATTTTAATGTAGGGACTTGGAGGGTAGAGAGGGAGGCAGAGAAGGGGAGCTGCCTCATGAGTTCTTAATTTACTATATGAATACCTGGCTCTTAAATGGGATTCCCATGTAGTCAATGTTGAGCTATATGCACCAATGATTTGAATCACTATAAGGCAGCTTCCTGCAGTCTTGTTCTTTGGGGGACGCCTTGAGTAGTATTCAACTCCCTAAGTATTTAGTCAGAGTAGTTCCACTGAAATTAATGAATATAGACTAAGTTAGGCCCATTAGTTTCAGTAGGTCTGTTATTGGCTTGAGAGACAATGGAGTGTGCCTCCAGGGGTGAAGTCAAACTGCTGTGTTAGCAGCACTGAAGGGACCTCTCCAGGACACAAACCTGGGCAGTGCGTGTGAAGGTCCTGGGCTGCCCAGACGATAGCATCCGACTCTTAACCTCGCTGATGTGGTCCAAAGGAAAGCAGAGCAATACGCCGAGCACCAGCTTGGCTGTAGGAGTTGCCGGAAGGAGGTGTACAAGGTGCCATCCAACCGTCTTAGGGACTCCAGCAAAACTTAGTTGAATGCCACCGATCCAACCCATGTCTCTTAAAGTGGCATATGAGTGCTTTAAGGTTGAGGTGTGGATGTCACTGTCACTTACTAGAGATAGGGAGTTTTCAGGAAGTAGGATACATAAAATTATTCAAGGAGTCATACTTCCAAACAAGGAAGCATGTCAGTCAGAGAACTATATACCCGCACACTGTTGAATTTTCTTGGGTTGAGAAACTTAACAGAGGTCTAATTTCTGTTCAAGCTTTGTATCACTGCTGGAGTGTAGGCACATCTATTCTCCTTCTCTCTCATTTCCCACTGCATGAGTGATATGATGTGAAGGAGGCAGTAATCCATCTCCCTTTTCTTCCAATATTTCAAACACCTCCCAAGAATCACACGGCTAATGTCAGAGGCAGAATGAAGCAGAGATGGGTGCAATTTGTCACAAATTACGCTCTATATCCAGGCATCTATAAAGCATCCAATCACTTTCATGTTGAGGCTCTGCTAAGATAAAAATGATGCTATTAGGCATGTAAATAATGGTGTTCTGTTTGAATTGAATAGCTGGTTATTTTCACAACACTCTAAGAACCCAAGGAAACCTTGGCTTGGAATCCAAAGAGCTGGTTCTGTACACCTAAGGGGGACTTGTGCACCTCAAACAACAACTCCCACCCATGATCACCATGTGATTTGGTGAGAAGCTGTAGCTGCAGCTGGTGGATCACAGATCTTGCATACAAAAAGGTCCTAGGTTCAACCCTTGATTTCTTCCAATGAGACTAAGAAAGATCCCTGTCTGAAATGCTGGAGGGCTGCTGCCAGACAGTGTAGACCAGGTTCTCTTGTGCTCCTTGAGATGTTGCTGGACTCCAACTCCCAACAGACCTGCTCAAGCTCCTGGTTGGATTCCCAACTCCCACCAGCATAGCAAATGGTCAGGACAGATGGGAGCTATAGTCCAGGAAGATCTGGAAGGCCACAGATCCTCTTCCCTGGTGTAAACAATGCTGTGCTATAGAAATGACTGGGGGAAGGAGGTGTTTATTTCTTTGTCATCTGCATCTGCTGGCAGACCAGCTGCCTCTGGCCCTCCCTCAACCGTCACCAAGCAGCAGCCATTCTGCCAGGATACCTGAACAGTTTCCATCCCAACTGAATTGTAACTGTTAAGAATTCATACCTGAATTTGCTCCCCCCCCCATCTTTGCACGCCCCTTTATCCTTATGCATCATGTCTTTTAGATGGCAAACAAGAGGGCAGGGACTGGTCTTGGGAGCCACTGGAAGGACCATTCTAGCTGAAAAAATAGGCAGACGGGGATTTTTTAAAAATAAATGCTATAAATAAATAAATAAAATATTATACATAGGATAAGCAGCGCTGACGAGCTACTAAATTATCTGTGAAATTAATGGGAATGTGGAAGGTCCAAATAGAATCATAGAACTTTAGAGTTGTAAGGGATCCTGGGGGCCATCTAGTCCAACCCCCTGCAATGCAGGAATCTCAGCTAAAGCATCCATGACAGATGGCCATTCAACCTCTGCTCAAAGCTCTCCAAGGAAGGAGAGTCTACAGCCTCCTGAGGGAGGCCATTCCAACGTCGAACAGCTCTTAATATATACTCTTACATATTTTTGTAGAATCACTCATGTCTTTTCCTGTAATGGCTGCAGGGGATATTCAGGCACCAAGGAGTATGTTTCTAGGATTTTTTCATACATATGTCTCCCCTTCAAATGTTACAGAAAATATGGGTGGTATTCAGGTACGTTTTACTCAGAGCAGACACACACTGAAATTAATGAGCATGACTAAGTTAGGTCCATTCATTTCAACAGGTCACCCCTGGATTAAAACCTATTTGACTACTACCCCGTGTAGCTAGCACAGTGTGGAAATGGGTGACACCTCTCTGATCTGTAAATGTGTGGGGCAGCTCCCACCCATATAGAAACAGTTTCTTTTCCACCCCAAGTCTCCCGTGCTTAGCACCCATTTTGCCCTGCCTTTCATCTGTTTAAACTTACAAATTTAAAAAGGAGCAGCCCCAGTAGCTGCTGAATGTGAGCCGTGTTACTGAGCGAACATCGTCCAATATGAAAATACAGCCCTCCTAATTATTGTCAGGGAAGGCAAAAAAGGTAAAGCAAAAAAAAGGGACACAAACCCATCTGTACTGTTCAGTCAGGAACATGTAACCCTATCTTGTCAGCATTTCCTTCTCCTCTGTCGGAAGCAATGAAAATGTAATCCTAAAAAGCGTTTTAGAGGGCTATCTTATTTAAAAGACAAAACAAAAGGTGACTGACAGTTATTTGTCACTGAAGGTAAACAAATTTATGCAGCTTACATTGTATGCTCTGGGATAAAGCAAGCTGGTAAAAGGCGTGTTTGCGATGCATTGGAAATTAGTCTCAATGACAAACTCCAGGAAAGCTGATGCACTGGCTAGACAGGTAGATATTAGGTGCTCAGGCTGTCTGGATGCTATGGAAATCACATTGTATGCATTTGACCATTGTCAATGGGACGAGACAAGTACCAAGCTCATTCTTATTCTAAGCCAGGAAGAGGACTTCATGTGCATTAGCCTTTTTGTTGAAAAGCTGCCATATTTGTCAGTTCAGACGTATGTTAAGATAAGCTCTTTTCCCGTTATCTAATATTTCACCAGGCAGTGGAACCAAAGGATAAGCAGCACCTAATAACCTATGTGGGCAGGAAATCTTCAGTGCTGTCAAGCTCAGCATAAAAGCTCAAAATGCCCTAGACAAGGAAAAGTTCACAGCAGGCATTCATTTCATTTTGAAGCAGGGAAAAAGTTAAATTAATCACTTCATTTGGGGTAAAAAGCTTTCTAGGGATCGGAACAAAAAGTTACAAGCCATACAACAAACCAGGAGAGAAATATATATATAAGGCTCTTTTTACTGCAAAGCTATTGCACTCACACACTCCTGCCATTTAGTACAAAAGGCAGCAGCCAGAAATTAAAGGTGGCTAAAAAGAGGTGACTCTCTAAAATTGAAAGAGTGGCTGAGAAGGAAGAGAAATCAAGGCAGTAAAGGGAATGCTGCTCCGTGTAATTTTTGACGGAAAAATTAAATGAAGCTGCTTGTATATAAAAGACCTTGGGATATAGGTAAAGGTAAATATATAGCTTGGTATAGATAGATAGATAGATAGATAGATAGATAGATAGATAGATAGAGAGATAGAGAGATAGAGAGATAGAGAGATAGATACACACAAAACGTATTTTTGCGCCATAAGACGCACCTGACCATAAGACGCACCTAGTTTTTAGAGGAGGAAAGCAAGAAAAAAAAATATTATGAGAAAGATCCCCCTTCCGTGCTGGCTCCTGGCCGCTGTCATGCAAGAGCCCCTCAGATGGAAGGATCTCTAAAGAGTGTTCTAAAGCCCTCTTCCCCTGCCTTGCCTCTCCACACCCCCTCGTGCGGGCAGGGGACACTCGCACGGGCGCCGCCATTAGGACACTCACACAGGCGACGTGCCACACTCCCACGAGCACGAGCAGTGTGCCACACCCCCGCTGCTCCGGGAACCAAAGTCCCCAGCTCTGCCGCTGCCAGGGACCACATATTTGCTCCATAAGATGCACAGACATTTCCCGTTACTTTTTAGGAGGAAAAAACTGCGTCTTATGGAGCAAAAAAAACGGTATCCATATTGTCAGGACTTAACAATGAAAAAAGAAGTAGCCAAATCACTTTCAGCAGATCCACTTCATTCATTTAGTACAAGCCTCTGCAAATACAAATCTGGTTCAAAAATGTGTTTTGCTGTATTAGTCAGCAGTCCTGAGAGTGTTTGGGCATGTTGGAAAGAAGAAGAAGTTCCAACGAAAGAAGAATGGTTGCAGAAATTAATGGAATATGCATAAATGGCAAAACTTACTGGCAGAATTAGAAATCAAGACCACGAGCTCTTTATCAAGGGATGGAAATGGTTTCTTGAATATTTACAAACAAATTGCAAACAGATCAAGACATTAGCAGGACTACTGTAAAAACTTACACACACACACACATATGGAATAAAAAGAACGTGACAAAATAATTTTGGATATGCAGGGAAATACGAAAATAACTTCAAGGGAATGCAGAAAGAAGGGGAAGTCAAATTTTCAAATGTTAGAAGTATTGTTGAATAACTTGTGAAATGTTTTCTTTTGTGTTATAATCTAGGATTATAAATAAAAATAAGAAAAAAAGAGAAGTGTTTGGACATGCATTCCCATGAGCAACTCCAAGATGTGAACAGGACAATCATGAAAACAGCTACCAGAAATTCCCATGGTCCATGAGGCAGTCACTTTCTCATCTTTAACTGCAGATCTCTGATTCACACAATATATGCAGAAATGTGGATGTAGAAATGTAGAAATGTGGATGTTGAGCAAGATATTTTGTGTGAATCAGGCCTAAGAACACCCTATTCCAAATACTGAAGTCAGCTTGCTGCCTGGGTCACACTGTACTAAGGCATGGTACAACGCAGGACCCCAAGGACTTGCAAATGTCAAGAAATCTGGGTGTATGCCGCATCACAGGGCAAAAAGCCCGTAACTGTTGCCTCAATTACTGATTTATCTGCATGCTGATTTTCCAGCAGGGAGTCAGTTAACAGAATTCAGGAATAGTTCATTACATACATTAACCCTTACCTTTTCTCTTTTTTGGGCCATATTATGTTAACAGTAGAAAGGGTAGCAGTCTTCTTCCACTCCTCATATGCCATAACATTCACACATTAATAGATCACAAAGTCAAAGAAACCAAAGGCTATAGTTTTCAGCTCCCCGGGATACATGCTGTTTCAGGGCCTTATTTACTTTTTAATTTCATAACACTTTTTCCTTTAGGCCAAACTCATATTTCCACACAACTTTGCCCTTTCTTCTCTTGCATCAATTAATAGACAGACTATATATTAGTATGAAATAATTAACTGCACTGCTTATTTCTTCCCTGCAGGCAATGGCACGAACCAATTAGATCATGGAACAAAATACAAAACAAAATCCTTTCAGTGTTTTACTTGGCTCTGAAAAATGAAAGAACCCTCCCATTTCATTGCATAATGAACCTCCTAAATCCCCAAAGAGCCTCGAGTGCAGCAGAAGAGCAGCTCTACACAAGGTTCTTGGACTACTCTGAGCTCTCTTAAATGTACAAGAATGCAGGCATTCACCCAATCTTCATTTATACAAGTTCAATAGCCTTTAAAGAAGTCATGTTAGCACAGCCAGTTCTGAGACGGACTAGAGCCCACACTAGTATAACAAATGAGGATGTTGGGTTAAACAGTTTGTCCACACAGCCAACACTTGAGCAGTGATTATGAAAAAACTGTTTGAAAAGTTTCTCGCTGTGTGTGCACTCGTGAACTAAATCAAGGCAGTTGCATATACCCATCACCACACATTCAGCTTGTGTCTGGGATGCAACAGAAATCAGTGTTTTTCAAAACATGCTGAAACCAGGCCCTGCACATGGCAATGGGGGCACACAACTTGTTTGGCATAGACTGAGGTCAATATAGGCAGGCTTTTCCCTTCATGATTCCTGATGCTCATGTGAAAGCTTTCTATTTAGGTTATGTATTGGGATTTCTTCCCTATTTCTAAAGCTCCTAATGAATTAGAAGAGCTTGCATGTTTGGATATTGGGGGGAAATGTTTCCACAAGAAGAACAATTAAGAAGTATTGTCAGTGGTAAATTATATTGGTAGACAAAAAGTGTCGCGGCCCTCAGACATCCTCCAATGACCAGAAAGCAGACTGTGGTGGACAACCCAAACTCACTGGTGAATAAATGAACATCAGCAGCCAATTTCACCTGCTCCAGACTTTGGTCTGAAATAAACAGGCAAGTGGCACGGGTTGCCTGGTACGTGCTTTCAAGGGAGAAACACTCTGCTAAAGACTCAGTAATAGGACTGTAACTGCAGGGCTATTTTTCTAGATAAAGAGGTGCCAGAACTCACCAAGAACACCTTCCTCATTCTCTTAGGAAGGCAATGGAGCCTGAACTGAGTTCACGTGAGTTCCCCCTGGAAAAAAAGCTCTGACTGTAAGTGTTTGACTTCATCAGCCCCAAACAGCATAGCTGAGTGTTGGGATGATGAGAGTTGTAGTCCAACATCTGGAAAATGTTTCGTATCCCCTGGTGCTTGTAGCCACTGCTAATCAAGGGTTCATGTCCTGCTTGTGGGCTTCTCATAGGCTTCTGGTATGGTAGACATCATAGCTGGCTCACCGGTGTATTACTGCAAAATGGTATCTGTGGAAACTCACAGATAAAAATGGGGAACGTGATGCAGAAGAAGTGCATTTTCAGCTAAACTAAAGCAATGGTAGTGCTATCTAGGGACCCGCATCAATTCATAATCCTGCCTAGGAGGAAGGTGGGTTGCCAAAATAGTTCTCTACTGTTAATCGAATTCCAATTTAAGTGTTTGTTAAAATATGGGCAACTGGTATAGTACTGCCCACATTTTGTGCTCAAAATGAAATTTAAACTGTAACAGGGTAGCAACATTTCATATATCCAAATCTAGGCCCAAGATCTTTGTCATCTAAAGCAAAAGCTTCCATGCACACCTCTGACAGACATTTTAAGAAGGGCAACATATAAATGTTGCATATTATTTATTTATTTCATAAAATTTATATACTGCTTACTTTCACAAAACAAAACCTCAAAGCAAACCTCAGAGTGGCTATATATGGCATGGCCTTTCATTTGAGCGTGTACTTTTTTCGCCACAACAGTTTGGACAAAGACATCGGCTTTATGCTATTTATTTGGTAGGGGGCATGATGTCAACCACAGAAACGTCTCCCTGAGAGCAGTTTCCAAGCATTCCATTCTCTAATGAAAGAACTGGAGCAGAATGCCTCTCTGCTAATGCTATATTTCAGTCATTAAAAATGTGCATTTACAATTTTGTTTAAAGCTGCTAGAGGCAAAACACAGAGAAATTACTCCAGCCTCCATTGCATATTTCTAGAGTAATCTCCAAGACCACACTCACTAGAAATGAGTGCTATTTGTACCTAGAAAGACGGCAAATGGCTTGCGCAGCCCAAGCTTCACAGTGTAACCAATCTGGAATTAATGCTCCATTTTCAAGAAGCTCAGCATGAAAGTCAAATTCAGGCTCATACTAGCTGGCTGTTCCACACAAGCTCAGAAAAGTGAAATTGTCTGTCAAGAAACCAAAGTTCTGTGCCTAATAATATTGTCTGAATATGTGATGCAATTTAAACATTTATTTTTGGTCCACTTTTCATCTACGTGAATTCTAGGCTGGGGTATAAAATACAGATTCCATAAAATCCCATAAAAACTTCATGACGAAAGCAACTAAAATCACAGAGCAGCCTATCTACCACAGTTATTCAACATCTATAAAACAATGAAAAAGCCAGGACAAACCAGTATGACAAAAGTGTTGGTTTGAAGCAGAACTCCAAGAGGAGAGAATTCCATAGACAGGGGCTGGATCTAGACACATCAAACTAACTTTTCGGGAAAACACGTTGTAAACCTCATAATGGGAAATCACATTGCTGAAAAACGGAACTCCACAGCACCATCTGGTGTCACAGTGTTATAACACATTTGAAATGCTTATTCTTTACTTATGTAGCTGAGTCCATGGTGCCACTGCAGAGAAGACCCGTTCAGCTCATTGCACATTTTAAAATTATCTTACCAGGCCATAAGTGTGGGTGGTTCAGTGGAGAGCTTAAAGAGAAGCAGAGACTATCAAGATTCTGAATTCTGTTTTCTCCACAGTGCAATTGCAAAAGATACACAGCTCTGAAAACAGCCCCCCTCAACAGCAAAACTCTGGTTTTGCCTTTCTTTTTAATATCACAGAAGTCTATTGGTAAATGCAAATCATTACACAATAACTGGTTGATGGTTCTTGTGTTTGTCTAGAAAAATAACAATACGTTGTGTTGTGCAAGCCCAATTTCAGCATAGGTAAAGACTTAAGAAATAAAACAAAATGAAATCACTTGCCTTAAATGCAGTCTTCTCAACTACCAATAAAAAGGAAAGCAATACTTCTTGGCACTCATTTTCTCCAACAAAATTTGTTTCTGTAAACAACAAGCAAAATGCTTGTCTTCTCCCCCCTTTTTTCGTTTAATTTTGCATATATTTCAAATCATAATTGTCTTAAGCACCTGTCTCACCATTCCTCCAGTCCTAGAAGCAAAATAGTGATAAGTATTCTGATCAGCTATTTCATTTAATTCTGTCCATTCATATTTTAAAATGTATTCTGTATTAAAGACCACATAAGCAGACAATTTCCCACAAATAGCAAATTAATGCAGTTTGGCACCTGCTCAAGCATTTAGTTAAGAAAGAGTCGTAACTGGTTTCATTTATTTTAAACTATTTTATAAATAGTTTTGTTTGTTATGGCAAGAATAGTTCTTATGAATATTTCTTAATTTACAAAGTACTCTGTAGCCCTTTACATAAACTAGTTAAACTGGATATTAGATAAAATGATAAAATAAAATGTAAATAAGCCCTGAATAGAGAGATGACAGTTTTCCTTTGCATTACCTAATAATGGGAGTGCAATGAAAATTCACACACACCTCTTCCAAATATCTGCAGATTGGGACATTTATTCTAAACCACAATATTAACAGTACAGTAGTGAGTATAAAAACTGTTGTTACGGTCATTTTTTAAAATTTATGAATCACTTCCCCTGAATCCTAAACTTAATCGCTTGAACACACTTACTGTGACAGCACTAAATACCATAAAAGCCTGTCTGCCTGAAGACCGTCCTGAAACTCATGATGGTAACCACCTACAACCCACTGACTGAAAAGCGCTTCCACCCCACTCAGTCATCCCTTAACTAAGAAAGATCTAAAATAAAATTCTAATTCTGAGTTAATCACATCTACTTCTGGTATAATCAGCAGCTCCCACACTGCATGAAGTGATGTCATGAAGCACTACAGTCTCAGTATTTCTCACTTGGAGACCTGTTTTCATTTGCTCTTCTATTTGCCAATAGATTATTTTCAATGCTGGCTTGGAAACTCACTCAGACAATTCAGGTTGATGAGAATGTCAGGCTTCTCGGAAGGTAGTGCCGTGAGATTGGGAGTTTGAGCAGGAGTAGTTCAATAAGCCAGGGATGCTGAAGAAGACATTATTAATCTATTTTTTATTTCACAGAATTACAGAGTTGGAAGGGACCATGAGGATCATTTAGCCTAACCTCCTGCAACACAGGAATCTTTTTGCCCAATGCGGGACTCGAACCCACAACCATGAGATTAAGAGTGTCATGATCTACAAACTGAGCTTGGAATATTTACATAAAATGCTGGGTGATTTTACAAAAACAAAAGCAGAAACACAACAAATAAACACAGAGAAACACAGTTCTTCAAAGAGAAATCCAATACTTTCCACAAGTCAACTCATTCTTCTGGGAAAGCCAATTGAAATAGTGACGTTTTACGGCCATTATCTTTTGTTGGGAAAACTACAGGTGATGCATCTCTGTTGGAACAAATTGCTAGTCAATCTTCTTTAAGACTTCTGGATGGCTTAGAGAGAACTGAAAGCGGGGAGAAGCAGACCTTCCTCCCCACAACTGAATGTGATGGGCTTTCAGACCATGTGCCCTGTCTGTGAAAAGAACAATAGACTGTAGTTTTCAAGGCGGACTAGCACAGACTAACAGGTGAATTTGGGCTCTGGAAGCTAGCAGGAAATCTGATGTGAGGCTGTGGATTTGGCTGTCTGTTAGAGAGTTTAAGCTTCTACCTATGCCCAGCCTGTATATCTCTGCAAAAGAGCTCAAATATTTTAAAAAAACTCATAAGCTTCTAGCAGTAGTAGTTGGTGTGGTAGGGCAGAGCTACAGAGATGCACTCCCCACCCAACAGGAGTGCTGTTGCAACTTACCTGGACAGTGCTCAGGTTGAGTGTATGCACAAGTGGACCAGATTCACAGCCCTTACCTTGCACCTTCCATGAAAGCTGCAGTGACTCCACCATTGGGAGTGCGGCTCTGCCCCAACACTGGCCAAGACTAGCATCTAGAGACATCCTTCCAAAGGAAACCAAACCTAAGTGCTGCACCCCCTGGAACTTCTCATCATATGGAAAAGTGAGATGAATGCAACAAGATGATATCCTATTATCCCTTCCGGATTTACCTGTAATTTGTAGACTGTGAACTAGCCAGAAGAAGCCACTGAACGTGCTTCACTGTCTCACTGTACTTGTAGAAACATTTCTTTATTGTTTCTACGGACAACTTTTTATGGATGTCACTGGTTACAGATATAGAGTTATACATTTGTCTAAGAGTATAAATAAAAACAGAGCTTAATTAAAAGTCTATCCCAATTCCAAAATGAACCTATTTTTCTATGTGCTTGCATATAACGAGCAAAGAATGCCAGATTACAGGTCTGCCATAAGATTTATATAAAAAAGATTTTTAAAAATTGCACCACCACCACACTTGACAGTGTGAAAATAGGGCAGTCTGCTCTGAGTAGGTGGGGCAGAGTATGACAACATAACACCATCTGAACATGTAATGACAATGTGGTATCCAGTCATTAGAAATAGGAAGAAAAAAATATCCATGCATTTATTATGTTTTTAAACTGCATTATATTCAATCCTATCTTACGAGATCGACAGGCTGATTTTGAACATTAGGATTTATTGGACCCAGGTTTTCTTAGTCATTCCATCTGGCCGCATAACTTACAGCCTGATCTAACATTTGGTATCCATGGAATTCTTTAAAATAAAATAGATATAAATTGAACAATCCATACATATGACAATATTGTCTCAGACTGTGTTCCTGTTCAACTTTTTAAAAGAGATAATCCCAGGAACTAGCCCTTGGTCTCTGCGCTGCCCCCTCCCCTAAAGAGAGATGCCTCCTCAAACTGCCCCACAAGGGCCTGTGAACCATCTCCTGGCCAGCCCCAGAGGCATCGTTCGCCTGGGGAGCTTGTAGCTAGGGCTGCTGGAACAAACAGGTGTAGCAAGGCTTTGGGAGGTAGAGACACAAGAGGGCATCAGAGGAGGGAGGGAAGGAGAGAGGGACAGAAGCCAATGTTGCCCATGGCACCCCCAAACATCATTCAAGGCACCCCAGGGTGCCACGGCACGCTGCCAAAGGGGGTTAATATGGGGGAAATGCCAGGGATTGGTGAGCAGACCGAGCAGGGCTACAGCCCCTAGGAAAACATTCTTTCTTAACATCATACTGTAATATAAAGTGTATATATACGCGCACACATATCCTCAGCCACATATTACACAAAGGATTGGTTTATAGCATCCTCGTTCTTTTCTACTGTCACTTTCCCTCGCCATCACTCTCTTATTGACAGGAAATCTCAGACAAACCCTGAAAAATTAAAGCCTACTCCAGACATGTCTAGACGTCAATTGTGCAAGCAAGACATTCTTGAACTCTCCAACCTTTACAGGAGGTGAGCAGCTCAGACAGACCAGCAGCTAATGCTCTGAACACCTAAAATGCAAATAGCTTTAATCTCATTTAAAGTGACGCAACTTGGAGGAGGAGGAGGAAGAGATGAAAGGGAAAGAGGCCAAAGATAAGCAGAGAGCACAGGCAATCTTTCTTACGTGGTCCAAATGTATCATATTTGGGTGACTTTAAGCTATCACTTTTGGTGTGGGGAAAACCCAGGGAAAAGACCTGACAAAGTGTGAGAAATAAAAAGCACAATGATATCGGTATAAAAAGCCAACAAGACTGTAGCTAATGATAAAAGCAATATATAGCAAAGGACTAATACAAGGTACAAAGTCTGTGCTAATTGTTTTCCCCAATTCCACTGATGAATAATAATATGTAGATGCATACAAGCAACACAACTGAGAAAACATAGGCCAAGCCCTATTTTTCTTTTCTTTTTACTACAAATGATTGAAATATCCCATTGCTCCACCTTGAAGATTATGTGCTTTGATCCATTGCCATACTATTCTGACTTGATATTTTGATTATCACAGCCATAGGTTGTGTGTGATTTTGTGAATTACAGCGCAGCATCCACTGTGGGATCTAAAAACCTCTGAGAATAGCCAAGTGTCTTAAGACATCCCTGACAGAGGGCTAGCAAAATGGTCACCAGTATTCTGATGAGCACATCTGTGGCACTTGCAGCCCCAGCTTGAAAGTTGATATGGACAAGGCTCATCTCTTCCTCTGTAATGGAGTGTGAGGGAGCCCTGAGGCAGGAGACAGGTTGGAGGGGGTCCCTACAGTTTTGTTGAATTTCAGAGTTACTTCTCGCAACTTGCGGGTGCTTCCAGAGCAGAGAAACAAGGCTACACCCTCAGCTGCCCCTTCCTTGACCGAAGGAGTGTCAGTGGTAAACACAGATTGTGGCTTACTACCAAAGCCTGACAGAAACTGTAGATCACATGTAACAGCTATTGCCTACTATTCGTTTGTTTATTCATTTATTTGGGGAGGAGGGTGAGTAAAAATGAAGGAAGCATAAATTTTATGCGAAATAATAAAAATGTTTTGCAACCATTCTTCTTAAGCGCACAGCTTCATTAATAATGTTATTTAAAAGCAGCATTAAAGGGAGAACACTGAAGAAGAATTAGGCAAGTAATTGTGATTAGCTCAGAATTATATGCCCCCTCTACATAGCACTCTTGATATGCAAGAATCCTAATTAATACATGATCCAAATATTCTCCCCTCTGTCCTCACCCACCCCTCTCTATAAATATCATAGAGGCAGGGTGAGAGGGGAGTCAATGGAATAGGACGGTGAAACTATGGCAGAGAAAGCGTAAGTGATTTTCCCATGACCACATTCCTGAGGGAACCAAGTTTGCAGATTTACAGCTGTGTGACTTATCTACAAGTTCATCTTTTCTCTAGTATCATGAATACATGATGTACTGTGGGTAACAAAAGTAAACCACCAAAAAGGAAATCGATAATAATCTGATTTATGAGTTTTAAATAAATCAGTACTTACTGGAGATACCAAGGTGATATATGTCTGAGAAACAGACAAATGGAGAGACAGATTATGAAGGCTAGTGCTGTATTAATATAAATGCCCTTCAGCTCTTCACAAAGACAAAGGTAAGGAGTATTTTGCGCATGGGTTTTTCCTTATGATGAATTGTTATTGGTAAACAATATGTTTATATTGTTTCAAACAATATTTTAAAAAATAGGAATTGATGGGAACAAGCTACTATTTCAAGGGGTTTTTTAAGCTGAGTTTCTTCATGTTCAGGGCAAAGACCTCAAACTGTTTGCCAATAAGAAACAGATGCTTCCTAAGGTCCTCTGTTAGTTAGCTATCTACCCATAAATAATCCACTTTATATCTGAAAATTCTTTTTGTTGTTGTTATTTGCTGCCTATGCTCCCTTTTGTGAGGAAGAGCAGGATATGAAAATGACTAATAAACAAACAAACTATAGGCCACTCAATGCACACACTACAAATTAAACACAAATGTCAAACACCTGTCTGTGCCAATTTAATGACTCATAAAATACTGGTCTAACAGTATAATTTTTACTCAGAACTTTGCCTGAATGGGACTTACCATATTTTTCGCTCTATAACACGCACCCGACCATAACACGCACATAGTTTTTAGAGGAGGAAAACAAGAAAAAAAATATTCTAAACGAAACAGCAGATGTATGATTTTTGTGGTTCATGCTGTGGCCACAGACATGTGATCTGACGGTGAGTTTGGGGTAGCCCAATGCAAAAATCCTGAGGATCCATGTAGATCCGTGCTTTGTAACCACCTTTTAATTGGGGAGGGAAGGAAAAGCACTCAAGGGACAAGAAACACGCATGGGGTGGGTGGAGAAGGATGCTGTTAATAATGCAGAAGAGGGGTATAAGAGGAGAAGGCTCCTCTCCTCTCCCGCTTTGCTCCTTTAAAGCAAGCAGGCTCTCTCCTCCCCACTCAGCGGCTCTTCTCCCGCTTTGCTGTTTCAAAGCAAGCCACGGAGGAGGAAAGAAAGGGGAACCATGGATCCTCTGCTCACGACTGCAGCAGATCCTCCCGCCATCCGTAGGCATTCGCTCCATAACACACACAGACATTTCCCCTTACTTTCTAGGAGGAAAAAAGTGAGTGTTGTGGTGCAAAAAATACGGTACTTCAAGAACAGCCCAGGATTGCAGCCTTATCAACACTCTTGTTCTATTTAATCAGCATAGCTACCAAGTCTTGTTCTGTTGAATCAACACAGCTACCAAGATGGTCTTGATATGGAAGTCATAAGCCTTGGAAATAAGACCACACCTAATAAAATCCATCTAAGCAGCAGCAACTCATCTAGCTAACATTTCTGGGCATATTAAATCAGTGAAGTTGTGCAACTCTGAACTTGCTTAACAAATTAGGAAGCACATGCAGGTGTTATTTTGATTTGTAGCTTGTCATTCCCAATAACTCACAGTAGTTAACGGTACCATAAAACTATTAATATTTTGAGACAGCTTTCAATTAGGACCCATTATGTATTCTATATTTAAAAGCCACTAGAAGCAGACCTGTGCAAGTATGAATTATTCAGTGTCAAAACAACAGTTCTTGGCCCAAATCTAGGGTGGACATTGGCAGCATGACCACCAACTACCATATGAGGCCCATGCCAAATGGAAAGTAGCAATGCAAGTACTTTCTGTGGCTCCTATGTTTAGTTGGGGTGTGGTGGTATTGTTGCTATTCCAGAACCAGTAGTCCTGCTATATCCTGGGACAAGGTGCACCAGGAGATAATAAGATTCAGTATAGTCCTTTCTATAAACAGCACACAAAGCAAACAAAAAGACAGTCTCCTTTAAATAATAATAAGAAACCCTTCCTTTTTAATATGGTGGAAAGCTATTTAGGGGAAACCAATAACATAGCCACCACCAGAAAATAAAAATAAAAACTCTTCCCCCTCTTTTTTTCACTGGTGGGGGTGAGATCTTTGATTAAATAGCCATGGGGGGTTCCTTCTGGATTGTTAGAAGGCTCTGCAAAATTAGCTGAGCTCTAAATGGAAAGATGGTGGAACGTGGGTGGCGCTCTGGTCTAAACCACAGAGCCTAGGGCTTGCTGATCAGAAGGTCGGCGGTTCGAATCCCCACGGCGGGGTGAGCTCCCGTTGCTCGGTCCCAGCTCCTGCCCACCTAGCAGTTCGAAAGCACGTCAAAGTGTAAGTAGATAAATAGGTACCGCTCCGGCGGGAAGGTAAACGGTGTTTACTGCTCTGGTTCGCCAGATGACCATGCTGGCCACATGACCCGGAAGCTGTCTGTGGACAAACACCGGCTCCCTCGGCCTATAGAGTGAGATGAGCACACAACCCCAGAGTCGTCCGCAACTGGACCTAATGGCCAGGGGTACCTTTACCTTTACCTTAAGTGGAAAGATACCAGTGAAGCTGAAAGGGTTTGCTGGTTTGTGTGAGGAGAGAGCAAACAAAGCTGGAGACACCGTGCCTGCAAATGTTCAGCAAAGTATCTGTAAAGTATGGCTCAGCTGGAAGCTGTTAAATCTCTACATTGTTAAAACACTTATCACAATGTTATTTCAATACCAGTAACTGGTATTCAACCCTTTATTGCACAGCACTTAGTGCAGTGCAGTGCAGTGCAGTGCAGTGCAGTGCAGTGCAGAGGAGAGGAGAGCAGACGTTGATGGGCATGCATTAACCCAACTCTCATCTCACTGAGATGCATCTCTACTGTCTAAGACAACAGTAGCAGGTCTGGGAACTTGACCCTTTACACCACAACTTTCAGTAGGAAAAGGCCAAACCAGAAAGCCACTGGAACAGATAGCGGCTGCACTGCCCCTCAGTCACACAGTATTTTGGCACGCATCGCATGCATCAATATGACCAGTGGCGTAGCGTGGGGGGTGCCAGGGGTGCCGGCCGCACCGGGCGCAACATGGGCGGGGGGCGCACTCGCACTAGCAGCTCTCTGCCCCTACTAAAATCCATGGGTTAGGAAGCCCGCGCTTGCTCGGCTTGGCGAAGAGGTCTCGGAAGGGGGAGAGCGAAGCCTTTTGCCGCGGGCAAAAAAAGGAGAGGAAGCCGGGCAGGCGGGCGGGCTGGCTGGCTGGCGGGCGGGGGTCTGGCTGCGCCTGCTGCTGCCGTTGCCGCTGCTGCCGGGCTTTGACAGCTTGGCGAAGCAGAGGGAGAGGAGGTTTATGCGGCTCTCTCTCCACTGGCCGCCTGGGTAGTGAGCCGAGCCGAGCAGGGAGTCTGGCGAGGGGGCGGGAAGAGACTTTTCCCTTTTTTCCACCTCGCCTGGTCAAAAAGGAGAGCGGAGTCTCCTCAGGGCGCCCTCAGGCAGGGCAGGGCAAGGCAAGCAGAGCGAGGAGGAGAGAGAGGGGAAGGGGGGGGGAAGCAGCCAGGAAACGCCGCGGTGTGGAGGGGGAATCAATTAAGGAGAGAAAGCGAAAAGCCTTGGAGAAAGGGAAAAAAGGAAAGAAAAGAGGCAGCTCCGGGAGAGCGCGGGGGAAAGAGAAGCCTCGCTGCTGCTGCTTGGGAGAGTAAATTACTGTACTTGCCTTGCCCTGGGTTAGGGGGCGCAAATTACTTGCCTTGCCCCGGTTAGGGGGCGCAAATTACTTGCCTTGCCCCGGGTGCTGATAACCCACGCTACGCCGCTGAATATGACTAAGAGGGGAAGTTATTCTGCATACATATGATAAATGAAACACTCTGTCTGTTAAAAACAGAAGCCTTCCATTACAAGCAAGATTGTGGGCCTATTTGCTTAACTGGCTGGGGGAACCCAGCCAGATGGGCGGGGTATAAATACCGGTATAAATATATATAAATACCGGGGTATAAATACCGGTAATAAGTTATTATTATTATAAATTATTATTAACTGAAGAGCATCTTTGAAACCTCTGTTTTCAAGTCTTTTTCTTAAGATATCAAGAAATAATTATATTTCCACTGACCAGAGAGCACATTTTAGATTACTGGGGAGGGAAGAGATTCAAATTACCATATTTTCCCATGTATAAGACTAGGTTTTTTTCCCTAAAAATAATGTCAAAAATTAGGGAGCGTCTTATACACGGGGCCATCTCCCCCCATTTTCTTAAATCTGAGTCCCCCAAAATAGGGGACGTTTAGGAGCAGCAGCCAGATGCTGCTCCTGCCCATCAGCATCTGCCGCCTGAGGCAACTGACTCGCTTTTCCTAATGGCAGGGCCGGCCCTGCGACTGCAAAGGAAAACCATTGAATCACTGAACATTCCTGACACGCATTCTTGAACTTACCAGTCCACAGGACACCCTCTCCCCCACTTTCTTTTTAAGCATGAGGATGCAGTGCAAGCTAAACTATCCTTCCTCTTAGTACTTCCCTTAGCTGCCCTCCATCTTCCAATCTCAGACAAATGTCAGTGTTTGAATGTTTTAAACACAAGGGAATATTTTGCAGCTGTAGCGACTTGGAATCTATCCTGATAGCACATTCATCACATCTGTGTCCTTCTGGTTCTTTTATCTAATCCCTTCCCAAGCAGAGGCACACTGCCTAGAACATCTTATTACTTTCATTACCGTGGCAGCCCTCCAAGCCTCTCTCAGCAGTCGCCCTGAAACAACAGGGGGCTAACATAGTTCAGATTTTCTTTTACAGTATCCTAGCTTGGTTTACCACCTCAAATACATTGCTTGTTTTATCAGTCCTTTCCTCTCTTTCTTTCCCCCCTTTTGCTAATATCTCGTTTTCTCTTCCCCTTTCCTTTTTGTCTCAGTGCATGCTAAGGAAGTGGAGAAGTGTTAGAAAGCAGGGTGGGGGTGGGGTGGGGAGTCGCCTCAGGAAGAGAGCCAAAAAGCATGCTGATTGGCTTAAACCTGACATTCCCCTGTATATCTTGATTATTTGGGCAATGAAAAGCAGGAGAGGAGCCAAAGAAATCATATTGCACTGAGCCAGCTTGAAATAAAATGTCGCATTTTTGTTGCACAAGCCCTGCTGTTTTTGTTCACTATTCCAAAAAGTGCGTAGGAATAAGATTTAACTTCCTATTAGGCTGCTGTGGGCCTTTTTTGGTTGTTGAAAAGCTATTATTCTGGAACACGGCAGCACCAACAGAAAGAAAACACAATTTGCCTCCTTCTTAGTAGAGAGTACTTCACTTCAGCCATCCATATATTTTTGAAATTTTTTTTGGTATGGCAATCCGGTTTCCCAACCCACACTACCCTCAAGGAGCCAAATTATTTTAATATTGAGTTTTCTGTTGATGTGACTAGTTTACTTCTGAGATCATCCTTGTCAGACTGCCAGCGAGCATTAAAACCACATTTAACCAGCAGGTTTCCAAAAACCTTAAATTGGAGGGTTAAAAAAAGGGGGGGCATCTTGGTTTTTTTAGGACAGAGAAGGAAGAAAGAATCATAAGGACTTGGATGGTGAGGAGGAGGCAGGATGGGGGGAACTGCAGCAGCTGTCCTCTCCTCTGATGCTGTAATCTTCCCTATAAGGAAGCCTGTTTTGAATGCCATGGCTCATTTCTGAAGCGTGAAGTAAGTGGTGCCCCTGAGCATATACAAAGTATACAAGCCCTCCCCCTAGAACAAACCTCAATCCCAGAAGGGCTAACATGGGAAGCCCAGCCAGGTATAAATAATATATTATTATTATATTATTATTATTATAACATGACAAAGAGTGTGCCATTCAGGCAAGCTTTAGTCCACTACATTTTAGAAATTAAGCTATTTACATTTGATGCTGAACCCTGGACCAATTCCAAGGGAAGAGAGTATTCAAGGTTAAGGGTTTTGTGTAACCCCCATCCACTCACCCCCTGAGAGAAAAGGAACCGGGCCTTATGGCTGCACCAGCTGGTCGATGCCTGTGGAGTGTGTACCGGTCTCTGGGTTTGTGAGCAAGTGTAGGCTGAAAGTGACTGTACCTGAATGAGTAGAACGCTGCAGGATGAAGCAAGGCGTCACACCCACCCTGCCATCAAAAAGAGCTTGCATTGGGATCAGCAAAAAGAGTTTGCAGTCTGTAGCTCTGGCCAATCGTATATTCAGATAAACAGGATAATCCTTATTCATGTGGGGTTGTATGGAATTTGAACTACAAAGGGGCAGGGGCTGGGGGCACAGAGTCAATCCGGATTACAAAGTGTTTCAGATAATCTCAGGATCGGAAAACAGAGGATAATTGTATTTGCGCAAGGTTGTTTTTTTAAAAAAAATTGTTATTTTTTAAAAAAATCTTCCTGAAATGCAGAGATAAAGGCGGCAGAGTTTGTACGTCAATTATTAGGTGGGAAGTGGCGGAACGCAGAGGCCAATAACCACTGCATTCATAAAAGAAGGATGCTTTTCTAAGAGGGGAATACGTCAGCTGTGATGATCTCAGGCACAGACAGTTCATGCCATGTGATGCCCTGTTCTGAGAGAGGTTATTGTAAGCAGCTGAAGTTGAACAGTCATAAATTCTGGGATGCATCAGTCACTCAGCTGGTGCCAGTTTGAGAGCAGGAACTCTTCTAATTCCAGCGCTTGTCCAGGTGGTGTGGCACAAAGTCGGATTGCACATTTGCAGTCACAACAGCCTGTTGCTTTTATTTACTATGCATTGGAAAATAACCCCTTGCATATAGAAGCTGGGTCATAACATTGGCATGGGAGGGAGGCTCCAGTTGGGTGTTTGCTTTCCTTTTTTTCGTGCACAGCTGGTCCATGCCCATGCCAGAGATGAGGTCCATGATATAGGCTGACCTAGCTGCAATGAGAGGCTTATTCTTCTCGCTCTGCTTTTGTTAATGGAACAAAATGGACCTACAGTTCATATGGAGGCTTGCTCATTCCCAGGTGCCCTCTTACTGAAAGGACAGTCCTTTGAGAGCAGGGGGTGGGCGGGCACAAAAAAATATGTTTGAATGGAAAGAAAAATAATTATGCAGATTTCTTGTTAAACATTTGCTGTTGCCCAAATGGCATATTTTGTGATTCTCCAGGGAAGGGGAACAGCAGCAGCAGTAAAACCTTTCAGCGTTTCCCATTCAGTTCCCCTTTCTAGCTAGAACTGTTTCGTGCCTTAAGACTATGAATGCTGAATGTTTTCCCACTGGGTATCATTTTGATTTAGCTGGAAACACTGAAAGTGTACAGATTTCAGAGGTCAGCAAGTGGAACGCTGTTGCGTATTTGCCTTTGACATTTCCACATGGAAATATCGGCAGTTCTGCTTTCTTTTAAGTCTTAAACTTGCGGTAGATGTGGGAGATTCATTCACACATCATGTATGCAATTTCAAGATACATAGCAACTTAAACTAGCTGCCATCTTGCAAGGAATTTTGTTTTAGAAGTGTAAGGCTTCCAGATTAGGATGGTTTTCAGGAACTACCAGTCTGACTTTTGCTTTTCCTCTCTTTGGTAGATTAGATTTTCCATATGCAAGAAAGCTTTCATAGTGCACACATTTGATTATTTCATTCTGGGAATTATCGAAGCAGTTTATACAAAATATGCATGGAAAGTAGGCAGACAGATTTGGATGATATTAAGTTAATAATATCATGTATGTAGGCACATGTGTGGGGAAACAAATAGTGATTGTGAGTATTAGATTAGATAGATTAGATGCATTGGATTAGATAGATTAGATGCATTGGAGAAATTATATTGTATGTGTTAACATTTGCTGTGTTAATTGAATTCATACTTAAGAGCAATCATAATGAGCTCTGCTTATAAATAAATTAACAACACTTAATAATAGTAAGATATTTATCAGTTAAAAACCCATATCACAGAGCCACAGATGATATAATCAATTATATAGCATAATACAACAATGCTTAATTTGATATTGACTTCAACATTGTTTGGAGAGGAACTTCTTTTGGCTCAAAAAAGCAAGTTCTTCCTTGCAGTAGTTTTTGGGAATAGTTTTCTTTGTCGTCGTCCCCCCCACTGTAAAATAAAAATAAAACAGTATTGTACCATATTTTCCCATCTATAAGACACCCCCATGTATAAGACGTCCCCTATTTTGGACGTTTAGGACGTATAAGACGTCCTAAACCCACCGACCATTCTGCTCTGTTGGATGACAGAGCTGTGTATGTTACATACCTGGTCCCCCTCTAAGCTAGCCTGTTGACCAGTTTAGCTGGAGTGGAGGACACTGTCCCATCACCAGCACTGAAATAAGATTTAACTGCCAGACCGCTTGGATTCTGTGCAAGTAATCGAGGTGGGCTGCCAACTTGTCTTTTGCCTCGGGCAGCAAACTGTCTTGGACTAGTTCTGTAAAGTCATAATAGCTCTCTCTAACAACTCAGCTTTTTGCCTTTCATTAAAATGTTGTAGTGCATTTGTGGGGCGTATTAAGGAAGATATACCCAAGTTAGGACTGGTTCAGGCATGCATCTGCTTCACCTTAATTTCTCATCACTTAATTATTCATACATTTGATGGCCATTGGTTTTATGTGAAACTGGTGCAGCTGCAGGACACCTTTGGGCATTGTATACTCTGTTCAGAAAAAGCTCCGTGTGGAAAAATCCCTCGCCTAGATCCATAGGATGCTTTGGTCTGTAGAGGTCTCTTCCAAGCCACAAGGTTGCTATGAACTGAGACAGAATGAGTGCAGAATTGTCCAGGATACTTTCTCCTCCTACAGCTCAGTGATTCGATGCACAACAGGATGCACATGAAGTTGCCATCTGGATTTGATGTAACATACAACCTGAACTGGGTAAAGCATAGGTGACATTTTGCCTCCCGTGTTTTCTTAAAGTGGCCCTCTTCACACTGTGAAACCTGGTCCGAGTGGAAGTCTCAAACAAAATCTATCAAGTAGAGGATTAACTTTCATTTATTACATTTCTCTCCTGCCTTCCCTCTGTCTTGGAACCCAAGTGGGCAGGCATGCGCTTTCCAGGTGGTCGCCCATCCAGGCAATGACCAGAAACCAGTAAATCACCTGGTAAATCAATATAGTGGTACCTCGGGTTAAGTACTTAATTCGTTCCGGAGGTCTGTTCTTAACCTGAAACTGTTCTTAACCTAAAGCACCACTTTAGCTACTGGGGCCTCCTGCTGCCGCCGCGCCGCCGGAGCACGATTTCTGTTCTTATCCTGAAGCAAAGTTCTTAACCTGAAGCACTATTTCTGGGTTAGCGGAGTCTGTAACCTGAAGCATATGTAACCTGAAGCGTATGTAACCCGAGGTACCACTGTACTAACCAACCACTTTTATCACTAAAATGTTAAACCCACATAAACACTGTAGGGTTAGTCATCTTTTCATTTTTGTTTCCTACAAAGATAAAAACGCAATTTACCAGAAAGCATCTCTCTCTCTCTCTCTCTCTCTCTCTCTCTCTCTCTCTCTCTCACACACACACACACACACACACACACACACACACACAAGCACTGCTGTGGATGAGAAAGTACACTTTGAACTTCACAGCCATCCCAAAATAGACTGAAAAGAGGAAGCGGGTGGGGTGAGTTCCTTTCTACTTACAAAGAACTTCGCCAGCCGATACAGATCAAGCAAAAACAGCCCTGAGACCGAGTGCAGCAATTGGTAAGAGTCCTCCCCTCTTCTCCCAGTCTGGTCTATTTTAAGATTGCAGCAGAGGAAACTTGGCAGCAAATGTTTCCGAAAGTTGCCCCCGTCACTTCCACAAATTCAAATAGTTTTTAAGGGCACATCTCGCAGCACTAACCGTTTTGAGGGGGTCAGAGGTGAGAAGGTACTTTAATAACTAAGTTTCAGAAGCATTAGATCGTCTGTGACATGTTGCCCGCAATTTCTGTCAAGAACTAAAAGTAATGATGAGGCCATACCTTTATTAGCTCATATTTGGTTAGCTAATACGGGGTATTCTTGGGTTTTACTGTCACCACAATGCTATCTGTGCATGCATGTGCGTGTGCTGCTGAAGAGTGAATCTTTCAAAGAATATCTCTATCACTGTGAAATGGGAGTCGTCATATGAACAACCATCCCAGGAGCGAGGAACCTTTTTGAGCCTGAGGACTGCAAGACCTTCCAGGGGCCGCATGGCAGCAGTGGATGGCCAAGAAGGTGGGAAGGAAGTTCCTTGCTGACAAAGTTATCTGATCACTTGAGCAGACATTTAAATACCATAAGGCAAATGATTATTTGTACCTTGATAAAGGTCCTGGGACATTTAATAAATCAACAGGAGTATTAATTAAGAAATAAATAAATACAAGGAAAGACTCCCCCCCTCCCTGATTTTCTCTCTCCCTTGCTTTGTCATATTTGTCAGTAAAATTCACCTTACACATCACAGCCTCATCCAATAAGGTATTTTTTTCCCTATGAAACGAGGACCACACTCCATTCTAAATGTACATTTTGCTTGTGTATAAGAAGCAAGGCTTACATAAGGCAGTCATTAGTCAGCAGCGTTGTCAGTCTGAAGTTGCATGTGAAATTGAGAGAAGCAGTTTGTCCTACACACCTCACAAAAGGTGTGGGGAATCTAGCTACAGAAATGTTTTTGTGCAAATATGCCACTGCCAGAATAGCTAAAGAACACTTTTTTTAAAAAAAGAAACCTACATGAATAAAACATCAAGATTGCACAGTTCAGTTCTTAAATGTCAGAAAGTGACAAAATTAGGGTTGCAGAAGTACAGCCCACCACTTTGGCCCCCCGTAAATATGCACACCTAAGAATGCTTAATGGTAGTACGACACACAATTTCTCAATTATCTTTTCTCCCAACAGCTTTCACATGGCAACTCCAAGCTCTCTGTTCATGCTAAGCAAATGGAAGGGGCACCTTATTCTCCCCTAGTAAAATACATTATTTCTTCTCAGTTTATGGTAAAAAATCTATCATTTAAGTAGCAGGGAATTAATGTTGTAGCTTCCTGTAACTAAGGAACAAAGATTACATGAGTGCTGACTGTACAATTTCTATCTCCATTGTTCTGGAGCCAGATTTTTGAAACGGTAACCCTCAGGGACAACAGCCATGCCAACATTGTAATTTTGATGGCTTTAGGCATAGTTTTTTTATATGTGGCTGCATCTTGCTTCAAACAGTTATGGAGATTTTAGTCAGCCTCCAAATATTCTCTTCAACATCAATGTTCCAGATAACTACTTGATGATGGTGGGATAAATTGGCACGATGGCCAGGATATGCAGCCGAGTATACTTTTCTGTGACTCACACAGCATTAAAATACAAATAATTCCTCAAGGTTGTGGTTCTAAGCACTGCAGGTGAATGTTTTAAAACCAAGAGAAAAAAGTGAACAAAAGGACAAATAATGAGGCCTTGAATCACAGAAAGAAACAGTATGAGTTGAATGAAATGACACTGGAACACAGCGAACCAATTCAGACAAAATGCTAAGTCAAACACTGGTTTAGCACAACCAAGCAAACATGTATTTCCTGGAAAGACAACTGCAGCCACTTTGCCCCTCCTCCATGTGAGCCATGGTTTGACCTTGTTTCCTTCAGACAAGGAGCTTGTCTAGAAAAGGAAAACAAACATTGGTTTGTCTGGAGTGAGGCAAATGTCAAGCCTGGGTACTGACGGCTAAGCCAAACCTTGGCTTAGCTCACAGTTCTGCAAGATGAGCAAAGCAGCCACAATCTTTTTGCCAAGAACTTACACATTTGCTCATTAGTGCTAAGCTATGGTTTGGCATAGGGTTATGTGCTAACTGAGCCAGTGTACAAGGCCAGTGTACAAGGCTAAGGAACAGAATGAAAATAAGCCATCCAAATGGTTCATGAGCTAGGCTTAATTGTGCTAGGCTGAAATATGATGCACTTTAAACAAATTTTACAGAAGCCAAAATAAAACTAGGATGCAAGGGACTGTGCTCAATGTTCTGCATGCAATTTGGGGCTTCCCTTCACCTCTTCCCCCTGCGCCTTCTCACATTTTCAACCAGCAACCCCTAAGTGACTGAGTTTGGAGGAACCCTGCCAATATGTTTTTTGATGTAGCAAGACGACTACGTTTACCAGCTCTCTGCTTGTGTCTAGAATAGGAATCAATTTAGCAGTTGGGTTGGAGAAGGGAGAATTTGAAAGAGCAACATGATGCTTTAGATATATGATGTGGATGAACAACTGCCTTTTGCTTACAACAGAGAGGGAGGAAAACTCTGCCCAGGAAATGGTCAAGTGTTGGTGGGAAAGGGGCAAAACAGAATCACCAAGAAGAAAATATAACCAAAAATAGCACCAATAACTGTGTTCTTTTCCTGCCCTTCTTTCAAAGAGTTTGATGCAGCAGCCACTCACCCCTCATATCAACCTCATGGTTGTCCCAAGACCACCCAAGTGAAATATACAGCTGAATGAGAATTCAAATTTAAGTATCCCTGATACAACTCCAATACTGTATGCATTACACCACACTCATACCTAGTGATTGGGACTTGGAATGAGGCTATCCCATGCAGCTGGGAGAATGTGATGCAACAGACAGGATCAATGACAGATGCAGAAAAATCCATGAACACAAAAGAGAAGAAGAAGAAGAGTTTGGATCTGATTTATCACTACCCGAAGGAGTCTCAAAGCAGCTAATATTCTCCTTTCCCTTCCTCCCTCACAACAAACACTCTGTGAGGTGAGTGCGGCTGAGAGACTTCATAGAAGTGTGACTAGCCCAAGGTCACCCAGCAGCTGCATGTGGAGGAGCGGAGACGCGAACCCAGTTCACCAGATTACGAGTCTACCGCTCTTAACCACTACACCACACTGGCTCACAGCAGCAATGATGCCTAGTGCATTTTTGGACACATTTTTATTAAGGGAAATGCTTACTGCCTCTTAATGAAAAACTGCTTAAGGCAACTACTTAGGTGAGCTGTAGTAGAAAAGAAGCATTAAACATTCTCTTTGATGAACAGTTTCTTTGAAACACATTGAGAACTAAATATATTGTGTAGCATGCATAACAATACAAACCCTACACAGATCTGCTTGGAAGAAAGTCTCATTTTCAGTGACACTTACTTCCAGGCAAATGTGTGTAGGCTTGCTCCCTAAGTAATACAACTATGTGGGCAGTGCCAAGCTTGTGGGTCTTTAACATGGAACTGGCACCCCAAAAGGAAAAGATGCCATTTCTGTGCAATAGCTCACACCCACATGACTGGGTCATTTAAACGCTGACCCACAGCTTCAAGGGGTTCCCCCATAGTTGGTGGACAGAATGTTTCAATGGCACCTCTGCTATCTTGTTTTGCACAACAGGTGGTTCTGAGGACACAATTTGGGTTTGTTTTCAGTAGACCCACACCCAACCCCCTAAATATTACCAGAATAACATCCAGAAGGCCTAAATAAAACTCTGATGATATTTAATTTAGAATCTCTTCTTTTTAAATTTCAGATATATCTGTGGTAGAGGAAATGATGCTTCAACCACAGTTTAATTACCAGGTGGGGCTGGGTTATATGAAAACAGTGTACATTTTCACCATATAATAATGCAACACCCTTCAGTCTTTGCCATGTAAAATAAATGTTTTAAGGCTCTCCTTTGACTTCCGCCATAATGACACCTGCCGGCAAAAGAAGAGCTAACACAGTGACACCCCCAGGCAAGAGGAGGTCTGGATTGCCCTGGGATAAGCTCTGTTACTTTTTCTGCAAGCATTACATCTGGTCTGAATAAAGATAGAAACTTTGTGACGCGAAACCAAAACTTAGTGATGGTTGTTAAGGGAATGACAACAGTGCAATCAACAGACCAACTGATGTACAGGGAAGTTTGATTCAGCTGATTTTTTTTAGATGCCCTATTATGTCAGCAATCAATGCTAGCAACAAAACACTGGCACTGCCAGAGCACAGTAAATATACAGATGGCCAATAGGTTACAGACCTTTTGGAACAGCTTGAATTTAGATCCTTATACACAATAATCCCCTGGCATTACAACTGTTTTAAAGCTCTCTCTCTCTGTGTATGTGTGTGTTAAAATAAAAAGCAAAGGGGTTTCACCCTGCCCAGCCTTCTAGAGGTCCAGGACAGGAATTCACTGTGGCTTTAGGCTGAAATCAAGGTCTGATGGGAAACCATAAGATATTCTACTTAAGGCATTTACACTTTTGTAGTGGGTAAGGAAGAGGGAGAATCATATCCAGATATCTTGTTAGAAACCAGAAAGTATTAAATTGATTATTGTAAGCCCGTCTTGTGAGAACTTTGTCCTGAAAGGTAGGGCACAAAAATGTGATAAGATAGATAGATAGATGATAGATAGATAGATAGATAGATAGATAGATAGATAGATAGATATAGATGGATAGATATAGATATAGATAGATAGATGATAGATAGAGATAGATGATAGAATAAATGAATTTGTTAAAGATTCAGATCCTCTACTGTTTTTCTGAGGCTTCTTCACTGAACCTAGACTGAGGCTGATTTACTGAATATAGTCTGGCACTATAAAATTTCAAAGAGCTGTGGGATCACATATTCCCTCCTCCCCTTCCACATAATCATTCTTTCCCTCCTTGGCTGGTTTGAGACAAAACAGTGATTCTCATTTCAACTGAACCAGCAATGAGAAAAATGTTCTACTACTACAGGCCACGAGTAGGAAGAGCCAACTTCCTTTTTCATCAGTCTGTGGAGCCATAACAGAAGACAAGAGTTGCCACATAATATCAGGGCACTACTACTACTACTACTACCACCACCACCATTATTATGATTATTATGAGCATTTTCTATTCAACATGGAGATGGCAATTCTCTTCCCTGGGCCTTCACATGCATTTTCGCATGTACCTTGTAACCCAAGTTGGAAGGAGGTTGACCAGCTCTTATAACCCTGAAGGACCTCAGTCCCAGGCCTCTCTCTATGGCCCTTGGGACTCTTGCTAGGCCACAACCTTTTCACCAAGCTGCATCCAAGTCCTTTACAGGCCCTGTGGCACACCCTTCTCAAGTGCTTTCCTCTGGCTGGAATATGTTCTTAATTGTGACAAAGCATCCTTCTTCCAGAGATGGAGATTGGAGACATGTGCTTCCATAGGGGAAGGAGGTTACTCAGCGGCAGAGGAACCAGGTTCAGTCCCTGCTTTCTCCAAGTAGGGTTGGAAAAGACCCCCCTCTGAAACCCTGGGCAGCCACTGACAGTCTGTGTCAACAGTCCTGAGCAAGAAGGACCAATGATCTGACATGGTAAGGCAGCTTCCTTTGTTTGTGTTGCAAGTAGATACCTCTGACTTTGGTGTCGTTGGAATGTAGCATTCCTTCTTACAAAGGTAAAAAGAGACACATGCATTGATCAACCCATGTTTGCCTCTGGCACCGACCCCAACTGGTATGTGGCAGCTCGCTCCTGTATTGCTCACCATGAGCAAATGCAGTTCACAGACTGAAAAAGATTCCCTACCCCTGTCCTATATGCACCGAACTAAGAAAATATGACAATAAAAAATATTATTGATTGAATTTATATACCGCCCTATACTGTGAGGTCTAAGGGCGGTTCACAGAATAAAATCAAAATATAAAACCACAAAATACATAATAATATTAAATCAACCCAATAACCTCCCCCCCAAAAAAAACCCCAACCACAACATTTTAAAAGGGCATAGGAGTTACCCCTATGCCCTACTAGTTACTCAGGTCCAGTATGGTAAAATTACGCAATAAATATCACACTCTGAACAGTCCAACCACTTCCTTAACTCAAGATTTTATTTTCTTCCTGTGAAAGAATATTTCAGGAGCTGGGTAAATACATGTTTTTGATGCACATATCCATCATAAGGGCAACATGACTCCAGCAAAAGTATCTGCTTTCAAGGGGATTTGCATTCTCATCAAATGCTGAACTGAGTCTAGACTAGCCTGAGGATAACTGCCCCCTAACCTCCCTGCGGAGACAAGGAAAGACAAGACGGAAGGAGAATAGTTTCTGACAGAAATCAAATCCTGGTTACTGCACTTCTGGGAAAACTAAAGACAAGAAGAAGAAGAAATAAAGCAGAGGGAAAGGGAATTAAATTGTTTCTTTAGAGCTCATTGAACAGAATAACTTGTCAAAGGGCTGGAAAGAGAAGACAACTTTCAAATAAACAGAAAAACAAAGACCAACTAAAAAGTACAGTGGTGTAAAACAGTTCTAGGAAAGCTTTTTTAAAATTAAAAAAGGACAGTCAAGAAATATGTTCTTTTAAAAAGAAAGCTGAGAAAGAGAAGGAACAACATGTTTGAAAAACAAAATTATATCCCCTCAAAGGAAATAATTAGCTATCTGAATTTCCTGCTTCTTTGCAATGATGTCACACTGACAAATCTCATACACATTCAAAATTATGTTTTCACATTCCCGTAGGGTGATGTCAGCCAACTAACTCTGAAAAATACATTTTTCCATTTATTTAGATGATGGTGATTCCTTTTCAGATATTATCAGGCTAAATGAACTCAGGGGGAATGGGGAGTGACATTGCCCTGGCAAGCTTGCTCTTCCAACAGGTGCACATGAATCATTGGAACATGTTAGAACGTACACTTGAAGGTGCTAATGCTCATGCATAGGGAGGGCGTATGCTGCCAGGATGATGCCCCCACCCCATAATGTGTGTTCATGATGTGTACATCTGAAAAAAAGAGCTGGAACAGGATTATAAACAAATATACATCACACTGCTGTGATGTTATGTTTTGTACCACATGCTGGTTTTCATTGGTTGCAGCTCATAGTTAGTGAGGAGAAAGTTTCACCACGATCCCAGTTCAAATACCATGCTGTAAGGATAAATCTAACTAAATCTTTAAGGGCACCTCCCATATCTAGCTTAGGAGGCTAGGCCCAAGCAGGAGGCAGGTCCTGATGCAGAGTGATAAAGTAGCTAAAGAAGAAGAGAAGGTCTGTTATTTCTAATTCAACTCCTCTGACCTGCTCATCATTAATCAGATAAGACTGTAGAAAACCTTGGTTTGGTTCAGTTGACACAGTGCAGAATCGAAAAGAAACATGGAGCTAGCCTACTTCCTGTAAGTCAGAGTGAACCAGGCCATTCTGAGAGCGGATAGTTTGGGGGAGGGTGATGTAAGGAAGATCAGGACACTGAGTATAAAGGCAGATCTTGAGAGGGAGATGGGGAAAGTGTGGAGATTTGCTGCTCCAGTGGATCCTGCCGCCTGAGGCAGTCGCCTCACCTTGCCTCATAGGTACGCCGGGCCTGGTAACATTTATTAAGCCATTTACTCACTTCAAAATCTGGTAAAACAGCCGTGCTGTGGAATTTTTAAATTTTTTTTTAGGGGTTGGTTCATACAGCTTTTTCTGTTGCTTGGGGCCCTGGACTTCTGCCCTAAATTCATACCCTGATGGAACCACTGGATCCGGACTGGGGTCAGTATGTCCTTCTAAAGACTGCAGAGCAGTCTGAATCACTTTCCTGTTATCTAGTTTTTACTCAGATGTCACTGGAAGATATATAAAACATTCCCTAAAGCTTGAACATTCCAGAATATATATTCAATGTCACTAAGAGGTTAACAATATAAATTTGCCACTCTAAGTGATGACAGGTAATAGAAACACTTTGATTAAAGCAAATATTGCTACTACAAATATATATATTTATTCTGGGTTTACAGTCCTTAGCCTTTCATGCTTTCAAGCTTGTGATTCCTGTGCTGGATCGTCATGTGACATTTGCCACTCAATCCTAAATATTTGCACTGGCATATCTGCCTGAAACACTGGCATAGCATCCCTGCAAGTCTGTCATATTTTATAACATGTCATGTTTTGTAACTGTGCCCTGGCATAGCTGAGAGTATGCCCTCCATCCTAGGTATTTCATTGCTGGTGCAGCAAGTCTTAGGATCAAACTGTTAATTCAATACAAGTAAATTAAGTTGAGAGATGCTAGATTCCACTTCAGGCAGCAGTAAAACCTTTGCTGAAATTCTCCATGCAAATGACTTATAACCTTAAAATCAAGGATTCTCCCAGAGATGTTGCTAGGAACTTCAGAGAGGCGAGGCAAGGGCCCATAGAGAGAAATTTGCATGTGCTGGTATAGATGTATGAATGCAAATTTAGAATGTAAATGTCACAAAAAGCAAGGCAACTGATTTCCCACCCAGATGACCTCAGATAAACTCTTCAATCAATTTGTACTCCATTCCAAATCAGTTCCTCTTCACTTCATTTGCCTCAATAAATTGCCCAACAGATCTTCCTCCAAATCAATTCAATTCCCCTTCAGTCTGACTCATTATACCCAAATAATCTCTAGACAGTCAAATTAATTTATTTCTCCAAATTAATATTCCACTTGGGAAAACTTGTGACACTTAGAAAAATATTTGGGGTCCTTCATCCTTGGGCCAACCCTCGACAATGCCCCAATTGCTTCCAAGCCAAGTGTCAACTGGATTCATTGGGGTATATACCAGATTACATCACAGCTCAAGTTTCATTTATTCCAGTCAACCTGGGGGGGGGGATACGAAGTGGGGGGGAGTTGTAAAATTATAGCTCTCAAAATATAATAAATTTAGGTATTCATAGCTGCAGTTTTAATATAATTTGCATAATACTGTTTCTCCTTTCCTAGATAATTTGTTTTAAAAATAGTTATTGATTGATTGATTGATTGATTGATTGAATTTATATCCTGCCCTATCTCCCCAAGGAACCCAGGGTAGCAAATGAATATACAATTAAAAAAAAAGAACAGAGCAGAATTCCTTCTCTCTATCCTATTCACACTAACAGACAATGTAAAGTCAGCTGCATGTGTAGTAAAATGCCACTCTTTATAATATTTCCTGCTGCTTATAGCGTTAATAATTTTAATGATTTAGAATTTCTGTTCTGTTGACAGAAAACAAGACTTCATTGGATTTACTGTATTTTTATTAGATGGCAGTCCTAAATGAATCTTAATCATGTATGTCTTAAGCAACAAAAATAAGGCAATAAGTATTCTGGACAGTAATCATAATAATGTGTGTTTTAAAACTGAAATAGTAGGGACCTTGGGTGGGTTTTTTTCTTTTTACTGTTCCAGAGTGCCTTGAAACCTCTCCTCACGTCTTTAGATGTCTGCCTTTCATTCTCGCTGACTGAAATGTCTAGACATCCAAATTAAGGACTGACCAATAATCAACTGAACAAACTGATCTCTCTGCATACAAGGTCAGCATCACACACACACACACACACACAACACACACACACACACCCCGAACCTACACTAAAGCTTGAGACATTTATTTGTGCACAAAAATATTGATGTTGCTAAGTGATATGCAGTCGGGTCGCTAGCAGAAAGTCTTTGTACTTGTTTGTTTATTCTGCCTCGTCTCCCCCACATAAACAATGCAACCGTGTTGCAAGGCAGCAGGAAGTGTTTTAAGGTGAACTAGACACAGCTCCCCATTTAATAATTTTGCACGCTATTATCTTATTGCACATTTCTTCCAGAATTTACTAAATGAGGAAATACATATTAAGGCTGCAATCCTAAGCACACAATAACCGAGGAGGAAGTCCCAACGAACCTCTGAGTAGACATGGATAGGACTGCACCGCATGGATATTTGAGCCCGTCTGAAGACTTGGTCATATGAGAACGCATGTATTTAAAGTAGGCTGTATCCAGAGCTACAAAGCAGGGATGCTACCATTCAAGTGCTTTGGATTGATTTGGTGATGGTAAGAAAAGCACTGTTTCATTTGTTTATCTTAGAGATTCATGTAGTACCTTTCGAGTAAGTAAACAAATAAAAATAAATGTGGGATAGCTTAAGAAAGGCCAATAGAATAATAACAACACAATAAAAAAATTATCAGCAGATAGGGACATATCTCCGCATTGTTGACCCCAACTGGCAGTGGCTCTCAGATGCGTCTTTCTCAAATACAAGGGTCTACCTTACCTGAATAGGGACGCGGGTGACGCTGTGGGTTAAACCACAGAGCCTAGGACTTACCAATCAGAAGGTCAGCGGTTCGAATCCCTGCAATGGGGTGAGCTCCCGTTGCTCGGTCCTTGCTTCTGCCCACCTAGCTGTTCGAAAGCACGTCAAAGTGCAAGTAGATAAATAGGTACCGCTCCGGCGGCAAGGTAAACAGTGTTTCTGTGCGCTGCTCTGGTTTGCCAGAAGCGGCTTAGTCATGCTGGCCACATGACCCGGAAGCTGTACGCCGGCTCCCTTGGCCAATAAAGCGAGATAAGCACCACAACCCCAGAGTCAGCCACAACTGGACCTAATGGTCAGGGGTCCCTTTGACTTACCCTACCTGAAATATGAAAGCCTTAAAACAAAGTTGGGGAACCTTTCTCAGCCTGAGGGCTGCATTACCTTTGGGGCAAGCTTCAAGCAGACACATGTGGGTGGGCCCAGAGCAACAAATGTGATTTGTACCTTCTAGATGAACCCCCCTCTGCATATAAGCAAGGAAAAAGCATTGACAGAGTTCATGACCACATTCCAGCCAGGCACAAACACTTATGGAGGATGTAATGCAGGGATGGTGAGGGATGCAGCCTGAGGAGAGAGGCTATGGCCTGGGAAGAGTCCCAAAGGCCAGATATAAAGCCCCAGGGAGCTTTATTGGGGTCCTCAGGCCCATCTCTACATTAAAATATTTGAAAAAATACTAGCATCAGATACAAAAAAGCCCAATCAAATTGAAAGGTTCAGAAATGGACTGACAGCCAGCTTTAGCCTTGAATTTTGAATGCAGGGGCACTGATCTGTTGTATAGGGTTCTTGTAGGTACAAAGCAAAGCACAAGAGATTCAACAAGGGCATTCTTCTAGCACTGAAATGTAGCATCGGGGAAAAGTTGCACCGGGCTCTCAAGCTTTAGGAAGATACAGGGACAACCTGAATCCCAACACTGCACCCCTCTGTAGCCGAAGCCAGGGGGAAGGGCCAGAGGGCCCTATTCTGAACCCCCTAGGTACTTTGTCCATGATCCATACTCCATCAAGCATCATGTTGCAAAGAGTGCGCAAAGAGCAGTGAAATCAAGAAGCTCCCACATAGTCACATCCCGTCCTTTCCATTCTAATCTGTTGTGGTCCAGAGAGTATTTTATACTTCATGCTTGTCACTCACAGCAGCACCATTCCACATTTCCTGACATCTAGGAACATGACAGCTGCTTTCTTGTATAGTGATGAGTTAGTTTCAAGTTAGCAAAAATCAGTGTCGTTTATTTATTTTGACTGGGACGGGTCCCCAAGGTGGTTCACAATACTGTAATTTATATCTAAAACGTTAGCTTCAAAATTAAGGCATTTCATATAAGCAACAAACAATTTTATTACAGATACAGGCAAACGGAATGATATAGTCCCTGGCTGACTCAGACAAAGCCGAACTGAAACTATAAAAGGAGATTGCCGATATCCATGTATCAAGTCAGCTCCTTTATAACGATATCCATCAACATCTGCATGCACAATCCTGCTGCATGATGAGCCCCTTCTTAATGGTGAATTGGAAGCCTACCTTGCAGCAAGCTCCTTGTGTAGATTGGATGCAGAGATTGCAGCAATTAAGTTTACACAATCTATACTGTGTAAAATTTACAGATCTACAAAGAGTATGAACAATGCGGATTGGAGATGTAGGGGAAATCCACACTGAATAAATTGACTGACCCATCATTAAAAAATATGAATACCACCACAATAAATATGAAGTGTGCATTTTCCAAAGGCTACAGGTCAATCAGAATTAATACATCATTTAGGTAAAGAGATGGTAAGATAAAGAAATACTTAAACACAAAGGATTTTACAGAGGGTTTACCTAGCATTTTTGTTTGATCTATATGTTCTATCCATCATCAAGAGAAACCCACAGTATTCATAATTTCTTTGTGATGTCAGGACTTAACTACAAGAATTCTCAATGTAACAGAAGTTGTATGTCAAAGGTGACATAATAATTGGACAGATTTGTGTCTCCTATTTTTTCTTCGCATCACTCTTCTGTGGTTCCATAATCTCATGCCGAATCTCCCCGCTCTCCACCCAATGGCACAATACAACAACACCTGCTACACAGTGAGACTTCAAGGCCTACAAATATGGCCCTTTTTGAATGGGAAAAGCTAAGTTTTAGTCAGGTATTTGTCCATTTATTAACCTATCCTACCCTAAGCACTTGAAATTGTTGAAACAAAATACATGCACAGTTCCATATGTTACCAAGCCAACTCAATCCATTATAAAGTCTTAATTGGCTTGGAATCCAGATACTTGAAGGAGTGCCTTTCCCAATAGCAACCAGTCCATGTATTACGATCTGTAGGGGAGGATCTCTGTGCAGTCCTGTCAACAGGTGAAACTCACTGAAATATTAAGCAGTATATAAAAGGCTTTCAAATAAATAAATAAATAAATAAATAAATAAATAAATAAATAAATAAATAAATAAATAAATAAATGTGTGGTAATAAGAGACTTCCTGGTGGTGGTGTCCTTGGCTGTGGAACAGTTTCCTTTATGAGATACAATTTGTGTCATTGATGTTTGGCCTCTGGCACCAACTAAACATTTTTTTATTCACTCAGACTTTTGCTGGGAGCTGATCTGATGTTGCTTGTAAACTGTTTTGAATCTGCTGTGTTCTCTGTGTTCTTATTAGCTTAATTTTCTTACGGTGTTTTACTATTTTGTAACCTGTCCTAAGATCATGAAATGAAGACAGGCAGCATATAAATGCAAACACTAAACAAACACAGCATGGTAACCTACTAGGGTCAACCCTTTTTTTTCCGGCACGGGGGGGGGGCAGGGGAAGCCACAAAAAGGTAAGAAATGCAGCATTCATTTCCTAGAAGGCAATTCCAGGAAACAGTTTTATTAAAAGTAATAAAAGATAGTGCAATGTGTGTCAAAAGTTATAATAGTACAACAGTGGCAAGATACCCAACAATCTGTTTTTTAAAAATCTAACAATTGGAAGACTGTTGACATTTGTAGCTCAGATCTAAACATTTGTGTCGCCATATTGTTGCATAATACTGCTATAGCATTCCAACAAGGCTGGTTTAATTTAATGCAATAACCATGTGTTGTGTCTGGTTGTGTTAACAGAGAGCCCTAGAGACAAGCTTCTGCTCATAAGTAGGGGCTCCACTGATGATGATGATGATGATGATGATGACGATGATGATGATGACTCCAGTTATTCAGTTGTCCCAACTGCACAGAGCGCGTCCTCATGAGCAGCAGCACACACAATGGACTTTCCACTCACACCACACATTTGTTACTGAAGGCAAAAGGTGGGACATTGGGGTCGGGGTGAATGGGGTGATATTCTAGTGAATTCCATCTAGCTTTAAGTAGGCATTTGCCAATACGCGGGGCTAGAATTAAGTCCAAATGAGCCATGCAGGAAGGAAACATGACAAAAACGACTAAGTTCTACGAATAAGTGTATATCTCCAAATCTAATGAGAACTAATCACTGTAACCAGCAGCACCCCGTCAGAATATTCCCACCTCATTACAAGCCGATCATGTATTTATTTATAACTTTGTGTCTCAGAAGGAGTTCTAATTATATTTTATAGAGCTCCTGCAGTAAAGTAAACACATTCTTGATGTAGATTTTTACACCTCACTTTATACCATATGGGCATTTTGTAATATGGTAGCTTTAAAAAAAAAAAGTCCACTAAACCGAAGGTAATTGGTGCAGTCAAATTATTTAGAATATTTGAGAAACTTTATTCCTATGATCATTTTCCAAAAGGAAGAAATGAAAATAAGCCAGCTCAGAACTCGTGCCACATTTCATTCCTACAAAATAGAAAAAAATAAGAACTCCCAAAACACTAAAACTTGATCAAGCAATGTTTACAAGGTGCTACAGAAATCTAAAGGACCAGTATTAATTGTTAAGTTCCAACCAGCAAATCTATTCACTCATTGGCTGACTACTGTCTCAGCAACCCCACTGTCTATTTGGGACTTTACAAACAATTAGTAGGAAATTCAAATAGTCACCTTATTCATTGACCTTTAAGTATATTATTCTTGTACTGTTCTGTCTCACTTAAAATCTGCTCCCCGGCAATTATCATCTGCTGCCCTTGTCTGAATCTTCCTTTCTGCTCTACTTCAGCCTTTAGTTTCGACATCTCTAAAACATGTATTCCTGAGCACTGACTTGAAGTGTCATTTAACATTAAATTTACCTCCTTATTCCACAAGTCCTGTAAAAATATAGCAAAACTGTATAAAATACTGGTAGTAATGCTGGTTCTATCTTCTTTCCTTCTAGGAAATACATACCGGGAGGGGGGGGTATAATTTGCATGTTTGTCTCATCCATAAAGTTTAGACAAGTGGGATTATAAGGATTCCAGCAAGTGTCAAAGGTGCAAAAATGTATCCTGTGGGGTGATGTAAAAATTTGCCTCTGAGACCCTGTCTCTACTCTAATGAGGAACAAGCTCATGTTGGTCCAGAAGAGCTGGGCCAGAAACTAACAAGTTGACCAAAGTAGAATACCCTACAGCATTCATAACTCTTTATTCTTTCAGTCGGAAAAGCTCTAATATCATTTCTCATTATTCTCCTCCAAGTACTTTGTGAATGCACTCCACTTCCAGACACTCAACAGGAAGCAAAATATGTACTGCTTCAAAGGCAAAGTTCACAAACCAAAACACCTACTTCCAGGTTTGCAGCGTTCTTAATCCAAGTTGTTCATAAACTAAGCTGTTCTTATACCAAGGTACCACTGTAGCTACATTTCTACCGGTAGGATGGGGGGGCATGGGTGTAGCCAGGATTTTTGTGGGGGGGGGGCAGAACCTCAGATTTGTATTGATTTGTATTTTTACTTACTGGTGGGAGCTGCCACCCTTCCTATGCCCATGGAGGGGCACAGGAAGGAAACAAGGTCGGAAAGGATCTACAGCTGGAAAAAGGTTGGAAAACACTGCTCTATACCTTGCTACTGAAGCATAAGTCCCATATGTAACTAATGGCAGAAAAACGTCCTTGTGTATGCTTGCCTTAATCTAATAGAAATCAATGGCAAGACTCCCATTTATTTTAATGGATCAGCATTACAGCCCATGACATAGTGCTGTGAGCACTATGGAAACTTTATATATCCATAAAATGTTATTGCCTATTGAATGTGGTGTGCTTAGGAAATAACTTTCATTTTAATACATATCCTACTTTTATATACGTCCCACTAAAAGCGCAAAATTAAAAGAAAATATATATGAAAACGAGCTGTAGCGCAGTGGCAGAGCACATGGTTTGCATGCAGAAGGTTTCACATTCCATCTCCAGCATCTGCAGGTAGGGCTGAGAAAGACTCTCTCTGAATCTCTGGAGAGCTGGCTGTCAATCAATGTAGATAACACTGAGTTAGATGGATCAATGACCTGACTCTGTACAAAGCAAGCTCCTATTTTCCGAAGTGATTAATATATCTAAGTTCCTATAGGTTTGCACATTTTAAATATAATATTCATTTGCACAAGGCACACAGAGAGTTAATCTAGGGAAGAATATTAAATAAAGTATTACCAAGGCAATGCTGTCAAAAAATAGTCTTGTCTTCTTTCAGAAAATTAAGTTGTCAATTCACTGGCAGTCAAATTTTGGAAGATGTAAAGAAACAGCTCACATTTTTACCTAAGTTCTTCTATGATTTTTACACTGGCCTAAAAATAAAATTGTTTGATAGGTAGAGACACACTAGGGGAGAATGCCTGGAGCTGTCTGGGACTTTTTAGAAACAAACAATATTGAGTTTTTTAAACGGATAGTGTGATATCTGCATTTGGACTCATCACGTCTAAAATCAGATTAAGTCACACCAAAGTGATGTTTTAATCTGCCATCTTGATTCAAAATGGCGTCCAGCATCTAAACTTTGACAGAGCATGCCACCCCGACCTCGGGAATCCTGATGCCAAGTTTGGCAATGATATCTCAAGAGGCATCCAATCATGTAGAGAATAAACAAACAAATGGGCAGACAGACAAACCACTTTCCAAAATATATAGTCAATTAGACTAAAAGTTACACACTGAACTCATTATGTAGTTCGCAAAACACGCCACCTACTTCAGAAGGTCTCGAAGCAACTTACATTGAAAACATAACTACAGAACAAAACACACCCTTAAGAGCCATAGAAAGCGGAGCAACACACTAATAACACTACCTTCTCAGTCTATCAAATGCCTGTTGGAAATAATAAGTATTTAGCTGCTGCCCAAAGGACATCAGTGAAGACTAGGAGAGCAGTCAACAGAGAGGGGGCCACAACGGAAAAGGGTGCCATGGTCAGTACCCTCTGAGTCTTTTTTCAGACAGAAGACATGGGAAAGGAGGATCTAAGGATCCAAACAGGCTCATATTGGGAGAGGCATTCCAGAAGATAGTGGGCTCCTGAGTCATAGTGAGCTTTATAGGTCAAAACCAGCATAAAGCCTTGTTTATTATAGTTCCATCCTGAACCAATAAAACACTCTGTACTAACTGTTTTAAAGAAATATGAGTGTTGTAGAACACTTGAAGAAATCCTTTAAGTGTTCATATCTAAGGGAGAAGCCTGTTCTGCTCCAGGAACTGAGAGAGATTTCCTGTTGGGAAGAGACATGCTTAAGGCAGAGAATGCTTCTAGGTATTAAAGTAAATTGAGGATGCATCAGAGCAGCAGTGTCAGGGAGGCAATTATTTGTGTCCTCCAAGATGGTGTTTGGGGTTCACAATGGAATCTGACAGACTTAGGCCACAGTACCAAGTTAGCCACAGACCAGCAGCTACTCCACACAGACTAACAATATGTGCCTTTACCTATATAGCCATATGAAGATTTTGATATAAGATCCCTAAATTTTGGATCCTTGGCTACTACAGTGAAATCCTAAAATAGTTCTACAATACACTCATACCTTGGTTTTCAGACAGTTTAGTTCTCAAACATTTTGGCTCCCAAACGCCGTAAACTCAAAAGTGACTGTTCCGGTTTGCAAACTATTTTTGGAAGCCAAACGTCTGACGAGGCTTCCACAACTTCTGACTGGCTGCAGGAGCTTCCTGCAGCCAATCAGAAGTGGCGCTTTGGTTTCCGAACATTTTGAAAGTCAAACAGATTTCTGGAACGGATTCCATTCGACTTCCCCAAGGTACGACTGTAGTAACTCTACCGCACCTGAGGAGGAAGGAAAAAGGGTTGCTTTGTTCTGTTCTTTGTATTAAGGTATGCTCCCTATGGACAATGGTGCACCATCAGTTCACAAGATGGGATAAATGATACAAGCAAGTCTTTACTGTGTCTTTGACAAGTACACTGTTGCCTTCCTAGGCTCACAATCACATACACATAACTGGGGCTTACCTGAAAGCTGGAATACTGAACGGAGCAAAAGCAGTGAACCTTCCACCTATACTATCTATGAGTGGACTATATTTCTCAACCAGAAGCTGATAGCCTGTAATGCCTTTCTGGTGGTTGATCCATTGTCCTTGAATCCTGGCTCCTAGGTATACCAGGACTTAGCCGCATTTTGCTGCCAAAGTTGAAAAACACATCCCCCTTCAGTTCCATGCACAGAAGTGAACCACAATGGTAGCTGAATCCTATTTCAGCAACAGAAGTCCACTGCACTTGAGGGCAGGAGTCAAGTTTGGCAAATGTACGGCACAGCATGTGCCACGTACAGCACTATCCTTCAGCATCTTGCTGTCACTTCCTGCCTCCCAATATCTGCTGGCTGAGGCAGTTCTCTCACTAATGGTAGAGGCGGCCCTGCCTATGAGGAGAGGCACTGGCCAGGTGGACAAAGATATGCTACCACTGGACTGTGAAGAATGGGAAACTGAACTTTGTAATACGTAATATGTGAGTGAGTAAAGTCCTAGCCATGCCTGCTATATGCCAACCTAAATACTGGAAAAGAAGCTTCGCAATTGCATTATGTTGCCAACTCCAGGCTTCTTTCTGCTGAAAGAGTTGTGACAATGAGGATTTTGAAAAGCTAACAACAGATGCAAAATTGCCAACAAGAAGATTAGTTAGGCAAGAACTGATGGAGAATCTGTGGAGGTAAGAAAAACATGCCGTGGAACTGGCAGGATACTGTTAGATTTGTTTTTGCTAACTAATGAACTAAAATGGAGAAAGGGTAGCATCAGAATTACATTTACTGAAGCTATTCAATATGGTCCCCAATGAGGACAGAGAAATATTGAAGAGCCCTAAAGACATTATCAATAAAAGTCAGACTGCATAATGAGGTTTGCTGCTGCTATTTCATCTTAGTCTGATTTTATTTTCAAAGGATCTGATACGGTTCTTATAACCTGAAAATAGCACTCTTCTGATATCTCTGAAATTTCACTTAATACAACTACAGATATTTCAAGGGAGATAGTTACACACTCATAATGCATTTGCTTTCCAAATAAATAAATAAATAACAACAATTCATGAAGCAAAAGAGACCCTCAACTAAAATTAAGGGAGAAAAATGATTTGCACTATTTATGCATTTATAAGTGTCAAAATCAGCTCTCATAAAACTTGGCAAAAACACAATAATACATTATTTATTTATTTAAATATTAATTTATTTATTGTGCTTTTCATAAAAATACAACAATGTAATATGCAATATACGAAATCACAATAAGATCAATAAAGACAATTTACATGCTGTGAGGCTAATTTGAACTCAGCTGCAGTTTCCTCTTGCACTTTCAGGAATTAAAATTTCACAGTAATAGTTCTTGCGGGCAGTTTGGGGTACAAGTATATATAAATCAGGTGGAGAGAAGGCCTATAAGTTCACCAGTAATGTATACAAGGCCATTCTACAAGTCAACAATCCATCAGTGTCACAGAGAGTGGAAAGGAACATTGTTCCTCTGGATTCCCAATGTAATACCTGAAACAATGCTCAGCTGATACTTAATTGAGAGTTTCTTTTGCTTCAAAGTTATCAGATAGAGAGATGATAGATAGATAGATAGATAGATAGATAGATAGATAGATAGATGATAGATAGATAGATGATAGACAGATAGACAATAAATAGATAGACAGATGGTGGGTAGGTAGATAGATGATAGATAGATAGATAGATGATACATACATAGATAAATAGAGATGATAGATAGATGATAGATAGATAGATAGATAGATAGATAGATAGATAGATAGATAATAGATAGATAATGCATTATGAGTGTGTAACTATGTCCTCTGAAGTATCTGTAGCTATATTAACTGACATTTCTGAAATATCAAAATAATGCCTTGTATACATTATCAAAAGAGTGCTATTCTCAGGCAATAAAACGGCAAAATCTTTCATTTCTCTGAGACCAACACAAAGGGTGATAGTTTCTCTTGTATTATTAGTATTATGGCTATTTAAAAAATAGGAAGCTGCCTTATCCTGAGCCAGCTGATTGGACTATCTAGCTCAGTATTGTCTACGCTGATTGGCTGCGGCTCCCAAGAATTTCAGACTGGTGACATAGCTAGCCTTAACTGGAGACCATGGAATGCAGAAGAGCTGCTTGTCTTCAGGCAGGAGGGTCGGCCCTTTAATAAATCCTAGTTCTTTAAAAGGGAGTGGAGCATAGGAGAGGAGGACTGGAGGCAAAGGCTGAAAACCCTTGTTGGAGCAATTCCAACCCCCCAAGAAGCAATTTTCCCATGAGGAGCTCTCCATGGTGCTGCAACTTGTCCATCCCCAAAGGACCAGAACAAGACAAACTGACACTCTGAACTCAGGACAGGGCCTATATTTTCAAGGCCATTTAGTGAATCATATATTTCCAATTAATTTCACCTGATATTCATCATGATGACATTTAGAATTTATGCAGAACATTCCACATATATTATTGTTTTGTAATCCTTACAAACAACCCTGTTGAATAGGCCACTCCTATTATCCCCATGGGGCAGGGGCATAGAAATGGCAACTTGTCAAAGGCCACAAAGTGGCAGTGGTGAGATTCACAGATATCCTAACACGTAGCTCAGTTGCTTAGTCACTGCACTACACCAGCTCAGCTTCCAGTCATGACTGCTCTGGGGTTGCGGCGCTCATCTTGCTTTATTGGCTGAGGGAGCCGGCGTACAGCTTCCAGGTCATGTGGCCAGCATGACTAAGCTGCTTCTGGTGAACCAAAGCAGTGCATGGAAACACTGTTTACCTTCCCACCGGAGTGGTACCTATTTATCTACTTGCACTTTGACATGCTTTCAAACTGCTAGGTTGGCAGGAGCAGAGACCGAGCAACGGGCGCTCACCTCGTTGCGGGGATTCGAACCGCCGACCTTCTGATCAGCAAGTCCTAGGCTCTGTGGTTTAACCCACAGCCATAATGAATTAATAAGACTAGATGAACATTAAGGAGATTCAATTACATGATTAATCAATGCTCATTTGTCTAACATTCTGTATGTATCATTTAATATTTTTATTGAAAACTATAAATGAATGTATGAGTTGGCATGAATGTATTTAATAATCCACAGTTACAACAAACATTAAAAACCAGGCCCATTGACCTCCCAAACCAAAGATGCATTTGAGAGTATGTGATCCAACAAAACGTCAGCTGTAATTCACTAAACACTTTGTTTCCTCTTATGAACAGATCTCATATTTTGGGCAGGTGTCTTATTTCATGGTTTCGTTTACTGTTGCAACCACATTAGAGCAGGAAGAGAGGTAAATATCTGACCATTCCCAAAAGAAAGTGGTGTTTCCAGTGCATGATTCATCCACTAAATGTTAATACCACATAATACATCTAGGAGGAAAAACTGCTATCCATTTGTAATCCTTTACTTGCAGGTATGCAAATGGTTCCTCGCAAAGACTCCTCCCTGAAAGAGAGGGGAGTGGTTGTGGGCGAGAGCCCGAGCACCGCCCAGCAGGGGGCATTTGCCCCCTGCCTCCAGCTCACCTGGCTGGCGCTCACGCCCCCCCCCCCGTGGCCATCCAACCAGGTGCCACGGAGGGGGCGTGTTCAGCAGCCTTTTGCTGCAGCGCCAGCCTTTCCCTGGCCTCATTCCTCGTCGTCCCGTTGCGAGTCAACTCATCAGGATCTCCTCTTCCGCGTGCCCAGCTGAGCGACCACGTGGAGCCTGTACTTTGAAGAGGACTTTTTAAAGGGAGGTTTCGCCGTGTTGTTGCTGTTGTCCAAGCTAACCCCTTGCCTGTACCTTGTTTTTCCCTACTGATTTCCCATCATTCTACCTTATTTTCTCATTTAGATTTCCAAAGCCTTTTCTCATTGTTTCCGTCTGCTGAGCTTATTTAGTTCCAGAAATTCTACATTACCCTTTAAGACTTTACTTCTAGTGTTCTCTGCCTCCCGTCTAAAGTCCTCCTTTTGTTTTGGGTGCGGGGTTAGCGACTTTGTTTTTGCCACAGTGCAGTTTTCTTCACTGCCTGGTTACTTTCCTTTTATTTGTATTATTTTGCTGTCTTGCCTCGGCACACGTGCGCTTGCAGCTTCATCCGCATACCTACTATCCTCTTTGCCTCAACACATAGCATCGAGGCTAGCTCTGCTCCTTATTTTGCCATTGCTGCACCATTTATAGTTGTTAAAGTGGTTTGTCCGTGGTTGTGAAGAACTTTGCTAATCCTCTCCCAGTTTCTCCAGCTGCATTTCTGCCGCTCCTCCCCTTTTGCCTGCCGACTCTGTGCGTTTAAACCCAGCCTCTCTTTGCCTTTTAAATAGTATTTTGTTGACGGGCTTTGCCAGGCAAAGCTGCTTCTGCCCCATGTGGTTTACTTAACTAAAAAATCATGTTGTTGCCCCATTTTGCTTCTTTATTGCTTTAGCTGTAATCCTTCCCTTTTGTTTGTCCTTAAGACGGTCGCTGTGTGTATTCTGCTGGTGCCTGTGTGTTTGCTTTGAGTGTCTGCTGGCAGGAGGGTCGATCTTAACTCATCCTCCTCTACTGGTCTATTGGTGTTTTGGAACACGTGGTCAGGGCGTTTTTGGGGGGCAACGTTTCACCTCTCTGCCTTAACGGACTTTATGCTGCGCTCCCCCCCTCTTCCACGCGTCCACAATTTCAGGGGGTGGCTGCTCCTTCCAAGCCTCCTTGCAGACTACTGTTATTGCCCCCATTTTCATGCTTTATTGTGTTAGCTTTATTCCTCCCCTGTGCTCCGAGCTCCCCCCCCTCTACCTTCCCCACCCGCTTGGTTTTAAAGTGGGTATTTTATTTCCGTGTCTGCCTGGGTGTTTCACTCGGTTAGTTTTAATCCAAAGTGTCCTTCCTCCCCCTCGGCTGGCCAGCCCTGCGCATTGAAAACAACAGACCCTGCTTTAGCAGTTACAGATAGGTAGCCGTGTTGGTCTGCCATGGTCAAAACAAAATAAAAAAATTCCTTCCAGTAGCACCTTAAAGACCAACTGAGTTAGTTCTAGGTATGAGCTTTCGTGTGCATGCACACTTCTTCAGATACACTGAAACAGAAGTCACCGGACCTTTCTATATAGTGAGAAGGTGGGGAGGGGTATTACTCAGAAGGGTGGTGGGAATGGGTGATTGGCAGATAGCTGCGATGAGCCTGTTGACGACTCTTAACGACTGCAATAGGTCTAACAGGAAAAAGCAAGGGGTGAGAAGGTGAAAAATGGCTTTGTCATGTATAATGAGATAAGAATCCAATGTCTTTATTCAAACCAGGTCTCTCCATAGTTTTAAGTTTGGTGATAAGTTGCAATTCAGCAGCTTCTCTTTCCAGTCTATTTCTGAAATTCCTTTGTAATAGAACAGCTACTTTGAGATCTTGTATAGAATGTCCTGGGAGATTGAAGTGTTCTCCTACTGGTTTTTCTGTCTTGTGGTTCCTGATGTCGGATTTATGTCCATTTATTCTTTGGCGTAAGGTCTGGCCTGTTTGTCCAATATAGAGAGCTGAAGGACACTGTTGGCATTTTATGGCATACACAATGTTAGACGATGAGCAATTAAATAGTCCCGAGATGGTATGTGTGATGTTGTTGGGGCCAGTAATGGTGTTGTCCGGGTGTATGTGGCAGCAAAGTTGGCATCTGGGTTTATTGCAGGCTCTGGTGCCAGTGTCCGTGTTAAGTCTGGTTATAGTATTATTGTGGGTTAGGAGTTGTTTAAGATTGGGGGGCTGTCTGGAGGCAATGAAAGGTCTTCCTCCCAGAGCTTGAGAAAGAGAACTGTCATTGTCCAGGAGAGGTTGTAGATCTCTGATGATGCGTTGTACTGTTTTAACTTGGGAGCTGTATGTGATGACTAGAGGTGTTCTGTTATTTTCTTTTTTGGGTCTGTCTTGCAGCAAGTTCTCTCTGGGTATCAGTCTGGCTCTGTTGATCTGTTGTCTAACTTCATCTGCTGGGTATTTTAGTTCTAAAAAGGTTTGCTGTAGATCTCTTAGGTGAGAGTCTCTGTCTGTAGAATTGGAGCAGATGCGGCTGTAACGTAGTGCCTGGCTATATACAATGGACTGTTTGGTATGTTTGGGATGGTAGCTAGAGGCATGTAGATATGTTTGTCGGTCAGTTGGTTTACGGTATAAGGTGGTGTCTATGCGCCCATCCTGTATTTTTATAGTAGTGTCCAAAAAATGTATTTCTTGCATAGATTGATTCATTGTTAGGTTGATGGTGGGGTGAAAATCATTGAATTTCAGGTGGAAGGTGTCCAGGGTCTGTTGACCATGTGTCCAGATGATAAAAATATCATCAATGTATCGCAGGTACAAGAGAGGTTTGAGTGGGTAGGAGTTTAGGAAACGTTGTTCTAAATCCGCCATGAAGATGTTGGCATACTGTGGGGCCATGCGGGTGCCCCTTGCTGTGCCGCTGATCTGAAGGAACAGGTCATCACCGAATTTGAAGTTGTTGTGGGTAAGGACAAATTGGCAGAGTTTGGTAGCAAAGTCCGCTGTGGTTTTATCTGAAATGGTATTCCTTATAGCTTGTAAACCATCGTTGTGTGGGATATTGGTATACAGAGATTCCACATCCATAGTAGCTAGTATAGTATTGTTGGGAAGATTATTTAAAGATTGTATTTTCCTCAGAAAATCTGTGGTGTCACGTACATAGCTGGGAGCACTGATGGCATATGGTTTCAGAACAGAGTCCATATAACCGGAGACACCCACTGTAATAGTGCCAATACCTGAAATGATGGGGCGTCCTGGATTTCCTGGTTTGTGTATTTTAGGTAGAAGATAGAAAGTTCCTGGTCGAGGTTCTGTTGGTGTGTTTGTGAGGATCTGTTCTTGGATGTGTGGGGGTAGCTCCTTAACAATCTTGTTCAGTTCTTTTTTGTATTCTTGTGTGGGGTCTGAGTCCAATTTTATGTAAAAGGCGGTATTGGAAAGTTGTCTGTGAGCCTCCTGAATGTAGTCAGTTTTGTTCATGATGACGACCGCTCCACCTTTGTCCGCTTCTTTAATTATAATGTCTGGGTTGTTTCTGAGATTATCTATGGCTCTCCTTTCGGCATGGTTTAGATTTTGTTGTAAGCGATGGTGTTTTCTGGTCACATCTGTTTGGATTCTGTGGCGGAAGCAGTCAATGTACAAGTCCAGTGTGGTGTTGCGTCCATCAGGAGGGGTCCATGTGGAGTCCCTTTTTGTGTAACACTTTTTCGGTGGTAGTTGGTGGTCAGTGTTCTGTTGGGAGGGTGGTTGTTGTTCTGCAGTGGGTTGTGAAGTTGTTGCTTGTTTTGCTTTGTCTTGTTGTTGTGTGTGTTGAAAATACTCCTTCAGGCGTAAACGGCGGAAAAATGCTTCCAAGTCCCCACAGAACTGAATCATGTCTGGGGATTTGGCAGGGCAGAATGACAGTCCACGTGAAAGGACTGATTCCTCAGCTGGGCTGAGTGCTTGCTGTGAGAGATTGACAATATTGTTGATCTTGTTTTGATTAGTAGCCTGTAGGTTGGAAAGGTTAGAGAGTTTCTTGTTTTTCTGTTTTTTCAGTAGCTCCAGTTGAGAGTGGTAAATGTTCTGTTTTTCCTTTTGGAACTCTTGCCAAGCTTGGTGGTTCCTGATAGAGTTGTCCAATACAAGGAGTTCCTCCTTTATTAGCTTCTGTTTAGAGTAGAGAACGCTGATCAGATGTTTGAGCAGCTTCTTAGAGAAAGTGCTGCATAGTTTTCTTGCATATTCAGTGGGATACGTGGATTGTAGAGGGTTCTTAATTCTAAGACCCTTGGGTATAATGTCCAGGTTCTTGCATTTAGTAAGAAAGAAGATATCAGTCTGTACCTGTGCAAGTTTCTTGGTGAGGTTGATGGACTTCCATTTCATGCGGCTCAATGTGGTGCCTTCCATAGTTCCAGTTACAGATAGGTAGCCGTGTTGGTCTGCCATGGTCAAAACAAAATAAAAAAATTCCTTCCAGTAGCACCTTAAAGACCAACTGAGTTAGTTCTAGGTATGAGCTTTCGTGTGCATGCACACTTCTTCAGATACACTGAAACAGAAGTCACCGGACCTTTCTATATAGTGAGAAGGTGGGGAGGGGTATTACTCAGAAGGGTGGTGGGAATGGGTGATTGGCAGATAGCTGCGATGAGCCTGTTGACGACTCTTAACGACTGCAATAGGTCTAACAGGAAAAAGCAAGGGGTGAGAAGGTGAAAAATGGCTTTGTCATGTATAATGAGATAAGAATCCAATGTCTTTATTCAAACCAGGTCTCTCCATAGTTTTAAGTTTGGTGATAAGTTGCAATTCAGCAGCTTCTCTTTCCAGTCTATTTCTGAAATTCCTTTGTAATAGAACAGCTACTTTGAGATCTTGTATAGAATGTCCTGGGAGATTGAAGTGTTCTCCTACTGGTTTTTCTGTCTTGTGGTTCCTGATGTCGGATTTATGTCCATTTATTCTTTGGCGTAAGGTCTGGCCTGTTTGTCCAATATAGAGAGCTGAAGGACACTGTTGGCATTTTATGGCATACACAATGTTAGACGATGAGCAATTAAATAGTCCCGAGATGGTATGTGTGATGTTGTTGGGGCCAGTAATGGTGTTGTCCGGGTGTATGTGGCAGCAAAGTTGGCATCTGGGTTTATTGCAGGCTCTGGTGCCAGTGTCCGTGTTAAGTCTGGTTATAGTATTATTGTGGGTTAGGAGTTGTTTAAGATTGGGGGGCTGTCTGGAGGCAATGAAAGGTCTTCCTCCCAGAGCTTGAGAAAGAGAACTGTCATTGTCCAGGAGAGGTTGTAGATCTCTGATGATGCGTTGTACTGTTTTAACTTGGGAGCTGTATGTGATGACTAGAGGTGTTCTGTTATTTTCTTTTTTGGGTCTGTCTTGCAGCAAGTTCTCTCTGGGTATCAGTCTGGCTCTGTTGATCTGTTGTCTAACTTCATCTGCTGGGTATTTTAGTTCTAAAAAGGTTTGCTGTAGATCTCTTAGGTGAGAGTCTCTGTCTGTAGAATTGGAGCAGATGCGGCTGTAACGTAGTGCCTGGCTATATACAATGGACTGTTTGGTATGTTTGGGATGGTAGCTAGAGGCATGTAGATATGTTTGTCGGTCAGTTGGTTTACGGTATAAGGTGGTGTCTATGCGCCCATCCTGTATTTTTATAGTAGTGTCCAAAAAATGTATTTCTTGCATAGATTGATTCATTGTTAGGTTGATGGTGGGGTGAAAATCATTGAATTTCAGGTGGAAGGTGTCCAGGGTCTGTTGACCATGTGTCCAGATGATAAAAATATCATCAATGTATCGCAGGTACAAGAGAGGTTTGAGTGGGTAGGAGTTTAGGAAACGTTGTTCTAAATCCGCCATGAAGATGTTGGCATACTGTGGGGCCATGCGGGTGCCCCTTGCTGTGCCGCTGATCTGAAGGAACAGGTCATCACCGAATTTGAAGTTGTTGTGGGTAAGGACAAATTGGCAGAGTTTGGTAGCAAAGTCCGCTGTGGTTTTATCTGAAATGGTATTCCTTATAGCTTGTAAACCATCGTTGTGTGGGATATTGGTATACAGAGATTCCACATCCATAGTAGCTAGTATAGTATTGTTGGGAAGATTATTTAAAGATTGTATTTTCCTCAGAAAATCTGTGGTGTCACGTACATAGCTGGGAGCACTGATGGCATATGGTTTCAGAACAGAGTCCATATAACCGGAGACACCCACTGTAATAGTGCCAATACCTGAAATGATGTAAATGGCGTAAACGGCGGAAAAATGCTTCCAAGTCCCCACAGAACTGAATCATGTCTGGGGATTTGGCAGGGCAGAATGACAGTCCACGTGAAAGGACTGATTCCTCAGCTGGGCTGAGTGCTTGCTGTGAGAGATTGACAATATTGTTGATCTTGTTTTGATTAGTAGCCTGTAGGTTGGAAAGGTACTCGATACTATTGGAAAGGTACTCGATACTATTTAAAACTGCTTTAGCAGTTTTAAATAGTATCGAGTAGAGAGAAGGGAGAGGTTTCTTTTAATTTTGGATTGTATATTTGGCAGGGCTTCCTCCTGCAGATCTATTTCCGCTCCTTTGAGTTATTTCAGTTAAGAAGCCCCTTTTCTGTTTTTTCTTTGCCTTTAGCTTCCTCGTGGCTTTGATTTTCCAATCAACCCCCCCCCCCCCGCTTCTTCCTCGCTGGGGGTAAAGGGAGTTGGGGAATTTGATTTTGTCTTCCTCTCACGGTGCTGCTATAGAAACGCTGTTTGAAGCTCAGCAGCTAACGAGAGGTGCTTGGGGGCTTTGTTATTCAGCATTCACAGTTGTAAGAGGGCCATTATTGTTGTGAGACATTTCATGCAGCTGCTCTCTTAGTGTTATCTTTTGTTCTAGCAACCAATTGTTGTCTGGTTGCCTGGCAATTGTTGTCTGGTTGTCTGGTTGCCTGGCAACCGATCAACAGGCAGTTTCCTGTTGTCATGGCTAGGTGAAGCTAGCAGTTGGGGGGAAGCACTCAGCCATTGTTTATTGCTGATATGGCTAGTGAAATTTATACTTAGATTGTAAGATACGTAAAATACATAGATGAATAATTTGTATAAAGATAATAAATTATATTTATATATATATATATATATATATATATATATATATATATATAAAATAAAATAAATAAAGAGAATAAGTGGAATGGCATCACATACCAAGATTAAATGGATTTGTGGCCATGGTATAGTCCATTGGCCCACGTACGGTCAGTTAGCTGTGGCCTCACCCCTAACCTCGGATTGCCACCTGGAGTGCGAGTTTCCTGGTTTTCGAGACGAGGCATTGCTTATGCCATTGCTGAGAGGGAGAGTTGCCACGTTTGGCCCTCCTGACACCCACCTGGAGTGCGAGTTTCCTGGTTTTCGTGACGAGGCATTGCTTATGCCATTGCTGAGAGGGAGAGTTGCCACGTTTGGCCCTCCTGACACCCACCTGGAGTGCGAGTTTCCTGGTTTTCGTGACGAGGCATTGCTTATGCCATTGCTGAGAGGGAGAGTTGCCACGTTTGGCCCTCCTGACACCCACCTGGAGTGCGAGTTTCCTGGTTTTCGTGACGAGGCATTGCTTATGCCATTGCTGAGAGGGAGAGTTGCCACGTTTGGCCTTCCTGGAGTGCGAGTTTCCTGGTTTTCGTGACGAGGCATTGCTTATGCCATTGCTGAGAGTTGCCACGTTTGGCCCTCCTGACAGCCACCTGGAGTGCGAGCTTCCTGGTTTTCGAGACAAGGCATTGCTTATGCCATTGCTGAGAGGGAGAGTTGCCGCGTTTGGCCCTCCTGACATCCTTATCCTTCAATTAGGGGGAAATGACCTTGTTAGCAGAAGAAGTGTGGACTTGTCGTGGCACATAAAGAGAGATTTGGATGAGGTGGCTGCCTTGTGTCCCGGAACAACGGTGTTCTGGTCCTCCTTCCTGAAGAGAATTGTGTGACGCAGTGTGCAGAACTGTATGGCCATTGAAAAATCCTTTACTTGCAGGTATGCAAATGGTTCCTCGCAATGGTGTGCCCTCATTCCAAGAAACTGCCTCTTCTCAATATTCAACCACAAATGATTACTGGGGGGAAACAGCTCTTTCATGACATAACAGAAGCAATCACTATCTTGACTGAAGTGTGTTTAGTTGTTGTACAACTGTCATGTGTAATTGAATCATTCTTGTGATGTCAGTAAGGAGGAGTGTCTGTAGATCAGTGCTGAAGGCCTCAGGTTCAATCCCTGGTCAACTCCCTGCCCAAAACCCTTCCAGCCAATGTAGGCAATTCTGAGCCAGATGTCATAACTGGTCTGCTTCAGGCAGATTCCTATGTTCCTGTCAAGACCCAGGGCCCTGACTCCTATCCTCAAGGAAAGGGTCCATGGACATGTCAGACAGGGAAGAAAATTTGCTCTCAGAACCAGCCTTTGACATCCACAGCTTTCTAAGGAGTTCCAGAATCAGAGGAGCCTGTGATGCCAGCACCTCTCCAGCCTGAAGAGGTCCCTTAGACTTTGTCAGACTCTGGGGACTCCACCTTGGAGAACACAGCAGTACGCACCCCCTGCCACCATAGCCAATGGCTTCTAAAAAAGAGCAGGTCTCTTTCTTTTTTTAAAAAAATAGTAATACTGAGGTCTTGTGCAAGACTGATATTGAGATGACCAGGGCTTGCACAAGAGTGATAAAGAGGTCTTGTGCACAATCTCTGCATTAATGTTTTTAAGTCCAATGTATATACTAATATTACTTCATCCAAGGTAATCAATCCCCTACATGTACTGTGTAGAGACTGAGGAACCAGCTCTTCCTAACCTGGGTTGCTAAAATCCAAACATACTTTCAGCATGCAGCAGTTGGTGGAAATAGGTGTGCTCTTACTGTTCAGGTTGCCAAAAAGAAAGTGGATGGATTTGCTCAGATGAAAATCAAAACAAAAGTAGGAGTCCGGCATTAGAGGCCACCAACTGAAATGTTACCACACACATGTGACCAACTCAACTCCCCCCCCCCCAAAAAAAGTTAATAAGCTTCCACATTCAACAGTGACGGAAAATGTATAACGTATTTTTTACTTATCTGATTTTCTGCCATAGGAAAAAATCTAGATTAAATGTGTGCGCACACTCATATATGGTGTCACATTTTGACATAATGTGGATGCTCCAAAAAATCTTGCATGCACGAGGAGCATTATTCACAATATGCTCCCATCTGGAAACACCCTTGGTTATCTGTAGTTCACACAAGTCATTAAACCTATATAAATTGTGGCTAACAATATGTCCTGACCATCATTCAAATTGCCTTTTCTACTGTTCATTGCAAATACAAGAGTATTCCTAGTGTTTCTGCAAATAGCACACATAGATTTGCTTTAATTTCAACCGGCAGCTGTTTGAAGCAGACTAATAAATAACCACAGCCAAGTCCCCTATTGAACTTCTAGAAAAGACTGTAAATATATTTAACAACCTGCTGCATAAACATAACCAGCTTTCAACCAGGATTGAATGCCTTTCAGAAAGTGTGTTAGTTATGAATGTAACTGAGAAGGGAAAAGGTTTCAGAAGATGGATTTGAAGAGCCTCTTTCTCTCTGGGAAAAGGGGAAAAAATAGGTGCACTGCTTATTACAGCTCACAGACCAATCTACTTTTCTACAAATAGCAGCTCTTAAATACCTAATCATTCTTTAAAACAACAGACTAATGAGTCTGATTCATGCAACATTCATTTATTTTTAAATAAGCCACCTCTAGAGTCTGGCATATATAAGACCAATAGTAAAGCACTCAGTCACAAAACAATTGCTTCTGTCTGGACTGTAAGTCTTCTGAAGTGCCCGCTGAAGTGCCAGGATGATGTCAAACATGCACAGGGTGGGTAGATTTGCAGCTTTCATTGAACCAGAGAATAAATGTCTGAGACCAAAAAGGATGAGGCCACTTTGAAAACAAATAAATACACTAGAATAAAAACTAGGTGGCTTACCTGTAGAAGTGCAAAACTGAAAAATAAAAAAAAAACCCTATGGCACTTGAAATTGGAATAGTCTTAAATAAAGGCCATCTGCTCATCCTCAGAGGCTGTGATGTTTGGGGCAATTGATAACTGGCTCCCAGTGAATAGTTCCAATTGCTTCTACAGACCAGGTCAGAAAGATCTGGAGACACAGGAGAAACACCATGAAGGCTGTGTATGCAACTCTCTCAGGGGCAATGACATATATGATATAAAATCAGAACTTATAGCACAGCTGTGGAATGAGCAGTTTTACCATTGAACTAGCATACAAGTTAGCAGTTAACTGAATGCGGGGTTAAACAATTCACCACGTCCCTTGCAACTTTCTGTTTCTCTCTCTCTCTCTCTCTCTCTCTCTCTCTTTCTCACACCTACACCACATTGCTATCAGCTCATTCTCCTTCAGCTATCCAAATGCAATAATAATAATAATAATAATAATAATAATAATTTATTTGTACCCTGCCCATCTGGCTGGGTTTCCCCAGCCACTCTGGGCGGCTTCCAACAAAGATTAAAAATACATTAGAATGTTACACATTAAAAACTTCCCTGAACAGGCCTGCCTTCAGATGTCTTCTAAATGATAGGTAATTGTTTATCTCTTTTGACATCTGATGGGAGGGCGTTCCACAGGGCGGGCGCCACTACCGAGAAGGTCCTCTGCCTGGTTCCCTGTAGCTTTGCTTCTTGCAATGAGGGAACCGCCAGAAGGCCCTCGGCGCTGGACCAGATTCAAGGCAGGACCAGATAATCTTAGAATTTTTGGCAGGATCAAATAATCTAAGAGTTGTGCAGCTGGACTACATACACATACAGCAACCAAGTCATGTCTACCATGAAACTAGAAGCCACTCAAGCAATCTTCTAAAAAGCAGGGGATATATGTAATTCAGAAGACCATTATTGTGTACAAACTTATTCAGTAAATGCAATAGGCAAAGAATCACATTTTAAAAAAAGATGTTATGGTGCCATGGTTTCCGCTTCTCTCCTATGTGGAAATCATTCGTGCTTCTGATCAAATTTCAATCAAGAAGAGGTGTATTTTTTCCTGACTATTATTCAGCCACATAACTTTCGCATCCAAACTCTCTTAACAGTTAGTGAGCCCCTCCTCAAGCTGTTTTATTTCTAATTGTCCCAGAAGCTTACCCGTGATATACAAGTACAATAATCAGTGGGTTTTCTTTTTCCCTTAATTAGTGATCTTGTTGCATTGTTATGTGCTCTTCCTTTTTGTTTCTTGCATTTTTAAATTTAATTTCAAAATCCCATGCTTTAAAAACAACATGGAAAAATAAAGCAGTCTGGTAGTTAACAAGGATGAAGGTATTAATTAGACACAACATTAAACACAAATTGAAAATATTGAAGTTTAGTCAGTTTCTAAGCAGAATGCCACCTGTGAAGGGGCTTCAAAAATGGCGCCAGATTTGCAGGCCTGGTGCCATGTTTGCACATACCCTATGAATAGCTCTTAAATTCTGGAAATTTGTATTTTCTAAAACGAGGATGGGGAACCTGTGGTCCTCCAGATGTGGATAGACTCTTAACTCCCATCATCCCTGATACTGATCAGGCTGGCTGGGGTTGAAGTCCAACCTGGAGGGCCAAAGGTTCCCAACCCTGGTTTTGTTTTAAAAAAACACTATTATTTAAAATCAGAAAGTTTTGTAACCTTCATTAATATCCCACAAAATAGATTTGTAGCTTTAAGTTGGTGAATTAAAAGCCAAACCCTCATATAATCAGTTAAATTGGCTAATTAAGTGTCTAACCTTCAATTGAATCCTAACCTTCAACAGCCCTAATCAGATATGTTAGAAGTGGATGTAAGTTGAACAATTAATGTACATGACAGCTGGCCATGGTGCATATTCACATACTTGCTGTTATTTAAACAACTGAAATATGTCCAATCACATTTGTCATTAAAAGTGTTTGAGTTATTGTAACCATTTCCCAGAAATCTCTCTGTGTCTATTTAAAGGAATGAGGCTGGTCAAAAAAGAAGGCAAGCTGGAATTTCTTGCGAACTATCTCCTGAAGAAACATATTGCAAAATCTGTGAATAAAGGTATGTCTGCATAAAAAGCAATTATGAAGCGCTGGAAGTGGGAAGGAAGAATGCAAATTACTCAAACGTTTAAATCAAGTCTTGCTAGACACAGCATGAAATGAAAGATGAACCAACAAAAATTAATGATTGATACCCAATTGGCCTCTCGGTATGAAACAGACGGTAGGTTTCTATATAACAGAGAACTGTTAGGACTGCCTTTCATTTTCCATTATGCATCACAGCCAAACCTTATTGAATACAATGAATCTTAAAACCAACCAATCACTCAGCTACAAAAGTTAATATTATCACATCAAGAACACCTTACTGGAGACTGGTTTCAAACCAGCACAAATTTTGTTTAAATGCATAGCTTAAAATAGAGCACAAATGTAAGCACTTCAGTGGAAAATGCAGGCATATTCAGCACCAGTAAGACACAAACCACAATAGCTGAGTGTTGGAATTAGCAGTGTGGTTGAAGAAGCACCTGGGGTTATCAAAGCTATAAGTTCTAATACGGAATTGCCAGATTCCATGTAGACATATTGTTATGATCATTCTTGAGCTCCCAGAATCTTGATAAAAACATGAAAATCAAAGCAAATACTCTGCAAATGTGCAGAAAAATAAGAGCTCTGAAAATTAGAAGCAGGTGGTTTACAAGCAAAAGATTCCAGATTTGATCCCTGGCATTTCCAGGAAGTTCTGGGAAAGAATTGTTTCTGAAACTCTAAATTACCACTGCCAATCAGTGTACACAGCACTGAACTAGGTGGACCAATGGTTTAGCTCAGTGTAAATTGGATTCCAACGTTAGTAAGAGCTGGGACAAAACATGCATTCTTCCTGTTATCCAAGAGAGAAGTTTCCACTATCAATTGTAACTGATGTATGATGCACTTTCGCTATGTTCAAATAAGAATGGTGACTGTTCTGGGCATGGCTGCATGAAGCAAAGATAAGTCTCACAGTAAGAGAGGGACAGAGTTCTGGTGGTCTAGTGAAAGTGCTAAGGCCTGATTTAAAACAATAGTCTAGTGACAAGAAAAGTTGGAGGAAACTCCTAAAAAGGTGAAGGGACCTGTAAGGAGCAAGAGGAGATGCAAAGGGGTACTAGTTTAGCTGGTAGATCAGCTACATGTCAACTCAATATGTAGTGGCAGTGAAAAGGGTGAAATCTATGTGAGGAATCATTGGGAAAGGAACTGGGGGAGAGGGTGGCAGTATCAAAATGCCTCTGAATAAATCTATGGTGCAGGTAAATTTACAAAACTATGTCATTTTGGATGGTCTTCCTCAGAAAGGATACAGTGGAGCTCAAGAAGATTCAGAAAAGGGCAAAGAAAAAGAATGTGGCATAAGTGTTTAACACTAAACGGATAGAGAGTATTAGAGCCTGTGAACATCCAACAAAATGGACTGGCAGTAGAGCCAAGACAGTCAAAACAAAATAATTCACAAAACTCATGCAATGACCCATGTGTAAGTATGGAGAAGGACTACTAGATTCCTCTGCACAGTGTTGCTGAATACAGATGGGAACCCAGGTGCCCAGATGTGTGGGTGCAGAGCTGTTGAGTTGGTAGCAGCAACTGGTACAACCCACTGATGTCATCACCATCACAACATTCCCAAGTAAGTCCTGGAAAAGCCAGGATCCTTCAGACACCCTGTATTATAAGTAGAAGGCATATAAATTCTGAATGTTACCTACAAAATTGGGAAGAATCCTCATCAGTTTAACCTAGATCCTCAGTGTGGTAGTCAACTACATTTTACTCAGAGTAGCCCAACTGAAATTAATGAGAACAGCTAAATTAGGTCCATTAATTTCAGTGGCTCTACTCTGGGTAAAACTTAACTGAATACTACCCTAGGTTAGCTCTTTTGAGTACTTTCCCAGATGATGCTGCATAAAAAATTAATGATATCCTTATTAGGAGCTACAGAGCTGGAATTGGCAAAAGAATGAAAGTCCACAACTTTAGCAGCGTGCCATTACAGAGCTTGTGACAAGGCAATTATAGAGAAATCAGCCCACCAACTCCTTCCTAGGGATTAGCCAAGCCTGATGCCTATAGCAAATAGCATCCCTTCGCTTCTTACGTGGAAATTGGTCCTCTTACTGCGGCATCTCTTTATAAATATGTTTCCTACTGTGAAATCGCCTTTTTGGACTTCTTAGCTATGCATCTAGATAGGTAAGTAATTACCTTGTGATTGCTGTACAGTGATTTACGGAAGTAATGAATATATCAGTGTTTCTTCTTTGAGCTTAACTGTTTTTTATTCACTTTTGTTTGTTTTGCTATACATTCTGTAAAACCATAAATATATCTATCCACATATATTGAAGAAGAAGCAGTTTAAAAGACAGAACAAACAGGAAATACTTAGAAGCCTGACAACTGGCATGGCATTTTAGTTTTTTGTTAAATTTTCTCTGTTCTGATTTCCATTCTTGTTCCTTAATGGCTATTAAAATCATGCTTCGTTTTGCCAATAATGTCTATAGTCCCCCACTTCCAGTATAGATTATGCATTGAACCTGCATTTCCATGTATTTCACTGACATTTTAAAGAGGGTAAGTGGGGAGAAACCCCTCAGCCTACTGCATAGCTGTCAAGTGTCCCTTATTTGAAGGGACGGTCCCTTATTCCAGTGCCATGTCCCGCTGCTGTCCCTTATTGATGGATGTCCTTTAAATGTCCCTTAAATGATGTCCCTTAAATTTCAAAGGAAGCAGCCGGCCAGGGAGGAGGGAGGCTCCAACTGTGTTGCTTGGCTGTGTTGCTCACCCAATAAGAAGTCTAAGAATGACTGGGGGGTGGAGCTTGCATGCCTTGTGTGTGGCTAGTTAATGCAAGCTGAGGAGTGTTTTGAATGCTGGACGCCATTTTGTTGCACTTGCTGCTGCAAACTTTGCAGTGCAAAGCCAGGCCAGGGAGCCATCTTAAGTTGAGGCTGCATAGGCCTTGTGGTGCATGTGATTCAGATTCTATTCAGTTGAACCTCTGGTTACAAAGTTGGCTGGACAGTGTTCTCAAAGCTACCAGCATGAGTATGATCAGACTGCAGGAGGACAGGAAGACTGGATTGCCTGGAACAGGTGAGGCTGCAGGTCCCTTATTTTGGCTGCTGGTTCCTTATTTTCAAGGCTGCTGGTCCCTTATTTTCAAATCTGTAACTTGACAGCTATGGCCTACTGCCTTTCACTCTATAGTTCTGGCTTTCAACTCTGTTCTCTCTGCTTGACTCATTAATATAAAGAATGGTTCTTCCCAAGGCAACACGAGAGATTTCCTCATAAAAGCATGCATTATTTACTTCAGCTTTGTGATCTCGACTTTGAAGGAGCCAAACTTCCTAGAGGGTTTTTCGGAAGTACTGTACCATGTAGAACTTGTCTTTTTGGCTGTCAGTTTTTCAATGTGTACGGTGTCATTTTTCACATTTGAATGGACAACTCACCCACCCGCTTGAAATACAGCAGCACAACCAGGTAGATTGTGCAGCTATTTCGATTGTCCATTTGTTTTTAAATGCAACCGCTGCTTTTTCATTATCAGGCAGAAGTCTCCCTGAAGTGTATAAAAGGAAGGAACATGAAATAATTAAAAACTGCAGGCAATTCTTCCTGAAAGGTCACTGCAGCTGCAGTGCAGGCAGCTGGCCAGATGTCACTACAGGAGACTTCTGAAGAGAGGCAAAAATCTTCTTGGCATATTGACAAGAAGAGGGCAGGCACTTCTCTGTTGCCCCGGAGGGCAGGACTAGATCTTATGGGCTTAAGTTACAGGAGGGGGGATTTCAGTGGAACACCAGTAGAAACCTCTTAATAGTTAAGAGCAATTTGACAACGAAACTAATAACCAGGAGCAGGGGCTTTCTCTTACTGGAGGTCTTCAAGCAGAGAGTGCACTGTAATTTGTCAAGGATGCTGTAGCCCTGCTTCGATTTTATGCCATCAAGCAAAGCATTGGACCAGATAACTTACAAGGACTAGATGGCCTCCAACTCTATGATTCTGTGATATTTCCTATGTCTATGAAGTTACTCTTCTTTTTTGAATCAAATATTTTCTATCACTTTAGCAATGTGATAAATTTCAGGCACTCGTAATAAAATTGCTATACAGTATCGCGGTTGCTACCTGACAGTAAACAAGATGGCTTTGCTTATTAAGTCCAGAGTAGGATTTAGGAGATCAGGACATCTTCCAGGCCCAGGGTTAGATTCCTACAATAGCAGGATACCACATGTCAACTGAAACAATTGGAAGGTTATGAGGTTAGAGGCAAGGTTAGCCTCTAAAAAGCCATGTTTGTCATATTCCAAATTAGAGCATCACAGTTTAGTAGTTGGGACGTTGACCAGCATTATAACATCTCAGTCAGATTATACAACGATGATGTGGAAGAGGAATTCTCCACTTTTCTTCAAAACAAGTGCTTAGGATAGAAAAAGCCAACCGTATGTAAATGTGCTGTGAGTAGTTTGAGAGAGGTTTTGGTTCCAATGGTCCTTTATTGGTATGTAGTTCTATATATAATATTGCTTGGGTCCAGTGGTAGATTAGGGTTATGTTTGATCATAGAGTTATAATTGATCATAACCTGTTTGATAGACTAATGGAACTCACGCCCTGGCCTGAGAAATGGAGGGGTATAAATATAACAAATGGATAACTGAATATGATTATTAATATGTTAAATTTCCTGTCCTCAAAATACAGATTTCAAAACAAACAGCTAATTTACTGCATAAGCACATATGCAAGAATGAGGATTAGATGTGAGTTATGGTAATTTCCTAGCTCTTTGTAACCTTTTGCACTTGGCTCAAAATATTTAACACCAACACACCTTTATTTGGGAAGACTTTATTTCTCAAATATATAATACAAGTTCCTAGCACTGGCTCACATGAATGCCTTGGAGAGCTACTAAAATCTTAAAAGTTGCAAAGCAGCCATTAAAGTAAATACAGAAATACACCCACAAAGATATTTTACATTGTTCCATTCGATTCACTTTTAATACTACCATTAAAAACCCACAGGAAATTAAATCACCAAATTCTATACTAGATCAACATTTAGGTCATGACAGCAGCTTGCAAAAGCAAAAAACTTGAAAGCCAATGGTGAAATTCTTTCCTTAACTTACATCACTGTCATTAGTATTTTTACAACATAATATATATATAAAACACACAAAATATATATTAAATAGGAGTTGAGGGAGAAAGCTTGTACCTCAGGAAGAATTTATTATAGAATACAGGCTTAATTATTTGGAATCCAATTTGCAAAATCATGGCAATGAGTTAATGTTAGATATAGAGAAAGCCAAACTTTCGAAAGTTCAGAAACACACAGTAAAGTGTATCAAAACACTCTCGCTTCTCCACATTTGAGACTCCACCAAAAAATAAGAAGCAATTTTAAAACACGCACATGCACACACACATGCCCAATCCAATTTGAAAAACAGCAAATAACAAAATACATATACTAATAATTAGTCATGTCTGACTTGTACATAATTGGTTTACATAGGAAATGCATGGGTTGTTTTTTAGATTTCTAGCAAATCAACAATATTAAGTCTTTAACCTCTTCTGTAAATAACTGGAGTGTGTCAAATAAACACTCACAGAAGCCCCCCATCCCTTTCTAAAGCTTTTTCCTTGAGCAAATGTAGTGAACCTGTGGCCCTTCATATGTTGTTTCTAACCTCCATCAAACTTACAGTAGATCATATAGCCAATAGTCAGGAATGATGGGAGTTGAATAACTGCAGCCACATCTGGAGAACCACAGGTTCCCGACACCTGGACTAGATGAAGCAGCTGCAGTCAGGGAACAAAGAGAAACCGAACTGACTCTTCCCTTTGCAGTAAGGCTTCTCCAGATTTATCCATTGCATCTGGATAGGTCTCAGGCTACTGATGCTAGGTCAGGATTAGTGCCATGGCAGCTGTAAGTGGGTAATCATTCCCATTACTTCACATCACAAGAATTTTTTTTAAGAAAATGTATAAACTGCTTGCTTAAAAAAAAAATTCCAAGTGGCGTACGAGTCCAATTACATATAAAACCACGATTAAAATACACAAACCAATTGAAAACAAATACATATAGACCGGACATTAAAGGCAAAGATAAAATCATTGTAAAACTTAAAATAGATGTAACTAAATCATGTGTCTGAATAGGCTTGCTGAAACAGAAAAGTTCTCAGCAGGCACCTAAAACAGGCATGCAGCTAGACAGGCAAAATTAATAATCAGGACATAACCACAGGGAGTCCTGTATGAAACACAGCTGTACTGTAAGGGTAGGAAAAGTAATCTGTAGTGTTCATAGACTGGTCTTATTTAATACATTAATACTTGGTAGTGTCATCATGGGAGGCTCCTTCTACTTACAAAGGGATTCGTGCTATTAAATGGGCAGAGGGGCCATACTACTGTTAGTATATCTGTCCTCCATTGCTGAGTGTGTGATTGTCACATCACATGTCCATGTTTACTTTCTAGGCTTGGAAAAGCCTGAGAGCAGAAGTTAGCCTTATCTCTTCTGCTTTTTGTCTTTTTGTCTTTTTCACTTTCTGTTCTCTCTCGGAGCTAGAGTAAGAGAACACCATGATCGTTTGTCCTGTATATATTGCTGAATAAAAGCTTAGAATGAGCAGACAGTTCTCCACTTCGTTTCTGCTAAATCTCTGCTGAGTGAGTGTGCACGTAAAAATCTGTTGCGTGTCACTGGAGCATGTGGGACTGATGAGTTATAGACATCCCAGAGCTACGCAGCATCAGGAGGATGCCCGGAGAGGTTTCGTCTCATCCCAGGGACTGCATGGGCCCCCAGAGGCGTATCCTGCCACCCATCCCTGATGTTGCAGATCTTTTCCCAACTTCTCCTCTGAAGTCTATGCGTGAGCTGTGGCTGTTTGCTGTGCAGGGAGGAAGTGTGCAAATGCCTAGTGTGTGGGGGCAGCATTGGGGCCTGGGGCAGCCTTGTAACATCAGGAGAATGGTCAGCAGAACAGCCCCTCTGCTTCTTTCAATACATGGACCCCAAAATATGACAGAAGAGCCAAACGTTATGGAAAATTAATAGGACTTCAAACTCATAAAGAAGAAGGTGCCTGTTTGGATCTGCCCTTATGCATACGTTAAAAACAGTATATTCCCTGCGTATTTTACTATTTGGTATGCAATTTCTGTACAAGGATTTTCAACCTTGTAAATTACTAAACTTTGTTCTGCATCAGGGGATACAGAACACGAAGGGAGCCTGTCAAATGCCAAAGCTACTCATGAAAGGTTCATCTTGACATGCAATTTTTGAGGGTATTAAAAAAAAACAACCAACATCACTTGCAGTGCATAATATAAGAACAGACTTTCCTTGGCTAAAGACTTTCCACTTCAAAGGGGGATGGGGGAAGAAAACCAAAGATTAGATATCGCACATACTACAAGGTGAGAGACGAACACAAACGCACTCATTTTTCAGTAACACTGAATTTCACAGAATGCTTGGGTGACTAAATAACATTCAGCAACCTTCACATTTCTTCCTAATTCAGCTGCTAAGAACAGACTAAGCGAAGAGAAAAACAATCATTAGAAAAATAAAAGTAGCAAGTTGTTGATTGATTTATATTCAGAATTATAGATGAATACAGGGCAGCCAAGAAAAATGTGCAATGTATTTTGAAAGCAGTCCTTGATTCTCTGCATGGGAAATCAAATGGAAAGTTGCTTCCAAAAGTATGCAATTCATTGTGCAATCCTATACATGTCTACTCAAAGTAAGGCAAGCTGAGTTCACTGAGGCTTACTCCTAGATAAGAGGTATAAGATTGCAGCCTACATCAATATGAAGCATATCAAACATTTGTTTTGAACTAAATTGTTTTCAGCTGTAGTATTGAAAAACAATTATATATGTCAATCAATATTGTGATTTCATTTAAAACAAACCAAATAAATGCCTCTAGCTTAGGGGAAGGGGAGAGAGCATCATTCTCTCTTTCATCCATCAGATAAACAATACCTCTCAATTTGATAATCTGGGCAACATACCAGACTTTGTTTCTCAGAACCTTAATGATCTTAGCTATTGTTAATGAAGTTGTGATTCAGCTCAAGCAAGCATGCTGGTGTGTAGTGAGAAAACCATGGGCCATGGTTCCTCATCCGCTGCTGCAGCTGTTATGCTACCAGGAACTAAGCCATGGCTTGGCTTAGCACTACATCCAAACCTGAATTTATGGTTTGTCTCACTCCAAACAAACCACAAGCTGTAACTGTTTGTTCTTGGTTTACCACTATTTTAGGGGTCTAAGGGTACACCATCCTTAGTAATTGTTTTATGCTTCAAACCTAGACACATTTATTTTGAAATAAGTCCCACTGAACTCCATGGGACTTGCTTCTGAGTAGACATGCATAGATTTGAGCTGTTAATCTCTTTTTTACTATTTTAAGACAGTATGCCTGATACAATTTTATTATTTTTCATTATTACTACTTACATACTATCTTTCCTCCATGGGGTTCAATGTGGTGTGCATACTCCCCCCCCTCCATTTTATCTTCACAACAAGCCTGTGTAGTAAGTTAGGCTCAAAGACTGTCCAAGGCCCCCAGTGGGCTTCATGGCTGAGTGAGGATTTGAATCCTGATTTTTCAATGTCCTAGTCAAACCATCTAAATACTAGATCACACTGATTTTGAGCACGTTGACCAAATACAAAGAAAATTGGCTACACATAACTAACACCAGTGCTTGAACCAGTAGTCCCGAAAAACGAGATGAGCGCCACACCCCACAGTCGCCTTTGACTGGACTTAACCGTCCAAGGGTCTTTACCTTTACCTTTTATAGCCTTTTTCATTTTTCAGATGTCAAATACCAGTTACACACGATGACCCTCCCCGATACAAGTGGAATTGGTGGCATCCTCCCCACCTCCACAAAAGTTTTCATATGGAGAAATCATATTATTGAATATTTATCTCAATTTGTATAAACAGATAAATCCTCAAGCTTTAGTGGTATAATTCTGTTGCTGAGCAGAATCCCTCCCAGTTTGCTGTGACCAGGCAGGAGAGGAAGACCGTTCCCCTTTCTACCTTGGCTAGAACAAAAGTCAATGGAAGGAATGAACTATACCCAATTCTCACTTTTTTGGATGTACAGAAACAAGGAGGACTATGTGGATTTTTGACTACCCCTGATGTGCTCTGTTTTGGCCTCCATTGCCAATGGAACACCATCAAAGGGACAGCTATATTAACAGAGTTTACTTCCTGAGGTGTAAGTGACATTTGGTCAGCAGGCCTCCTACTGGCAGAGTGAAGGTTACACTGCTTCCGATGGAATTGCTCCCTTGATTCATTTGGAAAAAAGGTTTCCCAGCATTCAGTCCCAAAATGAGACACCCACAGTGACTAATACTCATAACAAAAACAGCCAAGAAAGAAACAATCAAACTAAAATCATTTCCAGAAATGATCGCTTCTTTCATTACACTACACTGATAAAGTGCTGATAGTTTAGCCATTTAACTCTTACAAAAGACTGTTCAAATTCAAAGGCTGCATTCGGATATAATGTTAAAGAGTGGTCTGGCATTATGAGAAAACACTGGTAGCATTCCCATGTTATGATAAACCATATTTAATAGTTTAGCTGGAGCTAAGGGATCTCGGATCTCACCACTAAGCACCGCTGTGCGAAGACTGTAGATAAGCTTCTGTCTGCCCTTTGACAGTAAAAGGCAGCAGGCAGAGGCTTATCTCTGATATTAGCACAGTGGTCCCACAGAGAGAAATGCTGACTTTTACAATCAAAGAGCAGTCAGCGTTTTCACCCATCTCCAACCCTGAGCTGTTCTTTAACAAATAACTTATGTCCCAATAACTCAGTTTAATTTAATGCAGTTTAATCACTTACAAAGACTGTTTTACATAATGAAAAATAATGTTATGATGGGAGGAGATTAATATTATGTAATTGGAGCAAAGACTGCTTTAAAATTATTGTTGGTCAAACTTAACCTGAAAAATGAGACTTACATTAGAATGCACAGCTAATCTCTTGTACTGGTGTTATCAAACATGGCTAGAAGTTCTATACCTGAGATGAGAGAAGACATTCTTGCTAGGTGTTTCTCTGAAGCCCAATTTTCTCTGAAACCTGTTCATTAATCTGCATCATTCATTCTACCTACTTTAGTGTTGACAGCTTTTGTACCATTTTTAAAGGACCTTACTTAAGTGCCGTAAAGTTTAAAGCAGAAATAACCATTCAACATCAGTGACAACTGTGACATCAATTCTCCTTTGGCGAGACTGCATTTATTCATAATTGAAGTTGTCCAAGTAATTATCCCCCAACTGTTGTCCTTGGATAAAAGCAATCTGATGTTGTCAGGTATGATATTCAACTTATTTGCCAACAATCTTAGCAGCCTTAATAGAAACAGTGCTAACTTTTCTTTAAAGCCTGTCAAACCTTTCTCTAACAGCACAATCCTATGCACTGTAAGGCTGCAATCCTATGAATTCAATGGCAATCACTCCATAATGGGCTGCGCATGTTCCAGATGCTCAGTGGCATGGCAGAAATGCCTCACTGGGTGGAGTGAAGCTGCTATGTTAGTTCACCAGCAGGTGAGCCACCAGAAGGAAAGATGGGGAAGGGCAAAGTAGTGGGGAGGTTGGTGTGGTGTAAACTTGCCTGTGAGTCAATCCAGCACTCCAGCCAGTGGATTGCACCATGCCAACCACCCTACCGCCTTGTCCCTCTCCCTCCTGGTAAGCATCAGTGACCCAACTTTCAGGAAGTTAACTGAGTGACTCCACCTTACCTTGTGTGCCACTTTTGAACCAAAGAGAACACAATGGTGGTCCCATATTTAAGTGCTCCAAGTGGTGATGCAACATTCCCTTTGCTCCGGTTTTGTTCCACTGTGTGAGCTGTTTCTTATAAAGTCTTAAATCATAACCTAAACGAAATCTCATACCCAGTCTCTAAAATCCATTATAAAGGTAACCTGCATTTTTACTCCTCAGACTGCTTTAAACATCAAATCTTATTGCACCAATGATAGTGTAACTGCTTCACTCTCTGACACTTCAGCACTGGGTGATTTAGATCCCCCCCCTCAGCTTTTCACAGCCAAGTGTAAATTAAACACTGTTAAGTTTCCCCTGTTCAGACTCTTTTTGGAAGGGAATCCAAGGGAAATTAGGAAAAGCCTGAACCACACAAAAGAAATGCAAGCTTTGGCATTTACTCTATTCTAGTATATCCACACTCAGGTTTTTACCTCCTTAAAACAGGAGGGACTGCTTGTACTTCCTGAAATATTACTGCAAGTTGAACAATAACAACAGTTTTCGCCCTGAAACATGAAGCATTTCCCCCTTGCTCTCCTCTTCCCTAAAGATAAGAAAGTACTGCAGCAGAAGCAGCAACGCAAACATGGACAGGATCCCAGGAGGGTAGTGCCTGATTCCAGAATATTCCACATGTACCACTGTAATCTGAATGTTCAATTTAGCATTCACCATCTGAATCATGGTAACATATTCTTAATCAGACTATAAAATACTGCACAACACTTTTATGATCTCAAGAGATGCTAAAGGGCAGAACATTTAATAGTTCTGCTCCATGAAGTATAATTTCACTCTTTCCTTTCAGAGGCAGAAACTGAAGAGGTACCTGTTTGATATTTCTTTTAATTATGTTTGAATTGCTAAATCCCCTTGGACATTTGTAAAGATCTGCTATCCATAAATATTTTATCATCCCACTAAGCAGAAAGAACTTTCAGGGCCATGTTGATCAAACATGAAATTATTCCCAAGCAAACAGAAATTTCCATGCACACAGTGGTTAATTGAGTGCCTAACCACCTAATAAGAATGTGAACACCATAATTTCTCAAAGGATTTTACTGCAGTGTTTGAAGACTAGCCTTACAGGATCCATTCTTTAAGTCTTATATACATAAATGGGTAGTACATGACATTAAAAAAAACACATCCTGCATGAACAGTACTTATTATTTCTGTAGTGCATGAATGATTGCATGACCAAAAGTACATACAGGACACAAGTGGATCTACGATGTTTGGTTTCCGACAGGCTGCATGCATGGTGAAGTATAGGTGGGTTTCCACGAGGCAAGACTCAGTGATAATAGCAAGAACCTTTATTGAACTACATAACTGGGAAACAGGGGCAAAGCAACTGCTTATATACATTCCTGAAGGCCTGGGCCACTCCCATTCTCAACGTGATTGGCTGTCTAAACTTCCAAGATGCAAATCACAACTCAGAGTTCAAGGGCCAATGGCAGAGGCCCAAATTCTGAAATGCTCTGTGACTGGACATCATGTATCGAATCAGAGCACAAGAGCTCAGAATCCTTAGTCCAGACTCAAGCTCAGGCAAACACAGATCACTGAATACATAACACATGGGGTACAATGTTTTACCACTAGCAGTGTTATTATTAGCTTAACCTAATAACTGTCATTGTGAAAGACCTCTTTCATATGAATCCTTTAAATCAGGCATCCCCAAACTCGGCCCTCCAGATGTTTTGGGACTACAACTCCCATCATCCCTAGCTAACAGGACCAGTAGTCAGGGATGATGGGAATTGTAGTCCCAACACAGCTGGAGGGCTGAGTTTGGGGGTGCCTGCTTTAAATACAATGCACAGAAAACAAATATCCCTAACTATTTTTTTCTTCATTAAACCGACTTGCATGGAATATTCTTTTTATGTAGCCTGTCTTTCTGAAACTGACCTTTAACTCTCTTGAATTTTTTTAAAATACTCCAAGTACACACAAACAAAGATCCAAAACACATGAATATTTAGTAGTTTTAAAAATATATATAAATTTATTTATTTTTTTTAAAAGTGTTATTTTCAAATCTGTCAAACTGTACTATTTCCTAAAGAAACCCAGTACATCCTCAACAGCTCAGTTTTCTGGTATTTTTCTTGCCTTATTCTTCAGTCTTAAGATCTTTACCCTTGGAACCAAATTTGGGGGAACTTCACACTTTACATAGCAAGTATGTTTTCAGCATGTCTACCGGATGTCATGGGGTGAACAGCTTGAGGGGGGAATAACACATTTCTGAAGGCACACAATGGACATATGCCAAGCAACCAAAATTAACTCTGTCCCAGATGCATCTTTGTGACATATTTACACCACTTCCTGCCTTAAAATGTTATCATTCATCTATGGACAGAAATAACAAAAACACATAAAGTAGACCTCAGATTTGTTCAGTGGTAACTGATCCTTCATTTGACTAAAGAGAAAATATCTTAACAAAAATCCAAATTATCTTTGGCATTTGCTAGCTTGACAGACACAATGTATGCCTGGATTCAGTCCTAGGAGGTTCAGAAATTAAGAAGATGTGGATTGCTTGTACTGTGACCTCCTTAGTGTTAGCTTGGAAAAAAAACAAGGCGTCACACCTAAGAGAGATCCAGCTCTATGTCTCCATCAGCTGGAATCAGGAGAAACCGTGGAGGTGTTGGTCCAGGGTCTGGAAGCAATGATGGACTGGATGCGGGCCAATAATGTGAAGCTGAATTCTGATAAGACAGAGATGCTATAGGTGGGTGGCTTCTGTGTTGAGGAATTACATGTACAACCTGTTCTGGCAAGGGTTGTACTCTACTTTAAAAAAACAGGCTGGGAGTAGTTTTTGATTCCAACCTGTCACTGGAGTCTCAAGTGGCTTCTGTGACAACAGGATTTATATTGTGTTTATGGATAAAGATACAGTTTATCCGGTTTTTTATGTAAAACATGTTTTTATTGTGCTTATCTGTTGTAAACTGCTTTGAGATCTCTAGACAGTAAGCAATGTTTACGTGGAAACAAAAAATAAAATTCTCAGAATTCCCATTTCCAGAGACCCTCATGGAAGGGAAATCTCAGGAGCCAGCAATGTCTGTACGGACTGAGGAGGCACCCTGCCTGCTTGATGTGGCTCCTCCTCAGAGCTCTGAGCACTACTGCACTATATCCTGGGGTAGCAGGAAGTCCCCCGATTCATCTGGAACCTTCACTTGAGGAATATGAACAGCCCAAACAGGTTCCTCATATGGGGAACAGCTTGAGACATCAACTTAACAGTGGGACTACTTAAACAGCATTCGCCAATCTAGTGCCTTCCAGAAGTTTTGGACTATGACTTGAGAGCTGTAGCCAAAATATCTGAAGGGTACTAGGTTGGTGAAGGCTAGGAATAGCTCTCCATTGGCCCCAGACAGTTGCTGGAACAACATTGCAAGCTTGTTGCTCTTGGGTGTCTCCACAGTGAGCTGGCCATAGTCCTGCTCTCCTGTGAATTAGAACTTTGCCAAGATTCAACAGGATCCCCTGCAAATACATCAGGAATCAAGAAGGTCTTGCACTGTAGATCCACACAGGGATGGGTCGTGCCATTTTTCTGCCCGAGACAAAGGAAAAATGATGCCTCTCTGCCATTCTATGTAAAAGGTGAGGGGAAGACCTTAACACTAGGTAATGGGACATCATACTCAATAGCAGTAAGCTAGCTTTGATAGTGTAGTGCAGGTCGCACAGAATACATAGTTCTCTCTTCCAACAACTCCCCACCACTTAGCATCTGCCACCTGAGACAGCTGCCTCATTCAACCAAATGGTAGGGCAAGCCCTGAATTTATGGGTGGTTTCCAGGCTAGTGTAGGTGCCCTTTAAACATTCTTCCAGTTGAACAGAAGTTTCTTATTGGTGAGCAGGTCCCACCCAGGCCTGCAATTAAATAAGCTAGCCACAATGTCATGGGTCTTTCCTATGCAATCAAGGATGAAAGTTTCATGGAAAAGACCCCATACAATCCTGCCCACAATGCAGCCTTGTAAACCAACCACCAGTAAGCAGTTTTTACACAGCTGGGAGACCTAAGTATAGAGAACAATCTTGATTAGCTTTTCTAGTGAATTTGTGACGAAGTATACAACTCTTTGTTGCAGGGTTATTTCCTTTTTCCTCCCCCCCCCCAAAAAAAAAAATATTTACACACTTGGTGCTTTTAGAAGTTTGGCCTTCATATCGTAGATGTGCAAGCCTTGAGGGAAATACATCTGAAAAGCAACAAGGTCAGACACCATCCAATGCAATGTTTACTGACAGGGTTTTTCTCAGCTGGAACTCACCGGAACTCAGTTCCGGCATCTCTTAGTCCTGGCACCTCTGAGGTGGGCGCCATTGTCATTCTAAGAATACGATGGAGGTGTTCGCTGTGAGTTCCGGCACCTCTTTTTCTAGAAAAATAGCACTGATTATTGCACTGAAATTACTAAACCTTAATAAGTGCACACATGCACACACCAGAGAAATGAAAGCTGCAGAATCCTGTCAGAATCTTGATCTGCCTTCTGTCGCAATACTAAGCTAAAGATGCTCGTCCCACCCTAGCATACACACTCATACAGCAAAAGGGAAAGACAGAAAAAGCTTCAAATTCTGTTAGAACATTAGAAGCTTCCAAACTCTGGTACATGTGCAACTCTTATCTTTCTTACTGTGAATGCTTCCCATGGAACTCACATGATTTACCACTTCCTCATTCTATCAAGTCAAATAAGGAAAACAGAGAATTAATACTATGATCTTTTTTCTTTCTTTTTTTAAAAGTTACTGAAGCATATTATTTATATGTGACTGGTTTTTTTATACAAAACACAAATCTAGAGAGCTGCAGTGGTTTAGCGACAGGAGTCAGGACTCTAGTAATAACCATTGACATTTCCAAAAGTTGTTAACAGAGTGACCTTGGGGACAGTTTAGCTACCAGCCTTCTGAGTCACACTGAGGATGAAAGATCATTAGCAGAAGAGACTAACTCTAGGAAGGAGAGGAAGATTGCTGGCAGAACCAAATACCCAGCATCCCTTGCTGCTTTTTGTCTTATGTGAAGCACATGTGGAGGACTGGTCTAATCCTACAGAGTTCGTGAAGTGTTTTGAAATCCACAAAAATAGACAGCTACAGAAGTACCAGGTGGGAGAGATCTTATGAGATTTTATTTCCAATAAGAAAAGATTTGCATCCTAAGAACAAAGCTTTATCTCTGTCAGCCAATTAATTCCTAACTTCCCTGAGACTGGAACTGTCTCCTGTGCTAAAAACAAAATCTCCTTTTCATAGCAGAATCCTTCTGGTCTTTATCTTGCATTTCCTCATTAATCTAGTTTCACCTGCCTGGCACAGATATATACAGAGGGTGAGAAGGGGGACACTCATTCCACACACACACACACACACACACACACATTTACTTTTCTTCCTTCTGTTCATTGTGACCTTTCCGATTTGGATCAGCATTTATACTTGCCCACCTGTCTGGCAAATCTTACCCGCAACGTGCCCTTCAAGATGAAAAACATGGTTTGATAATGCATAGTGACAAAGCTTGCAGAGATGGAGAGCAAGCAAAAGAGGGAAAGCACTAAGGGAAATCACTTCCAACCAAGATCTGCCACTGCAGAGCTAATCAGGCAGGTATTCAGTTGTTCACTCCTGCAGACTTGCTTAGCATAGAAATAGGCTGTCTGCCCAGGAAGATGAGGTAATGTCTAGCTTTAATGCCAATCTCTCTAACTGGCAGGACACATCGGGTAAATATTTCTGCTGCGGGAGACCACATTAATTTGATTCTGCTACCAATCTGATTATTGTTATTACTGTCATCAATATTAATACTTAAGTATGCATACCTCTTGAAGCATTACCATGTCTAATAGGCATACCTGCTAAGGACAAAGTCACTGGAGATAAGAAGATAACTGTGCTATATTATGGAGCCAGGTAGGCCACACAGAGCAGCACCCTGTTGGATGAAAATCATAGCATTGGCTTTCATCATTCCATTCCTTGTCCTGAACACAGCTGAAGTCCACTCCCTCCCCCCCCCCACCTTACTTCAAGCCTTATATAAAGGCTAAGCTTATGGAGAATCCAGGTGGGTGTTAATAACTAGAAAAGGGAGTCATGGGGGCTGCTTAAAAACAAAGCAAGGTTACAACCATGCACACAACTACCTTAAGTAACTTAACTGATAAAATCTGATTGATGAGGGATGATTATACGAGTGGCTCGACTTAAAATGAATATCAAATTATCTCAAAAGCATGTCCTGAGTACTGGGTAAATTGCATTCAGCTGCCTAAGTTTTCTTCCCTGAAAAGCTGTCCTATAGAGATAAGACAAGACTGAATATTTTCACATTTAATGCAATAGAAAGATATAAACCAAATGATGGGGGCACATTTTGCTCATGACAGAAGGAAGCTGGAAAGTCTTCCAAAAGTGACATTGCTGTTGAGCCATTATTGCATAAAAATATGCAAGCTTCTAGTGACAACCAGCCTCTCTCTCCTCCAAATAAAACCTAGCTACAGCCAACTTTGTTCCAGGGTCTGTTTTTTGTTCATCTGTTGTATGGTTATGCAAACTGTTTGCCATTAGCAATCTGAAATGCAAAGCTTCTTCTGACAACTGGCAATTTCCTGTACTTTTCTTTTTTAAAAAAAAGAAGTAGTAAATATGGTTTCAAGGAAGATATACTGTTGGATAAAAATGATAGCCCAGATACTGTAGTTACATACATTCCAACATTTCATAGATGAAAAAAGGGATATTCATCCATATGAGTGTGTACAGCTAGGAGCAAAGGCCAGCAATGCAGCCTGGGGCAAGTTGGTGGTTCTAACATAAAGCAGACTCAAATGTGCATAAGCAGAAATTGGAAACTAAAATTGCATACAAGCAAATGACAAAAGCAATACCGCAAGCCACAAACTACATAGAAAGTCAAATACATATACACATATATGCCCTATATAGATTCATAATGTTTAGAGCAGGAGTAGACAGATTCAAGTGAAGCTCAAGCTCCATCAACTAGAGCAAGGTGCAAAATATTAGTTCAGGGGAGCAAACACTAAGAATTAGGGGGCTAAATTCCTCTGAGGCAGGGTGGGGAACCTGTGGTCTCCTAGTGTTGTTGGACTCCTGTTTCCATCAGCCCCAGTCAGCATGGCTAATGGCCATGGATGATGGGAGCTGCAGGTCAGCAACAAGTGGAAGACCACAGGTCCCCTACCCTTGCTATAAGGCAGGCCTATGAGGTTTTTTTCAGTACCAGAACTGTGTTCATAGTTGTACAAGGATTGTATAGCTCTGTGGCAGAGCTTTGCATGCAAAAGGTCCCAGGTTCAATCCCTGGCATCTCCAGGAAAGCCATTTGAAGTCCTGGAGAACTGTTCCCAGTCACTGAGCAAGGATGGGCTAAAGGTAAAGGTAAAGGGACCCCTGACCATTAGGTCCAGTCGTGACCAACTCTGGGGTTGCGGCGCTTATCTCACTTTATTGGCCGAGGGAGCCGGCGTACAGCTTCCGGTTCATGTGGCCAGCATGACTAAGCCGCTTCTGGCAAACCAGAGCAGCATACGGAAACACCGTTTCCCTTCCCACCGGAGCGGTACCTATTTATCTACTTGCACTTTGACGTGCTTTCGAACTGCTAGTTTTGGCAGGAGCAGGGACTGAGCAATGGGAGCTCACCCCATCACGGGGATTCGAACCACCAACTTTCTGATCAGCCACCAGTGTCCCTTTAAGGATGGGCTAGTGGTCTGATTAAGGATGAAACATCTTCCAATGCCCCTATGTTTTACAGTCCTTCTACACACACAGCAAAAAAAATCTAGCTTTTTCCCAAGCTCTCTTTACCTCAGTCAACTAATTTAGAGCAGAAATTATCTTTTTTTTCCTTGTTATTTTTTTGTGTGGAAATATAGTAAAAATTAATTGGTAAAAAACGTATTTTCACAGTTGATATTGTTCAGCAATTGGAAGGTAGAATCTCTTGCCAATCTACTACAAATTGTCCAGAGATCTAGCAGTAATAGATCTGGATCCACTTGCTGACTGTCCCTGATTCAGTGGGATACTAATACAGCTCAAAAACTGTGATAGACCACTAAATAAGAAGCCCAAGATCAGATGGTGAATTCATAATACAACAGTATGAATAAATGATGTGAGCATATGCAGAATCCTTTCCTCTTCCTATTAAGCAACTACAGTTTCCTCTTTCCCCATGTACTTGGAAGAAGCAGTGCTAACAGAGTGATGGTATATCATTCATACAATTCAATGTCCCTGCACCTCTCTGTGCAGTAATTTATCCCTGGCTGTAATTTACTGGCAATGGGGTTAGAGTTTAATTTCAAAAGAAAGCACCGACCCCATTGCCAGTAAATAAATCACAGCCAGAGAACATACCCATTTTCTCTCTTCTTACACACAATGCACTTCCTGTTTTCCTTCCCCTGTCCAGCAAATCTTCATAAAAACAGGTCAGTTTTCCACAACTCTCTCCCCACTCCTCTTTTGTTATTAGCATGACCTGCTTACCTATTCTTTCCCCTCTGCCTGTGCACGCACACACACACACACAGGCCCATATCAAACAAAAATCTAAACCATAGTTCAGTGTTGCACCAACAAATAGTAGATGGTTGCTTGCAATGTATGTGCTCAATGAGGTTTTTTAAGCAGGCCTCCTCTGCTCTTACTAGCTGCATGGCAGACAAAGGTTCAGCAAGAGAAGGCTTTCATTGCCACATAAGAGACTCTACCAGTCGGACATCTTCCTGGCCCACAGCTGCTAGAGGTACAAGAAGTCTGACTGAGGGCTAGACATCCCTAGCCCACAAATATGCAACAACACAACCCTGTGTATTTTTACTAGGAAGTAAGTACCTCTACTCAGTGGGTCTTACTCACAAATAATTATGCATACTGCTATAGGTTTTGGGGTGCCACACCCTTCTAATTAATCCCTGGATCCAGCAAGTGTTGGAATTTAATCAAGGCTTGGGGTGTTACAAGACTTGGGTTTGTTGCGAGATGGCTAATGGGTGGAGGACCCCTCCCTCAAAAGATAAAGCCAGAGTTTAGAGAGTTAGGAATGATGTGACCTTGAAAAGAAATCGGGGGGGGGGGGGAGAGATCTTTTTGAGGTGTGCTTACTTTCCAAAAGGAAACACTAACTCTTGGTAAACGCCTGGAACCTCTGGAATCTTATACCACTTGGAAATTGAGGTATCTTTATAATATATGGTTTATTTACACATATACACAACCTGAGCCTAGGTCACAGCACTCCTAACTCCCTACTCTAAACTCTGGTTTTATATGTTGAGGGAGGGGAAGACAGCCTGGCTTGATTAGCTTGTGGCACTTGCCAGATCCAGGTTAACACTACAAGGTTTGACTAAATTCTAACCCTTGTTGGATCCAGGAATTAATTAGAGGGGTCTGCCACCAACAAACTCATAGCACTAACCCTCCCAAAATCAGGCATCTGCCCCCAGATGTGCAAACAAACATCAAAGTACAGATTCCCTGTAGAAAAATAACAGGCAAGTTAGCAAACACATTAGAACACACATAATCATAAATAGATAATAAAACACAATTACACTTTTAACTCAACACCAGACTGCTCAGAGATTGGGGTGGTGTGGAAGAATACAGTTGCAGCCTCAGAGAGCAATAAACTCAATGAGAGCATTTTCTCACAGTTTTCAAGCAATCTCCTTTACTTCATTTGTATCCACCATTAAAAAAAACAACAGAGATTAGCACATGCATATAATGTGTTATCCAGATTTTCATTTTACCTTTTTAAAAAATACTGTGACAATAGCATGCTAATTAAAAACAAAGTACTGGTTACACTGTGTTCAGCCAAGAACAGTGTGGTGCAGACATTATAAAATTCTTTCCACCTGGCAATGTTTACTCACGACTTGTAAATACCTCTGTTAATCCTCTTCTTTGTGGTCTCTCTCGCACAAGAGCTCAATAAGAAACTACACTGCACTTTTGTTCTGTGCAACAAGAGATAACAAAGAGGAAAAGGAATTAAGGCAACATATCCACTGGGCAAATAATGACTCATACAGCTTTTTCCTGATGAAATGGCTACCAAAGGAGAGGTAATACGAGTGGAACCATATGACTGCATTTTACCGACATAAACCTAAGAAAGGTGGCAGGTAAGAGCTCTGGTTTCAAGGCAATGTCCTCTATAAAAATCACAACAAGGTGGGCCAATTTAATGTGGTTTAAATATTTTTTATAAATATTTAAGTCACCAGACAATAACATGCTTTCTACATGAAAAGTCGCTCCGGCACTGAAAAGAGGTATTTTTAAAAGAGGCATTATGGGTATTCCTAAAATCATAAGCTGATTACAGAACAATGAACAGCTATTTACCTTTTCATGCAATGCACATAACTGAAGGAAACAAGTGCAATTAATACATAATGGTTAAGATGAACAAACACAAGATCTACTTGGAATAAAAATGGGTGTCAGGCTAACATGCCAAGAGGTTGAACAAATGATATGAATGGAAAATAAGCCCATTTCAGAGTTTCCTATATACGGTGCATGGATTAATTTAGCTGCTAATGACTGGGTATAGACATCAGGGAATAAGCTGGCTGTTTTTAAAACAACTGAATTCTGATGTAGCCACTGTTGAGAGGGAGTTTGATGGGTCCCTGATTTGACCTAATGTAGCCATTTCAAATTCCACCTTCTCCCTATATAATCAATGTATAGAGCTGTCCCCACAACTTGCCCACAAAGCGCCAGAGCAGCTCACAATGATGCACCAATCAAAATGGAAACAATTCTAATTGCGTCACCAATTCTGCAATTCTATGGTCCCTGGGAGAGCATCCCAAGGGCCTCATGAAGTGTTGTATCTCCCTCTCCAAGGACAGTGAGAGAACTCCAACCTTGGAGAAGAGGACCCAACTTTAGATACCTCCTCTGTACCAACACAGAAACATCACTGGTCCTTGTCCTAACGTCGCCAGAGCTCTGACATCACTAGAAGCAAAAAGAGAGCATGCCAGGGCCAAATTGAAGGCATGCTGGGGTGCAACAGGGGAATACGTTGATTCAAAGGGTTAGGGTTAGCCTTCCCAGTCCTCCAAAATGCTCCTAATCCAGGGATGAAATGGTGACAACTCTAGAGCTGCTTTAGTGGCTTAATGAACTTTCCTCCCATTGTTCCCCAACAGTAGGGAAATTGTTAAAGAAAAGTTAAAGTGGAAGAGTGACAGAATGCTGCTCTTTCCTTACTTCCACCCTGTCCAGGGCAATGGACGTTACAGTTCAACCACTTTAGGTTCTTTCTCTCTCCTGTCAATAGAATTGCAGCATAAAGAGAGCACCTTACCAATGGTTAGGGAGCTTTACTATCATACTCCATATGAATGGGGTTTATTTGAGCAAAGCCATGGCAAAATCATAGAATTGTAGAGTTGGAGAGTCATCTAGTCCAAGCCCCTGCAATGCAGGAATCTGCATGACGCATTCCGACCTTCTTTCAAACCAGTAGGTACACAAATTTCCACTGCGTAAAAGTGTTAGCAGGAAGAAGCTGTGATCAGACCATTGGCTCAGAGTGTTCAGCAGACCCCAAAGCAAATGCTTATTTCCTATGGGCCCTTTGACAGAAGCAAGTGATCCTGAAAGAGCAAACAGCACTTGCAGAAATATAAGTCACGTCTCTATAAGTAGATTCTTCTAAGCAACAGAACATCTGCTTTTGAAGCAGACTATTAATTATTTCCTTCCTTGAACTTCTGTCCTTCCTTATTTGCCTTCCTGCAAAACTGTGCCTTCCTTAAAGATTTTCTACATCTTGTGCTGTTCCACATTCATTTATCAAGAGTAAGTTCTCTAAAATAAAACATTTGCAAATAAAAGTACTTACTCCCAACTTTCTGGTAGAATTGCTTCCAGCCATTACCACTTTGAAACTGTATAAGGCTACTGTGTGCTACCCAGGAACATCTGCTTCCTTGTGACATGTCTGTGACATGTTAGGATATTTCCGTTCCACCTTAAAAGAGAGCAGGCTTTGTGAGTCACAGAGTCTGTGTATTTCCTGTTCACGGGATGTTTCTGTTGTGTCTATGCTTTCGTTTTCTCTCTGTGCCTGAGACATTGAAGCAGGCAGTCATGTTTTCTCTTTGTTCTGACCAACGCTGAATAAAGTTGTAAATAATGCTCTCCTGCGTGCATCTTTCGCTGTGCGAATTCTGCTGATAGAGCGTGCATCAGCTCTGGAATGTGGCAAGCTATTTCTGGAGCTCGTGTCGCTAATTGAATGATACTGCGTGTCTACGGGAGATCGATAGATCGTCCGGAATCGATGTGGGATCATGATGGCCTTTGTCTCCCTGGCAGTATCCCAACAGATGACACTAATTCAGCCACATGAATTTAATTTAATCTGTGTCCAAATGGCTATTATTATTATTATTATTTTGGTAAGTTTATAAAGCATCAACTCTACAACACTAATACATTAAAGTGCAATATAGCCCTAACATAATGCAATAGCGTGTTGATATCATGCTTTGGAAAGGGGCCAGCAACTCAGTCCTGAGGCTAAATGCTGCCTTTAAAGTGTCCAGCTGCAGCAGTGAAGAGGAATAAAGAAAAGGGCAAATAATAGTTATGCAAGGCCCTTATACCCTAAAAAGACTTTACAGCCCTTCCAGTGTAGACAACGAAAGTACCAAGCCTTTGGGGCTACTGAGCTAGTTCTGCCATCACCTACCATTAGGACAAGAGACTGAAGTCAGATCGCTAGAGGTTCTGCAGCAGCTGCTCCATAACAAAAGAATATTTTAGAATTCGGAACACCAAAGAAACAAGCAAGATCTTGACAACTGGGAAGCAGATTTCAGCAACTGACTATACAGAGCACAATGGTCACAGAGGCTACGCAACAAGCCCTAAAGGTGATTTCCTTCCGCTTCTTATTGATGTGACCTTCTCTCTTTCATGCTTCCCAGATGCTGGAACTCTTCAAGACTGAATTCTTAAGAACATACTATTTGGTATAACTCATCCAGACAAACTAACATTCCTTCACAGCTACTAATACCATTTAGATTCACACTCACTCTTCATTTATTCTTAAGAGTACTGGCAGGAGAAGAAAAAGAACAGTCAAGCTGTGTTAAAATATATTAATCCTTGTTAGCTGCTCATATGTATCTGCACTGATAAAAGATCAGTTTGAGAAATTTTACATGCAAGTAAATAACAAGGAAACAAGTTCCCTCAAAATCAAATACAGTCCTCTGGTTGCGGACGGGATCCATTCCGGAGGTCCGATCAGATCCCGAGGTTTCCACAACCTGAGGAGCACTTCTGCGCATGCGGCAAAACCTGGTAAAATACTTCTGGGTTTGCCGCGCGCACATCCCAAAGTTTATGTAAACAGAGGGTTACGTAAATGGAGGTATGACTGTAAGCTTAACATCCAAGTAAATGTGTTTAGGGCCTCTTTGGCTGGATTTGAACTGTGAAGTTAGCATCTTAGTCAAAGTTAGGATTCAGAAGCAGGAAGCAGGTGCTTAAACAAGACACAATACAAGCTGCAAGGTGCAAAATCAGATAAAATACAAAATATTGTCCATGTGTATAATAAATAGGTATATAAAGTACAAAACACTATTTCCTTCCAAGATCTTTTGCAGCAAACGGTGGCAGCAGGGGCAAATTTAAGAGCAGACAAAGAGCAAACAAGCTGTTGGCACGATTCTCACAAGGAATCATGTTTCCTTTCCCCCCTTTCTTGTTAAGATTCTTCCACCTAATGAAATAGAAGATTATCAATGATCCATAAGAAGAAAAGCCGTGTGACTGCATTCTTCTAAAGATGCAATTCTGAAACCACCAAAAGGCTCCCAATGGCCCCAAAGCAATTTCCTCCTTCACCAACAACTTCCTCTTCATGCAACTGGACCCAGTAGAATCACAAAGCAGCAGCCACCAAACCTGAAAACAGCACCAACAAGTCCTGCCTTACCTGCAGCAAGCAGGCTACCTGCAGCAGAAGAGGAGATGGACATGCGTTGGGAGAGCTGGGAAACAAGCAGCAACAGGATACTGCGTAATTGAATAAACGCTAGGCATGTGATTGGAGGATAGGACAATGTAAGCTTCTCTTGTGGGAGAAACTATTCATGTGTGAGAGATGGGGGGGCGACAATCTGTTTCTCAAATACATGATATATTCTATACTAGCTAGAAAAATAAACCTTGACATATTCATAATTAGTTCACACCCCGAAGCCATTTCAATGGATCCTTCTTGCCCATGCCCTCTACATCTCCCCACCACTAGTATGTGCCGAATTTATAAGACGGGGCTCTTGGGAAGAGAATGATGGTTGTATGGATATATGGGAAGTGTCTACAAGTCTCCTGTAGTAATAGTTGGTGCACTATGGTAGTATTCACACAGGAAGCCTCAGTCAGGCTGGCTGAGGAGGAACAAAAGAGGGCTCTCTTAAGTTCATTCCCTGTTGTTATTTTTAAAGGAATTGTGTGATGGCCATAAAATTTCCCTTGCATATGTTGCTAGTTACGGGGGAGGGGGGGAGTTGCCATTTCAAGTTGTACTTTAGGATAGGCCTACCTAGTCCTGATATTTCATAGGCAGCATCTTGTTTCACACACTGAACAAGAAAACTAGTTAACAAGGTGAGAATGATGGAGAATGCAAAGCTCACCCTTGTTACTGGAAAACTAAATCTATAATAAATATACTACAAAGCCAAAATGGGAGACAATTTATGTTTTATAGTGCCAGAGTAGAAAATTCACTGACTTTCAGGAATCATCTCTTATTCATGCTGAAGTATTACAGAAAAACCCAGCTCCATTTCTCCGCATCTTTCACCTCAATCCTCTCTCTCACATACCCAAGCTATTTATATTTTCGGTGCTAGGTCATGCTATCACTGTCATTATCATCCTCTCTTTCTCACACTATGGAATTCACATTGGGAAAACTTGTTACCAGAAATGTTAAATTTAACAAGGCAAAGGAGTCAAATTATAGTCTCTCATTACACTATTCTAAATACAAATAAACCTCTTTCACAGCTTTTAACTGCTGTAAATCACTGCAAATGCACGGAAAGTACCTGTTAAATATATATCCGTTCTCTCCACAGTTCTGGCAACCATAGACTGGCTTCCCATCATCCTAAAATGTAGACTATTATTTAAATAAATTGGGGGAGGATTGCTGGTAAGACTGAGAAGCTTTCAGTGCTGAAGCAGATTTGCCAAACTACAATTTATCACAGGCTCTTTATCCACATTCATTGTACTCTGATTTAATTTTACAGTCCAATTCCAAACATATTACTCAGAAGTCACACTGAATTCAATGGGACTTACACCTGCATAGTAAATGTCCTTAAGTCTGCAGTCCTATAGCTCAATTCCAAACATAGGATTGCAGCCTGGAAGTAAGCACCACTGAATTCAGTAAGACTTCTGAGTAGACATCATTTCAATGGGATTAATTCTGGGTAAATTTACTGTGGATTTCCACCTTGGTTATTTGTTTTTTAAATAAGAAAGAGCAATCTTCACATTATGATATCCTAAGTAAGAAACAAAATCATCCTAAGGGCTCATGCTGAATGGTTTACTAATGGCTTTACGATACTGCTTAGCATTCAATTATTTTACAGAATAAATATGCTACAAACACCACACAATTCTGAGAGTAGAGTGAAGTTAAAGGTGTACTTGTGAGCTATAATTTCAAACGGTATAGAGAAAGAATAAGCTGCTGGATGTAGCACACAGTATGGGGAAGGGTAGTGATCTGACCACTTGCTGATCAAAAGAAGTGCGTGTGGAAGTTCGAGGTTTCATTCCCCGTGCTAGGAAAGACCCCAGTCTGAAACCCTGGAGAACTGATGCCTGTGAGTATAGACAATACCGACATAGACAGGTCATAGATCTGACTCAGTGGAAGATAGCTTCCTATACCCCTTAATTGGACTTGAGATATGTAACTGAACTCGAAATTCTAGCTGCAACAGTAGATCTAGTAGTATAACAACAGGCCAATCCAGAGGCGTAGTACAGATAATTATTTATTTATTTATTTATTTATTTATTTATTTATTTATTTATTTATACATACCCTGCCCATCTGGCTGAGTTTCCCCAGCCACTCTGGGCGGCTCCCAATCAAGTGTTAAAAACAATACAGCATTAAATATTAAAAACTTCCCTGAACAGGGCTGCCTTCAGATGTCTTTTAAAGATAGGATAGCTGCTTATTTCCTTCACATCTGAAGGGAGGGTGTTCCACAGGGTGGGTGCCACAACCGAGAAGGCCCTCTGTCTGGTTCCCTGTAACCTCACTTCTTGCAATGAGGGAACCGCCAGAAGGCCCTCGGCGCTGGATCTCAGTGTCCAGGCTGAGCGATGGGGGTGGAGACGCTCCTTCATATATGCAGCAAGGGGTGTCATTGTCTCGGGCCCTTTTTTTTTTTTTTTTGAGGGCATTTTGCTCCTCAAGCCACCTTGCCAGTCCCGCACTGCTTTGCGAGTCCGATCCCACATCCCAGCCTTGCAAAGCAGAGTGGGGCTGGCAGGGTGACAGGAGGCGCAACAGGCATGCGCCCTTCCATTCCGCCTAATCAGACTGCTTGGAAGGGCTTGCTGCCCTGCTGTGCCCTCCCTCACGTTGCCCTTCTAGCCCCTCTCCCACTTCCAAAAGGCTGCTTGCAAGCCTGAAAAAGTGGAAGGGCTTGTCCGAGGCAAAACGCTAATATTACAATACTCAAGCACTCTCAGTTCCGAATGCTGCATGCTAACTGTTAAAATGTATTATTTTTTCAGCACCTGTGGAACTACAGCTGCTGCGTCGATTCCACGGAACTGACACTTCTGAAAATGCAGCAGATTAAGGGAGAAAGTGAGAGATCTTCCTTTAAAAGAGGAGCCATAGGTGAAAACACCTTCTGGTATTCTGAAAAGGAGAAGATGGAGATACTAAAATGGAATAAAAGAAAGAGGAACAGAAAGCAAAAGACGATGAGCCACAAAGAAAGAGGAATGATGGTAAGAAAAGTGGGAAGGAAAAGACAGGTGGTGGGTTTTGTTATGTGTGTGCACGCAAAGTAACTCGTTTGCAACCGCAACTGCTATTTTGCACATGAGCAAAGTCATATAGCTCAACAGAATTTGAAACAACGGGTCCTAGTCTAATGCTACATGCCTCATCCTAAAGAGGCCTACATTCAGGGATAAGTCAAATACTTAGTATGACAAGAGCATGCAGAGGATATAGAATGGGGGGGGGGGAGCTGGAGATGAACATCACAAACCCCCCCTCCCAAAAAAAACTGTGCTGTGAATTTTGTTGGGAAATAAGTCTCTGGATGTCAATGTTCAACATTCAGTGTCAATGTCCAACATTCAAATGTGCTATAAAATCTGCTGTATTTCACCAGAGACATTAATGAAGCTTTGCTGGGGAAAGATGAATATTGGAGATGGAAGTACAGTAGAATCAAAGAAGAGCACATTAGATGAGAGGAAGGAAATCATGTGAGAAGCAGATCTTTATCTAAAAAGGACAGAGCTAAATGCACCAACATCAATCTGCTCAGCAATTTGTAAGAAAACTGAGAACTGGGAATGTATTTTGCATTCCACCTGTATTTATGAAGCCAGTTCTAGGCTGCCCAAATGTATAAATAAGTAGTTTATTCATTTTGCTGTGTAGTGTCTTGTGTATCCCTTGTTTTTGAAATGAAGTGTAAGCCTTTATATAATTTATTGAATGTTACACTTTTTATATACTTTATTTCATGGGCTCATTGAACATAGCATTATGTGTCAGATAAAGAGAAAGCTGGATCATTTGACTACACTAAATGTCAACATTTAAACTCTGGCCTTTCTCTCCCCATTCTTCAGCCACAGCGATTCCCCACTCCCATTTCCTAGCAAGTGGCTCAAATTATTTTGTTGCTAGGAAATGTTTGCAATGGAGAAATCCTCCTGAAAGCAGGTAAGTCCTGTATAGGGCTATAGATCATCTAGAGGGAACCTGGGTATGTAGAGCAGTTCTGTGATTCATCACCACTCGTCACAGGCAATATCCAAAAGATTCCAGTGATCACATTCCTAACAGTATCTCAAACAGCATTAGAGCAATGGCTGAACTAAGGAAAGAAAAGCATTTTCCTGGCAATGAATTACTGTATTTTAAATGCTGTGGGGGAGATTATTTGCCAGCATTGGGGCTGCTCCTTTGAGGGAATACGTTTAGATCTCCGCGGCAATCTATTAACAATAGCACTTTTATCATGGCTTTCAAAATTGACACAGGGAAGGTATTCAGCAAGAGGCTTTACCAAAAAAGAAGCAAATAGTCAACATATCTGACTCAAAATGTGGGTGAGTCTCAGACCAGCTTCAGGTGGGCCTCAGCACTGCAGTCCTCAGCAGCAGCACACTCTTTTGTTTGGCCCAACACTGGCAACAACAGATCTCTTGCAAAGGAAACTTGGAGGGCAAGAAAGAAAGAAGAGGAAGTGGTTGATGGATGGAAAAAGTAGCTGGCCAAGTGAGGGAAGGAAGAGAAAAACTGGGAAAGAGAGAGAGGCAAAAGCGATGGACGTCCTGAGGGAGAGAGAATGAAAAGGGACCTGGTGTGTCTTTTGACCCTTTGTCTTCTCACACACACCCTTCCCCAGTCCCCTTTCTTTCCCATTCAGTCTTTTGCTAGGTCAGGTAACTTCTCTCTTGTCTGGGTGGAAAGGGCCAGAGCAGGCATCAAAATAAATCAGAAAGAGAGATAAGGCTTAATATTTTAAATAATAAACAAACTGGTAATAGAAAGGGAATAAGTGACAGAAGTTGTTGTAAGATGAAGAAGTGGATGGAAAAGGAATAGGGATGAAAAAAACTAGTAGTTTTGTGGGGAATCAAGTGTGAAAGGAGAAGTGGAAAAGAAATGACAGGTGAAGAGTAAAAATACTTTTAAAAGCTAGTTAGGGGAGGCAAATGTGTTAAATAAAAACAGTTACAGGTTTAGAACCTCTGGATCAGCAAATTGTGCCGAAAATAAGGAGGGAGAGTCAAGAAGCCTCAAGAGCCAATGTATAATCTACTTAGCTGTGGGACTGCTTGCAAGAAGGAACCTACTGTGGCAAATAATTTAGCAAGTCCCCTGCAAAAGAAATGGTGTTAGCAAATATCAGCTTAGTATGCCAAACTCTTCCTTAAACCACCACCATTTTGTAAATGACTCAGTAGTACTGCCATTTTGTGACTGGGGGGCCTCAGTAATTGACAGCCATCTCAAGTGGGCCCTGAAAATAGAAGGTCTGAGAACAGCAAAGCTATCCTACCCTACAGCCAAAAAAAAAAAAATGCCTCTACAAAACTCCCACTTGCCTCAAAAGATATTTACATACATAGGAGTACTAGGTCCATTGTAGAGGGGAGAGTTATGAGTAAAATAGAGTCAGAGAAAACAAAGGGACCAGGTGTCATATATGCATTTGTAGAAAGGAATGAGAGAGAGCTGGGAATGTGGAGAAATTGTGCTTGGAGATAGGAAGCATAAAAAAAAAAATCAGATAACTTTAAAATTAAGAACTGGAATCTTAAAATGAAGAGGGAGAGAGTGCCACATAGACTCAGGTAGAACAATGAATGGCGGGATCATAGCAGCCAGAGAGGAAAAAGCAATTTAACTGAGTTATTCTGAATTAACTTAAGAGGTAAGCTAACCTCAGGCAAGAAAGGCTGCGTGAAGGTGGGAACCTAAGAATAAGCCTACTGGATCAGGCCAGTGGCCCATCTAGTTCAGCATTCTGTTCTCACGGTGGCTAACCAAATACCTGTGGGAAACCAGTGAGCAAAACATGAGCACAACAGCGTTCTCACCTCCCATGGTTTCCAGCAACTGGTAGTATTCAGAAGCATTGCTGCCTGCAACTGGGGATAGCCGCCATGGCTAATTGAAGCAAATTCCTGTTTGGTGACAGGGAGCTCAAGCTGGTGAGTCAGGAACCACCATTAGGTAGTCCCCTCTCTGCTTTCATTTTTGCTGGCCAGCAACGACTTTTCTGTTCAGACAGGCCTTTGGTCACTATTTGGCTGTTTCAGAATGGCCTTCTAAGGATATGTTCTCTTTGTGCATGTGTGTGTTCTTTTAAACAGTTTAAAGTGTTTTCAGCACTTCTTTTTAATAGGGTTACTTTTTTAAAAAAGAAAATATTTATATTGATTGTGTTTTTTGAGCTTTATTTGCTTAAATTCATGCTGTGAGCTTCCTTGCATCCTGTACTGGGAGAAAAGCGGCTTATAAATAAGTAAAACGTAACTGGGCTGCAACTCCAAACATGCAGAATAGATGTGACAAAAATCTGGAAGCATGTTTGCATTAAAGTTGGATCCTAGATCTGAAAAGTTTGAAGACTACTACTAGAAGTTATTCAATTTATAAAATAATTGGTTTGACAAAGGATTCCATTATTACATTTTGAAAATAGGTGTACTTATGTCTCAGGGAGAAAAAAAAACTTATCAAATTTGGATGGGAGACTTAGAACAATCAGTGTAGGCAAAGAAATATTAAATTGAAATTTTCTTAATTTAAAAAAGTCCAACACCATCATGTGACTTAGTGTTCCTCTGTTGTTGGAAGTGGGTTACAGCCACTTATATTAACACATGAGACAAGTGTAATCTGTTTAGCAGAATTATTTAATTTGCACCTAAGATTAAAATTCTGTACCTTTAAAAGAAAAACCCACAAGCTAATAAAACACTGAAATGCAATCAAATTTCTAAGCAGCAGGTGCTTCACAAATGAAGTAACTGAAAAAAATCCCTTCACCAACAATTGACGCTTCAAGAAAAGAAAAGAAAATGTTGTCACTTTGGCCCAGTTTGCGCATAAAGCTAAACCATAGTTCAGTGTGGAACTTCTGGACTGCAGGTCTAACTAGGCACACAAGATCTCAAAGGTTGGCCCGCCAGGGTATTATGGGTGAGCCATGCTTATCTGTGACATAAGACATAGGAAAATTCAAGGACAATTCAAGTTGCAGTTAACATAAACCCAGTTAACATGAACCCTAAACTTTGATTAGCCTTAACTATGGTTAGTGAAAATAAGCTAGCTTTGTAAACTGTAGTTTGATGTTAACTTGCCATAATGAAGATGAACATCAGTTTGTCTGTGTTCAGTTGACATGGTAAGCATAAAATGGATTCAGAAATTTCCAGACTCCACCTTGCTGCCACACTGAAGGAGGAGAGGAAGGCTAGGTCCACTAACTATAACAATAAACTATGGTTTAGCAGTATGTGGCACGAGCCCAGTCTGAAACAATATCAACCTCCAAACCTCTGGGATAATATATTCTTGTGAGAGGTTAATATTTACCTTTTAAGTGAAAAGTCAAACCAGATTATCTTTAGCAATTCCATCCCCCAAATACAGAAAGCATGGGTACTAACTTGTAAGTGGTCACTGTAATAATTTAAGACACCTGGTATCGAGTACAGGCAGAAGGTTGAACAGGCTGTACTATGTTCATGCCAAGCCTTTATTGAAGAGACACTACAGACACATACAGGCATACACACACACACACACACACAGATAGTATTGTCAGAAAAGAAAGCAGACAATTTACAAAATAAAAAAATTCCTTCCAGTAGCACCTTAAAGACCAACTAAGTTAGTTCTTGGTATGAGCTTTCGTGTGCATGCACACTTCTTCAGATACACTGAAACAGAAGTCACCAGACCCTTCTATATAGTGAGAAGGTGGGGAGGGGTATTACTCAGAAGGGTGGTGGGATTGGGTGATTGGCAGATAGCTGTGATGAGCCTGTTGACGACTCTTAACGACTGCAATAGGTCTTGCAGGAAAAAGCAAGAATCCAATGTCTTTGTTCAGACCAGGTCTCTCCATGGTTTTAAGTTTGGTAATAAGTTGCAATTCAGCATCTTCTCTTTCCAGTCTATTTCTGAAATTCCTTTGTAATAGAACAGCTACTTTGAGATCTTGTATAGAATGTCCTGGGAGATTGAAGTGTTCTCCTACTGGTTTCTCTGTCTTGTGATTCCTGATGTGTTCAGACCAGGTCTCTCCATGGTTTTAAGTTTGGTAATAAGTTGCAATTCAGCAGCTTCTCTTTCCAGACATTGAACAAAGACATTGGATTCTTATCTCATTATACATGACAAAGCCATTTTTCACCTTCTCACCCCTTGCTTTTTCCTGCAAGACCTATTGCAGTCGTTAAGAGTCGTCAACAGGCTCATCACAGCTATCTGCCAATCACCCAATCCCACCACCCTTCTGAGTAATACCCCTCCCCACCTTCTCACTATATAGAAGGGTCTGGTGACTTCTGTTTCAGTGTATCTGAAGAAGTGTGCATGCACACGAAAGCTCATACCAAGAACTAACTTAGTTGGTCTTTAAGGTGCTACTGGAAGGAATTTTTTTATTTTGTTTTGACTATGGCAGACCAACACGGCTACCTATCTGTAACTGACAATTTACAAGAGAGTAATGCCCTATACTATGGCAATGAGAAGGCCATAAACTTATACCACTTTGAGGTATTTTATATATAGTAAGCAATCTATAAGTTGACTATATAATAAACAATTAAATAAAGCTTAATGCCACAGATGAAATGGCAATATTGAAATTAGCATTTTGTTATAGTAACCTTGAGCGCAATGAGAACTTTTCTTTTCTCCCTTGTTTCGGTTTCTTTTATTTCCTCTTAGCCCAATGGGATACTGACAACAATCACAATACTACCCAGTATTCTTCTAATAGCTGAAGATTCTAAAGCAAATATATTAAATTACCATGAGTTATGGGTTATATAAAATTTTGCTAGTCATTGTAGATTTTTACCTTCAAATCCAAACAAGATCAAAGTATCAGTTTGTTTTTGCAGCAAAATAAGTGTTGCAAGTCTCTTTCTTCTGGTAATGTTACTATGACTGTTATATTTGAGATGGACAATCAATATATACAGATATTGTGGCAACTTTGTGTTAAATCTGAGGAGGGAAACAGAAAACTTAAAGGATATGGGAAATGGACCTCACACTTTTATTTAGGCCGTGGAGTGTTGAGGGGAAAGTCCCTTGGGATTCCTTTTTGCCTGTTCCAAACTGCAGGGTTTTTTGATTTGCCCTTGATGTATGCGCTTATTTGGTCTGTTTGGCATTCAGTGTCGGCAGGTAAGGAAACTTAATTGGCTTAACCCCGAGGCAATATCAGGTTAAAGGTCACTCTAAATTCCACTCTTATTGGCTTGGGCTGAGAGCGGATGCTTCTTGGGGCTTCCCTTTAGAGCTCTTGTGTACACCTTGGTGAGGGCCCAAGTGAGCATATTGGGTTCGCATACCCATGGTTCACATAGCGAGAAGGCAGGATTTTGTCCCAAGCCCCTGTCTGAGGAGCCACAGAATGTGGCTGTTTACTTGCCCAATGCAGTGGAGGGAAGATTCCCTCATGTATGTCAATTCAAACCTACCTGCCCATACTTAGATAATTTGATTGTTGTTGGAAGATCTTCTATTGCTATCTTTGAATAAATATGACCTTTCCAGCATTACTCTGTCTCTTGAGTCTTCTTCCATGGGGTGTTGCCAAAGCATCAGTCTTCTCTACGTTATGCACGTTGTCAGAATCTAAGTTATCGTGTCTCACACCAAGCTCAGATGATGAGCTGTTTTCACCTACCTAGGAAAGAGACATCTGTGTGGACTCAAGTCTACCCCCTGCTAATCCTACAGAAGGCCCGCAAATGGCATCATATTATTGGTGGCGTATCTAATTTCTGAAATTATTTAGGGCCCCCTTACTGAGAAGTAGGTTGCTGTGTTATTTTGGGACGCAGAGGTCTCCGTTCCTGGAGACCTCAATCAAATTTACATGTGTAACCGCACTGCCTGTTGCTATGACATAATCATAAGTTTGTTTATGTTATGAATACTGTGTAATGGAGGCCACATGCAATCTCATCTATTCTGGGATCAAAAGTACTCTGACTTATGACAAACATTTTTAGTTTGAGTATCTGCTGTCACAGTAGCTATAAAGAAGGAGGCAAAATAAAAATGTTCAAGGGCATGATCTCACACATACATGCCCCAAGAGAACAGAAAAAAGTATATTAATTAGCAATACATAAGGTATGTGCCTCAGGCCTAGTTGTCACTAAGGAAGTAACCGCTGTCTGGTCTGTACGACTTGAGAGACTGCAGGTGGGGCTCACATAAATGAATGTGAGCCTACTTGTCTGTCACAGATCCACCTGGCCCACCTTGCTTTCCATTTTGTCTATTAGTTCCACCCACCACAGAGGCCTACTTCTGTTTACATATGAGGCAAAGGAACATATGAAGCTGCCCATGCTAAGTCAGATCATCAGTCCATGTAGCCCAGTGGGAAGCAATTATCTGTAATCTTAGACTGTGGCCCTCAGATCCTTGGATCTCCCACTGAGCTCTGGACCTTCTTTAAGGCTATAATATGCTCACTTGCAGACTCCTCGTAGTCAGGAGCCTATAATTGTGATGAATACAAGCTTGTATTAAGTAGTGCTGTTTATAGCAATTCTTTACATGTGTGAAAGGAGTTGTCTTTTAGATATCCCAATTCTTAAAAATACACAATGAAGTGTAAATATTTTACCATACATTCTCATTATTTCATGCAAAACAGATGCCCCTAAAATTAAATTAATTGCACTTCATTGCACATTTTAAGGATGATTTAACTGAAAGAACACTCCTTTCACACATGTAAAGAATCACTACTAATAGCAGTGTTCCTCCGGAGAAGTTTTTAAATAGAGAGAGAGAGAACACACACACATACACGCACTGTCGAAAGAAAAATTATTTGCTTGCTTGTTTGTTAAATTTCTATACAACCTTCCACCCGAGGATCACAGGGATGTTTACAATATAAAAAAACACAAAAATACATAACCCACTAACAAACAAAAACAATAACCCTGGACAAGTACCTATGTACAACTAACAACTCTATGTGCGGAAGAGCAAAATGCACTTGTTGATGTGACTTGTGATGGTTCATTGAAATCATTTTTCAAACAATGTAGACTGGACCAATTCTGGGTGAAGGTTTTTGCTGATATAAGAAGTTAGATGAAAAAGCTTTGAAACATCTAGTTTCCTTTTGTTTCACATAACTTTGTGAACAAATATTTTCAATGTTTCGTTATATAAAGAACAAGCATAGAAATCAGCTCGATGTTGAACCAGATTGGAGAATAAAAGTAGGAAGTATTGAACCGGATGTGGAAGGGACAAAAGGAGGCATGATTTCTCCCATCACATTTAGGTTTAGATGGTGTAACATTTTGTTGGCAGCCACCCAGAGTGGCTGGGGCAACCCCGTCAGATGAGTGGCATATAAATAAATGTTATTGTTGTTGTTTATTAGCTGCTAGACAAGTCCTAATTTGTTCACTTGTACTATACATTAATAAAATAATTTGTATCCCCCCCCCAACTAAATCTCTGTCATTTTTGCATGCTAATAACACCTAAAATCATTTGCTTATTAGGGACTACCCCACATTTTCTCCAAAAAATTGCTTTGCACAGGTAACCACCATAGAGTTATGATAATTTTCAAAAGTAGGGAATCCATGGCTTGGTTTTGAAAAATAGAGGGTATTAAATAGTTATCCTTTATTAGACATAGCAAACCACACATTATCAAACAGACACCGTATACAAATTGTGCAAAATACGAGCTCAACATAACAAGGTTTGTCCCAGTCAGATCTTTAACTCCAGAGAAAATCAATTTGCATAAAAATAGGGGGTCCTCAGTAATTAGCTAATTGGGAACCACTGTCCTAGAACATTCAGATATTTTATCAGAGTACAAAACAATATGAGGACCCAATGAAATCAATGAGCATGACAAACTTACGTCTACTGATTTCAGTGGATCTACTTTGAGTATGACTGGATACAACCCATAGTTAAGAAACTACCTAAATATGCCTAGCTTTCATGTCTGTACATCTTTAAAATCTTTCATTCTTTTGAATTTTTGCTCAGCAACTTCAGTTCACAAGTTTGGATCCAGGTCAACGTATGTAAGCCCAAACTGGCAGCAGCTGATGCAAAGCTTAAATGGTTTACATTATTCAACTAGGATCTAAGAAAAATAATGAAATGCCTTTCTACAGAGCTTACAAACAGCTTGAAGAAAGTCAAATAGTCCTTTAAGCACAACACAAATGCATCAGCACAAGGAAGCCTGAGGAGGATTGCTAAGAAGAGCCTCGATGAAAGGAAGCTGCAATGTCACCGTGTTTTGAAGACAGAGCCGTAAAGCAAAGCTTTTAGACTGAACATTTCATTTTATGCATCCTCCTCTGCACTGTCTCTTGTGATTTGTGTACTGCATATGCACTCACCAAACACCATCAGCAACCTTTCGAGTGAGTTTTAAATCAAAGAGGCACCATTCATTTTCACAATTAGGCAGACAGGTAAGTAGCAAGATCTTTGAACATGAAAGTCACTTCATTTTAGCAGAGCACGCAAGGTATCAAAAAAGCACAAAGCTAAATATGTGGGAAAGGGTTATCAAAGGAAAAGAGTAAGAAAAGCACTCAATATTTGGTGCCCTGGGACACAGTAATAGATAGGAAGAGGAGGAGGAAGAGCAGAGCAGACTAAAGTATCTCATCAAATGCTGCCCAGATTTGTTATAAAATTCTGACGTGCCCTGTCTTCTACGCTCAAACTGTAACTGACAACCACATCCTTATGTGAGTAGTCAGCAGCTAGTGGTCTAGGGTGGCCTTGTGTCCTACTTTACAGAGGGTAGGCCTCTATTTGGAGAGCTGTCTGGTCCCAGTCTGGTTCAAATATAAAGAAAAATAAGGGAGAGCAGGGGTCTTGAACTTGCTCATTAACTCTTGGCACTAGAACAGGAAACTGGGCAGGCACACAAGTCACCAGGTCACATTCTTTGCCACTATGGTGAGATGTACTGTATTTCTATATATAGTAAAGCAATTATTACTAAATTTGTACCTGTATGTATAGATAAATATATGCAAATCTTTGTCCTCTTTTCACCTTTTTTTCTGATGATATGTAAGTGGCCACTCACGCATGAAGCAAGGTGCATAACCACCTCAGACAGGGCCTTTTTGGTAGTGGCACCAGATTGTGGAACAACCTTCCGAGAGTAGTTCACTTGGCACTATCACAGGTCTGTTCATCCAGGCCCTTTAAATAACTCAGTCTGCTCCTCTAAGTCTTTAAATCTGTGTTTTGATTTTGAAGTTGTGGTGGGCTATTTGTTGGTTTGTTTGTTTTGATTTTAGGGTTTATGCTTTCTCTTGTGTTTAAATTAGTTTTATGCTTATAAGTCATCCAGATACCTTGATGTTACAGGATGGCATGCAACTGTTGCAGAGGCATAAATAAAGGGGGAAAGAGGATGCTATGAACAGACATGAATCATTCCTAACAAACTGCTGCGTGTATGTGTATGTATGTAAAGCCAAGCTCTCTTTGCCAGAGAATAAAAAAAAGACAGTGGTGGCTATCTTTGTGTATAAAATATTCCCATCTAGTTCCACCTCTGCGTGTAAATTGCAAGGACCACAATAGTGGGGGATCTAGTTGTTGTTAATATATTTGACAATAAGGATGAAATTATGCTCCTCTGGATGGCAGCCACAAGAGAATACGAAATTGGGTCCAAGTGACCTTATAACCCTGGAGCAGGTGCATACACGGATACAATGATGACAAGGTAAGGAACCAGGGCTTCAATCAAAAGGGCCTTTGGCACAAGTATAGGGCACTGTGGGGGAAATCAGAAGAGATGATTTTTGTAGCAGAAGTGCTGTTTAGAAGTACAGTGGTACCTCGGTTTTCGAATGTAATCTGTTCCGGAAGACTGTTTGAGTTCTGAAAATATAGGAAACCAAAAACTCAATAGTTGACAGCTAGGCCTCAGGATCTTGCACTCAGCGGAAGCCGCGTTGCACGGTTGACTTCTGAGGCGTGTTCGAAAACCGAAGCATTTACTTCCAGGTTTACAGCGTTCAAAAACCGTAATGTTCGTCAATGGAGACGTTTGAAAACCGAGGTACCACTGTACTAAATTGTGATTGGAGTACTATTTTATGCTTCATAAAATAATGCTTCAGTTATGAATAAATGCATAGTTTATCTTGTGTGTGAGGGAAGTGAGACTCTAGTTTGCCATCAATGATTGGTTTCACCTGTGCTGTCCCACCTCCAGCCCAAGGAACCTTCAGAAGGGGACTGCTGCAGAAGCGTTAGGTGTATGTGTATTTTAATGAGCTGAACAGAATGAAAGATTCTGAGTCATGAACTTACGGTAACAGGTCTTAGTTTATATTTTGGTTGCTTTATTGTTAACACTGTTAATTTTGCTTTATAGATTATAAATGCTGTACTGACCTCTGGCTTCTTTACAGTAGAATGTTGCACATGGAATTGGGAGGACTCCTCAAAAGCAGGTTAACTTAGATCCCAGAGGTGATATTCAACTAGGTTTTACTCAGAGGAGACCCACTGAAATTAATGGACCTAACTAAGTCATGTTCATCCATTTCATTGGGTCTAAACTGAATAAAAGTTAGTTGAATATCATTCCCTGACCTGTAGTAAGTCGGATGGAGATTCAGACTTGTGTATGCAACCCATACCAGTGTGTGGCACATGGAAAGCAGGAAGCAATTTGCTCAGCCTATGCCACTTTCTTTGCATTGGCTCCACCCAGTGGCGTAGCGTGGGGGGTGCAGGGGGGGCCGGCCGCACCGGGCGCAACTTCTGGGGTTAGGGCAAATCCACGGGTTAGGGGGCGCAAATCCACGGGTTAGGGGGCGCAAATCACTTGCCTTGCCCCGGGTGCTGACAACCCACGCTACGCCACTGGCTCCACCCCTGTGCTCCAGCCACTATTTGACACTTGGCTCTGATTGGTAGGCCATGGTGTTCTAGTAAAAAAATCCCAGTTTCTTTAGCTCTGTTTTCCCTCCTTTTGCAGGCATCCCCCCCCCCCTCTCTCTCTCTCTCTCTCTCTTCTAACTCAGGAAAAGCAGCTCCCCCTTTCTTGGTCAGAGATGCAAGTCACAGCAGGAACTACTGCTGGGAAATATAGCCCCTAAACTCAACATTCCCATTAAAGAGGGTTCTTGAACCATTTTAAGTTCAAATAAGTCTTTTGAGTTGGGGAGTGTTTTGTCTTTGTCCTGTAACCCGCCCTGTTTGACACACCAGTGCTAGCTTGGAAGTCACAATGCCGGTTTTATGAGGACATACAGTGCAATTAATTAACATAACTTGTGTACTATGGGGAGATATCTGATTCAGACATACTTACGGTAGACCGATTAAAGTCAGTAGGGTTAGCCATTACTAACCTAAGTCCATGGATTGAAAAGGGTCTGCTCTTAAAGATGATATAGTTGGATATTACCTTATGTGATCCATGCCTATTCCTATCCTTTATTTCTCACTGAAATCTGTAAACAGGCACATAGATAGCATCCCAATTGAACTGAAGATTAATCATTTTTAGCCTTGTTCATCCTTAAAATACATATGAGAAGCAAGCAGGCCCTCATGACTGAGTGAATTTTAATTAGGAACAGAGCGAACACTTGTATATTCTTCATATTTGACACACAGCACCTGTACTTGTACTTGACTATTTATATCCAAGTACAAAAAAAATTGTAAGAAGTAGTTCTGCAAAGGGTGCCATATTCCTCATTAAAATGCAGAAGGGTAGAGGCCAAATTTGAGTTGTGTATATGTATTTTAAAGGAAGAATTGAGATAAAAATACATACCTGCCTTCAAATTTGAATCAGAGCACATGCTTTGTACTTTATTCATTTATTTCCACAATTTGTATCCTGCATTCCTAGACTTCAGGGCACTTGAAGTGGCTTAATTGTATCCAGGTACATAGAAACTCATAAGCACTGAATTACAGGAGGTCTAGCTGGAGTCTTCAATAGTTAGACTGTTATTGAAAGTAGCAGCAGCAAACTATGAGGTAGATGAATGCATTTTGAAAGAAAAACATGCATCGGTAAACCAAGATCAGTGGGCAAGATCAATCTACACTGCATGGGGGGAGGCGTATCCAGTGGAAAAAATGGGCAAAAATCCATGGAATCTAGTTCACACATACATTTTTTCAGCAATTCAACACAGATACATATATAACACTCCCAACCAGCCATTTCTGCCTGTCACTGTAAATTCTGCCTGTGTTTCAAATGCTAGAAAACTTTCCTGGCTCTCACCCTCAGACAGAGTACCCTATTAGCCTGAATATAAGCCACACCTGAATATAAGTCGCACCTTAAAAATTGGAGGGGGGGAAAGAAAAAAAGAAAAAATACCTGAATATAATACACTCCATACCTCACTGATCCTGGCTGCATACTGGAGGGGGGGGCCTTTCCCCTTCCTTGCTCTGTCTCCCTTCCTGGCCTTGGGGGAGAGGATGGGGACTATGCATGGGGCGGGCGCAGCTTCGCCACGCTCCTGGTGCTGTTTGCCCCGTGCTCCTGGCTGCATGCTGTAAAGTCGCAAATTTAAGCCACACTTTAACCTTTCATGGTCAGAATGGGGGGGGGGTGCAAGGCTTATATTGAGGCCAATATGGTATTTGAATTCTCTGCTCTAGGAAACCTGAAAGCTGTATTCAGTAAATCAGTTCATGGTCTCAGCATTAATTAAAGATAGAGGATACACAATTCATAAGTCTATAAGCACAGCTATAAGATTCATGACTAGGCAGTAGCTAAGACATTGTCCAAATGCTTGAGGCATCCCTCCTACTCCTGGCAGGACCAGGGTCTTCTCATCCCAAGTGAGAAGACTGTGCTTGCAAGTGTGCACTCCAAGGAATGGGCCAGGTCTGTTTGTGTCAATGCAGAGAGTGGCACTTTCTTGATGGAGGATCTTGAGCTTTTCCCTTTGACTCTCCTTCCACCTCTGATTCAGCCAGCCCTGCTGATTGGTCAACTGCCTCCTTGGCTACCATGGAAACTTTGCCCTCAAGAGCCTGACTCGGACAGCTCCGCCTCCCTTTCTGTGATGTCCTGCAAGAAAGGGGCATGTGCCTCTTGCAAGTAGAGTGCTTGAGCTCTCCCCACCTCCAATCTCTGGATCCTATTCTGTCCAATCTTGCCAGCCCTGCCCTGCCCTGGTTTGCCCCCACAGGACCCATGAGAGGAAAAAGGGCATTTAAAGCTGGCATCCACACCAGCTTTAAAATGCCCCCTTTCTCTCATGGGTCCTGTGGGGCAAACCATTTGAACAAGATAGCAGCCATAACCAATCTATTAGAAAAAATACTTTTTCATTTCTCAAACTTTTAAGGTTGTGAAACTTTCTAGCATGAGAGAAATGTTAATAGGAAGAACGCATTAATCCTCACAAGCTGGGTCACAAGTGAGTTATTTATAACACACTTCAATACACAGTTCCAGTGGTATTGTCTATTGTTTCATGACCAGGTGCAGGATATTCAAACAGAGCCAACATACTTACTTGAAAAGTCCTTCATGACTGCAGAATTAACTGTTGGCACAGATTCAGGATCCCCCCTCTTTTAGTAACACTGTGTGCATAACAATTTCTGAAGTTTTTTCTACGCCCCCAGAGAGGGTAAACTCCCTTATATTTATTATGAACCATTTACAGTGGTTTATCAGAAGTCTCACTTCTTAGGTGACTGATGTCATTGTGTGCAATCCCTTCTGTTTCACATGAAGTGGTTTCTGCTTCAAGTTACACCTTCATGACAGCTGCAGGACTTGCCACCACCTTCAGTTGAGCAATGTTCACATAGGGCAATTTCAAACAAACACTTTCACACATTACTGAATGAAATCTTCATCATTTAAAAAATGCACATTAAGAATGGACCCTAAAGTAAGTTGTTAAAAGCTTGGTGGATGAGAAAGGGTTCTGCTTAATGCAACTGCACCCCCACCCACTTCTATATGGGAAGGAGAAGAGGGGGAAAGGAGTTTGCGAGAGAGATAGCTCATCACCCCTCTAGTTTGCATCCCACTCTTTACAACAAAGCATGCAGACACTTTTGCTAGCTTGGTACCCCCTTCCCTACTGGAAAATGCAATGATTTTGATCATATTTGTTTAATTTAAGGAAACTGGAATGGGAAGAAGTTGTTTGCATATGCCACTGTCACCCACCCAAAAGGCCAGCCTTTTGCATGCTACTGCCAACTCCAATGTAGCTTTGTAGCACATTAAGGAAGGCAAAAGCTTTATCCTGACCTTGGCAGGGACTGCACACAAGTAGCTGACCTCCTGCTTCCTCTAAATGGCCCTCTTGGTTGCTTCAACTCTGTCTTTATGTAAGCACTCTTCCATGAGACTTTGAAGGCATCCTTCCAAGTTTCCTTATGGCAGGCATTTTAGCAAGCACAAATGAAAGCCTATGTATGGAGCCTGCATTTCTGCAGCTTCCCTCCACCTTAGCACTTCTAAGGATCTCCGCCTGCATCTCAAAACAGGTAACTACACTAACCCACTCATACATCACATCTGCCTATGAACACTTGGCCTGCCTCTTCTACTTGCCTATGGCCTTTGCTTGCCACCCTGCAGCATCACCCCCCCCCCGCACCACAGGTCATGGCTAGAAATACCTTATCAAAATTCAGTCCATTGCGTGCTCCCTACAATGTCATCACCAATGAAACAGTGTACATGCACAAAAGTGCACACACAGAGATGCACGCATGTGAAGAAATAGGAAGTCCACCATTAATTTCAGAGTCTGCATTCAGGAGTCTGAAAAAGTTGAAGTTTAATGGTGAAGCTGTGAGCAATCACCGTATTAATCTAGCATTTGTGGTTCTCTCTGTCCTAAAGGAATGCAGTTTCCTGGGCATTTAAAAAGTCTCTCTCTCTTTCCTCTCTTTCGATTGAGCTGCTTAATTAATATACAATATCTGCACAAAAATACTAATTCTGAAAAAAGCTGCTGGATTTCCAAGCAAAGTATTAAGCTTCTCAGAAAAAAACAACCCAGCACATTCAAAACCTGTCCAGGAAAGTTCCTTTTAGACAGAGCACAGAGTGCCTTCGTCTTTTGGGGTAGGGTAGTTTTGTCTAGAAAGAAACAGCAATAAATTCCCCACATTATTATATCCTACCATACATTTTCAACATATATTGTATGTTTTATTAATTTGTTTAAATCCAGAGAAATTTAACAGCTTGAAGTGAACATCATTTAATAGAAATGGTCCTGTGAAACAGGTGTGTGAAACATTAGGCCTTCCAGACATTGTTGGATTCTTAACTCCCACCAGTCAATAGTCAGAGATGCTGGGAGTTGTAAGCCAACATTTAGAGGGCACAGTTTCCCCATCTGTGCGTTAAAACCTTCAGGTTTTTTTGTTTTTTGTTTTAATAGATCAATGGGTTTTCCATACTATTTTATCACATTCTTTCAAGGAAAACATTGATAAATGCCTTAACCTTGGTTTACAAATAAAATCAGTTCAGTACAAAATATGGGAAAATTAACACTGAGTGATGACCCATTCATCACACAGGCATTTGGTTGGCCACTGTGAGAGCAGGATGCTGGACTAAATGGGAAACTTGCCTGATGCAGCAGGCTCTTCTTAGGTCCACACATTTTACCACATATCTGGCTCTGACATGTGGAAATTCTCTTTACTACTTGACTGGATGATACAGATGGTTAAGTAATGTCAAGGTGAAACCCCAGAGAAGTTTAATAACTTTTGATTTGATTGAGAGTTCTTCTCAATTCCAAGTCCTTTATCCAGAAGTTTTCCTCAATAAGCCTTCAATAGTAAGAGTGGAGAATTCTAACAAGTAGCTGCAGGAAAATGCCAGGTGATCTTTTCATTAAATTTCTGCAAAAGCCATATCCTCATATTTGGTTTCTCAATGCATGTCATAGGTCAGAGATTGAGAAGTCTGAACACTGAGTAATTTCTTTGTTCTTATTCTAATGCATTCTACAGCAAAAACCTGAAGCCACACCGTTATTGCTGGAACATTTTCATCAACCTCAAATCTTTTATCTGAAACTCAAGCCTAACCTCCTTGTTTGTTGGCCATTCCCCTCATCCAGGACCTGAATGAAAGTGGAGGGGCTCAAAGCTATGCAGTTTCAAGGTTACAATGGACTTTTCAAATAATTCCTTCATGCAGCAGGAAGTGAATTGATCCAAAGATGGCAAGCAGTGAAAAAAGGCTGCCACAGTTCATTGCGATTTTGGTCCTCATTTCAATGAATAGAGATCAGCACTGATCTAACAAGTTGCCTTCTTCCTCTTTTCCATACACACAGTAGATGTAGCACTTCAGTCACACAAAAATCAATTTGCTGAAGCTGGACTTTTATATAAAAAATAAAGGGAGAAACCAGAAATTTAGCTTCCAAAAAACCCCATAACTCTTGGAGTTTTGGATGCAGGTATATCATACAACAAAAAGACAAGTGTGGCTACCTAGCAATCTGCTACCCAGTCCAGACCAGAGAGGGATGAAGGTTAGAAAGGGAGTGTAATGGAGTACTGCCAGAGCCACACACTAGCATGCATCCAAACTTAGCTCATACTCCCCAGGAGAGTAACCCCTGCTGTGTTGATGCCAGCTCCAATTGCAATTTTACACCTGCAATTATCCAAATTTCATAGCTCTCAATTCCAATGTCAGAAGAAACACTCTTGTGGGAAAGGGTGCTAAAACCACTTCTTCCTTTCATACAATTCTGTGCAAATCACCAAAGATATCAAAGATTTTTGCTGTTGACAGATGACATTTCAATAAACTTTCAATAACTCTTGGGTGTTTGGTGTGTCTGTCAGTGTCATGAACTCCCATCGCAAGACTATGTCACTCACTTATTCTCAGATGAGAATAAGGGCCTCCACCCAGGATCTCCAACAACCAAAATGCAGAAAACATGTCTTTGTCTGTCAATAATGAGAAACCCATAAGACCCTATTTCCATTACTATTGCTTCTGAAACATATCCCTTACACATGAGCAACAGATGAAACAGATATTAAAGGTCAAGCAACCTTCATGAGATACAATGTACTCCTGGTCTCTCACACATTTCCCAAGAAGCATGAGTCTAGCAGAGAGGTCGAAATATCTACAGAAGTAAGCCTACAGGATGCTACAACTGCAGCAGGAAGTGAGGTCAGAGAGATATAACACTCTTAATATAATATAAATGGTGCAACATCCTTACTTACTAGAGCACTGTAGCTGGACAGCTCCCCATGTTTAGCAATCCCGTCCACTTTCCCTTATAGATTATGAGACTGGCAAATTCTTCCTTTTTTCTTTCTGGACCCTGCTGCTTCTACCTTCAGCAAATAAGCTAACAGTTCTATGCATCCTCTGTCTGGAAGAATCAATTCCGGCCCCCTCCCTGCTACAGCACATCTTACTGGGTCTGACAAAGTCTGTCAATACAGTATCCCTCTCTAAAAACCCTATTTGGCAAATATCTAAGCCTTGCATACAGCCCTTCTGGCCCATGATTCCATTTAGCAGTTGCATTGGCATTGGAGAAACAGTACTAATAAAAGAAAACTACAGAAAGTGCTACCTAGACAAGCAGTTGCAATGTGGCACAAAGGCCCTATCCCTTTGTGGAGTGTTCCACCAATATGTTCTACATAATCTGTGTTCAGGTGTGGAAGATGATCAGGGACTGGCAAGGACTGGGCGTGCTGTATGAGCACACCTGAGGCCAGTCAAGCCTTCATGTGGGCATGATCTCACCCAGAATGTATGCCTATTATTGACATAATTTAAATTCGTAGGAAAGGAAGGCAGGGTGAGGGTCTTAATAGGCAGTTGATTCAGAATAAACAATACAGTCAATGCAGTGCATTGTAGGCAAACAATGCATTGTATAAAAATTGTAGCATAAGAATATCTGGCAATTTCATATTCCGTGAGCAGTTATTGAATGGTAACATCTACTGTAAATGTCACAGGGCAGTTGGCTGACCAGCAGTACTGCAGGTATCCTAGTGCAAACAACAGGTGTTCAGTGTAAAAGGTACATGGGATAACAAACAAAAGCAATGCAGAATCCCGTACAATTCACAAGCACTTCTTTGTTAAAGGGGGCGGAGGGACACAAAAGACTGAAAAGGTAAAATGATTCCAAGAAGCATCTGGCAAATATTTCACTGGCATCAATGCAGATTTTGTCAAGAACACCGGAGCCTGCTGGAAATAAGTCAAGTTGCTAAAGCTGTTGGAAGATGGATAAGAGAGAAGCTATTTATTGTGCAGGGGAATTCTAGACTGTGGATATGGTCCTGGAAGATTAGCTGCCTTCCTGGGCACTGCAACAACACCCATAAACTTGTCACAGAAATGTTTTGAAAGTGGCATGCTGATTCACTAACTCAGCAAACAGCTTTGCATTTTCTTTTCTTCTTTTTTAAAAAAACAGAATTACTTTTTTATTTTGTATTGGTTTACCTACCACTCATACTGGTTTAACAAGAACCATGGGTGACTTACAGGGCTGCATTCAGGTTACCAAGGGAGGAAGGACACAGAATCAAAACTTTATTAAATCAAAACTCAGTTTATATTTAAAATAGAATCTATCAAATTAGCACTTTCCAAAACAATGTGAAAACTAAACCACAACCATCCTTCTAAATTCACATTCATCCAAATTTTGCAATGCAGCTCTCCCCCAAGCACGGTTTACAAAAATACAAAAATATATTAGGGGAAAGTGTGCATAAAAATATTAATATGTACTATGTTATTATTTAAAAATAACATACAGAAATGCATAATTTTAGGAGAAATTATTTGCCAAAATGTGCACATTAGGTCATATTTGCATATAAAGATGTGTTTATTAAGAGAAAATTGCACTAAAATAATGGGGGAGGGATGTAGGTATTTGTTAAAAAATAAAATTGCTGCAGAAGTGTGGGGAACTGAATTTAAGATTGGAAAAAGGAACAAATGAGAGAAACCAAAATGGCTAGATCCTTCCATCCTTAGTCAAAGCTTATGAAAAGTGGAAGTTTGGTTTCCTAACATGATCAATCAGGGGTAGCCAGCATAGTGCTTTCCAGATGTTGCTCAACTCCAATTCCCATCAGCCCCAGCTAGCATGGCAAATGGTGAGGAATGATGGAAGCTGGAGTCCAGAAACACTACCACTGTGGTCCAGGAACTATCTGATGAAAAGTTACATATCCGTTCAAGCTGCATGATTGGAAGCAGGGGAATTCGTTTCCCCAGCACCAGCAACAACACCCAGGACTGTGCCAGGTGACTTGGAAACTACAACTAATCCAGAATTCGGCTGCCAGACTGTTTAAAAGTACAAAATTCCATTTTGAAGCCCAGAAGGTCTACCAGCTTGCAAGACTTGCCACCCTGCAATCAATCTGAATTTAACACCTTATTCTCCTTCCTCTGCCTTACTGAATTTCCTAACCAGTAAATTGGTTTGCTGTCCAGGGTACAGACATTCCTGCAGAGAAAGATAGCAGTTCAAATATCCTTCCCTTTCCCTTTCTCAATCAAGATGTTAATGACCACTATTGCTTGGAGGAGGTGTGGTTACCTACCTCAAGTGCCTGATGTCACAATTAGTTTCCAGCCCTATGCAGCCTTTTGCATTGGTGACATGGAGACCTGGTTATCCTGACTGCACTTATTGATTTCAATGGTGTGTATGCACTTGCAAAGAAATATTCTGCTCATTTAAACCAAGCAAAGCCCACAGCTTCAAATATTTCTTCCCATGTGCTTGTTTTTAGGTACCAAGGGAAGCTAACAAATAATGTTTTAGTGGTTGCAGCTATAAATAAATACTCAATCAAGTGAAGGGTCTGAATAGACAAGGTCAGAAAAGTAGTGAAGAACTCCAATCCTGCTCTCTTGTTTTTTTGAATTTCACTTTGGTTAATGATGGCTTGGCACCAGCCCTCTCATCAGAGAGTTTTCTTCCACACACTTTCTTAGCTGTACAAGTTAGGAGGTGGACAGGAGGGGAAGTCAGTAACTCTCTGGAAATAGGATTTTCTGAGCATGCCAACATGAACTGTGAAGTATAATGCATTGTGTGTGTATGTGTTCTTTACTGATAATGATTCACTGACCCGAGAAAGTGTGGGAAAGGGGCATGGAGAGGATGGAAACTGACAGACAAAAGTAGCGGCAGCAGTGGAAGAGCTTCCCAGTCATGACTCCGAAGAGTAGAGATTTGAAAGACAGTACCAGCACAATATGTATGTGGGCACAGGTGCATGGGTCCAAATGTCTTTCTACATTCACTCTTGCACACATATCCAAATACATACTGCATAAAACCAGACAGTTGGAGAAGACCATATCTCTAAGCAGAGCACAGGAGCATTACAAGAAGGTGTCTGCTGGGGAATCACCTTCAGTTGACTCCAGCAAGCTAGTCAAGTCAAATGCTGGGAAGAAAGGCAAAAGGGGCACTCACAGAGTAAGCTAATCAACCATGTACAAGATCAACCATGTACGAATTGGCAAAGGCTAAAGCGCAATTTTTGTTGTGCTTTATACTCTCTATTTTATTTCATAATAGAATGTCTTCCAAACTGTAGCAAAAAAAAAAAAAAAAAAGGAAGGAAGGAGGGGAGAGGAAGAGAGTGCTTCAGAGACTGGCAATGCCAAGAACACAATCATGTCGACAGCCGCCCCACACATTTGTTACTGCATTCTCAGCACAAGTGCCGGAATGAACATCTGCAGTGTAAAAATTCAGCCCATTAGTTCCTGCAGCTTGTTAGCATATTTTAATACTGCGTTCACAGCTTTCTATTTCCATCAAGGTGTTACTAGGTGCCAGACTCTGTATTCACAAACTCTGCGGATACTATCCCTGTGTCCTTTTATTCTGGACCTGATGGGGGGAGGAAGGGTGAAAAAGGCAATCCAGAAGGCAGAAAAGAACAGGCAACAGGTATTACCAGATATGGGGATGAAAGGGACAGGAAGCACACATGCCTTGTGCTTTTTGTTTCGGTGCTGCTCTGTCACATGCAAAATGAATTTTTCACATCTCTCAAGCAAACTGTCCAAAACTAGCTGCCAGGGCATCTCAGAACTAGTTTGTATGTGGCCAAGAAGAACACAAAAAGGAGATGTTGGGTGCTTTGTGAACATGTTCACTGATCTATGGTACCTGGTATCCAACCAGTCCTTTGATTCTAGTTTTTCTGTCTTCTTTTGCATCAGGCAAAAGTCTTGTTCAGCACATAGCAGGTGGCAAAAAGGTTGGTGGTTGGTGGAGGAGAAGCAAAGGGTGTCACAGGAAACGGCACACACTGTCAGCAATATAAAGAAACAGACACCAACTTCTAGTGAAGATTTCAATTACCGGTATACACCTTTGCTGTGTGCATCTCATCAGGTTATTCACTCCAGTTGGTGGAAACCACAGAAGAGAAGAGGGCTCTTGCACTCGGGTCCTGCTTGTGGGTTTCTCACAGGAATGTTGTTGGCCACTGATATCAAATGTAAAGTGCTAGAAAACATTTAACTCAGAAGTAGGTGTTCTCAGATGTATGGCTACGAATAACATAAGGTTTTAGGTCTGGTATGCAGTTATACACATATTTGCGCTCCTAACCTTGGCTGGGGTTAAGTGGATCATTTTAAAAAAAAAGAAATTCACAGTCTCCAATAAGCTTAAAGTGGGTGTCAAGGGCCAATTTAGCATATGTGAATTTAGAATACAAGAGACAAAATGAAAATTAGATGGCTAAGCTGACTATATTTTAAGAAAGAGTAAATACATCCTCTACCTAACTGCCATGTTACCACATATTAACCAATGGGTCCCATTTTTCAGAACCACATCAGAAATTTTTTAACTTGAGTTAAACTGAGTTTGAATAGTTATGACCAAAGATATTAGAAAATCAGCATTTTCACATCCAAGAATTAAATTGGTTCATTATTTAAAACAAATATCATTGCTTAATATTTCACAAAACAGAAATTTAGAAAAAAGGATTAAAGCGGCAGAGGTTTAGAAGGGTTTATAATTCCTGATTTTATATTTGGATTTTGCACAAATATGCTAATAATCCATCCTAACTTTTCACAAATGAAAACGTGTCTAAGGCAGCAGAAGAAGGAGTGCTGCCTGTCATGCTTTGCCCCTTGAACTGAATGAGCGATGTGCAGCAGCATGGCTTGGTGAGTTGTGCACAATACACTAACTTTGCTAGTTATTGGTTTCTGTGTGTCCCACTTTCAAAATGTCATTTAAAAAAAGATGCTTAACAAAAGAACACAGTATGTTCTAGCATCTGCTATGTGATTTTATAAAAATGCTTTCTTAAGTGGGAACATGGAAAAAAAGAACCATATTCTCCAAGTTCTGGTCTACAAACTTAAGGGGAGATAGGCAAATCTTCATAGGTGTAGGAAGGGAAGCTATGGATTAATGACATATCCCTTAATATTGCAAGATTATCTTAATAGACACTATAACTGCAGCTCTTTCCAAAGCCTACCTGGCAATGCTGGTCACTGAACCTCAGTTTTTATGCATGAAAAGCATGTGCTCTGCTAAGAGCTATAGATCCTCTTTGCATTCCCAATAAAGGACTCATTCCTGGAACTAGGCAAGAGGGAGAGAGCTCATCATGAGCCCCAAAGGCTTTTGGGAGTCACTGATATGAACATTTGATAAGATGATGTATTTTGTCCTTGCCATGAGAAGGAAAAAATAAATAACAACAACAGTTCTCTCTCATTTTTGTAATTATTTTTGAATTTTGTAACAATTCTTTATATGTGTATGTGTGAGTGTAAAAAACAAATTACAGAGATGCAGTTACATGTAGCAAAGTTTAAGATGAGTCTATATAACCCAACCACATCAAGGAGGAACAATTCTAAAAAATTTAAATACATATACAGTGGTACCTCGGGTTAAGTACTTAATTCGTTCCGGAGGTCCGTTCTTAACCTGAAGCACCACTTTAGCTAATGGGGCCTCCTGCAGCTGCTGCGCCACCGGAGCACGATTTCTGTTCTCATCCTGAAGCAAAGTTCTTAACCCGAGGTACTATTTCTGGGTTAGCGGAGTCTGTAACCTGAAGCGCATGTAATCTGAAGCGTATGTAACCTGAGGTACCACTGTATAGCAAAGTCTGCTTGCTTATGTTATCTTAAGAATCCACATAAAAGTGAGCTCTTGTTCCATTTCCTCTTCCATTTGTTCTCGTTTTACTTCCTGCTATTTTTCTGCACATGGCCTTTGGTAGAGATGATCATAAACTTTGAAGGTTCCTCAAACTTTTTGCTCCTTCCTCATCCATATACTCAGAAAGGAGTTTAGAAATAAACAGATTGTGTTCAGTACTATATAAGTTAGTGATATAAATGTGGAAATGTAACTGCTTCTGCTTTGCTGCTTTTAAGTACTTTGGAGAAGGGAGTGGTGAATGATTACCAAAAAATAAAGAAACAAGGCACAAGAAATCACCAACAATTGTAAATTTCACTAGTCCTCTTTAATGTACAGCTTAAATTGTGAACTGCGGGTATCTGACAATTCACAGAATTTTTAAAGCTTGGTAGAGGTCAAGGAAGACCATCTTTTGGTGAAAACTACAAGCATAAGGTGTGGCTGAATTAGTACACACTCCTCATGTGGATGTGTGCAGCACACATGCCTTTGCTAGATGTGAAGATCTGCAGTTCAGAAACCCAGAAATGTTATATAATATTGAACAGTGAAAAGAAAAGGGTTGAAAGAAGATCACCTCTGCCACACAAAACTGCCCAAACTGGCGCAGTCCAAAATAATAATTGCACATGCACCAATAACATGCTTCCACAGAAAATCTCCACAGAATATAGGTACAAGCCCTTTGACTGCTGGGGCGCAAAGTTTGGGTGGCTGAAGGAAGCTAGACTTGCTTCTCTTCAGTCCAGCACATGTCCCCCCCAATGGGTTAAGGGGAGAAGAAATGGGGCAACTTGTTCACTCTGTTCCACACTTTAGTCCCACAAAAATCACCACAGCTAAAACACTTGGGACTTCAGGGTTGAAAGTAGACAGCTTGCCTACATTTTCGGAGTCCTAAAACCGGTGCTTTTTTTCTGGGGGCACGGAGGGGGATGCATACCCCTAGACATTTTGTGAATCTAAGTTTGGCTTCATTGAGGGGCAGTATTTCAATATGAGTAGGGAAATGAGAGTATCCCTAAGCATTTTTATTTAGAAAAAAAGCACTGTCTAAAACTAAACAAGTTCCCATAAGGAGAAAGCTCAGTCACACTCCAGCATTGAACCTTGCAGAGAGGGTTTAGGAATTTTGAGCAGCTGTTGGGGTGCAACATCAGTCTGCATATGCCCAGTCAAGGAATTTGTAATGGAGGGCAAGAATCACTTCTCTTTGCCATCTTTCTCTTCTACAAATGCCTCATGGGTCTTTTGTATTTTGTATCTGGCAACCTCAAGTGTACACTGAGCAAAAATTGCATGCATACATACTTAGATAAACACACACACAGAGGGAGGTAGTTTAAAATATGTATTCTAGAACAGTCATCTGGAAACATATTCTGCGTCAGAAAAAGGTTTGGGTTTTTTAAATTAAAAACGCAAGCCATGTATTATGGGGGAGTATCACAAATATATCTTCAGAATTAAAAAAATGAATCAACAAATGATGCATCATGATGTCTTTATATAAATTTATAGCATGACTCTGAAATGCTGTGTGTAGTTCCGATGACTCATTTTCCAAAAGAATATTACAATTCTGGAAAACAACCAAAATGATCAAGGGACAGAGAACTTTTGCCACCAAAACAGAGGAAAAAGCTATATCATTCTGTTGTATAATTGTGCCATAAGCAACAATGCCACTGTTTTGAGGTAAGACTCTGGTGCCTTTAAACTCTGTAAAACAGGCAGAAATTCTACAGGTGACATTTCCTGCCAACTCCATGGCAGGAAAAGGGCTCGCCTTCTGAACTGCTACTGTCTGTCATGCATTGATTAAGAGCACATGATACATTGCACAGGATATATTGATATACATGGAACACCAGGGAAGTATGCAGAAATTGCCACAAAGCTGCAGAGGCAATTTCTCTTACATCTGACTATGGAGAAAATACAGTTCGAAACTTGCCACTTCTGCATCATCAGCAGATAAAGCACACATTTCTGCTGTTTAATTAACCAAGTTCTACTCCTCCAACTTGTTTTTGTACAGAAACACAATAGCTGCTCCATTGGAAAGAAGGTTGCCATCTGGCTGCCTTAGTGCTACTCAGTGAGAAATATAGAACTGTCCTATATTAAAATGAATTGCATATGCAGAAGAGCAGAAGCCACTAGCATCTCTAAGTGGGGGAGGGATAATTCTCTTACTGCAAATTTGTAACAGAAATGCCGTCTGTTTGGTCAAGCTCTGCCTTTGCTCCTACTGTATTTAGATTTCCTATTTGGAGAAAGCTACTTGCGTTGCTTCATTTTACACTGGGCCTGATCTGTCTCAGTTACGATATCCATATACACACATGCGCTGCACCTTCCAGTTTATAGCTCAGTTACTCAGGCCCAACCTAAGTGAGAAAACAGGGAGCTGTGACTGGTAGTGTGTCTTTCTGCTTTGGCAAAAAGCAGTCACAGGGCAGGGCAGCAGGCAGGTAGACCAAAGCACTGATGGACAGGAGAGTTAACCCTTCCTCCCTGTATCATTTTCTCAGCGGAAGCCTCCCCTTCTGCCTCCATTTCTATTTGCTGTTAGAAAAATGAGAGCAAAGTTTGGCCTAACAGGATAGTGATTTTCACTGAGAAAACCTGAGTGCAGGTTGTAAGGATCAACTTTCCAAATCCTGACATTGCAGCAGTCCCAAACCAGATTGCCACTTGCGAAAACATAAAAGAGGCAGGTGATTTGCGATTGGTTTCAATCAAGAATCTCTCGAAGCCTTTATATAGGCCACAAGCCTCATAACAACTGGCAAATTCGTTCAGATTGTTAGCATGAATTACCCAAACCCATTTATCATACATACTTGCTGAATAATTAGCAGGTGCAGACGGCATGGAATGGTGCTGGAGTGCTGCAAGGGTGGCCAAATACTAGCCATTGTTAAAGGCCCTTAAGATTTACATCACTCGACAAAATTACTTTACCTTTTGGCTAAGACCTCGTACGTGGTTGCTAAGGTAACAAAGGTAACCAAAGAGGAATGTGCATGAATTTTGTGGTCAAATTATGTCATTTTTCTCTCTGCTGCTACCTCTTTTGCACCCATGAATCCAATCATTCTAAATCCTTTGAGATGAATCAGTTGAAATCAAGGGTTATAAAAGCATACAACACCGCCTTATCCTTTATTCTCTCTCTCTAAAGCCTAGTAATAGATAAGTTTCAATTGAAATCACGATTGACCTGTTATCAGTAACAGGGGGCCTTTTCTCAGGCCTGGTGAAGCATAATCTGCATTGATTGTTATCTGATTAGAGGAGAATGCAGTCCTACTTCCCCCCAGTTACTTAAACCAACATCTCACTGTTCGTCCTTAGAGACCACAGCTTCACTCAGGCAGAGAGTGTCTAGACAGTATTCATGATCCATCTGTCTGGCACAGCCAGGCTGATGGCAAACTCTATTAGAACTGGAATATTTCTCTCTCTCTCTCTCTCTCTTTCTGCTCTCTCTCTCTCTCCTCCTCCTCCCCAGATTCTTTCCCTTTGTGAAGCAGTAATCTGACACTGAAAATTACTATCATTGTTGCAATTCTCAAAATAGCAGTGCCAGACTTTCATTAACATCTATTCTAGACTACTAAATATTTAAATAAATGGACGAGCCACTCCAGATGTGGGACAGCCCCAGCACACCTGGAAGAAGAAATAAAGTAAATAAATTTCAAAAATAAGAATGAAAATCAGTTCTTGAGATCAGCCTCACATGCTACCATTTACCTATACGGAAATAATCTTGAGAGGATTGTAAACATATACAAGTCTATTTTGATGCGATAAGAGGACCTCCACTGGGCAGCTGGGGCATGGGGAGGCTGTGTAATTCATGGATTTGTAGCAAAGCAAACCCTCACCTTAGTGAACTCTATTTGTCCCATGTATTGAAGAATAAAAAAGTATTCATTAAATTCTGGGCCCCCATATTACATGAGTTTCCAGCTACACAGTGTACACTGGGGTGAGAAACCTTTTTCAGCATGCAGACTACATTATCTCATGAGCATTCTTCCAAGCAGGGTGTGTGATGCAAGACATTGGTGGCCAGGGGCAAAAGTGTGCCAAACAACATATGTAATCCCTTACTTTTGTGCAGTAGGCTACATTCAAGCCACACAAAAGCAGGAGGTTTTTACACCTCCTACACCGACACCTACACACACCTACACACATGAACACACACACACAATCTCTGATAAATTCTCCATCCAGGCAACCAAGAGAGAGGATCACATCCCAGCCTGGCAAAAGCACTTGAGGCAGGTGTGGAGCAAGGCCAGTGAGGAATGTGTCCCTGTGTTAAGGAGTGTGGCCTCAGGCCCAAACAGAGAGGCCTTCAGGGTCGCATTTGGCCTCCGAGCCTGAGGTTCTCCACAAGACAATAGTAACACACCAATTTTCTAACTGCTGTTAACCTTTCAATATTTGAAACAGATAATATGGTTGTTATCTAAACAAGTATACCATTTAGTATCTAAACAAAACAGTAGGACTGGATGGAGTCCAATAAATCAGCTGTCCACAGGTGAACATTTAGAGTTTCTCCAACATTGTTGTTGTTGTTGTTGATATGCGGGATGCTGCTGTTGAGTCTCCTCCACTGTTTTCTCTGGGTGGTTCATTTTATTCTCTCCCAAGTCATCTCGCCATCTTTACTCTCAATCATGTCTGCTCAGAAAATCCTCACAGAAGCCATAAGTTATATGGCTTTTGTTAATTTATGATTTTGCATCCTAATCATTCACACACAGGACAGAACAAACTGCTGGAGCATGACAGCCAGTGTGGTACAGTGGTTAGAGTGCTGGGACCTGGGAGACCACAGTTCAAATCCCCACTCAGCCATGAAGCTCACTGGGTGACCTTGGACTAATCACTCACTTTCAGCCTAACTTACTTCACAGGGGTATGTGAGGATAAAATGCCTCGGGGGAGAAACTATGGACACTACCTCAAGTTCCTTGGAGGGAAGGTGGGATATAAATGCAATAACAACAACTACTACTACTACTACTACTTATGGGCTGAAGACATCCATGTGCATATCAGAGCTCTGCTAATCACAAGAATTCCATAGACCGACACAAGTTCTTAATTTTAAAAAGAAATGTATTAGCTGTATTCCTGCCCACAGATACATGGCTGTAAGTCATAACTGAGTTGTGTGATCCTTATGGGTATCAAAAGCATTTCAGGGTTGTACATCTCATATTGATGAGTACCATGTGATTCACTGCAGCAACTCTGCTATGAGGGAAAGTCACAATATTTCAGGCTTTTTAGTGCAGAGAAACTGCAAGCAAGGGAACAAAACGATAGAGGTGCATACAATTTGTACATGGTGTGGGGGAAAACGAATAGGCAGAAGTTTCTCCCCTTTTCTCAGAATTCAGCACCATCCAGTGAATGTTGAAAGATTCAGGACACAGGGGGAAAAAATACTTCTCAGTACAGAAAATGTTGAACTATGTAATCCACCCTCACAAGATGTACTGATTGTCACCTACTTGGATGGTGGAATAATGGCATCTAGTCAAGGTTGCCATATATTTCCTTCAGTGTCAGAGGCAATATGTCTCTGGATATCAGTTGTTGAAAACCAAGTGGGGAAAGTGCTGCTGCAGTCAGCTCCTGCTTTCAGGCTTCCCAGAGGCATCTGGTCAGTAACTGTGAGCTCAGCATGCTGAAGTAGATGAGCCTTTGGTCTGATGCAGCACATCTCTTTTTATGTTCTTTTGCATGGCAAATAAGTAAAACAAAGGCTAAAATCCTGGTATAGGTTCCTCCCATTCTCTTTTCAATTGTTCAGCAAGTCACTATACTATTCTAGGATTGCATATATTTAAATTAGTTAACATTTTAAATCAACAATGTCCTTTATCTCCTCTTTGGAAGGTGGAAACCCATGCTACAAATTATCAGTCTAGCTATCCAGCTATAACTCTCTGGCCTTAATAAGTGGTTTGCCTGTTCATCTAATTCTAAGACGAATAAAATTTCAGTGCATGCTATCTCAAATGGATGCAGAATATTCCATAGAGACTATTTTAGTATAAAGTCACACAGCACACCATATGGCCACATTTTATGGATGTATGTGAGCACATATCTTATTCACCAAAGCATTCCCACTGTAAATCAGCAGAGGAACTGATGAGCTCCCAGTACTGAAAGCACACAAATTAACTTTGCACACCTGAGCAGTCCCAGTGCAGCAAAGGTGCAAAGATTTCTTGCAGGATTATCGCCTCGGGCTGTAATATCATCGAAAACAAAACATGCAGTCTGACAGTAAACTGACTAAAATGGAGTTTGCAATCCTTTAGAGTTCACAATCCTCTGATTAAATATTTTTTCAGGGTGCAAATATACTTCAAGTTACTTATAGAATAGTTTCATCGTAAATTTTTACTTTTTTCCTTCTCACCCACACTCCGCATGCCATGACCTAAAATAGAAAGTAAATGTATGCTTCCTACAGTGGACAATTATGAAAAGGAGCTATAAAACTATATTGACATATTTGTTTTCTTTGCATTCAAGCTGTGAAGAATATTGACTGTGTCTCTTTGCCCCTAATAGTCTATGGCATTATGAATAGATCTTACCAATTATATCGAAATACCGAGCACGGCAACTATAAAAGCATAATGTACCAACTCTTATAAGGAGGTATATGATGATAAATCTTTACCACTTCTGTCAGCAGAGGATTTGGTTGTTAAGCATGTCCTCCTCAACCCAGCCCAGGATAGATCTAATGCAAAAGTACAGAACGTTGCAATCAAAGTAACTAACACAATGCATTAATTAAATGTACAGCTGAGTGCCTAGCACTTATCTTTCCTAGGAATTTAAAACTGTTGCCCAAGTTGTGATTGCCGCACCTGGCCTAGCACTATCAAAATTTGGAGCTGGAAAAAAATCTGGAGCATAACAAATCAAGAGCCTCTTCCTACACAAAATATAGTGTCCTATACAATCAGGATCCAATAATATAGAGCATACATGTAACTGTTTTTAAAAGGAGCTGGAATCTTACAGTGCACTGTTTGGTGGGAAGAGGGAAGCAGAGGAGATTCAATCCAGCCCTCTTCTGAACAACTGATAGCAAGTTTAGAATTTTCTGTTATTTTAAAAGGGTTCTGTGGAAGCAGCTAGAGATGCTTGATAAATTCGATTTCTGAGAATTCTGATGTGAACTGAGCTGATATGCACCTCCCAGTCTTCAGAACTGACATTTCTTTGAACTTTGTGATACAGTTCCTTGAAAAGTAAATAAATCGTGATGCAGTTCTTAGCTCACAAAAACATACCAACATGCACTAAAAATGCGTATTATGTGATAAAATAAGAAAAAACACACATATTAAATGCACATTTTGTAATAAAATATGCCTTCAAGGTGTCTTCTAAAGGTTTTATAGTTACTTATCTCCCTGACATCTGGTTGGAGGGTGTTCCACAGGAACGGCGCCACTATCAAGAAGGCCCTCTGCCTGGTTCCCTGTACCTTCACTTCTCACAGTGAGGGAACTGCCAGGAGGCCCCTTGGGGTTTAAGATCTGAAACTTAAACTAGCAGGCCTGCCATTATTACACATAGCATTGCCTGTAGTATTGCTATCTATCAGAAATGTAAACCGACACATTTTTTTCTCTGAGGCCCCAAAAAACTTGCTTAAATATTTTATCAGAGAACCCTTTCAACTAAATAAACTTAAGAAATCTTATCAATGAAAATATGCCTAAAACATGTACAGATTTCATATAATCATAGCATTGTAGAGTTGGCACATCTCAATGTGACCCTGAGATTAAGAGTCTCATGCTCTACCCACCAAGCCATCAGAATGCACAGACCTCCAACTTTAAAACTTCAAATGTGGTCATTTGTAACCAAGTCAAACCTTGTTCTGTTATCTTTCTTTCATTTGCTACATTAATCTTGTTGTAGGGACTCATTTTTCCACCCTAAACCCTGTTGGGTCCATTCCTGGTACCAGATCTTGGGTAAGAAGTACCAAGAGCGACTGTCTGTGGGAAGATTTAGCAGCCCCTCCCAGGCTCTAAAAATGAGACCATAAATTTATATGTGCTTTGGGAAGACCCTGCAGCAATCAAGTGTAGTTTGGTTCTAAATAATTTTCATATAAAATGCTTTCAGTGTTGATAAGTGAAATTTATTGTGCTCTGCACAGTTCAGTCAGAAATATGATTTTGTTATACAACAACAGACATAGACCAGCTTTAGTAAGATTGCAGGTAAGAGAACAGGCGAAGAGCCCTGCTGGATCTGACCAAAGGCCTAACTAATCCAGCATCCAGTTTTCCACATTGGCCAACTAGATGCCTACAGGAAGCCCAATAAGGGTAATAGCCCTCTCCCTCCGCAACAGGCAATTCTACGGCAAGCTGCCTCTGCTCTTGGTGGCAACTTATGTGGAGTCGTCTTGAGTCACACCCAATGGTTAAATCTTGGTAGCATTGGCAAATTTAATATTTGAAACTACATCATGTCTGTCCTTCCTAAGGCTAGTTGTTGTTCTTTACAGCATAATTTTTACAACTGATTTTCCCTTAGAAACCAACAAACAACCTGTCATTTTGAGTAACTAAAATAGGACATTAACAGGGAAGTTTGTGTAGGTGTTCTGACAGAACAAGCATTCAATAAAACCTTTTTGTGGCAGTCTCTCTCTCTCTCTCTCTCTCTCTCTCTCTCTCTCTCTCTCTCCGAGGTTTGGTATGTTTGTTTTTGTTTGTTTGTTTGTTTGTTTTTCCATCAATATTTTCTTTCTATAGCCAATACATGTTGTTAAGTATGAGTTCTGTAAGTATGAGTTCTATAAATATTTTCCATTCAATAGCCTGTCCTTCATTTTTGAGACAAATCTGGGGAGGGGGCCTGAAATGGGTAAACCTTTAGTGGCAGTTAAATTGGTTACCTTAACCTGGAAGAAACAGTGTGTTCAAACTAGGAATTTTGTCACATTGATTCTGACTTTTTTGAGCTCCCAATACAAACTGGCAATGGCAAAATGGTTGGGTCAACATGCCCTTTACCAATGCTGGGTCACTGGCAAATCCCAATCCTGCTGCCTTCTGCTAAAAGGCAATAAAATCTTAGCCATTTGTCATGACTCAGGTGCATATCTATGCCCAATACCCAATATTTATTCTCTCAAGAAATCACACACTTTTTAAGATGTCAGAAGCCAGTTCAGTTTGATAGGCTGCCCATCTTTGGTGAAATGTTGAAATGTCCATAGTGACCCATCTTTTGCTCCAAAGAACAGGTCATGCTACAAAACTAGTCACATGACAGACTTAACTTGGAGCAAAGGCATTATTTGTAGATCAAAGAATGCAACAACTTAAATCAACTGTGTTTATGAAGCCAGCACAGCATTTAAGACGCACATACTAAAGTAAAGCCACAGAATGTCATAGGTTTTTTTTTCATAAATGCATTTATGAAGAAAATCCACAGGATAAAACACATGTTGAAAGCACGACTTCCCTTTAAAACTACTACTGAATGCAGCTAATTTATATTCTATCTGAAAGCACATATTTTATGGCCGCATTATGGTAACCAAATACCTCTGAATCACATGAAAAATACTAGTTTCATACTATCATACTACACTCTTAAGAAATATGTGTTTCTTGGTTATAAAAGCTGGATTCAAAAATATTATCCTTCTGAAATACAGCCAAATAATATTTAATTCGGAAGTCCATTAAGGAGGATATCAAATGCACACCAGTTACCTTGTCAGCTGGAATATTTCCCATTTTTATACATCCCATCCAATTCTATCTCAACCTAGAAGCACTTTAAAGCATCTTCAGCACATATATAACAGAACAAAAAACATATGAGTTTCAATACGGGCAGACTGTGCATATTGCTTTCTCTGTTTTAAAAGGAACAGCTTTATCTCCCCCCGGCAAACAGTACAAAGGGCAAGTCTGATATTATTTTCTGGTCCAGGAGACTTCACTGTAGCTCATGTATAGAGCAACTTGCCATGTGGATCCTCAGGATCACGCTGGATCATTCTGGAGGACTCCATCATTGGAGAGCTGATAGCAATGGTTCCCAGCCATGCAACAGGCAGAAGTATAGTGTCCATATGAAGTACCGCTCAATTCTGCCTTTAGAAGAACAATTCTCGCACATCTGGCTGACTTATAAAACAGCAGCTGCCATGAGAAACACTCAAGCTCTAAGGAAGCGCATTATAGAGAGAAATGCAAAGTGCAAGTCACAACTACAGCTATGTTTTTAGTCTAACCCAATTATAGAAGTAGTAACAGGAGTTGGGTGGGAAACACCTTGCTACTTTCATTCAAATTTTTGCAGAATAGCATGAGAAGTAGAACAGACTTCAAAGCAAACGTCATAACTGCCCATAGACACAGGGGTGAGGTACTTACAGCTGAAGATACTTGAAGGTGGATGCTCTGTTACAAGCAGACAGTTCTCTTCATCACTGTTATCCCCACAATCATTTTGTTGGTTACAGACCAGTGAGCCAAGATACAAGCATTTGCCACTGGTGCAGGTGAATTTGCACTCTGAAAAGTACAGCAGAAGAAAAAGGAAGATGTGAGTACTTTTTAATTTGTTCTTTCATTGTCTATCAAGGTTTAAAACTATTTAAATTAATTCAGCTCTACATGTGGGGGATGATGTAAAGGATTCTTCTTCTTCCTATTTGACCTTTGGAGTCCTGTATTGCAGTACAGTTTAATAACCATCTTAATTACTGATTATTTAAATTGCACAAGAAATTACAAAATGCAGCATAAACAAGTTTGGCACTTATGTTTTGAAATTATACAGAATTATAGCCCAGGTACCAATTCACAATTCACACAGTGAGGTTTTCCATATTATAATTTACAACTGTCATCCACGACTGTTAGATTGTGTGCAACCCATCAGAACTGCAGAGTCTTCTCTTTTGTTAAGTCCCATCTTGCTTTTCATGAGTTAGTAGATGCAGAAGTGATCATTACAGCTTATCACATACATCACACACGGGAATTGGTTTAAGTCTCTGTGTTTCATTTTAACAGCCCAATTTAGTTGTGTTTAAGAATTACTGAAATCAATAGGACAGATTAGATGCTACTAATTTTTGTGCATCTCTGAATAGAGCCATTCTCTCGAATTCTTTTAAAAACCAAGGCTAAGGCAAGTATTTAAAATAAACATGCAGAAAGCGGCTACCAAAAGAAGAGTTTGAAAGGAGGTTACTTATATATGTGCATATATCAATTTAACAGATTTATAAAGTGTCCCTCATCACGTTGTAATTCCATGGCAGTTGTCAATAAAATAACAAAGACAAGATACAATAAATGCATCAAAGCAGTACAAACAGAATTAATATAATACCAAACAGCCAAAAAGAGCAGATTAATCATAGACTAAGCACCTGTTCCATTTTTTTCCAGTCCAGAATCTGACACATATGTGGAACTCCAAGTGCTTTGTACAGTAGATGAAGCTTGGTAAACACAAGGAGCTATTTTCCTTTCCATACCCAGAAACAAGGACATGGATCACTAAATCCAGGATTGTGATGACTAAATCTGCATTTCATGATTATTATTTTAAAAAAAATGTTTTGAAGCTTTTCACATCTGAAAGTGTCAGTTGCAGAGCAGGAACAGTACAGCCCCCCTACAAACTGTATTTAATATAATAATAATAATAAATTTTATTTATATCCTGCCCTCCCCAGCCGAAGCCGGGCTCAGGGCGGCTAACAACAATAAAACAGTACAAATGTACAGCACAAACAACACTCTAAAATCATTCATTATAAAATTATATTGATTATTTGCTACTAAAATATGCAGAAAACTGGTGAAATTGCTTTGTTTAATTTCAAGTGTGTACATTCAAGTGTGTACTGGGTGTACATTCAAAAATTAAGTTCTCTGCAAAGCTGGTTGCTTTTAAACCACATTCAGCATCTAGGACAGTAGGAAGTCTGGTTTTAGAAATTATATATAATGTATACTGTATTTGAATCCATACTAGGCAAGAGCTGTCTGCTTGTGTGTCTGCTTGGAATGCTGCCAGCTTTGGACAAGACATAATAATCATTAGATCCTGTCCCTGCATTAAAACAAGGCTTTAAAGCTGCAAAATGTCTCAGCTTTGATACTGTAATATGCACGAATCCATCCAGGCCCATAAAATTATATCTCTGCCCACCTTTCTCAACTGCCAGATGGAGATTAACAAACTGGAGGACTGCCACAGTCGAACAGTCACTGTTTCACCCTATGTGCTCAATTCCCAAATGTCAGTATTGCCAAGCTGCTGAATACATTTCGAGATCTTCCTTAGCTTGGCAAAAAAAAGCTTAGCCCAATTGGTTCTAGATTTTCAATTTCCTATCATTATTTCAGATTAAAGGAATGTTTTCTTAAATAAAGGCTGATGAGGAAAAGAGCCTGCTTTTCATTTGCAAGGGTCAAAAAGCCTTAATTAAATGTACCGAAGAGTAATAATATGCACTACTTCAAGGCCTGCAATCCAACAGAGTGGTATAAGGGAGAATCATAGACAGCCCTGCAATCCATATCTTACTAGCTTTCAACCACTTTAGTCAGTTGTTACTCCCACTAGGGGTGCCAACCTGAATAAAATATTGGAGGGGTAAGCCCCACACTGCATAATCAATTACATGATGTGGCACATGCACACCATCTGAATGGCAATGCCCATCAACTTTGGGGGCAGGGGTCCCTAGCAGTTGGTTCTTATGACTACCACCATGTTTCAAATGCACAACTGAAGCTGGGAGATGGCCTCCCATCCCAGTGCCATACTAAGACAGTTCACTGCTTGAACCCAATCACAAATGGTGAGGCTTCAACAGCTCTCTGGTGAAAACTTAACAAGTCTTGCTTGTACCATTCAGACTATTCATGCCTCCACCATTCTCTCTTTCATGAAGCCACTTATAATAAGTCTACTTTTTAGCTAAACTCACTTGTATCCAAGGCCAGGAAGGAAGGAAGATAGACAGACAATGCCACTGAAATCCATCTACTCAGAAGAGCGGTGAACAGACTACAGGCTTATGAGAGATACTTACGTTTTTTACCAAAACCCAGAGATCTGCCAACAGAAGGCAGGTACAAAACACAAACACTTAGGATTAAAGAATACCAAGCCCAGAAATGTATTAGGAACATCAGAACTGAACTCACAGTTCTGCTACTCAAAAATCCACTCCTAGTTATATTCCCCGCCCCTACCCCTGCCAGCTTTCTTCATGCCAGTAATGCAATTAAGGATGGTGGGGGGCAGAGAATCATTTTGATTGTTATTGTTAAACAACTGAGAGTACAAAATTATTTCCAGTCTATTGCAAATCACTCATAGATCTTTTAGTAGATCCCAATCTATATTTTGCCTGCCCCTGATACTGACACATTAGTCTCTTTTGAACTAGAATATATATGCAGCATGGGTCAGGAAATGTAAATAATAATAAAAAACTGTTGGTCTAAATGACATTTTGAGCTAAGTCTCTCCTATTCCAAGGTATTTTCCATGCACCAGTAGTTTCAGATACTCTTAATAAATGCAGAACATCTGACTTCCACATATATACACTCTTTTATGAAAACACTATCTTAAATGTCTCTCAGCTCTTTGAAATTATTTATTTGCCTTTTTCAGAAATCTTTGGCGACACTTCTCCCTTGTTTTAAACCTTTATAAACAGATATACATTCAAACAATTCTCTTAAAATCATATACAGGTCTACTAAAAAATAATCCCCATCAAATTCATTGGTGCTTACTCCCAGGTAAGTACTACAGGAGTGCAGCCTTCCTTTCCCATTCACAGTAGTGTTTCAGTACTAATGACTGAAATTTCCCTCTCTCCCCCTCCAATAACAGGAGGGAGGATTTGTTTAAAGAAATCAAGCCTAGTTAGGGTGCAGTGATTTAAATCAAGGCAATTTAAATCATCAAGAAAAAGGGGAAATTTAAGGCAATTTTCCAACTGCATGATTCTGTACAAGTAGATATACAAATATGTTGCTATAACAAATTAAAGCATATCTGTTTGCAACTAAACAGAGCTATTATGCTACCAAGCATGCAACATACTTTTTTTGTACTATAGAAATTAAATATGCCTAGGAGAAAAACTGAGAACATGAAGTTTCCAGTTTATCCCTCTTCATGAGCAACAAGCAACGCCATTCACTTGGCCTATGAGCCCAACTAGATGTGATGAACGGGCCATGGCTATTATTCACTGGATTTCTTACCTGCCCTTCATCATATTTTCCAAGAATTACTCTAAGAACACAACCTTCTCAGGCTGGTAAGACGGTGGCAAGATGAGCTCTTCATACATTGTGGCTTCTGGGCAAGTTGGGTCATCCAAGGCCATCCAAGCCTACGACCAGAACTTGGAATCTGACTCTGGGCCATACCAGGTAGATACTCCATCACAATGGTAACAATTTCCTGGGGCTCATCATATAACTGGAAGCCTCTGCAATCAAATAGATTCCCTTTGGGTTCTGCTGATCCAGATAAATTCAGAAGCAATTCCCTCACTATCCAGGGAGCAGGCTAGGATACCAAGGATCATTCTGTGTCTAACAAAAATTGAAGAGGCTGTTAGGAATCACGTCAGTTGTCTCAAACTTGCACTGGTAAGGAAATCAAAACCAACCCAGGGTGCATAATTGTGCCTAATGACATACCAAAGAGATCTCAATAAATTGAGTTGTAACACAGCTTGTCTAGACAGGAGGGGGGGGAGGGTGATCTAAGTTTTAAAGATAATCCAGCATGACTGTGTTTTATAAATAACTTTTCAAAGCTATTCCATTTCCACTTTCAAGTGGCAATCAGCAATCCTGGCTGGTCAGTTACAGAGCAGCCCCTAACCCCTATAGGTAGGAAGTATTAGCAGCTATGGATTAAAAGATTAGTTGGATTAAAAAAAAATCATTAGGCTTGCATCCCTACAACGTCCAAAAACAACAAAACAATTTCATCAGATATTAAACTGATTATTACTGTTGGTGTGAATGGGCACTGTGCTTAGTTTGCACACATTTGTGTCCCAATTGAATTGCTACTTACCATACATTTCATTGCCATCTAATTCCAACTTTTATAAATTTCCCCCTCTACACCAATTAGAGACAGGTGCCTGTAGGAACTCCAGCTTTTCAGCGCTGTGACCTTTCCTGCCAAGGGGAGATGCTGGTTGTCAATGACAGACTGAATAAAATAACTTTGCACCAACTTTGGAAAAATGCTCCGGCTCTGGTGATCCTTCACAAGAAGAGAGTTTAATAAAAGTGAGGAGACTCAAGTATAACTCCCTATCAACCTGGATACAATAGCTAAAGCATAGGGGTAGGTTCTCTAAAACCTATTGCCTTCCATGAGATTTAGGTAGCCTAGATGTCTGCAGAACTGCAGCATAGAGCATTTTATGAATTAAAAAATGGCACCTTAAAGAGTGCCCAGAAGGCAATGTTCAGCCGATAGGGTAGCTTCATTAGAAAGCAAGCCATTGCATTCTGTGTAAGCTGCAGCTTCGAAACAAATTGTTCTCAAAAAAACCCTCTCTTTTTAAAAATGTAATAAATACATATAGTAAGTAGGCTTTTGGATAAGTACCAAAGAAACTGTGGCCAAAGAATTTGATACATATATACCTTGATGGGGCGGTAATCATTAAATGCTGAACTGTGAAATGTAATGCCATCATTATTTTCAATGCTTATTTTACACATGCTGTGTCTACTCACCCGTATACAATCCCATCCCATTACATTACGGTTAGTGCTTTCAGACTTTCCTTTGCACTAGGCTTCATAATACAAACAGCACCACCATTGTTTTATCATCCAGTTCCACATAAGGCACTTTAATTCACAGGTAAATGCTGCCAGTTTTGTTTGTTTGTTTGTCAGTTTTTAATAAGGTCAGCTATGAGGGGGGTAGGGATAGGGTATTGATAGACATCAGTACTTAACAGCCTTGAAATTCTTGGCTGACGATATAAATAGTATCATATACTAAGTGTGCATCAGTTTGGTGGGTACTCCAAACAACTAGATTAATTGCGGGGATTCAGGGAAGGTTCTCACATTCCTGGGTTGGACTGCACCATTAAAAAGGCATGTCAAGCCAGGTCAGGGATCAACCATCTAAGTAGCTCTCCCCCCTTGTTGTTTTTTTTGTGTTTTGTTTTTTTTTGTTCCCCAAAAAGTTAAAACCCGCAACCTCCCTGTCCCCCAAAACAAGCACACTTCTTTGTGAGAAAGGAAATGAAACTGACTGGGGAAATACTAAAAGGTCAAGAGGGGAGAAGCTTTAAAGCATGGACTATGCCTGGAAAGAGCAGAGGAAAGGTAGGTGTGGATAAGCCTTTAGTTTGTTTCAAAACGGCATGAATACTGACCTGGCCATACCCTCTGACATGCAAATTACTTATTTTAGTTAGTTAGTTTACTTAGTTCAGGATGTCCAGGGAAATGTCTATAGACACTAATTGTTAGGAAATGGTTTGGAAGGAGAAACCCATCAGAGCCCAGGAAAGATGACATATCTTCCCCTCTCCCAGGAAAGGGGGACTGGAAGAAGGACTGGAAGCAGTAGAAGGAGCAAAACAGAAAATTAAGACACGGACACAGAGAGAAAGTGAGCTGAAAACCACTGTTTAAACTGAATTCACCTAGTGGGGTGCTAGCATCTCTTTCTGGGGATCTGGTGTGAGATAGTGGTCGGGAGTCTGCTAAGGACTAAGACCATAAGAAGAGCCTGCAGGATCAGACCAGTGGCCCTCTCGCCCACCATCACAGTCACCAGTCAGACACCTAACGGAAGCCCAAAAGAAGGACCTGAGTGCAAGAGCACTCTCCCCCTCCTATACTTTCCAGTAAGCGGTATTTTGAAGCATTGCTGCCTCCAGTGCCTAGCCATCAAGTTATGTAGCCATTGATAGCTTTTAGTTCCATTAATCAGTCTAATCCTTTTTTTACAGGCATCCGAGTTGGTGGCCATCACTACCTCCTGTAGGTGCAAATTCCCTAGTTGCGAGCTGCCCATGTGGACAGGGTGAGCTGGGGCAAGGCATGCTACGTGGAGCCTCGCCACCACCTCCCCTGTAGGGCAGCTGAGGGAGAGGCAACGGGCAGACACAAGCCCCACACTGCCATTTCGGGTAGCATGGAGCCTGCAGGCACCTGAGCCACCATGCCATTCCCAGGAGAGACGCGTGGCTCGGGCACACTGTAGGTCCCACAGTAAGTGCTGCCCTCCTCTGTTGGCACCCAGTGCCCCCCCCCAGCTGCGCCTCTGCATGCCAATCACTGAGCAATGCCTGCAATATCCCAGCTACCAGCTACCATCTGTTTCCACAGCCAACTCACAAAGCTCACCAGTAACACCTCTCTCCCCTGGTCACTTCTTACCAATGGTCTAGTACTGCTTCACCTCATTTGTCACATGCTGTTGTGTGAAAATTTAAAGGTAGACCTTATTCTCCAGGTTTCTTACCTAGCAGCCAAAAACAGTAGCCAGGGAGAAGCAATGAATAAAATAATTTGTTGCTCTTCTAGTCTCTACATATTAATCAAAATAGCAGGGTGGTACAGATGGGAACTAGAAGTTTAACAGATAGATAGATAGATAGATAGATAGATAGATAGATAGATAGATATAGATGACAGACAGACAGACAGACAGACAGACAGACAGACACACACACACACACACACACACACACACACACACTAACAGGAGGAACTTTATCACAAAATACACAATTTGAAAAATAATCAAGTAGCATGAATAAAATGGACTGTACTCAGAAAACACATCCCCACATATGGTAAACAGTTTGGGCAGCTACAACATGTTCAGAAAACCAGTAACCTGGCAGTGTGATCTTCACAAAACCACAATGTCCCTGAGGAGCACATAAAAAGTTATGAAAAATAAGAAATAGCTTATGAAAGACAGTCTGTCTATTAGAGAAAGTAAGGGTCTTTGGATAAATGTGACTATGCAGTCAGTGAAACAGTACAATTATATAATTTTGTGCCATGAGCTGGAATTAACTTCACTTCTTTTTGGACAGTGCAATCAGAAGTAGACATGCACTCCTAGGTACGTGAGGACTGCAGTCCGATCTATAATCCTTCCCTCAAAATCTAGGGGGAAAGAAATCTAGAAGGAAGTCAAAGTCATAGCCCCCAACCAATTTATCACTAAAAAGGAAGTAACAGTCTAGAATAAAAAGTTATAGGAAGAAAGTTTGCATCTTCAGTTACTCCTTTAAAAACAAATATAAATAGAGGCATGAGACTGGACTGTATCCCTTCACAATGAAGATATTTTATGGAAACAGATGGTACACAGTGCATGAGATCATTAGACAAAAGTTTGTATCTTCAATATCAGCAAAAGAAATTAAGGGAAATTTAGGCTGTGTACACAACATACTTTTAAAGAACCCCCCCCCCCAAAAAAAGAATCCTGGGAACTATAGTTTAACTCTCACAGAGCTACAATTAACAGCACCCTTAAATTACAGTTCCCAGGATTCTTCGGTGTAGATGTGCTTAAAATGTGCATGCAATCTTAACTTATAAATATCTGCTTAATATTTAAAAAATAAAGAAGCCATAAACCATCTCATGTCCTATAATGGCATGAACATATTTAGTGTGCTATAATTTACTATCACAGTGAGAAATTAATCACCCCAGTCACTCTAGCACACAAAATTAGTTTAACCCTAAGTGTCAGCTTCTTGACTGAAACAATGTTGTATGACAAAAGCTGGGTGTTCATATATGTGTTTTGAGCCAAAACAATTTCAGGGTATGCCAAATAATCACACACCTGTTAACGTCAATTTTTGTGCTCTAATCATGTGAATTTAACTACTTCCAGCACCTCCAGCTGTTGATCATGAGCAGATGCAGAGCAGCCATATGGGAAATCTCTTAGAATTTCAGCATCACTGATCAAAAAGTCGCAATGAAGAATCTCCCGGGTCCCACAATAAGCCAGTCCTTGAGTATAGCAAAATAATAATGCTGTTTGTTACCAACTGGCAAATGGCATAGTAGTGCCACAACTGGCATTTGGCATCCATTATTTTATCCTGCAGATAGCTCATTTGTCCCCACTCTTCTAAACCGTTCCCTAATTTGCTACACGTCAAGATATACTTTCCTCTCATTGAAATTATTAAACCGAATGAACGATAACTCTGAGTCTGCCTCTGTTCTGTTTGTGACTCTGCTCAGATGAAATACATGGGGCCAATAATCATAACACCAACAGCAAGTTCAGAACAGGCTTACAGTAGGACATGTGGACGGTCTGTTCAGAGAGGCTGAGTAGGGGTGGCTTTTCTCTCATACATTTCACAACTCAGTGCTCAACAGAGCTTAAACCATGAACTTCCTGAATTCAGTAACATTATGGTTGCAGTTCTGCCTGGCGGTACACACAATGTGCTTGCCGTAATGGCTTGATCTGGTATGGCACAGTCTATTTCACCCATGCAAACCTTCACAGGAGATTGCAGACATAATGAAAGTGCATGTACTAACTTACCAATACGTTAGGTTCACAAGTTTGGTAGCGTTACCAACACCAACGTAATTGCCTATGCAAACATATTTGGTTTGCACAGCCTCACATTCATATGGAGAAAAGTAGCAATATGTGAACGAAAAATAAATGGATACAACAGATCGTAAGACTGATCATGAGAGACGGCCTTCTTGGTGATTGCTTCCAGAATTTGAAAATTCCTCCCTAGAGAAGTTATACTGGCTCCCTCCTTGTGGTCCTTCTACTGGCAGGTAAAAGACTTTCTCGTTCCAGCAAGCTTTGGGGAACTGGCTGCTTTTAACAAAAGGGCTGTATGGTTTTGAAATTTTAATAGATAGTTTTAATTCTATCAATGTTTAATTGCTTTTAATTATTGCTTTTGTCTATGTTTTTAGCTGTTCTTATTTTTATCTGTAAGCCACCTTGAGTCCCTGTCAAGGAAAAAGGCAGGGTATTAATAAATGGATTATGATAATGATGATGATAAGACTGTAGTGATTCCAATTTACCAGCAGCTCAACTATATACTGGAAAATGTAATCATGTATTGGAAAAAGGTAAACATATAAATACGTATTGCGTTTTTTGAGGGGGGTATTACTTTTTTCAGGGACCTTCCTCTTCTATACTGAGACTGCCATGAAGTTGTTACATCACTTCCCCTTATTTACCTTCCTGATCTTTTTCAAACTAACAAAATCTCTTCTTAGTATCTCAAGCAACTAGGCCGACACAGCAAGCAGAGTTAGAATGGGTTGCTAAATATTGGGTCAATGTGATTATCAATCCGACACCATCACAAACCAGACACACAAAATGCACTGGCTGCTTTGCCTCACACACTGATCCACAATGGCATATTTCTATGTGCCAAGGAGGCGTTAACATAACGCTGTCCCGCAATGAAATTTATAATCACCTTTGCAGACTTTAACTTTTATAAATGTCTCAAAGGATTGCTGATGTTTAAAACACATTTTGCATTCAGTGCTTTCTCCCTCTCTTTCCCAACAGCATGTTTCTAATTTCTAGAGCTGTCAACCAATTAAAGATTTGAATCAATTAACTGTCTGGCTTCTAAGTGGCTAATCGATCTGTTAACCAATTAATTGTTTTTTTAAAAAATTACATATTTCAAAATTTCAATAAAGGTGACTCAATCAGACCTTTGAATAAAGATGACAATCTCTCCAAACTGTCAATACAGTTTTGAAATACTCACTGAACATTGGATACAGGCCAGAAAATGGAACCAGCTTTAAGCTTATTTTTCATGAGATTTGGCCCATATGCTACCCTTTCCTGCCCACCCAAGTGCTGTTGAGAATTCCAGACTGCGTAGTGGAGTTGATAAACCATGCTCAAAAAAAGCACAAGGCTTGCTACATGAACCACACTGATGCATCTTGACATATTTCTCTTGCAACACAGGTGTGAACTTAAAAACAGAATGGGGGTTCTTCAATAACTTTCAAATTACTCAGCATTTGCTACTTGTCAGATCCAGTAATCAAAGGACAAATTTAAATTTGGAGTTAAGAGCTTTTGTGGAACTGTTGTATAGAAAGTGGGCTTCCCAGGGCAAAATGATCCCCCCTCTTAACACACAGAGCAGCTCACGGTAGTGATCTCTACCGTTGTGAGTCCATTCCTTGTTTCAGTTACACACACTGTTGTGACAGTAATCCATGCCTGTATGCTGTGCAGAGTTTCTAGAGCTCTGGAATTTTATGCAGCAAAAGAAAATAAAGGGATAGTAATTGGGTCAAAGTTAGAGGGTTAAACCACTTTGACCCATTTCTAGTTTTCAGTACTTTACCTTTAATAAAACATCTAAAGGTTTTAGTGACTCCCTTGAACATACTTGTCATGAACAAAACAAAGTTATATAGCTCCAGATTCAGTTTTTCATGCCCTGTTATTTCATAAGCGGTTCAAGCGCTGGAATATTCTGAAGCCATGTGAGCACTTTTCAGCAAATATGCACGAGTAAAAGGCTGCAAAGATCCGTTTATTTTATTATCTTGCAGTATCTATAAGACAAAGACAAGAACTGGCAGCACAATCTGATGGCATGTTTTGTGACCCTGCCCAGTTGTAATATATGGAACTACTAGGAAGTAATTCCCACTATTTGCAATGGATATTAGTTTCTACTAAGTGTGTTCAGGACCACAGCCTGAAAGTTTAAACTATGGATGGTGTGTGCTGTAGTAGTTCTGAACAATAGAGTTTTTAAACCAGAGAAGACAATTTATTTTAATTACTCCATAATTATCACCAAATGATGCTTTTACATTCCAACAAAGTGATCTAAATATGAAATTTGATAGAAGAATGTTATTTTAGCACTAGCCTGTATTTCTAGACAGTGTTCCACAGTTAATAAGTGTAAAAAAAAAGAATTTTTATCTGCTACATATCATTTGATGATACTTAAGAGACTGCATTTACTTTTAATTTATATCTCAATTGCTGCTATATCACTCTTTATTACAGGCCCAATGAAAATATATAAAGTTGATAGTCTTGCATAAGTCACAGTACATCAGGAATTATTTGTGGAAATGATCTGCTTCTTTTTCAGAGGGGAATAAGAAATGGGAAGGTTTATTATGAAAATCTGTATCATGCAATGAGTCAAGATCAAATTTATCAGTCAAAGTGAGATAAATTGTGATTAGGGTTTTGCAGTATGAAATAACAGCATCCAACTTGAAAGACATTGTCAAGGTCTGGCATGTTCTATCTAAAATTGTCGGGTTGTTGACTGTCAGCCTCCCAAGGTTTCTATATACATGTATAATGAAAGAACAGATCCACTGGGACTTCTGGTGGCAAGATTAAATTTGGTTAGCTTAATTCTATGTTTGGGACCAGAAAACAAGTCTCAGGAGATCATACCTCTTTGTTTGTTTATGTATTTAAAGCATATTTACCCTGCTGTAAAGCCCAAAAAGACTCCCAGGGTGGCTGACAAAGATAAGTAACAAGATGTTTCACACATACCTCTAATGGCACATGATGGTAGCAGACCCACTTAAAACTTGACATAAAAAGTGGGAGGTGGAACAAAAAGGGAGGGAGGTATTTGCACGTGCACACACACACTAATTTAAAATGTATCAATAATCAGATCCTTTCATTTGTAGATATAGAACCCCAGGACTGAAACTGACCAGATTTGAAATTCACAACCCTGTGATACAAGCCAGTACTATTTTTCTAGAAAAAGAGGTGTCAACACTCACCATGAACTTCTCCCTTGTTCTCTTAGAATGGCAATGCCGCCCACCTGAGAGGTGCTGGAGCTGAGCTCTGGATTGGGGGGGGGGAGCCCTGCTAGTAGCGTTTAAATTTCCCAAGTATCATCACAACTGCATGCCTGTGTAACAAACATTCCATACTTTCGAAATTTTAGCTGGCAACCATATCGCAAAACAGCACCTATCAACACACACATATTTATTAACCCAGAACATCCAGGCAACAGTGTACTACAAGCAGATGCCTGCCCAGCAAATCTCTCCAGATGACTCAGGTAAGAAAAACAAGCCAGAAACCGAACAAAACAAAACCCTAAGGATCTTTAGCTAATCTGAGCAGGCTAAAGATTCCTTTCTGGCCTCGAATATGTATTGGGTTGCCATAATTTGCCCTTTGTCCAAGTTTGCTATGGTCCCATTTCAGCTGTGAACAAGAGTCCTGTGTAGAGCCAGACAATCATTTATCAGAACATTTATCATAACATCAGTCTTTCCAGCTAGTCATCAGAATAACGGAGGCTACCCAGCACATTGCCACAACACATAAAATGGATTGTATTTTAACCCAATAGTCCTAAGAGCCAAATTCTCTGAGAAGCACTCAGCGGTTTTGAAAAGGTGGTGTTTTTTTAACTCCCCCAATTACAAAATGTTCATCCATGCTACCTTTTCAAACCACATTTGCTACATGTGTTACAGTCTGCTGTATCTTCTCTCCAATGCCATGTGAAACACATTAAGCAGTTTCTTTCACCGCAGAATTCTTCTGGCAAGCAAACTGCATTTCTCCAACGAGAGAGAAAATATGCATTCCTTTACGAGTAGAACAGATTCCTTAAAACAGAAATGGCGAACCTGTGACCCTCGATGTTGTTGGACTCCCAGCTTCCATCAACCCCAGCCAGCATGACCAATGGTTAAAAAAAAAAAAGATTAATAAAAATGAGCTGTATTCCAACAACATCTGGATGGTCACAGGTTCCCCACCCCTGTGAATTTTCGCTGAGCCAACCATTTTCTCACTTTATTGGCAGGTCTCACGTCTGTCCAATGTCTTGCCTGGAACAACTGAGGGGCAATATTTGTAACAGTGTACACAGAGCATTTCTTTCAAGATAAACAGATCAAGTATAATAAGACTCAGGAGGAGGGGAGGGGAAATAGTGCGTCATCTGCAATTTCCATTTTTTCCATTTAAATCAGGAACTGATTGAATACACAGCCGGGCTCCATATTCATCTTCCGCCAGTATAAATTACTGGTTTGTATAGTCTAAGCCTCCAGGATAAACATACAATTTCTGAATCACTCATATCCCAAACAAGCATTTCATGCTTTTCTGAGCCACTAAACTTGCCCTGTTTACATAGCCCCTTCTCTCATACCACAACCTATATACAAGCTATCTACATTCAACTGTCATTGTACGAAACTGTTTCACCAATGAAGCTCTCAGAAGCACTGATTGTGCACAGATGTTTGTTCTAAAGATACATGCTTTGTGACTGTGCTCATCTTTAAAAAAAAAAAAAAGCTGAATTCCTTATTTACCCCACAAAGCTCCCTTTCTGACTGTGCCCTTAAATCAAATGGGAGTAGCTTAAGGGAGAGCACAAATGTCAAAGCAGTCAGAAAGCTGGCCATCTTCCTTCCCTCAAAAAATAATAATCAAAATATTCCAAAATTAGACAACACAGCATTAGGAAATAAAGTCAGAGCAGGAACAGAATGAAAGACTCAGTGGACAACTCACGCTTCCCTAGAGTTTCTCTGTTCTTTCCTGTATACCATCTGTTCACATAAATCCATGCTCTGCCAATTATTTTTGCCATCTCTGATTTATTCAAGCAAACTATTACCTGTTGTAATAATATTAGAGTAGGCTCAGACACATCCCCCCTCCCTGCTGAGCGAGGTGATATTTTCACAGTCACTTCCAGTCTGATCCCATGCATATTTACTCAGAATTGCCCTACTGATTTCAATGGAGCTTACTTTCAAGTAAGTACAATGTGAGAGTGTAAGGCAGACTGGGATGTTATGCTTTTTCTTTCAGTGGACTTGCCACATTATTCCAAAATATGGTGCTGTGGCTGCTCAGTAGCATTAAAAAGGCCATTTGAACACACTTGCAGACACTATCCTTGACTGCTACTTCCTATATTCAAGGACTGAATATAGGTTTTTGGAAAAATTTCCTGCTGAGGCCTTGGTCACCTTGCATAAGAAAATTTGTGAAGCCTCTAGCATTGCATTTGGCTAACTGCTCCTAACCCCAAGAACTTTAAAAACCCTTTTCAAAAACCTTAACCCTAGCTATTTGGATGCCAGGGACACAGGTGGCGCTGTGGGTTAAACCACAGAGCCTAGGACTTGCCGATCAGAAGGTCAGCGGTTCGAATCCCCATGACAGGGTGAGCTCCCGTTGCTCGGTCCCTGCTCCTGCCAACCTAGCAGTTCGGAAGCACGTCAAAGTGCAAGTAGATAAATAGGTACCACTCCGGCGGGAAGGTAAATGGCGTTTCCGTGCGCTGCTCTGGTTCTCCAGAAGCGGCTTAGTCATGCTGGCCACATGACCCGGAAGCTGTACGCCGGCTCCCTCGGCCAATAAAGCGAGATGAGCGCCGCAACCCCAGAGTCGGCCATGACTGGACTTAATGGTCAGGGCAGGGTCCCTTTACCTTTACCTAGCCATTTGGATGCATAGATGTTGAACCCCTTCAGAAACTGGGATAAGACAAAGAAATTATCACCCTTTGTCTCAGCCTATGTAGCAAATTCAAAGCAAAAGAATTCAATGTATTCTGTATCTTCAAAACAGCTTTCCTTTTAAGCTGGATCATTCTTATAGCCACCTCCAGAAGCTATTGTTCTAAGGCACCTGTTTTTGAAACCAAGGACAGAATTTGATTGAATTTTCACATTTGTACTCCATAAATCACAACAGAGTGTTTGCTCTGCATGCTGGAAGTCACGAGTTCAGTTCCTAGTCTATTGAGAAATACTTTCTCCACGAGTCCCCAGGGTTTTAAGATCTACTGATGAGACTCTACCTCAAAGAGTATCTTTATGGGGGCTAAAATTATTTTATGTCAGGAGCAGAGCCTTTCCAGTTGTTGCTCTGTAGCTGTGGAATACAGGCTCTCAAAAGGCCTATCTAAAAATTTTAAATTGTTTTCTTAACACATTCTATATGTATTGTATTTTAAAGTTGTTTTATTGTGTGTAAAAGAAAACAACTTTAAAATCCAATACACCCAGTTAATATTTCACCAGATACAAAGAAAAATAAACTAAAAAGGCTATCATGCCAAGGCTTTCAATAGATAAAGTTCAGTTTGGGGTCTTGCCCTGTTCATCTCAAATGCAAGTACCTACAATAATCAAAGGTAATGTTGAACCATGAGATAACTTCTTAAAGCTTTTTAAAATTAACATGAAATCAAAAATACAAACAAATAAATGATCATAATCAATTGCTTGACCATCAAGTGTTAACTTAAATTTCTTGCACTGTGGAAGGCATTTAAGAATGAGACCCATATATTTTACAGCCCAATGCTGGTGTGTGTTTACTGTGTTTATTCATTTTCTGGTCAAGTCAGAAAACTGGGGCTGCCCCTAATTCTAAATTACTCATCCCAGTGCCTGCATGACACCAGAACTAAATCTGGGGATGTCCCAAACTCTAAATTCTGAAGCCAGTGCTCTTGGAATTAATTGCACCACAGATGCTAATTGATGCAACTGTTATACTGTTGGTTACCCATGAAAATCACTTTAACATACTATATTATACTGGGGGATTTTAAGCAGGTTAAGGAATTAACCACGCAACTGACATCATGTCAAAGGATCATTTGTAAGGAGGCGAAAATGACAGCAATGTGGTAGGCAAGTGGGACTTCTCACATTATTTTGTTCAGTGATTGTTAGAAGAGCTGACAGCTGAATTGTCATCTCTGCAACTCACATCAGGAAGAGAAAGCCTACAGGCTTGTCAAAGATACCAGGAGCAGACAGCCTTAAATGATCACACTATTTGCTCACAACCGGTTGGAATGTTACCAACTATCAGGCCTTCTATTCAGGAGGCAGGATGCTCCGTAAGGAGAGTAGCCCGCTAAAACTTCTAGAATTCACATTTCAAGGTGCCAAGCCCTGACAGACTGTAGACTCAGCACTGGTGGTGCAATTACAGTTGAGTCAAAACAATGATGAAGGCTCTAAAACCCCTGTAAAAGGGGGAAAGTATCTCATCTTGAAATACTTCTTTATTCTGTCTCCTGGCCCAGCACTACCTTCGCTGCAAGAGATAACATTTGCAAGCCCCAATATATAGCAAAACATTTGCACTTGCGGCAGCCACAAAGCCCATAGTCTTCTCCATCACTGCACATCCTTGTAGCCTACAGCAGGGATAGCCAATATAGTGTCTGCATTCCAGCTATTATTGGACTATATCTCCCATCACCGCCACTAGCCGTGCTGGCTGCGGCTAATGGAGTCCAACATATGGACAGCACCACATTGGTTATCCCTGATCTACAGTCAAGTGGCTTTTCCTTTTCTTATTCCCTTCCAAGACTTACAATAGCAGAAGTATAGGGATCTATTTTTGAACATACACAAGGGCAGGCACAAACATCATGCACACTTTGGAAGGGAGAGATATCTCCAAAGCAAGGGTGAATACAGAAGTATAGGGATCTATTTTTGAACATACACAAGGGCAGGCACAAACATCATGCACACTTTGGAAGGGAGAGATATCTCCAAAGCAAGGGTGAAGTCTCAAAGGTAAGTCTACCCTAACAAAAAAATATCTGGGGGAAGTAACAGACATAAGAGCACAATTAGTATCACCTGCAGTGTCTGCAAATCAAACTGCCATTATTTATCTGTTTGTTTCATTAAATTTATACGTATACCCTTTGATTGTGTGTGTGTATATATATATATATATATATATATATATATATATATATATATATATAGCCTCAAAGCAGATAAAACAACAAAATCAAGAAGAATTCACAACCATACTTTCAAACATGCAAAAGCTAAAATACTAAAACAGATTAAAATAACCTAAACTTTGTAAACATCCAGGTAGGCTTGTCTAAAGAAGAATGTTTTTAGCAGGCACTGAAAAGGGCATACAGGAACAAAAAGCTAGCAATCCTAGACAATGCAAGATAATTGTTTTGTGGGGACTCTGAAGCACACTTGTGTCACATTGTCCACAAGGTAGAGAATATTATTAAAGGGTCTATACAAGTGAGATATGCTTAATGGACATTCTTTAAGATGCTGGCATCTTTTACCAAGACAGATTAGATACCTAATACTTATTTGTGTTGCTACGGTCCTAAAGTTGTTGGGGTTATTTTTTTTATTAAAACCCCCCCAAAAAAACCCCACGGAATTCTAGATGAATTTCAAAACCAGTTTCTATTTGTTCTTCATTTGTTAGAGCAATGAATCTCAGGTTTCTTTTGAAAGACTATAGTTGGGTCTACTAGGATTTCACCACTGTGAAGAAAAGAATGTAACCCTGGATGGTATTCATTTTCTTTTATTGTAGGGTTCCCAAAAAGCCCTGAACCAAACAAACAGAGAAGCAAACCACATTCAGCTTCTCCTACTGATTTAAAAAACTGAGCATCTAAAGAAGTGAATCCCATCTGCCAAGTTCACCCACATATGAAGAATTTTTGTCTGAGCCTACAAGTTACATTGTATAATCGCAGTGTTTTTCCAAGTGGCCTCTGTTGGCGTCCAGAGGGTCACCGCATGCTTTTGCTCATAATTTCCCAGGGTTTTCTAGCCAACCAAAATAAAGCAAAGACTGCAAGCTCTGACAGACAATGTTTGGGTGCCTCTTCAATAAGGCACACATTCCACAATCCACTTATACCACAGGAGTCACATTGATTTGTGTAGTATAGATTACTATAGTATAAACATATGGATTGTAGTCTTCAAGCCTTCAAAACAAAATCAAAAAACAAACGCATGAGTTTTCAGAGTTTGGGGTTGGGAAGTTCTCCAAGGGACATTCTGGATGCAAGTTCCTACCTTCTTCCATGTCTCGTGTGAAAAATGGCTGCAGGACTGACCATAGCAGAAGTTCTCCATCCCATTCTCTCTGCGCAGCCCACACAGATTAAGTATTCTAAGAATATATTTATTCTATTTTTTTTATATAAATATTTATTAAAGTTTTTGAATACAAATACACAAATAATAAACAATCTTACTTCCAACGCAACGTGGTTTCATCAATTCTTTGGACTCCCTCACGTCTCCCGCTCCCATTTTCATCGTAAAAGGTTTTTCCAAGCAAATTATCAACTTGTTTACGGTCTTATATCCACTCATTTAAATATAATCTAGCAATTCTCCAAAAAAAATTATATTTTCTTTAATCTCACTTATCATCGAATTCAAATCTAGTTTAGTGGTGGCCAATTTTTTATAATCTAGCATCCTTCAAGAATATATTTATTCTAGCTGGATATAAATCTGGACCTGTGCACCGTGCACACCATGTAAATTAAAAAATTAATGCATGCACCCATCATATCTGATGCATAGTTCAGTATTATGCTCAAGTAGAAAATGTATCACAAGAACCATCACTTAAACTCCACCAACAGCATGTAAATTCATAGTTTTAAGGAATCTGAGGACAGTGGTCTCATAACATGAATGATTGTACATCTTGCCCCCTTCTGCTTGTGCCTGCACAGCCATTTTTGAAGGATGTGATAGATAAATCCTGAATCACTATGCTGCGAAATGATCAGGACGAAAAGATTAGCAGGTCTTTTCTTAAGTTTTCTCATTTTTCACATATGTCAGTGGTTCTATCTAAACACAAATACATTTGCTTTCGAGGAAAACATAATTTGTCTTGATATTACGGGGGGGGGGTGGATCCTTACCTGTGAAAGCATTTGTGGCCTGAAAGCCAGCTTCCTGCATACTGCTCTCCCAGAAAAGTTTGTGATTCCAGTCTTAACCTGTCCTTTCCAGAGACAGCTTCCAGAGTTGAAGCTATCAAGTCACTTCCATCTTTGCTTGTCAATGTCCATTTCTTCCCTGCAAGCTGGCATTTGGCATCATCCAATTCCCACCTGTTCCCAGGTCCCTTGAGCCCTTCAGTAAAAAGGATGTGCGTCAAATTCAAGTGGTAAGTGCAGATCACATGCCTCAACCGTCCTGCCAGAGAATTTTGGCTACTGTGTCCATGTAAACGAAAGCAGTCATTCCACACATTGTTGTTTTTTTAAAATTCTCTTTCAAACTTTAGTTCTGGTCCTCTGCTCAGAAAACATCACTGGGTTTGCTTGCTTACTTTCCTTAGGATTCAGCCAGATGTGGTCTTCATTTGTCTTCTGTGTTCTCTTTGAGCTTCACCTCCCCCTCAGGCAAGCTGAGAAATTAAAAAGGAAAAAGATGTTTCCTGATGACTTACAGCAAGATTCACAACATTCAGGGAATAAGACCATGTGCGTCTGTGCACACACAAACACCCCGTTTAGTGGGGAGTGATTGCCCACATAAAAGTAGATCCTTAGACGGAAAATACTGCAATTTTGCTGAAATGCAAAATGTGACCACACAACTCTTTGAAATGCAAAGAGAAGCAGTGCTGAAGATGTCAATATGCATCTCTGAACATGATACGATTTACATTTCAAAAGCCATATTTAGTAAGGATGGGGGAAGAGCAGTACAATAACAAAACTGGAGTTAAAAGGGAAAAGTAAAAACACTCAAGGCCCTCAAGCCTATTCTATAAATTAATCAGGTCTCACCATTACCATTTTCTAAAACTCTCTTATAAAATATGACACTTTGTACCACCTATTTTTGCCCTTTTGAGGTAAAACCTCAGAGAAAGTGCATATAGCAGGCTAGGAACAACTTTTGTTTTTCTTAAAACCCAAGTTGCTGAAATTATTGTTCAGCAAAAAAATTACCTTGCATTTGTGTTGGTTTTTAAAACGTTATTTTACTAGGACTATTTTAACCGGGGGCTGTGTCCCTGCTCGCCATGCTCACCAACCCCTACCATTCTCCCCCTTGCTCACGGGTCACTCCCATTTCCATGTCTTCTCCTCTCTCCTGTGTGTGCACAAAAAGGTATCCCCCCCTTTCCTTTATAGTTTTAAAAGCAGCCAGTTATTTTGCCATTTAGAACTCAATGGTAGTCATCTCCTTATCTTGGAGAATGTAAGCAGGTTGTAATGGGGATCCAGCTGAGGTGGGCCCCAAACCATCTCCACCTTAATTCTGATACCCTAGTCAGAATAATAGTGTTGCTTCTGCTCTTTTCCTTTGTTTTCCGCCTACTGTAGGTCTGTGATGAGTTTCTGCTTTGCTTTTTCTGGAATATGTGCTTTGTTTTCAGTTTAGCCAGGGGAAATCCGCCCCCCCCCCCCCGCCTTCAAAATATTACTGTATTAGAAAACCATTCTCTAGTATTTTAATTTTCAAGAGGAAAGCATGATTCCCATAAAGCAATCTCCCTCCCTCCCTCATTCTCTCCACTCACAATTTGAGTCTGAAGTAAGGATAGTCTATTTCCAGAAAGGGAAAAATACTTAAGGACAAGAGGCCTTCCTATGTCGGAAGACAAGCTGCACAGGCCTCTTTTCCAGAAGCCACCAATTGCGTTCTGTTTCGTATTACATAGTGGCATAGAAGCACTCTTGAATGTGGGCTGGATCCACCCACTTTTGCTGTTGATTTAAAAGGCTGATGACGGTGACACAGCTTCAGTGCTCATGGTCTAAAGGTTTTTATGACCCGGTCAGATTCAGTTGTGTTTTTTTTAAGTGGCATTCCTGGGTGTTGCTGGCTGAGTGTTATTTATTTCCCTTTCATTATTTGTAAAACCAAAGTCTGATTTCAACACGTGATTCCTGGAATGTCCCAAAGCATCTTTGGCAGGACTTCTGCGAATCAGTATGTTCCACACACCAATTACAATAGCAAGTGAATTTGCTATTTGAAGGAGGCATCTTATTTTAACCAGGTAGAAAAATATTGTGTTATGAGTCCTGGGAAAGTGTGCCATCCTTACAATAGGTGTACTACTCTGAGAGAACACGTGCAGACTGTGCGTAACAAATAAGAAACATGTTTAAATGCATTGTGCAAAAAACTGCAAATACCTTCCCCAAGGCACTATACTTTAACTCCATTGTTTGCTCACCCCCAGTCTGAAAGGGCTATCATGTTTACAAAGAACTTTCACCAGCCTGGTGTACACATGTGGATCTGGTGCTGGCTGAGGAGATATGGAATCCCAACAACATCTGGGGCAACAGATGTTCCCCACCTCAGGCTTAGAGGCAACCATATCTCTAATAGTGAAGAATGTGAAGAAACTGGAAGCAGAAAGGAGCTTCAAACACAGCAGGCATTGCTCTGTCAACTAGGTATTATCACCTCTTTGACTGGCAAGCAGTATACGAAGTCCCTGGACTGACTACATGTGATATAAATATGATGACCCTGTCTTTGTGTTATTTCCTGGTCAGTATAGCAGACAGGATCCTACTTCCTGCATTTCCCCATTTTCTAGCTTCTGGACTCACAGACGTCCATGAAGGCACAGGTCAACTCTGTATCCAAGGTGGCTGTTTACCAGTTCCATCTGGTACACCAGCTGAGATCTTGCCTTCCTGCCCACTGTCTCACTAGAATGGTTACCTGCTATTTGAATTACTGCAATGCGCTTTACATGGGACTACTTTTGAAGGTGACTCAGAAACAAGTAATCCAGAATGTGGGTGCTAGACTGGTGACTAGGAGCAGCCGCTGGGACCATACAGTGGTACCTCAGGTTAATAACTTAATTCATTCCGGAGGTCCGTTCTTAACCTGAAACTGTTCTTAACCTGAGGTACCACTTTAACTAATGGGGCCTCCCGCTGCTGCCGCGCTGCTATGCGATTTCTGTTCTCATCTTGAAGCAAAATTCTTAACCCGAGGTACTATTTCTGGGTTAGCGGAGTCTGTAACCTGAAGCATCTGTAACCTGAAGCGTCTGTAACCCGAGGTACCACTATATAACACTGGTCCTAAAAGATCTGTTTTGGCTCCCTGTACATTTCTGAACACAAGTCTAAGTGTTCATGTTGACCTTTAAAGCTCTAAATGGCTTCGGCACTGTATACCTGCAGGAGCTTCTCCATCCCCATCATTCAGCCAGGACACTGAGGTCCAGCGCTGAGGGCCTTCTGGCGGTTCCCTCATTGTGAGAAATGAAGTTACAGGAAACCAGGCAGAGGGCCTTCTCAGTAACTGCACCCACCCAACTTGACTCAGCAACTGCACCCACTTATGGAATGCCCTCCCATCAGATGTCAAAGAGTTGAACAATTATAAGACCTTTCGTAGACACCTGAAGGCAGCCCTGTTTCAGGAAGCTTTCAATGTTTTGTTTTGTCCCTTTATATTTTGCTGGAAGCCACCCAGAGTGGCAGGGGCACCCCTGTCAGATATAATAATAATTAGATTCTCTGGGCCTAAAATCAGATGTAGCTGGCCACCTACAGACCTACTGAAATAGGCATTCTTTTCTACATGCATATTCAGGTCAAGACATCACAGCAACAATATTTTAGAGGGCTCTGAGGCTTGATCACACCTGTGGTTCCTGGTTCTAGCCACAGAATACTGACACAGAGAAGTAAGCTGGCTTTTTATGTCAGTTCAACACCAAATTAGTTCGATAGAATACTGCAAGCACTGATGAAGTCAACGAAATCATAGAAACAAGTGCACATCAGCATGTAGCTTTCCTAAAGTCTGCCACTCCAGAAGATATTTTTACCATCTGAGCACAGTTGAGCTCTTGCAAAAAAATAGAACTCATTTATAAAATGCTTAATCATTCACAGAACAGCTTAATGAGCAGACCATGACTGCAAATGTATTGAGGAAATGCTCATAGAAATTCACATCTTCCTGGAAGGTTAGATCAGCTAGTGCTGCAAAAGTCCATCTGCTGTGGCCAGCAGCTGCTCAGGAGCCAAAAGAATCTAGGGAGAAAGCCCCAACACTGTCATATGCATTACTGGGCAAAGTGAGTTCTGGTTTGCTCCTGCAAATCAAACCATGCTGCAAGAATTAATTTGATTTATTTACACTGTCCCAGTAGTCAACATCTTCCGTCTGGGCGCTAAATAAAGAAGTGCAAATGTAGAACATTATCCAGACAAGCAAACAGAGTTGAAAGAACTGTAGACGCAATCGGCTGCAGGGTGTTCCTGGCACCAAGGCTCACAGAACTGAGACAGACAATGCTTTTTTTACAATTTGGAATTGGCAATCTCCAAAACAAGACTGATATGTGCAAGACTCTTCCACTGAAGAGAATGGAAAATGCATTCAATCATTGTCACAGGCAGTCACCTACTGCATTAATCTTTGTTATATAACAGAAATTATATGCGTACTTTCTATCTATAAACATGTGTATGTATTTCCTCCCCAACTGTACAATCCAATGCATGTTGATTCAGAAATAAATCCTACTAAGTACAAAAGGACTTCAACTGAGATTTTCTTTAACCAACTAAGCCTGCATCCATCTATAATATCCTTCACAAAAACACATTTGCCCAAAGAAATTAACCTGGAAAGTGCTCCACCAGGGGGGAAACAATCCTTCCATGATTATGATGCTTTAAAAAAGTAAGCTCTGAAGCAAGCATGAGTAAACTGAATTCAGTTTCTAGGTAGCCTGAAAGCTCAGACAAAGGTATACTTCTTCCATTTTGACTTAGTTGTATAATAAAATCCACAAAAATGCACTGAACACTCCATAATGCCAAAAAAATCACCATATTTAGAGCTGAAGGAAACTTTCAGTCACAGGAAAAATAATAACTCCCAATATGAAAGCTTTAACAGCCTAATGAAGAAAGCAATAAGTCAGCTGCAATTTTTCTAGATAACAGTCAAGAAATATACTCTAGCCTGAAGCTTTTCCAAAATTCACTTTGTTTCATAACATCTTAGCATGGAGACTAAATATCTTTCCTATCACAAAGAAGACTATGGACATATAATTCTATCCCACATGAATAAAATTTGCTATTAATAATAATACCCCACCATGTGTAATTTACCGTATTTATGCACTCTAGAATAGTTAGCTTTGGGGCTAAGTATAAAAAAAGGAAAGGACCCATAACACTTACAATTTTAGCAACAAGAGAGACGTGGTGTATAGTCATATACAATTTGACCCATATGCTTATGCCAAATTAACTTTATGGGGTTGTCAAGATCTGAAGGTAAGAGAGGAGGGGTTTTTTGCGGAAGAAATGGGTCTATTGTGGGATTTAGATGATAAGTTCAGATGAAGATTTGTTGTCGTTTTCCATATTGTGGTTTAAATATCATTTACCAGTGAGTGCAGAATGGCAACACCTGCAAATACAACACATGCTGGAGTTTGTTTATGCACTGTCTGCATCGAGTGCTTTGGCATTTCCTAAATTATTGGAGGGAATAAATCAATCTTCTCAGAAAGCTAAATCCACAACTGCTGCCTATAAAGGCCTATGGGACTTTTGGAAAGTTGATGTTCAATAACTTAAAAGAGTTGTAAAACAGGGAATTAGAAAGTGCCATACAACCTAAACAATGGAAAATTGCTTTAGAATCTATAAGGAATGTTTTATATTTGAAACTTATCCTATAAAAAATGTTCTTTGGGGTATATTGGACTCAATAACATTTGTACAGGAAGGTAGTATTAAATACTGTACACATTGATGCTGGAGATGCTTGAAAGGCCTTGTTGAGAAATAAGATGTGGCATGTCCGGTGATATAGTATTTTTGATCTGAAGTTGTTATCTGTATAAATTTTGTACTGCCCAAATTAAATACATTTGCAGATGTTCATGTACTTTTACATTATATTCCTGTATCATGGGGGTTAAAACAAAAGGGGTATTGCAACCCTTATGGTTGCCAAGAGACTTATAGCCTGAAAAGGGTAAATACTCACCATCCATTTTGCAATGGTCTGCAGACCTCACTGCCCTGGCTACATTTGTATCTATAAACACCATGTAGGTACCTATTTGGACACCTGGATGGCTTATATTGACCTTTATTCTTTAATTTTAGAGGAAAGTAATAATGGCTATTGTATTCACAATATGAGCCAACAGTGTGTATAGCTATTGCGTGTCTTTTTCTGTCCTTAAAAAAAAATCTATGTTTTTTCTGCTTTGTTAAATTTGACACTTAAAAAAGAAAAAAGAAAATCATGCACTTATCAGTGTAAAATGTGCTTATTATCTTTTCGTTGTCACGAAAGTATGCCCTGCGTTTGCATATCCCTTTAAGGTATCTGAATTCTCTTAGGCTCCATCATGTTCAAGCATGGAGGTCATGTCTCCCCTCCATCAACCAAGTCTGAATACACAACCCAAAGTCTGCTGTCTAGCAAAGAAGTCACATAATTTTGGCAGTAGTGAACGCTTTGAAAGCCCCATCTCCCAACTTCCCAAAGGTGTTATGTTCATTTTCTTGAAGTATGTTCTATAATTGGCTGGGCCTAGCAAAGACTCTCCTCCTGGAAGAGAGGGGAGTGGTTGTGGGCAGGAGCCCGAGCTCCACCTCTAGCAGGAGGCGTTAGCCCCCTGCCTTCCACTCACCTGGCTGGCGCCCACGCCCATCGGCAGGCACCCAACCAGGTGTCTCTGAGGGGGCGTGTACAGCAGCCTATATGCTGCGGCGCCAGCCCCTCCTCGGCCTCACTCTTCGTCGTCCCGCCTCCCTGCTTGGGGCCTTCTCAGCTCTGGCCCAGGACCTGGATGTTCCCCTCGCAGCTGAAAAAACTGAGGGCCCGGCTACACGCCTCACGTACTTGGGCATCGAGTTGGATACAATTGCCCAATCATCCCGCTTGCCTAAGGAAAAGATTGACGCCCTTATGGAAATAATCTGAGCTACCCTTAAGCTAAGAAAGGTCACTCTTAGACAGATACAATCCCTGTTAGGTCATTTTAATTTTGCTTGCAGAGTAGTTTCCCCCGGACGCCCCTTCTGCGCCCGCCTGGCCAGGCTTTCAGTGGGTCTCAAGCACCCACACCACAGGGTCCCACTTCCCAAGTCAGTTAAGGTGGACCTAGAGGTTTGGTTGACATTTTTGGACCACTACAATGGAATATCCCTATGGCAGGATGTTCTTAACTTGTTCGCAGATTTCCAGGTTCAATCTGATGCAGCAGGGTCCCTGGGCTTTGGCTTGTACTTCAGGGGACGATGGTGCGCTCAACGATGGCCAACGGGGTGGCACGGCGAGGCCATCACGCATGATCTCACTTTTCTTGAGTTTTTTCCAATAGTAGTGGCCGTACATATCTGGACGGAGGAGTTTTGAAATCGTCGGGTGTGTTTCAGAACCGACAACCAGGCGGTGGTGAAAATACTGGCTAGGCAGTCATCTTGATCTGCGAGGGTCTCCTCCCTTCTGCGGTCATTCGTTCTCCGGTGCCTTGAGTATAACATAATATTTTCAGCCAAATTTATACCGGGGATCAATAATGATATAGCTTGTCTCGCTTTCAGATACCTCGCTTCCGGTCGCTGGCACCTGGAGCGCAACTATTGCCCGAACCCTTTCCGGAGCACCTGTGGAACATTGGAGACGCAAAGTGATTAAGGGAGTATTAGCGTCTGTCGCACCATCCACTCTCAGGTCCTACAAGAAGGCCTGGTGAGATTTCTTGGGCTTCAGGTCTGGGATATCTGGGCTTTCGCCTAGCGTGCCACCCACCACTGACGACGTTCTGCAATACCTTTCCCATCTTGATGACTTGGGGCGTGCCCCCAAAACCTTAAAGATACATGTAGCCACCATCAGCTTCTTTGCTAAAGCCACCTTTTCCTCCGATCCGTGCAGTGACTTCTTGATCCGCAGGGCTATTGAGGGTTGGGGCAGGCTACAACCCCCTAGGGCCGAGGGCCGTAAGCCGATTTCTTATGGGTTGCTCACTCAGATACGCACAAAGCTTAGGTCAATCTGCTGGACCAAGTTTGAGGCCCGCCTCTTTTCCACAGCATATGCTATCGCCTTTTTTGGCGCCCTGAGAGTTGGCGAAGTGGTAGTCGAGGTCAGTGCTAACGGCTCAACGCGCGGCCTCCTAATGGAGGACGTGCAGTTGTCTGAAACTTGCATGACGGTGCGGATACGTCAATCCAAAACTGATCAGGCCGGCAGGGGAGTTCTTGTTAAACTTACAGCGTCAGCACAGCAGGGCCCATGCCCGGTCAAGGACACGAGGCGGTACCTTTACCTCAGACCGCCCAGCCCGGGTCCGCTTCTGGCTCACGAAGATGGGTCACCTTTATTGAGACACCAATTCACTAGGGTACTCCGCAAAGCTATTGATGCTTGTGGTTTATCTTCCCAGGATTATGCTGCGCACTCATTCAGGATTGGCACTGCCACAACAGCTGCGCGCTTGGGTCTGCCTGCGGATAGGATTAAGGAATTGGGCTGGTGGAAATCCGATGCTTATAAAGGTTATATTCGCTAGGGTACACTCTGCTACATTACCCCTACTTACCCGTTTTTTCTCTTTCCTTTCATTCTCAGCTGTTTTCGGAAGAAGTGTGTGGATTTGTGGCCACAGTATAGTCCATTGGGCCCGCATACGGGTGGTCAGCTGCGGCCTCACTCCTAATCTTGGTTTGCCACCTGGAGTTCAAGTTTCCTGGTTTTCAAGATGAGGCATGCGTTGGGAAGAGCTTATGCCATTGCTCTGGGAGAAAGTAGCCACGTTTGGCCCTCCCGACATCCTTCTCATTCAATTAGGGGAGAATGACCTCGTTAACAGGAGAAGTGCGGACTTGTGGTGGAACATAAAAAGAGATCTGGACGCGATTGCTGCCCTGTGTCCCGGAACAACAGTGTTCTGGTCCTCCTTCCTGAAGAGAATTGTTTGGCGTGGTGGGCAGAACTGTATGGCCATTGAAAAAACCAGGAAACTCTTAAATCGGGCAGTAGCCCGTTGGGTGCGCTTTATGAATGGCCGAGTCATTTCTCATGACCATATCTGGATTGGCGACCAGGCCTTGTATCGGAATGATGGGGTTCATCTCTCAGACCTGGGGAATGACTTTTGGCTAGATAGCGTCATCAGCAGCATTAGGGATTGGTTACAGCTGTGAGGGTATTGGCGACGAGCCCCTTTTGGGCTCAGGTGGCGGTTAGGCATTGGAATAATGTGTTGTGGTGTCGAAGAGCTAGGTGTGGCCATCGCCTATGCCTTCAATTTTTGGGTATTCCGTTAAAGGAATCTGGTGGTCGTGTATTCAGTCCGATGCCTGCTTGGCGGGAGGCCATGGCACGACCCTCAGTGACATCAGGGGAGAGTCTATAGTTGGATTAGCATCAACAGGCTCTACCTACTGGTAAATTTTTTATTTTTTTTTATAAATATTTATTAAAGTTTTTAAATATAAATGCACAAATAATAAACAGTCTTACTTCTATCACAGACATAATTTCATCACTTCTTTGGACTTCCTCACGTCTCCCGCTCCCATTTACATCGTTAAAAGTTTTTTCCAAACAAATTATCAACTTGTTTACAATCTCATGTCCACTCATTCAAATATAATCTAGCACTTCTTCCAAAAAAATTTATATTTTCTTTAGTCTCACTTATCATCAAATTTCAAATCTAATTTAGTGGTGGCCAGTTTTTTATAATCTAGCATCCTTCTTAGCATTCAACCAAATTACAATGTTTTTGTAGATACTTCTTGAATTTCTCCCAGTCTTCCTCCATCTTCTCTTCTCCCAGGTTACGGATTCTGCCTGTCATCTCGGCCAGTTGCATATAGTCCATCAGTTGCATCTGCCACTCTTCCAGTGTGGGTAGATCTTGAGTTTTCCAGTTTTTTGCGATGAGTATCCTTGCTGCCGTTGTTGCATACATAAAGAATGTTCGGTCCTTCTTTAACACCTTCTGGCCGACAATACCCAGAAGGAAGGCCTCTGGTTTCTTTGTGAAGGTATACTTAAATACCTTTTTCAGCTCATTATATATCATTTCCCAGAAGACCTTCACCTTAGGGCATGTCCACCAGAGGTGAAAGAATGTTCCTTCGTTTTCTTTACATTTCCAACATTTATTATCAGACGAATGGTATATTTTGGCAAGTTTAACTGGGGTCATGTACCATCTATATATCATTTTCATTACATTTTCCTTCAGAGCATTACATGCGGTGAAGTTCAGCCCAGTGGTCCACAACCTTTCCCAGTCCTCAAACATAATGTTATGCCCAATGTCCTGTGCCCATTTTATCATAACCGATTTAACCATTTCGTCTTGTGTATTCCATTTTAACAGCAAGTTATACATTCTAGATAATACCTTAGTCTTTGGTTCTAACAATTCAGTTTCTAACTTCGATTTCTCCACCTGGAACCCTAACTTTTTATCATTTTTAAAAACTTCTTTAATCTGAGCATAATGTAACCAGTCTCGCACCTTATCCTTCATTTTCTCTAAACTCTGCAATTTCCAATTGTCTCCATCTTTTTCTAATATTTCCCAATATTTTGGCCATTTAGCCTCCATATTGGGTCTTTTTAGGGCCTTAGCCTCCAGAGGTGAGAGCCACCTTGGAGTTTTATTTTCCAGTAAGTCTTTGTATTTTGTCCAGACATTAAACACTGCTTTCCTGACAATATGGTTCTTAAAGGCCTTATTGATCTTAACTTTGTCATACCATAGGTATGCATGCCAACCAAAAGCATTGTTAAAACCTTCCAAGTCCAACACGTCAGTGTCTTCGAGAAGTAGCCAGTCTTTTAGCCAGCAAAAAGCTGCGGCTTCATAGTACAACTTTAAGTCTGGCAGGGCAAAGCCCCCTCTTTCTTTCGCATCTGTTAATATCTTAAACTTAATTCTGGGCTTTTTGCCCTGCCAGACAAATCTGGATATATCTTTCTGCCACTTCCGGAAGCACTCCGTTTTGTCCACGATCTGTAATGTTTGAAACAAAAACAACATTTTTGGCAATACATTCATCTTGATAGCAGCAATTCGGCCTAACAAAGAAAGCTTCAATTTTGTCCAACTATCCAAGTCTCTCTTAATTTCAGACCAACATTTTTCATAATTATCCTTAAATAGACTCAGGTTTTTTGCTGTTATGTTTACCCCTAGGTATTTTACTTTTTTAACCATAGTTAGTTCTGTTTCTCTCTGAAACCTTTCCGACTCTGTATCTGTCAAATTTTTTCCCAACACTTTAGTTTTCTGTTTATTTAATTTAAATCCTGCCACCCGACCAGAATCCTGTATCAGTTGTAATACTCTTTTCGTACTAGATTCTGGCTCCTGCAGAGTCAAAACTAGGTCATCTGCAAAAGCTTTCAATTTGTATTGTTTCGCTCCGACCTGAATCCCTTCCACCAACCGGTCCCCTCTGATCAAGTTCAAGAGCACCTCCAGAACCGAAATAAATAACAAAGGGGAAATCGGGCAGCCTTGTCGTGTTCCTTTTTCAATTTTGAACTCTTCTGTGACCACATTGTTAACTATTAGTTTAGCCTTTTGTTCTGAATATATTGCGTCAATCCCATTCTCAAACCCCCGTCCCACTCCCATTTCATTCAAATTTCCCTTCATAAATTTCCAAGAGATATTGTCAAAGGCCTTCTCCGCGTCTATAAAAATTAACACTGCTTTTGTATTTATATCTGTTTGCAAAAGTTCCAAAACGTCAATAATGTTCCTAGTATTTGCAAACATATGTCTGCCTGGGAGAAAGCCTGCCTGGTCTTTATGAATTACTTCATTAAGAACTCTTTTAAATCTACTTGCCAAAATGTCTGCAAATATTTTGTAATCCACATTCAGAAGGGAGATGGGACGATAGTTTTTAAGTTGTGTCTTTTCAGCTTCAGATTTTGGTATCAATGTGATAAAAGCTTCCTTCCACGAAGCTTCCTTCCACTCTGGTTTCTCTTCAGATCGTATAAATCTTTCGCCTTCTACCTACTGGTAAATAAACCCCCCTTGTTTCTGACTCACCCCTCTTTGAGGGGGTGGAGTCAGTCATCTGACGTAATCCAATGCCTAAGCCAATACCTTTTCACTTGCTGTAATCAATAAAGTTGTGGCCTTTTCTTGCCCATTAATTAACCTTATATCACGTGTCCTTGTGTATTCAGTCCACTTTTGGGGAATCGGGTCCTCAAACCACAACCTGTCATTCAAAGCCACCTGGGCGCAAAAGGCAATATAGATATGGTAGCTGTAGCCCTTTGTCTCTCACCCTACAACCAACTCCAGGGGCTACTACCAACAGCAGAGGTAACTACAAGTTTTGCAATGACAGTTTGGTTTAGTGTTTTACTTTCCTTTAGATTGCACCTATGCACTGACTTTCTCACTTCCCTAAATAAACTGGTTAATCTGATTTCTGGACTCGACTTGTTTCTGAACACTATTGTCATTTCCCCCCTGCCCTGCAATTGCTTAGAGTAAGACCACCTGGGTTATGCTACTCCTTTAATGTGCATTACTGTACATCAAATGTACTGCTTTAATGGTTGTCAATGGAACAAGGTGTTGCTATCCATCTTCCACAGAGGTTAAGGTTGGGCAAGACAGATTTGCTCAAACATTAGTTGGTGGCATCCACATTTAAAAACCAACACTCTTTTCCATAAACACTTTCCACTATTATTTTTACTAAAGAATGCCCAACAGGCTTTGACTGATAATAAATTAAAAGCTATTTAGGAGGTACTGACAGCAAGTCAGTACCGTAGTACCAAGCAACCTTAGAACCTTTCCAGAAACATTTTTAATGCAACTGTTTAGGGAAGTTTTTAATGACTGATTTTTAATGTTTTTTGCAATCTTTCATTAGAAGCCGCACAGAATGGCTGGGGAAACCCAGCCAGATGGGGGATATAAAAAATTATTCTTATTCTTATTACAACTATTTTCTTGTTGTTGTTGAAGGCACATTTTCTCAGTACACATCAGAAAAATACTCTGCCACTAGGAAAATACTGTTTTTTTCTGGTGCAGTGGATGTAATGGACAGGCAAGATGCAGAGGAGTGGTGAGAGGCAGTGGTGGGAACCCCCAGGGGAAGAAAGGTCAGAGCCAGGGGATATGTAGTGGAATGATGATGAGTGATCAGATGGAGAAGAGGGAGCAGACTGGGAGGAAGAGGTGTTCAGAGCTGAAAGGTCAACAGGGTTTAGTGAGCAGGAAGAGGCTGTGGCAGAGAGCAGTCCAGAATCAAAGGCAGAAGCAAAGGCTGGAGAGGAGGGGGGCCAAGAGGCAGAGATGAGGCAGGATCTTCTTGCTGTGACCAGCTCCCCTCCCAGGTCTCCCAGGTCTCCCAGAACCCACAGAGGATCTTCAGTCCTTGCAACTGCCTCACTGAAGCAACACTTATGGGGAGGAGTTGCTGTGCTCACTAGGCTTGAGCTGTTTTGTTTCTTTGAATAAAGAGTTAATTTCTTTGACACTTTGTGAGTTATTACTGACCTGCTCCTGACTCCCACTTTGACAGAGCAACAGGAAGAGTGTGGAATAGCCAACATGGATTTCTACTGCCAATGGTCAGTTATTCTGATCCAAAATAATCCTCTTCCCCTGTGCCTTTCACCATTTTATTACTTTTTAAGGTATCTGTTTTATTAGTTGCTATTAATAAATTCATTTACTATTCATTATACACCTTTAGGCGCCAGGCAAAAATGTCCCTTTTTAACCAGGCCTGATCAACATCCCATACCCTTTTAAAATGTGGCTCTTTTGGGGAGAGGGGTATTATTGGGTTATTGCTTTTATTTTTATTTTATATACTGTGATCTTTTTATGTGAACCCCCCGAGGTATAGGGTGGTATATAAATTCAATAAATAAATAAAAATAAAAAACAGTCATCAGAAAAATGAAATAATTATTTATTAAAATGGTTTATTAGCTCACTTTCCAGGGTTCAAGATGGTATGTGAATAAATAAAAGAAATTCAACAACCAAAGGGAAATAGGAAAATGCTGCTACCTAGCACAAACAAATCTAGCCAACTAGCTAAACAAAAGACCTAACACTCCTTCTGAAAAGTCAAAAGGGGAAATCACTGATTCTAGAGGAAAGTTCATTTAACAGCCTCTGATCAATGGATGTAAATTGCTGCTCCTTGCCATGAAAGTCCTCAGTTCCACTGAGCTGAAACTCAGAGCTGGATCTAAGAAGTAGTGAGAGATATGAATGAAAGTGTTAAATCTCTTTCCAGTTTTATTTTTCAGAACACTAAGTAATCTCTAGTTAGAAGAAACTGCGAAGAAAACTTTTCTTTTTTTTAATGATTTTTTAATGTTATGTGATTTTTTTATAAGAAATCTTCCATTTCTCAACGAAAGATAAAACCAATATTTTCCATGCCTGTTTGCATTGATATTTCATATACCTACATCAAACAATACTGGTTAATATTCACCATGGATTATAATGTTTTTGGTTGGCTGCTGCACAACCAGAGAGGTAGTATATTTATAATTTTAGACTTGTCATTTGCAAGTTTAATACTGCTGAAGAATTTACACTTGGATTGTAATTGTGTTAATCCCAGTTTTGCAATGGTAGAAGGACATATTTATCAATTAGATATTTGAATTAGACCAAGATAACCTAAAATATAAAGGCATGTCTCTCAAGACTTTGGGGAATGGGTTAGGGCGTGGGATAGCAGTGTTTATTTGAAACCTTTGCTAGGCTCTTCTCTTTGCTGCACATTTAGAATAGTGGCACAGAAGACCAACACCATCTCCTCTTCACTTCTGTTTCAAGTACATTCCTTGATATGCTCTTTTACCTTTTCATGGGGAAGCTGCCATTAAGCAAATGCGGCAATCGCGTTTTGCTTATTAATTTGTTGATTCCAGTCAAGAGGAAGGGAAACAAAGCATTTGTAGCAGCTAAAGCACTAGGCATATAATGGAAGCTATCACGCCGCACCTTAAGTTCCGTATCTTTATCAAAGAAAACAAAAACCAACATCGTAGCATTATTTCATGGAATTTCACAAGTTCCTTGGGTCATAAAACCTCAAATTATATCCAATATACATCAATGAAAGGTTCTCTTTTGCACTTATCCATGTATATCCAAATATGCAGAGGCATACATTATTGTAATTAAAAATGAATTGCCCCCTACCTGAATCAAGAGTGGCTGGAAGATGAGTTCTATTGAAAATTCCAGTTTGAATAACTGACTTTAAAATCCTTTGCTTTTATGTGACTATTTCAAATCCTTTTCTGCATGTGACCTCTCTCTGTCACTGGTTTTGAGAAGTGCCTTGAGGGGAAACTCCTCGGCTTTTTAGTTCTGCTTATGTTCCCTGGCTAGCTACTAAATCCCAAACTGCTGCTCATAAATACACAATTTTTTTTTCAACACAGTAAAAGAAGGCAATGTGCCAGATTTATGAACATTTATAATCAGTCATTATTTTAGCTTGGTGACCACATATATTCAGAGCATGAGACTTTATTGCCACCTTCCTGCATGCCATGTTATTCTTTTAATATGTACTCGCTTCGGGCCTGCGTTCCATTGAGTTCTATGGGACAAGCATGTAAAACTATATAATTGGATGCTTTATCATTGCTTATTTCACATACAGTGGTAACATGGGTTAAGTACTTAATTCATTCTGGAGGTCCGTTCTTAACCTGAAACTGTTCTTAACCGGAAGCACCACTTTAGCTAATGGGGCCTCCTGCTGCTGCCGCGCCACCAGAGCACAATTTCTGTTCTCATCCTGAAGCAAAGTTCTTAACCTGAGGTACTATTTCTGGGTTAGCGGAGTCTATAACCTGAAGCGTATGTAACCTGAAGTGTACCACTGTAGCTATATCCCTAGGTTTCTGCTGACTTGAACCTTGGTCAGCAACCATTTTAGCAGTTTTCAGGCTGACAGTGTTACCTCTAGCAACCAACCAATCTTGCTGTTACTCACCAGCCCTTGTTTCCCCACACCAGTATCCTGCTCCTCTGACCTTCTGGACTGAGTATTAATAACTCCCATTCTCTCCCCTGCATCTTTCTCCTCTTTCCCCTCCCCTTACAGGCCTCGTACATCAGATCTGGGGGATTAGGGGACCCTATGGAGATGATTTAGTGAGGAAAACAGGGGGAGGAGAATAAACAGAAGTGCTGCTTTACTAGTGGAACTCCATGGCGCTATTAAAGATACAACTCTTTGCTAGAAATAAACGCTTTCAGGTCAGGCCCAGGATTTTGCCTTAGCACACAACACCACTGAGCATAATCTCAAGTTTCTGTCTCTTGCTTGGTGCCCCTCCTTTATCATCATCATCATCATCATTTATGAAATTTGTATACTGCCTTATACCCGTAAATCTCTGGGTGGCTTTAGCATTGTGCCATTTTACAAATCTTGCTCCCTGATTCATTGACTGATGATGTACTTATTTTAGCCTGTCTGATTGTTGCTGAAGTAAAACAGCAATTTCTATTTAGCTTATAATCTTGTAACTTAACTGCAATAATGGGAACTATATTCACTTTTCTTTCCCCCAACATAGTAGGCAGAGGAGGGGGCCATATCTACTTTCTGTTACTAAGTACACAAATGACAAGTATTTTATTTCTCATTTGGGTGTAAAATTCTGAGGTCTATTCTCTGAAAGAAAATATTTCAAACAGTACATACCTCTAAATATCTCCACCCCCTGGGCAAACACAAGGATACTATCAAAATACTGCACTAGATAGACTATAAGGTCCTTTAGCATTTCTCTTTTGACTAAGAGAAATTTATTATTTTATCAAAAATATAAAAGGCTCTGTTTCCCATGGTGCATGAGGGCTGACTCTCTTTAGCCCAGAAAGAAAATGCAGAAAGGTGCCAAACGCAAGGGGGGGGGGGAGGAAAGATTACTTCAGGTACACAAGCTAAAATGTCACTGAATATAACATTAACTGGGAAGAGACCAGGACTGAAAATGGTTGCTAAGAGTGCCTTTGAAGAAGAACTGTTTGAATTATCTTTTGAGCATCTGAAGGTCTCCTTCCTTCCCTCTTCACCTCAACCAAAATAATAATTTGTAAATACTTATGGACAGTGTTTTTCTAGAAAAAGAGGTTGTGGTTCGAGGACCCGAACCCCGGCGAAGTGAAATGAAGACACAGGGACACATGATATAAGGTTAATGGGCTAGAAAAGGCCACGACTTTATTGATTACAGCAATGAAAAGGTATTGGCTTAGGCATTGGATCGCAAAACAAGTGGGTTTATTCACCAGGGGTTCATCACCTGTTGATGCTAATCCAACTATAGGCTGATGTCACCGAGGGTCGTGCCATGGCCTCCCGCCAAGCAGGCTTCGGACGGAATACACGACCGCCAGATTCCTTTAACGGAATACCCCTAGAAATTGAAGGCATAGGCGATGGCCACACCTAGCACTTCGACACACCACAACACATTATTCCAATGCCTAACCTACCCACCAATACCACAAAAAGTTGTGACGATTGCTACGAGGTAGGCGAAAAAACCAAAAAGCCTAATACCAATGGAAAAACTCCTACCAGGCCCCCCGGGCAACCGGGGCGACCAACCTAAGGTCCATAGCAAGGCCAATGACCTAAGCCCTAACTCAAAGGGAGTGGAGGGTGGGTGACTCGCACAGGACGACGAAGAGAAATGAGGCCGGGGAGAGAGGCTGGCACTGCAGCATAAAGGCTGCTGAACACGCCTCCCCCATGGCACCTGGTTGGACGGCCACCGGGGGGGGGCGTGAGTGCCAGCCAGGTGAGCTGGAGGCAGGGGACAACGCCCCCTGCTAGGAGCGGTGTTCGGGCTCCCGCCCACAACCACTCCCCTCTCTTTCAGGGAGGAGAGTCTTTCTGGAACTCACCATGACTGCTTTCCTTGTTCTCTTATAATAGCAACGGCACCCAAGTGAGAGGTGTCGGAACTGAGTTCCGGTGAGTTCCTGCTTAAGTAGGCACAAAACACATTTCTTGACTTGAGAAGGCACAGTTTTATGTATTATAGTTTCTAGCTGCTTGGACAGAACCTATGATGGATCTGGATGGGAACACTCATTTTTTAAAAAATGTTTCCAAACAGAATCTTGCCATAAATTCTATACTGTAACTTATCATGGGGTTATGTAAGAGAGACGTGATGATGACACAGGAAGATAAGATATGTTTGCTAGATTCTTAACATACACGCACACAGTTATTTTATAAAACTTTCCAAGTTGAGAAATGCAAATTTTTTAAAAAAATATATTAAAAGTTCCAGTCACCATTTGTTGCTTTCAAACTGTAATTTAGTATCCTAGATCTATTGTTTCCTGTCCCTTGTCCATCAAAGAGGGTTAATAGTAGAATCTTTATCTAGAAAAATTGTCATACTAAGTCTTTCAGATATGATTTGTCTACACCCAAATTTATTGCAGACCAGTGCCAAGTCCACTTTGGTTGAGCCTTCAGATAGATGTATCACACCAGCAATGCTGAAGCCCTCTTGGAATTGCTTCATCGATCCAAGTTGCATTTCTGCATGAGTGAGAACGGGGGGGGGGGGGTGTGCATTCCTCCAATGAGTTTAGAAAAATGAACAAACTCTTTCACAAAGGACTCCCTCACATACACCACTGAGATAGCTGAAGAAAACCCTTCTTTAAAAACTAGAAGACAAACCTTTTGCTGTAGAACAACACGTATTGCATAAACATGGAGGTGTATTTTAATTTAATGGCAGCTGAACAAGGAGGAGATCAGATTAAAAGGCAGAGTGAGCTCTGCAAAACAACACCATACATGTTTGGGCTACAGTAAGTAGACATGCTGGTCCAGAAGGTTAATCAGATCTAGATAACAAAGAGAACTTGCTCCCTAAACATTGCTAAGCAAGACTGACAACTGTTGTCATCACTACTGATGAACATCAGTAGGTCTTACAGAAAAAGATAACATATATGTACCAGTTACAGATAGGTAGCCGTGTTGGTCTGCCATAGTCAAAACAAAATAAACAAATTCCTTCCAGTAGCACCTTAAAGACCAACTAAGTTAGTTCTAGGTATGAGCTTTCGTGTGCATGCACACTTATCTGAAGAAGTGTGCATGCACACGAAAGCTCATACCTAGAACTAACTTAGTTGGTCTTTAAGGTGCTACTGGAAGGAATTTTTTTATATATGTACCAGAAACTATTTGAAGTGAAGGATGAGGACCAAATTTACCCCAAATTAGTTCTCTGCCTACCCTCCATCCCCTACAGTTAGTCTAAAATAAAATATTTAATGCCAAACTTATTTTAGACAGAAACACATAAAACAGTTTCCAACACAAGCAGAAAATATTTAAATAAGCATTTGTCCTAACATGGTGCAGCTGCACAATGATGACTATGCATCATTCTGTCTCTATTCCTTATTCATGCTGCTAGATAAGTATCTGAAAATCTACAAAAAGTGCAGATCTGCCATCCTGGAGCTAAACTAAAAAACAACTGCAAAAGAAACAAGATCTAAAAAGCTATGAAGCTAGTTCTGTGAGCCCAGGGGGACTTTAGACTTGTTTTTCTCTAATAGCAGCCACCCCCGCCATCACCATGCCACATGGCAAACTGTATTTTGAAGCTGATAAGAGTTTCAAAAGTAGTTTGTGGTAAGTCACAAGGCTCAGTTTTTCAGACTTTTTTAAAAAAATGCATAGGGCAACAGGAGCCCAAGTGGTCCTTTGCATCAGGATACCTTCACCTAGGAGAGAAAGAAGCTGAACATTTCCCCAGAATCTACACCAATAAGGGCCTCTCTGCTCCACTCTTGGTATGAAATAACCAGCCATTTCTAATTTTCACTCCATCTTCCCTCAATATGGCATTTCTATTTGAATGTATATGGTATTCAAACCACATTTTGTAGACCTGTGGAAGTAGGTGTCCCTGCCACTATCCCATACTGTGAGGACACAATAAAATAAATTTAAGTAACAAAATGGATATTTCATAAATGAGTAACACAACATATATGGGTTTAACAAATAATGAAATGAAACCAGGTTTTGATAATTAACAATGACTTAGCATCCCTGTTAAAAGGCACAAGAGACTTGCTGCAAGGAGGTGGGATACAGGGCTCTCAATCTGTCAGTGTAATGGAGAAAGGCTAATAAATATATTGGAGTCATGTTGACTAATCATGCAGAAAGGTAGGAGACATACACCAACAAGCTTCAGTTGATATCATCATGCAAATCAAAGAAGCCTCTGGAGATTGCTAGTTTTATTTTTCTCTCCCAGGTGGACAATTCAGTTCCACCAGGGCCACCAACTTGGAGAGACAAAAAAACACTTTACTTGGCACTGAACACAGAAGACAGAGAATGATGACAAACACTTACCGTAATGTGCAAAGCCAGAAGAGCAGAAGGAGCAGACACCATCCCATTAATGGAAGCACAGTAAAAAGCTTGAAACAGAACTACCATCAACATTGGCAACTCATGATTAGAACACAGAGTCTCAAGAGCTGGAAGGGTTCATAAACGCAATCAGGCTCCATCATTTTTAAATGCAAAACAATGTGTTCCTTCGGTAAATTCAAACAGTATTATCTATTTCCTTTCCAGCTGAAGTGACCTCCCCCACAGGCTTTGCACTTCAACTACAATTCACTATCGGGCAAAAAATAAATTAAAAATGGTACCAATATGTGAAAACCTGAGGCAATCACAGTGATTTGCTCCAGGTGTGGGTGTGTGGAATACATGCACTTAAGGTACAGAACAAGTTATGTAAAAAAAAAAAACCAACAAAACCCCTATGTTTATTTTATGAAAAGATAAATAAAATAATAACAAAAACACAGTGGAAGTCAAGCTTCAACAGCAAGGGAAACGGCACACAAGAAACATGGTACCTTGACCTCCATATAAAACAAAGTGTACTGTACTATTTCCTCATCTGTTTACTAGCATAAAAAATAAGCATAAGAAGCAGGCCAGTCAAATCAACCACAGTTAAAGCCCTGCCATTCACACAGCCAAAAACATTTCTCAACAAGTCCCAGAGATTCACACCCTGGATTCTGTACGCTTGTGCCAATGTCTCTGCAATGCTGACATCACATCACTCCATAGCACAGCTATTGACCTGCTTAGGACAATCACAACAACTTAAGGTTTGAAATCGGCAAGTCTCAGAACCCTGGTCAGGAACTCATTTGTCTGGAGGGCCATGTTGAAAAAAGAAGTAAGGGTCAAAGGCCCTTTTTCATTTCTCGGTTCCTGCAGTGGCTTGTTAGTTAAATCTGTGTTCCTGCTGCTGTCCCTTTTTCTAAATCTCGTGCACTCCTAGATTGGTGATACTTCTTCAGGTTTGACTCAGGAGCTTTCGGTTGCTGATCCATATCAGCCATCTGCACCAATGCAGGCAGTTCTATTAGGCTGAGAGAGAAGGCAATGAACGTTTGGCTAGAGATCAGGGCAAATGCGCTGATCTCTGAGGCCCTGCTTCCAAACTAATGATTGTAAAACAACTTGTGAAGAATTCACGCAACTGATTTGTGTGTGATCAAGTCACCACACATGGATTTTTCGGGAGATTTTGGCACACTGGATAAGCACCATGCTCTGTCACCAAATATAATTTTGTAAGGCATTTGAAAATTGGGTTGTGATGAGTCACTATCTCAACACATGCCAAAATATTCACAAGTCTGCTTCACCAAACTAACATTTCCAGGAAACAGTAGGATTTAGACATGGAAATACAGAAATGAAGCCAGTTACTGGGAGGGTTTGCACTAAACCCCACCTCCAACCTGCTCTAACAACTTTCTCCTGAGTAACCACTGGGAGAAGCCAGTTTTATTGCAGATTTTTATAGAAGTTTCTTCTGAAGCTGTGTGTGTGACAGTCGAACACTGCTCCTCTTTGCTTTTATTCTTCACAAGCTAACAGGTACCTAACTGAAAGTCTGGTTGCTATTTGTAGGTATAATAGGGGAAGCCAATTCTCACATGGCTCCCAGATCTTATAGGTATACATGATTCAAAAGGAAATAACTAAAACAGGAACCTTAGCCCAAAGCTTTTCAAGTCCCTGAGGCCTGTTAGTTATTGTCATTCGGCAATTTATTGTTTGGCATTTATAATGAAGGGGGTGGGTTACAAATATTATGTATTCTTGTGCACTTACTTACATTCTAAAATGCCCTGTGAGTTGTGCAAAGGACGGCATATAAATTATAGCTAAATAAACAAATGTTGTCCATGACACAGGGGTGGGTCTCAAACCGTAGTCTTCAACAGCTAGTCTCCAGCAATTTACCACATGTGCCACGTAGAACAGGGACTACAGTTCCAGCCTGAAAGGACTCCTCCCATCTCTCCTAGCTTCATACTGTCAGTTAACTCCCTAAGCCAGTTGGCACACATCAGTTCCTGTAAAACCTTTGTTGCCAAGCCAGGTCATTAGTCTGAACAACTCGTTGCTAAATTGTTATGCCTTGCCTTCCTTCCTGACCAGTAGCTTAGTTTTGACTACACCTTCTGCCTCTGGCACTTTTGTGCTCACTGCTTGTAAAAGAACCAGGTTTTTCCCCACCTGTGGCTGTCCTGATCATCTTCTTTGACGATCACTCACAGCTGAGTAAGATTGTCTTCCATGAACGCAGTCTTAACACTGAGTCCGTAAGTGACTGTGGAGGCCTCTTTAATGGAAGTGGGGTGGGGGGATCTACATGCATTTTCTATGGACTTTAAAAAACTGCCTGCATGGATCCAACAACAAAACATAAAATAAATAAAATTTAACATGCAAAATTTGGGGAACAATGTTTCTTATCAGTTTGGAGGCATGGCTCCATCATCTGCATTAAAACTTAATACAGTGGTACCTCAGGTTACATACGCTTCAGGTTACACATGCTAACCCAGAAATATTGTCTCGGGTTAAGAACTTTGCTTCAGGATGAGAAGAGAAATCATGCTCCGGCGGCACAGCAGCAGCAGGAGGCCCCATTTAGCTAAATTGGTGCTTCAGGTTAAGAACAGTTTCAGGTTAAGAACGGACATCCAGAACGAATTAAGTACTTAACCTGAGGTACCACTGTAATGATGAGCATGTAAAACCTTTTTTCAAAATTACTACCATGTTTATCAGGAGGATTGTAAGTTTAAATGCTGCTAATTTCAGTTTAAACAAAATACAAATAAGGGAAATGCTTTAAATATGCACTAAAATTTCCATGCTTAAGAAACAACAGCAAAAAACAGTATGTGTATTTTTATATATATATATAAAAGCACAACATCCACAACTTCAGGAACATTCTCCAAAGCAGAAAAGCAAACCTTCAAAGTCTCTAGAAGCAAATCAATACCCTCCATGAAATGGCAATGAACTCTCATCTTTACCAAGTAAACAAACAAATGATAAAAAATCCCTTTATACTCTCCTAAACTCTGCCAAAACTTACAAAACAGAGGCAGAAAGTGTACTTTAGTTTTCTTTCGATGGCCAAGAATTTCTATAACAAGTCATCCTTGGACACAGTTCCAAGAAAGTAATTTGGGAGCATGTCTGGCCGCTTTCAGATAATTTTGATTCGGCACATTCCATAAACAGAAGGCATGAGGAAACATGAAAACTTCACAATGCTGACAACATCAGTGAGTACTTTCAACTCTAAACTCACGCTTTGTCCTTCTAAATATCTCTGAGTTGAGGGCGAACCCCCTTTCCTTTGTTGTCTTAATGGCGCATCACCTACGTGATCACCTCAACATAGGAAGCTAGCCTGGCCTATACAGTGGTACCTCTAGTTACAAACTTAATTCATTCCGGAGGTCCGTTCTTAACCTGAAACTGTTCTTAACCTGAGGTGTGCTTTCGCTAATGGGGCCTCTTGCTGCCGCTGCACCGCAGGCACACCATTTACATTCTCATCCTGGGGCAAAGTTCTCAACTCGAGGTAACTCTTCCAGGTTAGCAGAGTTTGTAACCTGAGGCATTTGTAACCTGAGGCGTTTGTAACTCGAGGTATTGTAACTCGAGGTAATACCACTGTATTTTAACAGTTGCAGGATACAGCCTACTTCCTCTCCGTCAAACTCTTAACAATATAAAGAATTGAAGAGCAGCCCAGGGATCAAGGAACTCTGTGGGCAGAGCTTACATGACCATAAATAAGCTTTTAAGTGAATTGTACTGGTGAATCCACAATTCTGGTGCAGTTTCCATCTTCACATGTTCAGGCAACTACTGACTGTAACAGCAACAACACTCCATAACATCCAGGCCAAACCCCCTTATTTAGACTAAATAATCCGGTTTCAACACACGTTATATGCTCCATTTTTCAACAAATATAGGTAAGTGTCCATTACGTTAAATTAAACCAACTATCATCACCACCACCACTATTCTGGGCACTGACCTTCTAAATTTGCTGTAACCACAACTGTTAAGTGGCAATCAATTCATTGTTCCATAGCTGCTTTCCTGAAATGAACATTTGATCAATGCAATTTCAGTCTTAGGATTCTCATGAAGTTAAACATAATAGTGAAATAAAGAAAGAAATATATAGCAGTAGGAAAACATTCTAGTTTGTTTTAGCTACAATTATTTAAAAGCATATTGTCTTCCAAATGTATTACCTGACTTCTATTCTTTTCAGCAGAACACTGTCACAATAGTTACTGCATTTCCTTTACTACTAAAATCATAATATTTAGGGAGAAATGCTTGTTAGGCATAGAGGGAAAGCTACCACAACTCAAAACTGGACTTTGCTTTTCTTCCTTCTTCTAGGAATTGACTCAAGCACAAGAGAAATATTCAGTGAAAAAAGGAAGAAATGACAACTTCATCAGAAGGCAGACTTATTAGGTAATTAAGTATCATTGAATTCAGTGGAATTTACTTTCAGCTAACTACATTTAGGATTGGGCTGTAAAAACAAACTGAACAAGCTGAAAAAGTAACACTGGCAAGGTATTTATATTATTTATCAACACATCTATCCTATATTTCTTCCGTGAGAGAGGCTGAAGAGAGTTTATGCAGGAGCTTTTAGGAGGTATCCAATCTAGATGCTTAAACAGACTGCTTATGTTCAGCAGGATAGTAGCATTATGTTCCTTCAAATCATTCCTGGGATCTGCGCTGTATGTCTAAGGAACATGCTTCTTAAAACTTGTTTATTTTCATCACACTTTTAAACAGTCTCATGAACAGACTACTTAAAGCACTCATCTGAGCTCTTCCTTTTGTATGCTATGGAATAGCATTGTTCTAAATTCTTATTGTAATGTGTTATTGTTTTTGAAATAGTGTGAACAATCATCTTGAGCATTTATCAGAAAAAGCAGCAGCAATGACAAACAGTAACAATCAAGACTTCAAGTACAAATTGTATCCACAAAAAAGTAAAAATTCAACTGCCACTAACATATAGCATATATGGAGAAAACAACAGCTATTTCTCTCTGATATAAGCCATAATCTATGAAGATGGCAAACACATACTATGAAGTGTAATCAAATGATGTGTCTGAAAGCTTAATTTCATAACAGTGCACATTAAAACAGGGTCAACTTGCTAAATCGAAAACAATAAAAGAGATTATGACTGTCATTGAAGGGAGGGTGAACAGCAATTAAATATGTCCATTAATATTGGTTGAATACACCTTTTGACCAGAGGCATCCATTTAAAGAAGCAATTAGATAATTATGATGAAGACCAAGCTTCATAAAAGCATTCTGTTTCTTTTTTTAAAAAAGGTAATTGTAATGTCACACAGCTTCGCTTGTGAATAAAAAAGAAAATGAAAGACAAATAGGACAAGAATTTCCTCCATGTAAATCTTTCTTAAACCTCATTCTCTTATATACTTTGGTGTGGATATATTTTCAGTAAATAAACAGCAGCAGCAGCATCCATGATTTTAGAACGCCAGTGTGGTGTAATGGTTAGGGTGTCAGACTAGGGTAAGAGAAACCACAGTTCAAATTCTCACTCCATAATGAATTTCACTGGGTGACCAGGGCCTGTCTCTCAGCCTAAACTACATCACACGGTTGTTGTGATGATAGCCAAGCAATTCTGAACACAGCATACATTTATTTCTATTTTATCTAGAAAACATATTTAAATCACCATACTAAACAAAAACTGTTCCATGTTCCCCATCTAGTTCATTCACTCCTGCTAAAACCTGCACTAGTAAGTCTAGTCTGGTCTTTTAAATCTGCCTATAGAATAAGGTAAGGTAAAAAAAGATAAAGGACCCCTGAACAGTTAAGTCCAGTCAAAGGCAACCATGGGGTTGCGGCACTCATCTCACTTTCAGGCTGAGGGAGCTGACGTTTGTCCACAGATAGTTTTCCGGGTCATGTGGCCAACATGACTAAACCGCTTCTGGAGCAATGGGACACTGTGACAAGCCAGAGTGCATGGAAACGCCATTTACCTTCCTGCCGCAGTGATACCTATTTATCTACTTGCATTGGCATGCTTTCAAACTGCTAGACTGGCAGGAGCTGGGACAGAGCAACGGGAGCTCACTCCATCACAGGGATTCGAACCGCCGACCTTCTGATCGGCAAGCCCAAGAGGCTCAGTGGTTTAGACGACAGTGCCACCTATAGAATATATCAACTCGGTTGCAAGACTGAGGTCAAAATGAATGTTTCCACAAGCAAGCAATGAGATGACTCAACAGCTTCATGCACTTTGGAACCCTGCAAGCAACCAGACAGACCAGTAGTATCCTGATGCAAATGCACCAGCAGATAAAAAGTGAAATGTGCCATACTTTATTTTACAATATTTAAACATGCCCATCCTCTCAAAGTGAGCAACTATTAGCGTCTCATGACAAATATTTATTCAGTAATTTTGACTGCTATTGAAGAAATATTTTTCAATTTAAAGGTTATACCTAACAAAGGATTGAAACAGTTCTAACTAGTTTCTTTAGCTTGAATCATAGTGCATCTCAATATATCTTTATGTTTCAGTAGAGCTGAATCTAATCCAAACAACATTTTAAAATTATTCAATTATTCTCTCCAATTACATGATAGTAAGGATGGCAAAGGATGATGAAAAAGGGGGAGGGGGAAGGGTACAAATGGCTTTTAGGGGTCATTAAGCTTTTCAAAGTCTTAAAGCTCTTTTAAAGCTCCGGCGCATCAAACCTACTAATTAAGTAACAGTGCTAACTCTTAAAAAACATGCTCGCAATCAGCCAACTCTAAACTGTAATGTTTGCTTTTCTGCAATTATGTACAAGTAAGAGACACTTTTTCAACTATATTGATTTTTCCTATTAGTCCCTGGCTTTTCCAATATCCCGCCCCCTGCAAAACAAAACAAAAAAATCTCTTTAAAAGCGAGAATATCATTCTCCCCCACAGAGTGTACAAGCTAACTTCAGCAGACACGACCTTTAGAAAGCACTAATAATGTTCACCCTGTGCTTGGAGGCACTTTGACACATTAGCACTTGGAAAGATCTCCAGGCAGTAGTTTATCAGCAGGGCCCATCCAGGCATGATGAGCACTTTCACAGTGCATTAGCATATATCTAGAGAAAGAATGCTCTGGTCTGAAAGGGCTTTTTATTGTTGGAGCGACCTTAAAGTAAAAAGGGAAAGAGTCCCACTCAAGTTCTCCCTAATATCCAGAAGTGTTTGCCGTGTGACCCACAACTCCATTTATTTATTTGTTATCAGATGCTTCATGCTGTGAGCCTCTAGACCAGGGGTAGGCAATCAAAGGCCTGGGGGCCGGATGCAGCCCAATTGCCTTCTCAATCTGGCCCGTGGCTGGTCCAGGAATCAGCGTGTTTTTACATGGGTATAATGTGTCCTTTTATTTAAAATGCATCTCTGGGTTATTTGTGGGGCCTGCCTGGTGTTTTTACATGAGTAGAATGTGTCCTTTTATTTAAAATGCATCTCTGGGTTATTTATGGGGCATAGGAATTTGTCCATCCCCCCCCCCCCAAAAAAATATAGTCCTGCCCACCACATGGTCTGAGGGATGGTGGACCAGCCCACGGCTGAAAAAGGCTGGTGACCCCTGCTCTAGACCCAGTACTGTTAAAGAGCACAGGATCTTGAAAGATTTACAGAAGGTATCAGAAGGTTTATTTTATGTTTAGACCCCTCAGTAGGGATGGGCAGTATCTGGTTTTCAACATCACAATATAGCACCAGTTAAATATCATGATATATCACTATATATATCTGCGGTGGCAGAGGGCCTTGCTGGGTATTCAATGATATGGTGGTTTATTACACAGCCCTACCCCTCAGTCAACCTTGTCAACCTGCCAACCTAGTAGTTCAAAAGCATTCAGTGCAAGTAAATAAATAGGTACCGCTCCGGCGGGAAGGTAACCGGCATTTCCGTGCGCTGCTTTGGTTCGCCAGAAGTGGCTTAGTCATGCTGGCCACACAAACCGGAAGCTGTACACCAGCTCCCTCTGTCAATAAAGTGAGATGAGCGCCGCAACCCAAGAGTCGTCCACAACTGGACCTAACGGTCAGGGGTCCCTTTACCTTTACCCTCAGTCATCAAAACTGAGTTCAAATGGTATGCTACATTTCTAGGATTCCATGTTAAACAGCAGTGCTAAAACCACACAACACAGAGGCCAAAGAGCAGCTGACAGTACAGGTGTTTATGTGTTTTACTTTATACTTGATTTTAAAAACCAGTCAGGGGCTGGAACCCTCTCCAAGGCAAAGTACAGACTGCAGGTACTCCTGTATATAGCGTACGTATTGTATGTTTCTCTGCACAACCAACTGCAGTGCTCTAAAGAGTAGACTCAATCCTGAGATGGTAGACAGGGTTGCAAACTAACCTGCTCCCCCTTCTCTCTAGGCCCTCTATTGTGCCCCATTTTTCCATGCATCTTGAAGATGGACCATCTGTCTGCAGCTGCCACAGTGAAGATTCCAGGTAATCATAGCTCAGTGGTAGACCACATTCAGATGGTCCCGGCTTCAATTGCTGGCAGCTCTAGATAAAAAAAACCCAAGAAATAGGTGGTGTGAAATAACTTTACCTAGAGAGCAGCTGACAGTCAGAGTAGAGAATACTGCACTTACATGTACTAATAGTCTGACCTGGAGAATGGCAGCTTCCTATGTGATGAGTTGGATTAATTCAGCTTATAACACTTTATCCTTCCTTAACACACATGGTACTTAGATCAGAAAAAGTGCTAGAGTTTCTCTACATTCATAAGCAAAGGTTATATGAATTTGAAGTCACAACTGACAGAAAACAAAGCAATGATGGATGATTCAAAGAGAGATTATCAAAATGGCTGAACAATAAGAACATTTCCAGAATCTCCTGATGTCTTCATTCAGCAAGGCCTACAGGATATTATCAAAGTCCTATTAAATATTATATAAACTCACACTGATTCACTTCCCAAACAGAACTGAGTCACAAAGTTGATGATCTCCCTAGTGTAAACTCGGCTAACTTCAATGAAACAACCCCAGGGAGTACAAGTGCAACAGATTCTCACCCACACTGCTTCACATCAAGGTAACTTGCAATTTAAATTTACTACCTACAGCTAAGCCAAAATAAAGAATTTGCTGTGATTCAAACCTACTGGCATTTACAAGTATACAGACATGTGCAGTGACAGTGCTGTGCTAGAAAGAACTTCAGAAAACCTTTCCTAATTATCTAGAAAGCAGTGCGAAAGAGGTGGAGGTTGGAATGGTGAGACATATGCACATGCTTTTAAGACACGTTCATCATTTCAATCAAAGAATAACCTCTCTCCTTCGTATCTTAAGACTCTAAAAGGCAAAAGGGTGAGACACTTTATGACACATCAGTAAGAATCATATATCCTCTTACATAAGATATCAACAAAGGGGATACAGGTCACTGATCCAAAAAATTGAATGCATCTCATGTACAAACCACACTGTCAGCCCAGGCTAACAGGCATCCTGTGGAAAGGACACAAGCAAAAACAACTGTAAATTCAACTTGCAAAAAAAGAGAGACTTTAAACAAAAAGAAGAAGCTTCACTTCAAAAGGACCAGGTGAAATCTATGTGCCAGGGATTATGAGATTTAACTAGCGTGAAGGCCTTTATAGGCACACTATTGCAGGGCTGAGAATCTGTGACCTCTTGATGCTGCTGCACTCCCATTTACCTTATTCAGGCATGCCCAATGGTCAAGTATGATAGAATTTGGGGTCCAACTCCCTTTGGAAGGCCACAGGTCAGCCACTCCCACTCTGTTGCCTTGACCACTCCACAAGGAAGGGGGTTTTGGTTCAGAGAATAAGGGTGAGGTGCTGGGAGAGTGTTGCCCCAATTAGTGTCCGGCCTCAGTCAAAGAGTTGAATGTGGCTACTCTGTTCAAGTAGTGCGTACGTTTCTGAGACCCCTTTTCTAAACAATCATCCTTGGGACATTCTTTTCCACAGAGGGAAATAATGTCTTCTGAGCTGTTTTAGCTGGTCATTGATGAAACAGCCCCATTCTTAAATACATAGCTTGGAAATAATGCCCCCACTCTTTAAAATGTTGATATTGTGGAACAAGTCCTGCTGTGTTCTACTCAGACTCACTCCCAACTAATTGCAAAGGACTGCAACCTAAAAGACATTAACTATTCCTACAACGATACTGTCATATAAAATAACAAATTAAGTGATTTCATAAGAGCTCAGTGCAATATAGTAATGTCAAACTATGCATCTGATGGTTCTCAACTCACTGCTATAAGACAACACAAGGATCTTCAAGGATTTTGAAGGGTAAAAACAAGAATATTTGATTTATTTTATGTAGCCTTAATAAAGGATGGTCTGTGTTTTGGAACATAGGTAGTCAAAGTGACAGCAGCTGGAATGCTAGCAGAGACTAGCAGCAGAGATGGAAATATCTGTCGATCTGGCTTTCTCAGTTTCTCATTTTTTTCCATCTTAAATCAGCTCTCCACATTTTGCTGCATTCTGCTTTTTTAAAAATCCTCATGAAAATTCATCAGCATTTTAGTGTGATTTTTTCTTAATAAACACATTTTAAATGCAGTTTGGACTAATGTTCACATTTTTTTTGCATACAGTTTTATCCAGTATAATGCATGTATGCATTTTTTACCCATACCTCCATTTCTTTGCACAATATCCCCTAATATATGCATTTTTATAAACTATTGTTTGGATAAAGGAATTGCAAAATTGCAGAAAAGTGAAAAATTCAAAGGATAGCTATGTTTTGGTTTTCATGCTGTTTTGGAAGTTGTGAGTTTGATAGATTTGGCTTTAAATGCACACCAAACAAAATTTCTCCTCCATTCCTAGCCAGCAGGAAAAGGATACAAGTTGGTTAGGCAGGCCTTGGGACAGATCCACATGAAAGTCTTAAAAAATCAATCAAACTTAAAAAATCCATTCAAAGGGGTAGGCTAGGCAAATTGAAAGACCTTCATTATTCAAACCTTGTGTCAAAACTCATGCTGTTTGACATCAGTGCTTGACTTCCATGGCCATTCCCTTCAATGTGTCATTGGCAAAACAACACTCCCTTCAAATATTTCTTACTTCTAGCTATCCTTATGTTTTTGCCATTGTAATGTTAAAATCAAAAGTTCCTGTCAAAACAAAATGCAGCACTTCAAACTGTGCTGGGCCAAAATGACATTTCTGGTTATCAGATATGAAATCAACAGCTCATAATGTAAAAGTTACAATTCCATTGAATTCTTTTACAAGAAACTGAAGAAACTGCAGCAACTTTGCCTGTTTGAAGAAAACTCAAAACTATAAAGAGAAATAGAACAGTCTGAAAGCCAATACCTGATCCAGGAAAAGGAGGAAAAAATTAAAAGGTGCATTACAAAATAATATGCTAAGCAGAAACATATGACAGAATTGCTCGTTCATGCTTGCTTTCCTTATATGTGGCATTATCAGACTCTGCAACAGTTGAAAGATTTTTGGACAGTGAGGAAAGTCATTCTTAATGCTACTACACAATTCTAAAAAAGAAGGTTTTTGAGAAGATAAATGGGAGAAGAGGGATGCCTTTGCATGTGCATGTTTCGTTGCTATTAACCTCCATGTTTTCCATGGAGCGACATACAATTCCAACCTATATGAGTTACAATGAACTAATGAAAACATATTTAAACATATTTTTGGGCAGCGGGTGTTGGATGATCACTGCTTTTCTTTGCAAAGTCCAGTAATATAACAATTCAACTCCTGACTTCCTTTTGCCAGATCTTGGTGGTTGTTATGATTTATATGGTACACTCCTACCAAATGGTGCACAGATGGGTTGCTAATCCAGATCATGGAGAGCCCTGCACCAGCTAAGTTTCAGGAACGGAATGCTATCACAGACCTTTACTCAATTCTCTGGACCAAATTTTCCCATTTTGCTGACAGGAAATTGACTGTAAGGGATAGTTGCTTGTTCAAAGCTTGTCCAAAGTTTCCCATTAAGGATTCAAAATACAAGTCTCTTAGGTTCAAAAACTGTCCACTAATCTCTGCCCATTGGATCTTAGTGTATTTTGAAGATCTGTTGATCCAATTACAACTGATGCAGGGTGGGGCAGGATACCTCTAAACAAAGGCATATTAATTCTCTATTAAGTTTTTCTCTAGTGCAAAAAGGAAACAAAAAAGAATTTAAAGCTTAAGATGGGGGGAAAACAAGTACCGTACCTAAATAATAAGCATTTTTAGAATACAAACAATGGTACATTCCAACACTCAAGACAGAAGGAAACCCTTGCCACATTGCACCTCTGACTGATGAACTCTATCATCTGGTTCACAAGAGCCTCACTAAGTGTTTGGCCTCTTTACAACTTTAAATTGTTGCAGGATATGTTTGTGTATGCAAACACAGGAAATAGAGGGCTTCTCTCAGACAAAATATGTACATATCCTGTAGTTTTTTCTCTTTGTTGGTGATCCTGGAAGAGCAAGTATTGACAACAACACAATATAAGAAGTTACAGGCTTATTTCATTTCTAATTCATGGAGATAAAATTTCTGTTGATAGTGATTGAATCAGTGATTAAAAAAATAAAATAAAATAAAAAGATTATAATATATAAATATGATATGAACCTTATACACATATGATGGGAGCCTTATACTTACAGCCAGTGTTTTTTTTCTGAAATAAATATTCAGGGGTACTCTCATTTTCCTACTGAAAAACTGCCCCTCAATGAGGCCAAACTTAGATTCACAAAATGTTTCGGGGTATGCATCCCCCTGCATCCCCCCAGAAAAAAGCACTGCTTACAGCACCATAAAATACATTATCCCTCATCCTCCATCCACAACTCTTAAGAATTCTACATACTAATTTTTATAGGGGCAGAATACTGGGGAAATTACAATATTAGTAAATCGGTGCATTATATATACCAGAAAGAAAGTAAGGAGAAATTCCATTGGGAAAGCTTCTTGGTTAAATGCTCCTCAGTTCTGCCATTCCTCAGAGGTCAGGGTGATTAGAAGAGATTATTTTTTTCTTCACTGCAACAGGTTTTAGTGGCCTGTGAAGGTGCTACTATAAATTAATTGTCCCTTTTGTACCCACTTCCCAGAAAGGGAGGCTGGGTTCCTGGGCAGGGTGTGTGTTTGTGTATTGGTAGCAATTCTTCCACTCCGGCCTATCACAACGCACTGCATCCCAGCATAGATGCACCTTGGCACCATTTTGAAAGAGGCAGTCATCTCCCTGTGTTACCAATGACAACTATATTTGTAGAGACATGAGTATATAGCGCTTCCCAGTTTACCCAGGGAAGAAATAAGGAAATAGTGTGCTTGTTAAGTTCTAATTCCAGATGTCTTTTTGCTTTACAAAACGGAAACACTTAGGCTCCAATTCGAAGTAGGAGAGAGACTTCTTAACCCCTTGAAAATTCACATTCCCTGTTGCTTTTACTGCCACTGTACAAAAGGTACAAATAACAGAGATGTGTACCCCCCCTCTAATTTTCAGTAATCGCCACAGGTACAGTGAAAAGGGTTGCCATATTTCAAAAAGTAAAAATCCAGAGCTTTTTTTGCAAAATCTCCCCCCCCCCAAAAAAAGAGAGAGATTGTGAGCTATTTTTAATAAAACTTGTGAAAATCTACACTGCCAACATGGGCCCGGACAGTTTACAAGGGCTGAATACCAGCTATGTCGAGGAAATTCCGAACGTATGGCTACCTTAGCAGTGAATGTTAGTTTCCTCTGGATTCACCAGAGTTATTTATCCATGCCATAACCCCAAGTTTCCCATAGCAGCACCTTAACAGCTGCTGCCAAACTTGGCTTTGCACAGGTTACAAATTGTCATTGCATGGCCAGCTCCTGCAATGGTACCTCCCACTAGCTCCCACCCTCTGGTCATCCATGCACTGAAGCTTGCTGGAGGCACATATGCCAATGTTGACTTCATGCATTGTTGACTCTGAGTGCCATGTGCCCCAGCCAGTATGTCCAATGGCTGGGGTTGATAGTTCAACAACATCTTCAGAACATTGTGCTGGCTACTTCTGTCATAGGCTCTCTCAGGAGTCAGCTATACAGCTGCAAATAAAAAGTTTTAAGTGTGGTTTAAGTGCAATATACAATGTGACACTAGATGGTGATGGTGAGCCTTATGGAAAATTCAATGTATTTTTTAAAACTTTTTTTAGAAAAAGCATTTTCAAAGCTGTTTTATATGTGTGTCTGGATTCCACCTCAGTCACTGGTCAGGACTCCAAATAACAGGGTGAGCCTATGTGTGTGCGGCAGGCTTCCCTTTGCAGATGTTTCCCAAACCCATGGATGGTGGGGCAGGGGGACTGCTGAGGGAGTCCCGGGCAGGTGTCCCAGGTCTCCCACTCCACATGACTGCAAATATGTGGAGGAGTGTGACCATTCATATCCAGTTAAAATGTAGGCTGGGTGTTAAAGGGGAGAATTTTCCCCACTAGCTAATATCAAAACAGACACCTAGATATTTTATTCCTACTCAAATACTTTACTTTTCCCCTGGTTTTATTGCTAGAAATTATGAACTGGCATTCCCCCCCACCCCCCACTGGCATTTTTGTGGAGAAATACATAGAACATGAAACAGCTGTGGTGCGCTTAGCTGCACCAGAGCTCTTTCAGTCACCGAGCAAAGAGAAAATACTTGGGGTTAATAGAAACTCTACTGGGCTAAGTAAAAAATAAATAAATAAAATAAAAATCACCTCTGTGAAGGCAGATTTATTAACTGGAACATCTGTCTAGAGAGACAAAAATAGGAAGCTAAAGCTAGAAACAGATAAGAAAAGTGCAAGATCCTTTAATGAAACAAGAGTCTTTGCTCCTTAATCACCTTCTCCCCCAACACCATATCAGTCGTTCCTGCTCTAGGTGATAGCACATCCTTCTTTGAAATGAAGTATCATTAAGCTCCAGTCTATCAAGCTGCAGCTTTGCTCCAAAGAGCACCCTACTTAAAATCAACAATTGCAATGGAAATACCAGGTCTGTTGAACTTTTGCTGGGAAAGCGATTAATCTCACAGTGACATTTTGGAGGTCTTGACAAAGCCACATTTCCAAACAAGATAAACCCCGTCTCCCAACACTCTGTATTGGAATAAGGAACCAAGCACAGTGCTTGAGACAGCAGGGAATTACCAATGGCATGCTAATTACCAGCCTGGTCCAGAAATAGCTGGATGCCACAGCCTTGTTTTGGCATGCATTGCTTTCTGCAGTGCCATATTGAATGCCCCTGAAAAGCAAAAATACTGGAACCACTGGGTTGAAGGGTTCAACGTCAACAGAATTGTGTATCCATTCACTTGTAGTGGTTAGAAGGTTGGACAAGGACTTGGGAGGCCAGGATTCAAATCCCTATTTAGCCATGAAGTTCACTGGGTAGCCTTGAGCCAGTCACTGTTTCTCAGCCTAGCCTAACTCACAGGGTTGTTGTGAGGATAAAATGGGGAAGGGATAACCATGTTTCCACCTTGAGCTCCTTGTAGTAAAGCTGGGATATAAATGTAATAATAATAATAATTAACCATGATGAATGATGATGGCAGTTGTAGACCAAAAGATTTATGTAATTCATCTACAGTGGTACCTCAGGTTAAGTACTTAATTCGTTCCGGAGGTCCGTTCTTAACCTGAAACTGTTCTTAACCTGAAGCACTATTTCTGGGTTAGCGGAGTCTGTAACCTGAAGCATCTGTAACCTGAAGCGTATATAACCTGAGGTACCACTGTAATTAATTTCACAAATTACATTATGTTGTCATGTTATTCCACCCCATTTGTTTTTATGCAGAGGAAATACAACACAAATGGAGGGAAATGTAATCAATTTTGTATCACTTGCAGACTGAAAGAAGCAGCGACAGCAAATATGAGCAGATTGATTTTTGTTTGTGAGATGGGATGAACAAGTGAACACCAACAATTTCTGCTCCTTTTTCTGTTTTCATCGGCATTCTCCAGCATCTTTAGGTGGTCAGCTTCAGAGATTCCAAAACGGTTCTTATTTCTGCTAAGAGATCTTTTAGGGTTTATTCATACTTACTTTTCCTCTGCTCTTTCCAGGCACGGTCTGCACTTTAAAGCTTCATGTCTGAATGCCCCCGCCCCCCGCTCCAGAGCTTTCCCTATGAAAACCCACTCTCTAAAGCTCAACAGGAGCAATGGCAATCTGCGAAAAACCCAAATTGACGTAAGCTCTGATTACAGGTAGGTAGCCATGTTGGACTGCCATACTCGAAACAAAATTTAAAAATTCCTTCCAGTAGCACCTTAGAGACTAACTAAGTTTGATATTGGTATGAGCTTTCGTGTGCATGCACACTTCTTCAGATATACTGAAACAGAAGTCACCAGACCCTTATATATAGTGAGAGGGTGGGGAGGGGTATTACTCAGAAGGGTGGTGGGAATGGGTGATTGCCTGATAGGTGTGGTAAACCTGTTGACGACTGTTAACGACTGCAATTGGTCTTACAGGAAAAAGCAAGGGGTGAGATGGCTAAAAATAGCATTATCACGTATAATGAGATAAGAATCCAATGTCTCTATTCAGACCAGGTCTCTCCATGGTTTTAAATTTGGTAATAAGTTGCAATTCAGCAACTTCTCTTTCCAGTCTATTTCTGAAATTCCTGATGTCAGATTTATGTCCATTTATCCTTTGGCGTAGGAATCACAAGACAGAGAAACCAGTAGGTGAACACTTCAATCTCCCAGGACATTCTATACAAGATCTCAAAGTAGCTGCCATATTACAAAACTGTTGAAGTCTTCCAGGGCCATTTGAAATTGCTTGGTGGCCACCCCTTTCCTAGAATCCAGCTAATAGAAAGCAGGAAAGAGATGCGGATCAAAATCAGAATGGAACAGGTATAGAGGAATGTTCAACTATATGAATCTTGGTCTAATACAGCATGATACTTTTTATGTTCTTCCAACAATCAAAAGGTAAAAAGGTAAAAGACCCCTGGACAGTTAAGTCCAGTCAAAGGCGACTATGCGGTTGCAGCGCTCATCTCACTTTCAGGCCGAGGGAGCCGGCGTTTGTCCACGGACAGCTTTCCGGGTCATGTGGCCAACATGACTAAACCGCTTCTGGCGCAATGGGACACCGTGATGGAAACCAGAACACACGGAAACACTGTTTATCTTCCTGCCGCAGTGGTACCTATTTATCTACTTGCATTGCAATGCTTTCAAACTGCTAGGTTGGCAGGAGCTGGGACAGAGCAACGGGAGCTCACTCCATCATGGGGATTCAAACCATCAACCTTCCGACCGGCAAGCCCAAGAGGCTCAGTGGTTTAGACCACAGCACCATACAAGGTATGAGTTACATTTAAGAAAACTAATAGCACCCTTTCCCCAATATATCATATTTCTCCATAAGCTCAACCAATCTGCTTGTAAGTACAGTTTCTATTAATTTGCCCAGGATGGCAGTCAGAGTCTTGTCCAGATCCAACACAGCATATTGCATCCATGGGATGGCTTTTGGAATGATTACAAAGAACCCACACAAATGAAAACATTTTGTCCTAATGTGTTACCTGTGCAATGTGTTCAAAGACAATTCTGGGAACATGATCCCAGATACCAATTCAAGCAAGCTAGAATGTTCATATCTGAACAAGTTGCAAAAATCATAAGTGGACCATTTAGATATGCTATTGTTACATATAGAAGGATAATGAATCTACATAATGAACGTTATTCAACCCAATGAACTAAAATGAGAGGATGCAATTTGGCCAAGATCCAAAGAACCACATAACTAGTTACACTTGTCTAAAGAAGCTTTGTGATTCTGTTTTTCAAACAGCAGTTCATCCAAAGTCACACACAAACCCCTTTTGAAGAAGAAAAAAAAGGGGGGTCTTTCAAAAGCAGTTTGTGATATGGCAGAAGGATCTCATTCATTCATTCATTTGGGGTGGGGGTGGGGGGTAATGTCCAAACTCCTGACTCTTTTAATCTTAGCCAAGCTGGAAGTTCATTGTTTTAAAATAGACACAAATATATGCAGTTTATGATAAACACTATGTGTGATAGGTGAAAATTTCAAGGAAGCAGATTTTGGCTCAACGTTAGCAGAACATTTGCTTGTTGACCATAGAACAGACTGCCCTGGGTAGTAGATGGCTCTCTCTCTCTTCGCTGGATAAATTTATGCAAAGACTGGAGAGTTATCTGTCTAGGATTTCCTACATGGAGCAGGGTGGTGATGGTCAGACTACATTACCACCGAAGTACCTTCCCATTCAAAAATTCTATTATGCTAACATATGTGCAGAATTGTGGTCTGAACACCAAAATTTCCAGGAAAGTTTATTTTACATAAAATCCATCTACAGTCACTGATGGTCTTATAAAGTATGTTTTATGAATTACAGGTGTTCTTCTACAACTTTGATAAACATTAGCCATTTACTGCTGCTGTTTGGAAGCTGGAGGAAGGTCATAATGCCTACAAGAATGCTCACTATGTTATGTGTCATTAATTCAATCTGCTATAGTCCTTTATTTTGATTAAGCATGCATGTGTAAGATGGACAAAGTGACCATGTTCTTAAACAACCTCACACTCCTACAACTTTGTGTTCCTGCATTCAATACCAATTCCAGCGCCGAGGGCTTGCTGTGAGAAGCCAAGTTACAGGGAACCAGGTAGAGGGCCTTCTCGGTAGTTGCACCCACCCTGTGGAACGCCCTCCCACCAGATGTCAAAGAGAAAAAGACTTTTAGAAGACATCTGAAGGCAGCCCTGTTTAGGGAAGCTTTTAATGTTTAACAGACTATAGTATTTTAATATTTTGTTGGAAGCCGCCCAGAGTGGCTGGGGCAACCCAGCCAGATGGGCGGGAAATAAATAAATAAATAAATAAATAAATAAATAAATAAATAAATAAATACAGTGGTACCTTGGGTTACATACGCTTCAGGTTACAGACTCCCCTAACCCAGAAATAGTACCTCGGGTTAAGAACTTTGCTTCAGGATGAGAACAGAAATCAGGCGGCGGCAGCGTGGCAGCAGCAGGAGGCCCCATTAGCTAAAGTGATGCTTCAGGTTAAGAACAGTTTCAGGTTAAGAACAGACCTCCGGAACGAATTAAGTACGTAACCAGAGGTACCACTGTGGTGTTGTTGTTGTTGTTGTTGTTGTTGTTGTTGTTGTTGTTGTTGTTATTAATTCAGTTATTGAGAGATAAACAGTTTATCTTTATGGAACATTCCTTCCCACCCCCCTTTCATTGGAAGTATTGAAAAATATGAATTTTGCAGTGCAGACCTCTCACATACTATGCCTTTGGGATCTCTAATTTAGACATTTTTGAATTTTTTCTTAGTATTGCGTATTCTGTCATTATTATAACAGACATACAAACTGATCTTTGGTAGGAAATGCTTCCTTTTCCAATCTGATCTTGTTTTATTTTAATTTGTATTTGTATTCTACATTTCCAACAGGAATACTGAGCTGAAAGCAACTAGCAGCAGCAGCATTAAAAATTAACATTACAATCAATATAATTATATCAGTAAAACTATAACCATATCAGTAACAGTTTGAGCAAATAGCACAGTCAACGCATTCTGGTAAATAAAATTCACAGGTATTCCAGCAATCTGGGCACTGGCAATCCCAAAGACTGGTTACTGTAATGTACCATGTGTGAGGCTACCTTTGAGACTGGTCCAGAAGCTGCAGCTAGGGCACAGTGCAGCAGCCAGACTACCGACTGAATCTTAGTGTCAGCCTATGTCCCTTGTTGAAAGAACTGCACAGGCTCCCATTATGGTACTCGCCCAGGCTGAAGGTAAAACTGATAGTATATAAAGCTATAAACAACCTGGGAACAAGCTATTTGAGAAACTGCCTTATTCCACCTGTACCCCTTACTCACTGTAGTCTTTCGGAGATGCTCTTCTGACTGTGCCATATGTCACTGAGATCTACCTCATGGCCACCCAGAGCAGAAGTTTTAACACTATTGCACCTATTTTATGGAATTCCTTCCCTTTGGACACGTGGCAAGCATCTATGGTGCTATATGCTTTAGACACTTGTTAAAAACTTTCTTACTCATGCAGGCTTTCCCTTTAGTGTGACCCACCCATGTTGACCACACTACTGAAGGCACTTTACTGTTTTTGTGTTGTTGTTGTTGTTTGTCTTTTACTTTGTATATACAGTGGTACCTCGGGTTACATACGCTTCAGGTTACAGACTCCGCTAACCCAGAAATAGTGCTTCAGGTTAAGAACTTTGCTTCAGGATGAGAACAGAAATCATAGTCCGGCAGCACGGCAGCAGCAGGAGGCCCCATTAGCTAAAGTGGTGCTTCAGGTTAAGAACAGTTTCAGGTTAAGTATGGACCTCCAGAACGAATTAAGTACTTAACCTGAGGTACCACTGTACTTTCAAGTCTCAAAATTGTGCGAGATAACGATCTTGATAGCTTGATCGTTGAGCCGTGTACTCAGACAGCTTTACGATCCCAATCCGTCATTCGCAGCGTCCGGCACGCTTCTTTCTCAGCTGCGCAACAAAGTCTGCTGTCTCTTTGGCCACGGCTTAGCAGAGTAGCAGACAGCGGTGTAAAACAGTCTTTTTCTCCCTTGCTCCATGCAAGCATACACAGACAGCTTCGTCTATTTACAGCTTTTATTCAAACATTTGTCCATCACTGCTTGCAGCCATGTTAAAACATGTCCGTCTCTCTCAAGACACACAGAGAGAACAACAAGATACAGTCTCCTCCCAGACTCCTCCCAGCTTCTACAGCTGACGTCACATCAGAAAGTGACGCACAGCTCAGAACACTTAACCAGTTAAGTTCTGAACTCCCACACACCCCCTTGCGTTGCTTTCTGACAAGACCTGTGTAACATCTTCAGCCACACCCTGTGAGATCAATCCCTTCCCCAATGCCTTGCGCCCTACCTTGGCGCACCTGTTGGGCATCTGTGGAATCACCTCACAACTCTCAGAATCGCACTGTGCGAAACTTACCCACGTACCTGTGGCCTGGTACCTCTCAGGTGGAATACCCTTGGTTGTGCGACTGGATCGCCTAGGCACAAACTCTGGTGTTTCCTCTGGCTCACTGTCACCAGCAGGTGTGTCCTCTGCATCACAGGATTCCCCCTCTGACTTAAAGCGTCTTCGAATCCTCTCCATTACACTCACAGGAGAACTAGGCTCACTCTTGGGCTGTCCTTTTCTAACAACTTGTGGAGACGCCCCACCCTGCTCCTGACCCTGGTCAGTGACCTGGTCGTCATCAGCAGACTCAGCCTCTTCTTCCTCCTCACCAGAACTGTCCTCTGGATCAGAGAGACATTCTGAAAGAACATCACGCTGTGCAGAAATCTTTGGCCTTTCATACTGCTCAAAGAATTCAGCGTGTTTACTGACCAGCACCTTACTCTGATCACCTGACGGATAAGCAAATCTCCATGCACGAGCGTCTGGCTCATACCCACAGAAGATCATTTTCTGGACTTTGTCTCCATCTGGCCCTTGCAAAGCCTTAGGCACAGGGACAACCGCAGGAGATCCAAACTTGCGCAGAAAGTGAACCTGGGGTTTGCGGCCATTTAACAACGAGTACGGTGTGTCACCTACCAGTGAGTTGTAGACACGATTCCAGGTGAACGACACACAACGGATTCCCTCCCGCCAAAACTTTGGAGGTAACCTGGCGTCTTTCAGCATCACCTGTCCAGCCTTAACCAGAGCTTCACTTCTCAGCTCTGCCACCCCCCTCTTACTGGGTGAAGTAACTGTGTGACGTATCCCTCTTCTGTGAAAGAACTGCTGCAAAGCAGAACCAGTGTACCTAGCATTTCTGTCACTGACGATCGCTTGAACCCTGGTGGAGAATCTCTGTTCCACCCCCTCAACCCAGCACTTGATCAGCTGTGCTGCATCCTCCCTGGATTTGAGGCCGTGGGTCCAGGTGCTCTGCGAAAAATCATCCAAAAAAGTTAGCAGAAACCTGGCCCCTCCCAGACTTGGTTCCTTGACAGGACCGGCCAAATCTATGTGAACCAACTCAAAAGGTTTAGTGGCAACCCGTTCCACCTTTGGGTAACTGCACCCCCTCACCTTCGCCTGCTTGCATGTGGCGCAACTAATGGCACGTCCACAATCTCTAATTTTACACCCTCTGGTAACCTCAGGAAGTACTTGCAGTTCTTCTAGAGAACTATGATTGGTCCTCTGATGCCATGCACAAGCACATTGAACATGAGTGGGAACTGTAGCACGCTGCGCCTGTGCTCTCTCAACCTTCCCCTCACCCCCAAGAGACGTTTTAAGAATGAAAAGATCATTCTGCCCCTTCTTAACCGTGGCAAGTAACCTCCCTCCTCTGGAGATTGTGCAGACATCATTTTCAAAACAAACTTTGAACCCCTTACTTAACAAATAAGGCACAGATAACAAACAATGATCCCCCTCTGGGATAACACAAAACTGCAGCGTCTCCTGCAAAACAGAAAAATAGGCATTAGCAAACTTATCAGTCCTTTGTCCTTTTGAAACTGCCGTGCAATTCCACATCTCGACTGCAGGGGTCTCTGGAACCATGTTGCGGTTGGCTGTAGAGTCGATGACAAAGCTAAGCTTGGAATTTTCCACACAGCTGTGCTCAAACAAGGCCATGCAGGCAGTTGTTTGAAAAGACTCTTCCTGTTGTTTACCCCGACGCCCACCTGCACGTCTTCCTGCCTGGCCAGTCTTGTTGCCATGGAAACTCGCCTGGTTCCCATGAGAAGTGTCCTTGAAAACATCCTGTCTTGGCTCTGTGCTCCGGTGGGGGCAACTGCGACGCAAATGGTCTGGTGAATTACAGATGTAGCAACGACGAACAAACAAGGCCTGGACCGTGCATTCCGCTGGCCTGGCTCCGCCCTTACTCCCAGAGCTCCCGGTGCCAGCTTTGCCCTCCTTCTGGCGTCGTAATTCTTCATCCTGCAAACGTCCTGCCTGTCTTCCCATTCTCCTAAAGGGGGCCCAAGCGTACTTACGATCAGGTACAGCTTCTCTGCCTCACCCTTCCGTGGAGAAACGACAGCAGCTGCGTCTCAGCTTCCAGCTCCAGCCAGCTTTCTGTATCAGAAGCTCTCACTGTCTCTCGGAAGCAGGCAAAAACTCCCTCTGCTTCCCGGCATTAGGCTAGACTCAAGGAATGCAGCTTCCAACCTCCAGCTAGCTTCTGTGCCGACTTCAAAGCGTTCCTGGAGCTCACACCGACTGTTTTACGAGCGTTTACTGACCTTCCCATAACCTGTCAGAGATAACGATCTTGATAGCTTGATCGTTGAGCCGTGTACTCAGACAGCTTTACGATCCCAATCCGTCATTCGCAGCGTCCGGCACGCTTCTTTCTCAGCTGCGCAACAAAGTCTGCTGTCTCTTTGGCCACGGCTTAGCAGAGTAGCAGACAGCGGTGTAAAACAGTCTTTTTCTCCCTTGCTCCATGCAAGCATACACAGACAGCTTCGTCTATTTACAGCTTTTATTCAAACATTTGTCCATCACTGCTTGCAGCCATGTTAAAACATGTCCGTCTCTCTCAAGACACACAGAGAGAACAACAAGATACAGTCTCCTCCCAGACTCCTCCCAGCTTCTACAGCTGACGTCACATCAGAAAGTGACGCACAGCTCAGAACACTTAACCAGTTAAGTTCTGAACTCCCACAAAAATATACACCCTTTTGTAGCTGACCATGGCATTCAGGACACATTCTAGAGTTTCAGCAATCTGACATGGGAATGACTTTAAAATTCTCAGATCTATGTTGCAGAATAATTGAAGTCAATAAAACAAAAAGCTAGATGAACATTTGGCTCTCATGTGTTCTTGCTGTTTATTCTACCAATCTGTTCTAAAACTTTTTCCATTGACATTTCAGGTTGTGACAAAAATGGCACACTGCTGGTTGTCTTTCCAAAAGCTTTTCTACTGACAACGGAAATTAAACTTCCATCACATAAGGTCTTTCCAGAAAAAAATCTGTCATCGTTAGCATTCCTTTTACAGTTCAGTGGGGCAATGGCCCTAACTTTGGTCAGCTTCCATTTTCCTCTGCATTTCAAATGTCTGTTAACTCTCTGGTTTAACAATTGCTTGACCCTCTTCAAGGAAAGTGTCTGAATTAAAAGGTACAGTCCTACTTAAATTCAAGTGGTCACCTCCAGAGGTGTTTTTAATGATCCACTTCATTTTAAGAGTCTCCATGCTCTCATATGTTATTCACCCCAATCTGCCAGTATTTGCACTCAAGTTCCAACCTCTATTTCCTTGCCTGATAAACAACTAAGTGAAGTTTCATGCGTTACAATTGCTGTGAGAAACGCTTTAGCTGTGAGGTCCTGCAAGATTCCATCTTATCCCTCGTGCTCTTTAACATCTGTGTAAAATTGCTGAGCAACATCATCTGAGGGTTCAGAGGAAGGTGTCATTAGTATGCTAAGGACACTCAACTTTACTTCTCTCCATCACTGGAAGCAGGTGAGGCTACGCAGGTGATAAATTTGTATGTGCATTCTGTAATGGTCTTGATGAGTCCCAATAATTTGAAAATGAATCTCAACAAGAGAGAAAAACTATGGTTCTTTGGTTTTGGAAATTGGCATCTATTGTGCTTGGTAGATAAAGTTACCCTCATAGGCACTATTTAATAGATGCCCATGACATTTACATCTACTGCAACTACACAGGTGGAGGCCCAGGGCAACTATACCACTTATCGCTGCCATTTCTAAGTAGTGTACAGTGATGTCACAAAAGAAACACAAAAGATAAAATTAACCATAAAATTAAAAAAAGCTTACTGAAAAATGCCAGCTTTTAAAAAAGGGTTTTCACTTTTCACCAGGGAATGGTTCTCCCTATGGGCAATAACACCTTTACCAGAGCGCATCTCAGCTCTTTAAAAATCTCTAACATGCACCCAGTACATATGGTTCTAGAATCTCCTGGAGGCTTGAGGAGGAGGAGGAGGAGGAGGAGGAAATGGAGGGACATCAACTCATATTCCAAAAGTATTCCTTCATCAGTATCATTGGAGTTGGGGGGAATGAAAAGTAAACATTTATGGCAGAGATGGTTTTATGTGGCTGAAATATTAAGTAGTTCTTAAAAATACACCACTGATTTAAGACTGGAGATTAAGTGAAGACCATTCACTTAAAACACATTTTCAGCATAACCCACCCGCCCCCCAAAAAAGAATTCTGGAAGTTTACTGTAGTTTACTTTTGAGAGCTACTATTTCCAGCACCCTTGACAAACTATAGTTTCCAGGATTCTTTGGGAGGGGGAATGTGCTTTAAAGTATGGTGTGTACACAGCCCAAGGTGGAGGACCATCTCTCCAAAGTATGCCAAAGAACAATGACCAGGACTACAGCAGGGCAACTGTGCCTGTTCCATCTCCACGATAATAATGAATCAGACATGTCAATGTTGCTGTCTCGATATTGTACCACAGTGTGAAAGCAACACAGAACATTAGCAGATGCTACATATTGTTGAAAAGAGTAATTCATGCATCTGGTAAGGGGGGGGGGGGACGGGTGAATCAAAATGTTGTAGAAATTACCACTTTTGAGGACAAGGCAGACTATTGTGTTGGTATCTGAATTGCTTCTCAGTAATCTGTTCTCATCGTGTATTAACAATATATACATGAACAGCTTGCTTGTAAGATTCATCCTCCTACACTCTTAAGACCACTCATTAAAGTTTATAATCTATGGAGAAAAGTATGAAGTCTTAAAAAGAAGTGAGGCACTCGTAGTTACTAACAGAAATTCTCTCTCTCCCAAATGATTGAGAAATGGGAATTAGTGAAACCACATTATAGCTGAAGAGAAAGGCAGAAAGGCAGCATAGAAAATTTAAATAAACATGATTTGTTTGCATATACTAAGGCATCCACTTAAGGATCAATACTTTGCCAGTAGGAAGGCAACTTGACTTACTAATTGGTTATACCTATTGTTCCAACTTCCAGAACCTTTTTTGTCCTGCATCATAATCCTGAACACATGAAGTTGGAAGCAAGCAGTGGTGATTACAATTTGGAACTATGTGGTTGAAATCAGCCAATTTGCATGGGTGGAGAGCTTCAGGAATTGAAACACGGCTTTGGTCTGCTTCGATCCAGCTGGGGGAAATTTGAATGTGGAAGCAGGCTTCCAGTGTATATCCTTAGCTGAATTGGGTATTGTACATGTAAATAGGCACTGCACACAGGTTTCCTAATCCAGCAGCCTGGGTTGCATATGCAAAAGCTCTTCTTAAAATGCCTAAAATTAGCATGTAGGAGGGCAAGTGAGTTCAGTCTCTGCCTCTTCCCTGCTAAAAAGCTAATTTTCACTCATTTAGATGCCCAATAATTTATTTATTTATTTATTTATTTATTTATTTTGAATTGGTAGATCCTGCCTATGCACCACTTAGAGTGGCTATCAAGAATTCAAAGCAACCATAAAATACAATGGTATATATAAAGTGCAGCAGTGAGTCTATAAGAAAAGCATTGGATAAAAACCTGCCTAGCTGATAAAACATCTGCCTAAACTAAAAGGTTTTTGTTATACAGTAAAACACCACTGGGGAATCAAAGAGTTCTGTAAATTGGGTGAAGCCACAAAGGAGGTCTTTTCCCTAGCTCTTATCAGCCAAGCCTGCACCATCAAGAAGACAAAAAGACAAGCTTCTGTCAAATCTTTTGGAGCAGGAAGGCTGGTAGGAAGAAGGCAGCCCCTGAGGTTTCCTGGACCGATGCTATTTATAAAGGTCATCCTCAGTGCTTTGAACTGGGCCTGGAGACAAACAGGTAATCTCTGAATGCCCCAATTCAGTCAGGACATCCTATTTTGGGGGGCTGTGTTCTCCAGAGCACGGTGCCCAAAATGTGTGTTTTTGGGCACCACGGCCTGAAAGATGTTTTGGGGCACAATCTCTCATGGGTCATATCACATGACTTGTGCAGGATTGTGTCCCAAAAGATGTGTGTCTAAGTTTTCTGGGCAACATGTTGGAGGGTATGCAAACCAGCCTGCGTCTTGGACACTGGGATAAGTAAGTTGTTCATAATCTTAAATAATATTTATAAGAAACAAACGTGCATCTGAAGTATAAACTAAACTGGGTTTTTTACTTGAGCCATCCAGTGTTGAAAACTGGAAAAGGTATCTTATAAGTTACCACATGGCAGTCTAAATTCTGCAGGTTGTGCCTGTCAGCTTATCTGCCCTAGGTCATCAATGTCCCTGAAAAACATTGTTTCTGGCTTGACAAACTGTGCAGTTCAAGGCCTCAAGCCATTGTATATGCAAGTTGAAAAGAACACAGAGAAAATGTGTGCCTTTTGCATCAGGGATTGTGATAAAGTTCTCCATCAAGTTCTTAATTAGTGGCAACTGAGCACATGTTGCAGTGCAAAAGACACCATCACAGTGCACATTATTCATAGTTGCAGCAAAAAGTTTAAACTGGGACCACAACGAAGGCATTTTAAAATTACGTTATAAAAGGTCTTTTTTAAAAATCATACATATTGTTTTTGAATTTGTAATTTCTGGTAACAATGCACAGTGAGGAATAGAAAGAAGCTTGGTTAGTTGTTTTGCACACTCCTTGAGAGGTATATTTTAAAAGCAGCTACTCATGTTTTTCTGTTTAAAAATATATAGTTATTTCGTATAGCACTTTTTGATACATATTTCCAGGACAATTGACATAAAAATTAAATTGAAATAAAATTGGGCATCCAGAGGTTTAGTCTATATTTGTGCATATACTGTACCTCTGAAATTTCTGAAAATTGTGATAATCCTTTTGCCTTCTTTTTATTCATATTGTTCTCTCTCTCTCTCTCTCTCTCTCTCTCTCTCTCTCTCTCTCTCTCTCACACACACACACACACACACACACACAGAGTCGAACAGCACTGAAGTGTAAAATGTGCTTTCGCCAAGGTCAGTTTCTTGTGATTACTTGCCTGTGGCAACTGATGCCAGTCGCAACAGACTGAGTCTCAGCAGTCCCCAAAGTCACATTGGTGCTTATACAGAGGACATCTAGTAGGTTATAGCCACTGTTGTCAGAAGTATCTGCAGTGCTGCTAAATTTCAGCACGCATATTTAACTCTTTGTAACTTAAAAAACAATTTAAAATCAATCCACCCAAGATAAGAGTTTCCGATTTGTTTACGGAGGAAGTATGTTTTATGCATTTACTTTCAATACCCAGTTTTGTTTTGTTTTTGTTTTTTAAAGTTATCTGTGTGGTTTGCAAGTAAAATATTAAAACCACCTAATACAAAAATACATGAAATGAAAAGGTAAAACTTGCATACAAAGCTAAAGCGCAGGTAATGTGTTCATGTAAATAAATATACTGAATATAACTAAATATCTGCCTATAATTGGTTTGAATGTATTTTTAAAAACACAGGCATTAAGTAATTCCACAGTAAATTAAGTATCTGGAAATAATTCTGACAAACTCTATTTCTCTGCTCCATGAGGTAAATTGCTGCAAAGGGAGCTGCAATAAAAATGAACGGACTACCAAACTTATTTTACTGTTTTAAATGTTACCCATATCAAACCCAGATAAATTAATCAAGCCTGACATTAAAAAAAACACCTCCACATTAAGGCCAAATGAAGGTAGAAGCTATTAGATTACTAGATTCGCAATATTTGTCATATTTGGGTCGACAATGAGCAGGAAACTCTTGCTGGGTGAAAGAGAAAACTTGAATCATGACAGCATTCTGCATTCCCTAGAAACCTTTTCAGTCAGAGGACCACATTGCCCTACTGTAACCTCAAGAGACTACAATATACAGTGAGTATGGTCAAAATATGGGTGTTGCCAAAGTTGCCGCGGACAATCTCTCTCTCTCCCTCCCTTTCTTTCACAACACACAAAGAGGTTTGCACGATTGTGTAGATTGTGTATATAGCAGGCACATTCAACTGCAGGCAGCTTCCCTTGCCTTTTACCTTTCTTGATGGCAGGGATGAGGGAAGGCCTTGGGAACTGCTGCCTCAGGGCCCTTTGAAGTAGCAGCTTCCAGCAAAGTTAATTTTTCTTGCCTGGCTTATTGCTTCAAGGTGGTCCATGGGGTTTCTCCTGTGGTTACCAATAGAAGCTCTGCTTCCATAGAATTTATCACTGGTACTCAGGTTAACATCAGAAACCTCCAATAATACCCGAGTGCTGCTGATCATTGCTTAGTGATCTGGAAGCAGCAGCTCCATTGGAACTGTATGAAAAGCCCCATAGAATGCCTTGAAACAAGGCAAGGTGAGGAAGATCTTATTCACCTGCTGCTCTAATGCACTGTATACACAAAGTGGACCGATACATTAAAAATAAAAAAGGGCACCACTGTCACCAAACTGTTGAAACCTTCCAGGGCCATTTGAAATTGCTTGGTGGCCACCCCTTTCCTAGAATCCAGTTAATAGAAAGCAGGAAAGAGATGTGGATCAAAATCAGAAGGGAATAGGTATAGAGGAGTCTTGGTCTAATATAGCAAGATACTTTTTATGTTCTTCCAACAATAAAAAGGTAAAAAGGTAAAGGACCCCTGGACAGTTAAGTCCAGTCAAAGGTGACTATGGGGTTGAAGCACTCATCTTGCTTTCAGGCCAAGGAAGCCGGTGTTTGTCCACAGACAGCTTTCCGGGTCATGTGGCCAGTATGACTAAACCGCCACTGGCGTACGGAGGACCGTGACAAGTGCCAGAGCGCACAGAAATGCCATTTACCTTCCCACCATACCTATTTATCTACTTGCACTGGCATGCTTTTGAAATGCAAGGTTGGCAGAAGCTGGGACAGAGCAACAGGAGCTCACCCCGTCACGGGGATTTGAACCACTGACCTTCCAATCAGCAAGCCCAAGAGGCTCAGTGGTTTAGACCACAGCACCACCCGCAATACTACATATTCAGGATCAGGAGTGCCAGCTTGGCCCCACAACTGTGGGTGCCCGGGGCTATGGGTGCCATGCAGCATTCATGGCCATGGCACCAAAATTTGTGGGTGCCCAGCCCCTTCATGGGAGATTTTGTGGGTGCTCAAGCACCCACAGTTCCAAGGGAGTTCGCACCTATGTTCAGGATAACTTACACTGTGACTTAACTGAGAACAGTCCAGATATTCCTATTCTCTGCTTCCTTTTCTTAATCAGTTATTGATTCATAGGAAGAGCTGTCATCCCATGTCTGCCAAGTCTACTCAAGAGCCTTTGATGAGAGGGACTTTGTCAAATGCTTTTTTTAATAATAATATTTATTAAAGTTTCAAAAAAAAAAGTTACAAGAATAAGAACAGAAAAAGTAAAAAGAAACAAAAAATACAAAGTACAAAAAAGTAAAAACAATTAAAAACAAGTCAACCTTTCAATGCCTTAACTTTCATTTGCTTGTTTCCCTGACCTCCTCACACCTCCCTTTTTTGTATTCTAGTTCAATTAGTTATTTCAGCAAATCCTTTCCATTTTTACTTTTATCTTACTAATTTATCTTAATATATTATAACTTTACATTCTCATCTGTTAATAATCCATCTTTAAATACTCCTTTATAACATTACTACTAAAACCACATATCTTCATTCCAACATCCTTCTAACATTCCTTAATTTTATAATATTTCTGTAAATAGTCTTTAAATTTCTTCCAATCTTCTTCTACCGACTCTTCTCCCTGGTCTCAGATTCTGCCAGTCATTTCTGCCAGCTCCATGAACTCCATCACCTTCATCTGCCATTCTTCCCGGGTGGGTAAATCTTGTGTCTTCCAATACTTTGCGATGAGTATTCTTGCTGCTGTTGTGGCATACATGAAAAAAGTTCTATCCTTCTTTAACACCAATTGGCCGACCATGCCCAGGAGAAAGGCCTCTGGTTTCTTCAGGAAGGTATATTTAAATACCTTTTTCATTTCATTATAGATCATCTCCCAGAAAGCCTTGATCCTTGGGCACGTCCACCAAAGGTGAAAGAATGTACTTTCAGTTTCTTTACATTTCCAACATTTATTATCGGGCAAATGATATATTTTTGCGAGCTTGACTGGTGTCATGTACCACCTGTATATCATTTTCATAATATTCTCTCTTAAGGCATTACATGCCGTAAACTTCATACCTCTGGTCCATAACTGTTCCCAGTCAGCCAGCATAATGTTGTGTCCCACATCTTGTGCCCATTTTATCATAGCAGATTTCACCATTTCGTCCTGAGTATTCCATTTCAACAGCAAGTTATACATTCTTGACAGAGTCTTAGTTTTGGGATCTAACAGTTCAGTTTCCAATTTTGATTTTTCCACCTGGAAGCCAATTTTCTTGTCCAATTTGTATGCCTCCATTGATAATAGTGAAGCCAGTCTCGCACTTTGTCTTTTAGTTTTTCAAAGCTCTGCAATTTTGTCAAATGCTTTTTGAAAGCCTTAATTCAAACAGAATTTATTTTGATTTGTGGAGACTCGCTATTGTCCTTTGCCTTGTATAGTTTGCAGACTATAAAGTTTGCTTTGCTTATACACACTTCCAAATTGTGGCATAGGAAATGCTAGCAAAATGTGCTGGTTGTTGTCTAGATTTACTATATTTTATTAAATGAAATCATTAGTTGCAAATGAGTAAGCCTGCAAAGTTACTAACTGCTGTTCAGCATAATTACAAAAAAAGTTTGAGATTCATCTTATTAAGCAACAAAGCCCCAGACAGTTCAGTACTGAATTCCTGTTAAATTGTTTTGGAAGTACCCAATGTAACTGCATTGTGGTACACACGTTGCAGGAGCAAAATTAAAGTGACATCCATACTGGTCATTAATTTATCCCCTGACTATAGGTAGATTAAGCTTTTGTGACAGGTCTCCCTGTTTTATAGGATATTGGTCGACTTTTTCATCCCTACCAGCAATTATTTATGAATCATAATCTGACATGCCCCCCTCATTGCAGCAGTTACAGCATATCATGACTCATCAGCAATTTTCCCCTGGCATGATTTGAGGGGCGGGAAGAAAATGCCAACCTGCCATTAAACTACACCAGATAGTCTTTCAGGCATGACTTCTAATTATTATTTTCCCCTTCTTCTTTGATGACTTGAGGAATGGCTTACTCATCCACATTAAGGCAACTTTTCATTCTTCATTAAAACATTATGAAAATTGAGATTTTAGTTGAATGCTATCAGAAGTGGAGAAGTTAGCTGCTTGTCTGAAGTGTGCACTGCATGTGTGTAACACTCTAGAACTTCATTTACTGATCTGTTGAGTCGCATGATGAACTTTCAGCTTCTTGAAGCGAAAAATGACACCTCTCCAAGAAAAACCAAAAGCAGATTTTAAAAGGGCATGATGTTGAGATCTCTGCGCAAGCACAATAAGAGGTAGCAAAAGGTAAAGCAGGACTGAACTGTGCTTTAGAAAGGGGTGTCTTCCTAACTTGCACTTTTTTATTTTCTGATGAGGACAATAATTTCTTGCAGATACACATGCTGGCACAAACACAGGCCTGGTATGGATGTAATACAAAGCTATGGTTTAGGTTGGTAATACATACATAAGTCTCATGCTTGTGTGCTACCACCTTGCACTGCTTTGACTGTTTAAAGTGGTACAATGCTGCTATAAAATGTAGAGTGCAGATGGGGGGTCACAGTTTAGTGCTACATCTGTAGTATGCCACAAAGTCACTTATCCTATGGGGAATACATTTCCATTATTCAGCACAATCAGCATACTATTATGCCACTTGCTTGCTATGTGAAATGGAAACAGCTACCAGATACTAAAACTCAGCAGAGGTAAGAATGGAAAAGTATCCTACTGTAGCAGAGGAGCCAACTGGACTTGGACCCCAACTTTATAAACATAATTAGCACAATGATCACTGTCGACATATATAAATGTAATGAGGTTTTTTTTTTTAAAAAAAAAAAAAACCACATCACTATTCTTTTATAGTCAAAAAGTACTTGCCTACTAAGGCATACTGAATATGAAAAAAATATGACAGATACGGAATGGATATAAACTACCCACATTTAACTTTGCAGGTTATGCTTGAAACTCGTTTCATCTCCTGTACGAAGTATGTACAATGGCCCATACAGGGATCTTGGCATTATTAGCGCCACGCTCTAACCAACTGTGCTAACCAGCCCCTTAGTCTCCTGTAGAAGTGGCATTTTTAAGAGTGTATGTTGCACTGCCTTGACCTTTAACTTCCACAGCAAATGTTAGCTATTGACAAATTATCAGACTATATATTTGTATCCAAATTGGATGCGGCATGAATTTTACTCAGAGGGATGAGGAAAATATAGATGAGATAACGTTTTATTTATGTGGCTAACCAAATAATTTACTAGACAGCCATTGCCAAATATTTAACTAAAGAGACCTACAGATTTCTGATGTTTAGAAAGCCATGTATCTTCCCCCCTCTTCTTTCATTAGTCCCTTGTGTTGCTTTGACTCCCAATAATCCTATTATTTGCCACATGGGAAACATTTTTCTAATATAAAAATGAAAGGAAGGTAGCATTTGCTATGGTGTGGTTACTTTCGCATTCAACGGCATGCTGCTATCTTGGGTAGCAATCATTTTTAAATAAAACTAAAACAAACGCTGTATCTCGTTCTTTCTCCTGCTCAAATCCCTCATTTCCACTCTGTTGAGATCATCCGACTATGCTCATAGTGATCTAATCTGTTACATAACCAAAACACACAGAGGCAAAGTCTGCAGTCCACTCAGCGCTGGAAGCTATTGGGACTTCAAAGGGAGGATCTGTATGCAAGACAGCTGCAGAACCAAGCTTTTAATAATGAAAGGATATGCTAAGAAAAATAACAGTAAGATGCTGGTTCTTAGGAAGAACTGCCCAAAAGCTTAAAATGTTATTTTTTAACAAAATTAAGGACGTTCAGAGACAGAAGAGATGATGTATTTTCAAGAAATATGTTGGAAACATCCCTAGAATTTATTCTCCCCAACCCATCCTTTGAAATAAGTAGAATATTGTCTGCTTTATTGAAAATGGGGTTTGCCTCAAAACATTTGATTTGGTTTTTCTGTTTTAAGTTGGAGACTGTGGGTTGTATTCAGCTAAGTGCTTCTCAGAGTAAACCCACTGAAATTAATGAATCTATGTTAGTCATGTTTATTAGCTTTAATGGGTCTACTCTGAGTAGGACTAACACTGAATACCACCCAGGATCCTTGGGAAACTGCTATTATTAAGATGAATATATATTGGATTATAAGACTGTTTTGGAGGGAACACATTATCTTGACCCATTTCAGTCAATTCAGGCCTGGGTTTGGGACAGAATCAGCCTCGGTATGAAGAGGGGTTGCAGTGTGAGTGGCAATCACTGCCCCTGCATGAATAGCAGAGCAACCTGGGATCCAAGCCAATGGCAGCATGTGCTTGCCAGGAAAGGTCTGTGGGCTGCACTGGAATCTTCTCTCCCCCAAATTAGGACTGGGATCAGGATAAGGAAATTATTTTCAGTCCTGTAGTGCCAGTGCAACTCTGCAGTTCAGGGATCCTAGTTCAAGAATGTGACACGGGGCTTGATTTACTTTTCCTGGATGACCTCTTTAGTGGTTCTGTGGTTCTCAGAATTCTTGTGCGCTCAGTACCAAATTTGGTGCTTCTTCTGTGTTCCCTATACCATACTGGCTCTGCCATTGATTAAAAGAGCACTGGAGGCTTATGGTGCCTTCCTCATATCTACTTTACTTGTAAAAGCAGAGCAGAAGAAGGAAAAGACACTTCTGCAAGCAGACAACACAACCTGCATCAGATTCTACAGTGCAACTTCTGCAGTTCCACAAACTTGCACCCTAATTTCCAGCTAAACCTGAAGTAGAAAACTCTCAGCTCTCTCATTGTCTCCAAATCTGAGTGGTAAAACACCTTTTAACTGTTTTTCTCTAATTTCTAGCAAAGCTTGAGGGTGCTGCACTATGTTACCTTCCCCAAGCTCTGACTGCATCACATTCCAAGAGAGAGAGAGAGGGAGAGGGAGAGGGAGAGGGAGAGGGAGAGGGAGAGAGAGAGAGAGAGAGAGAGAGAGAGAGAGAGAGAGAGAGAGACTGAGACTCATGGGTACCAGGGGAGCATTTCCCATTGTTAGCTCCCTTTGATAAAACATCAACTGATCATTCTGGACTATTAGCCAGGAATCAACCTGCAAAAGAGATGGTCAGCCAGCAACCCTCACACAATATGGGAGCAGTGGAGAACCCAGGCTGCTCGGCCATTTAGGCCAAATCACACTCACCTGCCTTATTATGACATCAGATAGTGGTCAGGTAGTGCTTAGCAATCTGCAAAGCACAAACAATCAGCTGAAGATCAGCCAATTGTCACTGCTTTGTGGGATGTGCCTTCACCCACACGGTTTCATTTCAGAAAGTGTGAGTAAAGACAGGTCACCTGATGTGAGGCAAGCGGACCCTCCCATTGGTCAGATTTCATCCACAGTGGTTTGGAAAGTTCTGGCCAGGTACCCAGAACAAGTTACCCTCCCCTGCTATGTAGTATAGATAAAAATAACATGAGACAGGCAATACCCCCAACAATACCTCCTGCTTTATGACAGCACTGGAGAACCTTTGGCCATTCAGATGTTGTTGAACTACAATGCCCATCTGCCCTAGCAAGCATAGAGAATTGCCAGGGGTGATGGGAGCTGCAGTTCAGCAACATCTGGAAAGCCAAAGGTTTCCCACACTTGCTTTATAGAGAAGAGTATATGAACTTGTATTGAAAGGACAAATAGTTCACATGCCTATGGCCACCTTTTGGACTTTATTTAGCATATAAAAGGGTACGGTTTGACTTGTGTTCCCATTGTCCTTGGCTGATATTGGGGGTGAGAAGGAATCATTGGTGATACATATGTTTGACGTAGACTTCGCTGTTTCAGCAGAAATGTCTGAGAAAACACAATTGTGTCAGTTTTTCTAGGAGCCATGAAACTTTCTCTCTCTTTTGTAGGCAGAGAAGACATTTCTGCAAACAGCTGGCTCCTCTCCTAAGTGCTGCACCTCTTAGCTATTCATATCCAGAGGAATGCAGGCAAGGAAATATATGCCTTTTTTGAAACACAATCTCTAAGAGGAGGCTGTGTCTAGCCTGTCTACAAAATGAAAACCTTTTCTATTGCCTACAAAATGAAAGAGGCAGCATGTGCATATTGATCCGTCACTTTAATTTTTAATTTCAGTTTTCATTGTAAGAAAGACTATCTTTATTATCATTCTAATAGCCACATTTTAAAATCTTTGCAAACCCTTTCAAACTATTGATCTTGAGGTGTTTGGGGAGAATTGACATTTGTCTGGTGTCCACCAACCTTCCCCTACAGCTGTTTTGGGCTATTGCATCCATCAGCCCCAGTCAGCATAGTAGTCCAAAACATTTGGATGGCACCAAGTTGGGTAAGAGTGTTGGAGAAGATGGGGAAAACAATCAAGAATGACAGGGCTACTCAAAACAAAACTTAGGAGTCTCTGTATCAGGTGGGAGGTTGACTGTGGATACACCACACACAGCTCTACTTACCAAGGCAGACATTGGAGAATCACAGTATCCCTTTGAAACCAGTTCAAGTGGATATGAGCACTCTGGAACCAAGCATGTGATGGCAAATATTCTGAGAAGAAAACACAGAGAAGAAATCTCAGCCACGAATATTTCCAAACTCTTGACCAACTATTGCAGTGATCAGAAGAGTAATTATTATGCATTTTCAAGACAACTCAGAAGCTGGACATCCTTTAGAAGGACTTTCTACACAGGAGGACTCTGTTCTATAAAATATCACTCCAATAATCATAAAAAGGTTAACACTTTCTCACTATTGGTGAGGTTTTTAAGGATGGAATTCAGCATCGTGCTAATACAATCGTTCCATCAGCATTTCTGCTTCCCAGATGGAACAATGTGCCTCACCTCCATGTGCTGTTCTGGGACTTCTCCCAACCCCCAAGAGATGATTTGGAGGAGGGCATGAGAGGTAGAGAGGAAGGAGAGCGCTGTTGCACTAGCAGGAGTCATTGTGTTGGCTCCTGCCAGTGCAACGATTTAGTTGAGTTGGAACCTAAATATGAGGTTTTATGACTTTAAAATTTACATTAAAAAAACCCAACATATTAGTATTTTTTAAAAAACAAACTGGATTTTTAATGGATTACCACTGTTTAGTTTGTTGGTCTCTATTGTTAGCCAGCAAAATATTGTATTTCACCATTTTCTTTGTATGTATTATGCAAATAAATGCAATATAAATGTGGTTGGGGGGGGTGTTTATAAACCTGATGGTTTGTGACAGAGAAAATGAGACCTGAATACTTCACTTTTAAAATGTAATCAGAATCCTGAAGAGAAGCAGGTACTTCTCCTAAGCAAAGTTTCAACCAAGTGAACAATTCAAATCATCAGTGGCATTTCAAATATGCCATTTTAATTTTAGCTGAAAGAACAAGTGCTGACTTTGCTCGATGTTCTTTAGTCTACGATGTTGCTCAAAACAACCAGAACTAGTATGTTCACAAATCCTTGTGTACAACCATATCAGTTCAACTCTACTGCAGTCTCAGTCCTAGGCAATTTGTAAGTGAACTCATCACATCTTTGCTTCAGATTCCATTAGGGTTGTGTGTCTGTCTCTCTTTACACTCAGGCCTTGCCAGTATGTAGGATTAAACGACTTTCCAAGGTTGAATAAGCCACCATCTGTCTGTTTTGCATGGTGCTGTTTGCCATCCGGGAGGCTTGTCCCTCAGAGCGTGTTCCTACCATATGTCACCCTCAAGTGATCAGCCATGCCAAGACATTTGAGGGGGGGGAATGACTAAGTCTAGCTGGAAAACCCTCTCTAGAATTCCAGAGGAGGTTCTCCGAGGCTGTGTTTGTCAAACTGTTCAATGCTTCCTAACCTCCTGCGATAGCCATCTGCCAGGAACTTTAGAGATATGTTGTCCAAAAGCAGAAACCCATTCTGTTTGGGTGATGTAACAATACGCCATTTGCTAGCGACAGCTCATGCAACTTTAGCTGTTTTAAAAGGCAAAATCCAGCAAACGCAAAACTGAACAGAGTTTAGAATGCCCTATTCATCCTCCTATCTAACCAACTACATTAATATGAAGTATAAAACCTGTTATGCCTTGACAAATCAACAAAGAAAAACTAATGAAACTCCAATTAATTGAAAAAAAAAGTATTGTGAAACAATTCCAAACAAATAATCAGTGAGTGGTAACCAATGATCTCTGTCTACCAACAGAAGGAATCAACCAGCATAATGGGGGAAGCACACAATTTTTAGGAATTCCGCTACCCTGCAGCCTCTCATACACACACACACACACACACACACACACACACACCATAAATATTCTCTGGAGAATTGGTGCCTTCTCTTACAATAATCAAACAAAGGATACAAAAACTGATCTCCAAACTTTAAAGATAGACTTTCCCTGGGAAGAAGTTTCCCAGCTAGACTGAATGATTTAGGGATAATCTGCCAACAACAACAAAAATATGACTCATCATACTACTCAACACACAGAAAGCTGGTAGTGAATAATTGCTCTTAGTTTTAACTCCCTCATTTATGTTGTACATAAGTTGCTGCTTGAACATGTAGCATGAAGTTTCTACACCTCAATGATAAGCAGTCATATTTCTAAATCAGAACAGTCTTCTTAAGATTTATCCTAGTGATAATGAAATCAGTACCAAAAAGGGCATTCAATGGTAACTTCCCTGGCTAACACTTTAGATTTCCTCCCCCTCTCCAAATCTATAATAATAATAATAATAATAATAATGTCACATTAGATGGGGAACTGTGTATTCCCAAAGTGTTTTACAGTAAGGCAATTTTGCTCAATCTGGAGCAAATATAATCATCAATATAATAGTCAACTGGTGCTCCCTACCTTTATAGGTCAGTTTTGCTAGATTTTGCATTACACCATTTATCAAAGCATCTATCTTACAGTATGGCATTTATAAGAATATCGAGAGACATAATACTAAAGTGTCTGGGCTCAAAATGAAATGGATGAATACTGACAGTATATTTTTAGAATAGTGAGTCCAATTTAGAAGTATTCTTGCGGCACTTGGTCCAAATCTGGATCCTTCTCCAGGCTCAAGGTTCTTATTGGCACTTTGTGTTACCTAATCCTTTTTGCTTACAAGCTGCTGTAGTTGCTTCTAAAGCTATGGTACCTTTTTCCAGCAAGCACTGGAAGACTGGGTCTGTGAAGGCTAGGCTTTCTCTTTTTTCCATTTACAGAGCAGCATGTGAAGGGTGCAGTCTCTCACTACCCAGATTCCCCTGAAGCACAGCAGAAGCACACCCCATGTGCTTTCTCCTTTGGTGTGCCTTGTCAACATGAAATCACCTTCCAAGGCCGAGCCAATATTGTTTAGACAGCTTTGTTGTTGATGGCCGTCTTGTGGTCCCTGTTGAAAAGGCAATACCTCATCTGTTGAGTCTTCCTTTGCCTTCTATCATATTTCCCAGATGTTCCTTTTTAAAATCTGCCTATATATACTCCTTCAGGATTGTTCTTGTGGAATAATTTCCATGGAGCAGTTCCATCCTATGCGATGTTTACCGTAAATCTTCCTTGCAGCCAGCGGATTTCTGTACAAACTTGCCTGGGGGTAGCCTTGTCCTATTTTCCTCTTAGATGGCTTTGGCATTTACAAAGCTTGAGAGATCATGCTTCTGAATTTTCCAGTCTGAAGAGCTCAAGCCAAAACAGCAGGGAGGACAGCAAACCTGCTCTTTGTTTGGCTTAAGGCAGCTGGTTCTGCTTTTCCTTTGACCTGGAGCGATGGCATCATTCCTGAGATTTGATGTGAAAGTAGTAGAGGCAAAAGAGAAGGCACACTTTTCAGCAGAGGAGTGTAATCTTGGTTGCTTTGAAAGTACAGCATCAAACCTCAAAAATGCTGGTCTTTCTGCTTGCCCTCATCTCTGGTACAAATTCATATTCAGTTTAAAGTTTTAAACACTGTGTTGGGGTTTTTATTTAAAAAATATGACATATGGGTATCCTATTAGTTGGTGATATGGGTTACCGGTATTTTTTTCTAATTTTTCGTAACAGCAAGGTTTTCATTACAGTTTTAGAGAATAGTTAATGACCTTGCTGCTGCAAAAAAATTATGTTGCAGAACAGTTGTATGAACTTTCTATGCATTTGATTCCATGTTGAAATGCCCATCTTGACACCCTGCTAAGTCAACTTGCCTGTCTACATCTCTGCTGAGTAATATGATGGCCACCAGACAACAACACGGCTAACCTGTAAGCCTACCTGAAAACTGGTGCTTCTCCACAAAGCCCAACAGGAAAACTGTTAGGCATATTTGAATAACATAAACATTTTAATAAATATAAGGCATGACCTATGGAGCACATCCTTTCCTAGAAATTTAAATTAGTGCTTCAAACCAAGTTTGAATAAGAGTTGCAAACCTTGATAAAAGTGTTAACCACTGTGCAGATATAACTCTAGACCAGAGTTAAAATTAAAAAGAATCCCAGTCTATCAATCAATTTCCTTTATTCGACCGATAGTCAGAAATAAAACACAGAAATAAAACACAATACAGAATTATGAACTAAAACATCATAGGGGTACATGAGTAAGGTAGGGCCACAGCACTAAACCTCTCACAGATAACCCACATCAAGGCATTCAATTGTACGTTTCCAACGCTTGAGTGCCAGGAAAAGGAATTTAGCCACTGACAAAGTTGTTTTCCTAGAAGACTTATTTAGCAGATATGCTGTCTGCTTTCCTCTTTGTCGGGGACTAAGCTGGGGTAAGTATGGGGTTATAAGATACTGTCTTAAATCGTTGTAGAAGGGACAGCTCAGTAAAATGTGCTCTGTGGATTCTACCTCACCCAACGCACAATGGCATAATCTCTGGTCATATGGGACTCCTCCATATCTTCCCTTCAGAACCGCCGAGTCAAGAACATTCAGCCTAGCCGCGGTAAATAGTCTGCGGTATTCCACGTAGTGGATATCCGCCAGGTAGTGAGCTGGAGCAGCTCGGTACATCTGCTCCCCCAGAAACAGCCCTGGTTTCACACGGGCTATGTCCTCCTGTCTCACAATATCCCTTAATCTTTGGGCGATCACCGCCTTTGCGTGGCTATACGTCATGGACTCTATATAAAGGGAGGACAACCCGCACTTCTGCACTTCCTCCACTATCTCCCCTTCCCATGGAGATTTAAAGTTATCCCTCAGAATCAAGGGGGCCAAACCCACCGGTCTGAAACAAAGCTTAAGCCAAAGCCATAACTTCGCTTTCAGGGCCACATACCTAAAGGCTTGGCAACCAGTTTCCAATCTCATGATCGCACCTGCCACGGAGGGGGGGATCCTGAGTATGGCCCTGAGGAATTGGGTTTGGATAGATTCCAATTTTTCAAAGTCCCTACGTGAGCCCAAGGCAATGCCCACCAGTAGAAGAGGGAGGACTTTCATTTTAAAGAGTCGCAAGGCAACTTTGACAGTTTGTGCCTGTTTCTTAGAGTACAGGGTTCTAATCACCAAGGCTGCTTTTGATGCGTTCGAGGCTATGTATTCTCTGTGCACCGAGAAGGACCTATTTGATCTAACAACCTGACCCAGGTATTTGAAGCAACTGACCTGCTCTAAAGGAATACCATTAATTGACCATAAATTAGGTTTCGGTCGAGCGGCAAAGACCATTATTTTGGTCTTGGCATAATTTAGTTGGAGCTCATGTTTCTTTCACCATCACATCTAGACAGTGGGCCTTGGATTGCAAGGCGGAGGGAGGTATGCTTAGAATCCAGATGGTCCATAACTATGCCTCTCTATTCCCAAATGCATGAGGCTATCTTGATGATTCAGTCATCTGAGAAAAAGTACTCTCTACTGGTAGGAAGCTGCCTTATACAGGGTCAGACTCTTAATCCACCTACATCAGTGTTGTCTACACTGAGTGGCCAAGGTTCTCCAGTTCTAGACAGGAGTCTTTCCAACCACTAGCTGGAGATGGGAGGGGATGAACCGGCGACCTTCTGGATACAAATCATGTGTTTTTTCCCACTGTGGTCTCGAGTCAGACTGCTCCCAAGTCAACCTGCATGTGTAGTGAAGTACTAATGTGTCAAAGAAACAATTCAGGGCCCAATACTGTCTTCTGCAATTCTGGAGTATAATGTTGGCCAATGCTAGACTACAGAGCACAATTTTGCTTGCTACTGTTTTAGCTGAGGAAGCTATCCAATTGCATGATTTTTATCAGCCTGAATAACTAAGCTGAAGACTGGCCTGTAAGGCAAGAATATATTCTTATTAATATATTCCTGGAGGTCAAGACGAGTAGTATCAGTAGAAGATCATAGCAGAGGCTAGAAGATCTTTGATATTATGGGAAAGTAGAATTGCATATCTGTTGAAAATGATAATTTATGGACTAATACTCATATAGCAAAGGTGGAGAAACAATGAAAGCTGCACAGGAAAGAGAAAATTTAGAGGTCAGGCAGAATTCCACTTCAAGACAGAATGGAGATGTGAGACAGCACAGCTAGGAAAGACCAGGGAAAGGTTACATGCACAGTGAGAAACAGAAGGGAACCGCAGAGAAGATGGATCGGTAAAAAGCAGTAGACCTTTCATGTTACAGCACTGAATCCACACAAGTACATCATCACTAATGAAGATGAGCCAAGAGACCACCATGGGGCTATTTTAAAATTCTTGGCAAGCCCCTACAGAGGAGGGTCATCTAAAGAGCTTGGTTCCAGGTTCTTTCATTGTTGTGTAAGGAGAACCGCAAGTCTGAATTGCAATTGATGGAGTGGCATGAAATAGGCTGTCAAAACAATACCTGTTTTGTTGGTAAAAAGAAATATTTTAACACACTTTTTTGCAGTCAGTGAGGAATGAATGCTGCAGTGACGAGCATGTGCAATAGTGCACCTACGACATCAAACCAGACACAAGCCAAAACAAGAACTGAGACATCTTTCTCCCCATGTAGCTCCAATCTGTAATGGCAAGCAGCTAAACAACATGCTCTCCAGCCAGATGGCTTAAATAAAAAGAACACTTTTTGTTAATTAGGAAATAAATGAATCTGCTGTTAATACAACATGTTACCAATGCAGGAGACCAGTTTAGATTTGGGGGCACTTGGTCTTTCCAAGCAAGAGCACTGGCAACAGCTTCCACAGGGCAGTAGCTGGCTTTTGTAAAATGACATCAACCTCTGCCAGTACCCACTGAAGCACTATTTTCTAACAGAAAAACAAAATAAAAGCACGGTGAATATTGTGTAGTTGCATGGAATGGAAGTCACCCATGTGGACTCATTTAGTCTGGCAAATATGCACATCACATTCTGTTTTAAGTATTTTATTTTCATGTGATCTTTATGTCTGCAACAAGATCTATGGACTACAGTCCAAATCCAGTCCAAATCCTCAGGCTAATTCTCTCCCACTTCCTTTGCACATGGCCTTTCCCTTTTTTCCCCTCCAAGGAGAGGAACACACGAGTAGCCACTTAGCCATCTAAATATAATTTAGGATAATATGGCAACCACACAGTCAGAAACCAAGGATTCTTAATAGCCAACTTCCATATAGTTGGAAGTTCATCTAGCCCAACTCTTTGCAGATGCAGGAAGTTGGACCTGTTTCCTATGCATTAGAATAGCTGTGTGTAATAATACTGTGTTTTAAAAGGCAATACTGTTGTGTTTATAAATAACAGGAAGAGGTTAAATGGGGCCATAACTGTATGAAGCTATAGAGACATCAAAACTAGGCCTGTTACCTTATACAGTACAGTAGACTAGAGGATTCAAAAGGTGACGCTTTGGAGGCCATTTAAGAATGTTCTATTTGCCCCCATTAGTTTAGAAAGGCCAATGAGCAGGCAGTTCTAGAGGTATATAAGGGAAAACACAGCCCTTTCCAGGGGTGGTATGGTCTAGTGCTAGGAAGGAGGTGAAGAGGTGATTATTAACTTATACCACTTAAGGCAGAGGCACAAGTTATGAGAAGACTTCAGAGGTGGTTATCCAGTTTCTGGTCAGTGTGACAGTATTATGCAGTTGGCCTTAAGAAGGAAGAAGACATCAGAGGAGGACACCATGACTCCTCCTTGCTGTGTCCTGCTCCACAGGTCCCTAATCAAATGGAAGACTTCAAGGGAAGCTGAAGCAAGCTTTCCAGAGAAAAAAGGATCCATCACAAGAAGCCAATGGTGAGTAACAGCTAAGAAACTCCATTCAACTCTGTTTACTTCCAATGAGTCCTTGACCAGAGTTGGTACTTAACCAGATTGAGAGCAGGGGTGAAGTTAGGAAAATGATGAGTTTTAAGTAGGGAAATGAACTTATTTGAGGATGTAAAAGTTTCCTTAAAGAGACAGTACACAATTCAAGGAACTACTGAAACGCTGATAATGTCTAATGATATAAATTCTAAGTAGGCTTTATCGATATCTATCTCTATATCTCTAAATCCATATATATGTTCATCCCATGTCTAAAGCCCACTACTGTAATATTAATTGTGCACAAAGGAGAAGAATTTATTAACAAGTTTTAAAGCCGGCAGTGTAATTTAAAGAACAAAACATTCAAGTTTATGTATTATACTGTCTGAGGAAGGATTGGTAGCCAGATCTGCCATAGTTTGGGGTGTCAACTGGTGGGAAATAAAACCAACAACTGGTGGGAAATAAAACCATGGTGGCCCTGTGCTGGGATAAGAACAGTGTTGCTCCATGTTTTTAAGTAGAGCATCATTTTTCCCACAGGCTGCAACTGACTTTGCAATTAAGGACAGTGCTGGGCAGAAAGTACACTATGTGACAAAGGACACGGTTAGTGAAGTGTCAGCAGGTATAACCAACTAATTTTTCTGCTGAAGTGGAACAGGAAGGTCACTTGGGGACTCTAGCCAATCAGAACTCATATTCAGGTGCCCCCCTCCCCAAGGAAAGGTGCAGATATTTCCCTGGAAAAGTACATTTAGACTTAATTCAGCTACTGGTAGAAGCCGCTTGCTGGAGGAAGCCTCACTGTTACTTTCCCAGAGTTAATGAATAGCTAAATAAGGAAGTACACTTGCATTTGATATGGTAAAAGTTCCAGGGAATTATCATTTTTTGCACTTAGTGGGGTCCATATATGAAGGTTGTTGCTATGTTCGGAAGTTTGGCTTAAACCAGGCATAGGCAAACTCTGGCCTTCCAGATGTTTGGGACTACAATTCCCATCATTCCTAGCTAACAGGACCAGTTGTCAGGGATGATGGGAACTGTAGTCCCAACCATCCGGAGGGCCGGAGTTTACCTATGCCTGGCTTAAACCATTCCAGCTCCAAACTGAGCTTAAACCATTGTTGTTTTCTCCAGTTTCCTTGGCGATAGTGCCGTGTTCATTGCCTGAAGCAAAGCCAAAAGAGAACATATTTCTGGGACACATGCTGAGTTCCAATTAAACCAAGCTTTTTGTTAAAGACGACAACTGGCTGACCACATCTTCATACAGCTATTAATTCCCATTCTGACTAGCTGCCACTGCAAGGAATAGCTGCATCAGCAACCGTCAGACCAAACATTAGCAGTGTGAGCATCCTAATCTGAAATTCTCACGCAGGCCTGTCTAATGCTCACTGGATGGCCTTGGGCAAATCACAAGTCTAAACAATGTTAGGAGTGTTATGACATTAATTAAATAAGATTTGTAAAACACTTTGTACCCTGCAAATACTATAGATATGCCAACTTGTCATCTCATTTCATGAGGGGGAAAGCTATCTTTCTTCTATCCCAAAGAGCTTTAATTTTAAAACATAAAAATTCCATCTTCCCCTGGATAATTCCAGATCTGGGTTTATTGCAACATAGTTATGGAAACCAAGAATGAAGGGAAACTCTAAACAGGTATGCTTGACTGAGTGCTTCCACACTCCATCCTGAACACTCATTTTTATTTAATTGGCATGTATGAATTTGAAACTATTACATTTATTCATTAGACTACTAAGGATTTCCAGCTTATTAGCAATTCAAGACATGAAAATGTAGTTTTCAGATTTTTTCTTCTTTCACACACTTATATAAATGTTACAGGCATAAGAGTTTGGGGGCCAATGCTTCAAGAATTATTAATCCATCATTCACAGGTAGCTCATACACAGCAGTAGTCTGAGAATTATCCCACTGATAATCATCATTTATAAAAAAATTCATTTTTCTCATGATTTTGGGTAGGGGGGGTGCCTGGAGTAAAATGAATTTTTAAAAGGTCAATTAGGGATGTGGTTTGGCATGCATCATTTTTTGGTCTCCCAGCTAAAAACAGACAGCCTTTGTGCCTTGCAAAATAATAAATATGGATCCTCATCCCACCCCTCAAAATTATTTTACTCTGTGGGTGACTCTTTCCTTTTGAAGGTATTTGGATGCAAAAAAATGTGTGTAGAGAACAGTCAGAATAAATGTTCTGTACCCAAAAAGTGGGGCAGCAGTTGGGTACATAAACTGAAAAAAAACTGTTCAGTAAGAAAAAAATCACAGAAATGTTTCATGTTATTTTAAAGCTTTCATTCATGAAATAATATTCTCTTGCTACATCTAAATAGCAAAAACTATAGCATTATTTTGGAAAAATAAATCTATAAACAGCACAAAAAAGAAGTTACTTTTTGAAAACTTTTTTTCCAAGAGAGAAAAGGAAAAATACACAAAATGTTAACAAACAAACTACAGTGGTGCCTCGCAAGACGAAATTAATCCGTTCCGTGAGGCTCTTCGTATAGCGGTTTTTTCGTCTTGCGAAGCAAGCCCATTGACAGCTTAGCGGATTAGCGCTATTAGCGGTTTAGCGGCTTTTAGCGGATCAGCTGATAAGCGGCTTATCAGTGGATCAGCTGATAAGCGGTTTAGGGCTTAGGAAAAGGGGGGGGAGGGAAAAAACCCCGCAGGAACTTGCAAGACATTTTCGTCTTGCGAAGCAAGCCCATAGGGAAATTCGTTTTGCGAAGCGCCTCCAAAACGGAAAACCCTTTCGTCTAGCGGGTTTTCCGTCTTGCGAGGTGTTCGTCTGGCGGGGCACCACTGTATTGCAATTATGCTCCGTACTGCTAGTTACAGTTATTCATTATACAAGTCTTTCTCATTTAAGAGTCTTTCATGGCTCCAATGGAAAAATTACATTAATGTCAACCCAGCATTTTTATAAAGGAATTTTCTCCATATCTTGATTGCAAATTATTTTAGACTATAGTGCAATGAATTCCACCTTGTAAAATGGGGCTGGGGAGAGAATGGGCAAAGTTCCCAGAATAATTTATTCTGCAGTCTAATTTTTTAACCCAATGTTGTACATTTTGTCAACATACTCATGATCTTTAGAAAAGTATTATTTGGGTGTGTAGCACAAAATAATGTGACATCAAAACAATAAATACAGAGTGACTGTCACTGTGGTTAGTAGTTACTACAAATATGCCCCAGAAGTGTACATTTTATTATGGAATAAAACATCATCTGCTGACTGTGGCTACAGGCACACAACAAATTATTCACAGCTACTGTTGGTCTATTCTTTCGCTTTCTTCTGCCGGAGGTCAGTCTACAAAGATCCACATATCAGAGCTAACAGTATAGCTACAGATCCACTGTTACCAAATTTTGCCATTACAGGGCCACTTATGGGAGACAGAAAAAAACCATTAGCAAGGCGACTTAGACAGATGGCTCCCTCTAGAGGTCATTGCATTCTTCTAGGGGGAAAACAAGCCTTTATTTTATGTGGCAGACAAAGCATTCAAACTATGCATGCAAGTGATTTTCATTCTATGGTTCAGGACAGAAATCATGGCTATGACATATCAGAAGCAAGTTGGGCACAGTTATTTTATTCACATTCCCAGCAACACAGCAAGAAAATTCTTACGCTGACATAGCTAACGGGCAGGAAACTAATACAAAAGGGAAAATTCTGCAAAATGTCACTGCCCCATTAAAACAGCTCTTTATTTGATGCTTTGCAGCATTTTCCTCCTTCTGGTTGCTTTCGTTATATTAAGAAGCAGAGTGTTCTGTAAACAGATTTGCTTGGCAAATTTCCGTTTTGCGGAACCAATTTCAATCAGGGGAAGAAGAAAAAATACAAGGAAAAGACCAAATCCCTTGTCCCATTCCAACATTCATTCTGCACAATAAATTTCTTATTCAAAACAAAGGGTAACACGCTGGCAGCAAAGAAGTTCAGTCATTGGGAACAAAATCCAAGTGTTAAAAATAAAAATTAAGGCCACCCCAAGAAAGGCCCACTGATTAAGGTGGAGAAACTGTTGTCAAACTTTGGCTGCCAGTTCAATGCTCCTAATAACAGGAGCTCACAGTTATTTTTTAAAATTAATTTGCTTTTAGTAACCTTTTCGCTTAAGTCCTCGTGAAAATACTTCCAAGCCACAAACTTGGCTCCTGAATTGCTTAATAAGTAAAAACTGCTCAGACGCTGGACACAGCCTCCAAGTATCCTGTAGCAATTTTGGATGATGCCAGAAGCAGAGAGAAATGTCTGCCTGGAGTAGGGGTGGGGAACCAGTGGCCCTCCATACATTGCTGGACTCCAATTTCCACTGGTCAGAGATGATGGGAGCTGCGAGTCGCAATCACAGTGATCATAGAATTGTAGAGTTGAAAGGAACCACGAGGGTCATCTAGACCAACCCCCTGCAACGCAGGAAACTTTTGCCCATCATGGGGCTCAAACCCACGACCCTGAGATTAAGAGTCTCATGCGCTGCCAACTGAGCTATCCCAGGGGCCCAGAAACATCTGGGAGGGCAACATGTTCTCCACCCATACTCCGGTTAGAGACCCCTAACAACTGAAGTGGCATGAGGAAAGAAAGTCCTTATAAGATCTTACTGAAGCTGTGGAGCAATGCCTTTGCAGGGCATTGTATATTAAGTTACACATCATACCCTTCAACATTTTGGGAGGGCAAAGCAGGACACACACACCCTCACCATCCCAGCCGCCCACCCGATCTCCTTGTCCCACTCCCTGCCCGATCTCCATGCTCTTTCCATGAGCTTACTTTCAGAACAAATGCTATATATTTTTCAACATGCAATATACCTATGCATAATATATGTGGACAGATTTTTAAATATTATGGTAATTTCCTTTATGCGTGTGTTAATATATCATGATCCATGCAGATTAACAGAAATAAAAATTCAAATAGACTAGTACATTAGAAAACCTGACTGCACGGAGGATGCTTCATCTTTCAAAAAATGAAACACTTATTTGCTTGTGTTAAAAAACAACCCAGTAATGAAAAGAACAGCTAATCTTTTAGAAAGAGAGAGAGAGAGAAATTATATTTGAATTGTTAATATTCTAATTAACACCTAAGATTAGTTCAGCTGTTTTATTCTCTGTCTCTACCAGGCAATTTCCTCCCATTTTTTCCAACAGCCTTTCATCCACCAAAATTTGAGAGAGAAAATAATTGTACTAATTTGTTTAGTTAAAAACCCACAAAATAACAGAAGGGCTTGACCTACCAAGTCAAGGTATAAAGGTGCTTAGAATTCCTTACTGACAACTAGCTATATCATGCTCCTTGAAACATCCCATAATTCCTAGCAATTCCTAGCTGTTTTGATAATGGAAGATTGAAAGGAGGAAAGAGACCACCTGAATGAGAGAAATGGAAAAGGGCATACGTAACATGTTAAACACTAAGATACAGCAGGCAGTACCTTGATAACTTGGTTCAAAATGAACATTACTGTAGTTTGTATGTCATAGCATAACAGGAGAAATTCACCAAGAAATGAGCCATACTAAACAACTTGCCAAGGCTTTATGGTTAATGAGAAAACACTTCTATGCATGGAAGTTTCAGCTAGCTAGAATATGTAGAGCACCAAAGCACACAGAGAGCTCTGTCTCGAAGCATAAGGACGATGGAAGAAATCTACTGGCCTTGCATGCATGCTGTCATACTGAATTACAGACAAGATGACAAGCTAAAGACCCGGCCCGCGGTCTCATCACTCAGTCATCTATCCAATCCCATCAATTGAGCAAGACAGCAACACATGTCCCCTCTAGCTTAAATGACAGCAAAACCGTGGGTTGTAATCATAGGTCATCTTAAAAGGACACTTGTCATTAAAGATAGCTTAGTTTGGAAACATTATATTTATCAAGAATATAACTCCCCTCTGCTCAATTTTAGCTAAATTCAGTAATCCGAAGACATTAAGCATTAGAGGTCAAAAGACAGTAGTGAGAATGCAGAATTGGTTAAGGACAGCCTCTCATATTCCATATTCATAAAAGTAGGAGCTTTCAAACAAGTGGTCTGCAAACATACGGTCTGAGGATGCAGACTCATGCAAGGACATGCCATGCAATAGAGTTAAGCAACTTGAGTTCCTACCCAGTGGGCAGCTGCATAGAGCAGTGTTTCCCAAACTTTTGCTCCCATGGACCACTTGGAAATTGCTGGGTTTTCTGCCTGTTATAGCAATTGAAATGCACTATGCTAGATGCTGTATGTGTGACTTTTAATTGTATTTTTACTGCTTCTTTTATTTCTTATATTGTATAATTCTAACATGCTGTGGACCAGCTGAATGAAGCTAGAGGGCCACAGTTTGGCATAGAGTGTGCAGGAAACAGTTATATAGTTCTCTTGGAAGTCACAAGGTACTCAGTATGGAACAGGTTCACCACCCATCATAAATCCTGTTTCCTCATCAGAATCCTGCCAGAGGGCAATCTGTCTCACAGATGCACTGTGCACCAAAGATGACTTCAGGGGATAGCAAAGATTTTCTCACCTCCACTCAATTTTCCTGCTACCTCATTTGCTCTTCCAGATTTCAGTCACAGTTTATTAAAGTCCAAGAAAATGTAGATTAAATCCTTGCTTCCTATGAGCTGTGCTTGGCAGAAGTGGGTGGAGTCAGTAGATGCCATAGATGAAGGGAAGGGAAGAAAAGGATGGAGGGATGTATCCAATGGCCGCTGCACAACGCAATTTTCACTCATACAATGGGAATTCCTCTCCTTGTCCTCCCTCATATAGCTCCACCCCAAAATCTGCTCCAGAGGGTCCCCCAACCCTCTGAAGCAGATGTTGAGGATACACAATGGGAGGGTCACAGGCATCAGAAGAAGAAAGAGAAGTTCTGTTGCACACCTGGAAGTTTGTTGGGCAAACAGAAGTGCAGCAGTTGCTGCAACCCCAAGTGTTTGAAACCGAGCAAGAAGCTGAGGTGGTTTCATGAGTGAGACAGAAGCACCAAAAGAGGAGGGGAAGTGCCTGAAATGAGCAAAACAAAAAGGGGAACAGTCTTCAGTGCTCACAGATGCAAAACTTTACTGACGCTTAACACATTTTGGAGTAAAACAAAAACCTTCCTGTTCCCGACCTTGAAAAACTTGAAAGTTCTTAAATTCAAAAGCACCCTACTTGAAAGCTGACCAACTCAAAAACCAATTTGACAAAGTAAAGAGAAACGTTCTGTTCACTCCCTGCCCATCTGTGCTGAACCTCTGCATTTGCATCAAGTAGCATCAGAGCCCATTCTCCCTTTTTCCTTTCCCTTTCTTTTTTGCACCAGTGTTGGAGCCAGCTGGACCCAAGGACAAAGCTGGAGACTGGGTGGGCAGAGGCTGCAGCAGCTGTATCTTGGCCAGGGAAGCCACAGAGAAAGCAACGAGACAGGCGGCAACATATATTGCAAAGTACCTCTGGAGAAGCCACAGCTCAGAGCCTTGAAGAAGAGAAAATGGGGTAAGCAAAGGGCAGGTGGAGCTAACCTGGCTCAGCCCCTGCTTATCAGAATAAATTCCTGAATCATCTTTCTGTATTATTCGAGGATGCAGGAGGGAAGATTTCGGCCTCTATGATGCTGAACTCCCACCCCCCATAAGCCCAGACACTGTGGCACTCCCCAATAATGGTCTCAGCCACCTGTTCACTCTTCAGACTGGAGGTGCCACTGTTTTGTGCCTGGAATATGTTTTTTAAGAGGTTCGGGAAGCTAAAGCTGAAGCCTTTCTGTGACACAAAAGCTGCTAGTTCTGGGTTTGTACATGGTTGCACATTAGATTCAGCTCTAAATCACCCTAGCATAGTCGTTTCTCAAACACATTCCAGGCACCCCTTCATGACAGCTGCATCTCCAAAAAGAACTAGACTTGCATGACAATATGTTAGCACAGCACTCAAAATAAACTAATGTCAGAAAATGTGTTTCAAAATTTTCACTGAAATAATTCCTACATGTACAATTTCCCCATCATTCTGACAGAGGAATGCTTTTGCTCAACTCAGACGTAACTCAGGGCTTTTAAACATATAAATGTTTTCCAAATAATTGCACCTTCAGAGAGATAGCTATTTCAATGTAACAACCTTAATATTTTCATCTAACAGATGCTATGCATGATTATGCATTTACCGCAAAGTGCAGTTCTGGAATTACATTTTTTGTATTGATCCTTTCCACCCAATTTATTCTTCATGTTGAACATCCCTCTTTAACAAAGATCTACATGCAACAGCTGCTCTTTTGCCTTATGCAAAAGGGAGTCTCAAAACAAATTATCTGCATTGCTCTTCCAACGTAGGAACTTTATCAAGTAACATAACACCAATCAAAACCACATATTTGTAATGATTGTAAACAAGTATCCACATATATTTATAGAAGTTAATGCTAAGGATCCAATCCTGCGAACTAATGCAATGAATTAGCAGCTTAGACGATCAGGCAAAATTGTTAAAAGCTCCAGTATGACTGCAAATGATGCTAGACCAACTTTTAATGAAGTCGAAACACCCCTGGACAATCCTGGAACCTAATGATCATGCTGCTTTGCACCTGTATTTTATGCAGTAACATCAAATTTGGTGCAAATGAATATAGATGCTTTGCATCTGCTGCCATGGCAGAACCCACTTTTGGCACTGAAGCAGCTAAATTTACAGGGTCAAGCTGCTGTTTAAAAGGATCACTAGTGCACAGAAATAAAGGGAAGACAAATTGAAGAATTATGTAGGATCTAGCTCATCACAAATTTGGAATATCAGGATTAAAAAAATTGCACAATTATTTATCTGCATCCAAGAGACAAACTGCTTTTGAAATGTCCCTGAAGTCTCACAAGTGATTTTGTGATATGTTCTCCAAAAAAGGACAATAAATATAAATATGCACAAAATCCAAATGGTTTACCTAAAAGCAGCCATTTGAATTCTAGCTACAGTATTCCACATGAAGCAAAGGGAGACTTACACCAAGACAGTTGTTTATATAAAAGTGATTTAAAGTAAATACAAAGCACAAAAAATAGGTGTCAATTTATCTCATGATTTATGCACTTGTACTTATTTATGATACATGTGAAGCAATAATCCAGAATAGTAGGAAAATACCAGAAGTAGATTCCAGCAAGAAGTTGAGTACAGTTAAGGTTATAATTCTACACTTCCATGTAAATGTGTAAGTCCCATCAATGGGATCTTTACTTCTAAGTAAACACTATAAGATTACTGTACATTGTAAGCTCCATTGAGTTCCATGTGCTTTCATCTCACCCACTGAAATCAATGAAAACTGAAAGAATACTTAGAAAAGAAGTAAAGTGCACTGCTGCGTGAAGGACTGATTTGGCTAGTCAGATACAATTTTTACATCAGGCCTAACTCTCAAACTCAAGCTATTAAGCTAATTTGCATTCTATGTGTGAGAGAAAGATGCACACACACACAAACAAATTATATCACGGGCTGGAATGTCAAGGAAGACTGCAGGAAAATAAACAACACGTTGCTCCTGTCTAAAACACTAAGTACAAACCAACGTGTTTCTTGATAAAAGATTCTGCATTTAAAAAGGAAACCCTTTTCTGAATGAAGGACTCAAAATGAAAGCTTGCAGAACTAGTGCAGACCCGAAGGAGGGCCCTGTATCATGAGGCAAAGAGCTATCATCAAAGTGAGCAAAACAGGAGATGACTCTTCAGTGGGTGTCCGTGATATTTCCCCCCTGATGGCAAAGAGACAGTCTCCTTACAAGCTCTGTCAAGTTCAGCATGTTATGTGCATTACTTCTCAGGTTCCTTCATGTTTTCCTTCCTATCACCAAAAATCAGTCTCCCTAGCAGTTGCACAGAGCAGTTGTTCCTGAGAACAAGCTGGTGAAATGACAGCAAAAAGTCACAAGGACATCTTAAGGCTGCAATCCTATGCACACTTAGAATGAAATATGTTTCATTTCACAACGCTGGGGTTTTACTTCAAGTACATTTGCAGAGGGTTGTTGTGTATCATGGACATGCTTTATGACATTGCATCCATTCATCGCAATCATCTTTTATTTCTCGTCATAGCAACAAGGTTTTTGTAAGCAACTTTTTTTAGCATGATACAATTTCTGGAGTTTTACCTTACACAAATGCTTTTCTGAACTTACTACCTCAGTTCAGTACTCTCTATTTTTTTAATTCATGTATGCTATGCATTCACTCCTTCCATCCCACCTCCACCCCAATTCGAAGGCTTCTTCAGTGCCTGGTGCTGTGCTACCCTTCTTTGCAATTCTAGCTTCATTGCTGCATAATACAAATGACAGTGAATAGTCCTCAATCTCTGAAGCGCCAGCAGAAAACACTGGGAGATGTGGATTTCAGTCAATTTTACTGTATTGCTAGTATAGACCACTGAACAAAACAGTAGGGAGCTCAGAAACAGTGGGAAGGGATGGAAACACACTGAGATAAACAGAATGACAAGTACCTACCTTGCACTCAATACGAACGCACAGGCCATGCAACTCAAAACATTCATGTCTTACACAGTTTGTCATATAATGCTGTGCATGAATGGAAGTCCCAGTGCCTGCTGTTAAAAAGAAAAACTTAGACTGCTGAATGCATTAGGCTGGAAACAATATACTTAAAATGTAGGTAGCATAGCAAGCAGAGCCAATGGATAAAATTGCATCAAGAATAAAGGAAGCCTGGAGCAAATAGATTCGTAAAATACTTCAAAAGCAAGACTAAAAATAAAACTGATTTATTTGCAGGACTGGGAAAATGTGAAAATTCTCATCAAACGGAGTTGGTAGACCCTCTTTGAAGAGGGTTATGCACACCCTTGTGTGATGCTGGATGCATCATGCAAAACAATGAACAAATTCAAGGAGACTCAATGGGAATCAGAGAGCTTGTTTACAAGTTTGCTGTATGAATCCTTAACTTGCTTTAGGCTCTGATTTCTTTACTCAGAGGTTAACCAAAAAAATCTACTGAAAGCAGTGAAAATAATGCTAACAATCAGAGTTTAAGTACTGACTAGCCAAGTTCAGATGAAATCCAAGTCTGATGCCGCAATACAAAACTCACACTTGTATATGCTTAATTTAGATTTTAAATCATGTTTGAAATATCCAGACCACACTCTCAGGACAGGGTTAAGTTTGGAACCCAGGGCCAATAGGTCTGTGCAGAGCTCAGAGCCAAAACAACATTCCTAGTTTGCTACCACAGGAATACTTCAAACAGTGATCTCCCAAGAGAGCACAACACAAAGTGATCTAGATACATCTATGTTACCAAGAATCCTACTTCCTATCTCCCAGGGGACTTATTCATGTCCTAATGTAGCCTTTCAGGATACAGGCTTATGCAGCCAAGTGAAAAAAGAAGCATTTTCCTTAGCAAAATAGTTATATTAAACTAAGAGTGCTTATATAAACACAGATCACGTGCAGGAGTAGTTTTGAAGACCTTTACACTGAAAGGATTCCAACATATCTTGTGGAATCTCCAGAAAAGTGGACATGCACATAACAACAGTTTGGCTGTTGCAGTTGCTGTGCAACTGAATAGAGTTAAAGATGACTGCCAACACCCAGTACTTAGATCAGGGGTCGGCAACCTAAGTTAACCGGTCCATGGAACCCCGCAGCCTGCTCAGGAACCCCCACTGCCTGCTCTTTCGGCTCCCGTGTGCTGCGCTAAACTGGCACGGAGTAGAGCAGGGACCGCCTTCCACGATGCTGGCTGGCTTCCCATTGGCTGCAGGAAGCTCCTGCAGCCAATGGGAAGCTGCACACGCCTCCTCTGTGCTGGGAGGAGTGCCGGAAATAGCGTTTGTGCATGCATGCGCGCGCACTCCGGCCCACCGTGACGTCTGCGGGACCGTGAACCAGCCCAAGACACAAAAACTTTACCGACCCCTATCTTAGATACATGACACTGAGTGTTGAGGCCAACACTTCCTGAAATCCCCTGCCTGTATTACAAAGGATATTGGCCCACTATATAACATAAAATTCCTTCCCTAATGTACCATAGTTTAAGCCAGGAACAAACTCTTCTCCTGCCTCCACATTTTGTGTGTGGACTTTGGCGCTTCAAAATTTGGTCTGTTTCAGCTACAGTTCCCTGTTAAATGCAAAACAGAGAACCGTGGTTTACTAAATCAGGGTCCAACTGAAAACTGTAATTAAATCACAGTTCTCTGCTTTGGCATAACAGGCAACTGTAGATAGAAAAGAACAGTGCCAAAGTCGGTGCATGAAACAAGGTGGTTAGGCGATGGACAAGTGGGAGCTTGTGAGCCAGTAATGATTCCCAGCTGCAATAGACCAAAGTGGCTATGCCTCTGAAAACTGGAGCGAGGGGAAGAGTTCCTATTCAAGTATCAGTAGTTAAATATATGCATTAATTAGCCTTTGTTGTAATGAGATGAGATTCAATATTACTGCTGGGACACAGTTGAGTAATGACTGCTATCCGGTGTATGTGTTAATGTCAGTAGCAATGGGCCACAGTTCCCTGGTAGAATATCTGCTTTGCAAGCAAACAATTCCAGTTCAATTCCCAACATCTCCAAGTAGGTCTGGGAAAAGAACCCTGCCTGAAATCCTGGAGAATGCTGCCAATCACTGTAGGCAACACTAAGCTAAATGGACCAATGGCAGCTTTCTATGCTCCTATGTTTCTAATGGCAACAGCTAGGATATTGGTGATGGTTCCAGATACTGTGCATGCATTATTCACATTGTGTACAAAACACTCTAGAATTTCTATATATTCTAAATAGTTTCTGCCTCTCCATTTCTCTTTTTGTTAATGTACAATTTTTAAAGTAGAATACGGTCATCTCTACAGTTTCTATGTCTAGACCATCTGGAAGGATAAGACATAAACAGGGGGCGAAATAATGCTGTAGCCTTCATGCTGCTAAAGGGTGTGTATAATTCTGAAATATATAATGCCTTCAGAACTATTATCGTCATTATATTTAGTAACATAAGTCAAAGATGTCCAGGTGATTGCAGTTATGAACAATTCCCTACAGTGTCTGATTAGTGATTCACTTACCCACTGGCATAATTCTTTTAAAATCACATTGCAGCTACATCTAAAAGTGCCCTTTGCAACATTAAATTGTGTTTTATTGTCTGCTTTTTAAAAAAGATGTAGAGCTTTCAGATTTCCTTTATCCTTTCCATAATAACTAGAAAGGAACACAGTAGTAACTTCACTGAAGCATGTTTAAGGAGGGGTTCTATTCACATTATTTGGAAACTATTCAAGTTTTAAGTATTTTGTATATGAAATGCATGATTTCTAACAGGTTTAGAGTTTAGCAACCAAATTCTAAATATAATACGACAAGCTTCAGAAAGAGTCTCAGATATCAACATATGCAAAGAAAGTACCTCTGTGGTTTTACCATTTCAAGTGACATATTATTCAGAATTACCAATCATAAAATTATAGTGTTATGGAACAATCCTTTACTCGCATTGCATAAGAAGCACAGTAGAAGCTCCATTTCACTGACAGCACACTAGATGTGTGGTCACCATGAGCAGAGGCATACCTAGGAGTTGGTGATACTGGCCCCCACCAGGGATGCAGGCACGGGGGATAGGGGTGCAAAAAAGAGCTATCAGGCTATGTGTGTGGCTACACACCACCGCTATTGTGGTGAGATCAAATGTGGGTGAAGCTTTGTACCACGGCACAAAGGCGTGCAATCTTTCCCACCCTTCTTCCTCACCTCACCTCCCTCCTGATGCTTCAACTACTTGGGTTACATAAAATGTAGTAATTTTTAATGTGGCTACTGCGGTACAGTGATTGGGGGGCACATATACTAGATTCATTTCAATTGGGGTTTAGGCCCGGTTTTGGCAAAGAAACTGCTTTGTTCGCCCTGTATGACCTCTGTGAGGAAAGAAGAGGGGAAATGTGCCCCTGCTAATTTTTCATGACCTCTCAGAAGTCTCCTCGACAATGGTATCCTTCCCATCATCCCTGACCACTGGTCCTAGGGATGATGGGAGTTGTAGTCCCAAAACAGCTGGAGGACCAAGTTTGGCTATCACTGATCTAAATGAAACCATTGACTGGGTTTATCTGGATGTTTGGAGTATGTTGTCAGCAATATGCTGATGACACACAGCTCTACTTCTCCTTTAAGTCTGCAGGTGAGGCAGTGGATGTGCTGGTACCTCCCCTTAGGACTCCAGACACAAAGGCCAATCTCTGTTCCAAGTATTGAGATCCCAATACTTGAAACATGGAATCTCACTATGACAGGATTTCCTGGTATCACAAGATTTGGAGCTGGACAGTCCTCCCTCTTACCTTTCTCCCTGTCACAGATGATGCAGTGCTGATATTGGTGGACCCTGTCAGATGGGTGGAATATAAATATTATTATTATTATTATTGCTGCTGCTGCTACTACTAACTACTACTATCCAATGGTCCATCTCCTCACCTCTCCAGTCTGATGCTGCTTGTACCAGCAGAGACTAGCAGTAGGCTCCAGCAGTTGCATTTAACACCAGCAGTGAGAATCAGAAGACTGCCAACCATAGTCTAGATAGAGGAGAGCCCTCATAAAGGTACTCAGGGAGCAGTGGAAAGCAGTGGAAAGCGTAAATTATGAGATTTTCTTCCAGGATGCAAGATTCACCTGTCAGCAACTTATGAGCTTAGGAAAGAGAAGTGGGAGACTCAGAAGAATTAGAGACTGCAGAGGAAATCGAATGCAGCTCAGGAATGCTGAGAAAGAGAAAGACCAAGACAGAGAAGGGTTCCAGACAGTTATAGACTTTGTCACTGAAGACTTTACAGACAAAGAGGTGTGGTTCAGGGAGGTGCAAGAAAAAGAAATGAGGAATTTGTAGGTGAGTATGGGATTTTCCTGTACAATGCTTTGCCTTTGGAGGCTGTGGAGACTTTAGTTAGATTGGAAGCAGGTGGAGATAGAATGTTACTATTTTCCATATGTCTCACGCCTGCTGAACTGAAGGTGGGGGCATTTCTTTTGTCCATACCTAGATAGCAGGGACAGGGAACATGTACAGCCCTCCAAATGTTACAGGACTACAACTCTCATTATCCCTGACAATGGGCAGGTAGGAGATGGAACCAACAACATCTGGAGAACCACAGTTTCCCTATGCCACCAGGATCTGTTTGTCCTTCGACCAGCCCTGTGCTAGCTTACCTTCTCAGGCAAAACAGATACTTTTTGAGTCAAGGTGCTCAGAAAAACTCAGTTTGGCTCTTCTGGAAATAGAACAGCAGACATGTCATTTGCAATTCTGCATCATCCACTGTATGCTTTTAAAAAATGTGTTCAACCCTCGCACACTTGTGCAATACCAACGTAATAACGGCACACAGGATTAATCATTATGTTTTCCAAAATAACTTTTAAAGCTTTTAAAGCCCCTTTCACATGAGTTTTTGGAAAGGGGGGGGTCTTTGTTGTTACACGGGAAACAAGAAGGATTGTTCATTTTCTCTGCAGATCACATATGCATACTATTTAAGTTTCAAAGCAAACACTAGTAGTGCTAATTGGAGAAGATGAAACACTTATCCTGGCTGAGGAGACAAATCAAACTGCACCTTGAACGAACAAACAAACAAAATGGCAAGCTATTAGTTTCCACTGCTATAGTGCAACAAAGAAAGAATTTAAGTGTAAATAAGTGTGTTTTATTTTAAAACCCATATTCTTAGCCCATATTGAAAGAGAATTTTTTTTCTTCTCTTGTTGTTTGCTTGAGCATATGGATATCTGCACATATCCAGAAATCTTATTTAAAGCTTCTCCAGAGGCAGAATGCAAAGGAAAATGACATGGCTGGTTTATAAGTGGGTCACTCATTTTTCATTAATGGTGAGGGCTGGCTCATAACAGAATTATTTTACATATTAATGCAAGCTAGACAAAATGCTTCTGGGCAAAGCGAAACACAGGGCAGATCCCCTGCACAATTTCTTAGGAGCATTTAGCAATACCTTCTTACTGGGTATTAAATAAATAAATCGCTGGATGTTTTTAAAAAGAAGTCTCTTTCACAGGCTTTAACAAAATTATTCTGAACAAAACGCCTGAATTACAACCAGTATTTGAAGTGGGATAGGACGTTATCCCATCTATTTTCAAGAAGATCTAAAATCATCCAAGTTGTTTTCAATAGAGATAATTGAACCTGGCCTCATTTGAAATGAAACCATCCTATTTCCGGCTCCCCCAACTTCCACTTCAAGCACTGGTTGCAACTATAAGCTTCCCTCTCTACAAGCACCCAGGCATCAAACGCCATCATATACTGTAAGCAACAGTGTTCCTCAAACAGTGACTTTTAGTCAGTTATTTTAAGTGTTGCTTAGTAAACTGATCATCTTGCTACAATGGCAAAACAAAACAACCACAACAACCACAAAGGATTCATTCCAAAATATCTAACAGGCTCTAATGGTTTACCTTTTCAGGTATCTTTTGTTTTGACAATTATTTTATATGTTGTTTTACCACATTCAGTCAGAAGCACCACTATATGTAACTTAGCAACAGAACTTACCCATGATTATTTTTGAAGTATAGTACAGCCACTGTCAGGACTAAATAATAATAATAATAATAATAATAATAATAATAATAATAATAAAGACACAGAACTGTTCAGGGTTTTTTAATAGTATTATGTTGACTTTGAACACATACAGTAATAACATTGTTCTTTCTGGGTTTTCCTTTTCAAATTAAGAGAAAGAGAAATATCCAAAACTTCACTACATAGTGGTGTAACTGAACAGTGACATCTAGTGTGAGCTGAAATTTGCTGGGTGGTTCTATCCAACAATAACTGTAACCGATTTATCATCAGGAAGTAAGGAAAAAGCAATCTCATTGAGTACCTCCTGGAAAGGAGGTCACTCTTCCAGGATGTGACGTATATGTATGGTAGAACCATTTCTAAGGTCTTATCAAAATTTAAAAGAAATTGCCAGGAACTTGGTAGGCTTAGCTATTGCTTTCTTCAGCTGTTATCATGCTCTCTAGCTCCCTGCGTTATTAGCTAAATTTTGATCAACAACATGTGTGCTTATATATTGTGACTAGACTACATACAGTTTATCTAATATCACTAAAAAAAATGGTTACTATTTTTAATTAATACAAGATGACAATGGTCTCCTTCATGCCTGTTTTCACTCACCGCCAAATAAAGATGGGAGAGTCCTCAAGTGGTAAAATCAGTTGCACAATGTTAAACTACAGGTGGGGTGGAAGATACCACTTTTGTATCTCTCCTGTGATAAAAATTCCCTGAAATAGAAAACTAGCGTGAAAGGATTAAGTCTTACTTATAATTTGCCCCTAAATGTACTGGTTTTCTATATGCAAGGTTTTATCAGTGGCAGGGCTAACATGGGGTGTATTGAAAAGTGGTATCCTCAGGAAGTTTCATCAGTTAATTACCGGTAGATCGCCATCAGAAAAGAACGAGTATTTACTACAATAGATATTTAGGACGGGATTAACCAATTGAACCTTGGAAGTGGAAGCTCTGCACAATGACTTCTGCTTGCAAAACAAGGCTTCCCCACCCTTCTCCTCTCTATTATCGTATTGGCCTGAATATAACCTGCACCCAAATATAAGCCACACCTTTAAAATTCAAGGGGAAAGGGGGGGGGGGAGAGAATATCCAAATATAAGCCGCTCTCTTAAAATTTTGCATGCACTCACACCCGTTCCGTTTTACAATATGTCTGTTTCAGCAGCGATACCGTAAAAGCCAGTTTTTGTAAGGTGGCAAATTTAAGCCACACTTTAACTTTTCACGGTCGGAATTTGGAAAAAAATTCGGTAATTCAGGCCAATACGTTACTACTAGTAGTAGTAGTAGTAGTAGTAGTCTTTATTGGCATAAGTTAAAACAGTAAAATCATAAAATCATAAAATCATACAGTCATCCAAATACATTGATACTCCAAACATATACAATATATAAAAGACCAATGAATAAATCAGGCAACTTTAGATTTAGCTTTAAAGGTCTCGGCTAAGTACCCTGAAACAATCTTGGTAGTTTCAGGAGTATCATCCCTCAACAAATATTTTATTACAGACTCTTTGTAAATCAATATCACTAGGACATCTCTGTGATGGGAGTCGGTTTAGGATAATTTGCGATAACTGGTTTTTGTGGAATCATCACCAAATTCCACCTTTTTTCCTGATGAAAGTCACATTGGGCCTCTGGGTAATCAGTTATTGGATCAAGTTCAATTTTGTGGATAGTATCCTATTTCCCTTGTGCTTTCCCTCCTGGAGTCAGAGCAGCAACCTAAACTGAGGCATCTGTTTTATTTTCCTTCTCTACCGTTTGTTGTGGTTTAGCAACATTTGCTGCTGTCTTCTTCCTTTTCCCTTTTTTCCTATGGGCTTTGAATGTAGGCTTATTTGTGTCCAGAGTGGAATCCGTTGGTATCAACTTGTAAAGCTTCTGTAATTGATTACCGGCTGGGGTTGTCTAGATGTCCTTTCAATATCTTTCGACTCTCTCTTGAATTGTAAAACTTTCCACTAATGTTGTAAGCAGCCCATTGCTTTCTGTAACGAAGTTTTTGATGAGAAATAATTCTGAGCAAACCATATGAAGCTGATCCTGGAGTTGAGTGTCTCTCTGTTTGTGTGCATTTAGAAATGGCTTGTTGTCTGGGTGGGCTTTTACTGAGCTCAAAAGACGACCTCTGTATAAGCTTGTTGATTTGCCCCAATTTATTTCTCAAATTGACCTTGTTTATGTCCTTTGCCAAGGCCAATTCTAGGGCCAAATTTATTGAAGGAACTTTCTTATATTCCTAGGCTCTTGCATGTCCCCTTTAAGATTTACTGACCACTCCAAAGCAGGAAGTATAGGGGATACTTCATCTTGTATCAGCTTGCTTGACTCTTTTTTGCTCTCCTGAAGGTAAAACTGTGATTTTACTTTGTCTTCTCCGAGGTTCAGGAGAACTGCTTGCAAAGTTTGGCATAATTCCCAGGGCTTTAAATGCCTTCCTTGCATACACCATATTGGTCAACCACTCGGGAAGGTAACAGAGCAAAGCATTAAGCCAAGCTTGCACAGAGTCCCACAAAGAGTTATATCCAACAAAGTGGAGAGGGGTTAATTATTTCGTTTCTTTTCCTCCTCACCTGATCAGTAAAACACTGACTCGCCCTGTGTTTCTCTCAGCCCAGCACTTCTCCTATCCTAGCAGTTTTCTTGGCAGTTTTTCAGTTGGGTTTTCTCATCTGGTAAGTTGCAGTTAGTGCGAATACATTAGACCAGCGAGATAACAAGGAAGCAAAACAATAAAACAGAACACAAAATAGGGCAATAAAACAGTAATACAGTGAGAGCAGCTGCCTCATCCTACCTGAGAGGTTGGCAGCCATCTTGATCACCTCCTCTCAAAATTGGCTTGGGGGGCAAAGAACCCCAAAATGGGGTGGGTGGGTGGAAAAAGAAGGGATCATTCCATCTGGTAAGCTAAAAGGCTTGCGCAGACAGAATGTTTGTCATAGCACAAAACTGAATTCCACCCTTAAATTTTAATGTAAGTAAATTCAATTCCAGTTCTTAATCCCAAAAGCATCCCGTTGGAATTGGGGGTTTCTCATTATACAAAACATCACAGAATCAATTATTGCATAAACACAAAATTCCAAGAATTGATTTGATACTGTGAAAATTTAGGTTTAAAATAAGTAGTGTATGGAATCAAATGAACAAGCACACAACATGAACAAGCACAATCTGACTTTTGAAATCTGCACTCAAATTCCAGAACAAGACTGAACCAACTTAGATGAATTCATAGCAAATTTGGGCTTTTAATTTCAGTTCCTATTCTTAGCTGGAGTTTGGTTGTCAAGACAACGCCTTCCACTTCAAAAAAATCCTCTTTATCTGTAAGCAACGTGTCATGAAGTCAATATCAAAAGTTTGTTAGAATGGCCTTGTCTACAACCAAACAATAGCTTGTGTTTCACTGAAATCTACACAAAACAAAAATGTAATAACATTTCCAACATGTGTACAGAATAAATTTACCTGAAACAATTCAGAGGAGCCCTGATTTGTCCAAATCAGTACCAACTGAGCTTGAGATAGTATTCCAAGGCATTCACAGCATTTATATGGCAACTACTACCTATTTGCATCTTAGGCCTAATAGCATCTTACAATATTCTATAGACCTATTTTCCCAACATGAGATAGTTGGATTGAAATTTACATGCCAATCGTAGAATGGTTTGTTCAAGTACTTTAGGCTGCAATCCTATACTCAAGATCTGCTGGCTGAGATGCTTTAGGACCGAAATGGGGAACCTAGTGCCCTCCAGGTGTTACTGAACTCCAATTCTCATCAGTCCCAGCCAGCATGGCCAATGGTTGAGGATGATTACAGCTGCAGGATAGCAACATCTGGAAGACCACATGTTCCCCATCCCTGCTTTTAGAAAGCAGCAGAAGGCTGCCTACAGTGGCATAAGTTTATATTCACTGCCAGCGTGACAGACAGGTCAGTAGGACTTCCCATATAGGTCATTGCGAAGCAGACAAAAACATAGTGGAGTCATAGGCAGCACAAAGGAAGTACAGACTCATGCCAAAGCCTGCAGTCACTCAAAACTTGGCCATACCCCCACCAACAGCACTTTACACCATACCTAGGTGGAAATAGTTTCCAATCCTCTGGGATCTGGTCCTGACCGGATGAATACTAGAATCAGCAAGGGATACCCACATGACCTGAAAGTGTTGCTGTGCAATGCCAGGTCAATGATTCATAAGACCACTGCCATCCATGACTTGATCATGGATGGAGGACTTGACCTGGCATGTGTGACAGAGACTTGGTTGGATGAAGCAGATGGGCCTGTCCTTGCCGCTGCTTGTCCACCAGGTTTCTCTTACGCACAGCAACCCAGGTCATGTGGGCGGGGAGGGGGGGTTGCAGTGATTTTTAGGAAGTCATTAGTTTGCACCAGGCGTCCTATTGGGAAGACCCAGTTTTCTGAGTGCATGTTCTGGAAGTTGGGCAATAGGGGCAGTACAGGAATAAGTCAGGCCCAACCCATAGCCGCGGACATGCCTTGGACCTGGTGTTTACCTCTACGGATGTTGGTGATCTGACACTAAGTAAAAGCGAAACGAAAGAAGTGCCATGGTCAGACCACTTCCTGGTGCAACTGGACTTCTCTGCGACCCATCCCCTCTGCAGGGAGGTGGGACCAATTCGGATGGTCCGCCCCCGCCACTTAATGGATCCAAATGGTTTCCAGAGAGTGGTTGGGGATGCTTTATCCCATGTTGATGGCCTTTCAGCCGATTCCCTGGTGGCCCGCTGGAATGTGGAGTTAACCAGGGCTATTGACTGTTTGGCTCCGAAGCGCCCTCTCCGATTGCATGAAGCCCGGAGAGCCCCGTGGTTTTCCACGGATCTGAGGGCAATGAAACAATCGTTGAGACGGCTAGAGCGCCGGTGGTGGATAACTCATTCTGAATCTGACCGGACACGGGTTAGAGCTCAACGTCGAGCCTACCAAGTGGCGATAGCGACGGCGAAGAAGACTTTCTTCACTGCCTCTATTGCATCTGCAGAAAACAGCAGCAGGAGACTCTTTCAGGTGGTTCGCAATTTAGCGGAACCACCTGTAACATCGGGGCCCAGTACGGGCCACATGTTCTCCTGCAATGATTTTGCAAATTTTTTTGCAGATAAAATCGCTCAGATTCGGGAAGAAGTAGACTCCACCGTGGGAGCAGGGCCGGGGCGGGAGAGTGCTAGAGTCCTGTCTGGTCAAGTTGTGTGGGATCAATTTCAATCTGTTACCTCCGAGGATGTGGACAGGCTGCTTGGACGAGTGAAGCCAACCACCTGTCTCCTGGATCCTTGCCCATCCTGGCTTATAAAAGCTAGCCGGGAAGGACTGAGTGATGGGCTTCGTGGGGTGGTGAATGCTTCCCTCCGTGAGGGAGCCTTCCCAGACCCGCTGAAAGAGGCGGTTATTAAACCGCTTCTTAAAAAACCATCTTTAGATGCGGCCACGATGGCCAATTATCGCCCAGTCTCAAACCTTCCATTCTTGGGCAAGGTGATTGAGCGAGTGGTTGCTGAACAACTCCAGGCACGCCTGGAAGAAGCGGACCATTTGGATCCCTTCCAGTCGGGATTCAGGCCTCATCATGGGACTGAAACTGCCTTGGTCGCACTGGTTGATGATCTCCGGCGGGCTAGGGACAAAGGTGAGAGCTGTTTCCTAGTTCTGCTGGATCTCTCAGCGGCGTTTGATACCATCGACCATGACATCCTTCTGGACCGTCTTGAGGGGCTGGGAGCTGGGGGCACTGTCATACAGTGGTTCCGCTCCTTCCTCCTGGGCCGTGTTCAGAAAGTGGTGGTGGGGGATGAGTGTTCAGACCCCTGGCCGCTCACTTGTGGGGTGCCTCAGGGTTCTGTCCTCTCCCCCATGCTTTTCAACATCTACATGCAGCCGCTGGGAGGGATCATCAGGAGGTTTGGGCTGGGTGTTCATCAGTATGCAGATGATACCCAGCTCTACCTCTCTTTTAAATCAGAACCAGTGAAGGCGGTAAAGGTCCTGTGTGAGTGTCTGGAAGCGGTTGGAGGATGGATGGCGGCTAACAGATTGAGGTTGAATCCTGACAAGACAGAAGTACTGTTTTTGGGGGACAAGAGGCGGGCAGGTGTGGAGGATTCCCTGGTCCTGAATGGGGTAACTGTGCCCCTGAAGGACCAGGTGCGCAGCCTGGGAGTCATTTTGGACTCACAGCTGTCCATGGAGGCACAGGTCAAATCTGTATCCAGGGCAGCTGTTTACCAGCTCCATCTGGTACGTAGGCTGAGACCCTATCTGCCTGCGGTCTGTCTCGCCAGAGTGGTACATGCTCTGGTTATCTCCCGCTTGGACTACTGCAATGCGCTCTACGTGGGGCTACCTTTGAAGGTGACCTGGAAACTACAACTAATCCAGAATGCGGCAGCTAGATTGGTGACTGGGAGCGGCCGCCGAGACCATATAACACCGGTCTTGAAAGACCTACATTGGCTCCCAGTACGTTTCCGAGCACAATTCAAAGTGTTGGTGCTGACCTTTAAAGCCCTAAATGGCCTCGGTCCAGTATATCTGAAGGAGCGTCTCCTCCCCCATCGTTCTGCCCGGACACTGAGGTCCAGCTCCGAGGGCCTTCTGGCGGTTCCCTCACTGCGAGAGGCCAAGTTGCAGGGAACCAGGCAGAGGGCCTTCTCGGTGGTGGCGCCCGCCCTGTGGAATGCCCTCCCATCGGATGTCAAGGCGATGGACAACTACCTGACATTCAGAAGACATCTGAAGGCAGCCCTGTTCAGGGAAGTTTTTAATATGTGACATTTTAGTGTATTTTTTATCTCTGTTGGAAGCCGCCCAGAGTGGCTGGGGAAACCCAGCCAGATAGGCGGGGTACAAATAATAAATTATTATTATTATTATTATTATTATTATATAATCCTATCATCCTGCTTCAGGGATTTTAGCATAACATATGGTGTAACTGAATAACAAATAGCAGCACACCACAACTGGTATACACCAATGAAAGTACAAATCAGACACAGTCAAACCTCGGCTCCCGAACACCTCCGTTTTGGAATGTTTCAGCTCCCGGATGCCGAAAACCCGGAAGTAAATGCTCCGGTTTTCAAACGCTTTTTGGAAACCAAACATCTGATGTGGCTTCTGCTTGAGTGCAGGAAGCTCCTGCAAGCCAAACAGGCTTCCGGAACGGATTACGTTCGACAGCCAAGGTTTGACTGTAGTAGGAAAGTATAGGTTGTCAAAGGGTGTGACGTGCCACAGTGGTGTGGCAGGAGAGGATGGCAAGTGTCACGGGAAGATTCAAGGACAATCAATACTGTATTTTTCGAATACAATACTCTACCAGTGGCTCTTCCATGCCCACTTTCATACAGATCATGGGGAGCCCCACCCCATGACCAGTGGCAATGACCAGGACGCTCCTGGCAATTATTCTATGGGGTTCTTAACTAACTTGTTCCAGGCAGGCTCCTGCTCCCTTGCAAACTCCATAACAGACCACCGTACAACAGGTTAAGGTGTCCCTAGCATGCAGCTGGCACCACTGTCCTAGGCACAGGAGCACTGCTGGAAAGGCTAGATGGCAACCCCACATGCGTCTTTTCCTTTTAGGATCTCCTGCATCCCAGAAGTTATTCAATAAAAGCTTTCACTTTGCCACATAGGTTGCTTCTTTGTTGCTTGGGTGTGGTATTTACTTAAAGAAATTACCCTGCTTTTTTACATTTAGGTTTAAGGCAACTTAGAAAAAATTGAAACGTGCAATGTGCAAAACATCAGCCATTAAAACAACAGAACAGCTTCCATGGTGCAAAGGCTTCCTGAAATGAAAACATTTAAACCAAACACCTGAAACCTTGACAGAGACAGTGGGGGGCTATGGTAGAGCTTCTCAGGAGCCTGTGTCTACTCCACTAGGTTGCATTTTCTTTGGGGTATTTTCCCCTCCTCTCCCAGGCTGAGTAGGCATAATACTTAGTGGCCTTTCGGCAGGCATTCTAGCAACATATCTCCAGATATGTGTAAGGCAGGAAACAGCTAGTGGTTCAGATCCGGACCTCCCCCAACCTCCACAGTTCATTTTCACAGGTGGTGTCAAAATGACATTTCGTGACTCAAAGGTGTTTGGGGTCCCCCCCCCCTTTTGCAGCTGCAGTTCAAGCTATGCCTGAGGAGAAAAATTCTTTGCACTGCTGGCTTGAATTCAAAGCAAAGGAATATTGCACTTGTAAGTCGTTCTTTGGACAGGGATCAGCAGAGCTATGGCGTTTCCATTCAGGAACTCTGTAGCTCAGCCAATCCCACCAATCAGCTGAGAGCAAGCATCATTGCCAAAGAACAATTGGGAGAGTGCTTTAAGGAGCCCATTTATTTCTTTATTCTTACCTGCCCCACACCTGACTTTGCATGATATCAGGTATGGCGCAGTTAGGTGCAGCTTGAGAGAAACAGCCACTTGGCCTAAATTGGCCTGCAGGTCAGAGGTTCCCCACCCCTGGTGTAAAGTAAGTATAAGATTGTTCACCCTGTCAGCTACCTTTTAGCTACCTGAAGCTGGAAGGAAATGTGCTTCTGACAAGCCAGCCACTTGCCACATTTTCTACATTAAGTCCCAAGGTGGTGAGGGCTGGCTGTGCATAGCACCTTCTAATGTTAAAGGGATACTGGCTCTTAGCTCAGAATCAGAAAAAGAGCACAGATTTGAATGCACGCTCATGTTTACACTAAGAAGCTACTAGCTCCTCTGACTGCAAAGGAAACCATTCAGGACCATAAAGTGTCAAGCAGGGGATAGAAAGAGAACATAAAATGGGGATGGGGTGGGGTGGAGAGAAAGTAGGGACAGTCACCTTCAAGAATAACTTGCAACATTCATTTTTGTGGTGCCAGTAACCCACCTCAGATTAAGAGATAATTCTTCCCACTCAATCAAATTGTTTTTGGTTCTTTTTGCACGATCAATGCACATTTGCAGTTCATAGAATTACAGAATTGTAGAGTTGAAAGAGACGTTGGGGGCCAACTAGTCCAACTTCTTGCAACGAAGGAATAGCAACTATAGCATCCATGACAGATGAATTTACATTTTCAGCTCAAGATTGCACTTTTGTTACAGGGAGGGAGGCCACATTTGCCCAGAACACAGCTTACTATGTTAAGTCTCCAAAGGAAAAAAGAATAAATCATATCCAAGAGCACATTTATTGCTATTCAATCTGTAATGTAGAATTCCTAAAACGCATACTACATATTTTCAGTGGTGCAGTAAGTGGTGAACTCTACAAGCTCGCTGCACCTTTTGGGGAAGGCTTTTGTTTCTATAATCATTCGTTTTAACTTCTCTTTGGAGTCAATGTGCTTCTCAGCTGTACAGTATTCATTCAGCAATATTTTGAGACAAAAGACCACTATGCCCCAGTGACCTGATTTTTTGTGACTCAAGCAGTGAAATAATGTTGTTGTTTAGTCGTGTCCGACTCTTCATGACCCCATAGACCAGAGCACGCCAGGCACTCCTGTCTTCCACTGCCTCCCGCAGTTTGGTCAGACTCATGTTTGTAGCTTCAAGAACACTGTCCAACCATCTCGTCCTCTGTCGTCCCCTTCTCCTTGTGCCCTCCATCTTTCCCAACATCAGGGTCTTTTCCAGGGAGTCTTCTCTTCTCATGAGGTGGCCAAAGTATTGGAGTCTCAGCTTCACGATCTGTCCTTCCAGTGAGCACTCAGGGCTGATTTCCTTAAGAATGGATAGGTTTGATCTTCTCAAGAGTCTCCTCCAGCACCATAATTCAAAAGCATCAATTCTTCGGCAATCAGCCTTCTTTATGGTCCAGCTCTCACTTCCATATATCACTACTGGGAAAGCCATAGCTTTAACTATACGGACCTTTGTCGGCAAGGTGATGTCTCTGCTTTTTAGATCACTGCTATTGGACAGATGTGATAGATAATAGCAGTTTTAATTTCTAATTATGCTCTTCTTGTATACCTGTATTTTAAATTGTTGTTACCTGTCTCAAGATTATTTATGATGAGAGCAGGATAGATTTTTAAAAAATAAATAAATAGGTTTTGGAGGTTGTTTTTTTGTCATTTTTTCTTCTTCAAAACTCTCAATCACCTGATTCCCCCATTCTTGTGTTCAGAGTGCATGTTATGATGGCTTGAATAGTGAACTGGTTCAAGAAGGTCACCTGCCTTTTGCACCTGCGCATTAATGTCACATCAGGGTGTTAGTGCTAGCAGGTTGGCAACCCAAAGACAATAAATAAGGTCAGTAGAAAGCAGTTCATCTTGCACTAGACTAGAGCTAGGTAGAACACTAATGGACATCTTGTGTCACCCACCCGCTGCTTAGCTCTTTATTCCAAATACTGCCCTCAGACCATCTGCACTGCTGGTGGTGCCCAAGAGAAAACAAGCCAGTATCTTCCTTCTCTGGAAAGAAAAAAGCCACACCAGCACAGAACAGCCTGTGAAATTATTGTGCAAAGCCTGAGAAGTAATAGCAATGGACACTTTACTTCACTGTGCATCAGGATTCCGTGAAAAGGGGGAGGATCCAGAATTACTGTAACCCCTATTTGGGCATAATTGTCCATGAAATCTTAAAAACATTGAGAGATGGGGCATAGGGGGAGTGGGCGGTGGCTTCTGGTCTCAAACCAGCACAGGGTTCTAAAGTCACAGAGAGCCTACAGGCATAGAGCAAACCCCTCCTGTTCTGCAGCCCTCCCCAGCAATGCATGTATGGTGATGTTGGAGCTATCTAGCACAGTCCCACTGTTTCCCTCCACATGATTAAAACTGCATGGAGGAAAATGCCCACATAGGGCTCCAATTACAGCATATTCCCTTGCTGAGCCATTCTGCAAACTGCAGGACTCAAGTAACAGTGTCCAAGAGGTGAGATCTCCTCTGGAGAGGTGACACTCTGTTCAATCAGAGCCAAGGAAATAAATTCTTAATGACTTCCTCCCAGCCCCCACTTTCCTGTCCTTGGTCAATCATTTCAGGTAAGTGTTGAGCCCAGACCAGTAACATTCTCAAGCCCAACATTATTGTTGTCCCATGGCAGAGTAATAGAGTGGGAGCAAATAAAATTGACAAGCACAGTTCTGCGTCCTGTCAAGGAAGAAAGGCTGGTTCTTGAATTCAAGATCTGAGTTAAGGCTAGTTTACAATTCAGCACAAATAACAGGAAAGAAAAGACACACTTAAATTTTTAAGTGCCTTTTGAGCTGGGTGCACACAGCAATACTGGCATCCTATGCTGTAGCAACAGGGTAAAAAAGAAACATGTTTACAGAAATTAGGTCAAGGTTTGTACTGTGAGAAAGAGTGCTAGTGTACAATAGATGTCCTTCTCCTTTTGAGTGCATGATGCTTGCATTCTGGTAATAAACCTCATGCTACATGAGGCACGCACAAGATATATGTATAATTCAGAACTTCAGAATCTAGCCATGAGGCACCAGAACTTGAAAGCCTGCCAACAGCAGTTTTCCCTATTCTGCAGCCCACCCAGAAGACTAGAATCCACTTCTTTCCTTAACTATTTCAGCTTCCCTTCATTAAAGGAACGAGGAGGATTGAGAGGGTACAGAAACACTTTTTAAAAGTAAAATGAAGTCCTGATCAGACTATTTAATGTCATTCAGCTTGATCTGGCAGCTGAAGACCCACTTGGGTAACCACTGCTTTTAGTGTAGGCAAGACTGTCAAGTCAATAATACCTGTAATTCACTGTGACTCATAAAAATTCTTACTACTTAATTCATTCACTAATTAGAATTTAAAAGGGCACTGTTCCCATTCAGACAATTTCATTTACGTTCTACTGAGCATCTCATACAAGTTAGGAGGTGAAAGCGGACAGCCAATTCTGCTTAAACTTCAAGAGTCTCTCCTTTTGTACCATTTAACACCCTCAAGCAGAGTATATCAATGTCACTGGATAAGTACATTGCATTTCCCAAGCTTTAAGGGCAAAATAGATCTGGAACTGACAGATAGACCCCCAGGTGCACAGGCAGAGGAAAGTGCATTCTCTCAAAGCTATCCCTAACCAGCCAGAGAAATAAACTATTGAACAAAAATGGGCGAGGAATTCACAGTATACATTTTTCTTCTTCTTCAAAGAGGCAGTCACACTAATTTATTCAAAGACATGCTTATATAGACAAATGTTATACGTGAATTGGGCAGAGATATGGTTGCTTTGGTTGTAATTTCCAGGATCATATTAGTAACTTTTCAAGCCATCATAATCATGAAAATGGCTGCAAGCGATGTGTATGATTGTCTAGTTTGCCCACTATGTTTGCCTATATGAATGCCCATTTGGGAGCAATCAGAGTTGCTCAGATGGATAAAAGTGTTGTATTTCAAAAGATCATAAGAAGGTATTCGTGAATCACTTATCATAGATTAGCTAACCCTTAGGTAACTTTATCTCTAATTTTGCTCACAGAATGGAATTTAGTTTTTCAAATCTTTCAGTCGTTCTCCTAAGCACTCAGCTCCTGCTCCAGGCTGGCAAGAGCCTCTGTTCCATCAAAGTATCTAATCCAGTGGATGCCAGAAGCCATGTCAATCCATGCTGACATTAGAGAAAACCAGCCAACCACACTGAGGAAGGCAAACTGCGTGAAAAGGTCAGAGGTCGAGGAGACGTTTGTCAGAGCACAGAACGTAAGATGCTACTTTATCCCAGGTTCTCCAGGATTTTGAGCTTTTTCAAGCCCCACAACCGGCTGGACCTGGGATCTTCTGCGTGCAAGACAGATCCTCTGCCTCAGAGGAAGGAACTCAAGATATCAGGAGGTGCAAAAACATAAGAAGAGCCTGCTAGGTCAGGCCAATGGCCCATCTAGTTCAGCATCCTGTTCTCAACATAGCCAGGACCCAAACACAACAGCACATTCCCCTCCTCTTTCCATCAATTAGTATTCAGAAGCATACTGCCTCCAGCCACAGAGAAAGATCATAGCCATCATGGCTAGTAGCCAATAATAGTCTCATCTTCCATAAATCTGTCAAATCCCGTTTTAAAGCCGTCCAAGTTAGTGGCTATCACAGCCTCCTATGGAAGTGAGTTCCAGACATTAACTCTATGTTGGGTAAAGAAGTGCTTACATTTTATTTGTTCTTAAGCTTTCAGCATTCATCTTCACTGGATGTCCACGCATTCTAGTGTTATAAGAGAAGAATACCCTTTCCCCGTCCACTTTCTCTATGGCATGCATCACTTTATAAACTTCTGTCATGTCACTTCTTTCTTATGTTTCCTCTAAGTCCCAAACACTGTAGCCTTTCTTTATATGGGAGATGATCCATCCCCTTGATCATTTTGGTTGCCATTTTCAGAAACTACAATATCCTTTTTGAGGTGAGGTGATCAGAACTGTACACTATATTCCTACTGTGACCACATTTGGAATGCAGCATCTGGGATGGCTTAGGGAGTTCAATTCCTTTCCTAATGATGCCTAGCATAGAATCTGCCTTTTCCACAGCTGCCACACACTGGAGCAATATCTTCAGGAAACTAGCCACTATAACCACAAGATCTTGTTCCTGGTTAGTTAGCGCCAATTCAGACACCATGATTGTATATGTGAAAATAAGAATTTATTTGCCCTGACATGTGTCATTTTATAGTTGTTTGCATTTGCCATTTACTGCCTAGTCCTTTCAGAGCTCTTCACAATTTCTTTTTGTTTTAACCCTGGGTAATATAGTATCATCAGCAAACCTGGCCACCTACTACTCACCCCCAACACTAAAGCACATCCACCATAACACACCAGTTCCTTTATGTGCAATATAGCCTTAAGCCCATTATAGCCCACACATTAGGCCTATTACCAGGGCTGCGGTGCAACAGGGGAACATCTTTTCTGGGTTGAAAGTACCCTCTCCTTTTTGAGATTTTTCTACAATTGATGTGAAATGACAGCAAAAGTTTTTAATTTTTAGAGTAATCCCTGATTGGCTAAGATCACCCGTGTTAGGAAGCCTTGCCCTTGCTTGTCATGAGTGAGACAGGACACAGCCAAATATGATTGGCTAGACCATGTCCAGTGCTGATTGGCATAATTTCCTTCTCCCTCATTTTATTCTTTATAGTTGATTCCAGTCAAAACAGCAAAGAGGGAAGGGAACCATGGTTATTAACATTTGCAAAAGCACAAGAAAGAAAGTATGAATAAGTTGCAGGGTGGTATTAAACACACATCCCAATTGACAAAGCACTATTTCCATTTTGTCAACGGGCAACTAAGAGAAAACAATTTGTTAATAGAAATCCAACTTATTCATGGCTGACTCAAGATTGAACAGGGACCACTCATTGAGTCATAGCACCTCTCTGAACCTGTATATAAGATTTCTGATATATAATAAGCTTGACATTTTTGGACTGGAATCCTATACTCATGTACCTGGGAGTAAGCCCCATGAATTCAGTGGGGCTTACTTCTGAGTAGACATGTACAGGCTTCCACTGTTAGCCTCTTTTATCATGGTGAGGAAACATAGTTTGGAACCTAAAAACATTTTAAGCTGTTGCTTAGCTTCAACCTTGCAAGGAAAACGGTATTAAATGCTAACAAATCAGCATACCGGTAGTTTATTCCCAAACTTCAAAACATACTTCAAGATGACGTTGTGGGTAACCATTTAATTTTAACCATTACAGTCCCCATAATTAAAAAAGAGGCTCTTTTAAAGAAAAACTTCACATCTGTACCCATTTTCCCTCCATACAAAGAGAATGTAAGTATAGTGAATACTGTTAACCATCCAATTAAATGCATTTTAAATACATGCTATTAAGAAGTCTAACAGTATGAGAAGAATACGTTTGTGGCACCTTAGAACAAAACTTATTACAGAGGCAATTTTACAATTGCATATACCAGTGCAGCCTTAATCAAATCCTAATTAATCTGCTGATTTTATATTCTGACATAATCTTGCTGAAAAGAGGCATAGCTAATTAAAACATGACTTGTTTATCCAGCTACCTAGGGTTTCAACTCAGAAAGTGGTGTTCAGAAAACAAGTGCATTCTGTAGCATGTCATTTACTTTATTTTTCTTAAAAAAACAAACTTGGAACCAAAATTATGCAATGTCAGCAAGCAGACTTCTAAAGAGATATTTTGAAAGGTGAAATAATTGTTCCAGAGGAATCACGCTGACAATAATTTCATTTAAGCATGCATTTTTCTATTATGTGCCCTACATTTAAGAAGTTCAGAACTCTTTAGCAGCCATTCATTACTACAAAGCATTTTCATTCAGTTTTTTTTAGCAATGGAATCATTTGTATAAACATACAGAGACATTTACAAATTTATGGGACTGACCCACTTTTGATCTGAGTGGAGGGTGATTACTTCCATACAAAGCAGCCTTTCTACTCCATTTGGGAGTAACACCAATGGACTCTGAAAGATCCTTTTATGTTGTTGTTGTTGTTGTTGTTTTGAATATTTTATTAGTTGAATATAAGAACAAGATATAATCAAATACAAGCAATCAAATACAGTTTTCCCCTAAACCGCCACCCAAACAGCCCCAACTACGTCCAGGTAATTACATTAGTAATATAATCAAATAACAAATTATTTATACAGTTGCTGGTTTAAAAAATATCATTCCAAATGCTCCCGTGTGTCCTAGGTGGTTCAAATGCATGTTCTTTCTTTGATGTATATGTAATAAAGGAGGACCATGTTATGGCAAAAGTTATGTAATTTCTCACGTTGTTTTCTTTCATGTACCCTTTCTGTTAAATGTTGTTGTTTTTTAAAATATTTTGCGTACAGAATGTAAAGCAATATTATAACAATATAACAAAAACAGAAATAAAAATTGTAATCAAAGATCATGCTTAGTAACATTAAGATGACAGTCTTATGGCAAGAAATGCCAGAAAGAGGTTAGGATCCAGCGGATTCCTGGCTCATAGATACATCAAAATAACCTGCTCACCCCAACTCAACAGGGGTTCAGCTGAGGTCAAAATAGGGGAGTTCTGGGGGCATGGTGGGGGCAGGACCAGAGGGAAGGACTCAGGCTGGATCCTAAGTCTGTTCATCTCAGTCATCTGGCCAGCAGCAGCCCTGATGCTAAGTAAGGTTTGTATCTGGTGTAACTTTACATCGGACTTAACTTACACCAGCATGCCTAGTGACACAACCATGAGACAAGGAGTCCTGAAAAGCATATTCAGACACAAATAATTGGGAGAAAGATCCAACTTGACCATTCATTGGCAAGAATTGTGCCACATCTGGACTACTTTGATCAAAGCTCTCTGTAAATTCCAGTAGCCATTTCAGTCTCAGCTATGATCAGTACACATATTTTGGGACTGCTGCTGGAAGAAGTTACAAGATGCTTTCAGCCAAAAATGAGGTCTCAGCTGGAAATTTTAAGTAAAAGGCATTGGTAAGAGAGCCAGTGAGTTGTTCATTCTAATACAAGAGTTTACTTTTAGGGCAAGTTCACATACAGTGGTTTTATCCATCTCCTTGAGTAGAAGGAAACCTTATGCAGTTTTCCCCAAGATCTCACATTTAAGAAGTCAGAATGAAAATTTTGTTCAATTAATGCACATACTGCAACACCTCTTACCCCAAGCTCACTGGTAAAAGAAAGGTGTCAGAGACGTTGTTCTGTAATAGCTTTCCTGTCTCTAAGTCACAGAGCTTCCCCGTGGGTAAGGGGAAAAACACAAACAATTCCCTAGTGAGAAACCAAAAGTGTATAGTGTCAGCATGACTACACCATAAAAATAGGCTTTCCTAACATATTTTGGAGAAGGCTAAGGTGGGATTTCTGTTACAGAAATAAAAAGGTGTAGCTACAACAAACAGTAATGATAGAAGCTGAAAAAGAGTAAAGAAATGCTACAGATAAAACGGATATTTGGGCAACCAGGACACCATGAGACTTCCTATTCACCCATGGAAGCCTTGTGATAATTATATTTTAAATTCATATGTATTCTATGTGACAAAACAACCCTATGTCCCATTATAGATTCCATTAAGTACTGGAAAAAATGGACTCCAAAGCTGATATTCCCTCTGCAGTGTAAGATGTCAGAACTTTGGGATAGGGTGAGGGGATTTTCACCTGTACCACAGTGCAGAGGTAAGGGGTTAACTCACACACACAACACAGACACGAAGCCCCCAGATCTGGCTGTTATTTTGTTTAAATAAAAAAATAAATAAAACAAATGCATTCTCACAGCTAATAATACAAGTAGTTTGGTTCTAGGGCAACCACATATTATTGTTTTAAACTACAATGGCCTTGCAAGCTACTGAATAAAGTTTGCAATATCCCAAGAGTAATATCATATATAGTACCCCAAAACAGAAGGGCATCCAATTCGTCAGCTTCCTACGTTCCTACCCTTGAAGAAAGACCTCCTGATCCTCTTGCAGATTTTTAATTTTTTTGCCCGCCAGTGGTGGGGGGAGAGGATTCACATTAGCACTTTAGCAATGGTCTACAGTTAGCACTTCCACTGGGAAAGTCTATAGCCATTGTCACATTTGCCCCTCACCAGCGACCTATACAGACGTGACAGAAGAGCACAGTGCTCAAGTTACCATGGGAGCAGAACCTGGAAGAATAAGAACAGCCATGAAGGCCACCTGACCTGCCGCGTCCTTCCACACATTCCCAAAGACAACTCAGATTGCCTTACGGCACCACTCTCCATTCATCAAAAACAATACTCTGGCTCTGGACTCTGCTCTCCAGCAGGTTTGCCAAATTTCAAACCTAAGCATCTCCTCATAGTGATGTAAGATTTCTTAAGGTTATTTAATTGGTTAGATGTAAGCAGCATTATCGCTTTAGCAATCATTCTAAACATTGCTGCATTAAAAAACACGTGTTCATCTATTTTATAAAATATCGCTTACAAATATCACCAGCGCTTTTGGGGATAGGGTAGGTTATCAAACCATAAATTAATAAATAGGTGCTGATGTTACCTGACCCTGTTACAATCTGAGATGCCAGCAGATCTCTGTAGGGACACATCACAGGTTTGCACCAAATGCGAGAGCGTTTCTGTCTCAGACACTGTAATTTATTTATCCCGGCATGTAACATTAACAGACTGTCTGGATCTTGGCAAGCACAGACTTGCACTGTCATATAAACAGTCTGACAAAACCTATCGTTTCTTAAATGCATAAGTGAATAAAAAGATTTCATCAAACTCACTGCAACCCATAGCTGTGACTGGGTATACTTGGCATGGGATGTTGCAGTGGGGGGGGGGGGGCGTCGACACTAAGGAAAACCTGGCAAGCTATTCTCTCTCAGCTTCAGCGACGCATCCGTAAAATGGAAATAGTACTGACTTACTGGTGGGGTTGAGCTCATTGTTATGCTTTTCAACTCCGAGGTAGCAATTTCAGGGTGCAGGGGGAGCCCCTCCACTACCTCACTGCTACTTTCAAGGGTTGGGGGAGAAGCAAAACAATGAAAAGTTTCAGCTCGGCCCTACTTGTGACTCAAATCAGAAGTCTTTCCCAGTATTATTTAAGAACACAGGAAGCTGCCTTATACCAAGTCAGGTCATTGATCCACCTTGCTCAGTGTTGTCTACCCTGACTGACAGGATTTCAGGCAGGTGTCTCTCCCAACTGTACCTGGCGGTGCCAAGGAATGAACCTGGGACCTTCCGACTGAGATTCCTGCAACTTAGAGACTTTATGTAGATTTTTAAAAATCAGTATATTTCGCTTAATTGCTGCTTATTTCAAAGGGCAAAGAGAGTATGCAGGATACAAAAGTCATATCTGAACACTGGAAACCCTGCTCAGCCAGCCTACCACATCCACATCTAATATTTTAGCAGGCTCCACCCTTTTTAAAAAAACAACACTATTTATTTGTGGCATTAAGGGCTAGAACTTACTTGCTGTTGTTTTTAAAGGAAAGCTCAGGATACGGCATTAAGCTAGTCATGATGACTAATTTGATTCCATTGGGTCTGCTCTAAGCATGTCTAACAGCATAATCTTAACCATGTCTATGCAGCAGTAAGTCCTACTGAATGCAGCGGTGCTTACTCACAGGTAAACAGGGTTAGGAGTGCAGCCTAAGCCTGAATCCAGCCCATTGTTCTGTGCGTGTGTGAGCACACTGTGATTGTGGGCTTGGAGAACACATCCAGCTCTGATTCCACTTCCCCACAAACAATATAAACGAGAGGCAAAAACAGAAAGACACAAAATGTTGTGTATGTAATGCTCAATCTAATTGGAAAGACTTCCATCTATCTTAAGTGCAAAAGTATAGTAATTAAAAATTAATCGTAGACAGAGATATGCAACTTACACTCACAAACTCCCTTTTCTGAAATTCTTTTGTGTTTATGCAGATTTGTGCCAGACATTCTGCATCCTCATTAAGTGGTATCTGGCAACCTGCCCAAGTTTTAGTGGGTTCTGGGAATGCCAATATATTAACCAGAGTACTTTTCACATAACCTTTGGAGTTTTTTCCTTCTAGAAAAGTCAACCATTTGGCACAGCGTAACCATACTTCATCAAAAAAAGCTCTCCGTTGCCAATCAGCACAGAAATTACCCTTCAGTTCTTCATCCTTTCCAAACCTGTAAGAACAACAAGTTCAGCAAGAGATTTACTCAAGTTGTACTTTCAAATGGGGGACATGTCATGTTGCATAGGTTTTGCAAAAGAAAAGGAATGAGACATAAGTGCTGGCATATACTCAAAAGGGATGGTTTTCATTTTCTTATATATGTGCTGGCAGATATATTACAATATAAGATGCATCTTTTAAAAACCAGCCAATTTTACTACTGACATTAGTTTCTTCAATAATAATAATAATAATAATTTATTATTTATACCCCGCCCATCTGGCTGGGCTTCCCCAGCCATTCTGGGCGGCTTCCCCAAAAAATATTAAAATACTATAATACATCAAACATTAAAAACTTCCCTAAACAGGGCTGCCTTCAGATGTCTTCTGAAAGTCTGGTAGTTGTTATTCTCTTTGACATCTGGTGGGAGGGTGTTCCACAGGGAAGGCGCCACTACCGAGAAGGCCCTCTGCCTGGTTCCCTGTAACTTGGCTTCTCGCAGTGAGGGAACCGCCAGAAGGCCCTCGGTGCTGGACCTCAGCGTCCGGGTAGAGCGATGGGGGTGGAGACGCTCCTTCAGATATACTGGACCAAGGCCAGTATATGGATTACCCATGACACCCACCCCACCATTCAGACAACTCCCCACTCAACACTGGTAATTGAGCTGCTGGTGAATAATGCCATCTCAAGCAACTATTTTAGCTGTAGGACCAGGTTGCCCTACTAGGTCTTGTTCAGTTAGAAACTTCAAATACTCCTACAAGAATTTTAAGCAATTTAACAATGCCTGTTAAGCAACACTCCAAACCATTTCTCTCAGAAAAGAAGAATTTGGACCAGATCTTTAGGTATCTCCAGCACTTGGCATGATTAAGCTCTACCAGCTCCTCAAGTAACCAAAATACTGAAAGCCTTACAGCAGGGCTGGACCTAGGTGTCATATACAGCCCTCCAGGCATCTCTAGCTGGCCCCCCAGGTCTCTCAGCAAGCCATACATCCTCCATGGGCCAAACTTCACTGACCCTGCTCCACAACTCCCTCCAGTTCTCTTCACCAGCTAGATGAGTCCTTGAACTGCAATACTGCCTTGTGCTTGCCTGGATGAAGGGATGGGGATGATTACAAGCTGGATGTTAGGCTACTGTACTAAAGCAGCAGTCACATCCATTGCCTTAGCCACTGCTCCTTGCAAGGTACTCACTAGGAAATGGGACCTGTAGGCTGAAAAATGTACCCCACTCCTGCCTTACAGGGACACTGTATGATACATATGGATAATTTAGGTTGGGTCTCTGGACCGTAACAAAGATTGATTGATTGATAATTTAGGAAACAGAGGTAAAATATAAAGTACACCTGTGGCAATCAAAGGCTGTTAAGCAATAGAATCAAAACTTTTATTCAGCTGTACGCAACTACAGCTATCTTCATAGCACAGTGGAGACCCAAAAGAAAATGGTATGTGAAGCAGTGGTACCATTTGTAAGAGATATCATAAACAATAAGGCAAGTACTGCACAGACACAATCCTTTCTTTATTAAATTCTTTTTCAAAATTGTAAATAAACATGATAACATCTTCTCTTTGGCTTTAGTGCAATTAAGTCAATGGCATTAATGCTTTAGATGAACTCATACATCCCAAGCATCTCTTAACAAAATATTCATGCAGCTGGATTTATAATGCAGACGCAACTACCAACTTCTGCGGAAAGCCTAGAAAATGGCATCCATCATTGCCTTGATTAATTGTTAGGGGACATTTCAGAACTAGGGAACAAGGAAGGTTTCAGAGGTAAGATGGCCTGTACACATTATCTCCTCTTCCTTCTATTGTGAAATCTGACCTTCTTATCCTTTCCCTCTTTTTCAGTGAATGTGTGAAACACAAGATGTTGGATGTGCCATCTGTTGATAATGTTCCTTTTTTATTAATAATAGCACAAAATGTTGCAAGCCAATTCCACATAAGTATCATACAAACATTACATTTAAAAAGCACGAATACAGATACATAAATATGTATAAAATAGTTTAACTATGTTTTAGCATCACCCTAATTATTTCCTCTTACTTGAGTGCACAAAACCTACAAGGATCTTGCATTCAGGAACAGAGGATTGTGTTCTTTCTTGTGTTGTTTATTATGAACAAGAAAAAGGTGCATCTATGTTAGAAATCTGTACCTGGTCAATCTCCAAGGCAAACAGGCTATTCTTAGAAACAGCAATTATTTGGGGGAAAGGAGGGGAAATGTGTCTAAGAACTTTTAGACAAGACAGGTTGGATTCTTAACAGCGGATGCACCACTGCACTGGCATCAGGTCATTTAATAAACAGCTGATGTTGGCTGGATGCCACTGGCAAATTCAACAGTTATATAGACCAAGCCTGGAATAATTGCCTGAAAACCTTGCAAAATGTGTTGTCTCCCTTGTGGATAATAACATACACGAATGATGCTACTCCCAAACCATAGGCCTTTCAAGTATAGCATTCACCCACCAAGAAGCAAATGCTATAGAAGAGGTTATGCGTTATGTCAAGTGCAAATATTCCCTTTGAATTATTTTCCTTAATCTTGAATTAACACTAAAATAAAAACAATGTTAAGAAATCCAAACCGAGAACAAGAACCCGCCAACAGCATACGAATGGTTTTATATACTTCCACATATGGTGCACAGTTCCAATAATATTTACACAGAAGTCAGAACATAGATTTTAAAGAACCAGCATGCACAAAAATCAGGTAGGAAAAAAATGATAAAGCACAGACACACCTCAAGTACCTCCAAGCACCACGCTCAAAAGTTTAACTTTTCCAGGAATGCTACAAATCAGTCTGAAGAGAGAATATTAGAAAACCATTACTGTAATATGCCTTGGTAGTGAAAACACACAGCAATTGGATAAGCTGCTATGATGACTCAAAAAAACCATCAAGAAAACTAGCCTATCCTAGACATAAAGATGCCCCCTCCTTTAAAAGGCATCAAGTGGTTGGTTTGGATGGGATCAAAAGTCCACATCTTCCTTAGAGATGGAAGTAGCTAGAATGGACATCTGCAAGAAGACCAACGACAGGAAAGCTAAGCCTCATGAGACAGAGAAGCTAAGGGGCAAAGTTTAGAAAGGCAAAGCAGAAAAACAAAAAGAAGACGACTGAGAAATGGGACTCTGATAGAAAAAACTTACAATAGAATTTGTCCTCTCGGCAATAACTAATGACAGAGAGCCCCTGTCACAATGCTGGCCCTGAAACTCTAAGGGTGAACAAGATCCAGAAGGCAGTGGGAAGGTGTCTGCATTCCACATATTGGCTTGAACTGACAAGCAGATCTGCTGTAGAGAGTTAAGGCAAGTGCTGGGCTGGGGTCGGGATGCTCTGGGCATGTTCCCTCAGCAGGGCAAGAGAGCAGCAGGGCAGCAGAGCAGCTGTGGCAGCACGCGCACTAGCCTTCACATTGCTTCATCTCATACTCTTTAAAGTTTTGGTAGCTCAGTTTTCACAGAAGCACAAATCCTAACCCTGCGGAGAAAGGGCAGGTGAGCTGAACACAGAGCCAGGCTAGGCCACCTCCCACAGGAAAGAAACAAACCTGCCAACTAAATACACAACGCGGGAAAAGGACATCAACAGCTAAAAGCAAAGGTAAAAAGGTAAAGGGACCCCTGACTGTTAGGTCCAGTTGTGGACGACTCTGGGGTTGCGGCACTCATCTCGCTTTATTGGCCGAGGGAGCCGGCGTACAGCTTCTGGGTCATGTGGCCAGCATGACTAAGCTGCTTCTGGCGAACCAGAGCAGCGCACGGAAACGCCGTTTTCCTTCCTGCCGTAGCTGTACCTATTTATCTACTTGCACTTTGACGTGCTTTCGAACTGCTAGGTTGGCAGGAGCAGGGACCGAACGACAGGAGCTCAACCCGCCGCGGGGATTCAAACCGCCGACCATACGATCGGCAAGTCCTAGGCTCTGTGGTTTAGACCACAGTGCCACCCACGTCCCCTAAAAGCAAAGTTACCCACACTGTAAATCTAATCAATGCCAATGTTATTGCCTTTGGAGGTCTGGGCCCCCCACCAACTTTATATTGAACTCTATATTATTAGAAGCATATAGCACCTGATAAAAGACAGAGAGGGAGAGGGAATAAGGAAATGCCTACATATCCACTGACCTGGGAGTCACAGCAGAATACATTGCGAAGCATAAAATATTCAGAGATACGTCTTCATATATACAAGCATATAGGATACGTTGCAGTTGAGATTTTGACACTGCAGAATCTTGTGGCACACTCACAGTCAGTAACTCAATACTTTGTGCTGAAAACACCAGTACAGATATAGACGTGCAGAACATTTTGTCACTATTTCATCTGGCAACTAAGTAGGGACATTCACTAGTTTTAATATATGCTGTCTCCCATAATGTCCTGCCCAATAAACTATCCACTGTATTTCAAGCAACAGGGTAACGGCAGTGTTTACATGCTTCCAAGTACCTGCAAAACAATTGTACCATCTGCAAACAAATATAATTAGCAACAGTGCTAACTGGAATATAAACCTTCCGTTAAATAGACAGGCTGCAATTCTATACCACTTGCCTTGAGAATAAATCCCACTGAGCTCACTTACTTCTGAGTAGACATGTATAGGATTGTACTGTGATAATCACTTTGACATGTTACCCTAGCAATCAGAAATAGGAAAAAGTTGAAACCGTGCCAATTTAGAACCCTTCTCCCAAAAGCCAGTCTCTTCACTACATTAATCTATACAGTAGTTACAAGTAATCATATTCTTAGGGTTGCACTCAAAGTTACTCCTATTCAAAATAAACAAATGTTAGTGTTCTATTAATTTCAATGGGTCTACTTTGAGTAGAATTTAGTTGACTGTAACCCCATAGATTGCAATCCTATGCACCTTACCTGGGAGTAAGTTCCATTTAATACAGTGCTGGGCTGTATTATGTAAACATATGTAGGACTGTCAGATACTTAAATGCAAAATTAGTTCTTTGACATTATCATTCTTATACTCTGCCCATCTGCTTGGGTTGCTGCAGCCACTCTGGGCAGCTTCCAGCAGATATAAAAACTGCCTGAGATACCTCCTATGCCTTTATTTTTCAGGAGACTTGCAATTAAATTATTAATTCATATTAATAAACACAGACACTAAAAGCAAGCAAAAGTGATAGTACCCATTCTAAAGTACCGTAGTAACATTTCACAACACCTGAAGTTCCTTTCCTTACCACATTAAGGATACAATTCTATACCCACTGACCTGTGACTAAGCTTCAGTTGAGCGATGTATGAGTTTGAGTAGACATGCATAGAACTGTACTGGAAATTGCTCAGTAAATAATTGTACCACTGGCACCACTAAGTCCAAGGGACTTGTGGTCCCTCATCTCCAACCAGCCCCAGTCAGAACAGCCAATGGCAAAGGATGGTGTGAGTTGAAGTTCAACAACATACCATGTCCCCTGTCCCTGATTTACACACTGGAAGATGCACTCTGAAAAACTTTCAAGAATTAAAGGTCAAAAGTTGAAAGTAACACACATAAGACTGTTGGCTTTGGTATTAATATAATCCCACACAACACTCCATTAAAATCATTCCACTGACATAGGAAATTCATCTACCTAGACACATAAAAATCTACACCAAAGAACAGAACTCACTTTCCCAGCTCATCCCATCAGCATATGTTCTACCAAAAGGTAAAGCCAAGGTAAGAACCCCCATAAAAGAAATGTGGGGGAAAGCACAAGCCAATTCTGCAAGTACTGACATTCCCTAAGTACAGACTTCTCAGTGGATGCTTATCATCTGAGTCTCTCTTTTAAAAAGTTGCATGCATAATTCCTTTGATAGTTTACAGTAGGCAGCCACTTCTATAACAATCTCTTGGGACATCTCTGGACCACAGAACAATTTGATGCATCCAGATTTTTACTGTCTGACGTGCAAAATTAAGCATTCCCAACAACAACATGCACAGTTTAAAAAAAATGTTTCCAAGTATTAGCTTTAAAACAATTCCTCAACCTGCCTCATCTCTCTATTACGTTTCATAGATATTAAGTGGTCCCGCAATATAAAGCTTTGCTTTGCAGTGACATGAGACGTTGCGGCACCAGCTTAAACTGTATCTAGATTTCCAAAGCAGCCCCTTCAAAACCACAGGCGCAAATCAGGAAATGCATATGAACCACTTTCCAGCTTTATCCTCAGCTGGGAAGATTCCCCAACAAAACAATGTGAAACCTTAATGCACAGAGAACCATCCAAAAAGCCCTGTCAGGGAAGACAAAAAGAATCACTTGATTTTAGAAAGAAAGAGAGAAAGAGAGAAAGAGAGAAAGAGAGAGAGAGAGAGAGAAAGAAAGAAAGAAAGAAAGAAAGAAAGAAAGAAAGAAAGAAAGAAAGAAAGAAAGAAAGAAAGAAGAGTGATGCCAGGGTGGTTAACTACATGTCACAGCTTGTAACCAAACCCCTGGCTGACAAGGTAAGAGGAATACCAACGGATGGGAGGGAAGCCCTGATAGAATTTCGTTCCCAGTTTGCTACTTTCATTTCAGCTCCGGCAAGACAGATGCCTCCTTCCTCCTGGATGGATATTACGCCAATCCGGGAAAGGACCCACTGGAATGTGCAGTCCGGATATGGATGTGTGTGCGTGCGCGCGTGCCATATTCACAACCCAAACGTCTCGGCTGTGTGCGTGTGCGGGCAGTCCCCGTCTAACGTGTGTGCTTCTGTTCACATGAGGCGTGCGGTACATGCACCCAGCCACACACTCGCCGCTCCTGCACGCACTTTGCCTGCGTGCCAAAGACACAAAGGAGAGGGAGAGAGAGAACGAGAGAGGAGAGAAGCACCTTCTGTTCTGGGGCAACCCCCGAGAAGAGTGCTGCCCGTGTCCCTTTAAGAGCCGCAGACCTTCAACTTGGGCCTCTCCTCACTTTGTCAGACACTTTCTGGCTGTCTAGGTGGTGCTGGAGGAACTCCTTCAAGCGCGGGGACTCCCCCTTTCCCTGCGCGCGCGCGCGGCGGCGGCGGCGGCATCTCTGCTTGCCCAGCCAAGGACGGGAGAGCCCGGCAGGTTGTCCGCGCACACTCACCTTTCCTGCAAGCCCTACATCTCGCCCCTGAGGCGCCGCGAGGGGGGCTTTCCTGATGCAGAGCAGGAGAGGTCCTTTTTACCCTGCCCCCTCCCCGCTCTGTCTGTCTCCGGCAGGGCAGATCTGTGCGCTGAGGCTGCGTCTGCTTCCAACTCATTCCCAGTCTCTCCTCCTCCTCCTTTCCCCTCCTCCTCCTCCTCCTCCTCCCCCCTCCTCTGGCTGCTGCCTGTCTGCAGCTAGTCTGGCTCTTAGTGACAGCAGGCAAAGAACGGGGGAGACGGGGAAGGAAGGGGGACGGGGGCGTGCGGCCGGGCGCGAGCACGCGCGCGGGCGCCGGAGAGGAGGGGGAGGGGAAGGAGAAGCTTCCTGCCCAGCCCCGAGCGCGCCGATTCACAGGCTATACTGACACCTGCCGGGCTGGATGTGTCAACGGCAGGCTAGGCAAAAAGTTGCATTAGCTGAAATCCCAAACTCAACGAGAAAATCGTTTTTCTCTCTCCCCCCCTCCCTTTTGTTGGCACCTCCAGTTTCCCGTTTTCTTGATTTAGCATAAATGGTGGTGGTTGTTATATTTATATGCCACCCATCTGACTGGGTTGCCCCCATGGGCGTAGCCAAGGGGGGCAGGGGGCAGCTTCCCCCCCCGAAAAAAAAATAATCAAAATCAATACAAATCTGAGGTTCTGCCCCCTCCCCTAACAAAAGCCCTGGGTGGCTTCTAACAAGGTAAAACACCACACACAGTAAAACACCCAACATTTAAAAAATTCCCAATACAGGGCTACCTTCAGATGTCATAGAAGAGTCAGATAGTTGTTTATCTCCTTGACGCTTTCCACAAGGCAGGTGCCACTGCCAAGAAGGCCCTCTGCCCGGTTCCCTGTAACTTAGCTTCTTGCAACAAGGGAACCACCAGAAGGTCCAGGGCTGAAGGATGTGGAGGGATATGCCCCCTTCAGGTTATTGATCATTACAGACCTCAAGCTTTTATGATTTGGGGTTGTGTGTTTTTGGGCTTACTTATTGCCCACTCTTCACCCTAAAGCCACAGGGCAGGTTACAGCCTTAAGAGCAATACTGAGAACAATTAAAAACAATGAACAACCACGAAAGCAAGGCAGGCCCTCAAAGTGTGCACCTCAAGTGTTGAAGTCCAGGGGGAAGAGGCGGTAGCTGTACAATGAAGGCACCAGGATGGAGTCCCAAGGCTTAGGCTTCACCATGGAGAAGGCCATCTCCCACTGGGCTGCCAAAGCCACCACCCAGAGTACATAGAGAATGAGGCAGTGTTATGTACTGAGTTGAATAGGATCCAAACTGCAGCAGTCTGATTGGTCCTAGAACAATAGGATCCAAAATGCAGCAGTATGATTGGTTGGCAGGAACCACCCAATCATGCTCCAGATAGAAGTGAATCCACAACCTGATTGGCTTACAGTAGAATTCCAGAATTAGCCAATCATGTGCAGCCCATTGTGTAAATAATGTATATAAAGCAGATACTGTGAGGGGACTTTCATTCATACCTCCTCACCACTATGAGCTGAATAAAGAGCATGAAATCACTTTGTGACTCTGAGTATATTTCAGGCAGTGTGTCAGATGTTGTCTGAGCTATTTTGGACTTTCCAGCAAAATAGTTTACCTGAGCTATTTTGGAGAGCCAGTGTGGTGTAGTGGTTAGGAGAGGTAGTCTCGTAATCTGGGGAACCGGGTTCGCGTCTCCGCTCCTCCACATGCAGCTGCTGGGTGACCTTGGGCTAGTCACACTTCTCTGAAGTCTCTCAGCCCCACTCACCTCACAGAGTGTTTGTTGTGGGGGAGGAAGGGAAAGGAGAATGTTAGCCGCTTTGAGACTCCTTCAGGTAGTGATAAAGCAGGATATCAAATCCAAACTCTTCTTTCAGCACCAACATGAGCACCCTGAATTGGGCCTGGAAATGAACTGGCATTTCTATGCCTCTTTCTTTTCTGTCAAGTACAGTGCTGCGTTACTCACTGGGCAGGCTAAGCCAGTGCTTCAGGCACTGGCAAAGCTGGGGCACACAAAAAAAAAGATTTTTAAAAAATGATTTGACATTTGATATTTCAAAGAAAGCAACCAAGTAGTCATCGTGGGGAAAATAAGACCTTTGTTAGAGTCTCTCCATTTTTCTGTACTCTTTTGTATTACTTATCTCACCCAAACCAAGGGCTGTCCTTCTAACCTGGATCAATATAATGTGATATTAATTGTGTGCTACAATAAATCTGTTTTATTTTAACATTTTATTTTCTGGTTTAGTATTCAGTACTTAGAGCCTCTATAGGTCTTAATCCTATATAGGAACCCAAGGTGGTTCTTCCCCCTCCCCCACTGCCCCCTTATTATGCTCAAAACAACTGTCTGAGGTAGTCGAAACAAAATAAAAAAATTCCTTCCAGTACCACCTTAGAGACCAACTAAGTTTGTTATTGGTATGAGCTTTCATGTGCATGGACACTTCTTCAGATACACTGAAACAGAAGTCACCAGACCTTTATATACAGTGAGAGGGTGGGGAGGGGTATTGCTCAGAAGGGTGGTGGGAATGGGTGTGGTAAACCTGTTGAGGACTGTTAACGACTGCAATTGATCTTACAGGAAAAAGCAAGTGGTATAATGAGATAAGAATCCAATGTCTCTATTCAGACCAGGTTTCTCCATGGTTTTAAGTTTGGTAATAAGTTGCAATTCAGCAACTTCTCTTTCCAGTCTATTTCTGAAATTCTTTTGTAATAAGACAACTACTTTGAGATCTTGTATAGAATGTACTGAAGTGTTCTCCTACTGGTTTCTCTGTCTTGTGATTCCTGATATCAGATTTATGTCCATTTTTCTTTTGGCGTAGGGTTTGGCCTACCTCTGAGGTAGGTTAGGCTGAGAGACAACGATTGGCTCAAGGTGAACTTTTTGGCTGAGTCATAATTTGAACTCTGTTCCTAGTCCAATACTCTACCATTACGCTACACTGGTGTGTCGGCATAATAGAGCTTGACAGAAAACACTAAGGTTCCCAAACAGCTTTTTAACAAACTGTAAGGTATAGCCAATAACAATCTCAAAAGGGCTGAGTAGGTATATTTTGATTCACAAAAGTAATACTAGGGTGCCAAATAAAATAAAGAGAGTCCTGTTTAGCAGGTTAATGAGAAAATCTTTCACAAGGGTTAGCTTGAATTCTTTTTTCACCTATCTGCTGTCTCCACATAGCAACAATACGCCACTTTCAGAAAATTCTGCCATGCCTTCATTTACCACGAACTGAAACCCATATCCCTCTAAGAAGCATGTTCACATTCTGCATGCCAGAGTACAACTATGTGGTTAACATATAAATATTACCTCATAATTACGGTATGTATTTTCACTACATTAACTTTATTTTAATGTATGATGATTTAGATGAGATTATTCAGTGTACATTAGAACATAATTTGGAACGTGACTTCTGCCACTTGTTTGTGTGTATGTTTATAATACAAGGGCGGGGAATCACTTTATACAGAATAGAAACTACTGACCGCTACACACATTTGCTCTACCATTCTCCCAAAGTGTACAGTGTTGCACAATCCACTGTATGCAGCAAATCTCAATGACATAATTGCATTTGTAATTGCATATAATTTCTCAAGGTCTTTGGGGAGATGTAATTTTATTTTTATTTTTTGGTCCCTACTGCCATTTGATTTGACAGTTGGATATGATTTATGGGCTTTGTGGGGAGGGTTTATATATTGCTTATTGTAATTTAAAAATGTTTGCTATACACCACCCTGGGATCCTTGGAGGAAGGAAGCTTCTAAAAATGTGAAATAAATAAATAACTATGTTCCAGTCCCTGAGACAGTTTGAACACTTTCAGGGCTTACATCAGATATTCTTAAAGTTACAGTACTCACTTGGGAAAAGGAAGAAACAGATCAACAAAGCCAGACAGGTTCCCAGGAGTCAACTATTACAGAAAAGAGAAAATAACAGAAGTCTACTCTTGTTACCTATATATGTAAACTAAGACCCCTCAGGACATCTTCAAGCATCCATAGTCCATCCTAGAAACCATACAAAACGACTACAAAATGTTGTGCAATGTTGGATTTCTGGGTGAAACCTATGACACCCCCCCCCATTTGAGTATCAATTACTCAGTTTGGGGGCCCCTACAACATTATTATTTATTATTATTTATTAAATTTGTATACTGTCCTATACCGAGGGTCTCATAGCGGTTCACAGGATAAAATCACGATATAAAAACACAGAACACATGATCAAAATAAAAACAAGAACAACCCAGTTGCTTTACAACTTAAATGCAAAATTTGCATATTCAAATATTAAGTGTATTTATAAAATGCAGGGTTTGTGCTACCAAGCCGTAGAAAACAACTACAAAATCCCTTATTTTCAAATCTGAAAGTTGACAGCTATGGCCCAAGGTCACCTAGCAGCTGCATGTGGAGGAGCGGAGACGCAAACCCGGTTCACCAGATTACGAGACTACCACTCTTAACCACTACACCACGCTGGCTCCTATTGTAGTCAATGAAGCCACTTTTCTGATTTCTATAGCTTCTTGTTGTTTATCCCACCCAAACAATGCATTATCAATCAGTTTCAGAGGAGCCCTACAGGAAGAAAAAGGGAGTCCTGCAGGTGATTGTTTGAGGTAGGTTTAAAATATGCAGGCATGAAGGGAGCCACTTCAGAAAGGTGGGCTAATGGCTCAGCAGACTAATAAAGTTTTCATCTTCTTCATCATCATCACCCTCTTATACTTGACCAGCTTGGGGGGGGGGGGGACCATGAACCCTGCAAGCCACTCCTGGAGTCTGGAGTCTTGCAGTACAGCCTTTCCTTATCATCTCCAGCTGAGGGCACGTTTGCCTTTGCTGAGACCATTGGCTTTCATTTGTTGTCATTCACTGCAGTCAGCTTGAATAGGAGCATCCTAAAATTGCAAGCTGCATCTCCTGGCAATTTGGTTCTTCTGGCACAACTTTATATTGCTGCCCAGTGCTTCGTTTCAAAATGGTTATGGGGCTACTGAGAGAATTTAGATAATCCGGAAGTGTGGGTGGCTGAGTTATGTATAATTAGAGCTATACTGTTATACTCAAATAATAATAAAATATAGAAAAGGATGTTTGGCCACAATTCCCAATTTCAGTTCTAGGTGGCCTTCTCAGTTTCTTCCTCCTTTAAAAAAAAAATACCCAGCATGAACTACAATACTATTCAATTGCCATTGCTTCTTTTACATTCATAACTGTGTCTGTGTCTGTTAAAATAAATGATTTTTTAAATTTAAAAACTGCATTAGCAAGATTCCAGTTGCCCTTTGCTTTCATTTGCATGTGTGTGTGCATATACATATACATATATTTCTAGTTGTTGCACCATGAGAAATTATCTATCTATCTATCTATCTATCTATATCTACCTATCTATCTCATGATACAACAACTAGAGCTGAAGTGCAAATCACTCCTTTAACTAAGACTTGTGAGAAAAGTAAAAGTTGGCTGGTACAACATAGATTACTACCATCCTTGCATACATTCTCATACACTTGTCACTGTGGTTTTCACCTGACAATAATACACTATTGAATACATACTGTAGGGGAGGTTCAATGTTTACCTTGAATTGTTAGCACATGTCATTCCAAATGTTTCCATTCCTGCTGTTCACTGCAAGTTCTCTGTAACTAAGAATTAGTGCCCGAGTTTGATTTTTCCTGCTCCCTCTCAGTCCCTTTTCCTTTTGTGTTGTGTCTCTTCAGTTGTGAGCCTGAGGTCAGAGACTGTCTCATTAATATTGGTATGCTGTTCTGGGACTCTTTTTTTTGGCTGAAGAGCAGGATTAAAATGCCAATAATAATTCCTTTATAGATACAGAATCTGAGCATTACTGACCCATTATACTGCTTTCATTAAATATATTTCAAGTCTCTAATAATTCTTTTCCTTGTTTGTCAGATAAACTAAATCAATTCAATTTCATTTATAGTTTTGGATACACAAGAATATTATTTATACAAAATGATAATGTGGAGCTATATGAGAATCATTAATTCAGGGAATCAGGAAATACTCTGCTTTTTAAAATTAGATTTCACTATTGCCTTCAAATCAAAAAGAAAGAATTGATTTAAATGTAAACTAAGCAAAAGTATAATCTTTCCCACAAAACCTTCTTCCAAATCTTTTCAAATGGCAATAGAAAAATGTACAGTGTTTTAATAGCTCTTACGCATTGAAAATGTAACATGTTTATTTAGTAATGTTAAAAGAATTTTGAAATAGCAGACAGAGGGGGCACAGGGTTATTTATAATCCCTTTGCAATTCTGCGAGAATATATGAATATGCTTTTTAAACAAAGGATCATTAATATATATATAAAATGAGCTATTTAATAGCTTCCCTCTTTCAATGATATGAAATTCACTAATGTAGGTTGGTTCTTTTACCATGTTCTCTTTTCTTTTCTTTTTTGCTGACATAATATTCTGGATTATAATGGTAATTATTGCTATTTAAAGTTTACTTATATTCTGACGTATTCTTGTAAACTGTGCAATTATGGTTTGGATGTAAAAGGAAAAATAAAAAGCTATATATTAATTCTGTGAAATTGCACTCAGGGATAAGTTCCTTGTTTGTATTCACACCATCGAACATACATTCTAAACTACACTGTTCCTTTGCCAATTACACCCACACATCTGCAGACCTCCCCATTGATGCCAGTTTCTGCTTTAGTTAGTAATATATACAGTATTAGATGTGTTGGAGATTTCTTGTTAGAGCAGAATGCAACCAAAACATTTTTTTAAAACTATGATTACAAATAAAATGCTATCTAGTAGAAGAAGCAGGATATGAAGGGTTTTAAAAAACAATAGGTAAAAATCCAGTACTGGGTTCAGATGTATAATATACATTTGGATCCTGATTGAGATTTCTAGCAGTTACAAAAACCTTCCATGTATTTTGAATAATTTGCTGTTTAAAAACTTTCCTGGACCTCCCAACCATGAAGCAAGCACCGTAAAGGCAGGAATTTATTGCTGTTAAAATCTCTAACACCATCCTCCCAAGAACTCTCAATACATACTACTTAATTCATTATTCAAATAGAGGTTAACAAACAATCTAACTTTATTCTGTAGTTATCAGCAATGAAATTGGTCTATAAAAGGAAAGTCTTATTCATACACATGAAAGAAGGATGCTGAAGTTTATCGATCATCGATTATAGTCTCAATTACATAGGGTTCATTAAACCAAGAATGTCTTCAGCCCTTCCATCCATCAGTTATAGAATATAAATTGTAGCAATGTTTTTACAAACCATACTGAGGTATGTTTCTGGCTTGGTGAAGCACATAATGAATCTCTGTCAGAGAAAGTAACATTTCATATAAAGCAAAATCTTTCTTGGAAGAATTGCTGATGTGTTCATAGATAAATTCCTCCTTTTAAAAAATAGAAGTTTTTAGTAACAGCAAACACAACACTTGCAGTACAAGCAAGCAAAACTTCACAGATGGCAAGTTGCCTGCCATCTCTTTCATAAGTTAAGCATTTGGGGCCATCCAATGATGCTGAATGTTGGAAGATTCAGGACAGGCAAAAGAAAATACACCTTTATACAGAGCATAGTTAAACAAACAGCAGCATTCACACCCACCCAAAATAGTGATGGCCATCAACTTGGATGTAGTTGGTCAAGGGAGCAGTGGACTCAAAAAGGTTGAAAACTTCTGGATTAGACAAATGCATGGAGAAAGCTTTCAACAGCTACAAACCACAATGACGATATTCTTCCTCCACTATTGGAGTCAGTATCCCCCTGAATCCCAGTTGCTGGGGATCAGAAGTGAGCAGTGCTGCTTTCATTATACAACACCAACCAAAACACAATGGTGATTCAAAGTCCTCTAACACTAGTTGGTCTTCAGCTAGTGGGTCAGATCCTACAACCAGGATGTGGTCCAATCTATTATGGGTCACAACAGCAGCACTACCACCATACGAATATACGGTAAAGAAAAAATAAGAAATGGGTCATGGGTCTGAGAAAGCTGAAGACTACTCACAACAAAGGCTTCTTCTTGATTCAGGTCCTACAAGAACTAAGGTCTGAAATTTGGCAAAAGATGCACAAATTTGGTAGCCCAGGTGAACAACAAAACAACTATTTATTCAGGGGAAAAATGCAAGCATATTAAAAGCACACTATATCATCTACTTACTGTTGCTCAAGTTCTGCATAGCAGGGATGGGAAACCTATGGCTCTGCAGTGGTTGTGGGACTCCAGCTTCTATCAACTCCAGCCAGCATGGCCCATGGTCAGAGATGATGAAAGTTGTGGTCTCACTGGTACTGGTTGGCCAGTTTGGGACTCGTAAGATGGAATGGTAGGTTTAGCTGCACAGATTCCATGTGTCCATTCCAGGAAACAGGAATATCTGGGACTTCTATCTACCACTCTGCCTCTGCCAGCCATCCAATTCCATCTGTTGAAGCAGAAACTAACCACAGTACAGTGGTACCTCGGGTTATGGACGCTTCAGGTTATAGACGCTTCAGGTTACAGACTCCACTAACCCAGAAATAGTACCTCGGGTTAATATCTTTGCTTCAGGATGAGAACAGAAATTGCGCGGCGGCGGCAGCAGCAGCAGAAGACCCCATTAGCTAAAGTGGTACCTCAGGTTAAGAACAGTTTCAGATTAAGGACGGACCTCCAGAACGAATTAAGTTCTTAACCCGAGGTACCACTGTATAGGATACCCAAACCATAGCAACATTGCCTAAATAACTAATCTGTCAAGGGTGTGGCCCTTAATATAAGATTACCAGACGTCCCCGTTTCCTGGGGACAGTCTCCTGATTTACAAATCAGTCCCCATACAAAATCCATTGAAGTTGAAAAGTGTTCCCAGATTCATTGAAAAAAATCTGGCCACCTTATCTTAATAGCTTGAATTAGCACTTTGGAGCTTGAGTAAACAGGAAAAGGCCTCAGCACAACATGTTAAAACCTAATTGAATTATCTATTTAAGTTCTCTGAATTTAAGAAGTTGTGCAGGAAATAACAGAGTGTGGCAGCAGCATTTCCAGGGTAATCAAGAGCTGCACTATACATTTAATGCACATTTTAAAACACGTGTCTCCCTTCAAATAATCCTCACAGAGCTATAATTCCCAGCACCCTTAACAAATCTCAATTCCTAGGATTATTTGGGGGGAGCCATGTGTTTTAAATATGCTTTGAATGCATGGTGTGGCTATAACTACCATCTTGTCTACAGGCTGCAGTTGATCTACTGGCTGCCAGCCGAGTTCTTAGGATTCTTCAAATCCTAAATTTCTTACTGTGTAACTGACAAGCATTTGTCAAACATGCTTTGAGAGGCTGAAGGATTTGGATTATTTCTCTCCGTATGATTCATGTCATCAAAATGCTGGATTTTGGTTTGGGTAAAGTAGCTCCATTGTGCAGCTCTATAACTGTAAGGCAAGAATTAGCAGTAGGGTCTGTTTCTTCCCTGTTCCCATGTGAGTCATTTGCTAACATGGCATCTTAGACTGCCCTGAGGCATTTTGGAAGTGGAGAGAAAACAAAATGGGTTTTAATGCACTTGTAAGAGGGCACTTCAGTTTAAAACTTTTTTTCTCCCCCCCCCCCTTTGTCTTTTAGCTATTAGGTGGCTAAATGGGAACTCCTGTGGGCTTTTGTCTGCAAACCATATGAGAGCATAAAAGCTTGGAAAACTTGGAGGAATTTTGAAGCGGGTTCACACTGCTTCATTGAAAGCGTGGGTGGTTTTGAAGTTCAAATGGCTCTCGTCACCAGAAGCTAAAAACGGGGAGGGGGGGTTAGCCAATTTGAAACAACAACAAAGGCAGCTTTAAAAGCCTAATAATGCATTGTGGTGAAAATATATGAAATTGAAGCCTGACACATGAAATTTCTCCAAAAGTTCTGTACGGAATCAATAGTGAAAAAGAGGTGGATTTGCTATTTTTTATTTAGTCTCAAAGGTATGCTGGATCCTAGTTTGCCCGCATCTGTGTTTTTCCAATCATATTGGGCTAATATATTTCACAATACCCTTCAGAAAAAGGAGAAAAACCACTGGGGGGGAAATAGCATGAATTTTAATTCACGTCAAGTGGTGCCAAGCCAAGAAATGATGCCTCGTTGGTCTTAGAAACCTTCACAGACTTTACAATAAGACGTCAATTTTTGCCTTTGAGAAAGCTAATGCAGTGCCCACCAGGACCAGCTCTACAACATTCCGGCTGCCAATCATTACAATAACCAAAGAGAGCTGTGTGTGAAATCCTGCCATTGATTTTTACATTAATCGCTGGCACACTCTGCTCTTGTGCTTCGCTCTGATGACTGCAAGCCTAATGGGCAGAGGGGGTAAGAATGAAAAGGTGCTGATCTGCAGAGATCAGCTGGAACGGAGGACTTAGTTTATACTGCTTGTGAATCCAGGGCCTGAGATGTATGAAACTGCCTATGAAATTATGAACCAGATTACAGTGGTACCTCAGGTTAAGTACTTAATTTGTTCTGGAGGTCCGTTCTTAACCTGAAACTGTTCTTAACCTGAAGCACCACTTTAGCTAATGGAGCCTCCCGCTGCTGCCGTGCGTTTTCTGCTCTCACCCTGAAGCAAAGTTCTTAACCTGAAGCACTATTTCTGGGTTAGCGGAGTTTGTAACCTGAAGTGTATGTAACCTGAGGTACCACTGTACAAGTAAATCGTATCCTCCACTGCCACTCAAGGGAAATTCCTTGAATGCCTCAAATACAATGTAGTACACTTGGGCTAATGTGATCCAATGCATTTAGCTCAGAAACAAGGCTTCCACCCACCACCTTAATGTTCCTCATCATCTTGGTTTAGATATGCCGCTGGGGTTAACTGCCTCGCAATCCCCCACCTTCAGGAGGATGCAGCACTGTCTTGTGTTGACAGGCTCCGACAGAAGAGGAAAAAACAGAGGTGAGAAGCAAAACAGGAGGCAGCAGTGACTGAACAGCAGCCTGCTCAGGAGGGTGCGTTATTATAATATAGAACCAGGTGCCGCCTTAACAGATGGATCCAGACCCACCTGCCTGGACAGCACACGTTTCAATCACAATCATCGCACAAGGTGCAAGAATCCCACGCAGGGCTGGCCCAATACATTTTGGCACTTGAAGCGAACCACAAAATGGTGTCTCCCGCCTCCCCCCGCAGGGGCCAGGGAAACTTTACATCAGAAACAAGGGGGTGGGGAAGACCAACAGCACCTTCTATTTGCCAAGAGGCCACTGTAGAAATGGAACAGGGGTAGGGCCTGCCAAGGAGACACCACCACAGCTATAGCTGCCACCAGCAGTTGCAGCAGGCGATGCATTCCTGCGAAGCCCAATCTGCTGCCCTTCAGTGGCGGTGGAGGCTCCAATTTACTTGGAATCTGGTTCATAACTTCATATGTAGTTTCATACTTCTCAGGCGCTGGTTGCCTCAGCTTGCCTCATGGGTGGGTCGGTCCTGGTCCCACAATTGACTGCACCACACCTCATCTTTAAAAACTCCCGAGTACAGTGGTACCTCGGGTTAAGTACTTAATTCGTTCCGGAGCTCCATTCTTAACCTGAAACTGTTCTTAACCTGAAGCACCACTTTAGCTAATGGGGCCTCCTGCTGCCGCCGGAGCACAATTTCTGTTCTTATCCTGAAGCAAAGTTTTTAACCTGAAGCACTATTTCTGGGTTAGTGGAGTCTGTAACCTGAAGCGTATGTAACCCGAGGTACCACTGTACAAGGTAATATTTATATGATAACCATATAGTCATACTTTGGCCTGCAGAGGGATATGGGTTTCAGTTAGTACTGAGTCTGTCACCAAGCCTTTACCATCAATAGCCTGCACAAATAGATTTGTCTAAGGTTGCACAAGAACTAGCAGTTTCTGTTAGTTGTTATGTGTCGCTCCATCTTACAGCTGTCTGGTATGCATAGTTGCACTTTAAGCGTTTTCCCAACAACCTGTGAGCCACTTACCTGTATGCTTATCCCACAATACTGGGGGTCGGGGCAGGCCTGAAGAGCCCAACCACGTGGGAAATTCTGATTAAATGGGTCTGTTATTAATATCGAGTGTCAACTGCATCAGCATTTGCAATGTATACCATGCACATTTGACTGACAGGCTAAACCAGGTGAGATGTGTCTTCAATCCTTGGTGAGTTAGGGACTTCCCCTGCTTGCAAAGCTCTGGCAGATTCAGATGAGACCAATAGTGGGTCAAATGGTCAAGAAAGCAGTTTCTGCATGTGCTGTAGAGGGAAGTGAGGGGCGAGTGGGGCCTGTCAACCTGGGAAGATAGCCCAACTATGAGAAGGAAAACTCTGATCTTAAACTTCCACTGCCTTGCAGAATATCATGGGAGAAGAAAAGGCTAAGGAGTAAACCTACACAAATCCAGAGAGAAGTCCCTAAGATGGTTGGATGGCGCCTTGTACACCTCCTTCTGGCATCTCCTGCAGCTAAGCTGGTGCCAAACTTTCCTTTGGACCACATCAGTGAGGCCGAGAGGGGGCAGCCCAGAATCTCCATATACACTGCCCTGGCTTACGCCCCAGGGAGGTCATTTAGGTGTTGCTATTGCAGTAGTTTGACTTCACCCCCAGAGGCGAACTCCATTGTCTCGAGAACAGGCGAAGTCCTAGCAGACTGGAGGAGGGCAAATGTTGTCCCTATTTTCAAAAAGGGGAAAAGAGAGGACCCAAATAATTACTGCCCAGTCAGTCTAACATCAATACCAGGGAAGATTCTGGAGCAAATCATTAAGCAAACAGTCTGTGAGCACCTAGAAAGGAATACTGTGATCACCAATAGTCAGCATGGATTTCTGAAAAATAAGTCATGTCAGACTAACCTGATCTCGTTTTTTGACAGAATTACAAGCCTGGTAGATGAAGGGAACGCAGTGGATGTAGCCTACCTTGATTTCAGCAAGGCATTTGACAAGGTGCCCCATGATATTCCTGTAAAGAAGCTGGTAAAATGCGGTCTTGACTATGCTACCACTCAGTGGATTTGTAACTGGCTGACTGACCGAACCCAAAGGGTGCTCATCAATGGTTCCTCTTCATCCTGGAGAAGAGTGACTAGTGGGGTGCCACAGGGTTCTGTCTTGGGCCTGGTCTTATTCAACATCTTTATCAACGACTTGGATGATGGACTCAAGGGCATCCTGATCAAATTTGCAGATGACACCAAACTGGGAGGGGTGGCTAACACCCCAGAGGACAGGATCACACTTCAAAACGACCTTGACAGATTAGAGAACTGGGCCAAAACAAACAAGATGAATTTTATCAGGGAGAAATGTAAAGTATTGCACTTGGGCAAAAAAAATGAGAGGCACAAATACAAGATGGGTGACACCTGGCTTGAGAGCAGTACATGTGAAAAGGATCTAGGAGACTTGGTTGACCACAAACTTGACATGAGCCAACAGTGTGACATGGCAGCTAAAAAAGCCAATGCAATTCTGGGCTGCATCAATAGGAGTATAGCATCTAGATCAAGGGAAGTAATAGTGCCACTGTATTCTGCTCTGGTGAGACCTCACCTGGAGTACTGTGTCCAGTTCTGGGCACCACAGTTCAAGAAGGACACTGACAAACTGGAACGTGTCCAGAGGAGGGCAACCAAAATGGTCAAAGGCCTGGAAACGATGCCTTATGAGGAACGGCTAAGCAGCGGCGTAGCGTGGGTTATCAGCACCCGGGGCAAGGCAAGTAATTTGCGCCCCCCAACCCGGGGCAAGGCAAATAATTTGCGCCCCCTAACCCGGGGCAAGGCAAGTACAGTAATTTACTCTCCCAAGCAGCAGCAGCAGCGAGGCTTCTCTCCTTAATTGATTCCCCCTCCACACCGCGTCGTTTCCTGGCTGCTCCCCCCCCCCTTCCCCTCTCTCTCCTCCTCGCTCTGCTTGCCTTGCCCTGCCCTGCCTGAGGGCACCCTGAGGAGACTCCGCTCTCCTTTTTGACCAGGCGAGGTGGGAAAAAGGGGGGAAAGTCTCTTCCCGCCCCCTCGCCAGACTCCCTGCTCCGCTCGGCTCACTACCCAGGCGGCCAGTGGAAAGAGAGACGCAATTACCTCTCCCTCCGCTTCGCCAAGCTGTCAAAGCCCGGCAGCAGCGGCAACGGCAGCAGCAGGCGCAGCCAGACCCCCGCGAGCCAGCCAGCCCGCCCGCCCGCCCGGCTTCCTCTCCTTTTTTTGCCAGCGGCAGAAGGCTTTGCTCTCCCCCTTCTGCGACCTCCTCGCCAAGCCGAGCGAGCGCGGGCTCCCTAACCAGTGGATTTTAGTAGGGGCAGAGAGCTGCTAGTGCGAGTGCGCCCCTGCCCAAGTTGCGCCCGGTGCGGCCGGCACCCCTGGCACCCCCCACGCTACGCCACTGGGGCTAAGGGAGCTGGGCATGTTTAGCCTGGAGAAGAGGAGGTTAAGGGGTGATATGATAGCCATGTTCAAATATATAAAAGGATGTCACATAGAGGGAGAAAGGTTGTTTTCTGCTGCTCCAGAGAAGCGGACACGGAGCAATGGATCCAAACTACAAGAAAGAAGATTCCACCTAAACATTAGGAAGAACTTCCTGACAGTAAGAGCTGTTCGACAGTGGAATTTGCTGCCAAGGAGTGTGGTGGAGTCTCCTTCTTTGGAGGTCTTTAAGCAGAGGCTTGACAACCATATGTCAGGAGTGCTCTGATGGTTTCCTGCTTGGCAGGGGGTTGGACTCGATGGCCCTTGTGGTCTCTTCCAACTCTATGATTCTATGAATGGTCACACCCACAGCATACGTTTTGACATACACACACCCCAAATCCTGGTATCTGTATTTTGTTAAGGGTAATGGAAATTGTAAACTACAGTTCCCAAGATTATTTGGGGGGAGCCATGTGCTTTAAATGTGTGCTAACTGTGCTTTAAATGTACAATGTGGATGTGACTTCAGATTCAACCACCAGTTGTGTGTGATTCACTTATGTGTAAGTTGCTCTGACATGACTGAAAGTAATGTTTAAAGAAAACAAGAGGATACCTGGAAGGGAGTGCGGAAAGTATCCACTGCTGCTAAACTCCCTAGAATAGAGAAAGTATAGCATCTGCTTGCTTTATTAGTACTGGCAAAAAAAAATGGTTTGAGTTCATCTGCATTATGCATTGCAATGCCTTTCCAGTTAAGTTCGTGGGAATTTTCAACAGAAAAGTCTGCATCGGTTGTTCCTTCATCCAATACTAGGAATCCAAAGGTAGTGAACTAAATCCTTTATCAAACTGCATACAAGCAAATGGAATATTTCCTTCTGGTAAATGGAGTGACGGGTGATTAGCTGCTAAACTACAAAGGAAAACTTGATAGGCTCTGCACAGTGACAAGGCCTTAATAATTCCATTCTGTGTATGCAGTGTTCCTAACCCCACAAGGCATCCTGTTTGGTCAGAGGAAACAGGGCTGAGAATTTGACCCAACTGAATTTGCTACTGGATATTTCTCACTGCAGAGCCATTTAAGGCTTGAATGGATTTTCCAAGGAAACTTTTGTGAAAACGTATTTTTGCAACTCCATTTAGCACAAATATTCCTTGTGGGCTTATAAAACTGTTCCTAACATTTCCTGGCAGTAGATTTTAAATGTTCTGAAAAGAATTGTATTTCACTTTGAATGGGTTATCTGGCACTCACAACACAAAATAAGCATTTGAATATTTATTGCAAGTATGCAGCATTTTGCAGAGAACACCCAAAGATCTCCACAATTATCTTGTTCCAGCTGTAATATATTAGCAGTAACCTCCTGAACAGACCTTTTGATAAAACAGTTTCTTTAACTTTTCCCCCCCTCCTGAACGCAATTTACTCCCTCATTCACAGCTCTTTGTAGCCATCTAATCTCTCTGTTTATGTCTCTGACACAGCCACAATACTCCATGACTGACATACCTGACAGCTCTGACTAGTGACAGAATGCTCACAATGAAACAGAACTCTATGCAGGATGAGTATTACCTACCGCTAGTCTGGTGGAAATTGGAAATGAAGGTAAGAAAAGAAAGGGACTAGTTTAACCCCCTGCTGTTTTTTCTGCATTGGAGAGGGCTATTTTATTATAATTACTTACCTAATGAACCAATTGTTTATTGAAGACACAGTGCGCTCCTTAGCATTTCAATTTGGATTTTTTTAAAAACGAACACAATAAAGTGTGAAGACTTCTTTCAAAAGCATATTCTGAAGCACAATTTTCTCCTTTCTTTGGCTTTCCAGCCACCTTACAGTTTTTGACAGATGGAGCTCAGGTTTACACAGGTGGCAAAGAACCTTTCCAGAACTGATTGAGGAGAGGGCCAACTTCAGGCTTAATAATTATACTTTGTTTTTGACTTGAACCTTGCGACCCACCAACCAGAACCAGACATAGAATGATGGCACTGTGACAGCGGGGTGGGGGTGGGGGGACGGACCTCTGTACACTTAGAATTAAGAACCATCTTCGATGCTTGCACCAGGAATTTGTTTTTAGGAACAGAACGGATCTCTTAGTCACTGCCTACATAAATACACACTTAATTTTCCTCCAAGCTTTCTTTGTTTCAGCAGCCTAATCTTTTTTCTTTCTTTTTTGAGGACATGTCTTTTTTATTGTTGCTACTGAAAACTACTCCAAGATCTACCAGTAGATCCCAATTTATCTTCTGCCTATCCCTGGATTGGGACATCGGAAAACAGCACAGGTCTGTAACCTGAAGGAAAGCCACTAATAGCCATCAGTTCCATCCACAACAGTAATTAAAACAGGCTCCCTTCCAGATGAAAAGCAAAAAGAGCCCAGTATTCTCACCGATGTTTTAGCTGTGAATCTCTGGAACACAAACAGTACCGGTAAAACAACTTGGGTCCCTAAAAGTGTTACATATACAGTGGTACCTCAGGTTACATACGCTTCAGGTTACAGACTCCGCTAACCTAGAAATAATACATCGGGTTAAGAACTTTGCTTCAGGATGAGAACAGAAATTGTGCTCCGGCGGTGCGGCAGCAGCAGGAGGCCCCATTAGCTAAAGTGGTGCTTCAGGTTAAGAACAGTTTCAGGTTAAGTATGGACCTCCGGAACGAATTAAGTACTTAACCCGAGGTACCACTGTATACATTAATAGCAAGACATATTCCAAATATTATGAAAGTATTCTGCAGACAATAAGCTATGTGGCACATCTGTTTTTTGTGTTTTATATAATAAACCAGATTCTGACAGTCATTTCCAACCTATATTACTATATGTAACTATACTAACAGCATGCTAGTGTCTACCTGGACGTATACCCTGCTTACAGCCTTCATAAAGCACAGAATTGCTCCAGCCTTTTATGCAAGCTATGCTGAGGGGTCTTCAACTGTCTATCTCCATAACTACTTGTATGGGCTGAAAATGACTTAAGCCCCACCAACCAAAAAATAGTGGTGCAGGAGTGGAACAAGTTGTAGGAATGAAAATCACGACAGACGAGTAGTGGGTGTCATGAGGCGTCTGCCGGGAAAGTCCCGGGAACTCTCTTTTATTGAATATTACAAACATTGCCACAGGTGTGCTTGTGGCTGATTGGTTGATACAAACACAAAGAAACTTAATGCTGATTGGTTAACATACATACAAGGCGGGAATTACATGTGAGGGGTGGGAATTACATGTGAACATTAATCACCGGTAGATTAAAGGCTGGGAAACGAGGTTGGGACTAGACAAGCATGAAACCTCCTAATTAATAATAACTAAAGATTAACATAGCTATAGATGTGGTCAGCTATGCATGGAGTACAAGTCATCATGAACTTAAAGTGAACTGAACGATGAGAGAATGTCTTGGTGTTTGGAACAGGTTCGTACAGTGTGTGCAGAAACAGAGAAAAGATTATAAGCGAGAGTTCCCAGAATGCAAGAGAAAAGAAGCAATGCTTCCCATAAGGCCACAGTTATGTGTAGAAAGAGAACGATGCAATGCTTCCCTATAATGCAACAATTATGTGCAGAGGAAAAACATATGTGCAGAAGGAAAACTTCCCTTAACAAGTAACAAAATGGGAGTGGATGGAGGTGGAGTTTAGCAAAACAACTCGGCAATGGCTGACTTAATTCTCTCTTATCAAGTCCTTCTTTTGGCCCAGTGATTTCCTTGTCACATATAAATTTGTGAACAGTTCCATACTGCTTCTTTATTATGAAATGCATTGAGGTTATTGCTTTTAAGCATTTGTGTTGCATGGTTGCTACGTTGTTTATTATCCCGCACACCACTTGGTGGCCTTCTGGTGTAGGGTGGTCTATACAGTTCTTCATCTGATCTGTTCATCCCACAGCCTAAACCCAGCTGCTGTGCGCTAATGGGTGAATAAAGGAAGATTTACTTAGAACGAAATGGCAGCAGCAGAGATGAAAGGAACTGAAAAAGCAGATACCTTCAACATGTAAGGGTCAGAGACAACCAAAGGGCCCCACTAACAAAAGCCTCTGCAAGGGAGCTGTGCCTGTGTGTGTTTGCAAACGCACATAATTGAATGTCTCCTCACAGTCAACATTCCTTGATAACACAGGGTTTCTGATCTCTTCCTCCTTCAGAGCTTCTTGTTCAGTGAATGCGAGTTAGAAGTGTTGTGAGCATACATGCACCCATCTCCTCTTTCCCAGTTTAGGTCCTCATGCATTTTTTTGAATGCTTTAATAGGGTTAGTGACTAAACCGTCATCATTTCCTGGTTTGCTTGTCATAGTTGCTTGGAGCAGTTTCAGCTGCATTGCCTGATAGTGGGAACAGAATGCTCAGAGAAGTGTAAATTACTGCACTTTTGACCCCTATGCAAACACTACTAGCAAAAACTAGCTCGAGAATATGGCCCTGGACCTGAGCGCTATTATAAATAAATAGCTTGCTACAAAGTGATTATTTTCTGTTGCTCTGAAGGAGGTGTTATAGCTGAAAGCATTCATGGGATCTTGGAAAATTGTTCATTTCAAGCATGCAGTTATTGGCCAAATTAACGAGAGGCTGCTTACCATTCATAGAATCATAGAGTTGGCAGGGACCCCGAGGGTTATCTAGTCCAACCCTCTGCAATGCGGGAATCCTAACTAAATCATCCATGACAGATGACCATCTAACCTCTGTTTATGAGTTGTATTTCTTAGCTCAATTTCCATTAGGCTGAAGTCACAGCATGTTTCCTGAACTCAGTAGGCAAACCAGAAACTATACCTCAGTAGTTTTTGAGCTCTAAGCAGCTTTAAACAATATTCATCATAACAAACCTAGTGCAAATTTATTAAAGCACACCAGGATTCACTTTTGAGCTACGCAGTAGAGGAAGGGATTTGCAGAAAATTGTAACTCTTTTTCTACTGGAATATAGAGCTGGACAGAAACAGGTAAGCCACACGGAGTTTAGTGATAGGTGCTGTAAAGCGGACAAGAATTTAGTGGAAAACTTTATTTTTTTTAAAAAAAACATGTTTAAAAACACTGTCATTTGTAAAGTCATAATCAATACAAAAATAAGACACAATGCTGCTTTCAACAGCCAAAGTGCAGTAGTGTAAGTTGCATGATAACATACAAAATTACTTTATTTAAAATTACAAGCACCTCCATTTCCTACAAAATAGTCTGTGTACAACAACAAAAAAGAACCCGTCATTCAATAATTTAGTTGTGAATTCATCACGTACTGAAAACAGTAGCTCTTTAAACTACTATTCCGCCAAACCCACACCAATGAGCTGAATGGTAAGAGTGCCACTTTTGTCTGTCTCTACCATCAATAAGCCTTTGAAAGTGCCTGCTGATACTGGCTTGAACTGTACTGGTAAGTTGCAGTAGTGGTGACATCTGCAAGAGACAAGTTTACAACAGTTAGACAATTCCTTAACAGGCTGCTTCAGTTTGAGATTTCTAGAGAAAAGTCTGTTAAGTACTGTAGCTCTTTACCATCTTTTTGGGAGCTCTGTAGGTCTGCAAGAGCCAGCAGAAAGTTCACTTGCTAACTGGCCAGAATACTGCAGTCAGTGGCATAATATTGTGTGTGGAGTTCAAACTGGTTTATCAATCATTATGGATTATTAACTGTTATCAGTAATTACATTTCTATCCCACTTACCTCCCAAAGGAGGCCAAGGCAGAAAATAACAAAGCAGCAAAACAATACAACTAAAATAAAAAAATATTTAAGTATTTACAAACTTTTTGAATATGTAAGAACATTTAAAAGTCTCTTTGTGTCTTTGATCTTTGACAACAGCATAACCAAGAAACTTAAGCCATTCTAGAAAATGTGTGTACAGGACATAACACAGGCATTTACTTTGAGTGTCTCCAGTGCCACAACCACATGGTCTATGCAGCGGTATCAAGACAAATGTTCTAGAGCAGCCTTTCTCAACCTGTGGGTCCCCAGATGTTGTTGAACTACAACTCCCATCACCCCTAGCTAGCAAGGCCAGAGCTCAGGAATGATGAGAGTTGTAGTCCAACAACATCTGGGGACCCATATTCATCATAACAAACCTAGTGCAAATTTATTAAAGCACACCAGGAGAACCACTGTCCTAGAGACAGTCAACATGGTGCTCCCCAGATGTTGTTAAATGACAACTCCCATTCACACCAGCACGGCCAATACTCATCCTCCTAATCCAGGTAAAAGTTGAAGCTTTAGAACATTTCAATTCACTTACCTCAAAGTATAATGGGAATGTTTGATGTAAAAAGGCTCTCTGGGACATCTGAACTTCAGCTGCAATTTAACAAGAAATGGTTAAGACAATTCAGGTTGCTATATTCATTAAATAACTAAGCACATAGTTCTCCAGAGTTCAGCAATAAGATAAACCTGCATTCCAGTATATCTTTTAACAAAAAGGTCTGCATCCAAAACAGTTAAGCTTGCTTAAACCCACTCCCAACTTTGTTGGATTTAGACCAGAAAAGGTTTGTAGTGTTTAAGCTTTTAATATTTGGTCAACAACCAATCCACAGCACAGTTTCCAAGATTGGGATTTACATTCAATATAGTGTACAATTTTAAAAGGAAAGGTAATTGGTGTTCAGCTGAAAATGAGATGAATGCTGGGAAGTGAATGACCAGAAAACAAACATTGGTAGAAAGAAATTTAGCCTGAAATCTACTATCAGGAATTAGATGCTAAGGAGTAAGAGTTATTATATAAACACATCTTGAAACAATACTATTAATTCTATATATACCTTGTTTGAAAAGGAAGAATAATTCCTCACAGTAATTTTCAGTGTACTGGATTCACCAATTCTAGTTGGAGGAAATTTATAAATGTCTTCCTGGGCATGTACCCCCTTCCTGTTTTTGAAAGAGAAAGGTAAAAGTACAGTCGAACAATCATTTATATTATTATATCTGTGTTAGTAATATTCTTGTAATGTATTTCTTTGAAAGCAAAGAATCAACATTTGGCACATTGTTGCAACCACAACTGGATAGTATCTTTCATAGAGAGTCCCACCAAACCCACTTTACTGTTTAGTTTTAGGAATCCTACGAAAATGCATTTTGCAAACATTCTGTAATATTGTTGGGTGCGGGTTCTCTGATAACCCATTGTTGCTGTAATTTTTTGTCTGAAGCTATTAACTGTAAAAATAAGCGAACCATCTGCTAGTCATCTAAGCCAGCTGGAGTTCCTTGGAAGAGGGTGGGATAAAAAGGAAATAAAATGGATTTCACTTCAGCATAGGAAAGAATATCACTCTCAGTTCCTCCTTTGAAGCTGAATCACCTTATGTCACGTAAGCAACAATGATCAAGTTTTACTTTGTTGATGAAGAAAGAGTAGACTTATAAAAAAAAATCATTTTCACGTACCACATTTTGTGTTCAGAGCTATTAGGGTAATCTCTTCTTAGGGTCACATCTCGAACACTGACTTTTACTAAAGCAGCTGTGGAATCTTCATTTTTAAAATCTTCATTTCCTAAGATACCCTGATGCAAGAAACATCTGAAGTTATACATTAATATTAGCTCCCTGAACTACGCTGAACATCTTTACACGGATGTGAAAAATTAAATCCATTACTTTGAGAGGGACTACTTTTGTTGTCAAAAACAATTCTAGTGTTGAGGCAGATACACTACTAAGTGAAGATTTCACTTACTACATATGTCACTTGTAGGCTGACATTACAAAACTCTTCAGGCCATTGTACTGAGTAGGAAAAATGTACCACTGAAGAATCATGAGTGCAGAAGCAGGTTCAAAGTAGCACAGTTCAGCACTTATTATTGTTATCTTGTTGTTTTTCCTTCTCTGACTTGTAAGGGAGGACTTGCTCAAACAGAATGGAAGTAGCAGAATAAAGAACAGGAACCTGTGACCATTCGCTAACTAGGCAGAAGCAAGACTGACTTTTAGGAGGTATTTTCTAACTCAACATCTAGCTGAATTATCTAATGCAGAGGGGGAGAAAGCTGACATCCTCCAGATGTTACATTTCAACTATCATCAACTACTGGATGGGGATGAGGTAATCCAACAACATTTGAAGGACCGCAGATTCTCCAATCCTGTTATTGGACCTGCCCATAAAAAGCAAGTCTAGAGTGAGAGACTAGGGTGTTGTCCACTGTTTCAAGGAACTCTTCTCATGAGACTTTTGCGGGTGAACTGAGAGTTTGTTTAGACCCTGAGAGAAAATCCAGAAGCTAAGGGGAGGGTGTGTCAGAAGGAAAATGTGCATAGATAGATAGACAGATAAAACTTTATATTAATGTAACATTTTAATATGTAACTGTATTTTTGTAATATTTGCTTAAGATGTCTGTTGTTACTTCTTTTTTGTCTACCGCTTAGATATATTTTTAATAGATTAAGTGATACAGAAATTAAATAATCAATCTAATCTGGCTGGAGACAAAAGCACCTAGTGCTCTGAGACCTTTTTGCTATGTGTATGTCTCCTCAGAGATACCTTGTCTGGAAACAGGTACAAAGTATCTAGCATAAAGCTACAAAAGTTGTTTAAATCCTGTATGCTTTAAGTATTTAGATTAGACAAGAATATTATTATTATCATGAGGGTTCTTTTGTATGGAGGAGGCTAGCCAAATGATGAGACTACACAAATGATGAAATGACAATGTTTCACATTACATCTCAACAGGGAATGAAACCTTGTTGAGTTTTAATCTCTAATAAATAAAATAATGATCTCATTCATATACTCACCATTCCACAAAACTGAAGTCTGTGTTTGTCTTTCAAGTGAGATTCGTGAAGTGGGTGACACTCGAGATCCCAGAACTGAGAATAGTGTCCTCTGTCTCTAGGTAAAAAGGTGACTACAACCTATGAAGAAAGTAAATTAGAGAATATATTCTTTTCCAAATTTGACTGAATCGATAGCCATTTCTTTTGTGTCTGTCAGAGATGGCGAAAGTGCTATTCCAATCTATGTAATGTCACTGACACTACCTGGACTGCTGCTATAAAACCAACCCCCGGGGCCAGTATTAACAAGGTATAAGTTCCTTATCCAATTTATGTAGGTTCCCCAATGTGACGAGATTTTCTGAAGCACAGTGACTGTCCTCACTCAGAGAAAAGAAGTTTGCCATGCAAAATATAAGGGGAGAAAGGAGGCACAATTTACCCTTCACCTTTCCATTAAAAAAATTCCAAACTAAGGATAACAATAAGATCAGATAAACACATGAGACAAAAGTTGATTAAAATGTCAGCTAGTTACAAACATCAATTAGAAATACGTATTAAAACACAGAACAGCTGAGCAAAACAATTCAGCCCAGAATGCCAATTGCCTGTTTAAATAAAAAGGCGTTTGCCTGTTGATGGCAGGCCATCAACCAGTGTGGGGAGGGAAAAGGCAGACAAGCGTTCTTATTAGTGTTTTATGAATGATTTTCAAGGTAAAAAGAGAGAGAATATTGAATGTTAACTTTTGCTTTGTAAATAAGCAGCTTTTTAATTTTTATTTCATTGTATTTAGTAACTGGTTCATCAGATGACACAGGAAATAATGTGAGAGACACCATGTTCTTGGCATGCCAGCAATGGGGTGTGTGTGAGGGGGAGCAAAGGCAATGGAATAGCAACACAAAGTAAAAGTTAGATTGATCAGAGGATCAACTTTCTATTCAGCAAATGCCTTGAGATTACAGCTATAGGACAATGCAGCCTTCAACATCCATCTGACACCCATTCTTGTTACTGGAGTTTGTAGTTTACCTGCTTTCACAACCATTCCCACAAGCAGTATGAATCACTAGTATGTCCTTTTTCCCTATGAAAAGTGTCACTTTCTAGCTCAGGAAGTAATTCACAATTGTGAGGGGAGTGTGGAAGAGATGCTCTATGCCGCATGGGGATCCTGAATGATCTGATAAGCCCCCCCCCGCCCCCGCCTTGTATGACTACAAATTCAAATGAACTAGGTCTACGAATTTATGTCATGTGACACTGCACATGCAGAGTAGGTGAAGTCAACCCATATCTCAAAGTTAATTCTTCACAGTATACTCTGAGAAAAGCAAGTTTCTTCACGCAGAACTGAACAGTATTGTGTAATCTTGATGCTACTTTTTCAATTTCTTTAGATTTTTCAAGATGGATTCTTGAGTAGAAGGCTGACTTCATTTCACAAAAATGCTGTTGTTATAGCCTAGAACTTTTGAAGCATTAACTGATTTTTCTTTAATGGAAGACAAGCAGAAGTGCAGTGTATTAAGATGAAAACACAGCCAATGTGACTTACCTTTTCTTCCCCATGAGCTTTAAGAATACCAGAAAGCAATGAACATCGAAAAGCAGTATATGTGGCCCTGTAAACCTCTCCACTGTCATCTAAGCCCTGAAAGGAAATTATTAAACAGAAACACTAGTTTTACAAAGCAGCCTTGGAACAAGTGCAAGTGAAGTGGGTATTGATTGGAAATTGGGTGGTGTTCAATTAGGTTTTTCTCAGAGTAGACCCATTTGAATTAATGATCATGACTCAGTTAGGTCCCTTAACTCAGCAGGGCTACTCCAAGTAAAACTTAGATGAATGCCACCTATTAACATGGAAGTTGTAAATTTCAGTATCTAATGATTTCATAAAAATGATTTTCCAGTTTGTTCTCTAACACCTCCATTGTGAATCTAAAGTTGAGACCACTCAAAATTTTAAGTGTTTACCTATGTCCAGCGCTTGTCTATCTATACAATCTGAATAAAAAGCAGAGTATGCACATTTGTCTATCTACTACAAGTTGAGGGTAAGCAAACCAGATCAGAAAGAATTTTTTTAAAAATGTTTGAATTTTCAGTGTTGCTTTTGAAACCTATTTTCCAATATTTTTCTTCTGTCAGAAGATCTCTATTTGCATGTTCATGTCAGGCCAGGTCTGTTTAGATGCAAAGATTACAGAATATGTAACCTGATCTTTTAAAGATAGTGTGTGTTTGTTTTTCCAGATTTTTTACTCACCTTGATATAAGGCGGTGCAAAAGATGACAATAGCCACTTCACATTTGCATCTCCATTATTTTCAATCTCTATGTACTTTTCTGGAAGAAGAAGTGCAGGCAAGTAATGTAAGTAACAGTTATTCATCATCATCATCGTCAAACCTTTTATTGGCATCACATACAAACATCCATAGCAAGTAACAGTTATTCTTATAAGGGCCTGTGAAGGATTTGGACCTTGTTTGCACGGACTGTGAGATAGTATATGGGAATGATTATCTTCCTTGTCTATTCATTTGGGGGCACTGCCTGGGGGCTTAGCTAGGAAGAGAGAATTTCGTTACAGACAAGGAGTGTGGCAGGTCTCTTGGCTGTGAGGCTCCATGAGGTCCTATAGCCTGGAATGGAAGAAGCTGTGACTGGTAGTCAGGCTAGAGGCTTCTTAGATCAAGGGGATTTCTGTTGACGAGGCAAAGACTTTTTAACCTGGGAAAGACATGCTACTCAAGAGTAACATTCTTCTGAGAGTCCAGTGAGTTGAGGAGCTTCTTAAGTTCAGAGACAGTGGAAGACATATTAATCTACTTTATTTTGCTCCAAAAGGAACATATTAATTAGCAACATTTGGTCAGGAGTGATCATATTTATAGTCTTCTATAAAAAGGACTTTAAAGTGCTGCAAGATTGAGATGAATTACATGGAAAATAAAGAAATTAATACAACTTCAGTTTGGAAACCTGCACACTTTCCAATTTGTTATTGGCTTAGTGTTATGTGTGAACTGTGTGAATGTGAATTTCAAGACTGTGAGTAGCTTCCATGCATGGCCAGTCATGCTTGTGTCACTGAAGTAATACATGTTTCGTTTTCACCATTAGAAAACATTTTACTCAAAAAGATACTAGTCATACGCAAGACCGACATTACCTGAGCTTTCCCCAGACTTTGTTTCAGGAAAAAACACAGTCCGATTCTTTACTTCAAGTTTTGTCGAAGATGGCTTTTGAAGTGGCCTTATGTGCATAATAGGAAGCTCAGGCTGTTGATGATGAACACCTACTTTGGCAACTGGTGAAACCGTTTCAGATTGCTTCTCAGAGATATTTTCCCGAATTTGGACCCTAACAAGCTATGCACAAGAAAGAAACGAAATCATAGTATTTTGCAGTTACTGGTCTCAAGTTAATCCTACAGTTATCTCCCAGACTGGCTGGACAGTGCATATGCTCAAACCTGTTTTGTAACCAAGGACTCAAAAGCAAGGTGAAAATATTAAATGTAACAAAGAAAATGTAACACATACATCTCTTAAACTTTTAAAACAACTTCCATACAAGAGCATAAGTTGTCCAACACTTGAAGAAATGCATTTCCCACTTTTCAACACATTTCCAAGACAACTTACAGTTATTAAACAGATATACAGTGGTGCCTCGCAAGACGAAAAGAATCCGTTCCGCGATTCTCTTCGTCTAGCGGTTTTTTCGTCTTGTGAAGCAAGCCCATTAGTGGATTAGCGGATTAGCGCTATTAGCGGCTTAGCGGCTTTTAGCGGCTTATCAGCTTAGCGGATAAGTGGCTTAGAAAAAGGGGGGGGGAGAGGGAAAAAAGTCGGAAAAACTCGCAAGACATTTCGTTTTGCGAAGCGCCTCCAAAACGGAAAACCCTTTCGTCTAGCGGGTTTTTCGTCTTGCGAGGCATTCGTCTTGCGGGGCACCACTGTATTAGCACACACAATTTAAAAGAGCAAAAGTGACCAGAGATAAAATAAACATTTAACTGGACACGCCTTGAACAGAAACTACCAATGGATTTGAGTTCTGCTGGCAAATATAGTTGGACAAATACAATAAGGGAGCAGACTACTATTATATTAAGGTATTTTGCTATTTTATGCAATTAAAAAATAAGAAATAAAAATTAACCAACCAATCAACAAAAGAGAAAGAGATGGAACACACACTTATGCCTGCCTAATATCATATATGGGAGGCACAAAGAGAAAACCCTCTGAGGCCAGGCACAATCCTATAGAAGCAGGTTATTCCTCAGGTAAACTGACCCCAAGCAATTTCTTCATTTACTCCCATAACTGCAAACTTCATCTAGGAAATGCAAACTACTCCCTTTAAAGCAATAGATGAAAGCTTAACTGACAACATGAAATTAGTTTTCTAAAACCAAGGCATTTGGCAGAATTTTCATAACCACAGACACTTATTTAAGCCACTTACTTTTTGTCCATTATCACAATGTACATAAATAAGGCCACTCCATGGAAAGATGGATTTCTTTTCTGCGAGTGATGGATTTGGACTCACATAAATTGAAATGTTGCTTCTAGAAATAAGACGTCCAGTGCATTAATTTTAATGTGCTAAATGAAATCAATGTTTCATTATTAGATCTGGTTACTGTTCTTCTTGACATTTTTGTACACAATAGATGAAATTTTAGTATTTTATTAATTTAATCTGAGGAATTGCAAACCCACGCCTATCTACAAGTCTAGCTTCATAAGGACAAGGGAAAACTCACAGAGTGATGTTTCAATCACCAGTGCACCTGCCATGTACATGGGGCTAGAATTATTAGGTCCATGATACAACACTATCAGAAACAAAATATCAAGTGGGGTGACAATATCCTTGCCAACTGTATAACTATTATTGTGATAGGTGCAATATATCAGCTTCAGATCATATGGTTGCAGCATTTTTCATAGAAGACTATGAAATCATATGTGAGAGAACCTCTAACTTTAAGTTATTTAAATGTATCATAGTATTGTCAGCTCATAAAAAAAACTGAAATACACTGCTAACTCAATCTGAATCATATATATTGTATACGTACAGTATAATTTTTTTCTGTGCTAACCACAAATACTTTAGGTTATCCCTAAAAATTAAAGGTTTTTCTCAGCATAAATAAAAACAAAGCTGTTTATTCTTTTAGGAAAGAAAAGCTTGACACTATGGACATAGCCAGAAGCTCTTTTCACAACTGTACAAAGATTCCTTCCCTTTCACCTTCAAGCTATCTCAAGAGCTGGATGTAATCAGACTGACAGTGCAATCCTATACAATGGCACTGAGATGTAAGTCCCACTGAATTCTACAGAAACTAGTTGTGCATAAGTGGATATAGGATTGCAACCTTAGTTACTGCAAAGCACAGTTTTCAAATATATGGAGTCATGTGGAAAAGTAATGAACAATGGAAGTACTTACCCTGGTTCAATAGTTCCATGCTGAGGTGTTACTGTCAGACAGTGAGCAGGCCACGATAGCTCAAATGTCAATGACCTGTTTGAGTTGTTATTTATTTGTGCATGTTTAGTAATCGCAGCTCCACCTTTTGAGATAAGAATTGCATGAATTCTCAGTTATCTTATAATACATTTAAGTGCTATTTACAAAGCATTAACAACCGTATCAATTATGCAAATGTTACTTCCAAACTTACACATGCAGTAATGAATCAGAGGCTTCTACATAATACAGCTATAGGAAAAAAGCATGTATTACTTTATTGATATCTAAATAGTGGGTTGGGAGTTACTTTGGAAAGTGGAAACTTTACAACCACTGACTAGGCTGCCAGCAACTGATTTGTTACCAACATTGAAACAAGGAATCTTTTACTTCCTTATAACAAATTAGAACTACAGCTGTACCTTGGTTCTTGAACGGAATTGGTTCCCGAATTCCGATCAACTTCCAAAAACATTCAAAAACCAAAACGCGGCTTCTGATTGGCTGCAGGAGCTTCCTGCACTCAATCAGAAGCTGCGTCGGACGTTTGGCTTCCAAAATATGTTCACAAACCGAAACACTCACTTCCAGGTTTGTGGCATTCAGGAGCCAAAACGTTCAAGTCACAAGGCATTCCAGAACCAAGGTATGACTGTAACAAGCAGATCTGTAAAACACAGAAAATTCCACTGAAAGTTTCTAGGTAAGCTTTTGAAGTCATCTCTGCTACAGAAATAAATTCTCTTAATTCCAGAATTTATGCATCATGATTAATTTAACAACAGAGTTCTATATACATGGAGAAATATTCCCAATCCCAAACAAATTCAGTTTATTATTGTGTCTCACAGTAATCTATCACATAACAATCCTAAGCAATGTATAGGTACAAACAGCTCTTGAAACGTGTGGAAATAACATACTTTGAGAAGGAGCAGTGAGAATTAGAAATTCAGGCTGAAGAGTCCAGTTTTCCTTAGAAACAAGCTTATTTTCATCAATGCTATTAGCATTTGATGACAATGCACAACCATGAGGTCCTTTAACTGGTAGTACATCCAAAGTCATATTGGATTTCTCAGGAACACCAGGTCTATGAAACAGAGAAAGAGCAGTTCAACACCAAAAACTGGGAAACGAGACAAGAGAAGCAAATATCAGAGTATACAACTTGCCTTCTAAAAGAAAATAAAAAACCCTTGCCTTACTTAGCCTTAGCCAGAGTTTCAGACAGATGAAAACTGATAAAAAGCAATTAAAAGTTAGCAGATGAATTTAGTATTCTGAAAATGATTTTCAGTTCCAACATAACCTTTCCCCTATGTATTACTCCACAGGATTCATGTCAACACCCACAACCACCAAGAAAGATTATATACAGACCCCAGTCACTGAAGTAGTCCAGTCAGGTAACTACACATTATGACCTAATTTCAGAGTCTTTTAATTCTCATTTTTGTTGAAATATTCAAAGTTTACCAAGGAGAGGAACTGTTTACCAGTATTTCAGAAAATACTAAAAAATGACAAATAAAATTACCTCTCTAGTGCTACACAATGCACTGAAGACGGCTTGATATCGAAAGCAGAACTACTGAAGGCATTAACCGCCGAAACAATAATCCTTCTCATGTTCATGAAAAAGTACTGGATATCAAACGAATGTTGCGGAAGATCATATACTAGAGAAGACATTTAAAAATCAAAAGCAAAGTTGGATTAATGAAACAAACTGCAGTATTTACTGAAGAATGGTGATTAATGGCAGACTAATCAGCTGGGTTATTACCGTCTTTACATACAGTAATTGCATTCCTGGACCTTTTCAAATTCTTTAGAAGTTAAAAGAGAAAATGGACATAGTCCATCACCAGCCTCCCAGCAGATACACAAGGTAAGTAATTCCCACTGATTTCAAATGGAACTTCCAAATATGTACACTTAGGATAAAAGCTAATGTTGTAAAGGTGACATGAATGATGCAAGCTTCAGAAAAGTATTAAAAAGTTATAGCTAGAATTAGAGCAAGATCAAGCAACTACTGCTGCCAAAGGCAGATGAAAAGGGAATCCTAAATAGCATTGGAGGAATGACAATGGGAGATGGGAGGGAGGAGAGATTTGCTATGGAGAGGACAGAGATGGCTGCATGGTTGATTTTTCAACAAGTACTGGACAGTGAGATGGGCTGCTCACTTGACTTCCAGCAGGTCACATAGGTATTGCTTCCTGGGAGAGTAAGGAGGCTGTGAGGTCTGGGGATGTAAACAGCAGCAACATGATGGACTAGAGGTCAGGTGAGAAGCACTGCCCCACCACAATATCCCCTACTATCAACCATGTTAAAAACAACCCAGCTGCACTAGCACCTGCATTATGATAACCAGATTGCAAGAATATATTCATAGGAATAAGGGAATGTGGTAAAGGTAAAGGTAAAGGCATGTTCCCTCAGCAGGGCAAGAGAGCAGCAGGGCAGCTGTAGCAGCACGGGCACTAGCCTTCACATCGCTTCATCTCATACTCTTTAAAGTTTTGGTAGCTCAGTTTTCACAGAGGCACAAATCCTGACCCTGCGGGAAAAGGGCAGGTGAGCTGAACACAGATCCAGGCTAGACCACCTCCACAATGCACACAATGCAGGAAAAGGATGTCAACAGCTAAAAGCAAAGTTAAAAAGGTGAAGGGACCCCTGACCGTTAGGTCCAGTTGCAGACGACTCTGGGGTTGCGGAGCTCATCTCGCTTTACTGACCGAGGGAGCCGGCGTACAGCTTCCAGGTCATGTGGCCAGCATGACTAAGCCACTTCTGGTGAACCAGAGCAGGGCACGGAAACGCCATTTACCTTCCCACTGGAGCGGTACCTATTTATCTAGTTGCACTTTGATGTGCTTTCGAACTGCTAGGTTGGCAGGAGCAGGGACCGAGCAACGGGATCTCACCCTGTCGCGGGGATTCGAACCGCCGACCTTCTGATCAGCAGGGAAAGTGGTAGTGAAAGCTAAAATTGAAATACATCTAAAGAATGGTGAGAAATCAAATATACAAACAAGTAGATATTCTCAGGGTGGTCAAGCTTACCTTCAGTCACCAGCTCTTCCCCAGGGAATTCTTCATCAAACTTTACATTTATCACAGGATTATTAGCAGGAAGCATTTTTTGCACTTGCTCTGGATTTTGCTGTACAGCTCTGAGTAGACAATTGAGAGTTTTCGGGTCTCATTAATGTTATGAAGAAGCATTTAACAACGACACAAATAATCTGTAAAGCATTCAATCCAATTACCCCATTTTAAAAGCATTTATGCACTGCAGTGTGCTTAGCAACTACATCTGATCAGCTTCTTATTCCCAATGAGAAACATAACAATCTGTCAGGACTCAATCATCCTTCCAAAAATGTGTCCAAAAGTTTCCTTCCAGTAATCATCTGCCCCAGATGTCCAGTATGCTGGTTAAAGAACCACACAGAGTTAGAACTCTGGAAGTAGAATCTTGCCTTCCACTGGTCTGTGGAGAGTCCAACTACTACTGATTTGTCTGCACATAACAGAGGACAAAGGGGAGGGGAGAAGCAGCACTGACAATGAGCACATATAATGGCCTGCTACTAACAACAGAGAAAGTTTATTGGCCCACAAACATTGTGCCCAGCAAGCCCAAATTAGGCCAGATAATAGGAACTACTTTGGTTATGTTGCAGGGAAGAGGGAAACACCTACATATGTCTGTTTCCTAGATGTACTGCTCTTACATGTTCATTGTGGGATTGTTGGAAGTTAGCAACTTGTTACGAAGCATTTGACTACCATGCACAAGGGGGGAGGGAGCAGGACAAAAAGCAAAGGCATTCTAACACCCTCAAGTGCTAACCTGCCATAGCCAGAAAATGAAGCAAATCTGAGTGCTGAATACAGCTGCATATTCCAGTCTTTCCCAAACCTTTTGCAAACAATGTATTTTACAATAGGGGATTTTATAATCAAAAAAAGTGAACTTGTTCTTGATACCAGTGACTGTTGATCTTTGAACACAGACAGAGTTGGCTGTGTTATTTACCCTATTTTTCGCTCTAGAAGACGCACCCGACCATAAGACGCACCTAGTTTTAGAGGAGAACAAGGAAAAAAATGTTCTCTCCCTCTCTGCTCAACGCCTCTCCAGCAAAGCGGGAGGAGAAGCAGAAGGGGCTCCGCTTCTCCTCCCGCTTCCCTGAAGGGGCGCTGAGCAGCTTTCCCTCTCTGCGCAGTGCACCTCCAGCAAAGCGGCAGTATAAGCGGAGTCCCTTCCATTTCTCCTCCCACTTCGCTGAAGGGGCGCTGCACAGAGAGGGAAAGCTGCAAAGCGGCTCTCCAGCAAAGCGAAGCCAGGAGAGTAAGAGGGATTGATCTCTCTTGCTCTCCTGGCTTCAGCGAAAGCAACGCAAAGCTTCCAGAGCACAGCGGGAGCGCTCCTGCTCTGCTCAGGAGGCTTCGGGCAGCTATCCCTGAAGCCAGGAGAGGAAGAGGGATCAGTGCGCACCAATCCCTCTTGCTCTCCTGGCTTCAGCAAAAGCTGCGCAGCCTGCATTCGCTCCATAAGACGCATACACATTTCCCCTTACTTTTTAGGAGGGGAAAAGTGTGTCTTATAGAGTGAAAAATGCGATAATAACCATTAATACAGAGTTTTCCAAACTTTTCATGTTGGTGACACCCATTTTAGACATGCATCCTTTTACGACACAGTAAATCAGTTTTACTAGCAACTGGAGGTTAAATTAACCCCTTTCCAACCCCGGGAGGAGTTTGGGGTGCGTTTGCGTGACACAGCAGACACACCAATGTGTCATGACACACAGTTTGAAAAGCTCTGTATTAATATTTAACAGCCAATATCAAAACAAACTTTTATTCTTTAAATATCCATTCTAACCATCTGCTTCTTATTTCTTAAGAACAGATAGTAATGAATATACTTGTTATTTCTCAAAAAACATTTAGCCTTACCTGCGATACTGCTGTCTCAAAATTTCATCTCCATAGACAAAACAAATTGTAGACAACACTGGCAAATTACTTTGATCTTCAGTTGAATTAAATGTTACTGTAACTTTCTGTAACAGTCAAATTTTGGTAAATTAATTTGTGGCACAATTGTTTGAATTATATGTAAGATTCACAAACACAAAGCAAGATTTTACAGCACCTTTTTGGGTGGGTGGGGGAATGTTAGCAGCTTACACATTTTATAGGTTTTGCATAATATATATATTGTGGCTTTCACATTACCTGCTGTGAACTTTCCTGAAGAACAAACTTTTCTGGGGAAACTCTCATCACATTTGGATCCATAACAATTATTTCACTTGAGTTCTTAAAGCACAGTGCTTTCACGTACGCAGCCCGACTCCCTGTATTTTGTACAGAAAAAGAAGCCTGTCTTGTTTTACCATTCAGCCCCGCTATATCATTCAGCCCCACTATGTATCTATTATAGTGTTTTTTAACATCTTCTAATCTCAGATTGCTATTTCCTCCATATCCATACAATGGTATCTGAAAGAAAGAAAAACGTACATTTAGAAAAACAGGAATTGAAATAACCTTGCTCCCAGTTTCATTATCCCCAACTTTAATATTCAAAACAATCAAAGGATTCTAAAATTCTTTTAAATCTTCATATGTAGCACACCCTAAAGACCAAATGATGGGAAAACAGGGTAAAAGTAGCTTAAGTAAGCAGAATAATGACTGGTTTCTAATGTGTACGAGTAACAGGATCTTTACAGGCAGGAAGATGCAAGTTGAAGGAAGTTGGCTGTGTTGGGAACAGCTATTTCATGGTGCCCTGAAATGGTTCTTCACAAAGGTGCCCCTCACCTTCACCACTGAGAAAAGTGAGGAAAGCAAGCTTCTTTGGGAGCTACTGATGTGCTTTTGAACTGCTAGGTTGGCAGGAGCTGGGATAGAGCAACGGGTGCTTACTCTGTTACAGGGATTCAAACTGCCGACCTTCTGATTGGCAGGCCCAATGGTTTAGACCGCAGTGCCATGCGCAGAGTACAACAAAATCAGGGGGGCACCAGGTTGGTTACTCCTAACTTAAGACACTGAAAGGCCCAGAACATGAAGAAAAAGATATCCAAAGTGCAAAGCAAGGGAGTTACTGAGATGTGGAGAGACTCTGTACCACTCTTAATATCAAGAAAACTGGAGTACAAAAAATAAAATCCAAGGATGTTATAGTGGTCAATTTCTTGTCTGGCTTACAGTCAGAAAGTGTGAAGATGTTTCAAAACATCCTGAAGGACTTACTGCAAAAATGAACATAATAAATTCAGAAACATCCCATGAAATAGGATCAGTGTAAAAAGTAACTTACAGTGAACTTGATTCCTAGTTGAGATAGAAGACCAAGCTGTTTCATTTCAAGCTTTGCATACATACAAGTTAATCGAGTTGGTGTAAACATTAGACAGACAGAATAATCATGTTTTGGACGGATCTTGATTTCACAATTATTGTACACATGTTCTCCAAGTTTCAACTGCAAATACACAAGTAAATCCACACAGCAAATTAATTTAATTCAGAAAATTATTTTAGAAGAGTTAAGATTTTAATGAACAGTTTAAACCCAAATAATTTGCTCCTATAATTCTATGACCTCTGAAGTATGCCACTCTATGGAAATGCTGACACAGTAAGAAGAAGTGTTTTTTATTCACTACTATTTTGCAATGTTTTCCATGCACAGAGATAAATCTCAGTACAGGAAAAATGTGTTAAATGGCTGAACTGATGGCTCCATTCAAACTGGCATCCTCTCTAACTTTCTTTGCACTTTCTTCTCTCCCTTTGGGATCCCCCACCCACCCACATGAAATCAGGATGATCACCTCATCCTGTTCTCCATCCCTAGTTATAAGAATCTTAAGTTTGTTTCAAATTTGTGGTTTTAAAAGCCACTGAATATAATAAAATAATGACAACAACAACAACAACAACAACAACAACAATTTATTATTTATACCCTGCCCATCTGGCTGCGTCTCCCCAGCCACTCTAGGCGGCTTCCAATCAAGTGTTAAAAACAATACTGCATTAAATATTAAAAACGTCCCTAAACAGGGCTGCCTTCAGATGTCTTTTATTTTCTACTATAACATTGCTCTGTGAAATGCAGAGTATGTTAAAGAAAAATTCAAGATTCTTAAGTCTGATACAACAAAACCAGCAGCAAGCACTGCTGTAAGAGGGACAATGGCATAACAAAACCAACATTTCAGAAATTTAAAATTTGAAATCATGTCCACTGTACTATCCTATATGTGCTGATAAAGTCCCACTGAATTTGATGAGATTTACTCTGAGGTAACTGTGTATAGGAAGGCAGACTAAGAATATACCATTTGAAGGCTTATTTCAGTGAGAAGATTAAAATAAAACCTAGCTTCAGTTTCAAATACCAAGTATATTTGAATCTAAATTTATATAAACAGTTTCAGTTTTGCATTACTTACTTGAAAACAGTCCTGATCTTGACCCCTTATCAGCAATCTTAACTGCTGAGTAATAGATGGAGAGTTATTTCTCAGGATTAGTTTCTGTTGGCTGAAAAAATATAGAAATCTTTAACGTTTCATAGTAATTTGCTTATATTTATGAACAGCTGCCCTGATAATCCACCAAGAATTACAGCATGGTAAATCCAAGGTGATCTAGTGAAGAATTAGTCAGTCTAGCTGTACACCTGTGATTTTACTCAGTTATAGGAGTGTTATTTTTCATCATAAGACATATTTAGAACCTTATTGACAGCCTAAAGTTTTGGCTATTTATGTACAGCATGTGCTTGCTTCTAAATGTACAGCAAAGGGTACAATACTGAGAAGGCAGGCATATCCAACAGTAAATTTTGTGTGCCATTAAGGGGTCGCTTTTTTCTTTCTTTTAAAAAGGGTTGCCAGCTGCCAGGTATTTTATCTGTTTATATGAAGACCAATATACTGAAGCTCGGTAAGGACAAGACAGTGACCCTGTAGTCTCTCACACATCCCTAAATGCTGCTTCTGATGGTCATTTGGAATAGTGAGGGATATCAGCAAACCTGACTGTGGACATGGCAAAGACAGTTCTGCTTATGCAGGGACTTCCTGGATCCAAGCATCACCATGTTTGAACAATACATTGCCGGCAACCCTGATTTGAATGGGGGTTGCATTCTAGGTCATCGAGTATGTTGGCAGAGCGTGCATAAGCGCACCGCGCTCTCTTCCGGGTCTGAAAATGGCGCGTGCTTTCAATGCACACAAAATGGGAGTTGCCTGTTTTTTATACTCCTGAATGAAAAATTGATTCACGCTTTATGTACCACCAGCAATCATGAACAGCATATCTTTTTTTCTTGGTACTTACACTGTTCTGCCAAGCTGTATACCTCCCCATGTCAGAAACTGCTTGTTAGCTAGGATGGGGGGAACTTCTGAACTGGGGTATTTCTGTACCAAAGGTTTGCTCTCCACCGCAGTCACTTCGCCTTTTACAGTCACTTTATATTCTGGCCCAGATGGCAGTACCAAGATTTTTAAAACACTATTAAAATAAAGCATCAAGTTAGAAGTTCTGTAAATAGAAATTCTACTTAATATCATTGGGCCAATTAGGTTGCATTACCTTTCAGCATTTCTATAGTCCTTTGGAGAAAACACAACTGTCACCTCTTGTTCTTCCCCAGGTATAAGAACCAGGTCCTCTGGATTGATGGATATGCCGCTATCTGGCTCAAGTGCCTGGAAATGAATAGTCTTATTTCAAGGTGTCATCCTTTGATGCTCAGGTGACAATGGTAGCCAGGAATACTCTTCGTCTCCACTGGCTGCTACACAAGATATGATATTTCCTAGAGAAACTGAATTTTGTCCCATACAACAATGCCCTAGTTGTATCCAAATTACAACATATAAGTTACCCTTCACGGAGCTGCCTTTGAAGAAAATTTAGAAGCTCCAAGTGGTGCAAATGTGAATTACAGTGTTGTAACCAACGTCCTTAGTTAGATCAAATTATATGGCAATTATTCTGTTCTGATCAGTTATAGTTTCTGAGCTCAATTCAAAATGCTGACTTTAAACCACTTCATAGATATCAGTTAAGATACATGCATAGTTACCATGATTTCCTAAGCTGTACCTCACAGGGAGGATCTTAGCAGGAATGCTGATGTTTTCACCAGGAAGTGTGGAGGGTTAAGTAGCATCTGCATAGTGCAAGAGCTTCCTAGTGGCCAACCATGTGGCTTTAGAAATAAAATCACATTACTAACCCAGCCCCCTACACACATAAGTAGATAATGCTATTCCAGAACAACTTGAGCAGCTGTCTTCCTTCTGCCCAGCATAGCAGCAACATGGAAACAGTGTCTACTATTTCTCTTGTCTCAGAAGCAGGCACCAGGGGATTAGGCCCTATACTCCACTTTCCACTGTGGGTGAGTCCAGTTGACTAAACACTGACAAAAGCAAGATGAAAACAATGACCCCCTCTGAAACTGTTGATAAGACAGCAATATCATTTTGTACTTTAAATTTTTTGCCGGGAAAGAGTGGATTGGACTCTCTGTCTATTATGTACTGATTAAGTTAGACTGATTTGGTTGACCGTAATTTCAGAACTATTCCTTGGAAAAGTAAGGTAACCTACCAGGATTTTCAAGTCAACTTTAATATTCCCAGCGTTCTTTAATGGCAACTGCTGCCTTGTTGATAATCCCATCCTCGCAGACATATATAAAGTCTAGAAAAAATAGGTTTCAAGTGATAGTTAGAAGTGAAATATATAAAGAAATAAGCTGCATCACAAAAGATGGTTTTGGGAAATGTACCTGTAGGCCTTTTGGAGCATATATCCTAGGAGTTCCAGATCTTGCATGCAGAGGTATACTTAAAATTTTAGCAGGCTCTGGACAATCAACCTCCACATCAATTCTTGCAAAATACTCATCTGCAGGGCCCAAAGAATCTGAATAAAGTAAGTGCAAAGAATAAGATTGATCAAGTGTAAAATGTTATAATTTGTTCTAGAATGAGCTTTGACACCAAGTATTATCAACATTTAATCACCCAACTGTGATGTCAAATTAGAATGTATCTGGTGCTATGGTAGTATTTTACATCAATATTGGTCTGTTTAAGCAAGGCTCTTTATTTTGAAATGTTTTAGTGTTATAACTGGCCTTCAAAGCAGCAAATGAATGGAAACAGCAATAATGAAGTCCATCCTAAAAGATATGTTGAAGCAGGGCTTCTGCATACTTCAAAGGTGTTTCAGCATGCAGAGTACATCGTACAACTGGTTGAAGAGATACATTTTTGGCTTCCAGCCTCAACAAAAGATAGTGACTCAAGGTAAAATGGACCAGGCTTTCTACAAAGCTTAATGCATGCTTGACATGCCTCACATTGAAAGGCATGCATTACAATGAATGCAAGGGACAGCACAGCTTATGGCACATGCTTATATACATTTCATAAGTGCTTGCCCATTACTGCCTGGCCCAGAACGTCCATGAAACTTGAAATCCTAGCACATTGCCTTCTTTAACCTAGATATGACGTGAGTCAGCACTTGCAGACCTAAGTATGCAAATCTGCAAACAGAGATTTGGTATGTTAACGTTTATGCACAGGTTCAAACATTTTAATGCTTCTTGAATATCTAATGTGAGAGCTATTCATCACATGGCACGATATCAAATATCACAGACCTTAATTTGCTAAGCAGGTGTAACTGTTACTAAAAGCAAACTTTCAGCTAAGCATTTAATGATAAATACTATTTTGGCTCTTTTCTTCCTGGGTCTCCAAACACATGAGCCTTATTCACATGATACTTTGTTCATTTAAATCTAGAAAAAATCGAACTGTGAAGAGGATTGAAAGTTCTGAGTAGCAAAAGCTCTGCATACTAGATTTTGAATATAGGTTGGAATCATGAATATTATTTCAAGCAGAATTCGGGTCTGCTGGACTAACACAGATTCCTAATACAGTGGTACCTTGGTTGTCAAACGGCTTGGCTGCCGAACGCTGCAAACCCAGAAGTAAGTGTTCCAGTTTGTGAACGTGTTTTGGAAGCCGAACTTCCGACGCAGCTTCTGCGGCATCCGATTGAGTGCAGGAATCTCCTGCAGCCAATTGGAAGCCGCACCTTGGTTTTTGAACGATTCCAGGAGTCCAATGGACTCCGGAAGAGATTATGTTTGACAACCAAGGTACCTCTGTACATCGATTTCATAAGATAGCAGATCTATACCTGAAGTGATGCATTTGCTCGGTGCATGGAACTGAACCCACACTACTAGAACATCAGGCTCCTGGAAAGAAAGACATTTGTGTAGAATGAAACATTTTTTAACTTTAAGAACTGATTATGGTTGAAACATTGATCAGCTACAATCTTCAAGCAGAATCATATTTTAAAAGACCATGGCTTTAAGTCTTTACTACCCTAAACTACAGATACAGTAGGAAGAGAGAAGGGCTCTTTTGTGGTGTCAATGGTTCTGTGCTCACCTGAACACAACTGATCATGACCGGCAAAGAAAAGCACACCACCAATTTAAGTGAAAGACAGATGTCCCCAATACTAGGGCTGCCATACGTCCAGATTTTCCCAGAAACTACCGGGATTTCAAAGGCAGAATTGACATACAGGGGAATTTTTGAAAGGTGGTGCTTTGTCCTGGATCTTAGGCAAATGCTTCCCAAATAAAAACTCTGTTACTAAAATCAAACTTTCGGCTAAGCATTTAGGGATAAATACTATTTTGGTTAATTCAACTATATTCATTTGGTTTATAGTGACTTACTTGCCCATCAGTTCTTGCATTCATTACATGGGATATCACTGATGGAGCTGCTCGCTGGGAAATGTCACAAGTAGGGAGCAAACTAGCGTTAACTGGTTCCTTAGAAAATGTGAAACACCGCCATGCTACAGCATTCTGTAATAAAAATGTTTTTTACATTTTAAAAGCAGAACATCACTGCCATCCCCTAAATTACCCAGCATTTCAGGTTGTTGACTGTTGTCAGGATATGCTAAATAGAGCTCTGCTGTTTTGCCAACTGAATAAAATTTTCAAGCAAGAGGTGGTACCACACGGGTTCTGGGGAAAGAATTCCAAGCATATGGGGCACTGAGCAGAATAGATGCCTTTTAAAAGCCAGATTAGGGACGCGGGTGGTGCTGTGGGTAAAACCTCAGCGCCTAAGGCTTGCCGATCGCATGATCGGTGGTTCGAATCCCCGGGGCGGGGTGAGCTCCCGTCTTTCAGTCCCAGTTCCTGCCCACCTAGCAGTTCGAAAGCACCCCTAAGTGCAAGTAGATAAATAGGTACCGCTTTATAGCGGGAAGGTAAATGGCGTTTCCGTGTGCTGTGCTGGTGCTGGCTCGCCAGAGCAGCTGCGTCACACTGGCCACATGACCCAGAAGTGTCTCCGGACAGCGCTGGCCCCTGGCCTCTTAAGTCAGATGGGCGCACAACCCTAGAGTCGGACACGACTGGCCCGTACGGGCAGGGGTACCTTTACCTTTACCTAGAAGCCAGATTAAATAAACGTTTGACTGAAAGAACTGTAGCTCAGTAACAGAGCACACGTTTTGCATGCAAAAACTCCTAATTTCAGTCTCTGGAATCTCAAGGTAAAGCTGGGAAAAGACTCCTGTTGGTAACCCTGAATTGTTGCCGCCACTATAGGCAATACTAAATGGATCCTATGGACTTGATATATGGATGCTTCTAGTGTTCCAAGTTGAGCAAGCAAGAGATCTTTGAAACAGCTAAAGGTAGTGGAACATGTCACAAATGCACTGAGCTACAAGTAGTGGATAATTAGAGGGGATGCAGCTGTGTAAGGCAGCAATGAGGAGTTTGTGCTGCATCCAGGAGTTGATAGGATCCCAATGTAAGAGTTTAGGGAGAGGTGCTATGCAGTCTAAGGGGCCATCAATTATTTTGTTAGCCAAGTTCTGGAAAGCTGGGGGTTGGGGGGAAACTGCAAGCCAGAAAAGGAAAAGGCTGCAGTAATGGTGGGTGGCAACTGGAGTTTACGTTAAGGGGCAGAAAATAAGCGTGCTGTATTTAGCAAAGTTAGACAAGGGGTAGCAACATGACATAGAGATGAAGAGTAGAAAGAGGAATCCAAGAAAGTCAAGACTTTCCTTGGTCAAGAAGGTAAATAACTATGTTACATTATGTACATACACTTAGAAAGCCAGGAGGAAGGGAGGATGAATATAGTAGGGAACCAAAAATAGATAATTGAGGGTGCTGATCTGGGAGAAGTATTGGAAAAGTTTTCCTTGCCAGAAACATTGAATGAGTGATTGGTCAGGTAGGAAGAAAGTGACCTGGTCAACGGTTTCACAGGCAGAAGAGACAAGGGCAGAAGTGAATATTTCAACCTCTTTAATGAAACATTTGCAGTTGAAGTAGACCTCCAGAAATAGAGCGAGGATCTACTTTACTAAATCAATGGAAGTCAAAACTACAGTGCAGTCAGCCTCACAACTGTATTGCCATGCAATAAGGTTCATCAGCTGCAATCCCTCTGCTTCAGCTTCTTAGAACATCTGCTTCTGACAGCTGTTGTGGGAATAGCATAATGAAATCCTGCTACACAACCAACATTCCCATTGTAGAGAAACACGTCAGGATGCAAAGAAAATATCTCAAGTGATATCAGCACACTGCAACAAGGGTAATCCGTTACCATTGGCTCTCTGATTATCTGGGAGTAAAACCAAGCTGTTGGTTACCCATACTGTGGAACCAATGTAGCAGTCACTTACAAGTTGTTGCTTCTCAAGAGATCACTATACAGGTTGCTATACTGGGAGGGGGTTGTTGGTTTCTGCATATTTTTGTTCTTGTTTTTGTAATGTATTTCGTGTTTTGTGTTGCAAACTATGGATAAAAGCTTGGATACAAGTTTAAATAAATGAATGAATACTTACTGCATAAATAACAAGTCTGACTGGCACTCTAGCAGATGTCTTGTTTGTTAGTTTCAGTGGAAGAGCTTTCCAGCTGCCAGATGGCATATCACCAAAGTCAAGATGGTTTGTCGTTCCTGCTTCCACCTAATATTAGAAAAGGGGGGAGGGAAATAATACCTTTAAGAATTGAGGCACACAAAGTCATATTTATTTGTATGAAGAAGCAAACAGGTGTCACTAAAAGATAACTAGACAAGAGATTCTAGCTGTGCCCCCTCCTGGAGCAGCATTCTGACCACAACCTCTTACTGTTACTATTACAGATTAGCCAAAACAAAGAAACAAAAGTTTCACCAACATCTGAAGTTATTAAAAATTACTCATTGTGTACATTGGGATGGGGAAAACTTGGACCTAGGTGCCAAATGTGGCCCCCACCTCTCTCTGTCTGGCCCTCAGGACTCTCCCCAAGTCACACCACCTCTTTGGCCCAACTTTATACCCTCCTTAAATATTTTTTCCCTGGCTGGAATGTGCTCTTGAATTCTGATAATGCCTCTTGCTTGCCTGGATGGAGAATATAAAGGAGTGTGTGACTGTGGACAGAAACGTACCTACTGTACAGAGGTCAATCCATACTTCAGCCTCTGGAAGACTGCAGCCCTCAGGATGAACATGTACATCCTGCTATACATGGGTAACTAACAAATTTTGGTAGATTTGGAGAGACCAAGTATTGTATAGTAAAATTATTGAATTTTTTTTTATAGTGTAGTGAATTATGAAGTTTCAAGACTCAGTATTGTCGTTTGGAATTCAGGAAACGATTTGTGGAATGATACAGCTGATAACAAACATAGCAGTGGGGGGGCAGTTAGGGCCCCCCAGTTACAGAACACCATCTGCAGGGATGTTTATTTGGTGCAAACTTTATACTGTAGGTGACTGGCAAAAACGTTTATTGAATCAGGCACTGAGTATTTACAACTCTACTGTGTTTTTATTTCCTGCTTATTTCTGTATTTTGTGTTTTTAATTTTTGGAAACAATTAAACCTTTTGGATATTGCATTGGCGCCCCACTTATGGATTGTCCTCCATCAGGGAGTGTGCCTAGCATGGAATCTGTTGACAATCTGGAATCTAATTTGGTTAAGACTCCTGTTTTCCCAGGCGTCTTCAGGTTGCTGGCATTAGTTTCTGTATGCTGCTGTAATGAGCTGTGTTGGCTCTGTAAGAACTTATAAAATTATTTGTCTTCAGTTGATTTAAGGTACCTTTTTACCTGCTCTGTCTTTTTTAGATTGTTTGTACTTTGCTATATTTGTAGTTTATTATGAGATTGTAATAATAATAATAATAATAATAATTTATTATTTGTACCCCGCCCATCTGGCTGGGTCTCCCCAGCCACTCTGGGCGGCTTCCATAAAAACCAGAAATACATTAAAATATCACAGATTAAAAACTTCCCTGAACAGGGCTGCCTTAAGATGTCTTCTGAATGTCAGGTAGTTATTTATCGCTTTGACATCTGATGGGAGGGCGTTCCACAAGGCGGGTGCCACTACCGAGAAGGCCCTCTGCCTGGTTCCCTGTAGCTTTGCTTCTCGTAATGAGGGAACCGCCAGAAGGCCCTCGGCGCTGGACCTCAGCGTCCGGGCAGAACGATGGGGGTGGAGACGCTCCTTCAGGTATACTGGGCCGAGGCCGTTTAGGGCTTTAAAGGTCAACACCAGCACTTTGAATTGTGCTCGGAAACGTACTGGGAGCCAATGTAGGTCTTTCAAGACCGGTGTTATGTGGTCTCGGCGGCTGCCCCCAGTCACCAGTCTAGCTGCCGCATTCTGGATTAGTTGTAGTTTCCGAGTCACCTTCAAAGGTAGCCCCACGTAGAGCGCATTGCAGTAGTCCAAGCGGGAGATAACTAGAGCATGCACCACTCTGGCGAGACAGTCCGCGGGCAGGTAGGGTCTCAGCCTGCGTACCAGGTGGAGTTGGTAGACAGCTGCCCTGGATACAGAATTGACCTGCGCCTCCATGGACAGCTGTGAGTCCAAAATGACTCCCAGGCTGCGCACCTGGTCCTTCAGGGGCACAGTTACCCCATTCAGGACCAGGGAGTCCTCCACACCAGCCCGCCCCCTGTCCCCCAAAGATGAAGGGCAAGATAAATGTACCAAATACATTAATAAAAGCGAGCTAGGATACCTTATAGCAAGTCAGACTATTAGTCCATCTAGTTCAGTACTGTTCACAATGACTGGTAATGGCACTCAGGGTTTCAGATAGGGATCTCCTCAGCCCTGCCTGGGCTACACCCCTTCCCTCACCATGTATTTATCAGAACCATGCATTACACACTCCTCTGGATTTTTACCTCAATATCGGGAATCTCAGCAACTGCATTCACAATCACTCTAGCTGCTAAGGCCTGTGCCTGGACTATTGTATCTGCATCTGCAGTAAATGGCCAAGAGGCAATACTAAGCACACACTGAAAGACTCCTGCTTGACAGGGTAGAAACAGCATTATTAGATCTTCTGTAGTACGAGGTCCTATGACAGTTTTGTTTTTAAACAGGAAGCACCTGTGCTTCAGAGGGTCCATCTGCAAAAAAAGAAGCACACACACACAATCAGAGGTTCAGGACAAAGCAAGGCATTCTCAATAGAGAGGTGTAAAAGAGATGCAAAGAATTAGGATGGCATTTAAAGGTCCTGCGTTGACCATATCCAAATCCTTTCTACTGCTGTGCTGCCCCCTTTCTCCATGGTACATTGGTGAATACTTTTGAAATGGAACATAGATGTGAAAGTTTCATCACAATGACTTTTTTGTTTGATAAACAGGGATTGCTATCAATAGGAGGAAGAGTGTTGAAGTCCATAATAGTTTATGGTCGAATGATATTAAAAAGTACAGAGCTTCAACCAAATTTCAAGTTAATAATTTTCTAGCCCTTTTGTAGGGGGGCTGGCAAGCAGGCCACCATCTCTAGTTTAAAACACCGTTTACTTCACTACAGTGGCGTAGCGTGGGGGGTGCAGGGGGGGCCGGCCGCACCGGGCGCAACTTCTGGGGTTAGGGCAAATCCACGGGTTAGGGGGCGCAAATCCACGGGTTAGGGGGCGCAAATCACTTGCCTTGCCCCGGGTGCTGACAACCCACGCTACGCCACTGCTTCACTAGAGAAAAAAAGTAAAATGTTAAAAGATGCATAATACATAGCAAGGTTTGGTACATACCTTTTCGCCATCAAGCATAATACTAAGAAGGCCGATGCTGACCTGTAGCCACCGTTCAGATGGGTTAAGAATACTAAGGACTGTGTGTGATGTCAGCCCTACACAACAAGCATTAGGGAATGTTACTTCTTCTGGGACTTTTACACGTTCTAGGAAAGAGAAAACAACCAATAAATTGTTTCAACTGCAAATTTTGGACAACATAAAACAGGGCTAAAATGTATTTGGATAAAATGGATTTAATGCAACAGCCTGCAGGCAGAGTTGTACTCATGCAACAGGATTTCTCCCTTCAAATCTGCTCTGGAGGGTTCATCAACCTCTTGGAGCAGACAAAGGGAGCAGGAGAAAAAATTGTTCACTGGCTGCTTTACATATAATGAACAAATAAAGATGGCAAATGGTGCTCATTTAAAAATTAAATATATAAAAGAATGACCAAGAGTCCAAGTAAATGTCGTCTTGACCACAAAAGGCATTAGGTAAGGTTGCTGGAAGAAAAACAAATAACTTACCAAGTCCAAATGGAACAGATTCCTCCAGCTGTCTAGGTCCACCAGCATCAGTTACTTGTACTGTATGTGGAGTGTTACTAAAGACATTCTGGCTGGATATGAAGTTGCACTGTGGAGCTGCACCCAACAATCCAGATCCAACTTCTGAACCTGGTGTCATTCCAGCAGTGAGTGAGCTTGGAACATGACCCATGGGGATGGTAGAATAAATCAGTCCTGGTGGAACACCAAAAACTGGAGGACATCCAACTTGATACTGAGGCAGAGCCATATTTGATTGAGATGGCAAGCTTCTCAGATATTGTTGGGCAAATGGTGTTGTTCTAAGGGAACACCCTGTTAGCAGTGTTGGAACTTGAGAAGATATGACTGGAATTTCTGAAGCAGGAACATGTGATTTAAAGTTTGCTCTATTTTGACTTAATGAAATACAGTCACCTAAACCATCATGAGCAGGCACATCTTTTTGAGAGTCTAAGCCTGGTCCATGTGCTGTGGTTGCATACCCATGCTCTGTTACTGGTACTTCAACATTTCCCAGTTCATTACTATTTGAACATTTCTGTGCAGACTGATCTTTGCTCTTTGATGGTTGCTCTCCAGTTGATTTCTGGTGCTCTGGTAGGCTGGAAGCATCTGCAGATTTGTTTATTTCTAGCTTCTTATTATGGTTTCTCGCACTAGTGCTTGCACTGCTTAGTGATGGATGTTTGTTATTTTGCAAATCAATGTTTTTTTTAGTTTCTTCTTCCAATGCTGAAGTTGGGCTGGTCCAAACTATTGTTGTGCCCCAGCCACTAGCACGATTATTCTGAATAGAAGATATTAAAATTTTGATTAGCATTTATAATTTGTAATAAGCTTATGATTAGTACATATTAAAAGCCTCTACACACAGAAAGTGAGCCTACTATACTTGCCTGCCAAGTAGACAAAACACCACAATTAATTCACAAAATAAATTAATATTATAGCCTAAACTGATTATCCTCTTCAATGGAAAAAAACAAGGCTTTTAAATGCAGAAACAATACTTGCTGGCCCTGTTCGCATGTTATACTAAACCACAGTTAGAAACAAACTATGGCTCACTGTGAATGAACAGCGTGCTCCTCAATTTGCACCTACTCTGCTCCTCCATTTCCTGAGCCGTAAAATCACAGTGAAAGCTTAGCATGGTGTGCAAGGCTCAATGTGTGGTTTCTCTCCAGGCAGGTGCAGTTTGAGCAGCATTCATCAGCACACCATAGCATGGGCTTAACGTGATGTGTGAAACAGACGTCGATGTTAAATAAATTCATCAGAGCTAATTTTTAAAAGCCACACAACGCTGGTACAAGGTGAGTATTTACTGCAAGCTTTTCATATAAAGTCAGCAATCTCATGATGCCTCCAGGCGGCTGCTTCCCCAGGAATGAAACAAAAAGTAATTCTTAAGAAGTATCAAGGTGTATTAAGTGAGCAAGTGTGTATGTGCAACTAAAGGTTAGGTGCAATATTTGCCGTGTCACCAGTACTAGCCCTGCTGGTACAGCATAGTAGTTGGCATGAGGCAAGGCAGGGATGGGAAACATTTTTGACCCAGCAGAGCAGATCTTTATCTTCTTCCACTCCCCACAGGTCAACTTTGATAGGTGAGGCCACCTACCTGTCACTCACCTGATGTCATAATGATGTCAGGTGTCTGGCAGGTGGCTTGTCCCACCCACCTGCCAAATTGGTCCATGGACGTGGGAAATACAGCCGAAGCAGGACAGAACTCCTTGTGTATCAGTGTTCAACCCTACTTTCTAGAGGTTTGGGATGTACTAGACAATTCCCTGTGGGAACTTGCTGGAATGCCTAAATTAGGATTAGAGCTAATGCGTGGAGGATTAATCCTGCTTCCTCCATGCTTGTCTACACCTGCCCCACACCTGACATCACAGACTATGCCAGTTATGGGGCAGGTGGACACACCTTTGGGAAAAACATTCTGGCATGCCACATGGGGAGGCCTGGCAGGTCAAGTTTGGTCCACAGGCCAGAGGTTCTCCTCTCCTGTGGCACTGCACAAATGAGTTTTCATAGTCCACTGTGTTATTAATTCATATTAGCTCATGTTCGCAAGTGTCCTAAGAATACAGTGGTGCCCCGCAAGACGAACGCCTCGCAAGACGGAAAACCCGCTAGACGAAAGGGTTTTCCGTTTTGGAGGCGCTTCGCAAAACGAATTTCCCTATGGGCTTGCTTCGCAAGATGAAAATGTCTTGTGAGTTCCTGCGGGGTTTTTTCCCTTTCCCCCCCTTTTCCTAAGCCGCTTATCAGCTGATCCGCTGATAAGCCGCTTAACAGCTGATCGCTAAAAGCCGCTAAACCGCTAATAGCGCTAATCCGCTAAGCTGTCAATGGGCTTGCTTCGCAAGATGAAAAAACCACTATACGAAGAGCCTCACGGAACGGATTAATTTTGTCTTGCGAGGCACCACTGTATTTGCTATGATTTTGCCATTTTGTTTTTCATATCACTGATCTGAATTCCAGAGCAGCAGGTTCATGAACATGGTAAGTTTACAATGTGGCAGTGGGGGAGGTTAACTCTACCACTTACAGTGCATTTTGACCAGAACATTAAATTAGTTCTCCTTACTTATCCAATCCCTTGTATGTATGTTCCACTGTACTTAAGGGGACAAGAAACATTAGCGAAAGAGCACCTCAGGATAAGAGCAGTTTCAGCTTAAGAACGGACCTCCGGAACAAATTAAGTTCATAACCAGAGGTACCACTGTACAGAGTAAGTCAGAGTCCTGGCTAAAGTGTAACAATGTCAGCTTGGGTAACACAAGTCAAAATCTAGTACACCATCCACTATACTACACTGATCCTTGACTAATATTTTATACTTCTGGGAAGGTAGTTCTTCATAAAATGTACCTAAGATCAAACTACAACTTGAAACTTGGTGTATAAAAATATTTTGCATCTAACAAGCTACTTACCTGACATCTCTCTGGACTAGACAGAGTTAGATTCTGAAGTGTTTTTTCAGTGGCAGAGACAAAGGTCAATCGTCCCAAGCTATGATCAGTATACAGCACCTGAGGTAAGCTATCATTACAAGATGATTCCTTAGAATTTGATGTTATATCAGGACAGTCAGCATCAGCTCTAAAACACAAAGAATGCCTTTAAAAAATGTACCCACATGCAAACTGCCTCCATAACCATTTAATAATATCCGGCTTTTTACTCCATCAGTAATGTGATTTGCCCCTCATCTGTTTCCATGGTAAGAGTAGTGGTTGCCACCAGACCAGCACTGTGTTTCCAATGTTCCACCTCCCACCTTCTGGTCTTAAGTGTGACCTAGCAGATCCATCGCTGCTACCAGCTTAGTGCTACTAGCCTTTAACAGAGGCCACATCTGAGCCAATCCTTTAAAAAGTGTTTCTGGATCTCAGCTGCATGAAGCAAAATGACATAGTAACTGCTAAAACTACATGATCTAGTAAGAGGCTAGATGCAGCTTTTGAGTTTGCTTTTGCTCATTTCACTCCACAGGCCAGTAACAGACACAGTATAGACCCTGACACAGCCTTGGCTAATAATCAAGTGATGGAACACTCGTGCTTTTTCACCTTTCTTTTATTATCCAATTGCTCTGCCTCCCCACTCTATCACCTTAGCTGTTCTTCAGTGTCATGTCTGACCATGCTAAATCTCAAAAAACATAGTTCGGGGGTAGCCTCCTGATGCTGGTAAGACTAACATTCCCATCGTCCATGACACTGGTTAGTGCTGGCTTAAGCTAATGGAAATGTAGTCTAAAAACATCTGGAGGGCACCATGTTGGCTACTTGTTCAACAGTCGGTGAACTTGGATTTAGGAGCACCATGGTTAATTTGTTTGTGTAGCATCACATGTGCATGAGGCTTGCCTTTCATTTTTCCTGTATCACCACAGTATTTCAAAAACAAATGTATACCGCTTAATAAAAATAAGCAGTTTACATAGATAATGGAATATTGATAATAACATTTAACAAAATTCCTAAAAGTGAAGAGAAACAATAACACAAAGTGATGCACCACAGGTAACATTGAGCAGCGTACTAAACAGATAATTAAAAATTAAGACCCAGAGTCTAGGAAAGATTGGGAAAAAGTATGTTTTAAGAGGCATTACCCAAGAGGATGGGTGACAATGCAGGAAGCAGGCCTTCTTGGTGATGTCACAAAGTGACAACTGTGTGGTTGTGGAACGGTCAGCAGTGTCTCTGTGGAAGATCTTAAAGATCAGTTTGGATCCTGGTGCCAGGTTGTGTAGGGTTTGAATTCCAGCAACGAAAGCCTGAATGTAGCTGAGTAGCTAACAGGAAGCTACATTAATTTCTGGAGTATCCTTACTACTTGAGCGAGTCACATAATTTATAAGAATAAATTAATGATGCTGGCTCTTTGATTTGATACTGAATACTGCAATATTGTTCACTTGGCAAGAATGCTAAGCAGCAGCAGTATCCTCATTTCTAGTTCACATTTAATATGTAAAATTGACTGCCATTTTATATTATGACAATTGTCTTGAAAAGGTTTATATTGATTGAAGAGTGTTTAAAAATTAGGGCCTCGTGTACAGAGGTCAAAAGTAATATTTGCCATGATTAGTTAATGTGTATATTCAACTGAGAGATTATCTCTCAAAGACAGAGAGCATGCTTTGCACAAAGGAAATCCCAGGAATCTCATTTTAAAAAGGGCTGTCAGGTAATGGGGAAGACCAACTGTGACCTGAGGGAGCTGTACCAATACAGTAGGCAATAATGGATTGTATGGCTCAGACCATGCAATCTAACCATCTAACCATATTCAACTACTAACTCCCACCCACATTTGGGCTTTTCATGTTCCCACACAATAGTTACCCTAAAAGAGCAGTTCCAGAAGCTTCATTTGGAGATGAATGAATAAGTGGAGACGTTGAAGGTCTGAAACTGTATTGTTCATCATCTGAAATCTGTATACAAGGAATAGGAGTTGTAGGTGTCTGTTCTGTTAATACAACAGCATTACCTGAATATTTTAAAAAAGAGATGTTGAAATTAATCCTCCTAGCCATGGAAAGAATGACTTCAGATTATCAGTGACTATCCACCTAAGGAGGCAATACTTCTCAACAGAAATTTGCAAAGCCTATGTTTAGGGATTTCATATTTAGCTATGAAATACCTAGACATAAAAATGGTAAAACAGTGAAGTATATGATAGAAGGATATCCTTGAGATGTAGCATTCTGACTGTGCACAGCCCCACCTTTTTACTATACATAAAATGCAGGTGTCAGCCCAGATGCCAACCTCTTAATGATCAGAAAGAACTATGGCAGTTTATGTCCCATGTTTGTCATGAGATGACATCCTATAAAGATATATTTAGCAATTGTGCTCAAATTCTTCAGATGGGCATTTCTTCAACAGTGAAGCGGTTGCTGAAGCTTGCCTCCTTTCAAGTGCCAGTAGAAAGGGCAGAATGTATAATAAATAATAAATTATTTAATTAGAATAAATAAGAAATTATTATTAGCCCTGTTTAGGGAAGTTTTTAATATTTAATGCTGTGTTGTTTTTAACACTCGATTGGCAGCCGCCCAGAGAGGCTGGGGAGACGCAGCCAGATGGGCGGGGTATAAATATTAAATTATTATTATTATATAAATTATAGAATGTGGCAACCAAAATCACTTGGGATTCTTTCCAGGCATTGGTTTCAAAACAATGGCAAACATGAGAAATACATAGAAGAGGTGTCTTGGCTACTAACAAACCAAGTTGTGGCCAGCTCAAAATCTGTCCCCTGTGTCTGAAACAATCACTTCCTTTATCCCAGGGGAAATTGGTAGAGTTTTCTGGCCATGCCTGAAATACCCTTACCTGATTCTGGACAACCCAATTCAATGAAATCTGCAGGAAATGAGAATGTTTATAAATGGAAGGTCTAGCCCTGAAGCTAGTCACGCTGATACCCTTCTGCTTAGACTTAGTTATCAAAAGAACACGTTTTTAACCACAATACTTAGAGAGTCTTACTCAGAGGGACAAAATATTCTGTGTGAATCAATCTATGGCTGCTTGAAAACAGCTATGCACCAAAAGCTACCATGGCCACTTTACTGCATGACCACTATTAGATTGATGCTCCATGAGCCACAAGTTATGAGAACTAGGTGAAAAGAATAAAGTCATACAGAATACCCATGAGGCTAGTACTCCCACTTTCAGAGTGGCTGCAACTCCAAGTAATAAGGGCCAGTGAACATTTGGGTGAGATTTCTGCAGAGCTTGAACATGTTAGAGAGCGACTCAGTAAGATGCTTAAGACACCTGTATTTTGCCACATTTTAGTCCAGATTGAAATTGCTTCTGCTGAAAATCACATGCAAACACTACAATAAATTGGGAAAAATTATGGTTTCAAATCTTGCTATCAAGCAATGTAAGAGTTGATGGAGAGAAGTGTGCTCCTTTTGTCCTTTACAATTACATTTAAATCCAGGGGGTATAGATCTTAACGAAATTTTGGGGCAAGCCAACATAATGTTGAGCTAGGTCCTGGTCTGTTAGAGTAAGTGAGATCATTTCAGAAATCCAAATAATGCCAACTGGGTGCACTTAGTACCTGGTTTCAGGCCTAGAAAAAGAACAAATGGCCTAGATTCCTGCGAACAATTTGGAGACATAATACCTCTTCTTGCCTTGTTTTGAAGATTAGGGTTCTCTGCCCAGAAGCCCAAAACCAAGCCCACCTAACTAAACTAAAACTAAGGAAGAAATAATGTTCTGTAAAAGCAACCATGCCTCAGAGGAAAGCAGTTCTCTTCCAATGGAGGCCAAGAAACAGCCTCCAGAAGTAGATGAGAGCAGTTATCAAGCACAGGAATGAAGAATAAACTTTACAAACCGATAAATAACAAACTATTTCAGCTTACTTTCAAAGCAGGCTTCGGCAGAAATCAATATACCTATACTCTACTCACCAACATCTTTCTGGTTATCAGCAGATATATTTTCAAAAGCTATACGTTTTTCATTGTTGCAGGCAGCATTCTCTTCCATTATCTTCTCCTCTTGTTTCTCTTGGTATTTAATATTGGATGTAGTTTTTTCCTTATTAGGGTGTACAGGAAGAGGGGAAAGCAATATTGGAACAGATTTTAAACTGAGGGGCAGAGTGTTCTTGCTGGTTCTTCCTTCTGATTCAGAGTAAGCTGGATAAAGAAAAAAGTGTTCACAATCCAATTATATATTTTTGACTTTACACCAGAGATGCAGGGTTTTCCACTCTTAGAAATGCGTTGCAAACTTCCTCCCACACAGACCAATGGAAATTACTTATGATCTTGGCAGACCACATAATTATTTTTCTGCCTATTGTAGCATTTACAACACACTGTGATAGAAGCTGTATGAATGTTAATTGTATTCTTATTGCATCTTTAATTGCTTATATTGTATTTTATTGTACCATAATTTGCATCCCATGCATTCAAACCGTAATGCAACATAAAACAATGTAATATGTGTGAATGCAGACACACTGTAGGCCACCTGAATGCAGCTCACAGACCAGAGTTTGGGAACCTTGTTGTATACAAAAGAAATAATTTAGATAAACATATATGGGCATCAAAAGCTGATATGTGAGCTTTCTGGCTGCACATGCAGTACCTTCATGCAAGCCAGCAAACAAACAAACAAACAAACAAACAAACAAACAAACAAACAAACCACAAACTCTTCCATTAATTAGAGTTTGCATTTCATCCAAACAGGAAAATTATGGTTAGCAGCTTTCAAACACACCAGGGTATTATCGCACAGCTGGAAGTTGGATTTGTATCCTGATTTGTTCTGAAACTATTAAGCACAGCTGCCCAACACAAACAAAAATAAGAAACCACAGTGCAGATTTCCTGGATTGTTTGCAGGCCCACGTGAAGAGCGGTGCAAAGGGTTATGTGTGTGGTCAAAAGATCTATTCCACTGCAAAAGAGCATTTCTCTCATTACAAGCCATACTGACCCAAAGTTTTCATTAAGCTGCATTGAAATAATTGCCATTTTGTGAATGTCAGTTGTAAATGTTCTTTTTAAAATTGCACAGCTACCAAACAGTTTAGAAGACATGTTAAAGACTTACTGGGAAGTGTTTTTCCACTATCCTCCAAAGATATGGTAGTAGTTTCTGATGGTCTCTTTTCTGAATCTGGTACAGAAGTAGTCAGGTTTTTTGGAAGAAAGTCTTCACCTATGTTAGATGCTGCTTTTAAACTTTCCATTTCCTTTTTCTCAAAACTTGTTTTACAAGATGAGTCTCTGTAACTGTTTTCCTCATGTATTATGCTTAGATTAAGCTTCTCTTCTCCATGCCTGATAGACAAATTACTTCTGGATAAGTCTCTTGGAGAAGGCAATTCAGATTCCTGTTTGTACAAAGCTGTATGCAAGTCCCTGGCAGTTGCTACATCTTTAATTATGCTTTCGGGTTCACCGTCATTCTCAACTTCATCAGTTTTTCTGAGATATTTCTCTATGTCAAATGTGCTATTTTCTACATTGTTGACATATGACTGACTTGCGGCAGAAAAGTCTGTCGGTTTGACACCTCCAGGGATGCTTGTTACTTCTCTATTTTTATTTGAGGCTTTCGTCATCAAAGCAGCAAGTTGTGCTGGATCAGTACTAACAGAAGCATTTGCAATAGCAGATGCAATTGTGCTTATACTTAATATAGATGGCTCATGCTGCTTACATTCAACTTTTCTGTCTTCACATTTCTCCTAGAAGTTGGAAAAATGAAAAGTTGACATTTTTAACATCTTGTAGCAAAGCTGAACTCGTGTCATAACGGTTATATTGCCTCCAATATCAGAGGCAGTATAGTTCTGAATACCAGTTATTGAGCATTTTAAACAGGAACTGCATCATCGCGCTCATGTCCTGCTTGTGGCCTTCCCATTGTCATTTTGGCTGGCTACTGAGAATAGAATGTGGGACTAGACAGACCTTTGGTCTGATCCAGTAGTAGTTCTGCTACTCAGACAATTTATTCAGAAAAATTGACCAGGTTTTCCACTCGTGAGACAGTGTTTTAACTTCCAGCTTCAGGTTTAACTGTACCATATTTTTCCATGTATAAGACAATGCTTTTTGCTTAAAAAAAAAAAAAAAAAGGCAAAAATTGGGTGTCGTCTTATACACAGATAGTGAATATAGAGGGGGGACATGTGATTAATGGCAGCAGCAAGCAGGAGATTGGCAGCAGCGATTGGGCGGGTGATTGGTGGCTGTGGCAAGGCCTGCTGGTGATTGGCTGCGGCTGCAGCAATTGGGCAGGCGATTGGCGCTGTGGCAAGGCAGGCAGGTGACTGGCGGCTGCGGCAAATAGGTGGGTGGGTGGGCTGTCGGTGGCAGCAAGCGGGCAGACAATTGGTGGCTGGGGCGTGGTGTGTAATTAGCAATGGCTGTGGCAAGCAATTGGCAGTGGCAGGCAGGCGAGTGAGCAATTGGTGGAAGTGACCTCCCCCACCCCCAAAAAAGCTAAACAACTTAATTTCTGGTTAAAAAAATAGGGGTCGTCTTACACATGGGGGCATCTTATACATGGAAAAATACAGTATGTTAGACACACTGAAATATTTGTTTCAGAATTCTTATAAGAAATGAAATACTTTTTAACAGATATCTATTTTGCTTTTGATATCTAAATACTTACCCTTCCTCCCTCTCTGTCTTTTGCACTCACTTCACAAAGGGTAAATGTAGCAGATGCAAAGTGTGAGTCTTCCTTAATGCTTTCTTCTACATCCCCTAAGACAAGAAAAGTTAGCTTGTGTTTGCTAGAATACTGCTTACAATAAGCCAATAAAAGAAATGTATATTGCAAAGAACAAATTGCAAAGGTTAATGTTGCACCTAGCCATATTCAGATCATTATCCATGTTTTCATGCTGCTGTTCCTCCTCTTTCTGTTGTATACTTGCTTTGGCACAGATACTTCTATTAACCTGATTTGTTAACTCACATTAATGTAGAGTTCCCTGGCTTGGATGCAATGGGGAATTCTGGATTAATGCAAGGCAGGAGATCCAAGTCATTGGCCAATGTGAAAAGGGGAGAGAAATGTGTTTTACGACACTAGGAATGATTGTCTGAACATGGCCATTTTAAGTGTAAACACCACACAAATGTAATTAAGCACACATCTAAGATCTATTTGGAATAACGAAAATCCTATGTGAAAGCAATTTAATTCTATCTGTACTCTAACTGCTTATTTTCATACCAAGCACAGTGTGTGAGTATAATACTTAGCTGCATAAGTCAAAACAAAACAAATTCCTTCCAGTAGCACCTTAAAGACCAACTAAGATGCTACTGGAAGGAATTTGTTTTGTTTTGACTATGGCAGACCAACACGGCTACCTATCTGTAGCTGCATAAGGAAAAATATGATTCCTAAGCCATCCTTCATGAAAAGATTGCAGGGTAATTTACATATCTGTACCATTAAATACCACACATAATAAAGCACTAAAACAAAAATTTTAAAATCTGTTAAAAAAACCTCTTGGCCTGCATATAGCCCCAACACGGTTTTTGACACACAGCCCAAAATGACTTTTAAAAGTTCCTATGCACCCCCAGTGTTACGATACGAAAAGCTTTTTGCGATACCCATGTGTCTTTTTTTAAAAAAAAGAAATTTAAAATTAGCTATCCTCACTTTCAGACTTCAGCAATACCCACTTTGACATGTTGCCCCTAGAGGGGTTGGCCATGAATCAATCCTGCCCTCTGCATGAAAAATATGAGCTGCTCCTTACATTAATATGAAACAGAATGAAACCCTGCAGCATAGTTGCCAGGGGGCAGAGCAGTCCTCTAATGCCATTCTGGAATATGCTCAATATAAAACACAGATCCCAATTTCTTGCCCTCACTTAAACTCCGTTGGCAGGCTAGCAGCATAGTCTGCAACTGTATGCTATATAGTGTTATCAGACTTGGCCCAATACATAAGCAGATTTTGGAAATGAAGTGAACAATTGGCTAACATCATGTGTGGCCAGCGTGATGCCCTTCAGGTGTTGTGAACAGTCCATTAGCCATGCTGGTGGAAAGTATGAGAACTGTAGTTCACAATCTTTGGAGGCCACTAGGTTGGCTTCGCCTGATAAACAGCTACTTGCACAGAATTCTTAGGTTTACGAGAAATTATTAGGTTTACAAGAAATTACCTTGAAGAGTAGATGTCTGAGAATTCTGTTCATCAGAGTTTGTTCTAGATACATCAGATTGCCTCCACAAAGGAAGAGGTTGTCTCTTTTCCGGTGAAGTAATGTGATAACCAAAAGATGGCTGTAAGAGGAAATAACGTTCGTGATAAATGCTTTGAGAAACATGTAGTAATAGAAGCTGGCCAACACAGCGTCTAGATCTGGAAGATGTCAAACTTGCCTTCAAATATTTGCTTCTTTGCCCATGTTTCACAGTCCATTGTAGAAAATAACTCAACAAGTCATAAAATGCAGTAGTTCTCCGGGGTCTCAGGCATATATCTCTTTCAGTACTTCTATCAGAGATATTTTAATGAATTTGGAAGGCACTAAACCTGCATTTTCTGTATGCAAAGCATATGCTCAGCTATGAGCCTGCTCATTTACTTATTTCTATTTTGTAGTCTGAGAGGAATCTTGTCAAAAACCAAGTATGTACATATAGTGGTAAAAGTATGTGGACAAGACAGCTACGTACCCGTTTCACATCACCTCCTCCTCCAAGGCAACCAAGAGCCTCAGACCTCTGACCAAAGAACTCTCCTAGAGAGAGCCGTAGGTAACTAGCATCTTTGCTAAAGTCAGTTTGTGAACCTCTTAGTGGGTTGCCGTTATTAACACATTTCCATGAAGAGTCCTCTAATCCAGAGGTATTTTGCAGTTCCATTTTCTCTTCCTGAAAATGTAGCAAACAAAAACGTCAAGAATTATCATTACCTATAGACAAAAGGATCAGAATAGACTCTTTACGATGTTTCCTACCTGAATAAATCTGTGTTCCCTTTCAAATTCTTCTTGATCTTGGTCAATCACAGCAATTGCTTCAGCTTTTCAAAGAGTAAGAGGAAGAAAGGGAAACGATTAACCTCTTAGCATATCCCACATTCCCTAGGCAGAATGGATGAATGAGTGAAAGGTAAAGTAATTGTGAAGTAAAAATTACATTAAAAATTAGGCATATTTTATGTACTGAGCTTAGTTTCCTGTAAGGTCATGTAATGTTAATATGCAATTTGTTTAGCTCCATCAGCTGAATGTTTTAAGTCGGCTAAAAGCATATCTGCTTACTCAGGCTTCTTGAGATGTTTAAGGTGGTTATTCTGTTCAGCTACTGGCTGTGATGTTTTTAATTGATGGATTTTAAAAAATAATTTAGTTATTATTTTCTGATTTCTATTTGTAATTTCATGATACTTGTAGCTACTTAAATAGATTTTTTCCTAAAAATGTCACCAGTATATAAATCCAAATAAATAAATAAAATTTAAAAGTTTTGTGTGGTTTTATGATATTATGGTAATACCAACTGTAAGAAAAGACAGATATTTACCATTCAAGGAGAACCACTTTGAATAAAAACACGCTTTTGTATCATCTGAAGCCCTGGTATTCTGTGCTGCTGTCTTTGTAAGGAGCAGAGCTATCTGCTAGGAAATCTGAAAGCCATGCCAGCCCTTTTCCTCTACCATTATTTAATTTCAGCAGTTTTGTAAGTAATACTACATTTGAAGTCTAACACAACTAATATCCTAAGTTTAAAGAAGTTAGGTTACTTATGCTATTAATTGTCAATTGCTTTAACACTGAAGTTTCAGTTACCCAAAGAAGTATTTTTGTTTCACTGTCATCCAATTGGCATCTGCATTACATTACCTACAAATATGTGGAGAATCTTGGTGACCCATGTCCTAACATATAATTAATCTTGTAGTACAAACTTACTCAAGCCAGGTCGAAGGAAAGCTTTGCAAGACCCCTGCTATGTTTCCTACTTATCCTTGTGGAAAAGGGTAATTTAAAACCGAAGTAAAAAAAATAATCTCGAGAAATCAAGGGAGCTCCGACAAAACTCCTTCTGATACTGACATATTTTGTAAATGTAGGTGTCTGTTCTTTTAAGATTAGGAAGTGAAATGCAACCAAGACATTTCCAAAGATTTACAGGTATAGTAAGGCTTACATCCAGCTACGAAGTCTCCACTTAAGTTTGAGAAACTGGATACTTCTTCTTTATTAAATGACGTGTAGTAAGCAAGATCTGTCACCCATCTACCATCTTCATTTTGATACACAACATCATGTGGTGGGTCCTCTAAAAAAGGAATCACATATTGTCTTTAGCTTCCTCCACTTTCAGTCATGACACACATGTACATGAATGAGTACATTACAATATAGCACAAATAAGGTTCCTATCCAAAGGATGTTACTACCTAGACTTTGACAATTGGGGGAAGGAAAGGAAAGCTAACAATGAGTTGATTTAACAAAACAACAACAATAAGCAATACATGCATGCTTTAACTTAGTGGTTAAAACAAAACTGAACCGGGATATTCAAAAGCTACTTTTGTTCCACTCTCATTTTCAAGTAAGCTACAGTATTTCATCAGTAAGGCCATGTGCTGTTTACATCAGGCATAACACAAAAGCATTCACAGCAGCCACCCACCAATTCGGCAACATCTCAAAATCAATCTAGAAGCTGAAAGCACACAGGAGCTAGCATTTAACTAACCTTCTGCTGTACATTCATATTGCTCTGAACCTTTGTAAGCACTTGGCAACAGGTATGCATCAGCCAGAGGAACATAATTTTCATTAGCAAGCTGCGACAGATCAGGAAATTGGGTTTGCTGTTCTGTGTGCCATATCTCAGAAGCAGCATTACTGTCAGCAATGCATTTAAAGTAGAGAGAATCTAGCTTTAATTCACAGTTGGTTATGTTTGTGGCATCCTTTTATAAAAAGCAAAAGGAAAGAGAGAGAGTTACTTTATTAACTGGACAAAAATGTTCATTTTCTTTTTAATGTCAATTAAGAGATACTTTCCCAGACCAATTTTAAATAACCTCATGTAGTAAGGTTTTCTATAACTGCTCAAGGACTTTCATTGAGTATGGTTTTAGCAAGCAATTTAAAGTGTTTATTGCTGTTAAGTAGTGTATGCCATTTGGGCAATTTTACCGGGAAAGCTTCCTCCAGCTTCCATATAGGATCATCAGCTAGGTACTCTTAACTATAGTGCTCATTGTGGTGATGGGGAGAGGAGGAAGGGACAAAAGGAACAAGTTAATGTTGTCTACTCAAGGTCTTGGCATGAGACAGATGACTACTGGTTGGAAAAAAATAATAGGGATTTGCATGTGTGATTGATTCATAAACTCTTGAGAAGCTTTGGAAATTCAGACTACTCAGAATGTTTTCCTTAAAAAACAGAAACAAAAAGTATCTCCAACACTTGCTCAAAAAGAAGTCTGGTTTATTTAAAAAAGATATGATCCCCTGTTAAAAGAAACTGGTGATATCCAACTCATACTCAGAGTAGACCCATGAACAAGTTACTTAAGATTATTTATTTCAATGGGTCTACTCTAGGAGATACCCAACATTAGGTCAAACTCAGTATCTTGAGCCAGAATACATGGATTCTGATTTTCAGTCCTCTACTTACGTTTCTGCTGCTGCTGACTGTTTTCGTCTTTACAGATATTCCATCTTCCTCACTACAGTCATGACAACCTGCAGTGATACAGTTATTTAGCATTGATTTTAAATGAAATGAAAGAAATGTTGTAATAGAAAAAACCATTTAATAGGTAACACATCTAGGCATCAACATGTTATTCCCACAGTACTTTGGGCATCATTACTATACCGTATTTTCCTCATTATATTCATTTTTACTCAATATGCATTTTTTTAAAGATGCTTAAAATTTGTCATGACAACATTGTGCCTTTTAAGGAGACACATAATAAACGAAGTTGTACCAAACTGATATGCACATTCAGTACATTAAAATGTCACCATCAATAACAGAGCTGCTACCTAGGGCATCTGAAGAAGCGTGTTGATAATCTGTTGTTTTACTGCATACTTCAGATGTGTAAACTTCCATTTCAGCAGGAAACTTTTCAGAACTATCACTGTGTCCGGAGTTTAGACTAGGTTTACTGCATTCTACCTGTTGCAAATAAAAAAGAAAAGATAAGCAAATGCATTGCAATTTAAAGGGAAAAAAATTCTTAAAATGTATTCGAGTATAAGCAACCCATGTTCAGCAACCCCCAAACTATATTGGTTAAAGGTTTGTGTCTTCTCTAGAAATTTCGCCAAGCTTAATTATGACGCACCTCTTGCCTTGCTGTCATGGGCAACATAAATTGCTCGTCTTTCTCGTTCTGCCCAGCTTCCTTAAAGTCATACAGTTCTTCGTCGCTTGCAACAGGAGAATCAGTTCTTGCTGCCTGGCAAACGTTAGGTATCTGGAACTTTTCCTGAAGAATTTTAAGTGTTAGTTTTCAGCCAAAATGCCTTCAATGTGCTCTAGAGTTGGGGAGGCCTGTGGCTTTGCAAGGAACATCATACAGTGTGTCAGGATAGGCCTGCTCACCGCTACAGCTTCAAAATTGGGAGGTTGGCTAGCTACTCATCACGCTCAGAGCAGGTGAAGCTCAAGTACCCAAGAACTCTTGAGCAACGGCAGAAGATTATTTATGCATTTTGTTAGAGCATGATCCACTTGCACCGCAAGTGTAGTGCTTATGAAGGATCCCAGAAAGCCTGAACAGAATCATTTCTTTTCACCAACCGACAAGGGCGTACGAGCACAAGTACACAACATAAGGGAGAATGTCTAGTCTCTGTGTGCTGCCTTATCTCCATCTATTGTTCATTCTGTATTCTTTTGTAGCTCTTGTGTAGAAGGTGAGGAAAGAAAAGGGAAATGGGGCATTATTGCTATTAGGATCCTCTGCAGGAGATGCAGCTTTGGGGCAAGTGAACTGTGCCTCATTTTAGCTCCCTTAAGTTACCAACATTATCTACCCCCCAAGCACCTTTTACAAAATTGTTCATGCAGACTGAACAATGTCATAGTGTGCCTACAAACCCCCAATACTAGAATAACTGAATTTTCACTTACAGTTTTCCTATTTGAAGGCAGTTCCATGGCTTTAACATGTTCTCCAAATTCATGTTCTTCAACATCTTCCATCTGCATTTCTGGTAGTACCAGCTGCTCAAAATAGGTCTCCAGTTGGCCATCACAGAACTCTTCATCTCCAATTTCATATTCTAATTCAGCAAAAAGCAGCTTGCCATTAGTTCAGATATTGAGTATGAACCACGTGCATTCTTCCACAGTTCCCCAGATATATGCAGACAGGTGTTTTAAGGACATTTGTATATCATCTGCACTTCACATGTTCACTGCAGGAAGCATATGCATCGCATGAAACACCAGTGCACAAATAATCTGGCTTGCTGTTGGCATCCTTAGCAAAAATTAACTGGAAGTATACCAAACAATTCAAATTTTAAAGCAATACCTGTAGAATGTCCTTCTAAGCTTGCAAAGCTCAGTGGTTGTTCATTTTCTATAAATCTGGAAAAGTCGATCCTAGCCTTGTTGTCTATTTCATTTGTTATCCTCTTCTGACCATGTTCTAATGAAACAGCCTACAAACCAAAGTCAATACAGGAATTTGAAGTACTTATTGTTGAGTCTCCTCCATTACTTCACTTTTTACTGGCTGGATCAATCAAAGTCTCTAGTGTTCATCAAATGCCCCCAAGGAAAGCAGAACATGATGTTATATTATCCCACGTTTAAGTTGCATAGGTTTTAAAAAATAGAAGGGATTCAAGAAATTACAGACAAGTTAACTTAATGTTTATTCCAGTTAAATTGGTGTAAAGCTTTAAAGATAAAATGGTAAAGTATAAAAGAGAAGAAGTCTTGCTAATGAAACAACAGCATGGCTTCTGCAAAGATAAAGCCTACCTTACTACTGCTTTGGATTCTCTGAGAGTGCGGCCAAGCATGTGGAAAGTGATGCTTCAGAAGACATTATTTACTTAAGACTTTTTGCTAGAAAAAAGTACATTAGTTCTTTGTAAAGTCTACATCAATCATACGGCAGAAAAGTTACCTTGCAGTCTTCACTGTCTTTTTCAAATGAAGCAAATATTCTAGCTGTCAAATCTGAAAGTTTAAAAAATAAAAGGTTTTTTCCTACTGCATTAGCAGTCATCTTTACAAAGGCAGAGAAAAGAATTTGCCAGGAATTTCTTAACCACAGTGGTACATGGATTATATTGCTTGCAAATTTTATGCAAATACTCTTGCTCTGCAAATATCACTAGTTTATTTTTGGGGGGGTCACTGTCTCCCACTTAGCACTGTGCATAAAAATTGAACGCTATCAAAAACCTTTAGCAAATCTAAACTAATCAAGTATGGAATCATTCAAGAATATTATTTTTTAATTAATTCCACCCTTCAAGTACATTCACATATGAGCTCAGGTACAGAGAAATGTGGGTTTGGTTTGCCCAAAATTACTTTAAACCACTTTGAGGTTTTTTACAATCAAGCGGTATATAAATTTTATGAAATAAAAGTAAAGAAATAAAATTGTCTGCCAGGCCTAATTAGGTCTGTAGATCAACAGCTCCCCACTCCTCCTCTACTCCATTCTCCCCCATCATCCAAGTTTTTCTATTCCCACCAAGTCAGCCAGCCAAATTATGTAGATGCCAGCTACTACCTTATTTTTGGTAGCTCCAGTTCATTTCCAAACTGATGGGAAACTCATAGTGGGTGACTATTAGCAGGAAAGCTATATTACACTTGAAGTATCACAAATGAGGATACCACACTTAGCAGAACTTCAGAATACATTGTAGAATGCTTAATAGTATTCCTACAGACACTGTGAAAACTGCCTACCTTCCAAGTGTTGAAGTGAAAGCCTCTCATGCAAAGAATGCCACTGGTTCCCAGAGCTTTCATTAGAAAAATGCTGGTGCTTTTGCTGCAAAACATTATGTCCTTGCTGGTTTGACTCCAACTGATTGTCTGCAGCTTTATTACAGCATTCCCTGAGAAAGTAAAAATGAAGGTTTTAATCTTAATTTTACAACTGCTTAGTAGTAGTTTAATATACTTAATGTCAGACAGCTCCACCTGCATTGTTTAGCTGAACCACACTAAGCTATATATTCCAGAATGACTTCCCTAGTGGTATCTTGTAGATTGGATCACACCCTGGATATTGTAGGCAGGAAGCTGCAACCTGCTGCATTTTATTTAAAAATATAATATAATAAAAGGCATGTTTATAAAACATATACAGTCATTGTCAATTCTTAATAAGAGGTTTCCAACTCAAATTTAATTTGTGTTTAACATGTATAAATATTTTTATAGTTAAGTTTGCATATTAGCCTATAGCTTGCTGTTCCAAAATTTTACAAACTAAGTACATCTTTCCATAAACCAATTCTCATGTGTTTTCCTTCTAGCTCCAACATAGTAGGTGTATTTGAATAAAAGTTTTATTTCTCATGATCATTCTGAAATGGGAGGCAAGTTTAGCTTTCCAGCAACATATAAAGATTTTCTAGTGCTTCTCAACTGGTAATATCAATATTAGACTAACTTAAATGAAAAAGTTAACTAAGGCTAAAATCTGAAAAATATATTAGGATCTTACAGGTACTTTTTAACAAGCTAAGCCAGGAAGTAATTATCTACTTCAACACTTAAAAAAAACCAACCACACCCAAGCTAGGTTTATTAGCAGCATCTACCTAAACATTTTTAACAGGGAACTTATGTTCCTTCAACAGGTCATAATTTGGAAAAAATGATATACACCATGCAAGCAAAAGATAGAACTTAATAGGGAGTACATAAGATTTGCTTCTAGAGTCATAAATGGCCTTGAGTGGGTGAGTTTGCTAGATACAATCTGACCACAGGTTCTCTTGTGAGACAACTCCACATGCCACAGAAATGAGTCTAAGGAACAAGCGAGTTGGGCTTTCATTACTATCCGTAGGTTAATCTTAACATTTTAGGATTTAAAACATAAGGAGTATATTTCATGGTCTTAGCAGTCTAGAACAGGAATGAACCTTTGGACCTTCAGGTGTTGGACTGCAATTCTCATCAGCATGACCAACAGTCAGGTATTATGAAAGCTTAGGACCAACATCTGGGGGACTATAGTATTATTATATTTATTAAATTTATATACCACTTTTCACAGGGCAGTTTACAGTATAAAAGCACAAAAATACATAACAAATAACAAACAAAACAATAAAAAACAGAGTTTAAGAGACCATACGTTCTTTAATTAGCTGAAGGCTGGAAGAAGAGGAATGTTGTTTTTTTCTGTTGGCAAAAGATATATAATGAAATTACACCCCCATCTCTGCTGTTAAAAGTGATAAGACATGCAGCAACATTTAAATCAGGCATTCATGAAACCTATTTGTCAGAGAATATCTCTTGAAAGTTAATTTTAAAGTTGAATCAAAAAGTTCTAATCTATAAGCAGAAGGGAGTCTTCTGTGAGCAGAAATTTATCTTTGGATCCAACACAAGATATAACATTAAATTATGTAATCTACTTCTTACACAGTATCCTGAAAGTTAAGATTCTTTCTTGGATCAGAATCAGATTCACCACTACAGGAAGATGCTAATGGAGCAGGGAATCTATTGTCCATGTAAGACACTTCATCATATTGTCTGCAATACAGAGAAAACAAAACCATTATTTTGCAAGTTCTCAGCTCTGTTGTTTAGAAGACCATTTCAGTGATCAGGAATGTCTTATGAAGTGGCACTACCTCCTCACATTAACCACATGATAAATTTGTCTCCAGTAGCAATCCAAGGTAAAATCAAATGAGGAAGGTACTCCAATCCTTAGTGTCTCATACTCAGAGCACTCTTCTTCTTCTTCTTTTGAAAAAGGAACATATTTGCTTCCCCTCCCCCCCACCATGGTTTTCAGCTTTCAGCATCTTGCCTAATAATAGCAGCTTATGAGGTGGCTCACTAAATGATACTGCTGATGTCAATGGCCATTGCTACGAACAACTATAAGTCTTCATGGTGCTAAGCCAGCAGCCCCCAAGCTGCTTCACAACTCCACCTGGAAAGGGTTCTGGAGTCTTCTTCCCCATAAAGCAGTGGTCAGCAGCAGTTACTAGTAGCCTCCAGCTAACTGCCTCAAGAGCAGCTACTGTTACTCAACCCTGTATATTACAGTTACTAGCTAAAATGGCTTTAATATCTAGGGATTCAGGTATTCACCTCTACACACAAGAGGGTGACCGAGATAATATGCTAATATGTCTGGGACCCGCTCCAGATCTCACCACTTGGGAGGAGAGGAGGTAGTCTTCAAACAGCCCCTTGCCGGTACCTGCTTTACTTGCATCCAAGTTACTACACAACGTGTGACAGTTCAGCACATAATTATGAGCTTGCTGAATTCTGTTTCAACAAATTTTATGTAAGATTTCCAATTATCTAGATTCTATTTTTATCATGAATCATACACTGATGGAAGTAGAAAGCCATGCCTGGAAACAGTTTCAGATTTAGAAATTACCTACCATGAGCAATCCTTCAGTCAATACATTCTTCCCTACACTCACATACGAATTTCTAGTCATGAACTAACAAATGTCTTACCCATCATGAGAGCCAGTTTTCCGTCTGGCTTCAGTTGAAGCAGCAACTGGTATACCAAGAGTTGATGAAATTGTGATATTGTCAAAAATGTCACTGGTGCAGCCAGCTACAGAGTTGAGCAAAACACTTGGAAACGTTTCATCTGCAATACATTTGAAGTCTTCCATTATACTGTCTTCTCATAGCTGCCCTAAAGGGTAAGAGAGAGAGGTTACACATAGGCAGCAAGATAACATTCAAGAAATGTTCTATTTTATCAGTACTTTTAAATCACATTGTCTAGTCTTTGCTTCCTAGATGGCAAGTGTACAGTCAGAAACTGTCTGACCTGTCATCAAGCTCCTAAATTGCTACAGGAGCTCAATAACTGAGAAACAAAACTGAAAAGCTGTGCAGTTGTTTGACTTTGCTATGACTGCCAACACAAGCGTAGCACAGTATCCCTAGATCTTCCACAAAGACAGACACTGAGTAAATTCTTTCACAATACGCTCAAGAAATTCCAAACGTAAAAGGAACACACATTTGAAGGACTGGAACAGGTACAAGCTCTTTGAAAGCAAAATGCCAGAGCAGTCCAAGATTAGAGTTACATCAATCACAATTGCAAAACGCAACTTTTACTGTATTTTTATTTTCAAAATCAAGTTATACAAAGCACCAAAACACACATGCAGGTTGTCAATCATTTAACAAAATAAATTCTTTTCAGGAACACAGCTCATTAGATTGCTGACTACACACAGTGCAGGTGCTATATTTAGCTGTTTAAGCCGATTGGCATGAGTTTATTGCTGTTTCTAGAGGCTGCCAGCACCTGAAGTGGGGTACAGCAGAGAGAATGGTGTACGTACTCAATTTTTCATTAATGCTCTTTCAACCAAAACCTTTACTATGGGAGTGGGGGAATGTGAGAAGCACCATCAACTTTCTTGCGTACGAAATAATTCTGAATCACAACTAAGTTTTGGTCAGCTCCAAATATATTTTTTCACACCGAGGCAAGTACTTCACAAATCTGCAAGATAAATTAAGACTATTTCTTTTGCTACAAAAGTAGCAATTAACTGCCTTGTTGAATTTACAGGAATTACTTTTTAAAAGAAAAGGGCTCTTTTCTGCAACTGTTCTGGAGCCGTGTGGGTCAGTGTTGCTAGCTTCAAAGTAGTCTTCTTCCATAGCACATTAGCAGGGCGCGGTGCCGGAGCAGCCCTCTACACATGCTCAGAAACACTCCCCGACACCAGCATCGTCCAACAAAGCATTCATTCAGAGTTTGCTGCGGAGCCGAGATGTGGCTCAGCTTTGTCCCCGTTTTCGACCTTCTTATGGGCAACTTATAGGAAAGGAGTGTGGACACTTCCAAGGCACTCAGAGCAGGAGGAGGAAAGGAAGAGGAACTCTGTCCCCACCGCAGAATACAAATAACTGCGCCAGGCACACGTGGAGGGCGCCGATTTCTAGCGTTTTTCCTGCTAAGGACGGCGCGGGGCTGAAGCGAAGCGCCGCGAGGGAAGCAAAGGGGCGCGCCTTTTTTTTTCCGGTTCCCCCTGAAATGGGCTCCCGCCCCTCCGTCCTCTCTTCTCGGGACACCCGCCAAAAAAAGCTTCCCCGACACTCGCTTTAGGCGCCGACACGGGAGGGAGGGGAAGCGGGAAGCAAGAGAGAATGGAAACGGCCCCTAAAACGACCTAAAACGGCCGCTTCTGATTGAGAAAAACATGCCCCCCTCAAAAAAAAACACCACCCAACCTCCCCCCCCCCCACCACACTAAACCGCTCACCCAAAGCAAAAGCGAGAGCTGGAACGGCAGCTCTCGGGCGCCTCCGGGCACGCGCATTGATGCGCGAGGACACCGTTCGGAAACGTCACGGCAACCCCAACAAGCGTCGAACTCTGGAAGAAGGAGGGACTGGGAGGGGGAAAGAGAGAGAAACGCCCCCCTCCTCTAGTTTCTTGTAAGTGCGCACGCGCACGCCCCTTACCTGGCGCCTAGGAAACTCGCTTTTGGATTTCGGCGGGCGGGGTGGGGTGGGGGCAGGCGGAGGGCGGGATCGGGGAAGGAAACACATGCGAATTCTATTGGTTTACGAGAACGGAACGAAGGAAAAGCGCAGCGCTTCTCTGATTGGACGAAAGGGCGGTGACACGCTGCTTTCAAACAGTCCGGGAAAGAGCGCGGGTGGGGTTTGCGGAGGTGACCGATAACGATCTCGCTGCGAGTCTGCTTGTTATTTTATTTACAAAAGCACCCAAGTTTCGCAGTCCTGTAGTTGTTTTTTTAATACACTATATCATATACATAAGGTCACAAAGCGTAAAACCAAAGGCGACAGACTTACTCTCAATTTATCCTGCCAATAGGAAGGGGGGGTATTGATTTGCTGTTTTGTTTTATCCTTTATTTTAGTCTGTCAACGGCCCCGAGATCTTATGATGAAGGGTGGTATATAAATCTAATAAATTAAAATAATAGGGGATGCTGAGATTTGTTCAAGACCACCCCCTGAAATGTCTCCTGCAGTTCCGTTTTAATGAATTAATTGGAATAGTTCAGTAAGGATTGCTGTAAATCAGCCTCATGACAGAAAGTGTGGCATGGGAACAGAATCAGCTGCTTAAACTAATTATTTTTATAAAAAAATCACAGGTCATATGAAGCCTTTTGGGATTACTCAAGACAGCTCTTTGGACACACCAACCCTATCCAAGAAAGAGGGCAGAGGATTTAAGGCAATTATACAAGATGTTCTTTGATGACCATGGTATTGGAAGCATAATTTTATGCAGATTTATGTAGAAATCAAACAACATTCTGCCCACAGCACACAGTGGGACTTTTGAGTGATCACCAAAACAGCAGCAGAAGCATAGGGTTTTGCTGCATGTTAATATTTCTGCTTAGCTGCACCCAAAGCTGCAATCCTTACCCTTTACCTCAGATTTACTTCTGGACAGACATTGTGAAGACTGCAGGACGAGTTGTATTTTTGCATCAAGGCAAATTGGAGAATTCTTTCTTATTTCTACTTTACCTGAAAGTCTGCAGTGCACTATTGTTTACTGCCCACTGTAGGGTTCAAACCCATGACCCTGATATTAAGAGTCTCATGCTCTACAAATTATGCTACCTCTCTCTGTGGATGATGTTATTTCAGATGCCACATGCTATACCCAAGGTTGCTAAGGCTAGAAACAGAACAGGTCAAGGTGCACAGCATAAGCCTATGGTCATAGGTGAAGTCTGACAGCTCCCTCTCCCCAATATTCACTTTTATACATTTAGAAATAAGTACAACTTAAATAAAACCACCACACGACATAATTTTCATTTTTTTTATTAACCTACAATTATAAAACGTAGTGTAAATATTTTTATGCAAGAAAGTGAAAATGTTTGCAAGTGACTAAACACACTACCAATTCTATATTGCTGCAGAATGCACAAATACTGCATTTTTACTTTAGCATTCCATTTCAGTACCAATGTCCAGGGCTGGAAAAAGCCTCAAGAATCTGGTCACTTAGAAGTTTGATGCTGGAGATTAAGATCCGCCCCCCTCCACACAGTAGAACAGTTTTATTCAAGTTCTATTTAGTTTTAAGGACACATTTCCAAAAACAATGCAGGATACAAACAAAATCTATTAAAATGAAAATAGCACAGTAGATTGAATACAAAAAATAAAAAATAAAATAAATGGTGGAACAAGCACTTTGAACTTATCTGTTGTGTACGACCCACACCTAATACTGCTTATTTGTTTCATCATGGTTGAAAATGGATTGGATAGCAGAGCTAGCATTTGGTGCATAAGCGCTAGCACAGTGAATTCTGGCGGGAGAAAGTATGCAAAATAATAATAAGCGACAGAAACGCGAGCATTTTACAAGCATCTGATTGAGGCCCTTAATACAGTTTTAAATGTGCATTAAACCCCTTCATGTTCCCGTAATAGGTTAAGAGGTCGAGAGAGATATCGTCTGCGAGGGTGAGGATACTGGAGATTGGCAGTGGCAGCATCGCAAGAGTGCTCTATCAGAGGAGCAGGAGGTAGGAGCTGGGCATAACTGGACCATCTTGATCCAGCCCGTGGGGAATCCAGAGGGGGAAAGAAATACCTGAAAACAATGAAGACAGGAACACCAAAAAAGAAAAAAGGAAAAACAAGAAAAAAGAGAATAGTAGTAAATATGAGGAGAACCAAAGGGGAAGAGAAAAGACATGCTGGGGGGAGGGGGTGAAGGCTTTAGTAAATCCATGCCAAAAATAAAATATAATGGCCAAAATCATGTTCGCAATCAAAACAAAAATGGTTATGGCAGTCTGGAAACTATTTGGTTCGAATACAATATCTCTAAATTAAGATATGCCTTATGTGCATTTTGCAAAATAATAAATTATCTGTAAATTAAATGAGTTCCTAACTATCAACATGTTTTCTCTCTCCTTAAAACCATGTACTGTAACTCAATGTTTTTAGTAAACACTTGCAGAAAAACAGGCACACATTAATTATGCAGATATATTTATGCTGTATTTGCATCCACATTAACTTTAATGCAGATTTTATAGAACAGATGTGAAAAAACCCTGTTTTTACAGTGCTTAGATTTCCACAATATACAATAAGTGACTCCTTTTCCACTGAAATACAGTCTGGGTGCATATATACATAATTCTGGAGAAAATGTAGGATAAAACCAAATACATCTGGTAAATTAAAGGCTTAAAGAACTATTACATGTCACTTTTTATGACTTACCCGTAATATTAAAGACACCACTTTATAATCTTTACAATCTTTGGAAATGTAGACAAATTTACAGAACAGAATGGCAAAGTTAATAGAATCTGGAGACAGGACATATTTAGAGCTACATTGACATGCCGCTATATAAAACAAGGCATTTTCTTGCCATGTCCTGATGAATGTTTGCAATAGGACACTGCTTCAGTCTGTTCCAGAGCAGTAACTCAATTGCACAGAAGCAGTGTGTGTCCTCACTATGTAATGCATGAAGCATCTTAAAGGCAATGGACAATAATTCAAGAGCAATTTGTCAATGCCACATGACAAACATTCATATGGATATGGTTCTCCACTACAATATTGTGACCAAAGGAAGTCTTGCTAATTATTCCATGGAATCATGCCACAGGAACATGCAACTATCAGGTAAGATCATTCTCACTAAAAGTATGACATTAATTAGTGTTGGGGCTTCTGGTGATTTTTTTTTTGTTTACTCTGAAATAGTATTTAATTAATTGTGAAGCAATTCCAAATTAAGATACTAACTGTACAACTGTCAAGGTACAACAATGCTTAGTTAAGTTTGCACATTGCAAATCCATTAACAAAAATGTAATGGTTAAGACTCATCTGAACAAAATGTAGAACAAAATCAATTATTCAAAGCAATTTAAATGAAAACCAACTGATTACCAAGGCTTCACACTAATACTTTCCCTGCCCAACACCTCAAATATAAAGGATGGTAATCCTTGTTACTTGGGTGAACTTCCCCCACTCTGATTTATATAAAAAAAATCTTTTTCTGAAGAGAAAGAGGAGAAGTGTCTCCACAAGAAAACTCTCCATGTTACTGTTTTTTCCCCACAGATTCCAACAAGGTCATACTGTGCTGGCTAGCAAAGTACGCATACAGTGTTTTTTAATAGAGCCTTTTGATTTGCTTTTAGTAGTAGGCAGACTGCTGGTGTCTTGGGAAGAGGTCAAACGGCGCTGGGGAGGGGAAAAAGGAGTTCGCTTTCCATTCCTGTGTGCATGCAACAAGCAGCAAAACAGCAAAGTTACTCCAGTTAGCTTGGGTTCAGCTGTGCTTTCTGTTAAAAAGGACATAATACAAATGGAGAAGGGAAAATGCATCACAATTTTAGACACATATGGTTATAAGCACAATAAGAATACTGTGGAACAGTATTTGGTAGGTTTATTAAATTTTAATCTTTTCAATCACTTCTCAAAACAATTTTAATTATTTCCTTGTTAAGCATAGGGTGTTTGTGACGTTGATCTCCAAAAGTGTTAGTAGTGTTACTAGTAGTGTTACTAACAAAAGTACCAGAATGCTGAGCCATAATAACAATATTCTATTGCATCAGCCTGCTTCTAAAACTCAGCATTTACATTTCTGTTTATATAGAATCATCAGGGCAATACAATATGTCTGAGTTCAGCCCCATTTTCAAATATGATATGCTTCAAAAGGGTTTTTCCACCCCACAACAGCAAGTATATCTCATTATTAAAGCTGTACTATTTCTGACTCCAAATTTGTGCCCTGGAATACAAAATTTTCCTCTGAAATGTAACTCTGAGATTATAAGGGAGAAATGGAAACACAAGAACCCTGTTTAACTGAACAGATTTGAAGACATGACCACTTTAATTTTATAGATTGCTGTCTTTCTAGCACTCGTATTTGTGGGCACAAGTGTGGAAAACATAAATCTACAGCATATACAGTGGTGCCCCGCAAGACGAATGCCTCGCTAAACGAAAAACCCGCAAGACGAAAGGGTTTTCCGATTTTTTAGCGGCTTCGCAAGACGAATTTCCCTATGGGCTTGCTTCGCAAAACGAAAGCCCATAGGGAAATCTCCGGGGACAGCGGGGAACCCTCCTCCCACCGCAAGCCCCAGGAAGAGAGGAGAAGCTGCGCGCCTTCCCCTCTGTTCCCGGACCTGTCCTGAAGGCTTGCGGTGGGAGGTCCGGGAACAGAGGAGAAGGCGCGCAGCTTCTCCTCTCTTCCCGGGGCTTGCGGTGGGAGGAGGGTTTTTCCTCCCCACCGCCAACATTCAGAAGGCTGTTCTGAAGGCTGGCGGTGGGAAGAAAAGCCCTTCTCCCGCCTCCAGCCTTCAGAAGAGTTCCCCGCAGGGCTCCCCAAGCTGTGAATGTCTGCCGCGCGCGAGGGGCGCTCTGCTTAAGAGCGCCCCTCGTGCGGGGCAGCAGGCTGCTATCCGCAGCTTGGAGAGCCCTGTGGGGAAGTCCGGCAGGGCTCCCCAAGCTGCAGATGTCTGCCCCACCCGAGGGGCGCTCTGCTTAAGAGCGCCCCTCGTGCGGGGCAGCAGGCTGCTATCCGCAGCTTGGAGAGCCCTGTGGGGAAGTCAGGGCTCCCCAAGCTGCAGATGTCTGCCCCGGGCGAGGGGCGCTCTGCTTCAGAGCGTCCCTCGCACCCGGCAGCAGGCTGCTATTCGCAGCCTAGGCAGCCCTGCAGGAACTCTTCTGAAGGCTGGCGGCGGGAGAAGGGCTTTTCTTCCCACCGCCAGCCTTCAGAAGGCTGTTCTGAAGCCTGGCGGTGGGGAGAAAAGTCCTCCCCCCCCCACCAGCCTTCAGAAGAGGTCCGGGGAAAGACTGTCCCCGGACCTGGTCTGAAGGTGGTCTCCCTAGGAACGCATTAATTGATTTTCAATGCATTCCTATGGGAAACCGTGCTTCGCAAGACGAAAAACTCGCAAGAAGAAAAAACTTGCGGAACGAATTAATTTCGTCTTGCGAGACACCACTGTAGTCTGAATTGTGTCCATCAAATGGGTGCGGCTGTATGAAGCTGCCCGAGGCAATCCTACACAAAAAGTTGATCCCTCAACAATGGTTCCTTTCAGAATCAAGTTTGTGAGGACAGGCCAAAAATAGACTCTTGTGTTGAAAGCTACTTTTAAAAAGTGGTTGCCTAGAGCTACTGCAGAACAGGATTGGAAGAGGGTCATGTTCCCAAGGAGTCTCAGGAAGTAGGAGAGCAGCACAGGAGGCTGAAGTCAAAGAGACCTTAGTTGAGAGACAGTAGGATAATGAGTGGTCAAGGTATTATAGGGCAACAAAAGGCAGATACAGTACTGCGAGTAGGAAAATAAAAGAGCTAATGACATGGTCTTCAAAATACTCAAGTGAACTCAGCATTTGAAGTATGTGAACAGTAACTAGAGGAATGTTTTTCTTTATAATATTTTATCTGTTGCATACAGGACACTGCAGATAAGACTAGGACAACTGAATCTGCAAGCTATTGATTTAAAGTTACTAATAATTATGCATATGAAAGCCAAAATGATGCTTAAGATTTTAGGGAGATTAATGGTGGGTGTTGACAAAACAAAGAGTTCTTAAATTGCAGAATTTACATATGAAGTGGCATACCTGCCAGCAGATGTTCCATTTACTGAATTCTGGAGGCTTGAATTGGCTGTGCCTAAAGGAGCATTAAAAACTCCCTGCTGAGTGGAACTAGCATTGACTGGACTCCCATTACCTTTCAAAATTCCAGTACACTTCCAGTTGTCCATGTAGTTAGCTGCATGGGAATGAACAAAAAAATAATGCAATTGTGACTTGAGAAAGATATTTTTATGACAGTTAAAATAGTATAACTAATGATATAGCTCCTAAAACACATTATATTTTTAAAAATCTAACTCTAGCCAGTCCTAAGCAGGTTACTACTATGTATGCTTAAGACTGAAGCCATAGTCTTCTAATAATTCAACATTTAATCACACAGAGAATTCTGAAGGAACACTTACCTTTCCAAAGCCTTACACACCCATCGTCTCCTGAAGATGCAAGCACTGTGCCTGTAATGTTCCAACTTACACGCCAGACCTGAGAATTGTGGTTATCAAACTGAGCCACTAACTGGACCTCAAATTTTGTCAGGCCTGATGAAGAAGTCAGTTCCTTTCTGTTGAAAGCAAAATTGTATATTGGAGTTTGATCTGCTTAAAATACATCCATTCTTTTAATTACAGAAAGTAAAACAATGTTTTGCCCTTTTTTGTGTGCTGCTTTAAAAAAAGGATTACTGTACTGAATATTGAATAAACTTACAAGGTTCTTAACCATGAGGACAATTAGTTCCATAGTTGAGAGAAAGAAAATACCAAATATCTGCTTCCACATTATAGGATATGTATGTCAAAAACTCACCTTAGTGGTTTTAATGTGAAAATTCGCACATCTTTGGTAGCTACAGCCAATATATGGAAGGACCTTCCCAGGTTTGGAGCAAATGCAATATCATGCACAGGGTCTGTGACTGTCATAAGTGTTTCTGCTTTTGCATACTTCCTGAAAAGTGAGACAGACAGTGTATTAATTTCTAAATATAGAAACATATTAAAGCCCCCCCCCCCAACTGTTTTTATAACAACATTATTGGTAAATTCTCCCATGAAAGTATTCTTTAAAAAGTATTCTCTAGATAACAATCCTTTTTTTCTAGAATGTATCAGAACTATAATTTGTACTATTTGATGTCTGGGATGTACAATTTGTTATGAAATTATTGCCATGTTATGAAGTGTTCAAGTGACAACTGATTGTTGTTATGAACAACAAGAGGATGGGACCAGGTCACTCAACAATGACACTGGCTTGAATCGGAAACATTAAATACACAAGTTGTCTTTTTACTTCAATGAATTTAATAGGCAGTGCTATGGAAATTATTTCTGAGGTACTTAAGTTCAGAATGGCAAGTCTGTTGATTCATAACAGAAAAAACAGACTGTACTCTTAGATTCCAAAAAAATTAAAACCATAGGAAGGGGAAAACTTTCCACAGATCATATGTTTCTCATTACTTCAACATCACTCACTATTCCCAATTAGTCAAATCAAGCTTATTATAGAGTTTGGATCTTTGAGTAGAATAAGCTGCTTTGTTTTGGCAACAGACTCTGTATTTGGAGGAAAGTACACAGGATAGGATTTTTATGGTTGGCATTCATTAATTAAATGTAGCTTTGCAAAACTTTTAAGGAAAATAATAGCATATTATTAGGAAAGCTAAAATATTTAATATTCTCTACAGATTGTTGTTCAAGCCCGACTTCTGTCATTAAATTATCATGGGGCATTGGCAAGTTACTTCTCCCTCCGCCTCAACTTGAACATTAGCTATACTGCAGACGTGGGGAACCTCCTGCAGCAAGAAGGTCATGTCCCCTTGCAGCCAACTTTCTGAAGGTCAAATGCCTACAGTGGCAGAACCAGAACAGAACTGGGTGTGGCCAGAACAGGCAGAGAGCAAATGCACATGCAAACACCACCCACAGAGAGGGGCGGGGAATACTCGGCCTCACCCACTACCAGAATCAGGCTTGGATAAATGTTGGGGTTTTTCTTTCCTAGTCACAATGCTGAGGAAGGGGCAATCTTACAGAACACAGGTAGGTTAAAATCTTCTTTCCCTGCTGCGATTTCCCCCTCCCATGCACTCCCAGCATTGAAATAAATCGGTTTATAGCAGGAACGGAGAACCACTTTCAGCCTAAGGGCCAGATTCAAACCTGGTCAACGTTCTGGAGGCCACATGCCAGAAGCGGATAGGATCATCTTTAACTGTATTTCACATATACTTTGGAGGGAACTTTAGTAAAAGCAGCAAGGCAGATTAGAATGAAGACAGGTGACAGTAAATAGCATTGTATGATTGGCAGGTGGGTGGAATTTGCTATAAATGGTCACACAGGCCATTTGGAGGGACCACTGGTAATCCATAGTATAAACTTAAAATCAGTACCAAATTAGGGTTTCAGCGAACCATTTTAACATGTTCAAGTCTCAGAAGAACAAATGATGTTGTGAAGCAATATTATGAAGTGTTGAAAAATGAAAGTTGCTTTGTTTTCTTCCTCTTACCTGGTATTTTCATTGTATTCATAAATCTGAACTTTTGCCAGTACATTTGGGCTGCTGTCATCACTTCCTACAGCTATCATAGGTGCATGAGCGCGAGAGCTGCAAATGCAAAATGGAATATTTTTACAGAGGACTTCTGATGATGAAAATAAATTCCTCAATATCTTTTCTCTTAAAAGACAGCATGCACAGCGGACACCTGATGGAACATAGGATCCCAGGATCTCAGACAGAAAGTTTTTTTGCATCACCTACTTGCTGATCCTTCTAACTCAGGAGTAGCTAACACAGTGTCCTCTAGACATTGACTCCAACTCTCTATAACCTAAGTCAGCTTAGCTAATGGTCAGGGATGATAGGAGTTGCAGCCCAACAACATCTGGATGGCCTCACATTGGCTACCCCTGGGTTATAAATATTCAACTGTCTTGGTTTCCTTTTAGACCCAGCACCACTATTTTACAGTCAAGAATTTAAATAAATATTACACAAGAGGGAAACAAGCCAATTACCCTTAGGGTTTCCCTCCCTCTTTACTTTCTGATTCAAGGGAATTGATATCTTACCTTGAAGGATTCCAAGAAATACAACTGCAGCTTAGTTTACATGAGATTTCATGCTGAAGTGACCACTGACTGAGATTCATAACATCTGGTGCTTCATATATCCTAACAACTCCATCTGCTGAACATGTTGCCAGCATGAGGCCCATATGCTTAGGAGCAAACTTTACATCTGTAACTGATGTCCTACTGTCAACCAGAGTAGTTCTCTTCACCTAAAGATAATCAATGGAACAGTCATTAGAAGAAGGAAAACAGATTTTTAGACGCACCATCACTTATTTATTTAGGTAAATAAACTTTAGAATAGAGAGCTAAATTTTTATCTGTAAACAAGATACTACACGTTTGATAAATTTTATGAAAAACATAACCATGAAACATAACTGTATTAGAAATCTTACAAGCTCCAAAGTTAAGGAGAGCAAGTATGTTCATTTGATATTATGAAAAGTTCAATTGAAATACATTCTAGCTGTAAGCATAAAGAATGCTCTTGTATACTGTGATGGGCAGATCATTGTTAATACTAAAGGTAAGAGCCAAGCAAATAGTAGAAGCTAATCAGAATTAAAACTAATAGATACTTGAATTTGAGTAAGACAATTCATTTATTGCCAGGTCAGATTGGCTAGTAGTGTCAAAGGGCTGCATTAGGCAGTCTCTGCTATAGGGTCCAGGCCTAGGGGCGCCCCCAACCTTGGAGGAGGGCTTTTCAGGAGGCAGTAAAGGCAGCTGCTGGAAGGAGAGAGCTGAAATGTTTCTGTGCATACGCAGAAGACTGTCAGTGGTATTTGAATCATGGCCTTTGCCCTTCCATACTCTTCAACCCCAACCTCACCCCAATCATGTGGATTAACAGGATAATCAACATCCCACCAGAGCTACAGCTTGGATCTTAACTTTTATTACACAAAAGGCATGGAGTTCTGTTCACATAATGGGGCTTTGTCACCTCCTCTCTGCAACTCCCTACACCTCCCAAAAATCTGCTCCTGAGAGTTGAGGAACTCTTGAGATTGGTGTAGGATATGCGATGTGGGACTGCAGATGGAGAGAAGTTGGTAGAAATCACACATCTCCTTGTCTGAATAGAAGAAAAATGTAGGGTCCAAGCTTATGATTCGTCAAAAGCCATGTATAGTAAACAAATCAAACTAAATATATCTATATATATTCAAATATGTAGCTTTGTGAATATATAACATTTCTTTAAAAACATTTATAATAAATCTCAACTGTGAAATTTAGCAAAGTAAATCTTTGAGGCAGCAACAATTTTATAAATTATATGTGAGAAATGAGTGCATTAGAACTGTCACTCTTCAAACCTTACCCAATGACTTTGCCCTCGAAGTTTATCATTGGATTCTCCTACTATTTCTTCCCATACAGCAGCTGTTCTGTCAAAAGAGCAGGAAGCCAAGACCTGTCCAAACTCTGGATGTGCCCATGTAACACGCCACACAGATCCACTATGTGTCTGGAAAGGTAAGAAGAACTGGAACTTGAAAACCAAAGACTAAAATTGAAGATGTTTTAATGTATGCAGGCTGGGAGAAAAAATAGTAACAGCGATATAAATTAAGTATCAAACATCAAAGCCCCTTTACAGTCCTCCCCTTGACTGATCCATTTCCCAAACACAAACTAAAATGTCTGGGACAGATGAATATTCCTGTATTGCAGGGAGTTGTATTAGATGATCCTCAGTGTCCCTTCCAACCCTACAATTCTAGGATTCCATGATTCTATGTTGTATACCACCTACCCAGTTAACTGAAGTAATAGGGTCAAAGTTCATGCACACATAATATTCCAAGTGGACCCCGGAGGCAATTTCCCACATGGATACATGTTGGCCACATTTGCATGCCACACAAAACCATGGTTTGAAGCAGGCAAACCATGTGCTCCTTTTGCCTGATCCACAGTTTTGTGTCACAAGTATTTTTCCGTTTATAAGACAATGTTTTTTCCTTAGAAACAATAGGCAAAAATTGTGGGTCATCTTATACACGGATAGCGCGGGGGGATTGGGGGATTGGTGGCAGCAGCCAGCAGGAGATTGGCAGCAGCGACTGGGTGTGTGATCGGTTGCTGAGGCTTGCTGACGATTGGCTGTGGCAATTGGGCGGCCGATTCATGGCAGCAGCGAGTCATGCGTGCAATTGGCTATGGTTGTGTCGAGTGGGCAGGTGGGCTTTTGGCAGCGAGCGTGCAGATGTTTGGTGGTCATGGTGATGCGTGTGATTTGCAGTGGTGGGCAGGCTGTAAAGTGATTGGTGGCTGTGATGGCCCCCCCAAAAAGCTCAACAACTCTTGGCAATCTCCCCCACAAAAAGCTCAAGAACTTTGGACAATTCCCCCCCCCCAATTTCTGTTGCAGTCCCCAAAAATAGGGGTCGTCTTATACTTGGGAGTGTCTTATACACGGAAAAATATGGCATTTCCCAAGTGGCATATACAAAAGGACTTGATGAGATGGACGTAAGGAATAACTCATACGACACTGAGCTTTGGGATAGGTAGGAGTTTCTACCATATCCAAAAGTCAGCACAACATGAGAGACCGCCATCAAATTTCTTTTAATAAGAAGAAGGATGTTTTTGTGATTCATATACTGCTAGGCATCTTGAAAAGGACCTGCATATTGAAGAAACAGACTGGAAATATGGAAAGTGTGAATGGAAAATTCAAGGAAAACATTTTTGCAAATCTGAACAGAAACATGAACATCTGTATACATGAGCATCTTTATAGTTTCAACAGAGAGGAAACAAAATTCCATCACAGGAGTTTTGTAAATATTCATAGGGACTGACTTAGCAGTAAAGTAATTTACTGTAAAGTAATTTACACCGAATTACAGTGGTGCCCCGCAAGACGAACGCCTCGCAAGACGGAAAACCCGCTAGACGAAAGGGTTTTCCGTTTTGGAGGCGCTTCGCTAAACGAATTTCTCTATGGGGTTGCTTCGCAAGACGAAAAAATCTTGCAAGTTCTCGCGGGTTTTTCCCGCTCCCCCCCTTTCCTAAGCCGCTAAGCCACTTATCAGCTGTTCCACTGATAAGCCGCTTAACAGCTGATCGCTAAAAGCCGCTAGACCGCTAATAGCGCTAATCCGCTAAGCTGTCAATGGGCTTGCTTCGCAAGACGAAAAAACCGCTAGACGAAGAGAATCGCGGAACGGATTCTTTTCGTCTTGCGAGGCACCACTGTATAGCTGCAGACCATTATTGGGTTACACATTCAGGCTGCAATCCTTAAGAAACTACAAGGGAGTAAGCCCCGTTGAACAAAGATAAATTTCCTGCTGAGTGAACATGCATAGGAACATGCACTGTTTGGAATGAATCTTTCCCTACATTGTGGCTTCTCATGCCAAAAACTGTTGCATGCAACTGATTTTTCCAGGTTTCAGCCCTTACCTTCCAGCTGGCAGTACAGTGCCATTCTCCATTTTCACCTTTGTCCCAAACCTATTAAGAAAACCAAACAATATCTAAATCTTTTATTCAAAAGTTAGAGAAGGTACAGTGATCCCACAAAGAAGTCCACAGATCAAGGTTTGTGGAGAGTCCCAGAAGGATGTTAAACCACAAATGCTCTTCTATAATATCAACTCATACGTGAGTCAAATAAAAATTGTGCATAGATTTCTCTATAAAAAGGACAGTGAGTGTGTGTGCTATTCCAATTTGGAATTGCCTCTGTTCACTAGAACCACAAGAGTATCTGACCCCAACATTGGATCACTTGGAATCCTTGAGGCTACTTATATCATTTTCTAACACAGATATAATTTCTGTGCAGGGTTCGAAATTAGCAGGGTGCCAAGCACATTTTCTGCTTAAAGATTCTCCATTTGTGAGCACTCTCAAGGATTACTAAAATGTATGTGCTTTGAAGTCTCGAAGTACAAGTTAAGTATAGACAATTAACAATTAAAAGTAGAGTTTTGAAAACTGAAGTTTTCAAAGTAGAGTTTTGAAAACTGAAGTATGGTACCAGTATTTTTAATATAAACACCAAATAAAACATGTATTAACAATTTCTGCTAAAAATTTGGTATTAACAATGTGCCACTTATGTGAAATGTGTATTAGTTCATGCTTATCAAAATAAAAAATGTTGCTGAATCCCATGGCGACTAGACATTGTTTTGGTGCCCTCAACCCAGGTCTCAGAAGCCATTTGGCTCCTAGTTTTTCTGTCCCAGTTTCTAACACCACTTCTGTGTATGAAAAGGTTATATGGCATAGCACATAAGTATTTGCTGAATACACATTGGGAAGTTACAGCTAATCATAGCATCACACTACATGCAGACATCTACATGTGCAGGATGACACAGTGCATATAAATTTCTACATGGGAGCAATATTTATGCAGGAAAATTGTCATGTGCAAAATGGGTCTTAGAAGTAATGGTTAGTCTCTCCAATACATCGTCCTATATAAAGCAAGATACATCAATTTTATCATTAAAACTCTGCATTTTTACCTGGGAATGAAATACATTTACCACAGTGGGAATTACTTCCAAGTGAACACATAATTACTGACGTGCAAACTTTACATGTCAGCTAGACATGCGTAATTATAATTACTATATATAGAATATATAGAATGCAGGTTTTGGTGTCCTCGGGTGTCTTCCCGTGTAAAAGTTGGGGTGTCTAGGCGACGTTTCGACGAGGTCTCACTCGTCATCTTCAGGCTGGTGCTTTCGGCTTCTTGTTACTGGAACAGAGCAGGATCTCAGTGTTTGAGTTCCTATAAATACTGTAGAGGGGGTGTGGTGTATAGCCTCCAATGTTCTGGGCAGAGAGGAAGTTCCCAGGCTAGTGTGCCTTTTCTTCTTTTGTTCCTTAATTACTTGAGAGATATCTTGAGTGATTTCTTGAGTGATATCCTGAGTACCACTTAGGTGGGTCATTAGGTGTGGATTAGTTGTTAAAGTCTTTGTGTCTTGACCTCTTGAACTTTGTGAAGAGTTTTCCTGAGAAGATGGCTGTACTGTACTTAGTTGTGCTCTGGCTTGGCTTCGTGTATAGGGGCGAGCTGTGGTTTTGTGGCTTGTGTCAGCCAGATCTGTGTAGGGATTGCAGGGGGGTGCAGCATCCGGAGGTGCCACCATGGATTGGCTACTGGATGGTGTCTGTAATTCATCTGTGGAGAGGGTCTGGGTTTGGGTCTGGTGTGGTTGATTGGTGTTGGCGTTCTGTGTGCCTCTGGATCTGGTGTCAGTTTTTGTGGGGAGGGCTAATTTCCAGATGTCTGGCAAGCGGGATGTGTCGTCACGCTTGTTCATGTTGTGAGGGTGTTTCTCTATCTCGATGGCTTCCATGATTATTCTCTTGTGGTGTACAGTACAGCCATCTTCTCAGGAAAACTCTTCACAAAGTTCAAGAGGTCAAGACACAAAGACTTTAACAACTAATCCACACCTAATGACCCACCTAAGTGGTACTCAGGATATCACTCAAGAAATCACTCAAGATATCTCTCAAGTAATTAAGGAACAAAAGAAGAAAAGGCACACTAGCCTGGGAACTTCCTCTCTGCCCAGAACATTGGAGGCTATACACCACACCCCCTCTACAGTATTTATAGGAACTCAAACACTGAGATCCTGCTCTGTTCCAGTAACAAGAAGCCGAAAGCACCAGCCTGAAGATGACGAGTGAGACCTCGTCGAAACGTCGCCTAGACACCCCACCTTTTACACGGGAAGACACCCGAGGACACCAAAACCTGCAATATATAGAATATACATACACACCCCTAATGAACATTACTCTGAATTGCATCCAACAGTAGTCCCACTGAAACAACTGAGATCCATTAATTTTAGTAGGTTTACTCTAGGTAAAGGTCAGTATAATGCACACCTCTAGTCTGTGTCCTTTCTCAACTGCAAAACTAGTATCCTTACTTGAAAGTCCCATTGAGCTCAGTTCAACTTACTTCTGAGTAAACAAAGAGGATCAATCTATATCTCAGCTAGCACACACTTACACAGCATTCTGACTATGTCTACTCAAAAGTTTTAATTCAATGGGGTTTACTCCCAGGTTAAGAGGGGTGAACACTGAAGAATGATTTACAATCCTAACCCACCTACTTGGGAGTAAACTCCATTAAATTCAATAGGACTGGCTTCTGAGTAAACATGGTTAGGATTGCAGCCTAAATCGTTATTAATCCCAAATCACTAATTCCCATTAAGGAAAATAAATCCAAATTGTCTACACCTATTGCAAACCTGTACTGCAAAACTCTGTCTGGAAAATAATCTCAAACCACTTTTTTAAAGCAAACAACTTATTACGTACATATGTTACAAGGCCACACAAATCCTCTGATGGACCCATGGGTATTAACACAAAACAAAAATCAGAAAAATTACAGTCGTACTAATGCATGTTTAATGAAAAAGCCTCTGAACATGTCCATCATCCCACATTATTACTTGCTTTCTCCATTAATAAGTTGTGACTCTTCCATCTACCATGACTTGCCCAACATTGCCTTTGAGAACCCTTTAAGTATATTTGCATTGCACTGGTCCAAAATACAGAAAGATGATTAAAGACAGAGGCGTATGCACCCTTGCTGTCTGGAAGCAAGCCCCGTCGAATTCCGTGGAACTTTTGCCAAAGAGGGCAGGAGACAAGACACGCTGCTAGAGAAGTTCCCGACTTAACCATTTCATTCATACCACAGCATCCTGCCTATTTTATTATTAGTTCAAGTACTGTAACTTGAAGTTGCCACCCAAATCAGTCCATAGGCCTGTTTTGGGTGCGTTGGGTTTTCTCCCGCGCTACAAAAACAAAACAAAACTGGGACTCTCTCATGTCCTACTATTTGTTATTTCTTCCGTTGCAAAAGGCTGCTATAAAACGTGGTCCTCCTACATGCCCCCCCCCCTGTTACCCAGCGCAGGCAGAAGTGCCCAAGCCACTGCAGTAGCCCCCCTTGAGGCCTGGCCGAAGGAGCCGGCCAGCCACCAGCCGAGGGGCAGCGCGTGGTCCCCGAGAGAGGAGGGCGAGCAAGGGCGCCGGCCGGAGGAGCAGGGGCGTCAACGGGCCCCGCGCGGGTCTAGCCCGATTCACGAGGGGAGACAGGCCGGGGCGCGCGGCCTTCGCGCGCTCTCCGCATCCCCGCACCTTGACACTCTGGTCGCTGGAGCAGGTCGCCATGCGCCGCCCGTGGAAGTCGAAGGAAACGTCGTGGATGAGGTCGCGGTGGTCGGCCGCGATGCTGCGCGCCACGAACATCTCGGCGGCCTCGCTCCGTCAGCCGAGCTCGCTGCTGCTGCTGCTGCTGCTGCTGCTGCTGCTGCTGCGATTAAGGCAGCGGAGGAGGCGAAGCAGCGGCTTCCCCTGACCAGCAGCTGCACTGAGGGCGCGAGCAAACTCTTTCCCCTTCTCTCTCTCGCTCGCCTCGAAAAGGCGCGCCTGGCTCAGTCTAATTGCGTGGAGCGCCGGGCCTTAGCGGGGAGGAGGCGGCCAATGGAGCGTCTCCCCGGCGCTTGCGCTTTGGCGCCTTCCCCTCAGGCAGAAGCCGAGGCAGCCCCGGCAGGGGAGGAGGGGAGGGAACCGACGAGCCGCCCCATTGTCCTTCTCGAGCGAGAAAGAATTTGCCAATTTCCAAACCCAACAGGCGGAAGCTTTAACCCGCCCTGAACATGCTTGGGTTTGGGGTTTTTGCCGAGACGCACGCCGAGGAGTCCGCTTAATCAATTTCGCCTCTGGCAAGAAGCACCGGTCGGGGACGAAACAATTTGGGATCCGGTGGCTTTGCTCTGCCCTAGTAAACGCCCTGTTTGGGGCCCTGAGCGTGATACCAGTGGCGGAACCACCGCTGGCTAATAAACTGCTGCAGAGCACGCTCACCCCCCCCCCCCCGTCCCCAGGTCAGGAAATGTCCCCCGCCAGCATATCCTAACCTCCATCAGCAAATATGATTATGGCTGAGAATTCAGCTGTTAGACTCCAGACCTTTACACACTTACCTGGATATACCGGTAAGTTTCATTGAAATCAATGGGACTTCTAAAGTAGTTGCATTTATGCAAGACATATGTCAACATTGCTGCAATTCTAGTTTATATTAAAACACTCAGTTTAACATGGGGATGGGATTTTGTCCCATTAACATTAAATTGGTCCAATCTAAGTACTTTCTCTTAAATCAGGAGTGGCTAACCTTTGGCCCAAAGGTAAATAATTTGACAGGGATGCCAGTGATGAATGTGGTCAAAAGCTGGTTATAGCCAAACTTGCAGGTAAACATTTACCACAACATACACCCCAGCATTGTGTTTGCTTTTTTCCTTTGCCACCACCCAAGTTGGTGTGGTGGAAGCGGAGAAATTGCTTTGGTGGACAGATCACCCTTGCTTTTTGGACTGAATCCTTATACAGTAGACAGCTTTCACTGTAACAATAACCAGCAATACATGCTATAGAAGAGGGGCTGTCTCCACAGTGCCTGTAGGCACCAGTGTGCTCACCAGTACTTGTTAGGAAAGGCTTCAAAAATCCACAATGCACACAATACTGTTTGATCTTATTGCTCCATTCCCTTTTACACTGGTTTGGCATCTTGAACAACTAACACCATTAAACATGCCCGCATTTCATTGGATACCAAGGTCATATACAGTGTTTTCAATTCTGAAAGAGAAGTGTGAAGTTTCCTTCTGTAAGTGTGGTAGTGACAATTTTGTGCTATACAATACACCAGAAGTTCCCATTAGCTAAATACTGTGGACCCATGTTGTTCAAAAGCCAAGCCATGGATGCCCTATTTTTGAAAAATTTGTTATCTCTATGGTAGTTTTTGTTATGTGAATGATGTCATGGACTCCCTGGGTGGGTTATGAGAACCTGGATGCTTAAGTCCAGTCAAAGGTGACTATGGGGTACGGCGCTCATCTTGCTTCAGGCCAAGGGAGCCAGCGTTTGTCCACAGACAGCTTTCCAGGTCATGTGGCCAGCATGACTAAACAGCTTCTGGTGCAATGGAACACCATGACGGAAACCAGAGCACATGGAAATACCATTTAGCTTCCCACCACAGTGGTACCTATTTATCTACTTGCACTGGTGTTGCTTTTGAACTGCTAGGTTGGCAGAAGCTGGGACAGAGCAATGGGAGCTCACCCTGCTCAAATTTGAACTGCTGACCTTCCAACCAGCAAGCCCAAGAGGGTCAGTGGTTCAGACCACAGTGCCACCCACTTCCTTGAACCACTGCAATACACCCATTGCAGTCATTTTGTGACTTGTGGTTGCAGCACTTTTGTCAAAATTCATAATGTACCCACTGCCCCAAAACGTTGGTAACTTCTGCATTGGTACAATCTAGTTGTATGGCTTTTGTGCATTTTTGTTTTTCATTATTTACCTTTGACAGAAAGTTTTTACAGAAAGGCTAGATTGTTCAGCAGTACAGAAATATTAGCAAATGTGTAAGTAAGTAAGTAAAGGCTAGATTGTTCAGCAGTACAGCAATATTAGCAAATGTGTAAGTAAGTAAGTAAGTAAGTAAATAAACGCTAGTGACTACAGCTGGGATCCTTTGCGTGTAAAGTATCTGTTCTATAGCTGAACTATGTTCCTCTCAGCATTCCTTCTTTGTGACCAAGAAACAGAACAAGTGTGGGACTAAGCAGATGAGGCACAGGCAGTGGCGTAGCGTGGGGGGTGCAGGGGGGGCCGGCCGCACCGGGCGCAACTTCTGGGGTTAGGGCAAATCCACGGGTTAGGGGGCGCAAATCACTTGCCTTGCCCCGGGTGCTGACAACCCACGCTACGCCACTGGGCACAGGGCCTGAGCAGGTAGGAACAAACTTGATTGCTCATTACTGAACTCAACACTGGAAGGAGCAGGCTTAACACAACGTTGATGCCAAGTTTGCCCCTTTATTTTCTTCTATGTAAATAAAGCAAAAAGAAAATGCTGCACGCAGGCAGCTTCCGCATTAACAGCCAAACTGGATTTCTTCCATTTTCCTGGCACCGAGTAATCGGCCTCACTGACAGGTACAGTATCAAACTTCCTTTACAATCGCGTCCTTTACATGCTTTTTTCAGGCCCCTTCAGCTTGACGGGCATTTTGCAAGTATACATAGGGAACTCCCTCGGGATCTTGAGAAGCACCCTCTTCCCCCAATCCTCCAGCGCCTTAACACACAATAAAAGACAATAATCCCACTTCCTCCACCTGCCGAGCCTCCTCACGAAACTCGATCCACTCCCTTCCCGCCCAAAGGGAACAGCGGAGTGATCTCCCCCGCCCATCCTCCTTCGCGGCTAATGGGCGGAGCTTCCGCAGTTCTGGGTAGGCGGTCATGGTGGCCTGCCGCGCATGCGCTTGCTGAGAATGCCGCCGAAGAGCCGCTGAGGCTGCGTGCGCGGTGTGGCAGGTAGTCGAGGGTAACACGGTCGGTGTACTGGACGGCTTGTCGTCCGCGCCCTGTCAAGTAGCGCGGAGTAGGTGATGAACTTGTCGGCTCCCAGCGGCCTTCCTTCCTCCGGCTGTCGCCGCCATTATGTCCGTCACCGCCACTATAGAACAGGAGTTCCAGGAGATCGACGCTGCTAACGGCTGGCAGCCCCGGTACCTGGTGAGTGAGGGAGGGAAGGAGGGGACGGCGTGTAGCGGGGGGAGAGAATTGGGGGCCGACGCGGGTGGTGAGGGTGCAGGAAGTCGTCGGGCCACGACCAGCTTCCCCCCCTCCCCCAGGTAACCATTGAGGTTGGGAGAAGTAATGCGCATGTTCCAGTTTTAAGAAGGGGCGGTGATGAGCGAGTAGGAATACTAAAAGAGGGCTGAGGGGAAAACGCATGCGCCTCGGGGGTCGGGCAAGAGGAGAAGGGGGCATTTGGGCAGGTTAGTGCTGCGCATGCTCCGGTGGGGGTAGGTTTAAGTTGCTTCGCACGGGTGGTGACGGGAGGGTTAAGTTCGTCAGGCGAAGTGTCGCAAGTTCCAGCCTCCGTCTCTCCGGGTTCCTGTCGCACACTTCTGTGTTTGCTCCGCGCGTAGCTGTGTCGTTCAGGCTGTCGCGAGTCGTGTAGGTTGACTTGAGCCGAATATTCCTTCGGAGTGAAATGTCCTATCGACGTACAGGGAAAAGAGCTGCCCTTACTGTACCAAGCGGGGCCACGCTTCCTCGTTAATGCGCGTTGTGTGTTACAACGTCACTCTACGTGTATGTGCGCTGCTATCAGTCGCCCTGCAGAATTAATAACTTCCTAGCTACAGTTTAAACATAGTGTCAAGGTGCCAGGAACAAAGGAAATCCCGGGTTCTGCTGGAAACTCTTGGGAATGCCTCACACATTACAGTTCTGTCTAAATGTGACACAAGCACAGGAACAGTACCATGGAACCATAATTTGTTGCAGCTCCCTGATGTGTGTTTGCTTGGTGGCAAATCCAGGTCTGTTGGCACATAATGTGTGAACTTGCCCTTAGTTGAGAACTGGAGATAATTTTAACTTTTCCAAAGTTTATAGGTGGGAAAGACTCATTTGAGCTAGTTGTATTTACACACAAAAGGCTTTAGAGTTCAGTCTGGATCTTGATAGAATGTGGCCTATAAGTGTTGGTTCAGTCTTGAGCCATTTAGTTTCTTATGTAAATTTTTGGAATCATCATTGTGGAGTCCATTAAAAAGCATATGAATACACATGCTTAATACTCAAAACGATGCTAAGTCTCTTTAGAGTCAGCGTGACCTAAAGTGATGGTGGTTTTAAAAGCCCAAGCTCATTACATTACTGTTGCTTTGTTACTTGTGTAAGTCTATGAGAGCTGTTTGGCATATATATTTCAGGGCAGGTTACAATACAATAAAACTGTAAAACCACACTACAGTGAAACCAATTCATCACTGCTTATAAAACATAGCTTATCCTTAAAATGCCCAGGCAGGCACAACCCTGGAACCTCACTTGCAGCAGTGACAGAATTCATAATAACCCCTCCCCCCAAAAAGCTGTGCAAATAGATGAATTTTCACCTGACACTGAATTGTCAAAAAACACTTTACCTGTCATGCCTCTAGGGAAGAGAGTATAGGTGGGGCACCACTACCACAGAAGAGGCCTTATTCTGTGTCACAAGAATGGCTTTCTCTCAGATCTAATAGCATAGGCAGACTGATACAGAAGAACTGTTCATTTGGGTATTAGAGCTTAAAGTTGTTTAGGGTTTTACAGATCAGCATTAGCACCATTAATTCTGCTCACAAGCATATAGATAGCCAGTATTGGCTTTTCAGGTCAGTGACTGTGTGATTCCAGCTAGATACACTGGTTATAATTCCGATCCTACATTCTGAACTATTTATGGTTTCTTGACTGCCTTCAAGGGCAGCCCAACATTGCAGTAGTCCAACTGAGAATTTACCAGAGCATGAGCAACTGTCACCAGGCTTTCCTGGTCCAGGAACAGATGTAGCTGATAAACCAGAATATAAGAAAAGTCCAGCTGGATCAGGCCAAGGCTTATGTGGTTCAGCATCCTGTTCTCACAGTGGCCAACCAGATATTTTAGGAAGGACCTGAGTGCAATAGCACTCTCCCTACATGAGTTTCCCTGCAGTTTCCCCAGTTCAGTCTCCCTGCAACTGGTATTCAGAGGCATGTTACTTCCAACAGTGGCAGTAGAACATAGTCATTGTGGATGTTAGTCATTGATAGCCCTATTCTCTGTGAACTGGTCAAAGACACTGCCCCACTGAAGTTACCTGAACCTTAAGCGACAATTCTGAATCAAAGAGTACCTGACTACACACAAGCATCTTCAATGGGAGTGGAACCCTGCCCAGAATAAATTATCAAACCAGTTCCAAGACCCTCAGGGCCTCCACCTGTCAGGATTGTCTCTTGTTTATTGACCCTTATTCATCTACACTGATGATTAGAATTATAGAGCCAGAAGGGACACTGCAGGTCATCTAGTCCAATCCCCTGCAATGCAGGAATCCTTCCCACAGCCATCCCTGGGTGGGCTCGAACCACCAATCTTGATTAATAGCCAGATGCACTGACTGATCGTGCCACAGGATTAGCTATAAACATGTGCAGAGTTCATTTCAAATGCCCTTAAATTGGGAGGCATTATCTAACTTTTGTGATGGCTGCTATCCACATAGTGTTTGGGAATGGGCTGCAAGTACATGGAATGTCAGCCATGTCTCCTCAGAAGTAAGTCATTACTCCCAGGTAATTATCACAGCCTTAGTGTTCTTTTGCATGCTGCCCTGAATCTTTGCTCCAATCTGCTTCTTGTATTGGTATATTAGATTAGAGCTCATGACAAATCAATAAGATTGAAACCAATTCACAAATATCTCTTGGATAACTATATGTGCCTGTTCTGTTTGGAGCAATAGCTCAAGTTCTGTGTTACAAGGAAGCAGTAAGGTTATTGAGCAGGGGTCAGCAAGGTTTATCTTGCCTGGGCCGGATCGGTCCTTTGGAGATCCCTCTGTGGGCTGGATCACACGTGCACGTGATTGTCTGCACAGATGAGATTGTTGGTGTCTGCGCAGACACGATTTCTGATGGTGCGGAAGTGAGTCCCTGTGCTGCGCTGGTTTAGTGCAGTGCGCGAGTGGGCAACTCAGTTCAGGGGCGGCTCATGGGCCAGTCAGACAACCCTCTGCGGGCTGCTTCTGGCCCATGGGCCTTAGGTTGCTGACCCCTGTTATTGAAGGTAGAAGTAGGTGGTCGACGTGGTACTTGTTTGCCCTGATGAGGCAGTTCAGTGATTGAGTGAATTTCTCCATCACTCCAGTGGGTAGCCAATATATTCATAATATCAATATTTCTTGTTGTCACAGTAGGGTTTGCCTGTGATGTGGCTTTCCTGGTTTCCATTTACTTTGGGCCTTTGAATCCCTAGACTTCATGTCACACTGATGGTATCTTCTAATTTTTGCAACCACTGTCAGAGCACGTGTTGCCACGTACTTAAGCATAGTGGTGTGGTTAACTCCGTCAGTAATTTCTCACATGACTGTACTGCTGCTGGATACTTTGTGAATAATGGGTTCCTCTCTGCAGGGTGGTGGTTGATCTGGTGATACGATGCCATGGGCTTATAAAGTCCCTTCTGTCCTTGTCTGCTGGTTGCGTTTCCCTAGTATTTTCTGAGCTGCGTATTAGGGACTCTGTTTCTTTTCCTAACTTTGTGTGGAATATGTTGACTGTTGGTTGGCTTCATTTATTTTTTGAGTTTGGGCTATTTTTTCTGTAAGTTTTGTACTGGGTAGTGAACACTTGTGTATTTCCACTGACACAAGGGCCAATGATCTGTTTTCTGATGGTGGTATTTTCTTTGTCGAAAGAGGGAAAATTTTAATATATTGTTCAAAGTGATTATTTTCAGTAATCCTTACTTGCTTATTGTAAGGTGGACCAGTGTTGTATAAAAGAGGTAAGGCTGCTGAACCTGAGAGTAGTTTTGCTAATACTTCAGAGTGAGCCCATGGTTAAAGTGAGATATCAGACTAAGAAACTGGTGGCTCACAGTTGATACTCCTAGCTGCCATGTTAAATAACTCTGTACCCTCTGTACCCAGGATAGGATGTGACTAACATTTCCATTTCTTTGTTGTTATTGTGCTACATCCTTCTCTGGCCCCTTGAGAGATGCAGAGTCTGTGCAGCGTACTCAGTTTTCTTTTGTTGGGCCAGCTATCTGTAGGAGGGAGAGATTTGTCCTAACTAGTATCCAATTTGCGTATTTTCTCTGTGGGTCCTTGAGTTGTTTCCTGCTATGTGATGTGCTCACTACTGAAGCTCAGACTAAATGAAGGATTTTGCAATACTTACTTAATAGCCTTGTTCAGCTTAAGTGAAAAAGCCTTGGGCTCGTTGTCCCCCCCACCCCCCTGCTTCCAGTGTGGCTGTAAGGCGGTGTTTAAAATAATTCACTGCCATTTTAAAATAACTGCTGTTTGGCCAGACTTTCAAATCCAGACAAACTGGTTAGTCTTACCTTTGGTTTAGGGAAACAAGCCAGTTTGAAATCATGATTAAAATTAATCAATTTTAGATTCAGGCATAATGATAAACTGAAGTTAATTGAAAACAGAATCAGATCTTAAAATCCCCTCACTGCTATGTCAGGGAAGGAAGATGTACATAGGCTAAAGTTCAATGATATAATGTTAAACCATAGTTTGCCATTATATCTGAACTAGGTCAGTGACTAGGACATTGGTGGTCAACCTGTGGTCCTGTAGATGTTGCTGGACTCCAACCTGCATCAGCCCCATCCAACATGGCTAATAGTCTGGAATAATGGGAGTTGTAGTCCAACAACATCTAGAGGGCCCCAGGTTCCACCCCCTGCACTGATTGATAGAAACTGAGTTTTCAGTAAGCTCTATATCCCAGTAGTGGTACATAATACCACCCTGGTGGATTTCTGTTTTATTTTATTTTGCTTCAGATGCAAGTTTAAGCTTATGCTAAGTCCACAAGGAATGTTGCAAAAATGACTTTAAAAATAAATTAAAATATATCTTAACATTTGCCTCATAAGCACAATAATGGGGCTGTCATACTGGATGTAGTAGAGCACTTGGCCATGAAGTTCTTTCTCCAAATCTTACTATCAAGCTGTACCAACTAAGTTACTTTTAAACTCCTTAAAGTATCAGGATACAAATTGTTCCCAACAGAAGTTACATAAATGGAAATTTTGAAAGCATGTTGGCATTCTAGAACCTCAGTCCTGAACATTTTGTTACACAAATAAATACATGCTTTCACTATAATGCAATTAGTGCCATGTGTGTATTAATATATATATTCCATTTTTAAAAACCCCATTAGGGTCTTGAAGCAGTGGAGCAATTGTGGTGTGGAGTGGTGATGGAACTAGTTTATTTGGTATTAACAGCCAGTTCAGACACCCCCAGTGTGCATCTGCCATTCTGTTAGCTAGTTTACAGTTTGTAGTAAGAGGTTCTCTCAATATCTGATCACTGACTTGGATTAACACCATTGCCCAAACTTGTTACTGCATATCCAGGTTGGTTCTCTTCAGAACTTCCTTTCAGTTAATAGATAGACCAAGTCTATCTCTATTTTACAGCTGTTAAATTTGACAGAAGTTTGCGACATGAATGCACTCTACTAATTTAGAAACTTGGGTTGTAATAATTTTAATCACTGCATAAAATACTGTCCTTGTTGAATTGTGATCACAGTAGTCATTGAATTTTCAGTTGACAAAGAAATAAGGATTACATCAAATTGAGTAAGATAAATTTCTACTGTGCCTTTAAATATAATATTTGTTTTTATTTCTTCAGTATCTTTTGTTTGTACTGCCAGGAAGTAATCATAACATAATCAACTATCTTTGTTTCTTCCAGGATATTCGGCACCAGTCCAGTGATTATTCACATAGAGTTGCAAAATATGCAGAAAATCGAAATCGTAATAGGTACAGAGATGTTAGCCCATGTAAGTAAACTTTTTTTTTTTTTTTTGTAATCTAGTGCATGACAAAGTAGGTTTGACATTACCAATGCTAATACTTTAAATAGTTTTGGGCTAGTGTTGTAGAGTTTGATATGTGAAGCTCCACTGCAGTCATTGAGATGAAAGTGCATACAATTAATGAAGTCATGTAGAAATTATTGTACTTTATATAGAGAGACTTCTATAGAAGCCTTCTATTCATGCAGTATTATATTTATATCTCACTTTTCTTCTGTGGAACTCAAAAGTAGTGTATAGAGGCCTCCCAGGCAGTCCTCTAGTCAGGTGCCAGAACTGGCTACCCAGAACTACACATGCACAACTTCTGCAAGGTTGCTGTGCCTTCAGGAACCTTGGATAATCATTATTATCCAGACTTCTAAAAAATTGTTAAGACTGATGTTGCAGTAAGTATGTGTCACTTAAGAAGCTCCTTCATTTTTCTCTTATGCGGTTTCAGATAAAGATAGGTCATCTGAACTCAACTTTGTTATGCTGTTGAAATAAAAGATGTGACAGTTCTGGTATCTTTCAGAAGGAATACTACTTATGGTAAATATGTACCAGACATGGTTTGGGACAATTCCATGTCACTCAGTTAACCATCAGGCTGTAGACAGTACCGTATTTGGAAGAGAAAAGCTGAGCAACTGCAAATTTATTGTGATAAGCATATTCAGACAGTCAGAATGGGAACATTGTTTCAAGATTCTACTCCCATATACTAGCAAATTTTGTCAAATTAAATATATTTAATGTAGATTCTTTTTAAACGTTGGTTTTGCCGAAGTGGTAATTTGTATGAATTCCATACAGTCTGTTTTGTTTTGATTGTTATTCAGTTCCATGGCAATTGTCAATTTAAAAGATTAAATGAGTGCTTTATAAGAAGCAAGGTAGAATTATTCTCAACTTTTGCTGGATTACTGAACTGCTATGGAAAAGTGAAGATTCCAGGTCACAGTGACCTCCAGGAATTACTTTGCTGGCAGTAGAGTAATTTCTGTCTTGAGCATTTCCAGCAAACTAGGCTTATATAAACATGCCTGAAAAGTCTTTTAAAAATCCTATTGATGTCTGTGGGACTCTTCCAAGATAAATGGCTTATTGACTGGAGTTCTTGTCTGCCAGATTATGAGATAGTATATTCAGTACTGTACTTTATTTCAATCTCATTTAGAAGGGCATGTTGAACATTTGAATAAGTCTTAATTTTCCATACTTGTCACCACCAGTGAGTGGTCCAGAATACTGGGATACTCTCTACTCTATCCACTAAGAGGCAGACTTTTAAAAAGCCCTCTACTGTTGTCTTAAGGCAGGGGTGGGTAACAGTTAAAAGTGGGCTGGATCCAGCCTGCAGAATCTTTTTATCTGGCCTGTGGCCTCTCCTCAGACCTACCTTGTCCTTCAGTTGGGTGACACTGAACAGAGGCACCTCTGACCAGAGTCATACAACACCCCCTCCTTGCTAGCATTTCCCAGAAATGTAGCAGTGTCTTATTATTCAGTGGTATACTTAAAATAAGTAAATCTGCAGTCTCTACAAGTAAACACTGCAGAGATGTGGGTTGTTCAACAAGCTCAGAGTCCATTTATCCCTTCATAATCTGCATAGAGCCATTTTGCTCTTTTTGATGAAATTAGAGCTGAATAATAATTAGAAAAACTAGACCAAATGCTTGCTTTTTGTCATTGATGGACTGAAGCACAGAAGTGGGGTAAGACTGTTGTCCTCTGTTTGAAATTCAGCAGCACAGCTTGGTGATTCAGTGGTTAAAATAGTACTTGCTGACATCATCTTTCCGAGAACACTAGCACCAGTATGTGTGATTTACTATAACAAGATCTTAAGTTTTTCCTGTTGGCAAATGGTATGTAGTATTTACAAAGGTTTTGGTTTCTGTCCAGCAGAAACATTTGAGTTCCAATAAATTGATAATGAAAAAAGAAACTTAACGCTTTCATTTCCAAGCAAGGTAAACAGTTCCCCTTCAAGGAAACAATATTTGAAGCATTTGTATAGTATAGATAGATAGATTGGTTCAGACTCTGTAGATTTTAAATCCTCTCTGGAAAATACGTGAACCAAAAGTGATTGTGCTTGGTATCATATTTTCTGGAAAACAGCATCTATCTCTGAGTCCAAGTTTTCGTTGACTTTTTAAGGCTTGGAAAAACATGCTTGTTTCATTCATTTTGAACAGTCATATATTGTAAAAACTTTTGTACACTTGAAGTAAATTTTCCTCTACAGTCTTCTTGCATGGTGTTGGTTTGTGCTTGCTTCTTTATTGTGCAATTAGATTTACTTTCAGTCTGACAGGGACTCAAGGTTGTAGGTCTTCATTCTTAATTTCCAGTCACACATATTTTGGTTGTGTCTCTAGATGGTGTCAGAGATCCCTCCCCAACCCCTATACTTTCAGTATCGATCATATATCTCTAGGTGCTCCATGAGTGTACAAACCCTGGCTGTAATTTAAATTAGATGTCTACACACATAAAGGTGTGCACAGCCAGGACACTATCTGCATATTTGCTTCTTCATCTCCAACATGCAGCAAGGCAAGCCATTGTGCAGATTGAAAAGTGGGTTGCATCTGTTATTCAGCTACTGATCACAAAACAGTAAGTTGCGCCATACACAGTTTATTGGCTTGTAGCCCCAGATCTTCATCAAGCATAATAGAATATTTGTGTTCACTTTCCATCTCAGTGTAACACCGTGTATGCAGTTTGCAAACCCTAGCCTTTCACCTAGAAATGATGAAGAAACATTATTACAGATGATTGCCATGGGCAAGATATGTGTTGGTGGGAGTTGTGAGAAGCCCAGTCTTGAGGGAAATTCTAATTACAAACATTTAAGAGGAGAGCTGGTGCAGTGACATGGCTTCAGGCATATGTTGGGAAGTCTGGTTAGAATTGGAGGCCTTAAATAGGCCAATGCTATATCCTCCTTACCTCCAATCTGTGATTTAAAGATTATAATGCTGGTCCATATTATATAAATTACTGAGATATTGAGTGAAATACTTATTCAAGTACAGCTGTATTAATATTACAACTAAAGGTTTAAATGCTACCCATAGAGAATGCCAGGAGTCTTCACCCCTGAAGAATCTGACACCTATTGTATATGCCAAATGGGTGCAGGTGTAGGTGTAAAAATATCTAAACTACATATGATAGGTAATCTGGTAATGGAATTGTTTCCTGAAGGGGTGATGTCCTGAAGCAATCCGGCAGTAACTTCAGTAGTATACTTACTAGTCAGAGTTTTTATGGCCAGGTGGATGCAAGGTGTCCTACCCATGTTTAGAGTGCTTCATGGTCTAGAGAGCAAGACTGGAAACCTCTGGCTGCCACGCCACTCTTGGCCTCCAGAGTGTCTAATTTGGCCTCTGAGGGCACCTTTCTCAAACCTAGGGTTGTCATATTTTGAAGAGCAAAAAAGAGGACACCTATTTTCCAACTTCTACATTTAACTATGGATTGGACTTTTAACCCCACAGGGCAACCCTAGTATGTGTCTGTATTTGTATTTGTGCATGTATATGCACTCATATATGGGGGGCGGGTGCATGGATGTGGGTGTAGAAGAAATAATAGAATGAAAGGGAAGATTAAAAGAAAAGGAAGGGGAGGATTAAATGATTGAATGAGGGTAAAGAGTAGGAGTAGGGGTTTGGGGGATAAAAGTCAGCTTTCAAGACAAGGAATCAAGTTTAAAATGGGAGGTGAAGTTTAAAAATCAAAATGTAAAGATTTCCCCCTGTCTTTCTTTGGGTTAAAAATGCAAAATCAAAATGGAGGTGTAAATTAAGATTTGAAGGAATAAACCAAAAATTGACAGTTTTAAAAGGTTCACATTTTTGGAGGTAGAATTTAACCAGCTGGTGTGAGGTTCTCACTAGCTCTTGAGTCCTGGTATACTCAGCTGAGAGTTAATGCATCTTTCTCCTACCTCCTCAAATTGACTGGGAGGGAGAGAGGGACCAGAATTTAGATAAAATAAAATGATAACAAAGCAAAAATAAAAGAGAGGTAGTAAAAAAAAAAAAAAATGAAATGTGTGTGAGAGAGGGGGGGAAATTCCCTTTAAAAAAGCGAAAGAAAGAGGAAGGAGGAGAGAAAAAAATATATAATGGGGGAGAACAAAAATTTTAAGTCTTTCTCTTAACATGGAGCACACTAAACTGGAGGTGGCCTGGTAGCACATGGGGCTGCAGAGTCAGGGTGGGCAGGTGTCCTCAGGAGGAAGTTGCTATCATTTTGGGTTTCCTGATTGGTCGCTGCTGTTTTCCGCCCTCCTCTGCTTATCCCTTGTCAAGCCCACACCCGCCACCAGCACCCCTCTGCTGGCAGGAGAAGGGCCCCCACAGCGTCTGCCTCACCACCAAGTGCGCCTTGCCACACAGTCCCCCAGGGGCTCACGCATTCCTCCTCAGCCAGTTGGTCCCAGGCTTGAGCCTATTCCTGGTAGCACGCCTCCCTGTGGCTTCCTCTGCCCTTCTGATTCCTCTCGACCTCTCTTTTGCAGAGGTGGCAGTAGCGGCAGCTCGGGCCACTCAGCACAAGGGAGAGGCTCCCACGGTGCCTGTCCTGCCACATGGTTCCTCTGGGCCATTGGGCAGGTTGGTCTCCATCCCGGGGCAAGAGGCCTTTCTCCGTGACCTCTCCTATTCTCCTGCCCATTGGGAGTAGGAGAGGGGAAATCAGGAGTCCAGTCCAGAGGGAGCCACTGCCTCAGTCCTGGGCCTTGCCTTGCTTCACTCCCCTTCGCTGAGTCTGTACCCTGCCCAGCCCAGCCACAGCTGCCCAGCAAGCGGCTCCAGCAGAGGAGACAGGGTGGAGGAAAGTGCTGGGAAGCAGGAGATGTGGAGTCAGAGAGAGACGCAAGGCAGGCAGGCCAGACAAAGTGGGAGCTTCACCGCCTCACATTGCATGGAGGCAGGATGGAGGGGGAGCAGACCGAACAAAAAACCCCAGACATTTTGGCGAATTGGACAAATCCACCCAGACAGAATTTTTAAGTCTGAAAAAGAAGATGTCTCTGGGAAAATCTGGATGTATGGCAACCCTTCCACAGTCACCCACCCACCAGCTGATGTCACTGGGAATGTCAGCTGATGTGCAGGAGGACAGCATTTAATCTTGCATTGGCTGTGTGCCCTCTTTACAGCAGGGAACAGGATTGCTCAACAATGGCAGCAGGATGTGAAGCCTTCTCAAAAGTTCTCCTGTGCATCTGCAAGTGAGCAACAGCAGGAAAACACTTCTTCCCCACCAGACTTCTGCTGCTACCGCCACTTGCACAAAAAGTGCACAAGTTTTGCTCTTAAAGGGGAGGGTGCTTACAAATGCCTTTGCGAGCCTCCCTCCTTAACATCAGCACCTGTCAGATTTGGCCTGTGAGGCAGATCCTGATATGGATCCTGTTAAGGATCTGGCCCTTGGAGCCAAGAAGGTTACACACCCCTGGTATAGAGAATGGCCAGCAAGAAGATTTAAAAAGATCCAACTCCAATAAATCTTTTCTGGCTAAAGGCAGTTTAGCTAGAACATTAAATAATTGATGTTTTGAAAATGCTTAGTATGAGGATTGAAAATCTATTGCTCTTCAGCTGATGCTTGTCTTATAAGACTTCTTCAATTGAAGTTTCTGCTTCCTAGTATTTCTTCCCCACCTCAAATGTATATCCTTAATTTGTTTCCAATTTGCTTTGGGAAGTGGGGTGTGAAAAAGTGTATGATTGTGTATTAGACTATTTAGTCATAATATATGTAGAGAGAGCTATATACAAAATGTTTAAGAGTAGATCATAAATAGTTTAAATAACATAGTTTGTACCACAATATCTTGGCTTTAAGTTTAGTGCATTGAGCAAAGTTATCCATAAAAATCTTAATACTTGATACTTAATACTCTACTAATTATATTTATTTCAAGATGATCACAGTCGTGTAATACTCCAGAATACGGACAATGATTACATCAATGCAAGCTTGGTGGTTAATGAAGAAGCTCAGAGAAATTATATATTAACGCAGGTGAGTAGTATTCAACTTTTAGGTGTTATATGCTTAGTGACTTAATTCTAATTAGGGGCTGGCTCTTCAGATGATTATTCCAGGTTTAAGTGCTTCTCCTTTGCTCCATCCCCCCCTTCTTCCTGCCACACACTGGCTTGTTCTCTTGGTTTGTTAACAAACGTTAAGTCAGAGTTCCCCCAGTTTGGATATAACAAGAAACTCTGGCTTAATGCATGTTAGGGTATTTGTGCTCAAGCCAGCATGCAATAGGAAAGGAGAGTGCTCATATCTAATGTTCAGTCCTGATTTGGTAAACCAGGCCACAATCACAGTTGCATCCATGTCACAGTAAAATGCTGTAGGGCAGGTTTTCAACCTTTTTGAGTCCACAGCTCCCTTGACCAGCTACATTCTTTCTGTGGCATCCCTGTGGAACTCAGGAGCCCAGCTATGTCACCCCTTCCCTGCAGAGCTGGCAACCTCTCACACTTTGTCAGTACACCTTTCCTTGTGGAGTGTTCCCTCAGCCTCATCTTCTCTCCGCTCTCCTTGGGAGTCCTCCGGGCAGCCACAGCTGCCGCCCCTGGTCTCTGAGCTGCCACCCCTGCCCCAAAGAGAGGTGCCTCCTCACACTGCCCCACAGGGGCCTGGGAAGCACATCCTGGCCAACCCCAGAGGCACTGTTCACTTGAGGTGCTTGTGGCCAGGGCTGCTGCAACAAACAGCTGTGCAAGCCTTTGGGAGGCAGAGACACAAGAGGCCAGTGTTGCCCGCAGCACCCCTGACCACCATTCAAGGCCCCCCAGGTTGCCATGGCACACTGTTTGAAAACCACTGGTGTAGAGAGATTGTGCTTTCCTTGGATGTCTAACCTCATGGTGAACTTGGTAAAGTAAAGCTGTTCTTCTGCAGCAAAGGCAAGGCAATGCACTTAGCTTTTGCTGATAGCTGTATAGTGGGGACAGGTACTCACAGTCCAACCTCTGTGTGGGAATCCAAATGGGATTACTGCTATCATCGTAAAGCTTAGAACAAGATAGGTGATGTGGAAATAACCTTGCCTGAGGCAAATACTGCTCCATGCCTGAGGCAAATAAAAAAAAATCTTATGAAAGGAAACTCCAACCTGGAACTTCAGATTTGGAGCAAGTTTTCAACTCAAATCCCTGCTTGGAACATTGGCCCTGCAGTGTTTATGTGGGAATAAAGTGTCACAGTAGCTTTTTTATTTCATGAACGACCTTTGTTCTGTCTTACCCACCTAATGGAGATCCAGTTAAGTACAACAACTCAGTAGATAGTTTCTTTTGTTATCTTATATGTTCTGTGACTGAGGCATGTCGGAGAGAACAGACTTTGCTGGAAGAACACTAGTAAGCCATTATGGGCAAAGTGCTGCTGTTAACAGTTAAATAGACCTCAATTTAGGCTTTTTGGAAAATGTGTCTGGCCAAATTGAACATGAAAACTGTTACTGAAACAAGCCAGCTGCTTTCCGGTGTGTTATTTACCCTAAAGATGTCAGTTGTTTCCTCTTTTTGGCGGAGGAGAGAGGTCATGATTGCCTTTTTGAAAAATGCCACACAAGCATAACCAAAGCAGCTGTTTATTTTTTGTTTTAAGCAACTGAGATCTGAATATCTACTTGGATTTTGAAAAGTATTTTAAAATCCACATAGATATGGACAGATTGACTAATAAGAAGAATCTGCTGGATCAGGCCAGCTTGTCATCTAGTCCAGCATCCTGTTCTCACTGTGGCCAAATAGATGTCTGTAGGAAACCTGCAAGCAGGACCTGAGCACAAGAGCACTTGTCCATTCCTGTGGTTTCCAGCAGCTGGAATTCAGAAGAATACTGCCTTTGACAGTGGACATAGAACATAAGAACATAGCCACAAGGTTTAGTAGGCTTGTGGGCCAGCGATTCTTACAACATCCTTTGAAAGACTGGGCTAGACCTATTTATATTTCCAAAAATGAGGTGCACGTCTGACCACTAAACCATGTTAATGGAAGGGACTGTCGTTGAGTAGTAGAACACCTACAGAAGATTATAGGTTCAAGCCCCAGGATCTTTTGGTAAATCTGGGAATGACCCTTATAGGAACCCCTTGCTGCTAGTCAATGTAGACAATGTGGACTAGTGGTCTGGCTTACTATAAGGCAGCTTCCTGTGTTTTTAATTTACAACTAGATTATTGGGTGATAGTCAACTTTGCTTCCAAGATTTAGGTTCTGAGTTATGTTAGACAGCTGACTGAATGCCTCCTTTCCCTTACTTTTACAGGGTCCACTTCCTAATACATGTTGCCATTTCTGGCTAATGGTATGGCAACAAAAGACCAAAGCTGTTGTCATGCTAAACAGAATTGTTGAGAAAGATTCGGTGAGTTGCCATAACTGCATTAAAATTGGTTTTATTGAGATGAACATGCAATTAGTGAAGTGTTATATGGTTTATTTTCTACTTGCGCTCTATTATGTGGATTTTTTAAATCTTATAACTTAGGTGAAATGTGCACAGTACTGGCCAACAAGAGAGGAGGAACAAATGATGTTTGAAGAAACAGGATTTTGTGTCAGGTTAAAATCTGAAGATGTCAAATCCTACTATACAGTACGCCAACTTCAACTAGAAAACCTCGATGTAAGTTTTCATCAAAACCTGTCTCCAAAACCCTTGTGAAAAGTATATGTCATTGTTGCCATGGGATATTTCATGTGACAAGTTATCTGCAGGTGCAGGAGCATGTTTGTCCTTTGGTGCACAGAGAACTGCTGATTATAACAGTTAGCAGCTAGGCACAGACTTAAGCCCTGTTCACACTTAACTGCCATTTGCTACTCAATATACTTGACTTCAGCAGCCTTGGCGCCTTCAGGGTTGGGGAAGAGTTCATTTTGAGAGCGAGACATTATATGAATTTCAGAATGAGTGTATATCTTAAGTGTACACAGAAAATAAATAAATAAATAAATGTTTGCCTTTTAATGAAACATGATATTCAAACAACAGCTGATAGAGAGCAAACTTTTGCATTGAACAGGAACCATTCTCTTTGTTGTGCCAATACATATACACACACACACACACACACACACACACACACACACTTCCAGGAAGCTTTTTTAGGTGAGGACCATTCAAACTTACAACCAAGGGATTCAGTTTGGAATTATTTTCATAATTATGAATTGTTACATTTGGATCAGCCATCTTACTGCATGCTGTTTTGCCTGGATGCAAAACAAATTTATTTCAATAAGTTGCTCTTAAACCCATTTCTTTTTATTAGACTCATGAGACCAGGATGATATTCCATTTTCATTATACTACATGGCCAGACTTTGGAGTTCCTGAATCCCCGGCTTCATTCCTCAACTTCTTGTTTAAAGTCAGAGAGTCTGGATCCCTGAGTCCTGAACATGGGCCAGCAGTCATTCACTGTAGTGCTGGAATTGGGCGCTCTGGTACATTTTCATTGGTAGACACATGCCTTATCTTGGTAAGTTTGTCTTAAATGTTCCTCTAAGAACTGCTGCTCAGTTTCTTTGTGGTGGTATGGAAAAAATCCTAATTTACAATGCCTGAATAACAATTGAAAAACTGAATTCTGCCATTAAATGAAAAATAGTGTTTGCTCTGACAATTTAGACCAGGGGTAGTCAACCTTTTGATACCCACCACCCACTAATGCATCTTTCTTGATGGTAAAATTTCCTTACCGCCCACCCGTGCTCGATGGAAGGAGGATTCAGCTTGTGCCGTAGAACCCCCTACCCACTAGTGGGCATTTCAGGATTCTAGGTGGGTGGTAAGGGGTTCTACGGCACAAGCTGAATCCTCCTTCCATCGAGCACGGGTGGGTGGTAAGGAAATTTTGCCATCAAGAAAGATGCATTAGTGGGCATCTACCGCCCACCTAGAATCCTGAAATGCCCACTAGTGGGCGGTAGGGACCAGGTTGACAACCCCTGATTTAGACCAAACATCTTGAACGAGCAAAATAAATACATCTGGTTTGTTAAATTACTTTCTTGTGATGTATGAACTGAGTGGTCTTGTGGTTGGTAGTCCTGGTTTGAGCAGTCTTTAGAAAGCAGGACTGAAAACTAATTTGAATGTGATTTGCAGAGATCACTCAAACTCTGATTTCCCAGTTAAGACATTAAAGAAGCTGGTTTAACAAATGAAGCTGGATGCACAAGGAGAGTGGAAGTTATTTGCTTGTTCTCATTCCAGCAAGCCATGGTTTAGACAGAATGTAATGTCTTAAACAGGTTTAAGTCTTCCTCCGATTTCCTTGACAGAAAGTAAGAAGAACTGTGGTCAGGGATGCAGTTGAGGTGGGAGCAAGACCTACAATATGCATTACAGTGGTACCTCGGGTTATATACGCTTCAGGTTACATATGCTTCAGGTTACAGACTCTGCTAACCCAGAAATAGTACCTCGGGTTAAGAACTTTGTTTCAGGATGAGAACAGAAATCGCGCTGCAGCAGCGGGAGGCCCCATTAGCTAAAGTGGTGCTTCAGGTTAAGAACAGACCTCCAGAACGAATTAAGTACGTAACCAGGGCACCACTGTACTGCAATTTTTATATACCCTTGTGCCTAGCCTCTTGACAAATGTAGGCATGTTAAGACAGTAAGGGCAGAACTCACATGTTCAATATTTTCTCTTTCTGCACAGGCTACTGTTGTCAAGCAAACAACGTGTTACATTTCAAGGGGGTGGGGAGAGAGATATCAAACTTTTTTCAAATTGTTGCATCAGGAGCTGTTTGAATACAGTGGTACCTCGGGTTAAAAACTTAATTCATTCTGGAGGTCTGTTCTTAACCTGAAACTGTTCTTAACCTGAAGCACCACTAATGGGGCCTCCTCCTGCTGCTGCGCCGCCGGAGCACGATTTCTATTCTCATCCTGAAGCAAAATTCTTAACCCGAGGTAATATTTCTGGGTTAGTGGAGTCTGTAACCTGAAGCGTATGTAACCCGAGGCACCACTGTATATGTATCATATACTAAACTTCAGCTTTCTGTTTCCTTTGGTAATACTTCTGTTTTTTATCTTCAAATGAAAAGGCAAGTCAGTGAGTGAGCTGAAGTGTCTTATAAAATATCAGCATTCTGATAACATATGCACTCTCTTTGGGTGATAATTTTTATGCCTTGGAAATCTGGTGTGGAGGCTTTAGGGGCCCTCTGGTGCAATTTAGGGGTCTGCAGGGGATAGGAGAGGAAAGCTATGTGCTTTAGTATCTGCTGGTGCAAAGTTGGAGCGCTCCCCTTCTCTCTCTTGTTGCAGAGAGCAGTAATACTTGCATGAAAATCATTTTATTTTAAAACAGCTTTCCCCTGTTCCTGAACTGCCATAGTGCCACTAAAACGAGTTGTTATTTTTTCTTACACAGATGGAAAAAAGAGAAGACCCACTTTCTGTAGACATAAAGCAAGTTTTATTGAATATGAGAAAATATCGAATGGGACTTATTCAGACTCCAGATCAGCTAAGATTTTCATACATGGCTGTAATAGAAGGAGCAAAATACATAATGGGTGATTCTACTATACAGGTAAACGTTTAGCATAAATTGACTGCTTTTTAAATCATTTGCTCAAGAGTTTGTAATGAAATTATTAATAATGCCAGATCCAGCTGTTCAGGGTTTATGTCACTTGTGGGCAACTTCCTTCCTGAGGTCTAGTTTTGGCCCATGAGACCATTTCCCCCAGACCTGTCAGGTGCAGTCGCAAGCTATATCGACTGATGGATGCCTGTTGCTGGCAGGAAGCAAGGGTGATTGACCAAATCAGCAGGATTAATCATGTGCTCATTACATTGATTCCCCTGCTAAAATGAATGGGGAAACCTTAGTTTTTGTAGCGTCATGCACCTGATGTCATTGTGGTATTGGTCAAATTTAGCCCATAAGCCTGATCCTGATAAGGATCTGGCCTGTAGATCAAAAAAAGGTTCTGAGTAAAATTTATATACTGTTTTGATGAATATAGCAATTTTGTAAAACAGCCTTATGTGCTAAAGTTTACTTATTTTGTGATTTACTTTATTTTATTTATAAATATACAGTTGTTTATAGCAATATAAAACCATAAAAACCATGCTGTAAAATCATAAAAAGTTAAAAGCAAGTTAAAACCAAAGGAATTAAAAGCAGACATCAGTAGACAATTGTTGGGGTGTACTTTTAATTGCCTGCACAGGCCTGGTGAAATAGAAAAGTTTTCAAGTGTTTAAAAGTTAGATCCAAAGAACAAGAAACAGACAGCCACTAGCAGTGGGGGGTTTTCAGCCAGAACTCACCAGAGCTCAGTTTTGGCACCTCTTAGGTGGGCGCAACTGCCATTATAAGAGAACAAGGGAGGAGTTCATGGTGAATTCAGGCACCTCTTTTTCTAGAAAAATAGCACTGGCCACTAGTACTATCCCACAAACACTAGAGGAAAAATTTTTATAGTGGTATATAACATATCTTTCCATGTATAAGACTAGGTTTTTCGCTTTAAAATAATGTCAAAAATTAGGAGGCTTCTTATACACAGATACATTTTCCCCAATTTTCTTAAATCTGAGTCCCCCAAAATGGGGACATCTTATAGACGGAAAAATACGGTAAGTATGTTTCATAGCAGTTTTCGTGTTTCTTCAAGCACAGTGTCTTTGGATTTGGATTTCTTTTTGTTGTGGAGTGTTATAGTGCAAGCTTTAAAACAGTCCTGTAAATGTATGTATGACATAGTATTTCACATATGGAAAGGAACCATTGAACCCAACTTGCCGTTCTTATCCAAGGATGTTGTAGCTCCCCTTTGAAAATAACTGTACCTGTGACTTTTCAGGTAGTTAAAAAAAAAACTTCAAAACTCTAACAAGCTGTCCTCCATTCAGAATCGGTGGAAGGAACTCTCAAAAGAGGACCAGGCACCAAGTTCTGAACGCTCCCCTCCACACCCAACCAGACTAACCACAGGGAGGCACAATGGGAACAGAGTGGGATTAGAAAACCAGGAGCAAAGTGATAACATTATAAATACTGACATGTCTTCTTCAATACCAAATACTGCAGATCCTAGTGCTGACACGTGAGTATCATTTTTATATAATAGCTTGAAAAGAGGCCACTAGCCAAGGCCATATTTAAAAACCAATGCCATAGGATTTGAAGAAAGTACCCCTTGTTACAAAATCCATACTATTGATTGTAATTCATATCACTTAATCTTGATGTTACATTCTTGTACTGAACTCTGGAAAGTGTTTGAAAGCTGAATGTGGTGGTATGTATATGGACCGAGACCACAATGGAGCTAGTAGAACTTTGTTATATAAACCCAACAGTTGTTTCAGGATCTGCAACATGTTCTGTTCTGTTTGTGCACCCATTGGAATATCATTGAAGGGCTCTATAAACGTAGGCATAATAAAGAATTTGAACTACTATTTAAAAAGGAAGCTTATAACCCTTAAAGCTCCAGTGTTTTGAAAATATTCAGGAAGTGTTAAAACACTTGCTGTGTTGTATGCTGATGCAAACATGCTCAGTAGTAATTGCAATGAATTGGGTCCAAACTTCACCTAACAGAAGTCAACTCTGGATTCAATACAGTAACTTCTAGGTCTTAATCATGATCTGATGTGTGTAGTAGTGTAATCTGAAACCATGACAGTGTTTGCCCTTGCTCCAGATCGCGTGTACAGAAGAAGCAAGGAAAGAAGTGAGAAGGGTACCTTGACCGTGTTCTGCTTGGTGCAGATGGAACACTAAGCGATGGAGTATATGCATATATTCATCACATTCCTTCCTCCTCAAGGAGTGTAGAAAGTGGGCATATATATATATATATATATATATATATATATATATATATATATATATATATATATATTTGCTTTCGTAGATTTTCACGGGTACAGGAATGCAGGTTTTGGTGTCCTCGGGTGTCTTCCCGTGTAAAAGTTGGGGTGTCTAGGCGACGTTTCGACGAGGTCTCACTCGTCATCTTCAGGCTGGTGCTTTCGGCTTCTTGTTACTGGAACAGAGCAGGATCTCAGTGTTTGAGTTCCTATAAATACTGTAGAGGGGGTGTGGTGTATAGCCTCCAATGTTCTGGGCAGAGAGGAAGTTCCCAGGCTAGTGTGCCTTTTCTTCTTTTGTTCCTTAATTACTTGAGAGATATCTTGAGTGATTTCTTGAGTGATATCCTGAGTACCACTTAGGTGGGTCATTAGGTGTGGATTAGTTGTTAAAGTCTTTGTGTCTTGACCTCTTGAACTTTGTGAAGAGTTTTCCTGAGAAGATGGCTGTACTGTACTTAGTTGTGCTCTGGCTTGGCTTCGTGTATAGGGGCGAGCTGTGGTTTTGTGGCTTGTGTCAGCCAGATCTGTGTAGGGATTGCAGGGGGGTGCAGCATCCGGAGGTGCCACCATGGATTGGCTACTGGATGGTGTCTGTAATTCATCTGTGGAGAGGGTCTGGGTTTGGGTCTGGTGTGGTTGATTGGTGTTGGCGTTCTGTGTGCCTCTGGATCTGGTGTCAGTTTTTGTGGGGAGGGCTAATTTCCAGATGTCTGGCAAGCGGGATGTGTCGTCACGCTTGTTCATGTTGTGAGGGTGTTTCTCTATCTCGATGGCTTCCATGATTATTCTCTTGTGGTGATGTTCCGTGTTAAAGAGCAATTTGGAATCTGCAAAATTAATTTCGTGTCCTGTTTCTTTCATGTGTTGGAAAAGAGAGGAAGTTTTTTCTTCTTTTTTGACGGCATTCTTGTGTTCTGCGATACGTGCATTTATTCGTCTGTTTGTTTGTCCAATGTACGTGGCTGGGCAGACTTTGCAGGGTATTTCATAGATCTGCCCAGAACATTGGAGGCTATACACCACAGAACATTGGAGGCTATACACCACACCCCCTCTCTGCCCAGAACATTGGAGGCTATACACCACACCCCCTCTACAGTATTTATAGGAACTCAAACACTGAGATCCTGCTCTGTTCCAGTAACAAGAAGCCGAAAGCACCAGCCTGAAGATGACGAGTGAGACCTCGTCGAAACGTCGCCTAGACACCCCAACTTTTACACGGGAAGACACCCGAGGACACCAAAACCTGCATATATATATATATATATATATATGACATCACCTGTTTCATGGTGTTAGTGATGTACATGTCCCAATGCATCTATTCGCCAGCTATGTGAATTAGTATGAAAGCATAAAGGCTTGCATCCTTAACATTCCTTCTTTGAATATCAGGTTAATGGAGAAGGCCTGCCCGTCTCCTTTTCCCTCTGCAATCCCCTCCGTGTCTTGATAATCTGTCCATCATGATTGGTGGACCCTTGGAATAAGTTATGACAGGGAGCCACAAATGGAAGGAGGAATTGGTAGAGATCACGTTGCATGCAGAAGAAATACTAGATCCATATTATCTACGTGCAGAACATAGTACTTATGCAACTGCAGTATATTACCTTGAATATCAAAACCCAGCTCAACAGTTCAAAATGCATTTTCTCTCTTTCTCCCTCTCCCTTTCCACCTTAGTAGCATAACTTGATACATAAGCTGATTTTTTCCCCTCCCATGATTTACTGTCAGTCACTGGGGGCACTTTCTATTTTCTATACTGGGTTTCATTTCCAGATAAATTCAAGAAACAGGATTCAATCTATACACTAGATCAACAGCTGCAGTGATCAGCCCTTCAGGGGCTGAAGCATAAAAGTGGACATAAGCTCTTTTTTATTTTTTAAAAATGACAGATTTGGAGGTTTCTTCAGAAGCTTGGCCAATTATCTTTTGGAGTGCTTCCTCAACAGTGGACACCCTTTAAAAGTGCCACATCATTAAATCATATATTTTACTTGTAAATGATGCACACAGGTAGCAATGGAGTGTGGGAATCATACATTTGTTCAGTATGTGTGTGCATGTGTAATGTACCTACATCTTGATGGGTTTCCTCTTGCCCATTTACAGAACTCTTCCCTTGGAAGCTTGTCAGCCTGATGATCTTCCAAGAATACCTTCTTAATAGGATTAGATATTTGTGGCCAGGTTTAAGCTGCCATAGTTCAATTTTGTATTTAACAAACATAAGCAATACTGTTTCTTCTGGGGTTTTTTAATTGATGTGTTTTAAATGTTGCTACCTATCATGCACTCTTAAATCAAAGTGGATTAAAAATCTGTGACTATACCTGATCATTTTTTGTTTTCCTTTCTAGGGCTGTTCGGAAACGGCTAAGAGATGACAGGAAAGCTAACACAGCACAGATGGTGCAGCAGATGAAGCATAAGCTGAGTGAGGCTGAACGAAAAAGGAAAAGGTGGTTATATTGGAAACCTATTCTCACTAAGATTGGGTTTGGTTCAGCCATTTTCATTGGAGTTTATTCTTGCTGGAAATTGTACTTCCAAGGTGCTCTCATGTAAGTGAGTGCTTCTGCAATCATGCATCTAGTAATATAAAGCTTAAAGCGGTCCCACTGATTTGAGGGGAACATAGCAACTATTTCTAGGTGCAAGACTGCTGCTGCAGTTGACAGAACAAGTGAGAATATAACTGCAATCAATGCAGTAATCTTGTAACGCATAACACATGAAGTAACCTGATCACTAGTCACTGTGGCTTGACTCTTTGCTTTAGGTACTTATGGAACCAAATTGCTACCTGACACAAATTTTATTTATTTATTTATTGGATTTCTTACCTGCCCTTTACCTTAAGACCCCGCAGCGGGGTGGGTTACATCAACAAAATACGCAAATATAAAACAAATCAGTTACAACTGTAAAATAAGAAAAATAGTTCCATAGCAAATGCAACTCCTTATATAAAACTGCCCACATTTTAAAACAATTTTATATATAAAATAGTGAGAAATAGTACACAGAGGCAGACTGGGAAAGGGTCTCCACTTGTTGAAAGAGACCAGGGGAAGGGGGGCAGGTTCAGTAGGGGCGAAAAGACAGGATAGCACCTGTCATTGATGACAGTGGTCAGATTATCCCAATCTAGAAACAGCCATAAATGTCTTACCAGCCAAAGCTGATAAAAGGCACTCCTAGCCACTGAAGTCACCTAGGTCTTTAGTGACCAAAATGGATCCAGGAGAAACCTGCTTCTTCAGGGAGGGTGTGGCTGTGCCTGAAGTAGGCATTTGGACAATTATTCTGAGTCCAGAGCCACACCCATCCACACTCACGAGGCAAACTAATGCATACTTTCAGCAACCATGTATATATTGCATAAAATGATAGTCCACTAGATGTAGTAGACTCAATTGCCAACTCTCATAACTGGATAGAAGCAATAAACAGTGTGGTGTCATACTCTGAATGCAAAACAGTTACATTTGTTTGTGTGTGTGTGTGTGTATAATATACCATCAACCATTTATACTATCCAGACTTAGAATAAATTTTGTAACTCTTATTTAATCTTTTTTTGTAGATAACTGTATTTTTAAAAAAAACTACATTTGTACAAACTTCTCTGACAGAAAGAGTATGCATTAGTTATCGGTCACCCATCCCCAACATTTCAAGAGTGGTTTGGAAATTTACTGATATCACCACCCCAACTTAGTGATTTAGTGAATTGCCCTTTTTGAGGTATTTGGTGTTAAGCAAATAGGGGCTGCTTCTCAGTTTCTACTCTGTAAGTTGCATTCATGTATTTATGCTTGTAGTTACCTTTTGTTTAAAACTTGAAAATGTTTAATTTTTATAAGACTACTGGGAGCTTCAATATCTCAAACAGACTCTTTTTGAAGGGAAGTTTGTGTTAAGACTGCAGCTACTGTTGGAAGCCATAGCTTGTGTTTAAAGTTCAAACATTCCATTAAATGTGAAAACTTTTTTGTGTGTCTCACTTGATTTGACTCCTATTCCTTGAAATATTTTAGTATCTTTTATAGTGGTTGTAAACAGCATGTGACAAACTTGGTCATATTTTCTGAAAAGAAAAAATGTAGGCCATATTAAGTGTTGCAGCTGGAAACAAATAAATAGCCCATAATATGAATGTTTTCTCCAAGAAAGGAAATGGAAATACTCTTTTTCTTATATGTTGGCCTATGGATAGTGGGTATGTGAGATAGTGGAAATAACAGTAGAGCTACTTTTTGACAGTGAAATGGCACGTTTATGAATCTCAGCACCAACAGAATACTTAAGACAATTGAACTACAATACTCTGATATGGACACAATATTATCAAACATTTTTACAGTTTAGGACACAGGATTTAAAGGAAATGTCAAGCTTATTCCGCCCACCATTCTCATAGATGTATTAGAGACATAAATCAGGGCCAAAAAAATACAAAACTCTTAATCTCAGGTCTTTTGTTTTTCATTGTGGGGAGAGGAATTATGCAATTTTAGGATTACTGAGTTACTATAAGTGTTCTAAGGATCTTATAAATTCTAATCCTGAACAAATGGGTAGCACCATATGTTTGGAGAGTTTTGAAGTGTAATAAGCTTTTTGATCCAGTACAGCATAAAAGGAAACTCAAGATTAAACAAAATCAAACTCAAGGTAGAACTAAATCAAGGAACTCTTGAAATACATTTTTCTCCATTCTTACTGTTATTTCCCTTATGGATTATTAAATGTTAATAGAGGGAGTATTTTGGAATTGTGAAGCTTGAACATCAAAAAGGTACTGATCAGAATGTCAGGATTTCTATATAAATGGACTTTTCCTTTTCCAAGAAACCAAATGCACAATAGAAGATGGAAATGTATTTCATTTCTGGATTAAATTGCCAGTTTCAAACTCACATTTAGGCACTCTTGAAAGCTTGTGTGCATGTAAAGAATGGTGGTACTTTTTCCATCTTACTGTTCAATACATACCCAGGTCTTATAGGCATCTGCCTCAGTGAGTCAAATTATTGGTCTATCCAGCTTAGTAGTACTATTGGGGTTTGGGACATAAGTCTTTCCAAGCCCTACCTAGAGATGCCAAGGAGATGTCTGTTACAACACTTACATTAAACTATTGAGCTGTGCCCTCCCTTTCTCTCAGAAGTAACTTCATTTTTTGCTCTTGGCAGCATTTTATGAAGCATATTATATTGTCCTTGCTCCTTAATATCTTCACCATATTCATTTATAAGCAATTTTATTCATGATCAAAATAGTTGTTGTAACTGCTTCTATCATATTTTAATAAATATTTCAGAATATTTTCTGTGCAGTTTTCATTATAGATGAATACATGCAAATCCATACACATACACACTATATATATTATAAAACTATTCATATATATAACTTTATATAACTATATGTCTACACATATCCAGTGCCTTTTTTCTAAAAAATGTTTAGGGGTACTCTCATTTTCCTACTCATATTGAAATACTGCCCCTCAATGAGGCCAAACTTAGATTCACAAAATGCGTACCCCTGCATACCCCCAGAAAAAAGCATTGCACATGTCTATATAATGTTACAGCGGTTTGTGTGGAGAAAATGAGCAAAGCCTTAAAAGTGAGTACCACACAAGTCACTTTTGTAGTTGATAGGTGTTGGGTTATAATAGAGAAAGACAATATATTATTCAGGAAAGAGTAAGAATGACTAGTATTTGAGAGGGTGGCCACCTTGCTGGAGAGGGAAAGGATGTCAGTTCTTTCTTGATATGGGAAGCAACCCAACAAAACTGGAATTCCTGACTCACTTGCCCTCTTTCCTGTGTTTTTTGGGTTTGTGTCTTCCACTGCTTTTTCAGTTTGTACCTGAGTTGTCCTGGGTCTGTCTCAATACCACTTTGGTGCAATCATCTTTGATGTTCATCTGCCCAAACATTTGTTTTACTTTGTTGGCAGTTCCCATATGATAAAAGGACTGAGAACCTTGTGCAAATAGAAAGCTAGATTTTGGGTTAACTTTTTTGCCCATCAAACTGAATATTAGACACATAATGGAAGCTTTGCATTTCTAACTAAAGCAAGCTTGTTCAAAATACTCTAAAAGCCTTTGTCAATTCCTAGTTTATCCAACATATTAAACTTTTTTTTTCTCAAAAATATTGCACTCAGTTGAAATGCAGTGGTTACCATCTTGATTCTCCATGTTTTCTCTTGTATCCTCACTTAACATTAGTTTTAAGCTTTCGTTTTAGTTCTAAAGGTAGTGAAATTTTCAGGAGATTCAAATGCAACAAAATTGCATTCCCTTTTAATCAAAGTGCATTTTTGTGTTTTTTTCCTCCTAATTCAAAAGATCCTTAATTGGAGCATGAATGTTCCCAGTGCCTTTCTCATAACTAGTTCAAAGACATTTTATCCATGGTAGGAAGGATACACCTGTTGCAGTAACCACTCAATATCAAATAAGGCCTTCATGACTTTCAAAAAATATTTCAACTTGCAATTGCAGTAAAACTGTAATACCTCTTAGCAGTATACTTCTGTTTGTACTGAATCTGTGACTCTTTTACGTTGTGTGTCTTTAGGCCGAGAGTGACCGACACCTAGATCTCCAAGACTTGTGAATATTCTGCAGCTAAAAATTATATACTTTTGGCATGCAAAGCAGGACATGACCCCTCTTCAGGAACAAAACTGAGGTCTGAGCAATACACAAGTGGCCTCATAACTATCTGTTTACAACGTAAACAACCAGGGAATGAAGTACATCACCAGCAAAAGACTTTGCAAAATGAAATTTGTCTTAAGTGTTTTATGCTTGTATTAACTGTAGAGAGATGTAAGAGATCACATTAGAAAATACTTTGTACTGCCATTCTTATTGTATTTTTTATACTTTTGGCAGCATTAAATATTTTTTTTAATTGACATACTGTTGTGTGTGTATTATTCCCCATCCCACAAAAGGGCTATTTCATTTCACAGAAATTCAAGTGTCATCCCTAATTTTTATTACCTTCAGCTACCATTATGGCCGCCTGAAATATTAATCAGAATACGTATATAAAAAAGCTATGGAAGCTATGTTGAGCCCTTAAAAAAACTCCAAAATCCAGTTGGGCAATACTTTTATGTGACTAACCAGGCTTCTGTTTTTCATTAGGCAAGAAGTTATTAAAAGGGGGTGAGAAAATAAACGAATACATACAATTCTGGAATAAAGAAGCAATGGTTGCTCCTGGATGAGGGAGAAACATGGTAGTCTTTAGCCATTTAATTTTTTTATTAAATTACTTGTATGATACCTTGCCTGACGAGAACATTTGGAAGTTTCACACTTTTGTGATACTTAAGCTGGTCCCCAATAAAGGTAGAGTTCATTTTATATACCTACAATTTAGGTAACTAATCTGTTACTTTTGTCAGCATACTATTAAGAGTTTTTTAAAAAGCAAAAGAACACCACCCACCAATAACAATAGCAAAATGAAAAGAAAAAAAAAGTAATGGAGGTTTTTAAGCAGATGTTGGATGGCCATCTGTCACGGATGCTTTAGCTGAGATTCCTGCATCACAGAGGGTTGCACTAGATGACCCTCAGAATCCCTTCCACCTCTACAATTCTGATTCTATGAAAAGGTTGATGAGCCCACTCACAAGTTCTTGTAAAGAACTTGTTTCTTAAAATTTGTTTCTAATGGAACTTAATCCCATTGTGATACAGTTTTCAAAAGGAAGATGGTAAATTTAAATAGCATGTTCTGCAGGGGTAATCTGCACTAAGCTGGGCTTCATTAGAAAGCAAACGAGTTCAATGGGTCTACTCTTGAGTATGACCAATACTGGCTGTCGCACAACATAAGGAAGTTAGTATGACTGGCTAAAAATGATGCAGTTCTGAACACAAGGTAGTATCTTGATATGTCATGCTGTATTAAGAAACGAAATTGCACTGAAGGCTTCCCTTCAGTTGTGTTTCTTGGGCTGCCCACAGAGGCCATGGCCCAGCTAATTGGTTTATTTTGGGGTTTTTTGCTGAAGAAGTGCCTGACATGTGGCTGTAGACTCCCCTTAGACAAGACCTCTGCCTATTTTGTTTGAGCCCATTTTGGGTCCCTCTATGTTCCTAGTATTTGGGGCAGATCTACACATAAAATATCAGTAATAACACATCTATAGGCACAGTGGAAACTGGTTTCCTACACAGATTTGTTTTTAAGGTTTGAGTAGTCTGAAAATAAAGCATGCTTACGGAAAACAAACTGAAAATTGGCATCAGTATTAACCCTATCCTTGTTATATCCCATCTTCCAAAGACTGGGTAAAATGTCTACCCATCAACAAAGGAAACATATTCACACTTTAATATACAAATGGAACTGAGGCATCACACACAGTCTTGAGCTGTTTTTCTGTTTCCCAGTTAATTTTTAAAAACAAAAATTGCTTGTTTCTGTAAGCCTTGAATTTTCCCTAGTCTATCTTTCTCTTGCAGGTGGGTGACACTGTTTTGCTACATAAGGCATGGTACTTACCTCTGAAAGCTGGAAATAGAAGGAATAACAACTTTGGTCTAAGACTGAAAAATACAGTCTTGTTGATCATCATCTACATAATGTAGTAAGAACTAAATATTCATTGAAGTTACTGTTCTTCTGAAGACTTTAAGGCAGGCTTCCTCAACCTCACCCCTCCAGATGTTTTTGGCCTATAGCTCCCATGATCCCTAGTTAGCAGGACCAGTGGTCAGGGATGATAGGAATTGTAGTCTCAAAACATCTGGAGGCCTTAAGGTGTCAAAAAGCAGCTAGCTTTGGTAATATAAATGCTGGATATTAGACATACATGTTATGTCACTGCAGATATCTGAGCATTTCCACAGTTTTAGGCTGCTCAGCATTGTACCTCTAAGGGTTGTGTGTATGTGAATGTGTACATATGTTTTCATTCAAAAGATTCATATTTCAAATCTCAATTCAGCAGGATTGATTTTTGTATCAAAGTTGAATATAGTAAGTTGTGATCTTTTCAAATATGCACTAGTACTTTGTGCCAGAATTCTTGACAGTCTTTACAAGATGACCACATAAAGTTTGACGACTTTCACCACCTCCATTTCCAACAAGCCCATCATCCTTTTTGGGTGTGTTACATATCACATGGAATATGTTTTCAGACTCTGTTTGCATATCAACTACCTGGATTTTTCCTAACTGCATGAATTAAGGCAGAAGTAATTAAGCATCTGAATAAGAATGAGAAAAGGCCTGGAATGTTTCAAAAGTTAAGCTAAACTAAAAGCTTACAGATAATGAATTTATTATGGGGAAAGTATTTTCATTCTGTATAGTTGTATGTTACAATTTTCTTTAAGTAGCCTCAGCATTTTAAAATATCTCTGGCAGTAAGATCTGCTCATTCAGTTTCACACAAGGTTATGCACAGCTATTATTCATATTAGAACCCAAAGTGTAAAACTTAAATTTTAAATAAGTGGTCCATAAACAAAAGAAGAAGAGAATTTAAAACAACGCAGGTGGAAGTCCACTGCCATAGAGTAATTTCCAGGAACTTGGTATTTTCCATCTGGAAGATTTAGCTGGAGAACTGCAGCTTTCCTAATTTCAGAAAACAAAAGTCACAACACAGTTTTATTCTCAAGTAGCAAAAGCACATTGTCTCAAACACATGTATTTATATACACTCTAGCATTCAATTATATGACTTTTAAGTAAAAGTGTTCTAATGCATCCTGCAGCTCCCAGTCTATTGTCAACAATTTCAAACCATTCTAAGGAAATAGTCTGAATGAAGGAACTTCCCTGAATTTTTCTTCCAGATGTGCAGCCATGATGTGTCCCCAAGCATACAAATTGTTTCAAGGAACCCCCATGACAAATGCCAGGTGAGAACGAAGCATGCACCCTATAATATGCCTCAGGGCAGGGGCTCTGAGGCAATTTTTTGTCAATTCCTCCATCCTCCCATAGCCCTGTGAAAAGCCGATCCAAAGGTTGCAAAAGGAGCCCTTCTGTTCACTAAACAGCAACTCTGGATCCAGCCCATTGCCCCTGAAGACCAAAGGGCAAAGGTTACAGTACAACAATATTCATATGTTGCAAGAGTATTCGTAATTTCACTTTAGAAGCACCTTTCTAAGCGCTAGAATTCCAAAACTAAAAAACCTACCATGTTTACCGTGGGCTGGCATACTTTTACTTGGTTTGCAGTTAGCTGGAGCCATTCATTAAGGTAGTCAGCAAGAGCCAGGGCATCAGGGATATTGTCTCCCTCTGAGCAAAACTTCAGCAAAACTATCATTGGAATACCTTTTGAACAACTGGAATAAAAGCAAAGCCAATTAAATAACTGGACAGAAAAATTCTCTGCTGGCACTCTTGCTCATGTTTGGGTTGTAAGCCTGAAACGGATTAATGCGGACCTCCAGATGTTGAACTACAACTCCCGCTGTCTCTAGCCATTGGCAAGCCTGCTGGGAGTTGTAGTCTTGGAATATCTGGAGGGCCACAGGTTCCCTCTCCCTCCTATAAGCCATAGAATCACACACACGTAAACACAAAGTAAACAAGTAAAACAATCCAGCATTTTTCTTTCTTAAAGCAAGCTGAGGTGACATAAAAACCAAGCTTAATGAAGCAAGAATTCCATGCCGTTTGCTACAGCACAATGACTGTCTGAGAACCACCAAGATACTCCCTGAAATTTTAAGACCTTAAAAGGACCAAGAGGAATGGAGTGGAGAACAGTAGGACAGGTACATTAACAACAGAGCTCTGCTTTGACCTTGAATAAGTGTGAACTAAGGGATTGGCTCTTCTTGACAGAATCCAGAAGGGATTAATTAGACACAACTAAACAGAAACACCAACTTTTCCTCTTGGTATCCACTCTTGAGAACAGAGAATTTTAGAGCTAGTTATCTGACCAAGCTCTGGTGATTAGTTTCTTAAATTATCCTTTGATAACATGTTGCACTCCAACTTCAGAGTAATTTGAGGTGCTAATTTTAACTTTGGTGCTACTTGATAAGGTATTTGTGTCCTCTTCCAGTGCAAAGTGCCTTTCACTGGCACTTTATAATGGTAATTTTCAATATTATTTTTTTTACTGTCTCACCAACCTTTCAGTGAACAATAGTTTTGTGATACCACCTCCTGGAATGTGGAACACTTTCTCATCTGTTACTCCAGGGAAAGCAGCTGTTTGCTCCAGTTCTCTCCTGTTCAGTCTCTGCATTTGATCTCCAACTGCTTTCTCAACAGCAGACGAAAGCAAATATCGCAATGAGGTACTGTCAATAAACCATGAGATATACACATAAGCTGCCACAAATTACAGTTGGGAACTTTGAAAAAGCAGGTTTATTTGATTTGTAATGCAGGCTGAATTACACCTTTGTCATGAAACACATTTTTGCATATGCACATGAAAAAGAAAAAAAATTACTCTAGCCTGCTAGAATAACAGGACTTTGTGGATGACAAAAATGTTGTAGGTAACTTTAGATCAAAGACGGAAAATAAGTAAAAGGAAGTTTTTCTTGGGCATGGATAACTGGAGTGTGATGAGGCTGGAGCTGGTTTAAACAGTATTTATAACCTGTCCTATTCTCAAGTACCTAATGATTTCTAGTATAAGAGGACATATTAAAATATAACACTAAAACACACCTTTGATCCAACACCAGCCCAAATAGAGAGATTCTCATGTTGCCTCTGTTTCTCTGCTGTAGCATTTTACCTTTTATGGTTTTATGAGTTATTTAATTATTTTCTAACATGCTTTTTACGTCAAGCAGATCAGAAAATTTCTAAATAAATAAAAATTGGGCAGTATCCAACACATCTGTTCCAGGATTTTCACAACATAATTCCCCCCACATCCCAGTGCATATCCTGCAACCTCCTCAGATCAGCTCTGGAGAGCCATTGGTACAGGAAAAGGAGGGGCAGCCCTGTTGAGCAGCCAAAAGTCCTTGCGTTAATGGAATAAGTGCATTGAACACCAACTGCCATCTCTGAAAAACACTCAGGCCTGAGACTGACCTATCTTACGGGGTTCATGCAGCTACTGATAGAAAGACTGAACATGTATTTATGACACACTGCACTTATGGCTTCTTTCGGGGTACTGAAAGATGCTCTGGGAAGCTAAGGTGATTGTAGATCAAAGCACAAAATTAAATTAAAACATCAGGTTGTATTCAAAGCTGTCTGGGCACCAAACAGACCTGCTCATAAGAAGCATTCATGCAGCCCCCACACCCAAAGCTGCCCCAAGTGGACCCGCAACCCTTCAGAGCAGATTTTTAGGGTGGATGGGGCAGTGCTGCGGGAAGCAGGGGAAGGTAAATTTCAGCTACATGAATAGAACTCCACTCATACGACGATGGATTCCGCCCTTAAAAAAACATTTCTAACAGTTGGCACAGACATACCCATGAAGCTGTTGGTCATTACGCTGGTAAGCATGGCTGCTGGACAGAAGAACAATTTTGGCAAAACTGCAACTTTTCACCCAGGATAGTAGCGTCTGACAAAAGGACCTATATTTATTCTTTACATCAAGGGGGGGGGGGGGAAGAAGAGGTTAGAAAGTTGTTTCAAATTATCATGTTAAGTCTTCAGGACTTCAAACGTTTTTGAATTGTTAATTATGCAGTGGTATTTTTTTTAGCTGTTTGTTTCTTGTGACCTTTAAAAAGTCATATTGACTGGCAAAGTTGTATTTTAGAGCCGTAACAACATATAACAGCTCAAAGGATTTATTGGAAAGCCATATACTGAAATGATGCCAATTTACCACCTATTTTGCCATTTCCAGTGAATAATTACCCTATTGAATTCAGCAATTGATGACTGATTATTTGTTAACTTACATCTTAAACGTCTGTCAGATTCTTGCTGTTGTTGTTTTTTAAAATTCATCCTCTGTTGTTTCAATGTATTTGGCACCTTTCTAGAAATGGATTTGAATTAAAAGGTGCCTTCCACAAGCAGGAAAAATTATTTCTATTTCTACATCCTGCAATTGGATGCCCAATTCCCTCATAAGAGTCTGGAGTGGCTTGGGATTCTGTCAGTGAACTCCAGCGGACAGGAGCCAGGACAACTGCATTACTTTACCCAAGTTTCACTCCACATCTAACCCACAGTTAATTATACATCTCATAGGACAATTTTAATCACTCACCGTCAGGACTTGAAGATTTTTCATTATCTGTTTTTACTTTTGAAGTCTAATAACATGACTACTTGCAATGGACACACATACCTTTATGAACAGTGATCTGATTTGTAGAACAGCCAACTGTTTAGAAGGCGCTGCATACACTACAGGAAGAAGTAGCATAAACAGTCTATCAAGACCCACATTAAATTACATTTAGTTCCCCTCTCCTCCTGCCCTGTGCTGGTCTGAGGGTTCTCTCAATCCTGTGGAACAGATCTGGAGGAGGAGAGGGATAAATGTCCCTTTGTGATAACAGAATTTTTTTTGCTGGCTTTCGCAAATGCAACAATTTAGTTAAGTAAGTTCCAATGAAATGAACCTGTTTCAGAACTTACAAGCAATACCCATTAGAACAGAAGGCAATATTACTTTATATGCTTTCACATAGCTATCAAGATTTCTGAACCCGTCCCAATTTCATTTATGATATTGAACCTTTAGAATCATTCATATCAGGGATCTCGTAGCAATTCCTTAGAAGATTAATTTTTGGGGGGTGGGGACACACATACAGTGGTGCATCGCAAGACGAAAAGAATCCGTTCCGCGAGTCTCTTCGTCTAGCTGTTTTTTTGTCTTGCAAAGCAAGCCCATTGACGGCTTAGCGGATTAGCGCTATTAGCGGTTTTTAGCGGCTTATCGGCTTAGAAAAAGGGGGGGGGGAACCTGCAGGAACTCGCAAGACATTTTCGTCTTGCGAAGCAAGCCCATAGGAAATTTGTTTTGCGAAGCACCTCCAAAACGGAAAACTCTTTCGTCTAGCGAGTTTTCCGTCTTGCGAGGCATTCGTCTTGCGGGGCACCACTGTATGTCTCAGCAAACGAGTAACTGTCTTGATTAAGTACATTTGCAAGAGACTGAAAACACATAAACATAAGAACAATTAACAGTTATTTATACATAACCCACTTGTCAGCTGGGCAGACTATCAATTTAGATGCTAGAGTGATAACTACAACAAGCTTCCCACATGGGAAAACTTCAGTGCTCACACTCTAAAAGCAAAGTAAGATGTTTGAAACTGTCTTCACATGGAATAGTTTGAGCAGTATCATGATACAGCTACCTAAGTACATCCCTAGTTGCGTGTGCTGCTTCCTGGTGGCAATTTGAAAGTGTATTATGAACAAAAACTTCAGTGTTCATCTCATATGACTTGTTGCTAGAAGGCAGCAACTACAAGCTATGAAGTCTTCTGATGGGGCACATTTGATGGTCCTACATGCACCTGAGGTTCATCTGGCCTTTCCCAGGGACCAAGCCTTTAGTGTGGCAGGCCTTACCCTGTGGAATTCCTTGCCAACAAAGGTTAGGCAGGAGCCATCCCTGCTCATTTTAGGTGCTTTCTAAAAATGGTGTTATTCAAACAGGCCTTTCAAACCTGAGATTATTTAGCAATCAGCTCTTACTGATGTATTACTATTTACTGTTTTTAGTTTGAATACCACCTTGAGATATTTTCTATGAAAAGTATGTATAAGTAAATAAATAAAGCAAGCAAACTCCAAGTCAGAAGCCCTCTCCCTCTCTCCCTGTGGCTGCTCTGCACAGATTTTCAAATGCCTGTACTGACCCTAAGGACTGAAGAAGTGTGGTTGCTTTCTAGGGTGTCTTGACAAGATTTGTGTTTACAGCACATACCTTCAGCATTTGTACAAAGTTCTGTTGCATTCTCTTCTGTCGTTGCATATGGATTATTTCCAACCATCGGCACAAGACAATCAGTGTAAAAGTAACCAACTTTGGACATGCCAACTGTGGAAATGACTAAATCTACAGCTAGCTGGCCAACATTTCCCACTGATACAGCAGGCTGAAATGGGAAAAAATGTAGATGAAATGAAATGATGGACACATATGAGCTACATAATCCATAACAGCTTACTTTTTCTAGTTTTAACTATCAAGATGCCCACATTGACAGTTAGTTGATCAGATGTGCAAAGCATCATCCTAGGATTTGGGAGAAGGGCGTTGTGAAAAGTGAGGTCGGAGGGACATGAAATGCAGCAAAAGGACAGACACAGAGAATCTCTGTACAGTGGTACCTATGGTTAAGTACTTAATTTGTTTCGGAGGTCTGTTCTTAACCTGAAACTGTTCTTAACCCAAAGCACCACTTTAGCTAATAGGGCCTCCTGCTGCTGCCGCGCCGCCGGAGCACGATTTCTGTTCTCATCCTGAAGCAAAGTTCTTAACCTGAGGTAGTATTTCTGGGTTAGCAGAGTCTGTAACCTGAAGCGTATGTAACCTGAAGCGTATGTAACCCAAGGTACCACTGTACAGTGCTTAGAAAATTTATTAGTTTAACAATAACAGGAATTTAGTTTTGTAGAGTCGGTTTTGCAGTTGTAGGGATTACCATTCTCAGGCTAACATGCTTCACGTGAGAGGCTTTTTTTTTTTTTTTAGCTCCTCCTTCAGGAGATCCACTCTGCTCCTTCTATGCCCTCCTCGTCCCTTTTACATTTAGTGCAACCTCCATCAAAGGGCAAGTGGCCCCGCGATTCTTGTCTGGCGGGTGCCCCAATCTCTCCCCCTCCGCACCTATTTTTAATCCCCGCTCTCCCTCCAGCCCGGGCAACAACAGCAGCGCGCGCGCGCAACCCCAGAGAAGCGATCTCCGTTACCATAAGGAGCATGAAGCCTTTGAAGTCCGGGCACGCGGAGCCATCGCAGGAAACGAACATCTTGTCAACGGGAAGATAGAAGCAAACGGGGTGGTTGGGGGGCGTGATTTCTTTCCTCCTTGAGGGGGCCTTTATCTCTCAGCGGCACGGCGTGCTGCTTAACCAAGTGCCTGTCACAATCTCCCCTTCCCACGCCGCGGCCTTATCCAAAGCCACCTACTGCGCCGGGATAGCAACTTCGAGAAAAGCACGAGCTGTGTTTGCAGAGGTGGGGTTTAGATGGGAGCCCGGGAGTCAAGGCTCCGTTTAGCCAGCAGGCGATTGCCGAGGGCAGCCTCTGAGGCGGGCTGTTTCGAAAGGCGGTTGAGCTAGAAGGCCCCGTTCCCGGCTGCGGGTGAGGCTTCCGTTTCTGGTTGGCTGAAGACGGAGCCAATGGGAGCTCTGCAAAAGCTGGTCTGGACCCAGGCGGGTGAGTGCGCGGGAGGGTTCGCGTCTCCCTGGTGTCAAAGCCGCTCTTTCCTTTTCGGGAGATCCCCTTCAAGTTAACGCCCAGCTCGTTTTTGTTTCCCTCCCCAAGAAATTGTAGCAGCTGCCCAGCCATGGCTCTGCCTCCGGAGAAAGCCTCGGAGCTCAAACAGATTATTCACCAGCAGTTAACTAAGGTAAGGGCTCTCCTTACCTTAAGGTAAGGTACCGCTGGGAAAGAAGGAGGAACCTATCTTTAAATATCCTCCAAAGCGGTTTTTCCATATGTTATCTGAGGCTTGTAGCAGAGGAAGCCTGTATCTGTATCTAGCTGTCTACATCCCACTGATTTTAATAGGGCTTCCTTCCAGGTAAGTGTTGATATTGCAACCTGATGATTGAGATTGGGGCTGCAACCTTAAAAAGCAGTTGTGATAACTCTTTGTTTTTTTATATGATGAAAGGAGCTTCATTTATTCAGTAAGCATACAAAATAACTGGCTTGATTTATAAGAAGTCTATTAATGATGCAAAGAATGGCAAACAGGTTTCCTAGGTTGCTTTCTGATGACTGGAACAAAGCCAGAACATGTCCAAAATGTGCACATATAACTAAGAGAACATTCATCTGAGTGCTATGAGAGCATTAAAAACTCTTCTCTTTCTTGGAATTACCTTTTAAAATTATATAAAGGTTGTATTGAATTTCATTCAGAGCCTGTTAACACATGTTAACAGAAATATTTCTGTTTAGATGGATGTTCACAGCAGGATTCGAGAAGTGCTTGCTGAGACCATACGTGAAGAACTGCCACCTCAACATCAGCAACTATCCCAAGAAGATCTAATGAAAGCCCTCACACGACGAGGAATCATTGATGATGTTATGAAAGAACTAAATTTTGTAACAGTGAGTATAATTTGAAGGAAAACTCTCCTGATGTGATACAAGAAGTGCATGGCATAGTTAAATACAGCTGTCTTTATACAAAATCACTTTTGATTGGTTTCAGTGTGATGCAGAATTTAAGAAGAGGTTGTGTGATTGTAGTCCTTTATGAGTAAGTTTAATATAGTTTTCATTGCATGGCTTGGAAGTACTGGATGCATTGAGAGCCTATAAACCACAGAAGCCCTATGAGTCACTTGGTTGTTTTTAATGAGCTCCTACATTGTTCTAGCTAAAAAAATGTGATATTTACAAACCTGTATTTTGATGCAAGTGAGCCTTACCCAGAGCTCCTAACTGTATGTAGCTCCCTGTGATGTGTCTCCTAGTATCTTTGGATTTGTGTCATGTGAAGTGTCCCCTGGATGAATATTTTGGTAGAGCATAATGTATTTCTGGGGTTTTTAATTATGTTGGAAGGATTGTAGGAGACTGACTTGAAGGTGTCCTTAATGATATCTTTATGTACTTCTAGGATATAAATGACAAAGAAATTACTTCAACTCCAAAACCCTCTACTCATTTTGTTGACCGACAGGCAGCAGTGCTGAAGAAAAGTATGTTCTATATTACCTTGAGTATTTGATGTACTGATTTTGTATTTTAAATGTATGTATATTTTAAAGCTAGTATTGTAAGGCTTTTGGAGTGGAATCAAATGTTGTTCAAGTGGACTTCCACTCATGCAGTGGAGCTTCAGCTTCCTCTTCTGCCCCAAGCAGCTCCTGCCACCCCCACCCCCCATATCTGCTTCAGAGGGTTTCCCATAACTTTCATAGCAGATTTTTGGAATGGATGGGCTGAAAGGGGGAAGGAGAGGAAAGTGAAGTCACATTGTGCAAGCAGAATCCTGCTCAGTTCACGAGGAGACATATTAGTTATAAAGTCTGGGTTGTATTCAACTTAATTATGATCAGGTTGGTATGTACATATACTGTACATGTTACCAAGTATCTGCTAAGACTAGTTTGATGTAGCAAATTAGAAAATGTAGATGTATGAGAACAATATGATCATAAGTCAGGAAGGAATTTTGGAGAATAATTCTCAGATAAGTGACCAGGCAGGATTATTTTGGACTATCCCTAGATAACCTTCTTGGTAGGGGAATTACAAGATGGGGCACTCTGTGGATGAATGGATTGTGGTTGTTTGCCATGACTGTTGTTGTAACCCTACGTCTTGGCTAACTACTTTTTTAAACCTACTTTCTAGTGTTTCCTATTTATGTTAAATACATTTTTTATGAACTGCTTGCAACTCTTTTATATTTATTGTTACACTTCACAGCAAATATTGACCCAACACGAAGGTATCTTTATCTTCAGGTTTTGGGTGGAAAAGCTTTTCTGGAACATCTGCAGGAATCAGAACCTTTACCTGGTCAAATTTGTTCTACTTTGACACTTTGCTTGCATTTCCGAAACCAACGTTTCCGCTCTAAACCTGTCCCATGTGCCTGTGAACCAGATTTCAGTGATGGTTTTCTACTTGAAGTATATAAGGAAAGCTTAGGTAAGGAAGCCTGCAGTCTAAAAATGAATAATGTGTTGGGTTGCGCTTCAGAAATAGTCCAAGAGTAATTGTTCCATAAACAGTAATATAGCCTGCATTCTTTTTTTAACATTCAGCATTTCATTAAGAGGCCCCACAATTCCAAACATTTGCCTTTATGTCCCTTTTCCTACTTGTTTTGAAACAAAGGGTCAAAGAAACAGAGTTCACTTTTAAGGATCCTGATCTTCCCTTTGCAGCTACATCTTTGCCTGTCTCATACCTGTCATATATTATGTTATCTAGGCAGTGGGCATACTTTTGGAGGAACTGCCTTGTCAGGCTAGATGTTCACCACTGCTGTTATTCCTTGGCTGCTTCTAGTTCTCTTTCATATCTTGATAATTTAAATATATTTGAAAATGTTTTAAAATTCTATTAGATCTTGTACTCAATTATCTGCTCTAATGAGAAAGTTGGCAAGCTTGAGTGAGTTGCTGTTTAACTTCAAGTCCCTTGGTAATAGCTTTCTAAGTAATGACCAGCAATCAAAACTCATTATGCTATTCTATATTGGGGAACCTCTGGCCCTCCAGATGATCATCTACTCAAACGCTCAGCAGCCCCAGCCAGCATGACCAATGACCTGGGATTTATAGGAGTTGGAGTCCACCATCATCTGGAAGACACAAGTTCCCCACCCTCATTCTGCGTATTTTTATACAGGTCAATTGTGTTCTGCTGTTATATGTAATGCTCCAGAATGCAATCCCCGCAAATCAGGGGTTGCCTGTGTGGATGGGAAATGCTTTTAACAGAAATGAGTTCTTAACTTCATTTTGCTGTGCTGCTGACAGGTGAAGCAAGTAAAATGGCAGATGCAACCACTATGCTATCAATTTGTGATCCAGTGCATATTGTCTTGATCAAAACAGACACATCTGGTGAGACCACATTAGTAGCATCCTATTTCTTAGAGTGGCGGTCTGTCCTTTGTGCAGAGAACAGGATTACAAATGTTGCTGTTGAACTTCTGGGTGTAGGTAAGTTTTAAGACTACTGTACTTCAACAGTGGAAAACAATATTGTCTGAGCGTGACAGACTACTCAAAATGAGACAGGAGCAGTAAGGGTTTAATTTAGTTGACAAAAGTAGATTACTTGTGTTGTGTAGTATGATTTAGTGGCATATCACCTAATGAGCTTAAACACATTTTTTTTTTTTGCTATTTGAATACCTGCTCTATTAAAATATATATTTGTTTTTGTTAACAAAGAGAGAAAATGTGGTATTTACCCAGTCTGGTAAAGGAACATTAGCCATTTGGTATAACATTTCACTCAACATGGAGCAAAAGCCTTCTACTAGATTAAGTGGCAATGGGGCGTAGGTAATATATTTTATAGTGATGAATAGAATTGGATATATAAACATATTTAAAATGTGATGTTAATAACAATGGAAAAAACCCATTGCAAAATGCAGTACAGATGGTATCTGACACCACCTATTAAAAAAGAATTTATACCCTCCAGCAAGATACATGTTAGAGATGTCAGAATCTGATATGCACATTTTGGAATTGTTTGCAAAGAAGGCCCTTTCGATAGAAATTCTTTTATTTAATTACATATATAATTGAGTGTGATGTGGCTTTGAATCCCAAGTGTATGCTCCTTGGTTACATAAAAACGAGTTATAGTTAGAATTTTATAAATATTGTTAACAGTAACAAAGCAAGTAATACAGTGGTGCCTCGCAAGACGAAAATAATCCGTTCCACGAGTCTCTTTGTCTAGCGGTTTTTTCGTCTTGCGAAGCAACCCTATTAGCAGCTTAGCGGATTAGCGCTATTAGCGGCTTAGCGGCTAAGAGGCTATTAGCGGCTTAGAAAAAGAGGGGGGGAGCGAAAAAAATCGCAAGACTCGCAAGACGTTTTCGTCTTGCGAAGCAAGCCCATAGGGAAATTCGTCTTGCGAAGCGCATCGAAAAACGGAAAACCCTTTCGTCTAGCGGGTTTTTCGTCTTGCGAGGCATTCGTCTTGTGGGGCACCACTGTACCAGGAAATGCAAAAACCTCAACTGCTCCAAATATAATGAAATGCCACACACAAAATCAGGAATATAGTTGTTGTTTTAACAAAGTTACTTTATAAGCTGTAAAAAAGGTCAAGCTGATAAATTTAAGCAAAATATGTATTTAGGAATTGAAATCTGACATTTCAAGGTAAAATTCAACCATATATTTTGTTCAACTTAATTTGAAGTTGTTTAACGTGTTGATAAATTAGGCTGCAAGTCTAGCCATGTATACTCAGAAGTAAGTCCCATTGAATTCAAAGGGGCTTACTCCCAGGTAAGGGGGTTTAGAATGGCAGTCCTAGTGATTCCCTCCATTACTACTTTAGAACAAATATTGTCATTATTTAATTGTCATTATTGTTTGATGACTTTTTAATGTACACTGTAGAGTTGTTGTTCATTAAAAAATTTAAAAAATATATTTGTTTTCTTATCAAGCCATGTATTTTGGTCCAAAGGTACAGAATCAAAAGTTTCTGTTGGAGTACTTAATATCAGACTTGAAATGTATCCAAAGCTAAATAAGACACTTTCTCAGGAAATAGTTACTACTCAAGTAAGTCTGAACTTATATAAGCACTCTTTTAAGCATTATTATTTTAATGCAATTCAGATTGATTTAATGTTATTCTCAATAAAGGAACTCTGAATATATGTTTCATTGCAATCAGTCACAAATGTTCTGCAGATGTCCCTCTCCTGATTAATCAAGACTGATGTCATGTTACAAACTTAAATCTTTATTACTTCTGCAGTACATTAAAGAGTAAAACACAATTCACAATTTAAAATCAAATTCAAGCAAACTAACAGCATAATCTACTACAAAATTCAGTAACTTTTGCTATCGTAATAAAACTATAACACTCTTTACTTAAAAAAACACCCTCCAGTATCCTACTCATTTACAGATTAAGCATTTTAACAAGAGAGTTAAAAGTCTCCAGCCATCTGACAACTTTCATATGCCTTCATTATTCTAAATCAGGCATAGGCAAACTATGTTTTGGGACTACAACTCCCATCCTCCCTAGCTAACAGGACCAGTGGTCAGGGATGATGGGAATTGTAGTCTCAAAACATCTGGAGGGCCGAGTGTGCCTATGCCTGTAATCTAAATCATGCTGTCAGATTTAGCCCATTCCTTTTCAACAGACATGTCATATTACAATTAATATTGAACACGGAATAAAAAGGCAATCCTGTGATTATGGATCTGTTTGCCTTGGGCTTGGAGAATTAGCAAAGCAAGCTTACATACAGTATTCTTAAAAGAGATTTTTTTTGCTCATATTTCCTCCCATTTTTTTGTTCTGACCATCAAGACTGACACAAGAGGGCACTGTCCATCAGCTGTTTTATATATATATATATATATATATATATATATATATATATATATATATCTCCACTAGTTAAACCAGACAGCATGAATTTATTACTGTAGTTTGCCCAAACAACCACTTTTCTGTCTTTTTCTACATATGCATGTAGATCAGACTGGGCAATAAATTTCTCCCTTCTCCTTAGTATCATGGTTTACTAATGTTCCCTAGAATTATTTCTTCAGTTTTACTTTATCTGCTTCTGATCTTTGTAGCACACAAGCCCTGCAGGTAAAGAAGTCCTTGCGTGATTACTAGAGAATTGGGTTGCGTTGCTGGTCCCACTCCCAAGGTTGTGTGGCTTGCCTCATCTGCAACATCCGTGTCTTAAGCTTTTCCTCTGCAAATGTAAACTTATGTGCATAGATATGTGTGCTCTGCAAAAATCCACACCTAATATATGGATATTGGTGTGGGAAGCCGGGAATCCCCACTCTCCAGTAATTCTTTGAGGATCCCTTCATCTGTATGAAGGTGCCCATAGTATTCTGGATTAAACAGATTAATCCTTGTGTATCTGGTGGAAACTACATTTGAGTAATGTGGAACTTGATAAATCATCTCTTGATGTGTATCAACAATGTACATAGAAAACAAATCATAGTTCCTTGTCCTAAGTGTTTGAAATCAATGTACATTCTTTTAATAAAAATGTCCAGGGTGAATTATATGATTCTGTGACTCCTGCATATTATTGCTTCAAAGCAAGTTTTGGAATACTCTGCTAGGAGAAAAAAATGTCCAAACCTATTTCTATTTCCTTTATTGACATTTTATTCAAAGCCAATGACAGCACTGGAATAGGCACAACCAATCTATATATGTTCTTCTGAAAAGCAGCAGTCAGAATCCAAGGCACTTTTGTACATGTTCTGGGAAATAGGGCTAAAAATGTATGTACATACATATATCACATAGTGTTCGTTTCTGAATTTCAGTTTTCTTTAGAACGCCAGAAAACAGCAGAAAAAGAACGCCTGTTTCTTGTTTATGCTAAGCAGTGGTGGAGAGAATATCTGCAGATTAGGACTTCACACAACACAAGACTGGTGAAAATTTTTGCACAGGTCTGTCAACTTATTTTTTCCAAAATTTACTAGTTTTTCCAAATTTACAGGTCCAAATTTACTGGTTTTTCCAGTACAACCCTGTATTCTATTCATTGTTGAGAACTGGAATATTTAACAGTTAACTTGTCAGAGTGTAAACTATTCTACCCCATAAGTCTTGGCTGCCTTATGTTTTACTGATTCAAAACACTTGTTTTCCTGCAGTAGAGGAGGAGCTCCTTAGATTGGTTGGCCCTTCCACTCATTCCACTAGACAGGCCTATGCAATTAAATAAGTTTATCTCCGAGTGACAATGAATCTCCCTATCAGTTCCTTCCTGCTTAGCTCTCAGTGTAGGTTGTTGATGGAATTGCTCATGCACCTTGGCAGGAGCAGGATTTTGGAAGTAAGATGACAATCTTTGCCTTCTCATCACCCTTGCACTCTAATAAGAATGAAACATTTGTAGTTCTTTTATAGAAGTAACCTTGAAATGGAGTAAAGCAGGACATTGTGTAGCTATAACCGTAAAACCTGCTATCTTCCAAACCACAATAAAAAAACCTAAGCGTTCTTGCTTTTGTTGGAGGCACAAATGGGAAAGGAAGTTCTAGAGCAGCTGTGGTAGAGAATCCCATTTTTTATATGGAAGATAATTGTTTCCATATTTTCTTTCGGTTAAACTTCATTTGATAGCCTTTTGTATATTTTATATGCAGGATGAAAATGGGATAAACAGGCCAGTCTGTTCATACGTCAAGCCTCTTCGAGCAGGCAGACTTCTAGACACGCCCAGGCAAGCGGCGAGATTTGTCAGTGTGCTTGGTTATGAAAGAGCCCCTATCATTGGTGGAGGAAATAGTAAACAAGAACAGTGGTGTACTCTTCTGGCTTTTCTATGTAGAAATAAGGTACCTGACACTCCTTAAGATACTATACAGTCATACCTCGGGTTAATTATGCTTCGAGTTGAGCTCGTTCGAGTTGCGCTCCTCGGCAACGTTACTTCCGGGTTTTGCTGCTTGCGCATGCACTGACGCTCAAAATGATGTCATGCGCAGAAGCGGCGAAAAGTGACACGCGTGCAGACATGCTGTCACTAGTTACGTTTACCTCTAGATGCGAACGGGGCTCCAGAACGGATCCCATTCGTATCTAGAGGTACCATTGTAATTCAAAATTTTATTGTGTAGTATCAATTCATGGTATAAATCTGTTTTAAGTCGTGGCTTCTTCCAACTCTATAGTTCTATGATTCTTTGAATCTATCCAGAAATCTTGCACTTTGGTATTCATGCAAACTTTTGTCCCATCTTAGCTTCAGCACCCATATTGCATGCTGCGTTTCCTAATGTTCTGCAGCAGCAGGCCTGAAGCAGGTAGAGTGAAATGGCCAGTAAACACACCCACATGCACATGCATTGCAATACTGTTCAGTACTTCTGTTGCAGACAATTTTCCATATTTTATTTCATAAACTTGGCTAGATGAACTTAGTATGAGCTTATTTATTTAAAAGCATTTATAAACCACTTAATATTTAAAAAACCCACATGGTAGATGTGTTACAGCAGCATTTGGAAGATTAAGAAGTGTTTAATTGCTTATTGAATTTCTTCTGTAAATATGCAGAAAGTGTTGCACATATAATGCCTGGACTACAGTGGATGCTATACCACTCTTTTATGACCAGCTAGAAAGTACACAGTTTCATTGACAACAGTTGTGGGTGTCCCAATACACATCCTCCTGTGAAAGCTTTTCCATGCCATGTAAGGGAGAAATGGCTGTGGGCATGAGCAGAGAAGGAAGCTTACCACCAGTAGCAGCCAGCATGATGGGGGTGGGCAGGGCAAGGTAGCGGTGAGGTTGTGGCTCTGCACATCCACTGGTGGAGCCAATCTGTCACTCCTGTTGTTGTGTCCTAGTAACCCTAACCTTACCATTGCTCTTCCCCATCCTGATAAGCTGCGGTGACATCCGTGTTAGGAAGGCAACTTGGCATCTCTGTCCCATCATGCTGGCTGCTACAGTATTGTTAAACTATAGAAGCTAATTATACTTTCCAGAATGTTGCTCAAGTAGAATTTGGCGTATGGCTTTCTCTAGTAGTGCTAGTAAGACCAGGAATAAGTCCTAGTGTACAGTTTCTGTATAAGGCTGTGAAATTCCTGATTCTAGGTTAATGATTGTCTGTGCTCTTAATCTTGCATATACTAACTGTGGGTTGTATTGAATCAAATTTTATTCAGTGTAGATACATTGAAATTAATGGACCTAAGTAATGTTCATTCATTTAATCAGGCCTCATCTGAGTAGGACTAGCATTGGAGTCAACCCTTTTTTTTTAATAACATCTATGTTAACATGATGGCAACATTTTTGTCACTAACCTAAACAAAGCAATTCACTCTTCCTCATTTTTATCTGTAAATCTAGAATTCTTGCCATTATCTGCTAAATTTTCATTAGATGTCAATTTAAGACACCTTACTTTTTTTTGGTATGAACTCATGTTATACGTTTTAATATATCCTCCCCTCTTCAGGGAGACTGTGAGGATCACGCTAACCTTTTGTGCAGTCTTCTACTGGGATTTGGACTAGAAGCTTTTGTCTGTGTAGGAACAAAGGCCAAAGGAGCTCCTCACACTTGGGTAATGACTTACGGGATTGATGGAATAATCACTTTCTGGGAGAGTTTAACAGGACATAGGTAAGTAAATCGATTATGCTGTAAAATTGAAGGCAAATTCAAGGAATCTTCAGACATAATACCAATCCACAGTTTAGTATTGCATCTGAACATTCTGCATGTGTGTCATTTGCTACAGAAATTTTATTAACCAACTCCCAGTTATGCCTAATGTGCTTTAATGTGTTTTTGCTTCTTTTGGGGGGCTTCTTTATTTGCTTGTTTTATTGCAGGAACATGTCTGGCATCCTGAATGCATGGCTCCACTAAAATGGCAAATACTGGGCATGCTGGAAAATATTCTGTGCTCAATCTGTAGCTACTCAGGAACATATGAATAACACTACAAGACTAAAAGAACATGGCACCACTTGGAGTCAGCTGGCCTGTGACTTTGGAAAAACTAATTGAAGCTCTCAGTCAGCTCTCCTAGCAATTACATAATGATGGCACTAATCATGGGCAGCAAATGTCACAATAGCCAGACTAACAACACTTAACCTATTCCTTCTCTAGGATATGGCTAGGGAGTATTTCAGGCAGGAATTGACAGATAGCCCAGTAGGGAGAAATGCCACAATAAGAAGTGGACTATACATACAAAACATGTGTATTTTCATTCAACTCTTGTCTGCAATCAATATTTTTAATACAATGCCCAATCATTACATTTAAGGGTAGTTGTACAATGGAAGATACCTGGTTTGGAATAGAAAGGTACAGCGACATGAGGAGCAGCTACAAGAGTGAGGGCAAAGTGTGTAGCCTCTACTCTGATGAAGTGTTGCATTAAGAAATGAGGAAAATGGATTCAAATTTTGGTTTTGGACATGCACTGTTAGGCCTGGGTGAATGGGGTTCATGCTTTAAAGGGGAGTGTACATTCCTGAGACTCGCTCCCAACTTCTTAAACATAGCTGATCAATGAAAACAGACAGTATTTTCTGTGCACCAGCCAAATGTCTATGTAAACTGAGAAGTACTTTGGGAACTTCCTAGTTCTGGCTTTAAACTACTTTACTTTGTAGGTTAACTTATTAAATCATACCTATTAATTTTCAGATATATCCACAATCCTATAAAACCTGATGATCCCCCAATTGTTGAACAACCCAAGCCACTGTATCCTTACCGAACAATAGGATGTGTCTTCAATCATCACAAGTTTTTGGCAAACTGCCAGCCTACTGATGCCGTAGAAGTCTGTTCCTTTGACTTGCATGATGAATCCAAATGGAAACCAATGAGTGGCGAAGCAATCAAATCTGTATGTTCTCCAGGAGCCACAACTGCACTTCCTCCTTTTCCTCCTCTCTGTGCTTCGTCAGTAGATGCTGCAGTGACAAGCAACGAACTGGAGTTGCAACTGAGAATGTTAGTGGTAGAACACAGGAAGGTACATACCATTATTTGTGTGCAAATTGGTGTTTGGCTGCTTCTGCATTTCAGTAGGTTAAAAGTTATTTTCAAAATGTATTTGAGTCAACACAGTTCCTTTCTTACATTTGATACTCGTGGTATGAACAGTTGGCTTTATCCCAACATATGTAGAAAGCAAGTACATAGGCACTATCCACACCTTGCGGAAATTCCGGATTTATGTAGATGCATCTGTGCATAAACTGAAAGCAGTTTGCTTTTACTCAGTCTGGTTTACCAGTAAAACAATTTACTTTATGTAAAATATACTTAAAGGTAAAGGTAAAGGTACCCCTGCCCGTACGGGCCAGTCGTGTCCGACTCTAGGGTTGTGCGCCCATCTCACTTAAGAGGCCGGGGGCCAGCGCTGTCCGAAGACACTTCCGGGTCACGTGACCAGCTTGACAAGCTGCATCTGGCGAGGCAGCGCAGCACACGGAACGCCGTTTACCTTCCCACTGGTAAGCGGTCCCTATTTATCTACTTGCACCCGGGGGTGCTTTCGAACTGCTAGGTTGGCAGGCGCTGGGACCGAGCAACGGGAGCGCACCCCGCCGTGGGGATTCGAACCGCCAACCTAGCGATCGACAAGTCCTAGGCACTGAGGTTTTACCCACAGCACCACCCGCGTCCCTATAAAATATACTTAAGACTTAGCAAATATGTTTGAAGCTTGTTTTAAAGGAACATAGGAAGCTGCCCTCTAGTAAGCCATATCATTGGTATATCTAGCTCACTATTGTTAACACTGACTTCAGTTTTTCTCAGCCCTATCTGGAGACACTTGGCATTTCAGCTAGGACCTTTTGCATGCAAATTCAAATCCCTGCAACTGGGTGAGCTCCCATTGTTCAGTCCCAGCTCCTGCCCACCCTTTGCGCTGCTCTGGTTCGCCAGAAGCGGCTTAGTCATGCTGGCCACATGACCCGGAAGCTGAACGCCAGCTCCCTCGGCCAGTAAAGTGAGATGAGCACCGCAACCCCAGAGTCATTCGCGACTGGACTTAACTATCAGGGGTCCTTTACCTTTACCTATGTTCAGGGTGAGTCCTTTAAAAGAGAGCCCTGTGGATACAGAGTACACATGTTCCACGGGGCCTCTTTTAAAATACTCACCCTGTAGTAATTACATTCTGACCAAAAGTGGAATTTTGAAATAATTGTGCTCAATTATTATTATTGCTAACTAAATATACTCTTGGACCTTTTAACCTGAGGTGGGCAGCCTCTGGCCCGCTGGCCTCATTAGGCCTGCCATTATATGCCAGGTATGGGACAGGTAAAAGCCTGGCTCAGCCAAAAGTGCAGTGCCTGTTCAAAGTGCTGCACAATACAGTATAGCATTTTGAAAGGGACTTCTGAAGACCTGTGGACAAAAAAATATCAGTTGACATAACAATAACATCTCCCCCCCCCCCATAAATTGGTCTGAAAGTGGTGGGAGAGAAAACATTCTGGACCACTGAGCTAAAAAAAGGTTCCCTCACTCCTATTTTACTCTATTAAGTAGGTGAACTAAGCATTGCTATGTACCTACTAGTCCTAATTCCCTTCTTTATTTGATTCAACATACAGGACCTTGGTCTTTCAACAGTTTGGGACGACCAACTTTCCTACCTCTTGTCACCAGCCTTGGCAGCCTATGAACTTGAACGTACCACAGGTGTTTCTTCAGGTAATGAAGAATTTCAAGATGCCATCAGGAGAGCAGTACCCGATGGACACACATTCAAAGGATTTCCCATTCATTTTGTACACAGAAATGCAAGGAGAGCATTTGCTGCGTGCCTTCGGTAAACTTCCTTCTGCTCTTTTTACGTAGTAGTGTTGCATACAGTAGTGCTTTTTTTGTTAAAAAATAAGGTGCCAATACTGGTATCTTGATAAAAATGTTGTGGGTGCAAGCACTAAAGGGCTGCCATGGGTAGCATAGATAGAGGTGACAGTACTGGTGAGGACCATCACAACAAGAGTGTTGCATAACATAATCAGAATATAATATCAGATACAAGTATTTATAGCTAATCATATAAGGCTGAACATATAAGATTCAATATTAGTTACAATAAAACAGAAAAAAGTTAAAATTACTGACCTACAAAAGAAAAATAATATGACATAGCATAAGGGAATAATATATATTCATGTAAGTTAAGAAAACGGAAACAAAGGAGATATAATTTAATAATAACTTGCATGAAAAATTGAGGCTAAATTTTTAATAATTCTCATATGGACCTTGAAGTATACAGCTGGTTATTTTATACATGTAGCTAGGTAAAGATAAAGGGACCCCTGACTGTTAAGTCATTGTGGACGACTCAGGGGTTGCGGCGCTCATCTCGCTTTACTGGCCGAGGGACCCGGCGTTTGTCTGCAGACAGCTTCCAGGTCATGTGGCCAGGATGACTAAGCCAATTCTGGCAAACCAGAGCAGCACATGGAAACACCATTTACCTTCCGGTTGGAACGGTACCTGTTTATCTACTTGCACTTTGATGTGCTTTCGAACTGCTAGGTTGGCAGGAGCAGGGACTGAACAACGGGAGCTCACCCCATCGCGGGGATTCGAACTGCCGACCTTCCGATCGGCAAGCCCTAGGCTCTGTGGTTTAGACCACAGTGCCACCCACGTCCTATACATGTAGCTAGAGATGAACAAATATTGGTTGTGTAGTCCTGCTCACTCATATTTTAGTTTTATATTCATTTCTGGTCAGTGGACACCTGTTAAGTGTTCTGGATGAAGATGGGTCATCTGTTAGTCAACATTTGTTAGAAAATGTATCAGTCAGCATGATATCATTCAGGCCATAGAAATAACTTGTGGAGTAAGCTATGCTTGGTATGGCTAAATTCATAGCAAAGGCTTTGTACAATTGGATGGTTAATTGCTATGTCAAACTTCAGGTATGCAGATTTGCAGATTAAGACAATGGCTGCAGTTAACCACTTCTGTAATGATCACTATCCTTACAATTTTAAAAAATGTATGAAATTCAACAGTTGTGACTGGTTTTTGTGTTTCCATTTCCCGAAATAGGTCTCCTTTTTGTGACGAAATACTGTGCTGTAGAGGGGACCAAGTGCGACTTGCAGTTCGTGTCAGAGTTTTCACATATCCTGAATCTGCATGTGCCGTATGGATCATGTTTGCTTGCAAATACCGTTCCGTCCTCTAAGAAACACTTGCACTTTGAACTGAAATCCCCCACAGTTATGTCAAAGTCCCATTGAGGTCAAATGCTTCTCACTATTAATGATGTCAGGCTTGCATTCTGATCCTGAACACATTTACTTGGAAGTAAATCCCATTTGTTTGTACTCAGCACTGCTGTTCCAGTTGCTCAGACTTACACTTGCGCAACTGAACTTGCCCATCATCTCTTCCACCCTGCACCCCCTGTGCACTCTTAAAGTATGCTCCAGTAGGTTGGAAGACCCTCCAGAGCAGATTTTGAGGGTGTGTATGGAAGGAGGTGAAGAAGGAAAAGTCCCATTGTGCAATTGGAACTCTACTCAGTGTTGGATACATCCCACTGATTTCAGTGCAGCATTTATCTAAGTGTGCTTAGGATCACAGCCTTAAAGAGACAAGATTGAATATTATTGTATTTAATGGTATGCCTTTAGTAAAGGCTTCTGCCACAATATAATGTTATGAGTTTTGGCTGTGTGATTGTGTTCAGAGTATCATGACAGAAAATCTTTGTATAAAGTGTAATTAAAGTATTATAAATGAAATGTACATTTTTATGTAATAAAAGTTATATTTCTTAACAAAAGGGAAGACTGCACTAATTGTCAGTTGGTGTCCAAATATTCTGTAGTTCACCTCTCTCTCTTTGTGTGTGTGTGTATCCGTGTATCCTGTTAAATTGCAGTGAAATTATAAAACTGAAAGACCAATGCATTTTGCTTTCACTTTGAACACACCATAACATAATGGAAAAAGAGTGTTGGTTGATTGTGTGTGTGTGTGATCATAATTTAAGAAAGTGTCCCTAAGGGAGGAGTCCTGTGCACAAGAATTTGGCATAAAGCAAGCTGATGTCAAGTTATACAAGATCTAAACCCAACTCTGATGTCAAGTTATACAAGATCTAAACCCAATTCTGTACCTAAGCCTGGCAAAGGGAAAACAAGCCTTTAAAAGAGTGCTGTATGCTGGGCTGCCATGTGACCACATTGAGGCTTAGGATCCAGTCTAAGTCTCCCCTCTCTGGACCCACCCCTAGAACAGAAAGTATGGTAAATGCTTTGAGCCAATGTGGATCTATCTACCCTGCTTGGGTCTTTGTCACAAGGCTGAAGGTGACCATCTTGCATACAAAACTTGTCCTGGACCTCTGAGCAAAGGGTCCGTTTCTCCCAAATTAATTCTGAAATACCACTCCGGAATTCACGGGTTTAGCTGGGGGGAGGAATGGCAGGCTCCTTATTAATTTAGTACTGAAGCACTGCGGCCAAGTTAGTCATATCCTGACGCTTGGCAAATCCCCATGCGGAAGGCTTTGGCGCCTAATTAATTTTCTTCCCTGGGGGAGGCCGGGCCCTCGTGGCTGGCTCTATTCCTCCCAACCCGGACACATGATATACCGGTATGTACACTTCTCCCCCTGGTTCATTCCCCCCGCTTCTTGCTGTCCTTGTTTCCCGCAGGCAGGCGGCAGTGTAACCCAGCAGAGCCCGAGGCGAGGAGGAGGGACGCCATTGCGTTGCTATGAGGTGACTCCCGCCCTCCCTACTCTCCTCCCCCTCCAGCCACGGACTGACTCGCTCTGTGGTGGCGGTGGCGGCGCTGCTGCCTGCCTGCCTGCCTGCCTGCCTGCCTGCCTTCCTCGCCGGTGACTGGGGCGGCTCACGCGCTTTCTTATTTATTGAGGGAAGCGGGGGGAGGGGTGCGGGGAGAAGAACATGAAGGCGGCGGGCAACGGGCAGCCGCGGCGGCAGCAGCAGCAGCAGCAGCAGCTGAGGTGAAGCGAAGCGAGGCGGCGAAGGCAGAGGACGAAGAGGGCAGCGAGCGCGGCCGGTCATCTCCTCCTTTCCGTTGTTATTATTATCATTCGGCTCCCCGCAGAGGGAATGGCTCACGGCGGGGCCGCGGGAAGCGACGAGCCCTTGCCGGGCACCTCCGGCCGCAGCGACGACGAAGGCCGGTCTCTGGCGGCGGCGCTGGCGATGCGGGACGCGCTGTCTCTGGAGGAGATCCTGCGGCTCTACAACCAGCCCATCAACGAGGAGCAGGCGTGGGCCGTCTGCTACCAGTGCTGTGGTTCCCTCCGCTCCCGAGGCCGCCGCGGGGAGTCTCGCAGCCGCAGGGTGGAGAGCCCCGCCGACATCCGCATCTGGAAGGACGGAGCCGTCACGCTGGGCGACCGTGCTCGGAGCCCGCCGGCAGCAGGTAAAGCTCCGGGGCGAGGGCCGCCGCTGAGCCCCGCGCTCTTGAGGCTCCCTTGGGCCCCAGAGGGGTACTGGGGGTGCCCTTCGCGCGCTGTTTTCAGCCTTGTTTTCTTTCTGTGGGGGGTGAATCTTTCCCCCTAGCAACGCCTCCCCCGCCCCACACACTTTCCCCCCTTCCGTCGTCTCCCGCTCCCCGGAGGCTGCATACATCCCCCAGTAATGCAATTGCACGGCGAGGATTTCCTCCACCATTTCTCCATCCCTTAGCACTGCTTCTTCCCCATGGATTTCAGGGCTGCCTCCTGCTCCTCCTCTTCTTAGCTGCCTCAGGTCGGCGACATTCTCGCGCGCGCTCCTCCCGCACCCACAGCAACAAAAACGCCTCTGTTTCGTCTTGTTTATACAACTGCCCCATCTTCCCCAGAAACGACGGCATTTGTATGAAGAGCTTGCTAGTTACCATTTTCCGATAATCCCTCCCCTCCCGCTTCGCTGCGAATGTTTTTCTTCTCTCTGTTGTGCTGAAATCTAGAGTTCTTATATGTTCAGTAATATTTTCTGTCTTTTAAATGCTGCATTATGGCTGGTGTATAGGCAAGCAGTTGGGAGACTGCAGGGTAGCTTAATTGTACCTGAAAGGATGTCTTGGTTTGGGCATGAGACGTTTCATTTTTGGATAGAGCACCTAACAAAAACATCCTTCCTATTTCATTGCCCTTGTTTGGCACTGCAGCATGGGTGACTACAGTATATTAAATACAGATACACGGTTTCTGAAATACCGAGGCTGTGTGCCTGTTTATTTACTAGAGCTCCTCCAGCACCTTTTTTCCTTTGCTCCTGCTTGGAGAAAGCCTGTGGAGAATAAAATGATGCAAAGCTACTCATATAGGTCAGCATGAGGGATTGGGGGAGGGCACTGCAAAGCAAAACAAAGAAAGCAGCTGTCAGAACCTAGGCATGTTGCTACCAGGAGGTTTAATGTCTGTTGGCTTTGTGCCTTTGTTTTGTGTTCCTTTTTAATTCCAAAACAAGGCTGCAATCTTATGCTAACTTATTTGGAAGTAAATTCCAGTGATATCAGTGTGTTCTATAAACATCCATGTGAAAAATGTATAGGAAACAAGCAAGTGGAAATACATACTTTTTATAACATTAGTTTGATGTTCCCGTTTACTGAAGACTGGAACTAATCAATCATATGATTAACACAGGAAATAAAATGTGACGTTATGAATTCCTCTTATGTACTTAGGAAAAATATGTTAAACAGATTAAGCAGTTATATATAATACACACTTTATGTCCATGACTAATGTAACACCATATTATCTTTGCCTTACATGTCTTAGCACGTGTCTTCAAAATCTCTGATTATACTAGTTACCTCAAACATACTTAAAAAAAAACCCAAATTAACGCAGTAAACCACTTTTCAAAGTCAGCTCTATAAACTCATTCTAGCAGCAAACAGATTGTACCTGTCATTTGACTGTGCAGTCAAAGAAACAATACATATGAAAAGTGACACATAGCATGCATTGTACAGATCCTGCATTTACTGTGTATTGTTTAGTGAACATAATAAAACAAGAGTTGAAGTAATAAGACTTCAAATGGTGGTAATTTGATTTTAAAAATAGGACATCATATGAAATTTGTTTATTTCGTTGTTGTAAGAAGAACAATAGGATAACCTATTGTAGAGTTTAATGTTGGCATGACGCTCATTGTTGAGTACTCCATAATCTCCTTCAGAACACAGTAATGAATTCTTGAATTCTACAGCAAATACTAGACAGACTTTTTATACTGGCTGAGGAATAGGAAACCTTTATGTGCAGAATTATTTTATGTCACTGTCAAAGGATATTTTGTACTCCCATATGCCAGGACACAGAGTTAGTTCCATGTCAGAATGCAGTTCCTAGACAGGTTTTAACCTCAACATAACAAACAACAAGCATGAGTGGTATTTTGCAAAATGTTTTTTTGTTTGTTTGCCCGCAGACAGAAACATTCTGTATTCGAAAACTCTTAATACTGGCTATGATTCGTGAAATAAAGATAATGGATGAAATCCAATGCTAGTAATACTCAAAGTACACTCATTTAAACTAATGGATGAGTAAATTAATTTCAGTGGGTTTACTCTTGAGTATTATTACTATTATTATATTTATTTTCATCCTGCCTTTTTCCCTGGCAGAGACTCAAGGCAGCTTACAGCTAAAACAGAAACAGCTAAAAATGGGGGAAAGCAATAATTAAAAAAACATTTAAATAATAATATATTTATCTATATATGATCTATTAAAGATACAGATCATAACGAAAACACCACAGTACCAGCCCTTCCCCTAAAGGGAGTCAGTTCCCAAATACTATTGGAACAAGAAAGTCTTCACCTGGCTGCAATAAGAAGGAATTTCCAAAGTCTGGGAGCAACCACTGAGAAGCCCCTTGACTATGACTTCGTTAGATATCACTCAATGTCTTTTACCTCTTTATCCCTTTATCTTATATTATTTTAACACTTCTTATTCCCCAAATGAGGGCAAGGGCACAGCATATGACATACTCTCAGCTGAATATTAGGTTTTGTACTTGCAAATAGCATAGCTTTTTCACACTGCTGTAGGGAGGAAGGGTTTATAATAACAGAGATGTGGTATGTTTAGGTTTTCAGCTGAGACCGTCAGAGCAGCCACCTGCTCTGAGTCCACACACAGCAACATGACTCATCTGTCATGGCATTGTTAAGTTGACTTTTACTGTTTATTGTAGCATTTCCTACTTGTGGGTTCCTAAGATGGTGGTGAGAAGGGTTCCAAAGGAGGTGACAAGAAGCATATAGAAGTGAGGAGTGCAGAACCTTCCCCTGCCAGCTGCCTATCTTCAGGAAAACATAAATTACTTTCTAGAACAGCATAAGTAGTCTTAGTGCCATACTTTGTTGTCAGCCCTCATCACACACTGTGTCACATGCTACTGTGTAGCATGTACAGAGCTGCTGCCACCATGAAGTGGCTTGGGCTAATTATCTGGATAATAACCTCTCAGTTGATGTGGGGCAAAACAATAGCCATGTTTGCACTTACAGAGCATGTTGGCTGTCATAATTTATCTCTTGGAAACATTCCAATGTTGCTGAGAGGAAAAAACCTCTCTGATGGTTTCCTTTGATCTGTTAATCCCACATATTTTAGACTATGACAGATTATTTTTAAGTGCATGAGTAAGGGTTAACACTGACAGGTAGATCATTTAAAATTATACCTTATATCCATTAGAATAAACATCTCTAAGGTCCCTATTTCAGTACAGTCATACCTCGGGTTAAATATGCTTCGAGTTGAGCACGTTCAAGTTGCACTCCGCAGCAACCCGGAAGTAACGGAGCGCGTTACTTCCGGATTTCACCACTTGCGCATGCGTGGGCGCTCAAACTGACGTCACACGCATGCGCAGAAGCGGCGAAAAGCGACACGCGTGTGCACAGATGTGCCGTCACTAGCTACGTTTACCTCCAGATGCGAACAGGGCTCCAGAATGGATCTCCTTTCATATCTAGAGGTACCACTGTACATATATGTTTTCATTTGTTAAACTAACATTAGAAATGTATCATGATCTTGTAAAGGAGATCTATGTGCAGAAGCAAGTGCGTATTCATACCATGCTGATTATCTGGGCCTCATAAAGCTGCATCTTTTTTTCTCCACTGGAGATGTACAACCCTGTCAAGGGACAGTAGTTGCCTGTAACTGCAACTTGATCATGGCCTTTGTTAACAAGAAAGGAAGCAGACACAAACTGTTGAGTATTAACTCTTTTATGAGAATTTGACAACTTTTGATAGGGAAAGTTCAAGTTTTGTTTAAGACTGTGAAAGAGGATACAATCTGCCATTATGTCATCTAAGCTAAGGAAACAGCAAATGCCATAGACTTTGATTTAGGTTGCGTTCCTGTGCTCATTTTCCTGTATGAATACAATGGTACTTACTTTTGAGTAAGCATATGTAAGACAGCTCTTATATGGATGTCTAACTGCCATGACTGGGCTCATTTGGTAGAGCATGAGACCCTTAATCTCAGGGTTGTGAGTTTGGGGTTGTTGGGCAAAAGATACCTGCAATGCAGAGGGTTGGACTAGATGACCCTCGTGGTCCCTTCCAACTCTACAATTCTATGGTTTTGCTTAACCTGATGAAAAAGTGGAGCATGTTATTACTGGAAGGAATTTGAAGATCAGATAGATTTAATCTTCTTTAGTGAATGGCTATCAGTTGGGTCATAACATTCCGCAAACGAAGTGGGTGGATGAAGGCAAACGCTATTAAGTAAATAAATTAAATGCAGCATACAAGCAAGCTATGCTATAATGCAAACTGCAAGATAATGTAATAAAACTCAGAATTATTAGAAACTGTGCTCTGGAATAACATTGCCCTTTAAATATGGTAAAGAAATTGGACCCAATTTACTTCTCTTTCTCATGTTTACTTGTCTTTATCATGCCCACCCTGCTTAAAAGCTTATATCCAGTTCCAACTGTCTTTGAACCTCCAAGGGAAGGAATTTCTCCATCTCATCTTTCAAACCTATGTTTGCAAGTGTATATAAAATTCATTACTCTAGTAAACTACCAATGAGGTTCAAATCAAAATGTGCTAGATTAAATTATGCTAAAATACAAATCAGTTAACTAATAATAAAGTGCAAACCTCGGTATTCTTCGCTGCCTCTAACAGAATTTGAACGGAAAGCGCTGACAGGCTTGGAGCCATTGAGAAAGAGATGAAACATACCTGGAGGAACCCTGAAGTCTGCAGAAGAAAAATACTGAAGGGGGCAACCCTCCAAAGTAGACCAATGAGGACTGAGCATTCTCAGTAGCTGCAGGACATTGAGTGTCAGTTAGAAAAGAAAAATAAGAAACTGGGGGTGGAATGTAATGTGCTGCAAGCCCCCTGTTAGCAGCTTCTTGGAGGTTAGGGCATGATTGGTTGGAAGGACTCTTTAATAAGAACACTTTTGATAGGAAAGGGTGGGCTAGATACATTCTCCAGGCTGAGGGCCACATTGCTTCTTGGGCAGCTTGCCAGAGGCCACATGACTGTGATCGAACAGAGTTACAAAGTGGGTAGGGAATTGGATGTGCTACTTACTTTGATATAGCAAGCTACACTCTAGAAATGCAAAGTCAGAAGTTTCTATACATACCCTTCTCTATCCATGCAAGCAAGACTCACTAGCACAATTTAAAAACTCATTTGAGACAGACAATAGCACTTGAAGAGGGTGTGGAGACTTGACGAATGTGGCTGGGGTAAATCCTAGAAGGCCTCATTTAGCTCTCATTGTTGTGCAGCTCCGTACCTTGTGTGAGGGGGTCTACCCGTTCCCCACAACAGCAAATTCAGGTGGTGACTGCTGATAGGACTGGTGCCAAAAAGGGATACTGAGAAATGAGGGTGTTCTCAACATGCTCCAAGAAACAAGGGGTATGCAGAAGTACAGAAGGATTAAAATGTTCAGGTACAGTACACATTGTTTGGTAATCTCCAGGAGCCACAGAATGAGTAGCAAAGAAAAATGGAAAATCAGATTGAGTGAATTGGCCTACTTGAATGCTTTAGTACGGAGGATAATATGCCTGGGTGACACTCCTGTTAGGAGCTTCAGATACATTGAAAATATTTGTTTAAAGTTGTGTTCATAGAAGAAAAGAATTGAAACTTCCCAAGGTAACATTAATGACATTGCCCTGCCCTATATATGGGGAAACCCAGCCAGATGGGTGAGGTATAAATAAAATTATTATTATTATTATTATTATTATTATTATTAATCATATCAGTATACCCGAAGAACAGAATTGTTCCAGTGACTTGAATTAGAGTGCTAGTCCAGTTGTAAATAATGACCTTGCATTAAATACTAAAGTCTAAAAATAATGTGGATAAAACTGCAGTGTCTCAAGATGGAGAATGGACCTATTGTTTGCTAGAAAGTAATTATACAGGAAAATAAACTAGCATTTTAAAGACTGTTTGACATGCTAGTTTTTCTATAAATATTATTAAACATTTGATACCTTAATACATTTTTTTAAAAAAATCTACAACTCATAACAATTATGTGGATGAAATTACAACTTGATAGTTCTTACAGTGTGTTTAGGAGCGATTATCATTTAGTAAATGAAGGCTTTTTATAGAGCAATAATATTTGTTTATTCAGCAGTAAGCTCAATATAGATTTCAATGAGACTTACTTCTGATGTGTAAGGGATTTCAGCTTTAATTGAATGATACTTCGCTAAGTCACTAGATTTGTTTTAAGGGCTTCTCAGTGACATTTATTGGCTCAGTTTCTATCTTGATTGGCACAGAATTGGAATACTGATTCAGTATGGTGTATATGGTTAAGTGACTATGTGCTTGTATTTTGCTGCTGGATAGTGCTTTTTCTGGAGAAACCTCAAGCGTGTCATAAGGCACGTATGTGTAGTCCTTCCCTTTTTATTGAATCTACTTATGTCTGTTATTGGTTCGAGAGTGAGGTACAAAGTCTTCTAGACTAGTTGGCTGAATGAAGCAGAATGTGCTATGTAACCTACTAGGCTTAAGATGAAGTTCAAGAACTCTTGCTCTAAACTTAATAACAATTAAAATCACAGTGGAACAAATACCAGTCAAAACTTTTCCTTTCACTTACTTCTATGAAGGCTAAACAAAACAAATTCCTTCCAGTAGCACCTTAAAGACCAACTAAGTCAGGTCTTGGTATGAGCTTTCGTGTGCATGCACAATTAAAATCACAGTGAAACAAATACCAGTCAAAACTTTTCCTTTCACTTACTTCTATGAAGGCTAAACAAAACAAATTCCTTCCAGCAGCACCTTAAAGACCAACTAAGTCAGTTCTTGGTATGAGCTTTCGTGTGCATGCACAATTAAAATCACAGTGAAACAAATACCAGTCAAAACTTTTCCTTTCACTTACTTCTATGAAGGCTAAACAAAACAAATTCCTTCCAGCAGCACCTTAAAGACCAACTAAGTCAGTTCTTGGTATGAGCTTTCGTGTGCATGCACACTTCTTCAGATATGTATCTGAATATGTATCTGAAGAAGTGTGCATGCACACGAAAGCTCATACCAAGAACTGACTTAGTTGGTCTTTAAGGTGCTACTGGAAGGAATTTGTTTTGTTTTGACTATGGCAGACCAACACGGCTACCTATCTGTAACTGGTTCTATGAAGGCTGATCTTATGCCTGTTGTTTTGGGCACTAGAAACATGTAGTTTTATAGTCAACACAAAAGCTGGCATTTCCATAATTCTTTTTTACGTGATCTCTTTTTTCAGTTGAGATCAGATTCTTAAAGCAGCCAAAATGCTTTCCTTCTCCAAGTACGACTTTAAAGATAAATTGTTTGCTAGGATAAGAGGAGCACCTGTATATGAGGCTACATGTTGTGATTTTTCAAGGGCTTAATACTGTATTATTCTCTTGAAAGTTTAGAAAATACATTAGAGACAGAAATAAAGAAATTTCAGGGTTCTAAGGTTTACTAATTTAGTAGGGGTTTTATTCCTTTACCGAACGTTTGATGAAAAAGTTATAAGATTAACAGTGGCTGCCATTCATATGTGGTACACCCTGTAGTTCATTGTTCAAATATACTAATTATTTTATTGTTAATATCTTAGGGCACAGTAAGAACATATTATGCAGTCTTCTTACAGGGAAATATATGTGCAAGGCTGGTTTCTCTTAATTCTTTCTTCTAGCCTGCTTTTCTGTCTGTCATTAATGAGCAAAAAGCCATCTATTGTTGAGTTTTGTTTATAATGAAATATGATTTTATTTCCTTAACAAGGTACACACCCAGTTGAGCACTGAGATGTAAAGTGATTTTTTTGGGTTGATTTAACATTACTTTGAATATTAGCCCTAGTTCTCACTGAGGTGGCAAAGGTGTGCCAGGGTTTTACTGCTTTAGGTTTCAATGGGAGGCTCACAGGATTGAACATTCCCCCATATAATATAAATAAAAATATATATCCACATAGTCAGGTAGCATGTCAGGCTACAGCCTTTCCTCCTGAAATCTAGTTTTCTGTGTGCAGAGAATTTGTATGAAGGAGCAATCAGTCATGTCAGTTACCATCCACTGTTCAGATAGAGCTTTACAAACTCATGAGTACTAGACTTCAATTGTTGAGTCTCTTTTTATGTAATGGAGTTTGAAAGGGTAGACTGCAGCACTCTCAGATAACATTACAGAGCTAAATCTAAAGCCCGTAATTATAACTAAAAGCTGGCCAGAGCTTCTGGAGCTACAGTCTGAATTTTTTTTATTGCTTCAGGGTGCTTTGGGGGGAGGCAATGATAATTGAGTTTTATGTCTTAAGTTTTATCCTGGCATTTTGTGTATTTTTATTTTATCTAGAATATTGTAACACATTTGAAGTATATGACCTCTTTTCTCAAACAGCAAAGAGTCTTGTGACACCTTAACACCTAACAAATTCATGTATCAAACTTTGGTTAATTCAAATCCACTTCATCAGATTCAGGAAGTGTAATCCTCAATTGGCAGCTGAGGATTATACATGTATTTATTAAATTTATATCCTGCCTTTCCGAAGGAGTCTGGGGCAAAAAACACACAAGTGATAAAACATCTTAAAAATATCTTTGAAACAATTTATCTTTAAAACATCTTTAAATGCATTTGGTAAAATAGACTTTAGCCTATGAAAACTTATGCCAAAATAAATTGGTTAGTATTTAATGTGCCACAGGAACCTTTGAATAGAAAAGGAGTTGAATGTCTAAAGGAGGATAAGGAGATTGTTCCAAGCATGGCTAGAATTGCCTGGTCAATCCAGAGGGCTTGCTAATACCATTTCTCTACCCTCAGATAAATTACAGCAGCTCTTAAGTGCTTCCCTGCTTGACAATAAAATGGGAAGTGGTGGCAGTTTAATGAATATAAGTTTAATGAATAAAATGGGAAGTGGTGGCAGTTTAATGAATATAAGAGGAATGCACCTTATACCCTGTTTATCTCATAAGGGAGATGTGGGAGTGATTGCCCCATGGTTAAAGAAATCAGTGAATGTGTGATTCCAGTTAATGCATGTTTTCAATATATAGAGAGGAGCCTTGGAAAGTGTGAATGAGGAAGGAAAGTGGGAGAGGCCAGTGTCTGTATTCTTTACAAGAACTTCTGTTGAAATTGAGTCATAGATTTGTATGACTCAGTTAAGTGTCAAGTCTTCAAAGTCAGCAGGGCAAAATGTTAGACATATACTGTCATAACTTCCTGAAAAGTGGGGGAAATAAAAGCATGGCTAGAATTGCAGCATGCTGAAGAACTTGACAAGCCAGACTTTAAAGTTGTATTTTAAAAACATTTTTTAATATCTGGATTTAATGAAGTCTGCAAATCTGTTCATCATGAAGATAGCCCCTTCTTGTGCACAAAGTATGCTCACTTCCCATCCACCTAAGTGGATCTTTGTGACTCCTAATTTGTCATCCACCTTTTAGACCAGCAGCTGGTGCTGAACATATGAACCTCCTCCCTTCACAGTTCCTTTCAGCCTTGATAATGAGGTGTTGCTGTCATCCACCACTGCATCCCATCCCAACATGGATAGAGTGGTGAACCTTGACAAGCTCTCTGACTTCTGGCAAATCATTTCTTAGCCTAACCTACCTCACATGGTTTTGTGCAAATACACTGTCCATCTTCAGATTGTATAAATCTTTAATCTTTTAATAAAAATATCCAAGGAGAATAACATTTAGAATATTTTAGTACATACTTTTTTGTGAGAATAAAAGGAGGAATCATTCATACATGGCATCCTAAATGCATTGCAGTAAGAGATGACTAAAAGTTTCATAGTCAATAAAAGTGGGGAGGTGGCTATTGCAGAGACAGGCAGAGGAAGAAGCAACGAGACCCTGACCTAGCTTCAGCTTGGGGATGACAGTGCGAGTTCATGATCTTACATATGGTGCAACACTTCAGAGAGTGGTTTGTAGCATGATATAGACTGTCTGCCGTACTTCTTCTCAGCATGGAGCTGCGGAGGCTGTGAGGCGAAGGTTGTTGCTAGTTTTGTGCTGAGCTTTGGAGATCCTTGCTTCAGACGTTCAGCATGGCATCAGATACCAGACTCCACCCCTCTGAGGCCAGGGCCAGCATGTATTTTAGCTGGCTACTAAGGCCAATCAAAATTTGTCTATCCCTTTTTATGGCTGATTTTTTTGGTAACAATTTTGTTAATATTTATTTATTCAAAAGCAGAATAAAATGAAGGTTGTGAAATACTGGCTAACTTGTCAATCAAATTGTGCACAGCTTATTGCTTCCAGGGTTATTTGCTTATGTCAGGTTAAGTTATGCATGTGCAGGATGGAGGAGGTATAAATATGCATCACATTATCTGATTCAGTAGAAGACATTTTCATAATGTTATTTTCTCTCCCAATGAGTTTGTGAGAACATTTTTTTCTGAGTTACTGGGAAACTCAGACAATGAGAGGGGAACACCTTTGTTGTTTGTTAAGATGCTTATCTTAAGAAAGAGAAACTTTCTTGGGGGATTGTATATATTTCATGGAACAGACAAATACTTGTTCAAATTTCACTGAGTGGCAGATTTAAGATTTTAAAAATGTATATAGCAGTGCACCAGTAGCAATTAAGCCTCACCATGAACAGTGCATGTACAACCAGGGCCCAGATCCTTGCTCCATCTTCCTCCAGCAGTGGATTACAAGAAGAAAGTACAGATGCGTAAAATGATCAATTCACATAGGCCATCTGAGAAAGGAAGAGTCCTGGAGACTCAACTATACAGCTCTGAATAAAACATTTTAAATGTGTTTTAAATGCAATATACAATGTGATACTAGATGGCAATGGTGAGCGTTTTTATATGTGTGTATATGTGTACGTTTTTAATATATGTGTACATTCCACCCCAGTGCATTTTCTCGCTTCCATGTAGCACCTGTATGGAGTGAAAGGAATAGTATTCCCATTTACCACAATCCCTGAAGATTTTTGCTTTGCACAGAGTTCACAGGAAGAAAGAAGCAACACAGCTTCTTCTCTTCCTAAGTACCTGTACAAAGTGAAAGGATCACCTCCTTCTCTGGTCATCTGCAATATGCAACGAACAGGGAAATGTAATAGTCCATGGATGATGGGAGTTGTAGTCTACATGGGGAAAGAGGATGCATCAGATTTTTTTCTAATCTTTTCTAATCTTGTTTTTGGAATTGATTGTTTATTTTTAAAAGGTGAAAATAACTCTTTTTTGTTTTTAATTTCAGGTAAATCAGAACATTTACGCTGTCCAGAAGCAGAGGTAAGAACTTGTAAAAGTGTTTGTTCTGTTTGATACACTAGTGTATCTTAGGGCATTTATATATAGCTCTCCCAGGTATCTGTACTGATATGCTGAGAGAGCACTGCCACAGGGGAGAGAAATGTGTGCGGTCTGTCTCTGAATACAGAAGAAAGCTTCAAGCAGTGGAGCTTTCAAAATGCAAATGCTAAGCAGGGAAAGGACTACTTTTGGCTAGGCAGATGCTGCAATGGAGGGAAGAGCAAAAGGGTCAAGCAGTCCACAATCAGAGCAGCCCTTCCTCTTTTTCAGCTTCCCCAACTTTCCCAGCTTTTTGCTGTCCTTGACCAGCACCATCAACTGTGTCTGTGATGGTCTATGTGAAAGCCCCATGCAAGCAGCTTCACACTAGTGTTAGAAACTGAGATATGAAAGCTAGGAGCTAAATGGCACCTTAAACCTAGGTTATGGGCGCAACAACGGAATGTCTAGGTGTGCTTTTTTTATAACAAGAATACAAAGCTGAAAATGAATGAACTGCAGCTAAAATATTATGTTCATTTTTCACATGGTCTAGTCCTTCCCCTGCCTACCCTCCTAATATTCTTAAGAGGGTCTCTTCTCCAGTCTTCAGAAAGTAGCTAGAAGTGGGGAACCAGAAAAAGGTCCTCCTTTTCTTCCACTCTGCAGTTTTAATCTGAAATTTTAGGTGCAGTACTGCGCCCAAAGCTCAGAAACTGCTCACATGAATGAAATTCCATGTTGCAAAATGCGCTTAGAACAATGGGAGTTTCGAACAGTGCTTCACACTGCTCCTTACACCCCCAAAAACTAAGGGTACAACGAGCAGCATTTCAAAATGTTTCCCACTGCTCCTGAAAGCTGTGAAAGTCAGGTTTAATTCACACATGCTGATTTCACAGCTCTGTCGGTTATTTTCTCATAGGAAAAACTTGAGCTCTTTAAAGAGTATGAGGGCTGTGTTTGACCCATGTTTATTTCTTTTTAGCGCTGAGAGAAATCTGTATGATTCCGCTTAGTGTCTTAATAGCTGTACCCAATGCTAGGGAAATTTCCCAGGAGCACTTACATATTATTTGATACAGTTGTATCCTGCCCTTCCTCCATAGAGCTTAAAGTGGTATTTTAACCTCAAAATACCCCTGGAAGAGAGGTTGGTTGAGTGATGGTAACTTGCTCGAACAATGTGGTGAGTTTTGCAAGAATTTGGACATAGGATTTCCACCACATTAAAAACCATTTTAGCCACTGTGTGGGAATATAAAGTTTCTATAAAGAACAAGATCCAACCTCTTTCCAGGCAGAGTTTTTGTAGCTTTTGCCCTCACCTGTCGGTCAGGGTAAACTGGGAGTCTTGTGTGGCTGATCGGTATCTCTACCACCTTGCCTCAAGGGCTCTCTCATGTGACAATGCTACTGTTGACTGAGTTCTCTCTTTTGGTGAAAAGGGTATTTGATAGTAATCAGTTTTCTTTGGAGGCATTGATTTGGCTACTGAGTTTCTAGGATTTAGGGACTTGGATAGTTATTGTTTCTGACTCATATGCTGGCTTCTGTATCTCAATGGCCCTGTGCTTGCTATGCTGCTGCTGAGATTTAATATGCAACTGGCCCCTGGTTTTTGTCACCATTTTTAATACACTAGAAATACACTGAATTACTAATAGTGGTGGGAAGATCTCTGTACTTTCTGGAAATAAAGATCAGCTGTGTTTTACCAGAGCTTGGAAAAGATAGAAAATCATTCATTGTGACCTTAAAACATACTATTCACTGCTGCACCTCCTGTCATATGACATCATGCATAAAATTCAAGATAGTTCTTTTTTAGAAACAAAAATAAGCTTGCCATGTGAGTGGAATAGAAATACTTTTTTTTTTTTTTATAGAAATAGCATGATGTGGAGAAAGTGGGTATAGATGTTTTTCTCCCTCTCTCATAACAGTAGGACTCAGGGACATCCAATGAAACTGAGTCTTGGAAGATTCAGGATAGACAAAATACGTGCTACTTCACACTACGGAATTAACTATGGAATTCTCTCCCACAAGATGTGGCTATCAACTTAGTTGGCTTTAGAAGATTAGATGAATTTATGAAAGATAAGGCTATTGCCATGATGGGTATGTGCCAGGGACTGACTAGAAACTGAGGAGTGGTGGCTGGATTTGGGTGAGTGGGCACCGGAAGAAGGGGGGTTGGAGACTGACTTGGAGGAAGGGATCAGTGATCTGGGGGAGCCAGTAACAGCCAGGAGATGAGAGGCAGGAGAAGCTGCGAGATTGGAGAGTGAAGAACAGGTGCAGGAGGAGAGAGAGAGAGGTCAAGCTGGTGTAAAGGGCTTCCACACCTCCTCCTTCTGCCTCCACCTTCTGCTCTACTGTCTCCCAGGACCAGAAGAGGATTGAAGCAGGAAGAGCAAAAGGTTACACTCAGGTGGAGTCATTATCTGCTTGCAAGCAGCTGGGGGGTGGGGGGCAAGAACGACATAAATGGAGGTTGAGGGCAGGGCTTCTTTGTTCAGCAACTCCCTCATCGGGTGCACACCTGGAAGTAGCTGATACACGTAGGCCTGATAGACATGCCTTTTGCTAACGTGTAAGTGTACTTTTGACAATAAAGTGTTAGCTGTTTACTCAGGATGTCCATTCCTCCAGCACTGTGACAGTATGTTGTAACTCCACTGTCAGAAGCAGTATGGCTCTGAACACCAGTTTCTGGGAATTGTGGGTTATGCCCATGTTCTGTTTGCATGCTTCTCATAGGTGTTTGGGTGGCCACTGTGAGAACATTGTGCCGGACTAGTGGGCCTCTGTCCTGATCCATCAAGGTTTTCTTATATTCTTATATCATGCTCAAAAGCAAAATATGTATAGTCTGTCAATGACACCTGCAGCAAATGTTTTGAATAGTTATTTCAAATTACTATGTTATATTCTTCCTTCTGGTTTCTTCATCTGTCTTATCACTCTTGACCGCTCTTGACTTCTGTTAGCCTTTTCAGGACTTTGCCTGCCATTTTGTGGGCTTCAGCTTCTGTCCCTTACCCACTGTCTGTCCTGCACCTTTTTAAGATCAGATAAATGCAGCTTAGTATTTGTGGATGGCAATTATTATTATTATTAATAAGAAGAAGAAGAAGAAGAAGAAGAAGAAGAAGAAGAAGAAACATATTGTAGGATTAATAGATACAATTATTAATCATCATCTATGGTCTGTGCAATGTAATAGTAAAATAGAACAATTCAGTTTTGAGATTTTTTTTCTTGGGAGTTTGCAAAAAATGCTTGGGCTTGCCTCGTGTTCCTTATTTCAAGGAATACTTCACTGTTTAATAAGGAACAGGGGGCAAACCTCCATGGAAGGCAAAACAAAGTTTTAGGCCAGTAACATACATTAAATTAAAGATTCAGTTTAATAAAATGGCAGTGTACAATACAAGTTTTTGTTCTTTTCTTCAGCATTTATAGCACAAACATTCTGCTTGGCCTTTAAAAATATGTACAGTAGGACAGAATGTGACAAATAACTGAGGTAGCCCAGCCAAAGTACTTTCATGGTTCAGTTGGAAAGGCAGCTCTAGTACTCTCAAGGGCAAAGAGAACCTTCAGTCATTATTTCCAAAACTGTTTGAGAAATCTTAATACAAAAGCTGTTTACTATGCAATATGACTAGGGTAGTATTTTTATCATCATATGCAGGACTGAAGCTAGTAAGTGGTAAAGTTTATAAAAGGTTATGTACATAATTATAGGCTAAAAATAGAAAATATATTGTGAACTACAGTGTAGGGTAAAAAAAGGCTTGCATAAGAATTATTCTGGGTCCCTAAATAATGGGTGTAGAAACCTATGATGTGCACTATTTGGGATATTACAATTTTGTGTATATTCATGAACTTTGTGTTTAAAAAGTTGGTTGCAGCATAGTTTGGTAGACACAATTTCAGAGACAATGATGTCTCTGAAGTGGCAGCTGCAGAAGGTACAGTGATCAGCCACTCTTTCCCTCTGCGGAATGCTCCTGAATACTAGTTGCTGGCAATCACAAATGAGGTGTGTGTCTGGTTGGTCATTGTGATAAAAGAACTCTGGACTAGATGGACCTTTGGCCTGAATTAGCAAGGGTCTTCTTACAGCTCAGCAGCCCATTTGTCCCTGAACCCACTTGACTTGACCTACTCCATGCTTATTAAATAACATATATTAAGTTCTCATGTAGTTAGATAAACAAACCCAAGTGTGGAGTACTTATCTGTTCGATCAAGTGTGGACGTGTATAGAGAGAGATGTATCCTTCAAAATAAAATCCTAAATTGAACAAGTTAATATATTTCCCCCCACCTTAGCTGAAGGACAATTATTTGCTTTAAAAGTTTGAATAATTGAAATTGGATAATATAAATTGTAGCCATGATCCAATCCATTGCTTAAGAAGCAGGCATTCTGTGATAGAAGTGGGAGTTGCTGGCATTTAATTGTGCTTGTGTACTGACACAGTAGATTACTAAATTTCATATTTAACCAGCTCTAGCATCTCCACTATTTTTTATGTACAATCAGATGTAACTTTTGCAAAAGTTGAAATTAAAAGAGGGAAAGCTTCCCAAGTTCAACATGTTTATTTGATACATGAACTTCCACAGTTACATGGTAAAAGACATTATGTTTATATGAAAGCATTTTGGAGATGAAGAATCTTGATGATTTGGGTGGGGATGGGGGCCTCATGGCAGAAGAGAGGAAGGGGAAGTTCCATTTGCTTGGGCAGAAATCCATTATACCGGCAGGCTGACACTATTAGAGGTGACCCTATATTATATATGCATTATTGTATTTAATTTAGTTTCGTTTGGAAATGAAATAGTAAGGGTGTTGGGCAGGAGGGCATTCTCCCCTGTGTAGTTAGCTGAATGCTGTTGGATTCATGTTGCAACCAGCCTAAGAGACATATGAGCTTGACAGATCAAAATCCTGAAGAACAGGTGTAGATCTCCTGAGATTGTATCTCATAGGCTAGTCATTGTGCATTAATTACAATTGGCTATTTGTACAGCAGACTTTTACTTCAGTGCTGCACTTCTAGCTATGTCTGTGGTAGAGTGCTCTTTCTCGTTGTTTGCCAAAGCATTTTTGTATGGTGCAAATGCTGCTGATGTGTCAGAAGTATGCTTTATCTGAGATCTTAAAAAGTATGTGCTTTGTGACTGCAAATGCTATTTTAATTAGTTTTTGTACCGACATAATTAGCTGTGCCATGCATTGGATTTTAAAAATACTATTTTAATTCATCACTACTGGATTTTTAGTTATAAAGAATAATTTTATTTGTTTCAGGTTTGATTCTTTGAACAAATGACTATTGTTTATTTTATTTACTTAAAACTATGAGGCTGCTAATTTGTTTCTGAATAAAACACAGGTTTGTCCAGAAATCAAAGACTATGTTATTTGCAGGCCACAAGCAAACATTCTGTTTTAGCAGGCATTTTATGTAAATTTTCTTTTTGTATGATTAATTTTTATTGTTTTATCCACTGTATGCTTTTTGAAATCTTATTGCACATGGCTTAGAAACTTTGTTGATTCAGTGATATATAAATAGCTGAAATAAATAATAAATAAGGTGTTCAGGTATATTATAATCTTCATGCCTAGACTAACAAAGAACTGACAGTTTCAAGTGAATTGTTCAAACATTCAACACCAGTGATTCAGAAATGGTATTTTCTTGTGAAAAAGGCATGGGGACTTGTTTTCTCTAACCATCTAATATCCAATTGCAAGGGCTGCAAAGGCAATAGAGCGTATTATCTAATGCCTCCTTCCATTATTCTTCAATTTAATTAGGGCAGTCAGCTACTTATCTTTAGCAACCATGAAGTGTTGCACTTTCAGCTTCATCCTGCAAGGAGATTATTCATCCATCTGACTTGTTAGGCACCCATTCATCCTGTTTACTAGGCACCCATTCATCCTTATGCCTCCAGTGACTTTGCTTACTACAGTATTCAGATACTATCATTCCTCGGGATGTTGGGGATAAAGTGAAAGACTGGATTAATGCTGGGAACAGACAACTGCTGTTTAAAATCCATGATTATACTGTTAAAATAGAATTGATGGCTACTCTGATCAGGGTTTTTTTCTATGACCTTGAATACCCTTCGGCTGGCCATCCATTCAAGCTGTAGGGGTGAAAGTTTATATCTCACTAAACATCCTACAACAATATTTAATAGTCAAAACTGGTTCACAGAAAAGTCAAATCTTATATGTAACTCTTATGATGTGTTTCATTAAAAACTCACACAAAACCATGGGGGTTACTTTGTTTGAAATGCTGTATATATAAAGCTTCCTTTATATTTTTTTTACTTGCAATAATCCACTTGCCCAACATAAGAAGTAATTCATTTAGGGTCTTTTCAAATGTGAGAGACTTGTTCAGTTTATGCACTTAGTACAGATCCAGCACCAGTAGGTTGCAAAGTAATGGTAACCTATATGGGGAATGGCAATGGTGATATAATGCTTTCTTCCAAGAGACTGAGAACATGACATTACATCACATTTATAATATAGTCATAATTTATAATATAACCATAAGCTTCAAAATATTTGTTGTGGCTTTGGATGCCATTCATGATATGACAGAAATAAAATATTCTGTTCTAATAATTTTTCAAGATTCAGGGTCGTTTCATATGTTCTTGGATATAGCTGACACTGTGAACTTTTCTAATGTTTACACTGTTAGGACACAGTTCAATTTTAATTAGCTTTTTACATCACTAACATATTTTAGGAAAAACAAACTCCCGCTAGATTTTTTACATTGTTGTAGTGGGGAAAGTTTCAGGAAATTATCCAACTCTTATGCAATACTTAGCAACTATGAGATTTAAAATGAAACTACTGCAGTGGCCTGATACCAGAAATGATGTGTCACATCCTATCTAGTTACAGTGAATATTATAACAGTGTATTAAGTATCCAGTCACTAATGTAAAATTGATAATGCAAAACATACCCTTAGTAGTTGAATGTTTAGTATTGTAATGATAAAATTAATTGTTAATGTTGTTTGTAAGCAACAAAGTGTTGGCTATGATTGCACAAACCAAGAAATAATAATCTGGTTCTCTGAATTATCTGAAATTACAACTTGATCCCCTTCTTGATTTAGGACAGTTAAGTAATATAACATCATGCCATAGCATTAAGCAGATTCCCTAGCAGCATTAAGGATTTTCCAGGGGTTTTTTATCAGCACAGAGCAAAATCCTCATTCAGTTAAATTATGTAATGTATTATAAATACAGTTTTATTAATAAATGCCATGCAGATGATGGAAGCTGCTTGGGACAGCCTTTTTTAATGAAAGTTTGTAGAACACATTTTGCTTTCTATTTTGAACATTATTACACAGGACGAATCATCTATAGCTAGTGTTCACTGCAGTGGCCAACCAGGTGCCACTGGCAAGCCCTCAAATAGGACCTGAATGGTGCTCTCCCAACTTGTAATTCCCAGCATCTGCTCATAGCTGTCAACTTTTTCCTTTTTTTAAAGGAAATTAACTTATTCCAAATAGGATTCCTTGCAAGAAAAGGAAAAAGTTGACAGCTATGCATCTGCTTCAGCAAGACTTGTACTTCTGCATGCTTGGTAGTTCTGTATCTAGCAATGCTTTCAGCCAGTTCCCCCAGAACAGATGTTAAGCAAACAAGCCTGTAATTTCAATGATCTCCCCTGGATATCTTTTTGAAAGTTTGTGTTATATTGGCCTCCTCAGTCCTCTGGTATGGAGGCTAATCTTAAGGACAAATTACATAATTTTGTTAGAAGAACAGCAATTTCACATTTGAGTTCTTTAAATACTCTCAGGTGGATGCTATCCAGACCGTATGATTTGTCTGTTTTTATTTTGTTAGGAAGACCTAAAATTGCATCTTTTGTCGCCACTATTTGCCTTTTTTCCTGTGAAAGTCAGTTCAGGCGCTGGGAGCTGCCCTATATATTCTGCTGTGAAGACTGCACCTTCATTCAGCTTCTTTGCCATCTCTTTTCCTCTGTTAGCACACCTCTGCCTCACTTGTCACCCAAAGATCCTAACACATTCCTGCGGGACTCCTAAAATTTTATAGTTTAACTGTGTGCTCCTTAAATTATTTTTCTAGCACCCCCTATTGTCTGATTGAATTTGTTTGCCAGCATTTGTATTACTTTTTCCCTCCTTGTTTGAACAATACTTCCATTTTCTAAAGGGAACCTTCTTGTCCTTAATAGCTTCTTTGACTCTGCTCATTAACTAACCACACCGGCAGCTTCTTGACTCAGGTGGTACCTTTTCTGATCTGTGGTTTACATTCTGGCTGAGCTTCTAATATTATGGTTTTAAACAACTTCCAAGCTTTTTGGAGAGATTTGATCCTCTTAACTTTGCCTTTCAACTTCCTTTTTACCAATCCCCTCAGTTTGGGGAAGTTTCCTCTTTCGAAGTGAAACGAGGCTGTTGGATATTTTTGGCAATTGACCATGTACATATATATTAAATTTGATAGAACTATGGTCACTGCCTTCAATCAGTACAGCAACTTACACCTCTCACCTTAAAGAACTTGCTTCATGCTACTACTAGCCTCACCTTAAATCTCTTTATATTTGTTTTAAAATACCGTATTGTGCTTGTTGCTGTATTTATTTCTTTTACACTACCTCTCACTATAGTTGTGCAGGGAGGTATTCTTAATTCTATTCATACTCAACAAAGGGATGTCTCTTATCCTAGCTGGCTAACTAAAAAAATGAAGGGAAAATCTGTTCTAGAAAGACCAAATAAATTTTATTTTAAGCTTATCATTTATTTACTATTTCAGAGCCATTACTAGATTTCAGTCAAAGTCATCCCCAAAATGGAAGTAATGGAGTGTTGTGTGTTCATCTGTAAATTCAGGGTAATTCTAGCTTCAGTGAATGCAGATAATTCCATGGAATGTTTTGTCATAGCTTTTTGCAGAAAACAGCTAAGCATACTGACTAGTATTTTATGTGAATGTTCGTAATTGGCCAATTATGTAGAGGAGCAATTCTCAAGTGAATATGTCCAGCAGGTGGATTATTGGACATTACAATGTTATTTTGATTTCAGTTCAACCTTAGCAGTAACCTATTTTTGTAAAATAGAAATCGTGACTTGTCCAACAAAATTGTTAAGAAGGTGAGTGACATATTGATAAAATGATGTGGCCTGATATATTAGGCATTCAGTGAGTTGGTGCATAGAGACAAACATTTCTCAAGAATAGAAGCAGAGAACAGAAAGCAAGAAAAGCAGCCATTTTGAGGAGTACACACAGTGTTAAATATAATTTCCCCATATTTTGGTCTGCTATGGCATCATTTACAGAGCTTGTACTAGGACCACATTACAGGAGCAATAAGTTGGAAGTAGAATATCTGTTTTATATTCACAAGTTTTAGATTTAATCCTAGCACTGCCAGTTAACGGATTTCTGGTTGAGAAAGACCTCTATCTGAGAACTAAAAATTGAGAAGTTGTACTACTGTGTTATTCTGCAGTCACTTTTAGACCACCACAATGGAAGACAGCTCCTTATCATCTTAGAAAATAATTCACACAGAAGGATTAGTGAAATGAAATGAAACAAAAAAAACAAAACAAAACAAAAACTGTTCTGTGTTCTATAATTCAGGAGCTGGAATTATTCATTGATATTTAAAATATCAAACGAGTTGAGGCCCCAGAGGCAGCTTAGTTAATTGACTTGTTTTGACATCCTTTGGTGCTTTCATATTAATTGATGTTTCTTTTTTCAGAAGTTTCTTTTTTGTAGTCCTTACTATTTATATGACATTCAATGAAAGCTGCCTCCATTCTATCTAGTGCCCAGTTCTGCTGGTCTTTATATGACTTTTGTGTTCTGCTGGTCTTTATATGACTTTATATGACTTTACGCTGCTTAATGGCTGCTACTTTTTATGATCTCTCATTGTACCATTTTAAATAACAAAATGTGTACTTTTAATTTAAAATAAAAGGATTAGCTCTTTCTGCTCACACACCATAAAGGAGATTAAGTAGAGTTGTAAAGTTCACTAGGAAGTTGTGAGGAGAAATTTGGATGCAAGGTAGGTTTAAGTCTGCTAGTTAGGTGTAACTGTTCAACAAATACCTGCTGTGCATACCAGAAGCTGTGTGCCTTCTGCTTGGTATTACCATTTACTTTCTCATTCCTGTATCACTTCCTCACTTTCCCAAGTAGACAGATCATGTTTTTTAAACTCTTTTGGACTTAAAATTGCTTGTTGTTCAGCAGAACAAGGAGCAAATATATGTTCTGCCTTACCACTGAATAAGATCTTATCCCATCACTTGTGGATTTTTAGGAGACATTGAAATGGTATATTTGCAACTACATATCTACTAATCTGCTTTTAAAAACTGTAAAGGTTGTTTTTCCTGGAGACAAGATTATGCCAGTGTCCACATTCTTCATTGCCTAAAGGATACAGACACACTAGTTTATGAATACTGTAATGTGACTTTGTGCATTTGAGTGTAAATAGCACTGGTAGCATTACTACTTTTCTGTAATCCAGTACAGATAGATTCCTGTGCCTGTCAACAATCTGAATATCCTTGTTTGGTTGTACCGCAGCTTGTTGCGTTTGCTCAGCTAATCCATGATATGATGACGATATGTCAGCTCATTGCACTCAGTTTGGACTAACTCACAGTAATACTAGGAATTTTAATCACTGCAGACATACCTTAAAAAGAGGTACAAGATATGTTTATCTCCCAAAATGTTCGCTTTCTGTCGTAGTTAGTGTTAGCATAGATATATGTTGCACAGAAACTGAAAAAATATGTCAGTGAACTTTGCACTAGATGAAACACTCTAATTATCTGACTGCATTAAACAGGTAGTAAGATTAAACAGGTAATAAACCAAGAAAGTAATGCACTTTAAATATTTTCATAACTCCTCCTTTCTAATAAAACTTGTTTCTTGGTTTACTGAGGGAGTTCACACGAGTACTTTCCAAACAGAAAGATTAACAGTCCTTCAGCCGAAGAGTTTAAACAAAGATTAATTCCCCCTGTGCATACTGTTCTCAAGGATGTTGAAGAAAAGTGATGTGCCAACAAAGAGAATAATGTCTGTGCTACTGGAATTGCTGTTTTGATTATTTTGGCTTTGGAATAAACTAAATGTATTTATTTTATTTACTTATTAAATTTCTATACCGCCCTTCATCCAAGGATCACAGGGCGGTTTACAATATAGAAATACAAAAATATATACCATAGTAACAAACAAAAACAATGCTCCCCCCAAATACATAAACAGTTTTAAAAGGCCATAGATTGTTTAATTAGCCCAAGGTATGGGATAAGAAGAACGTTTTTGCTTGGTACCTAACAGTATGTAACAAAGGTGTCAGGTGAGTCTCCCCAAGGAAAATATTCCACAAATGGGGAGCCAGTACAGAAAAGGCCCCTTCTCAATTTGCTGCCCTCTGGACCCCTCATGGAGGAGGCACAAGAAGAATGGCCTCAAATGATGATCTCAGGGTCTGGTTCAGTTCATATGGGGAGGGGTAAATTGTTATCTCAGTGATGCATTAAATAAGTCTTTTAATATAGAATCATAGAATTGTAGAGTTGGAAGGAACCCCAAGGGTCATCTAGACCAACCCCCTGCATTACAGGAATCTGAATGCAGTCTCCCATCCAATTTGAAACTGTACCGGATTGGCTTAGCTTTGCAAATATGCTAGCAGTTTTATTGATGCACCACTGCTTAGCAATGTCATGGACATTCAAAATGACATTGTAATCCTATACATATCTGCTCTACTTCTAAATAGATATATATAGGATTACATTGTCAATTAGCCTCATTGAATTCAGTGGGACTAACTCTCAAGTACATAGGACCACAACCTGAAAAATCTGACTCTTTAGATTGTGTGACTTGCTCCTCTGTCGTGTTTTATCACACACCTGTGAATGCATGAAAACACTCCTAAATGGAAGTTAATTCTGTTATTAAACAACAACAATTCATCTGTAGGGCTGCTGTGTTACATTATCAATGTTAGGACAATTCCCTTATTAGGCCATCCAAAACACCACAAAATAATGTGCAATCTTTCAAGTTCTCCATTACTTTTCATTAGACCAGATGATAAATAGACCATTAGTGGGTGGAGGAATAAAAGTTATTTTTGTTGATGTTGAAGCCTTGGAAACTGTACCTGGTCACAGTCTTAAGATGAAAGTTCTTAACCTGAAGCACTATTTCTGGGTTAGCGGAGTCTGTAACCTGAAGCGTATGTAACCCGAGGTACCACTGTATTATAAAAGAGAAATTATTTGCTTATACAGTGGTACCTCGGGTTACATACGCTTCAGGTTACATAGGCTTCAGGTTACAGACTCCACTAACCCAGAAATAGTACCTCGGGTTAAGAACTTTGCTTCAGGATGAGAACAGAAATCGTGCTCCGGCGGTGTGGCAGCAGTGGGAGGCCCCATTAGCTAAAGTGGTGCTTCAGGTTAAGAACAGTTTCGGGTTAAGAACGGACCCCCGGAACGAATTAAGTACTTAACCCGAGATACCACTGTACTCTCATTTCTGATAGTCTGCTGAATGCACAAACATAGTATGTGGGACTGGCCTGCCTGCTACCTCCTTTGACATGTATAACAGATAAATGGAGGGCTAGGCAGAAGAATGATTTGATTGGTTTTAATAGAATGTTTGTGACTGCTTTTGCTGTGGTATAATTTTTCTGCAACTTAGAAAACTTAAGCAGTGTGCACACCATACATTAACCGCCCCCCATCCTAAGAAGTGTAGTTTACCCCTCACAGAGCTATAATTCCCAGCACCCTTAACAAGCTACAGTTCCTTTTATTCCGTTGGGTGTGATGTGCTTATATGTATGGCACATACACAGCCTTAGTTTTCAAACAATGTAAGAATCAAGTGTAGGTGAATCAACTTGGCAGGTCCTTTAACACAGCAGGGTGAAGGGTACTTGGTATTACAGATTATATCCCACTCCTTAGAAACTTACACAAATATATTTGGAGCTACTCTGACTCTTCTTGGCCGCAGACTTATTTGGGCCTCAGACTTATAAAGAGATTACCAGCTCCAAGGAAAAGTCAGATAATTACAAGTGTGGCAGAAAAACAGCCTTTTAAATGTTTATAAGTACAGCTATGCCTTGGAGCTTTGTCACTTTAATTATGAACATGGACAAGCTCAGGAAGAGGGCAAGCACACAGACAATGCCCTATTATATGTAATAAGTGAGGGAGAATGGCATGCATTATAAACATTAACACGTGTTTCAAAATGACTGAAAAATAAAAATAGTTTTTAAAAGTTCATTTTAGAAAGCATATACTGTCTGTGATATGACTGGAAATCACATAAATGCATCAGCTATAGGGTGTCGCTGTTTGTACTAGTGGCAAGAAAAATAAGGGCAACCTTTCTGGATAGTGCAAGTGCTAAACCCCTGGGATGCTGACTAGAAGGAATGTTTTTAAATTTTAGATATTGTAGAATTTGTCCTGGTCTGGTGCATGAAATGTCTTTTGTTTTATAGTTGTGTGATTTGTGCTCATGCTGCATTGTGATGGCCATTGGCTATAAACAATAAAATTTACTGGAACAGACTGACAGAAAGTAAAAGTTCTCAGGAGAATTAAATCACCAATATTACTCATATTCTTCTCCTAAAAATAATTCATTTAGTCCATGACCTTTATTAAACCAAACAGAAAAATATGCCAACTAGATGTTTCCAGACCAAGCCTGCCATTAAGCAAGTCAGTTGTAGCAAAAGAAGGTGTGGTTTGGGGCACGTCCATCCCTCAGCTGGAAGAATGCAACTGAAGCAGAGAGAGTGAAATACAGTATCAGTGCCAGCTGTCCATAAAATAGTGGTTACAAAGGAATCAAGCACAATCTCTCTTCTTGGCTTGAACAGAGGGGCTGCAATGGCAGATATTCAGCACCTGCAATGATTTTGTTTCAACCTTGAAGCCATTGCAGGTGCTTGTCTTGGGCTCAGGAGAGGGTCCTAGGAAGCCATCTTCATAGCTGAGATAAAGTTGCTGGAACATGTGGGCTTGTTCACCCCTTCAGCCCATGATGCCATTTCCTATTATGGGAGGAAAACTGGACTTGGAAGATGTTCAACTGAGAGTACATGTCTTCCAAATCCATTTCGTCATGACCCCATCACTTTCAGATCCTAGCTGGAGAACAGAAAGTTAGAGCAATCATGTTCTTCTTTAGGCTAACTATTGCTAAAAGCTTGCTTCTGCATGCTACTTTCTGCTACCCATGTTTGTTTCCTGACCACCCCTTAATCCTGTAGGTTTGGGGCAGTGTGCTTTTGCAAGTGAGTCTGGAATTCTAATAATAATGGTAATAAACAGTGTTTTTTATGCATGCCTCTGGGTGTCCCCACTTGGCTGTAGGGACCCATTCTAGAACTTTCCCCTCTTCCGTTTGGGGCTCACAGGTTGAGGGCCGGCCCAATACATTTTGGCACCTGAGATAAACCACAAAATGGTGCCCCCCTTCCCACCAGAGTGGAAGGGGTGAGTGAACATCTACATCAGGAACAAGGGGAAGAATAAAGCCCTAGATTGGGATCTGGTGCCCCTGTGGATTCTGCCACCTGAGGCAGTCACCACACCTTGCCTCATGAGTGGACTGGCCCTTCACAGGGGAAATCCCATAGAAAGAGTGCTGCTGAAATGGCACAAAGGCTGTTACTCCAGTAAAAGTCATACTACATTTTAATATTAAAGTATGTTTACTGAACATGCTATATAAAAAAGTAACCATTTGTTTTCTGTGAATTATAGTGTACATCTTATTTCTTATTACCTTAATAAGCTCAACATCGTTACATTGTCTTAGTTTTCAAGGTGTAAACATTAAATGCATACACTAACATACCTCATTCTTTTCTTGTGGTTTCAAAACAACCCTCACGAGCAGGATTTAGAGAGTTTGAATATTGGCATCTCATTAATACTGATATTTCCATTTTTGTGCTATATTTGATATCTTTCTGTTTAACAGTGATATAACAGAAAATGTATTTCATGGTTGATATTGTAGCAGTTAATAGTAGCAAAATATTAGTACCTATATATCTAATATGATGTAATCCTTCTTTTCAGGTAATAGAATCATTGGGAATTATTATTTATAAAGCACTGGACTATGGCTTGAAAGAGAATGAAGAGCGAGAGCTAAGCCCCCCCTTGGAACAGCTTATTGATCATATGACCAACACAGTAGAAGCAGATGGGAGCAAAGATGAAGGTTATGAGGCTCTGGATGAAGGAGTAGAAGAAGAAAATGACAAGGGAGACGTTGAAGTTATACATTCTTATCGAGATGTCATGAAGGTACAGACTGGTTATCTTATATTGTTATTTATATTGTTTAGTACCTTTTAACTGCAATACTGATGGTTGTAGTTCAAACACTGGTCACATTATCTCCAACACACATAATGTTTGCTTAACCCTTTTGATTTCAGCAGACTTCAGTGCACACTTTAGTACTTCATTGGGTTGTAGCTACCTTGCATATATTTATTTCTCACATGAAATTTCCTGATAATTCTAGACTTTTGCACATATTAAAACTGCATAAGGACTCAGTATAGATTCCTATGACATACTATGGTTGTATTATGGATCATCATCAGAGGCTCTTCTTCGTGGGTCTCTGTGACTTGAAAATGGGCCTTTCCTGCAGTGGCTCCCCACTTGTGGAGGGAGACTTGCTTGACACCTTGGTTACATGTTTTTGTCTGGCACCTGAATATATGTACTTATGTATTTCTGTGGTTTTTTTAACTGATTGTGCCAGTTCCCTATGGAACAGGAATGAAGTAGATGGCTTAAAATGCAAAAGGAACATATGAAAGGAGGTTCTCTTTAACTCACTGGTGAGAGTTTCTTCCAGTCTCAGAGTGCTTCCAGACTGTTGCTATATTCAGGTGTGATTCAGTCACTTAGTGGCAAATTCAGTCCATGTATTTAAAGTTGATTTGGAGAACTTTTACAGCATACCCAATTCCTTCCAAAATTGGACTTTTTACCACAAGGGAAAGTGATGGAGAGATACACTGGAAAATGTGGGGAAGTATTTGCTTGATGCAACATTGTCTAATCTCCCTTCAAACAACTGCTTTGATATTTTATCTACAGTCAAGCAATATATAAATTTTACGAAATAATAGATTAGAATGAATGCTCAATAAATAGCCACATTGTCTAATCTCCCCACAAACAAACTAGGATGAATGATTCAAGAAACAGGTGGTCTGGAAGTAACCACAGGGAGAAAAATGGCTCTGGAAAAGAGGTTCCAGGGAAAAGGGAAAGTGAGGGAAGGTGTTCAGCAACCTCTTCTTACCTGTGCCTTCTGCTCTTTGAATTTCCCCCAGTCAGACTTCTCACTTTTATAGGGATTTGACTGCAACCCAGTTTTAATTTGTGGGTCTGTTACTAGTGTGTCTTGTTTGAACTTTATTGGCCTTCAGGCATTTTATTGATATCTGTAGTACATTTGAGTGCACTGCTAATGCTGCACATAAAAAGACAATTTGTCCACAGTTTTTTCATACAAGTAGATCTGTGGAATTAGTTTTGTGGTATTATTTTTGCTACACCCTTTATAGAGATAGTGTGCTGCTAAAGCATATTTATAGCTGGTTATAGATTATGTAACAGTGACAGGGGTGGCACTGTAGGTTAAACCACTGAGCCTAGGGCTTGCCAATTAGAAGGTCGGCAGTTCGAATCCCCACGATGGGGTGAGTTCCCAATGCTCGGTCCCTACTCCTGCCAACCTAGCAGTTCAAAAGCACGTCAAAGTGCAAGTAGATAAATAGGTACCACTCCTGCGGGAAGGTAAACGGCGTTTCTGTGCACTGCTCTGGTTCGCCAGAAGCGGCTTAGTCATGCTGGCCACATGACCTGGAAGCTGTACGCCGGCTCCCTCGGCCAGTAAAGCAAGATGAGCGCCGCAACTGGACCTAACAGTCAGGGGTCCCTTTACCTTTTATAGATTATGTACCTGTGACACGCTCTCTTAGGGAGTAGTCCTAAATATGGGAAGCCAGTGTAATTAAGCCACTTTAAATTAAGTCAGTATAAAGTGCACCAGATCCAAACTCCATCCTGAAGCCTGGCACAGGGAAAACAAGCCTTTAAAATAGCATCTGATTTGCACCACTCTTTTTTGCTGATGTATGTTCCGGTGGTTGCCAGGTCACGTAACCAAGCTGAACGGCGTTAGGATCCAGCATAAGACTTCCATTGCCTGGTCTTGCCCTCGCTACTCACCTGGAATGCCCATTTTTCAGGGCATGTGCTGGCATTAGTTCAGCCAGTCTCAGGTCAGTCGGCTTAGCCCCAGCTGGACTACAATGAGAAAGTTATACTGGAGTATCTCAGTCTGAGCCAGGATTGGTTACTTATGCCAGCGTAGTGTGACAGAGCTGTGAACCTGCTGGCTGAGCTGGAGATCTACTATATCTTAACTCAGTCTTCCCAGTGAATCTATTGTTAGACTTGCACCCTTACTCATAGCAGATCATTCTCATTTGCTGGTAGAAGTTCCATAAGCTATTTGCTTGCTGATTTGAACCTACCATTCTTCAAATATCTGTCTTTAAAGGGACAGAGAATGTTATTTTGGCTCTGTTCTGTTTTTTATTCAGCAGCTTGCCTAGAGTACAGATGCGATAACTGCTATGCAAATCCTCTTAGGAATTTCACCACTGCATTGATGTAATTTTCTCTCCAACCCACACACCTTCATCACATTCCACTTTCCTACAAACTCCTAACAGAGAATTCTGCATATCTGAACCAGATTAACATCTTAATGCATGTATTGTGTGGCAACAATTGAGTAGCACTATGCAGCATTGCACTGTAGTAGTATCTGATGACATTTTTTGTGTTGTGATATTTGTGTCAGTTCTATTTTATTAACACATTCATTACTGAGGGTGTATGCAACAAATTTAGTACCACTGTAAGGAAGATAGTTGGAGGCATGTGGGCTACTTTACTGCCCTTTCACTCATCCATGCCCTTTTCTCTCTCTCTCTTTTTTAGTTCTAGATAGCCTCTTTACAGTCAGTCTCAGGAAGGAGTAAAGCCTACCACATATGTATGGGCCATGAACTGTGAGTGAGCTGGAGTAGTGGGGAAGAGAGTTGGCTCTTTAGTCCTGAACTCAGACCAATCTTCTTTACCACCAAAATATGTTGATACTACATATTTTAGCTATGACAGATACAATCGAAGCAAGATACAGAACAGTTGAAGAGGGAGTAGCAGCTTTGTGGATATGAATTGTTCTACTGTATTTATTTAGTGTTGTCAGTTTACCTTCTCTCAGTCAGGCATGGATAATTCCTTCAGTGATGGGGGAAAAAGATTAATACATCAATCTGTATGTTCATGTTAGCATTTACTTTGCATTAAAGAAATGCATGTGGCTATATGTACTTTTCTAACAGGTTCATATGGGTGATAGCTACTGAAATATGCCAGTTACCTTTCCCAGTTGTGCAGATAACCATGGATCTGCCCTAGAACTGGGCCTCTGAGGATGGTCTCATGTCTGGGATATATGATGAAGCAAAGAATAACATGAGCATATGCGCAATGCCATGTTATTGAGTAACCATAAAAAGCTCCACCTGAAGGTGAAGAGATCTTGGTAACCTTGAGTATCTGCAATTCCTGCATGACAAATTGAGCACGACTCTGGTGGTAGTGTGTTGGATTAAGCTTTGACTATCTTTTCTGTTTCTGGATATGTAGTATACATCCACAGTGTTTGATGTAAAACTTCAGATACTTAAAACCTCAATACAAATTTATGTAATACTCTTTACACAGACTTTTAGAACTGAAAGTATTCAGGTCATCCATTAATTTGAATTATATTTCTAGTCCTGCTAATGTAACTCAAACCTCTTGACACATTGATCTTAAAGCTTTACAGTATTGCAGTATAAATCTTCAGTAGTCTGAAGAAGTTGCTGTATATTTATTTAACAATTTCCAGACCCCCCTTTCCCCCTGCTGATATTCAAAAGTGCTTTCAGAATCTGTTGCTGACAGAAGCAAGTGTTTTATAAAAGTTTGAGTGCATTACTGTTCATTGATGTCAAAAAAGGATTCATTTCTCATTAAAAAATGCATTTCCTAAGCCTTTGGGTACTTTGAACATATAACCTTGTCATATCCTAAACATGGTTTCACTTTAATGAACCATAATGGGTACTATGCATTGTTATGTTAAGAAAACTCCTGAAATTATGCTATGCAATTTTCTTGCTTCATTGTTCAAAGGGGAAATTCTGTGTTCTCTATCAACTGTGTCAAACTGCAGTTTCTGTGACCCACCATTAGTTTTGGTTGTTAACTGTTAACTTTAAGAGATATATTTCGTAAAGCAAGGTCAGGTTGAAAGTTAGATGGCTCATAAATTTTAAAAGAATTCAAGCTCATACGTGATATTTTCAATGGATACGAGTTGAGAGGAAATACTATTCCTTATGGAATTTCTAACTTTATATTAGATTTTATCATTCTTGTTTAATAACAATGTTTATCTCTCGTGTGTTTGTATGTGTAGGGTTATAGCCAATTAAATCATACTCAGAGTAGACCATTGGAATCAATGCACTTGGTTGACATTCCCATTGATTTTGCTTTGTCTATACTAAATAAGACTTGATTAGCTACCATCCCATGAGCTTGTATTCTGTCCATTTTGTTCAGAACACAGGGCCAGTACAAGACATTTTGCTGCCTGAGGCGAAGGACAAAGTAGTGCCCTCCCTCAAGGCACATAAGAAGCCAATTAGATTGGAAGTTGAATCTTGATGCAATATTGGTGAAAGGACAGTGTCCTGAACTGCGCTTGAGGGCAGCAGACTAGCATAGGGAGTACAGGGTAGGTCACGTGGCACTCATAGCTCTGGTCACTCCCTGCATCTCAGCATCTGCTGCCAGAGGCAGCTGCCTCACACTGCCTCATCTTAGGGCTGGCCCTGTCAGAACAGTGCAGATTCATGGGTTTTGCTGATTTAGATTATTTCTCAAATCATGTTTCTTATACTGGGAAATTTCGCAGGTAGCATTTTAGATACATCAGGGAAAGTTGTTTAATAACTACCAAATCATACATGTTAATTAAAAAAACAACTGACTGCAGATGCAAATCAAAGAGGCCTGTTCAGTCACTTTGTACCACTGCAGCTACAGCAGCTGATATGGCAAATTTGCTTTTCAAACTGAAATGCAGTGTAGCTCCTTTGGGAGTTTGAGTTGCCAAATTGGATATTCAAGCTTACTTTCTCAAGTTTTTGTTTGGCAGGACATGAACTAGGAGCTCTGCACTGCTGTCTTGCTGCCAGCATGCTTTTCATGCAGATACTGACAGAGAAGAAGCAAGTTGCAGTATAAATCCTTGGGCTGAAAATATGCACTGAATTTTGGGGTTGTTTGAGGGGAGAAATCTCGGTCAGCCTCTCATTGAGAGAAATTGAGGCCAGGAACTCAATAAAAAGTATTTTAGAGAACTGAGGGCTAAATTAGATTTGGCTGCAACACCTTCTCTGTTTATATCTCAAACAATATATGGAGAACTAAACCACCTCTCCTTCCTGATTTTAAAGTAAAAAGGGATATTCTGCTGAGAGTAATGTAGCTAGTACTGAAAAATATGATCAGTAAAGGGAATTCATTGCTATTGCAAAATTATTCTCACATCTGAACACTTGTTTGTTTGTTTGTTTATCCCTTCCTCCCAAAGGTGCCTAGGGTGGCAATAAAACATCCCAATCTCAAGATTGTTTAAAAACCTAAGAGTCCAACTGGATCGGGTCAAGATGCCATCTAGTCTAGTACTGTTCTCACAGTGGCCAACCAGATGCCTATGGGAGTCCCACAAAAAGGCCCTGAGCAACTGATATTAAGAGGTATATTTCCTATGACAGCAGAGGAAGAACATAACCATCATGGCTAGTAGCCATTGATAGCCCTTATGCTCTTTGAATTTGTCTTATCCCCTTTTAAAGCCATCCAAGTTGGAGGCCATCTTGTGGGAGCAATTTCCATGTGCACTGTGTGAGGAAATACTTTCTTATATCTGTCCTGAATCTTCCAGCATTCAGCTTTCTTGGTTGTGAAGTAGATATGAACATTTCTTTATGATGTATTTGAAAGGCATTGAGATTGGGAACTAATATTTGCAGTTGTCTTTTTATGATGTGCTGATATGTTCCTGTGCAGGCAGATGGCAGCTTTTTTAAATAGAGGGGGAAGTTAAGCCTCCACACCACTGTTTTTAATGTAAAAAAATGTGAGAGGTGACATCAGATAGATCTCATTGTTTTACCTAGTTTGGCCCTTAGTGACATAGCAGTGTTATAGCCACTTGTCAAAACAAACCTAATTGCTAAAGCAGAATGAAGTGCCTGACTTTCAGACAGACAAGTTGTACTGATCGGTTCCAAAGCTGATCTGATCTGTCTGTGAGTTCATCTCATGGTACAAACACCTTTGCTGTCCAGACTTTAACACTGATAAGTACACTGTGGAGTGGGTTGCATCTTTCAGTTTCACTATCAGCATGATGGTGTTAAATCCACCCAGGCAAATTGGATAAGACAGCAAATAATCTGAACTGAGGATCAGCAAGTCAATCTCTTCTTTTCATCCCTGAGCATAGACTTTACTGTCCTTAAAGTTTTAGCTGTGCTGATTAAAGAGCGGCTCTAGAGAAAATCACAGAAATTGGAAAAGTAACACAATTAATAGTCTTCTGATGCTCGCCACTATGCAATGAACATTTTATTTGAAATAGGTCTGTTAATTTTCCTATTTCAGTAAATAAGGACAAAATATATTATTCAGCTGTACTTGAAAAGCTTGTGTTATGCAAAGTCATAGCTGCTGTATATATTGCAATAAAAACAGCTAACAGCAAAGAATGACAAAGCAAACAGAAATTTATACATCCATCAGCAATACATTATCAACCATAATGTCAGCAGGAGCATGGCAGTGTTATGGAACTTCTACTTTTCACACTTTCAGTTGGAAAGTCTCCAGAAGCCAGGCATGATGTTCAGATAATATGGGAATAAAATCCATTCTTATGAAAGTAATGATTGATCATGAAATATTGACTTTCCCTCTTAAGTAAATGTCCATCACAGAATGGTCAACAATAATTGTCCATGGAAATGTCATCCATGGAAATGTCAACCATCTGCATTTAAGATGCCTCTTGTTTCTGGCTTAAATCTTTAGGTATGCTTTAAATTTGCAGCTTCACTGGAAGCATAGCATCTGATATGCTTTCACAATTGTTAGTAACCACAGAAAGAAAACTTATCAAAATAAGCTGTTTAGACTTATTTCTCAGAATTACTTCACCTTTTAGGTATTACATTTGCTGACTGTGTAGTCTGGGGGTTTTTTGGATTGGAAACTATAGTTGTGTGTTTTGTGGAAAGGAAATATTATACACCAGATATTGTTTTTGAAGCACAATTATAGCATTAGTTACCTTTGAATTATGATTTTGAGACTTGGAACTAGCAAGTTCTTGTTCTAAATTCTAAATTCTATTTCTAAATTCTAGTTCTTGTTGTTCACCACCACCTGTTGTTCACCTTCCATCCTGCATTTTGTTGATTGATTCATATTATCTGCTTGATAGTTTAAATCTTGATTTCTGTTTGTAATGGCATTCTATGCAAACATGACTTTGAATCACTGTGCTGTGGAAGTACATAGAAAACTGTACCTCTTAGCATAGAATTTGTGTTCTAGTGCTCTTTGTTCCTTTGGTTACAGTAGACAATAGTCCAATTGATTCTGCTATAGTTCTGAGGTTGGAGATCCAAGTTTTCATTCACATTGTGGAAAGTTCCACCTACTAGTCTGTCAGTGCAGACTTGTTTTGCTTCTGTTATCCTTATTTCTTAAGTAAATTTGAGAAGAATGGAGCCCTCATGATTCCAGTTAATACCTCAGAATCCTTGCAGTATTAAGCTCATCTCTGCTGAGGACACATGCCTTATTGTCTAAAATATTTAGGGGGAACTAAACATGACATTAAATGCATATTGTTTCTTGGAAGCTGCTCTTTCCTTTGGGAAGAAATCCCCATTTGGTGCTAACAGGAATAATAATTTCAGAGGAAGGATTTTCTTCAGACTGCAGTAAAGGAGGAAAGGGCTACATTCTCCTTTGTATGTTAGAGGGATATGCTAGGGGAAAGCAGTTTACAGTGGTCTTGCAATGTAGTCTACTGTTAATATTGTAGGTTGGAGATGAAGCTGAGGCTGCTTTGGATTCACAGCAAAAATGTCCTTTTGTTCCAGCAAAAATCAATCTACTAAAATTGCTCCTTCAGACATTCTCCAAGGCCAAATCAAGTACACAATTGCATGCAGAAACTTCATGCTCCATTGACTTGGATGCAGACTGACTGCAGTATTAAATGTTCAGAAACCTTTTTTTAAAACAGAAAAAATGGGCACCACATAGATTCATAGAGTTGGAAGTGACCCAATAACACACAAATTACAGCGGTGGCATGCTGATTTGGGGTTTGTTCTTTTAGCCCCTCAGGCTCACATAACACATGCATACTTACATGCCCTGGTTTTAAGGTGTAAAAATGTCGTCAGGGGGGAATATTGCTGAATTGGCAAAATGTCATGGAAAACCCAGGTGAATGGCAACTCTAAAAGCACTGTTTTTGGTTTGTTCCAAAGAAAAAGAAAGAAAAAGCTTAGGCTCTTCCTAAAAAAAGCCTAAACAACTTTTACATTTTGGCAACCCTAATAAATATCGTTGTGACTTTGCTTAATTTTTAACCTTGAAATCTTTGCCTTTCAGATCAAATTTTAACAATAAACCATATTATTCATTCATTCATTTCATTTATTATTTGCTTCCTGTGAAGCAATTAACAATAAAACACCCACAACATAACAGGTAACAGTTTCATAGGGCTGGATCCAAAGTGTACTGCCTGTGAGCAGAAGGGGTCATTATCCATCAGTGGTTTCCTCACCAATGGTGTGAGGAGGCAAGCTTTATTGATTCTTCCTTGTCCTTGCAGTGCCTCACACTATTCCACTTCCTGTCCTCCCTCCTCCAGCACAAGCAGAACTCAGCTGAATGCAAGTCTGAATCCACACTTAGGACTCATCCACACTTCTTTTCTGCTGCACTTTCTAGGCACAGGTCTGAGATTTTTAGGTCCCTGTCTGAACAGTTTTGTTTTGTATTTTTGTCCCACCACGTTATCAGGGAAAACCCACTGTTCGTTCTGATTCAACAGTAAACAGCTGACTTTCCTGGGGAAAGCAGCAGGACAAAAAAACAACACAACACACACAAAAACTTGGACACAGAAATCCAAGTCCTGTGCCTAGAAAGTGTGGGTGAGCCCTTAGTGTCTCTTTTTTGGGGGGGCGTGGCGTTTCCCTAGGACTTTCCAAACCTTCTCAGACTCAAAGCTTCTCGATTTAACCCATGCTGTGCTTTTAGTTGTAGTAGTAGATGATGTATAGGAAATGATTATCAGTATGTTTATGCACAGTAATGCAACCAGAGACTTCAGTGTAATAAGAAGAAGAAGAAGAAGAATTTTTTATTTATACCCCACCCTCCCCAGCCAAGACCGGGCTCAGAGTGGCTTACAAGCAATAATAAAAACAAGTTGAATGATTACAACTAAAAAACAAAATTAAAATACAACATTAAAATATTGAAACATTAAAATATTAAAATGTAGCCTCATCGCAGGAGGAGAAGGAAAGGAAAAAAGAAAGAGAGGGAGGGAATCAAATTGGTTCCAAACCAAAGGCCAGGCGGAACAACTCTGTCTTACAGGCCCTGCGGAAAGAAATCAGATCCTGCAGGGCCCTGGTCTCATGAGGCAGAGCGTTCCACCAGGCCGGAGCCAGAGTTGAAAAGGCCCTGGCTCTGGTTGAAGCCAATCTAACTTCCTTAGGGTCCGGGACCACTAGGGTGTCGCTATTTATGGACCTTGAGGCTCTCCGTGGGGCATACCGGGAGAGGCGGTCCCGTAGGTACGAGGGTCCTAGGCCGTGAAGGGCTTTAAAGGTCAAAAGCAGCACCTTAAATCTGACCCTGTACTCTACCGGGAGCCAGTGCAGTTTGAAAAGCACTGGGTGAATATGCTCCCATGGCAGAGACCCCGTGAGGAGCCTCGCTGCAGCATTCTGCACCCTCTGGAGTTTCTGGGTCAGCTTCAAGGGCAGGCCCGCGTAGAGCGAATTACAGTAGTCAAGCCTGGAGATGACCGTCGCATGGATCACTGTGGCCAGGTCGGGGCGGGAAAGATAAGGGACCAACTGCTTGATGCGGCGAAGGTGGAAAAATGTCGCCTTGGCTGTTGCTGTAACTTGCGCCTCCATGGAAAGGGAGGCGTCAAGGATTACACCCAAACTCTTAACGGAAGGCAATGGCACTAATTGGGCCCCTGCAAGAGAAGGGAGTTGGTCTCTCATCCCCATGCTATCCCGACCCAGCCATAGGACCTCTGTCTTCGAAGGATTTAGTTTCAGTCGGCTCCCACGAAACCATCCAGCCACAGCTTCCAAGCATCTGGTCAGTGTGTTCGGGGCCAAGTCGGTGTGGCCATCCATCAGCAGATAGAGCTGAGTGTCATCAGCATATTGGTGACAGCCCAGCCAAAAGCTCCGGATAATCTGGGCAAGGGGGCGCATAAAGATGTTAAAAAGCATCGGGGAGAGAATTGCGCCCTGCGGCACTCCACACACCAAGGAATGGCGCGACGACATTTCCCTCCCCAGTGCCACCCTCTGGGCCATGTTAGTTCTTGGATCAAGTTAGTAATCTCAGCCCCTAACCACAGTGTTACTGTACATTTCCTACCATTGCAGTTTCTACGCAACTGTGTCCTTGAGGTAATGCTAGGCTCGGCTTCTTTTGGATCCTCTTAAGAGGGTCCATACACCATCTGCTATCTCCCAGGTGGTTACGGTAATCCCTTTCCCCACACAGAGAATGCATTATCCCTGCGAAGTGCTACACTGAGCTACATTCTGAAACAAAATGTCATGTTATTTGATTCCACTGTTCTCTACCTTTTCTCCAGGACCGACTTCGTTTTAGTCACTGTTTAAAGCCATTCAATCTACAAAGTATATTTAGGGCACTGAATCTCAAGGGAAGTCTGGAGATTTCATGTCATTCCTGGACAATACATTGTTTATAAGTACCAACACAGTATTAATTATGGTTACAATATGGGAAGCCAATAACAGATTCCCCCCCCTCCTTTGAAGTTTCCTCCCCAAAACTTTGGTATTTTCTTCTAGACCCTATTAATTGAATCGGAGAGAATAAATTAACTCCCGAGACAAAAGGTTTACAAGTAAGGCGTTATCCCATGCATACACAAGTAGATGTCCGTTGTTCTGATGTCTTATAAAAAGCAAAATAACAACTTGCATCTGGTCATGCAATTCGAAATCTGTCTTTTGGCTGAGAAAACAATCTAGCGAAGAACAAAACAAGTCCTACATACTGAGCAGCATTTTAATGCCTTACATAAGGATACATAAACTGAAGGTCTGAATTCTAAAACAATAGAATATAGCTGCACATTTTGCTTGCTTAATATTATGTTGGTAGATTCATTTTATATGGCATTCTAATAATAGCCACCTTGCTCTGAAAATAGGCCTCTCCTCTAGAGTAAATTATTGTATATTTATTTATGAAATTTGTGGGCGTTTTGGAAGTATATTTTTATTCTGCTCTTATTCTTTACCAAGTATGAAACATATGCAGCCAGAAGATATGCCTCTTTAAAAACACAGAGTACATGTTAGATGCAATAGTATGTAGTAATAAAATATGTTTAAAATAATTTTTCATACAAGTCCTTACAAGACTTGTTCCTTTTGATTATATTGAAAAAAACTTTTTAAAATAGAAAAGAAAATGACAGCTCATGTGATTTTATTTTAATTTTAAAACACTCATATATTTCTTTTCTAGTTTAAAATGTAAAGAGTTATGCAAAAATGATCACATTTAAAATGTTTTTCATATTGAATTTTAAATTGCTGTAACCCACCCCCTTGGGATCTTATGGTGAAGGGTGGTAAAAAATCCAAAAATAAGAAGAAGAATGACAATAATCCAGACTCTGCATGTATACTATAACTAGTTGCCACAAGGTACCTGTATATTTTCCCTTGTGGGGCAAAACACAGCTTTGTGTGGTAGGCAATTCAGACTGGCGCGTGCGCACACACACACACATACCCAACCCTGTGCCATGGTCCCAATTTAACCTGGTAGCTGTTTTTAACTTCTTCTTCTTCTTCTTCTTCTTCTTCTTCTTCTTCTTCTTCTTCTTCTTCTTAATTGATTAATCTTCTATTCAAGCATCTCAAGGTGATGCACAATAACAAAACCACCAAAAAGTAGATGTATTTTAAAAAACAAAACAATATAAAACCAATGCCTGTGACAGAGTTTTCTTCATCCAACTGTGAAGAACAAAAGTGTCTTCAGTTGTTTCCAGAAAGTGCAGATAGTGGACACCTGTCATACCTCGACAAGAATGCTGTTCCTTAGGTGGGCAACCATACCAAAAGTCCTGCTCTGAGTCACTGTGGAGCAGGCTTCTCGTAGTTTTTGGAGTTTGCAGCAGAAGCTCGCCCACATATTGCAGTGACCTGCTGGGTATATAAGTAATAAAGCAGTTTCTCAAATATATATATATTTAATTAATTACAGGAGATCAGTGATGGTTCTCCTGTCTAGTTTGGCCCTAAGACTGTCTAACAACATTTCTGGAGACCAGGTTATTCTCCCCCACTGCACTGCTGCCTTCTCTCACACAGAGGAAGCACAGGAGTTGTTTCAAGCAGTGCTTTTGAGAAGCGCTTTAATTACTGCTCATCAGCTAATGAGTGGAGATTAAATCCTACTGCTTGGAACAGGGCATACAGCCAATTCAGGATTAAACCCTCTCCTCTCACCCATCAGCTGATATCACCAGTGACGTCAGCTGATGGGTGAGCATACATGGCTTGGAGAAAGTTGCCTTGTGGGCCAAATTGGACCTCCTGGCAGCCCAAGGTTGGCCTGGAGCCAGAGATTCTCCACCCCTGATGTAGAAGGAGAGAATGACCTCTCCCCGCTTAAAACGGGGGGGGGGGGCCTTTGCGTGGACGCGTGCAGCCCTGGATCTGGAGTGGCCCCATCAGCATAGGCTTTGCCTTCCCTCAGGTGGGATACCTGGAGGTCCCCGCCTACCCCAGTGTGTTGTCCAATCCCACCTGGGGGAAGCGTTGCCAGGGAAACCAGGCCAGGTAGGGGGAGGGATTACCTGCCCACACAATAGAGGGTGGATCCTTCCTGGTAATCCTCACCCCTGATGTAGAAGGAGAGAAATGACTTAGGTACAGCTGCCTGATTTCTTTATCACAAATGCCTGTGTGGCTGAAAGGATGTGAAGATGGCAGGTATTAGTATCAGAGAGGAAAGGCAAGAACTGGTAAATAGATTTTGACTGTGTGAATAAAAATACACAGCATGGAGAGTATATGGTATGTTTCCATCTCCCAGGATTGAAGTGAGGGGCTCACATAAGGCCTTTGCTTTGCCTCTGAAATGAAGATTTGGTGAAATGTGTTTTATCTTTCAGTTCTACAGCAAATGCATGACGTTATTCAGGCTATATTTTTGCTGCTTAATCAGAGAATTGTCATTAGTTGGTCTTTTTGGTCCCATGGGAAAGAATTTTTTTCACTCTCTAGAGAAAAGAGAACAGTAATACAGCTCTTTTCAAATGATGATTAGAAGTGGAAGCAAGCGTGTATCTTTTGAACTCTGATCCCAGACAGACTGAGTTGTTGTGGTGCAGATTTCAAGGCTTTATCTGAAAATGCTTATATAGAAGCCAAGTGAGCTCTGAGAAGTCAGTCAGTTGTGAATATTTTGTTGTAATTTGGTTTCACTCTTGATGAAGTACATTCAAATGGAGCCAGAAGTTTTGTTTGATCTTTCCTGATAGTTGTGATTTCTGTTAGCACCAGGCTGGCTGGGAGAGTTGTGCTCCCTACTCAAATGAGAATGAACCCAGAGAGAGAAGCTGGCAAGACTCCCCTGTTTACATAATGTGACCTCTGAATGTAGATGGAAATGCTCTAATCTTCTTAGTGATCTAAGCAAAAACTGAATGCCGCAACCCAGTTTCTAGGCATCCCAGAAGCTGTTTGAAAATAAAAGCTTCCCATAGAAATTTAGTTAAGCAGCCCTTCCACTTCTATTTTTTGCTCCTGTTGTAATGTATTCCAGTTTATGCACAGACCTTATTGCATTCCACTCTTATTCCATGTCTACCAACTGATAGAATAATCAAAATACACAATAAGCATGCAAATGGTGGGTGCGTGGGTGCATTTGTATATTTGATAATATTTTAAGTGCAGGAATTTAGGTTCTCTTTCTAAATGGCTCAGGACCACAATACCTCAAGGACCACACATGAACCAACCTGGACCCTGCAATCATAATCTGAGGCCCTTTTTTGTGTGCCAATTCCACCAGAGCCCCAGGCAGCTAAAAAAGCCAATGCAATTCTGGACTGCATCAATAGGAGTATTGCATCTAGATCAAAGGAAGTAATAGTGCCACTGTATTCTGCTCTGGTCAGACCTCACCTGGAGTACTGTGTCCAGTTCTGGGCACCACAGTTCAAGAAGGACACTGACACACTGGAACGTGTCCAGAGGAGGGCAACCAAAATGGTCAAAGGCCTGGAAACGATGCCTTATGAGGAACGGCTAAGGGAGCTGGGCATGTTTAGCCTGGAGAAGAGGAGGTTAAGGGGTGATATGATAGCCATGTTCAAATATATAAAAGGATGTCACATAGAGGAGGGAGAAAGGTTGTTTTCTGCTGCTCCAGAGAAGCGGACACGGAGCAATGGTTCCAAACTACAAGAAAGAAGATTCCACCTAAACATTAGGAAGAATTTCCTGACAGTAAGAGCTGTTCGACAGTGGAATTTGCTGCCAAGGAGTGTGGTGGAGTCTCCTTCTTTGGAGGTCTTTAAGCAGAGGCTTGACAACCATATGTCAGGAGTGCTCTGATGGTGTTTCCTGCTTGGCAGGGGGTTGGACTTGATGGCCCTTGTGTTCTCTTCCAACTCTATGATTCTATGATTCTAGGTCATCAACACAAGAATAAGCCTTTTCTGTGGTGGTTCCCTATTTGTGGAATGCTCTCCCCAGGGATGCCCCGGCAAAACATTTCTCAGTATTTATGCCTTTGGCTGATTGAACATTCTATAGCCCTTAAATGTGTTTGTAGGAAAGGCATTATTGGTTTGTTTTTGTTTTTTGCTTTGTTATGTATTTTTTGAGCTTTGTGATCTTTAGATGAAGGGCAGTATACAAATATAATAATAATAATAATAATAATAATAATAATAATAATAATAATAATAATAATAATAGAGCAAGAACAATGATGCTTATATCATTAAAACATTTGTTTCCCCCTAGCTCTGTGCTGCTCATCTACCAACTCGATCAGATGCACCAAATCACTATCAAGCAGTGTGCCGGGCACTATTTGCAGAAACAATGGAGCTGTATACATTCTTGGCCAGAATTAAAAGTGCAAGAGAGGTAAGCATGGTAAAATTCATGAGTGTTTGCTTTACTCATTTTTGAGACTTGTTTCGTTCTGTACACTAATATGTACAAATACTATGTCAAAAAAGGTAATTTTTGCCAGAATAGGTTGGAGGACATTCTGTTGTAAGGATGATGCTTCCCACTGGACTTGTTAGGTAGGATTTTTAGAGCCTTTCCTCATCCTCTTCCAGACCTAGCCTGCCTATGGCTTTTACTCTCTCTTGAAATATTCCTATATTTGAACCTTTCTAGTGATATGAAAGATTCTTATGCAGTACATCATTTGTGTGTCCCAGTCTGAGCAGTTTGTGTGTGGTTTTGCCCTCCCTTTTCCTCTGTCTCCTCCTGAGAGGCAGGGGGAGGGGCGCAACTGGAGCTGGTTCCCCAGTGGCTCGTTCAGAATGGTCCTATTTCTTTTTGTTATTCCTCTTCAACAATATTTCTATTCTTCAGTTTCAACAGATTTCTTCTCTTGTCTGTTTCTTTTCATTTCATACTCTTACAGTTTCAAGTTTGTTCAGTATGGTGCTGCATATAATAAACTCTCAGCTAAATAAAAATAAAGGGTGGTATTCAATGCTAGTTCTACTGAGAGTTAATTCATTGAAGTTAATAACTTAGGTTCATTAATTTCATCATATTTACTCTATAACAGAAATTAATTATGCAGGCATTGTGATAAAATTAAATATTTAAGGGTGAAATTCAACACTAAATAGATTGTTCAATCATTACAAGCATTTCTGCTTGCCCAGCAGAATTATCTCCCCTCTCCTCCCACTGTGTGCTGTTCAGGGGTTTTTTGGGAAGAGGGGAAAGCCTCATTGCACTAGCAGGGACCATCGGCTGGGTGAGGACTGCAGGGCCTGCTCCCTTCCAGGGCCTTTTCCAACTGGCCCAGGGGGCGTGGCCCAGGCCCTCTCTCCTGGCTATAAAGGGACTCCTGCTGCAGTGAGGCCTCGGACCATCAGCTGTGGGGAGGACTGCAGGGCCTGCTCCCTTCCAGGGCCTTTTCCAACTGGCCCAGGGGGCGTGGCCCAGGCCCTCTCTCCTGGCTATAAAGGGACTCCTGCTGCAGTGAGGCCTCGGACCATCGGCTGGGTGAGAACTGCAGGGCCTGCTCCCTTCCAGGGCCTTTTCCAGCTGGCCCAGGGGGCGTGGCCCAGGCCCTCTCTCCCAGCTACAAAGGGACTCCTGCTGCAGTGAGGCCTCGGACCATCGGCTGGGTGAGGACTGCAGGGCCTGCTCCCTTCCAGGGCCTTTTCCAACTGGCCCAGGGGGCGTGGCCCAGGCCCTCTCTCCTGGCTATAAAGGGACTCCTGCTGCAGTGAGGCCTCGGACCATCGGCTGGGTGAGAACTGCAGGGCCTGCTCCCTTCCAGGGCCTTTTCCAGCTGGCCCAGGGGGCGTGGCCCAGGCCCTCTCTCCCAGCTACAAAGGGACTCCTGCTGCAGTGAGGCCTCGGACCATCGGCTGGGTGAGGACTGCAGGGCCTGCTCCCTTCCAGGGCCTTTTCCAGCTGGCCCAGGGGGCGTGGCCCAGGCCCTTATTTGGAACAAACTTTTTGGGAAGGGTGGGAAGTGTTCTGCCATGGCTTCCCTGTTCCAGGTGGTTAATGTGCTTTAAAATGTCCTCAAGCAGTCGGTGGCAATTTAAATTTTTATTTCTTTTTTTCCTTTTTTCCATTGTTGGGGGTGGGTGGGATGGATATTTAGTTGGGGATTAATTTTAGTATAATTGTTCTGTTTCTTTTTGTTGTTGTTTTATTGGTTCTGTATAGTTTGTGTTTTGTTTTTAAGGGGCGGGATCAGGGCTGCCTGGGAGTGGGGCCCCAGCCAACACGATGGCTGGGACAAGTTCCACAGGGGGGGAAGCACTGGGACATCCGATCTCGGTGATCATGGGCAGGAGGCGGAGTTACGCTAAGACCAGACCATGTCATTACCGAGGAGGCAGGTTTAGTCGTTGTTTGAAGACTCTCCCTGCCTCCGGGTCTGGCCTTGACCGGATGGATACTGGAATCAACAGGGGAAACCTACATGACCTGAAGGTGTTGCTGTGCAATGCCAGGTCAATGATGAATAAAACCACTGCCGTCCACGACCTGATTGTGGATGGAGGATTTGACCTGGCATGTGTGACAGAGACCTGGTTGGAGGAAGCAGATGGGCCTGTCCTTGCCGCTGCTTGCCCACCAGGTTTCTCTTACGCACAGCAACCCAGGTCATGTGGGCGGGGAGGGGGGGTTGCAGTGATTTTTAGGAAGTCACTAGCTTGCACCAGGCGTCCTACTGGGAAGATCCAGTTTTCTGAGTGCATGTTTTGGAAGTTGGGCAATAGGGGCAGTACAGGATTCCTTTTGGTGTACCGACCTCCCCGCTGCACCAAGGATTCCCTGTCTGAGCTGCTTCAGGTCGTGGCGGATTTTCTCCTGGAGACACCTAGTTTGGTTGTCCTAGGAGATTTTAACATCCATGCCGACATGACCTTACAAGGGGCTGCTCGGGACTTCGTGGAAAGCATGGCCTCCATGGGGCTGTCCCTGAATAAGTTTGGCCCAACTCATAGTCATGGACATGCCTTAGACCTGGTGTTCACCTCTAGTGACGTGGGTGATCTGACACTAAGTAAAAGTGAAACAAAAGAAGTGCCATGGTCAGATCACTTCCTGGTGCAGCTGGACTTCTCCGCGACCCTTCCCCTCTGCAGGGAGGTGGGACCATTTCGGATGGTCCGCCCCCGCCACTTAATGGATCCAAATGGTTTCCAGAGAGTGGTAGGGGATGCTTTATCCCATGTTGATGGCCTTTCAGCTGATTCCCTGGTGGCCCGCTGGAATGCGGAGTTAACCAGGGCTATCGACTGTCTGGCTCCGAAGCGCCCTCTCCGATTGCATGGAGCCTGGACAGCTCCGTGGTTTTCTTCGGAGCTGAGGGCGATGAAACAATTGCTGAGATGGCTAGAACGTCGGTGGCAAAAAACTCACTCCGAATCTGACCGGACACAGGTTAGAGCTCAACGTCGAGCCTACCAAGTGGCGATAGCGACGGCGAAGAAGACTTTCTTCACCGCCTCTACTGCATCTGCAGAAAATAGTAGCAGGAGACTCTTTCAGGTGGTTCGTAATTTAACGGAACCACCTTTACCACCGGGGCCTTGTAAAGACCCCAAGATCTCCTGCAACGATTTTGCAAAGTTTTTTGCAGATAAAATCACTCATATTCGGAAGGAGCTAGACACCACCGTGGGAGCAGTGCCGGGGTGGGAGAGTGCTAGAGCTCTGTCTGGTCAAGTTGCATGGAATCAATTTCAATCCGTTACCCCCGAGGATGTGGACAGGCTGCTTGGACGCGTGAAACCAACCACCTGTCTCCTGGATCCTTGCCCATCCTGGCTAATAAAAGCAAGCCGGGAAGGACTGGGCGATGGGCTCTGCGGGGTGGTGAATGCTTCCCTCTGTGAGGGAACATTCCCAGATCCGCTGAAAGAGGCGGTCATTAAACCGCTTCTTAAAAAACCATCTTTAGACCCGGCCAGTATGGCCAACTATCGCCCAGTCTCAAATCTTCCTTTCTTGGGCAAGGTGATTGAGCGCGTGGTTGCTGAACAACTCCAGGCACGCCTGGAGGATGCGGACCATTTGGATCCCTTCCAATTGAGATTCAGGCCTCATCATGGGACTGAAACTGCCTTGGTCACGCTGGTTGATGATCTCCGGCGAGCTAGGGACAAAGGTGAGAGTTGTTTCCTAGTTCTGCTGGATCTCTCAGCGGCCTTTGATATAATCGACCATAACATCCTTCTGGACCGTCTAGAGGGGCTGGGAGCTGGGGGCACTGTTATACAGTGGTTTCGCTCCTTCCTCCTGGGCCGTGTTCAGAAAGTGGTGGTGGGGGATGAGTGTTCAGACCCCTGGGCCCTCACTAGTGGGGTGCCTCAAGGTTCTGTCCTCTCCCCCATGCTTTTTAACATCTATATGAAGCCGCTGGGAGAGATCATCAGGGGGTTTGGACTGGGTGTCCATCAATATGCAGATGATACCCAGCTCTACCTCTCTTTCAAATCAGAACCAGTGAAGGCGGTGAAGGTCCTGTGTGAGTGCCTGGAGGCGGTTGGAGGATGGATGGCGGCTAATGGATTGAGATTGAATCCTGACAAGACAGAAGTACTGTTTTTGGGGGACAGGGGGCGGGCTGGTGTGGAGGACACCCTGGTCCTGAATAGGGTAACTGTGCCCCTGAAGGACCAGGTGCGCAGCCTGGGAGTCATTTTGGACTCACAGCTGTCCATGGAGGCGCAGGTCAATTCTGTATCCAGGGCAGCTGTCTACCAACTCCACCTGGTACGCAGGCTGAGACCCTACCTGCCCGCGGACTGTCTCGGCAGAGTGGTGCATGCTCTAGTTATCTCCCGCTTGGACTACTGCAATGCGCTCTACGTGGGGCTACCTTTGAAGGTGACTCAGAAACTACAACTAATCCAGAATGCAGCAGCTAGACTGGTGACTGGGGGCGGCCGCTGAGACCACATAACACCGGTCTTGAAAGACCTACATTGGCTCCCAGTACGTTTCCGAGCACAATTCAAAGTGCTGGTGTTGACCTTTAAAGCCCTAAACGGCCTCGGCCCAGTATACCTGAAGGAGCGTCTCCACCCCCATCGTTCTGCCTGGATGCTGAGGTCCAGCGCCGAGGGCCTTCTGGCGGTTCCTTCATTGCGAGAAGCAAAGCTACAGGGAACCAGGCAGAGGGCCTTCTCGGTCGTGGCGCCTGCCCTGTGGAATGCCCTCCCATCAGATGTCAAAGCGATAAATAACTACCTGACATTCAGAAGACATCTTAAGGCAGCCCTGTTCAGGGAAGTTTTTAATCTGTGATATTTTAGTGTATTTTTGGTTTTTATGGAAGCCGCCCAGAGTGGCTGGGGAAACCCAACCAGATGGGCGGGGTACAAATAATAAAAAATTATTATTATTATTATTATTATTATTATTATTATTATTATTATTATGCTGGCTTCCACTAGAGGAGCCAGCCCTAAGAGTTAATAAAATATGTAATGGTATCAATTGTAATGCTGCACATACTTAAATATGAGACAGATGCTGAGCTTTCACACATTTGCAAAATTTGAATGAAAGTTTGATATTAAAATGGTAACCTGATTTTGGCAACTTTAGCCTTTTAGTATTAACAATTCCTTTTGACGACAGAGATTTGACAGTGACTTGCAGTACAATCCTAACCTTCTTTACTCAGAAGTACAGTCCTACTGAATTCAGTGGGGCTTACTTCCAGGTAAATGAAGTTAATATTGCAGCTTTTAGCATTTAGGTGGTATATTAAAAACATTGATAGACTTAAATTTGTGGTGACCAGAAAGCTCTTAAAATAACTGCTCTCTGGAGAGGTTTAGAGTGTGCACTCTGATTTAATGCTGCAGTGACCTTTGGTTCAATAAAGAATGAGCCATTTCCTGTCAATTCAACAAATCTCATTTGAGGATTCGACTTATGTTCAATGTCATCCACAGGGTCTATTTTTTCATGCTGATATGATAAAACTAGAATGTGTACAGATGTATATAATTTGTGTGGTGAGCCTGCTGTGGAAGTGCACTCATTGCATTTTGTTCAGAATTACAGCCTTTCCCCCAGATTGAGTTCAGTAGAAACTTGTTCTGCATAATTTTTGCAGAAGCTGACTGTGCACATGACTAATTTGCTGGAAGTAGTGATGTCATTAAACCTCTTGCCATGAAACTTAGTGCCCTAATGTTCATTTTCATTAGTTTTTCATCGTAATAGAGCAGTCAGGGTGAATTGGTTTTACAATTCTATAATACAAACAACAACAATATGCTTACTCAATAGAGTTTACACATAAAGCATCCAAACTGTCTATTACCTGTCCTTTTGTATAGAAAGCAGTAACACTTGTTATTTAAAATAAAGAAGGAAATGCAATCTCTCTCAATGGCTCAAGCTTTCAAATGATCTCTCAGGGGAGATTTCCCTGTATTATCTTTCCCAACAGATGTCAACCTTTTCTGGGATCATTAAATTTTCAGCAGCTTTTTACAACATGTTCTTAGCAAAAAGTTTGTTTATTTACCTGAAACAACAATGAGTGAAATTCAGGTTTCAGTTAGGTGAAATTATAATGGAATGTGTCACATTATTTATACAAAACTTTCAATTGGCAGTGGTGCAGAGATTTCTAGTGTTAAGCTGAGCAGTGTATAATCAAATCTCCTTGGTGGAAAGATTTATATACAGATGCAGGAAATAATAAGAAAACAAGGGAAACATATACGCATGGCTTCATCTGACACAAACTGTGACAAATATGACACTATTACATCAAGTTAAATAAAGTACCTTTAAAAAGGTCAGGTCTAGAAATCTAGCAATAAACCAATTTGAACAACAGATGAACAGATTTCATTCCTTATATTACAAGTTTATAAGGTTGATTATAAGGTTGTTGTAAATATTACAACTAGTTAATGTATGTGAAGTGCTTTTAACACCTGAAAATGTTATACAAATGTCAGCTATTTATTATTATTATTAGTGGTGGTGGTAGTACGGTGAATAGCTTGGAGATAGGGCAGGATGTTCAAATACATTTCATATTAGGTATATGGGTACCCCACCAAAGAGGACCTCCTTCTCAACCTATAGACTTCACTTTTTGGGGAAACAGAAACCAATGCATCCACTCACAGATATTAATGGGCCCCCAGTGTTAGACCATATAGACCTTCTAAAGGTAATAATCTGCAAATCTAACTGCCTAGCTTCAAGGCTGATACCACCCTCTTAGATCTCAGGTCAGCAGTGTCATTCTGAATCAAGTCATGGATAACAACTTTTTAAAGCAACCACTGATCCAACACTGATAAGCCAGAGTCCATTCTTGAAGTCCTGCGTTGACATCAAACCCAGACTAACAAGGGTTGAAGGAAGAACTGAAACAACTGGAACCCCTTTCATTAACCTTGTGTTGTTTTCTTGCCTGTGTCCCTCCTTTCTCTGTCTCTACCATTTTGATTCTGGACCCCACTTCATCCCCACTCTATTCACCATCTGTTGCCCACATTGCAAATATATTGGCTGAGATTCAAAGATGCCGTTCCACTAGTTTACAGCCTCTTTTGGTTACGAAAGGGCTGGTTCTGATCTATTCTGACCATACTGCTGCTGTTTCATTGCAACATATCTACCTTCTATTTTAACCTTCAGAATTTGAAGAAGATGCAGGAAATGGACAGAGAAAGAACTGATGACTCCAGCGCTGATCTTGATGATTTAAAAACTGCTGATTGGGTAATACTGCCTTGTAAATAATACGCTAAATATTGTGGCCAAATATTGTGTACGATTGTGGAGTGTTTTTTGTTTTACTGTTCGTGTGTTTTTATTTATTGATAAGCATATTTCCAAACCTCCAACTCTTTAAACATATTGTGGTAGTGTACAATAAAAACATCAGAATATCATAAATTTATAAACATTATCTATACAATTTATATAATACCTATAAAAGCTTATAAAATTTTATATTTAAAACCATAACTAAGAAAAGTTATAAAAGTTAATTTAAAGTAGTGATCATTATGTTTTGGATCAGCTTTGTTATTTTTCTTAGTGGGCTAACATTTGATTATGGATTCTGAAAAATATTAATGTTCTTGATTCTTCAGGCTCAGTTTTGGGTGCAGGTCATGCGAGACTTGCGAGATGGTGTGAAACTGAAGAAAGTTAAAGAACGTCAGTTCAATCCTCTTCCCATAGAGTATCAGCTCACTCCGTATGAGATGCTGATGGATGATATTCGATCCAAACGCTATACTTTAAGGAAAGTTATGGTAAGCTGTGACAACACAAGTTAAAAAAGAAATGACCACCTTTCACTGTGTCTTTTGGTGAAAGTCAGGTTTATGATTCCACACATATCCATAGAATAGTGGTGGAAACCCTGCAGGTTGTATAGATGGCATTATGCAGACCTCTGGACATTGCAGGCCCGCTCTTGTTCTGTAGACCACTCCTCTGGAAATTGCTTCCTCTCCATGGTGTGTGCAGAGGCAGTTTTAAAGGCGGTGCGACTGGTTTGTCCGCACTGGGTCCTGGTGCCACAAGGGATGCTTCAACAATGGTGTAGAACAGAGCACGAAAGGCAGGGGGTGCTGAATTTTAGCATTGCATGGGGCACTGCTGAAATTTGAGAGCCCAAAGAGAGAGAGGTGTGTGGGTGTGCGTGTGTGCGTGTAAGTAAGTAAGTAAAAGAGAGAAAGAAACAGACAGTGGGAGACACACAGAGAGAGCCCAGGCGGAAAAAGCCTTATAGGGCATATAACATCTTTGTTGCTGGGAATCACAAGTGGGGATAGTGCTCTTGCACTCATATTCTGTTTGTGGCCTTCAGGCCTATGTAAGAATAAAATGCTGGACCAGCAGCTGCTGTTATGATCATTTTGGCAATTTGGGTGGGTGGGTGAAATGGAGGCAATATGTAGGTGGAGGTTGCCAATGGCTGCAGCAAGCAGAATTCGTCCCATTGTGCCTTGCTTCCTTTTGGCTGTTGTGATAGTTCTGGATTTTTGGTCTGATTCATCAAAGATAATTCTTAATGTCAAACAACATGTTATTATCTTCAGCACCCCTTAGCTGATTGAAGACTGTTGATGCGTTTCAGTGATTATGATGGTTTTAGGATGCATTGCCCTGTTTCCATTTTCAAATTACCAGATGATACAGATGTGCAGATAAAACATTAGTTTTCTCTCTTTCAGGTCAATGGGGATATCCCTCCACGATTAAAAAAGAGTGCTCATGATATTATCTTGGACTTTATCCGATCTCGACCTCCATTAAATCCAGTATGTAATCTGATATGTGCCTTTTCCCAGTTAAGATGTAGCTTTTAAATATATTTTGTTTGCAATAATTATTTTTATTGATGCTCCTACCACTTCTCACCTGAAAAATGCTGTAGAATAGAAAACACAAACATTTTCCATATAATCTATCCCCTTTCAGCTTTATAATGCTTGCACAGAAAGTTAAAACAAGTAACAGGAATTCTTTTAAAATAAAACTCTCTGGTATTTTCACTTTCCTTCTCCCTGCTCACAGTATATTGCTCTCAGTAGGTTTTCTCACCTTGAGTCTTGTACTCTTCCTCCCTTCTGTGGCCAATTCCTGCCCAGACATTGCCTCTCTTAATTCCTCACACACTCATTGGGCCATTTAACCAGGGACAGGTATGCCCAAATGCACTTCCTCCTGTTGGTCATGCTATCTTTTCCCCTTGATATTTAACATATACAGGATTCAGACAAGCACTAACTTTATTGCTGCCACACTCACTGTTGAATTAATACGCATTCCTTACAAACCTATTTCAGCTAGCCTTGTTGTTTGCTTTCTGGGTTTTTTCATTCCTGACTCTGTCCACACAATTTCCAATATCATTTTTTATTTACACCTGTATTTCTTGATTCAAGGAGGGAGAGGTTTTAATTCACTATAAGTCATATTTCCCATTTAACTTGTAGCCTCCTAGTTGTTGTTTTCCCCCCTATCATCCCCAGTTCCTGATGAATATACCCTTTTTATCTGAAAAGGGGTGGGGGAATACTTTAATTTCTAACTGGGGCAAGTACAATTACTACCAAAAAATTAGCTGCCTTTGCATTGAGCACTGAGGAGAAACAACATGAAGAAACAAAGTCTATCAGACCTGCTATCTTGAATTTGATCTAGTTCAGAACCAGTAAGGTTTATTATATAAGCCTGTCTGGATCAATGCCTGAATTCATCCCATAACCCTCTGTGTGTTTTAGTTTACGAAAGATTTCACCATGATAATAATTTGCTGTACACATCTCTTGTGAAGTGTTTGGCATCAATTCTCTACTTTTGTATTAATGTTCACAAGGCCTCTGCAAGAAAACTAAAACCAACCCCACCAAGACCACGTAGCCTCCATGAAAGAATACTGGAAGAAATCAAGTCTGAAAGAAAACTGAGACCCGTCTCTCCTGATGAGATCAGGCGCAGCAGGCTAGGTATTTTGATTTTGATTATATTAGTCCTGGGTGGTACTCTGCTGATGAAATTATTGCATATTGCTAATGGCTTGTATCCAACTGGTGTCATTCCGCTTACTGAAGGCTCATTGATGAAGCAGAGCCTTCTATCACGAGAACAGGAAATGAGACATTCTCCAGTGATTCCCCACATACCTGCACACTTTTGTGCTGATTTGGGGGTGTGGGGAATAAGGGGCTAAAGAGGGAAGGAAATTGCTAAACAAAACCCACCTGCTGATTTTGATAGGTGGTGATTGTACCTAAGTTGCTTGATTCTTGCAGGAGTGAAAAAACCAGTATGTTCACTGAGCTCTCTTCATAAGAATAGTCATTAAAGTGAAATGGAATGTCTGCAAGCTCAGGAGCTCTGATTGCTTATTAAAAGGCACATGGGCTCTGTATTTATTAAAGTAATAATAATGATCAGTGATTTAGACCAGCTATTTCAATTTTCAGTTATTTCATTTTTCTTATGTTGGTCTAGGAAAATAATAATTGCCACAGTGATCTTTGCTGGACACATGGAGTAGTTTTCCACTAATTTATTGACAAGTAGCAGTGGTTGCTTTCCTTTTGTACAAAGCAACATGTCACTTATTCTTTTGGTGTATGGGGTGTGTGTTTTTACTTCTCTTCCAATTTCTGCACGGTAGTCCTACAAGATTCCATTTAAATGCAATAGTGTGATATCTAGCCCACATGTAACAGCTTGGAGAAGAGTGATACCCATACCACTTTCTACATTAATAAAAATCAAGGTAGATATATGCTGCAGCATTGGACACAAGAACACACATCCTCTCAAAAACTAAATAAAAACAAGTCAATGAAATTATAGGGCATTGATGCAACTGGAAAGAGATATTTGTTGTCTGACACTTAAAAATAAATAAATGCTGAAACTCTCACATATTAAAACTTTTATTTAAAAGTCATAAAACAGCACCACCATGAGAGGACTTGTGTATCTACTATTAATGTCACAGGCAATAAAGAAGGAAATGCCTATAAATGGGGAGGGAACCATCTTCGTCCCCATCAGGGCACTAGGCTCCACCTATACCAGCACAGTGTTTCTTTAATTTTTGTTGTTTTCACTGCTGCTACCAGAAGGCAGAAAAATTTGCTTAGGGAGGATGGATCTTTTTTTCCAAAGTGGAGTTTAGCAACCCCTAAATTATAGTGTCAGAATATTCAGTGTGAATACTATTGCTGTTCAAGTTATCTATTTACACATCCAGCTTTACAGTATATAATTATGCACCAGCAGTGCATACTCTGATTATCAGCAGTTGCCTATTTTCAGTTTTCATGAGAGCATAGTCAAGTGGTTAAAAGCATGAGTTGTAAACCAATTTTAGTTCAAATTTTAGCATATTGGGCAGCTTTAGGCAGACCACCAATTTTCAATCTTAATTCCGCGTCTGTAATTTGTGGCTAATACAGGCCTACATTCCATGGTTGTTGTAAGGATTACTGAGTGAAGTATGTGAAGCACTTTAAGCATTTAGAGAAAACACTATAATCACCAATAACTGCTCTTTTTACAGCCAAGATGACCTTATTCTCATCAAAAAAATGATAGATATCTTTGAAGAATAGTTATTTTGTGCATTTGGCAATTTACAGTTGGGAGTAGAGTCAGGGATTGTATGCCAGTACTGAGATTAATTGACCAAACTATTTTGAGTACCTCTGCAATTGCATGTGCCTACCTCCTTGAAATGTAGTGCCATAATGTTTGCCACCCTCCCTCACCCTCCTTATGTATTTATGCATGTATGTCTATTACAGAATAACTTTTTCAGCAGCTTCTTTGTGACAGGATTCATTTTTTTTTTACTTTACCAGTGATCCTAAGTACATTCATAGCCATTTCTAACATGACAAATTCCCTATACCAAAATAATTTTGAAATATAAAATAGAATTTACAAAATCAAAGCTGAAAAATTGCAGATCTGTTTTTCCATGTGTAGATGCCACAGAAACCTGCTAGCAGTCAGAACTTCCTTGCAATTAAACATGTGAAGCAACAAAAATGTGTATTTTTTGTATGCAACAGTGTACACAAAGATTTATATGCAATTTTCTACACTCATTTAAGTAATTTGTCATGTGTCAAGTGGCCCTTACTGAAATCAATGTGACTTCGGGCCAAATTAGAAGGTATTAATCCTGCATGCAGGCTTCAGGAAAGCCTTTACTTATGGCTATGTAATGTGAAGGCAGTGTAATGTTTAAAAGATTATCACCACATGTGCAGCCCAGTTATGCAGAGTATCTGTACACCAGCATCATCCCTGATGAGAATGTGCAACAATGATAGGTATATTATAGACGCGCATATTGGGGGCTGCAAATGCAGTAAAGATCTTTTAAATACCATACTCACTGTGCTCTGCATGTGGAGTTAATATTAGCTAAACTGGCCCTTCCAGGGAAATACATGTTTAGGATCCAGGTGTTAATGTATTTCCAACCTCCCATGATGCTGTTGCAGTGTTTACACTTACACCTTTACTGCTGTAAAGAAAAAGTGTCTGACTCATTTCAGATTTACTGTAGATTGGCCTGTATAATACAATTTGAAATGTCTCTCATTTAAACTAACCTTCTGTTTTCTTTGTGTTCCCTTAAAAACAGATTGTTTTTCTTTTGTCATTTTGATTTCTTTTCTTTTCTTTTTCCAGCAATCCGGCCTCTTAGCATGTCTTACAGTTTTGACTTGTCAGGTAAAAAGTGCTACAGCACCTGACGTGGTTATTGTGATAACTGTAAATCGTGTTCCATTCCATTTCTTTGTTTAATGTAAGAAAAACATCTGAAGGATGTTTTTCCAAATCCTAGTCTGCAGATTTTAAGATTAATTTAAATATCATCTGAGATACACACTAAAATCATTAGCATTTGTGTAAACATTTATTTTAAAAAATACTGTAGTTATAGAAAAGTGCAGAGCTAGTATAATATATTTGAGTAAATACCCATTACTCTGACTGGGCACCCAAAGGGAAGGAGTAACTATGAAGAAAGGTTGCGGCATTTGGGACTTTTAGTTTAGAGAAAAAGTGAGTAAGCGGTGACATGATAGACAAGTATAAAATTATGCATGGCATGGAATAAGTTTTTCAGAAAAGTTTTTCTGCCTCTCTAATAACACTAGTACATGTGGACATTCCATGAAGCTGAATCTTGAAAGATTCAGGACAGGTAAAAGAAAGTACTTTTTCATGCAGCACAAAGTTATATGGAACTCGCACCCATGGCAGGCAGTGATTGGCCACTAACTTAGACAGCTTTAAAATAGGATTAGATGCAGTCACGGAGGAAAGGGCTATCAAATGATGGCTCTTATCTGCCTCCACAGTTGGAGGCAATAATGCTTCTGGATACCAGTTGCTGGAAAAACAGGGTGGGAGAATCATCTTGTGCCCAAATCCTTCTTGCGGATTTACCACAAGCATCTGGTTGGCCACTGTGATAATGGGATGCTGGACTATATGGGCCATTGGCCTGATCTAGTAGACTCTTCTTGGGTTCTTATAAATTTATTCACAAACCGTTTATAGAAGATTGGTTCTGTTGGTTCACTGTACCAGTGCAATGCTCCACAACAGTGTTGGTCCAGAACTCCCTTCATACATGAGCCAATGACAGGCATGATCTTCTAACCACGATTAGCAGTGGCCTCTAGGCTCATGCAATTTTCCTCCACTTCCACATGTGAATTTTCCTTCCCTTTTATTTTCATATGGCAAGATCAGAGCTAGGTTTGAAGGCATCCAGGAGAAAATCCCCTCCTAGGACCTCCCATATCACCCTGGTCTTTGCATCAAGTAAGCTTAACAAGTAGCTTTGTCACTTCTTAACATGTTTTCTCAATGTGGCAGGTACACTGCAAAGTGAAGCACCTTCTGAGGGTATTGCCACCTTCCATTTTCATTTCCCAGAATACCTCTTGGCATCAGGTTCCAGAAGCATTCTGAGGAAAAGCAGATGGTGGGTGGATGCAGCCTTGGCAGCCACTTTGCAGCGTGGACACCACTTTGGTAAAAAAAAAAAAAAATTAACAAAGACAGTGAAAAGTTATTTCAGAGTCTAGCATTAGCCCTGAATGGCCTTCCTGGGGCCTATGAGTCCCAGCATTTACCTGACCATTGCAGGTGCTCACAGTGGGCCTGAACCATGATGTAGTGTAATAGCACACGTGCACTAGTATTTCATCTAACCATGGTAAGCACCAAATAAGAGTTTGCAACTATCATTAAAAGTAGCTTTCAGAACTCTGGGGAGAGCTAAGCAGGGCTAGCAAAGATTCTCATGCAGGCATAACATTAGCCATGGCTAGTTCTGAAAATCTAAGAGAGAGAGAATTCACATGGAATAGGGGAGGAGGAAAGGTGATAAAACGAGAACTTACTATTCTTTCTTGAACTCATAACCTTATGAGGTTGTTTCAATAGATACAATGGTACCTTGGGTTACAAACACTTCGGGTTACAGACTCCACTAACCCGGAAGTAGTACCTCGGGTTAAGAACTTTACCTCAGGATGAGAACAGAAATTGTGCACTGGCGGCGCAGCAGCAGCAGGAGGCCCCATTAGCTAAAGTGGTACCACAGGTTAAGAACGGACCTCCAGAATGAATTAAGTTCGTAACCAGAGGTACCACTGTACTCTCTTTTTTCTATTACTAAAATTATATGTGCTACATTAAACAGGGTGACATCCAGTGATATCTGCCTGCTTGCGCAACAATGCTTTGTGTTTCTCTTCTCCCCATTTCAGCCCCCCTGCACGCCCCCAAAATCTGCTCCAGAGGGGCTGCTGTGGGGAGGAAAGGGAGGTGAAATCCTGTTGCACAAATGGACACCCACTTGTAATATGTTGGATCTGACCCATAACCTTTCACACTAATACATTAATATGCTGTAGATTTACAGATTTTAACCATGCTTTGGATTTGAATATTATCTAAAGAGCTTTTGCTTTTCTGTTTCTGTTTAAAAAGTTTTATACAGGCAGGCATGTGCATCACACAGAAATGTGATGTTGGTACTTTATCGTCTGAATTCTGAACCTTCCTCTGAGTTGTGCTTTTGGGGAGCAAATTGAGGAGTTTGTGGATAGAAGCGGGCTAGCACCTGATCAGCACAAACTTCAGTTATGATGATTTTGGATTAAGGAAGAATAGGCTGTATTCAGTAGTTTTCTTTAACTGTTGCTGTATGTGTGTGTTTTATTCAATTGTTTAAAAATGGATATTTCCATTTGCTTCCATGTTAATTGGTGCTTTCATCTTCATCAACTTCCCTGCTTGTTTTGTCTGATGATTTGATGTTTACAAATAGGGAATCCCTCAAAAAGGAGAACAGTAGTCTTATTTGTATTATTTTTTACAATGTTTGTCCAAATAGTTTAAGTATAGTTTTTGTTTTTGAATTAGGCTCTGTTATTTTCATCACTATCATTATTAATCGCTTATGCCGGTGGTTTTCAACCTGTGTGCCATGGCAACCTGGGGTGCCTTGAATGATAATCAGGGGTGCCATGGGCAACACTGGTCTCTGTTCTTCTTTCCCTCCCTCCTACCTCTGATGCCCTCTCATGTTTCTGCCTCCCAAAGGCTTGCACAGCTGTTTGTTGCAGCAGTCCTGGCTACAATCTCTCCAGGCAAATGGTGCCTCTGGGGCTGGCCAGGGGGTGCTTCTCAGGCCCCTGTGGGGCAGTGAGAGGAGGCATCTCTCTTTGGGGCAGGAGGAGCAGCTCAGAGACCAGTTATGGTAGCTGCAGCTGCCCAGAGGACTCCCAAGGAGACGGGAGAAGAGAGGAGGCTGATGAACACTCCACAAGGGGGGTGTTCTAAAGTGGTGAGTGGCTGCCAGCTTTGCAGGCAGGGGTGGCATAACTGGGCTCCTGAGCCATACAGGGGTGCCACAGAAAGAATGTAGTTGGTCAAGGAGCCATGGACCCAAAAAGGTTGCACACCTCTGGTTTATGCAGTACCATTGCTATATGTGACACCTTAGAGTTTCATTTGTAAAGAACAGCCAAGTCTCTTCCTACAAGGAGCTTACTGTCTTAAAACTGAGAGTAGGGGGCAAGAAAGGAAGGGAAGGAAATAAAGTGCAGAAGATTGGTAGAACTGGAGGAAGGGTTGTAACAGGAAACAAGGGCTTAAAGTCAGAGTGGACATGTGGATGAAGAAGCATTTTGAGATGGTCTGAGCAGCAGTAGAGGTCAGTGTTTTGAGTAAAGAGGACTGAGTAAATAAGGAGGCTGTAAGTAATGGAAGGTCTCATCTCTATCAAGAGCTGAAAAGAGTTGCAGCTGCTCTTCATAATCCTGTTGTTGAAGGTGACACCAAAGTCTGTCAACTATCAGATAGACTCTTGGGAAGATCAAGGGCATGAAGATTAGTCTGCACATGCAGATGGAACAAGGACCATTGGTTTAAAAAGGCCCCTGTTTTATTTATACTTCCAACAGGTTGCCACAGAACCACAACTCTACATTAGTCCTTCAACAGTGGACAAGCCACTAGCCAAAAACATATGTGGCTGTGTAATTTTCACAGCCTGGTTATACTTCACGGCCTGGTTATACTGGTTATACTGATTTTTATTATGAAATCTCCCTTGTATAAATTGGAATGTTTTTTTGGGAGGAAGCACTATGGATAGGGAGTCAAATCTCATGGCCCATCAAACCTTCCAGTAGAAGCCTGTTCCATGAGGCTGCCTTTGTCACCAGAAAGGGGAGGCGGTGCATGCTAGCCACCTTGTATTGAATTTGTGTGAACTAGTGAGTGGGTGCAACAGGAAGGAAAGTGAGTCCATCCAGTTCTCCCATCTGAGAGTTGTCTCCCACCCTGTAAACACTACAGTTCCCTCAGGTTTCTGACATTTACCCTCCAGGAAGGTGTTGCTTTAAGCCTTTGCTGCCATACTTGGTTTCCTCCAGAAGACCTGTTCCATCTCTTGGTGTGTGCCAATGTGTGTTAGAGGAACATAGGGGTGCCTATGGAGCCACTGACTTTAATCATAATAACTTTAATCGTAATATGTTACTACATTGGTCATGCTTGCTGTTCACATTTTCCTCGCCTCTTAAATTTAGACATTCCTTCTAATTGATATTTCTGGTCAGTTTTAGCAGCTGGCTAGACAGAAGTGTTGGGAGAGGAAGGTTTTTTGTTTGTTTCTGTTTTTAGCTTAAAAGTGCTGCTTTCTTATTTTAAATATGTGCATTTCAGTGGTTTTATGTAAAAGAGGGTGACAGGGAGTGTATTTCATATTATATGCAATTTTATTTATGTATGTGAAGTGCTGCCCATTTTATTTTGGTTTGAATTCAGGTTCTAACTAGAAGATAGAAGAGCTGAGTTACAAGAAAGGGAGAGATGGATTGTTCCCCTAACCCAGCTATTCTTGGATTATCCGATCCCCCAAAATGTAACTGGAAATCCACTTCCATAGAGCTTGTAAATTAAATACTTTTTAAGTCTGAAGCTGAAGCAGTTATTCAATTGATCTTGAAATGGTTCAAATAAATTACTTGATGTTTCGACCAGCTGTGCAAAGAGGATTCAGTAATTAATAATTTAACAAAGATCCCACCAGGGAACTATTTTCAGAGGAAACGATAACTCTTATTCTCTGAACCCACTGTATACTAACAGGGAGGTTACAGAGGAAGGTATTTATGGAAATTAAGAAGATTAGGAACAGATTCTTTAATATCAGTGCACAATTCCTGGTATTCAGCTACTTAATTGAATCAGGAATTTTATCTTTAAATGAAAAGGCCTGAACTAGGATTTCTCCTAAGAAAGTGGATTTGATCAAAGACATAATGTTAACTAAGAAATAGATGGTGCTCCCTACTTCTGCCCTGCTCACCATCTAGTGCAGTTTATTGCAATTGAAAGAGGAGACTTCTAATTTCCTTGATAATCAATTACTTGGTCATCAAGGAGAATGACAAAAGAAACCAGGACAAAGGTTTTTATGACTAGGATTATGAACATAGTTATGCCTAGGGAGACCTGTCAAACATCATTTCCACAGATTAATTTGTGTGTTTTTTATTTTGCTTTTTATTTGTTTTCTTACTTGATGAACAAACACAGACAATAAAATAACCAAAATAATAAAATGACAACATCAAGGAAAAAAAGGAAAAAACCATACAAAAAGCATACATACAACCATAAATCCATATGTTCTTATATACAGATTTATGTCACCCTATTCTTTAATCCCAATTCCTTTTCTTCTCTAATAGGCTTCCGTCCTCCACAGATTAATTTGGTAAGGTGTAGAAGCTCTGGGCTACAACTATCCATAACATTTTCCTTTTCAAGAAGAAGGAATTCCAGCAGGTTTAGCTATAATGAAATTCTCTCTTCTAGAAGTGCTGGTGCCCTGTCCTCTTTTCCACCCAGCCACCCTACTGCTACTCCAGCATAGCCACACAGAGGACATCAGTTGTTTTTAATTTTGATTTTGATTAGCAGCATCTGGGGTTACATTGACGTGGTTAATCATAAATCATGGTTTATTGAAACAAGTCAAATTCATAACCCTAGCTTTGAAGTTGTCTTTTTCAAGTTATAACTAGCAACATGTTTAAGTATGGACTAGCCACACAATCATTCTTATCTAAAGGCTCATCCACAATTCCTTTTGTGCCACATTTCTAGGCACAGGTCAGCACTTTAAAGTTCTGTGTCCAAACCTGCATTTTACCACTGAATCAGGGCAAACAACAATAGGTTTTCTGCACACAGAGCGCTTTAAAGTCCAGAGCTGTGCCTGGAAGAGGAAGTCTGGATAATCCCTAAGTCACCTTGTGACTTATTTTTATTTTTCTGTCATCTCCAGATTGTACCCATATCTATGCAAACAGCATATTAAAAATCCTAAGCATCTGTTCTAATTGTCTTTTCCAATGAAAGCTGCTCTTGAACACAAACAGCATATGGGTACATGATTGCTCATGTTCATATATAATTTATGTTCTCTTTGATTCATTTGGTAAGCACAGTAATCTGTACCTAGAAAGAAAAGGTGAATTCCATTTTGGTTTTGTATTATCTTGCTTTACACATTAGTAGTAGACACTAATACAAAATGTCATAGCATTAAGGCTCTTGCATACCTATCTAAGAATAAGCCCCAGTGAAAACAAATGGACTTACTTTTGAGAAGATATGTATAGGATTGCACTATAAAAAGATCCAACTCAGCCGTTTTCCAAAAAGGATTGCAGCCTGTGATATTTGATAGCTATTTTTCCATCTTGGCAAGATGAGAAATGCATATTTTGCAGCCAGGCTACTGCTTGTCTTGGAATTGCTGACTAACAGTGGAAGTAACTGCTATTGCTTCCCATTTGTCTGACTAAATTAATCTGCATTGAATTAATTAATTATCATTTCAGAGTTTATACTGACAAAAAACAGCCTTTAAAAGCCCTGTATTTACAGTAATTTTGTGGTGTGTGAGAGATCTAATAGCTAGCTGTATTTTTTGCTGTAAATTTAAGTTAGTTGCCCTTTACCGTCTGTTTGAATTATTTTCAGTCTGAATATTGGTTATAAGCAGTTGCTTCCAATATTTTATTCTATTTTTTACTGGTCTGAAGACATTGTGGCCTTGATTCTCTTGAGATAACTAAAAGCTGGGAAACGGTAGGGATATATATCAAATGACAGAGGGATACCAGTGTCTGTTGCAGCAAAAACAATAGAGTGTTTTGTGGCACCTTAAATACTTAACAAATTCATTTTGATGTTTGTTTGTTTGATGCTCTTTGTCGGAAGCTCTCTGGGCAGTTCACAGCATTAAAATACATAATAAAAACACAAAACACATAATAAAAACAAGAACAAAACTAACCCATAGCAATCCCCCATAAACTTCCATAGACTAGTCCTCTTCATCAAATGTTACCTGCAGTTGTGTCTGTATGTTTATCTATACACACACACACACGTATGCGCACACATACGGTACATACACACATTTGGCAGGGAAGAGGAATGTAAAAAGTGAAGTTGAAGGAAAGCAAAGGATGGTGGAAATAGCATAACTATCACAGTCTGCACTTACCTGCATATCATTTTCCTTGCACTTCACTGTTTAGAATCCTCCTCCCTTAGCTCCCTTTGTACATCTGTTGGCTGTTGTCCACAAAAATGTGTTAGGTGCCACAAGACTCCTGGTTTTTTTAAATCTATATCTTAAGTGGTAATAGAATTATTTAAAGGTAAAAAACAAATGTTTTTCCCCAACTACATATAAGTTGGAAAATACTTACAAGTGTGACCAAAAAATAGTCTGGTAAAATGCATTTCAAGCTATCCTTGAGCTTTATTCTTTTCTTTTTGTTGTATTTTCTGTTTGTGTGTATATTTCCTTGTGAATTTCCTTTGGGTTCTGCAAGGTGTAAGTAGCTGGCTGCTGATATGCTAAAACTATTTTTAGCAATATTGGATGGATGATTTGTTTATCCACAGTTTCACAAAATCAAAGTAGATTTGCCTCTAAAAATAGAAGCACGGATTTATATAATTGGAATAGATTATTTACAACACCCATCCAATCAGGGCCTGGGATATTCCGTAAACAGAAATCATGAACCTGACTCCCTCCCAAGCCTTCCTTGATGCCCATGTGCATCAGGTTGGAGACCTTCAGTTTTTTAGTTTGTAATTGCAGAGCAGCTGCTGGAGCTCAAAGTCTTTTGATTTTCAAGGATTCTTGGGCAGGGGGCAGAAGTATCAGGGGTGGCTTCCCCACCTAGTAGCCAATCTTGTTTGCTTCCTTGTTGCCCTCCGGCCATGTGGAGCTGACAGTAGGCACTTGCTTCACCCCATGAAGGAACCTTGTGTGTGTGTGTGTGACTCAGAATATGCATTTGGGCAGAGAGTGAAAAATAGGTCATAGAATCATAGAATTGGACAGGACCACGAGGGTCATATAATCCAACCCCCTGCACAGGAATCTTTTGCCCAACATTGGGCTGAGACCCACAACCCTGGAATTAAGAGTCTTGGGCTCTACTGACATAGGTACCTTTCTGCACAACTGGGGGTGGGGAACTGCTTTGTAGTCTAGTAGAGGTACAGGAGGGTTCACATGGGCAAAAGTGCTCCCCAAGTTTTAACATTTTATTGGTTTTATTTAACTTTGAGCAAAGGGTTATCTGCTAGAAACACAAATAAGTTTATAATTTGAATGAGATCAGGTTTTTGAAAGTACATTTGTGAAAGTCACATGCTTCCCTTCCTCCTCAGATCCACTAATGCTTTTCTGTCACATCACATCCACATTGCACTCCAGTGTCTGTAACTTTATAGAAAAAAGAGATAAATTTCACAGTTGTGAAACTTCGGTATTAATTGCGCTGTGAGAAACAAGTATGAGTTTACTTTTCTACTGTGCCACCACAATAATTTTTCTCTTTCCCCCCCTAGATGTATCAACACCAGAGGCCTCCAAAAATCTTTCAGAAAGCTGTCAGAATGGCAGCTTTTCATCAGAAGCAAAGGTGAATGGCATTGGTGCTACTAAGTTGACAGTACAACGGAAGAGACTTTTGAAAGCTCCCACTTTGGCTGAACTGGATAGCTCAGATTCAGAGGTAAGGTGCTGGTTAGTCTGAACCTCTTTTCAGGATTTACATTTTTGTTGATTAATTTCTATTTTGTCAGAATTTTTTGTTCAAGGTATTATATATTTGTTTTTTGATTAATTTTAAATCTTACCTTAAGCCAGAAAAGGTTTTCAGAGCAATTACAGATCAATACAAGCAAGTTCCTGCCCCCAGGCTTAAAATCTAAAAAGACATGACACAAAAAGGAAAAGGACTAAGAGAGAAGGAAATAAGCAAACTTATTACAAGTTACAAGTTACTCTAATAATCATTGGGGGGGGGGGTAGAAGAAGTTAAAGAAGAGGCAGAGCCAAAGTTATTGGTTTCTCAGTTCTGCCAATGAACTGGTCTATATCCCTTCTCTTCCCTTCTGCCTTGTGGAATGGCCGCTGTCAGATGATGATCATATGGAGGTGTCTGGCTTCTCAGCAAAGCTGGTGGCCCTGCATCCCTTGAAGGTTGGTGGCTCAGGAACTAGAGTGGAGACGAGAGAGACTTTGGGCTGTGTAAGATCTTTCAATAAGTTGCATGTGATTCCTGTGCCCAGCACTGCACATTCTTTAAACTCCTGAGTGAAGAGGAGGCACTGCAATATTTGCCTGTCCATGTTTGGTTTCTTTAGGAGTGCTGGCATGGTTTTGTCTGATTGTTCTAGTCCCAGGGAACTTTATGGCCCTTCCAAATTCTGGAAGCTCAGGCTGAATAACAGCACATAGCATTTCTTGTAGAATAACTGTTTCTGTCATAGACTGTCACAAGTCTATCAGAGTTCAACCTTCTTTTTGCTTTTGTCTGTATTCAGTAATAGCTTACAGTTGGGTTATAGTGCTGCATTCCCTCCCCTAAATAAAACAAGTAATGAATCAGTCTTGACAAAATGTGAGGTTTTCCACATTTCCTTTTAAGATTAACCACCCAGTTCTAAAATTTAGTGAACAAAACCTAAGTAGGTTTCCGTGAACCTTTGCTAGGACTCAAGGTCAAAGCAATACTTGAACAGGCGACTTAAGGGATGTTCTGTGGGGATTCAGTTTGTTTGGCTAACAAGGCTATTGCAAGGAGACACGCCATCAAGCAGGTAAACTTCCATGCACCAGTCAGCCAGGTAGCATTCCTGATGCCTATAAAAATTTCCAGGTCAGGCATGCTTATAACAGAAGCATTCACCTCTTTCTCACCCCACCCTCAGCTACTGAGGAGTTGGAACAGACAAACCTACAATACCAGAATTTTTTTATTATAAAATGCATTGTGATAAAATCATCAAGGTTTTAATGCTGTTTATATATAATGCTAACAAGTGTCTCAGTTAAAGTTAACTCTTATTTCACTTAAACAGAAACTGAATTAATTACAGCTCTCTCCTCTAAAGTCCTGACATAGAAGTCTTGATTACAGATGGATAGATAGTTCAAATTTGGTTTATGCCAATTTCACTTTTAAAAAATAAAAAGTATGTTTCAGCCCTTAGGGACAATCATGTCATCCCCACCCCCTGCCATATAATTTTCTTCAGTGACGACACATAATCACAAACTATTGTTCCAGGGGCCTTTGCAGCTCCATTTTTAATCCATGCAACAGGAGCTGTACTTTGTAGCTGCTCAGAATGGCTTGTACCTTTTTTAAAAAAGTTAAAAATGAAGCTCTTGAACCACCTTGTAGTATTTGTTGTGGATCTGGATTCCAAAGAGAACCACGTTATGACCTGCACAGAAATCTTTGTTTGTGTATCAAGTGAGTTTGCTTTGGAATATGGACGTGCAAATTTCCACCATGCCATGTCATGATTTGGTGATAAAGTACTTAAACAATAGCAGCAATCAGTGAAAGGGCTTGAGTGTAATTTCTGAGCTACAGCTTATTTAACTTGAAATTCCATTTTTGAAAGAAGATGCCATAAAAGAAAAATGTGAAGCTCCTTTTACTGGCCGGGGACAGTGATTTATTCAATGCTTATAGCCAGGAGAATACAGCTTGGATTGTATATAATGTAAATACGACCTTAGGTTGAATTTCATGTTATAATAAATTGAAAGTAAATTACCAATACAATTTAAAGAAATAGGAAAAATGCTATATTGAGTAGAAATACCAGCTAAGTAATCATGTTATACTTTATAAGTATGTAAGCTGCAAACTCTATTCTAAATTCAAATGAATAAAAGTAATATTTGTTGAGTATATACATAAGAAAAATTATGGAAACAGAGCAAAGAGGTACATGAGCAAAGGTGTTGGGCGGGGGGACAACCACAAGATTTTGTAATCTGTTGTCTTCTAGCAATATTTTTATTAATGTGATCCAATGTTTATATATACTAGTGTTTTTCAGTACCTTGTGTTGATAAAAACTCTGATCATGGCACATGAAAAGTTTGCTAATAACTAGAAAGTAGAAATGCTAAAGCATTTCTTTTAATTGGAACTTGTTAAATAAAGTATTGCAGATGTTGTCTGCTTTTTAAAGTGGAAGCAATTGATCAACAAGAACATCTAAATGACCTATTTTCTTTCTTCTAGGAGGAGTATGTACAGAAATCACCCAGCAGCAGTAGTATTTCTCCCTCCCAAATGGAAGATACATTTCCAGAGACCATATCTGGGAAAAAGGGTAAGAATCCAACCTTTGAAAAAGTGTGCAGTACAGTAGGAACTTCTAGGAGCAGATGACTCCAGCAAGGGACACCCAATTCACTAAGTTAAAGGAAACTTACACAGCAACATGGGTCTATCTTAGACATATCTCATAAGGAGAGCAGGAAACCAGTTGTAGAAAATTCTTTTAAGTTGAATTAATTTGGTAATGATTTGTAATAATTTGTAAAATAAATAATAATTGGCAAAAAAAGGAAAGTCCTGGTGTCCAGGGAGTCTGATCTGGAACAGTCTAAAGGAAAATACAGGTGTGATACTTCAGGATCTATTGACAACCTTTGCTGTGCTGTTGGGGTGGCGACGAGATCATACTGGCCTATCTATTCTGAATGTATTCTGAATGTTCTTACGTGATGCCAATAAAGGTTACTTGATTTGACTTGACAACCTTTGCATCAACCTTTAAGTCTTGAACATCTGAAATCCCCATGGCCTCCTGTGATTCTATAGATTTGTACTGGCCATATGAGGAGTGTTTGAGCAACACACTTGTGTATCACCTCTATCAAAACAGCTGTGTTGGCATATGCCCTCTTTCATTTATGTGGTAGCTACAAATGTGCTGTTTTGAGGTCAAAACATTAAGAGTGATGCCTGCGGAGAGGGCAGGATTATGCTTTTGTAATTCCATGGTCTTTTTTTAAAAAAGCTCTTCACACTTTCAGATGAGGTTGTGATTACTAGGGAGCAATGCCGAATATTTCTACTCATTAGTTGTAGAATCCTGCTGTAGCAAAATCCACTGGTAGTCATGTGAATCTGTAGGGATGGGGTATAATGAAGCAAGAAATCATTTTAGCCATATTAGAAAATACAGCTAACAGTCTGTACAATTGTACATATGTTAATTATTTGAAGCTGTATCTTTATAGCAACCACCGATGTAGTGAAGAAATGTTGCAATGTAGTGGTTTAGATGTGGATTGAGTAAGGGAGTTAAAACATTAGGTCAGCTAACCTCCTGAATTGTTGGGGAAATAGTTTAGCCTCACTCTGGGTTGATTTCACACAAAGGTATGTGGTTTATAAAGAAACCTTAGCTCACATTTTTGTTATCTTCCTGTGAAGGTGTTAAAATAAATATAGAAGAATTTTATTAGATTTTGGCTTGGAAGCTGACTTGGAATCATTTTTATAAATTTACCACCATAATAAATACACTGAAAATTGTGTTCAACACTTGATGCAGTTCCACTTATTAAAGCATCACCACAGTCTGAGTAGAACAATAGGATTGGGTTCCTTTGATGTCATTGGCCCTGTTCTTAAAAGAAAATGTCTGATTATTAGCAAAGTAAACTGTTACTTAGAACTAATTGATGCTGATTGAATTTATAGTGCCTCCGAAATTCTTGCCAATATCATCCACACCACAGCCAGAGAGGAGACAGCCACCTCAGAGGCGACATTCTATTGAAAAGGAAACACCAACCAATGTTCGACAGTTCCTGCCACCTACAAAGCAGAGCTCCAGATCACTTGTAAGTAGCGTGGTAGATAATTTTCGACACTGGTTGATGGGTAAAGACACAACAGCTCCACAACAATGAGAGGATAATGAAATGCTGTGTTGAAACCCAGATGTAATACTACCTTGAACTGTGTGAGAATTTGAATCAGCACTTGAGCTTCATCCACTGTAAACTGATTGGAAACTCCAGGAGAAAACTCCGAACTTTCTGATTCAAGTTTTGAATGTTGTGCTTAAGCGTTGATGACATTTTTATTTAAATACGCTGACAAAATTATTATGTTTCTAAATAAGAAGAAGGTTGATATTTTTCCCTCTCTCACGTTAGTTTGATTTTGAAAGCCTAGAGCAGATGTGATCGCATGGCAATATAAGAATCCATTGAGGACACTTTTTTAATTTTTTCTTGAAAACAAAGTACAACAGATTAGCCAATTGGCTTTAATTGAAAGCAGTTTTCCGACAGCACGTAAATGTGATGGGGGAACAAAATGCCTGCTTTGGGGCTGGCACTGTGCCTTAAATAACTTGGATTTCATATGAGAGTTCCAAGTTCACTTTTTAGTCTCTTGTCCCTTGTCAGAAGGGCCCAAGAGTGTCCCTTAGAACTGAGGAAGACTGAAAGAAGTTTTTGAGAGAGCAGGGGGCACTTGCAAGCTCTTCAAGTCAATTTATTTGCATTGCTTAACTTGAAGAGAGTCCTTCTTATTCCTCCTTGGCTCAAGAGGCCATGATTGGGATGCCAACTGTTCAAGGTGCTGAGGTTAACAATAATATACTTCACTAATGTAGAGGGCACAGTCTATTCCCCAAGAAGAAATCAAATGGTTTGTTGTCATATGATTCTAACTTGAGTACATCTTATGATCCTAGGTAAATGGCATTTCAGTAACCTTAAGCTTATTTGTTAGTGCAGCATGCAGAGTACAACACAAAAAGAATTGTTTTTGAAAAGTTAGCTAAAGAAAGTAATTGTTTTACACATGAGAGAGAGTTTGTTTGAAGTATGACTGAGGGAAGTAATCAACATACAGAAAATCTGGCTTTTTTATGTGGTACAAAGATGTTTGTTTCCACTGAGGCCTATCACAGCCACATATCTACATGGGGGGGGGGTTGTTTGGGAGTATTTAATTGATTGCCGTTTCTGATTAACATTATTCTGATCCTGTACAAAATTGGAGTTTCTTTTTTGTGCTTTTGAAAAACATCCCAGCTCATCCATCCTTTTATAAAATAATCTGAAAACTTTATTGATTGTCTTCTTTAAGTATTTTTACTATTCATTTATAGGGACCTCTTATGCTCTCTTTTTTCAATAAAAAGGCACAAAAGAATCAAATTTATTGCCTTTTTACATTACTGTCAGCTGATATTGGGTACTAGCTGGGTTTCACTTTTAGAGCTCTGTCTGTGGAAGAAAGATGTTCTTTGGCAGCTGTGTTTAGTTCTTGAGATCTAAGGTAAGATGGGAGCAAGAAATGTGAATATAATATCTGTTGATAAAATTACAGCAGATACGAAATGGATGGAGAACTTTACATCTACAAATATTTCTGAATAACAATCTAATATTTTATATCTTGTACTATCAAAAGGAGCACCCCCTATTTCTGTTCTTGTTTGGCCTTATGAGAATGAGAAGGCTTCTTGTAAGTATTCATCATTATTTTTTTATTTTAAAATTTTGTATTCCGCCTTACTTGTAAAACTACCAAAGGCGGCTACAACATACCATTAAAACAACAACATAGCAAAATAAAATGAAAAATGAAAAAGCCAAAGTAGCAGAAGCAACCCCCCCCCCCACAAAATTATCGATAAAAAGTATAAATCGATAGCAATTGGCCAAATCAAAGAAAACAAAATAAAAATCCAAATTTCAGTTTAGCTCAGAATCTTGTTTAGAGTGGCCTTTACCCATTTAAGTTCTTGGCTTGATGGAATTTCTTAAAAGAGAACATTTCACAGTGTGCCACAACAGAAAGCACTCTGTTCTGAGGAAATGTTTGTGTGGCACAGATATTGAAAAGAGTGCATGGAAGTGATACATACAGAGAAGGCAGTTCCTTTAGATTTGCAGAGTGTGTGTCTCTGTTGCATCTGCATCCCAGTGTTTCAACCATTAACTAATCCAGAAAATGTATAGTTTACTTAATCAAACCAAAGAAGAAGTTTCAAAGAAATTCCTTGATGGAACTGGATTTGAAGTAGTACACACAAATGTTACAAGGTTTATTCATGCCATAGAATAGTTTTCTCCTTGGTTCATCATTTTGCTGAGAGAGAATTTGAAAGTTCATGTCCATTTAATATGCCTAACATAACATAAGAATGGCTGCAATAATTTCTGTAGTATCAGAAAGCAGCACATATATTGGCAATGAAATATAGTTCTGTGTTCATACTTGTAGCCTTATGCACACTTCATACATTTTTGTAAACAAATGTGGCCCAGTCATGCTATTTTAAAAGATGATGTGAGAAAAGAGATATTATTATGGTGTTTTGTTCCTGATAAATGTATTTGTATTGTGTAATAGTGCCTCCTAGGGGTGATACCTGACATTTCATAACCATTTTTTTCAATTAAAAAACTGTAGAAATTTAAGCAGCTACTTCAAATTATTATTGAAGACTTTCAGTGTTAGACTTCCTTGCCTAACTGTTAGACTTCCTTGCCTAGTTCTAACATATGGCTTTAGGGATGCAATTCCATTACTGGACAGGCTCAAAATATGAAGGAAGTGACATAAGTAAGCTCAAAATGTTACCTACTTTAAATTTAATGGCAAACTTCTTCATCCCTTCCCCCAGGATTGATGAAATTTCATGGCTTATCTTCTGCTCCAATGATGGCAGTTGGTCTCCCAAGGTGAAAGAAACCCCATCATTTCCAGTGAACAGAAAATTGCCTGTTTTTTCAGCAGGATTAGAAGGGCACTCGTCCTATTTCACATACTAGCTACACTTTCATTAAACTGGCTTGCTAGTATGCTAAGGAAATTAATACTTGAGCTAGAGTTACATAATCAGAAGCACGGATAAAATTGTTGCTTGTGTTCAGCATTCCCTTTTCTCCTTCCTGTCTGTTGTTCAGGTTCCCAGGATAACAGGTTTATTTCCAAGGATGATGCTCAAAACACTTTTCCCAGCCATACATACAGCCTCTCAGCTTAGCTCCCATCCCTTTGAAGCAGCCTTATTTGGGGTGGCAAGGACTATATATTATCTTTATGAGAGAGCTTTTAACAACAAGTGGACACTCTCAAAGGTTTGCCTTGCACTGCTGCCTATATACTTTCTTAGCCATCTTTTTCTCCCCTCAAAAAGGGGAGAGCTTTCAAAGCTATGGCAAGAATTAACAGCCTAGATTGTCACTGGATTCTGATTCAAGTTGATTTCAACATCTGTAGTCTTTTCTGTGCATGTGTAGATTCTCTAATCAATTTGCTGGGGAACAGAAATCACTTATGAAAGGGCAGCAAACTAAAAATGCAACATCACAAGATTATTAGGGAAGGAATTGTCATAATCTTAAATCAGTGGAATTTTAAATAATAAAAATAAAAAGCAGTGGAAAGCCAGTTCAGAAGAATTAAAAAATTATTTTAAAACCACTTATCTGAAACCACAGATGTCCAGTTTTGCCCAAATTCTGATATTTATACATTATTTCTCTCTTTGTGTGTGCCAACTCAGCAAGCAAATATAATCACTAACCAGTGTTTATAAATCAAGTAGGTTTAAGAAGCATATTGAATTCTGAGGATTTGTGTAAGGACATCTGAGGGAAATTTTAATATATTTGTTACAATAACATTGAATTGCAGAATATATACAATGTAGGTTTTCTTTCTCTACCAGTCTATCAATATTTACTATATTTTACCTGATTAAAGTTACTCCTTTATTAGTTTTTGATAAGTAGCAATATAAGAGCACAAGATATATACGGGACACTTTCAGTCCAGTCAAATGAGCCATTTCCACCATGAAAGCAGTGCTATTAGCTTCAAGGCTCCATCCTACTAGTAAAACCCCAAAGCTAGTTAAATTGTTTCTGGTGCAGGAAGAACTATAAAGAGAATTGCATCAGCAAGTACCCTGGCCTTCTGTCTCAGCCCAGTGGAAGCAAGACTAGCAGCAGCCTGTGGGTCCGCTCACATTAGTGGCTTGAAACACAGCAAGTTCATTTTTCTCTGCTGTGTTTCAAGTCTTATTTGCACAGAGTTTTCCACATTAGGGAGGGGCCAGGGATGACTTCAACCGATGCACATGGCATTTTTGGTCTCCTGCCCCTGCAACCCCCCTGGAACCCTTGTTCATGAAGCTGTCATCTGCACCTGAACAACCACTGTTAGGCTATGTTCATGTTCCTGCCTACTCAGCATCCAGTTTTCTAATCAGATTGAATCTGGTTTGAGGCGGGAAAAGCCTCATGAAACCTCAGCAATTCTTGTCAAGAAACCACAGGATTGGTAAGAATTGTGGCTAACAACATGTGAATGTGATTTCAAAAATTAGCAGTGTGGGCGCACTGGATGCAAAGTAAGTGGTAGTATGAACACACCCCAGATTAGAATATAGAGTGGAACTGAATGGATTTCCCTCACTTTGGATTCTGAGATACCTCTAGCAACAGCTCCATGAGGCTGGGTTATGAGCCGCCACCCCTAAAAAAATCCCTGATCATAAAAGGTGCTTCCAGATGGGTGTTTATTAGGAGATTGCAAGTTTTTTCTGCAGTGATCACACAGTGTCATAAGCATCAAAACACCAGCCTTTGTTTTTTGCCATGTAATTAGACCCTTTCCACAGAAAATCCAATAAATTAATTTTTAAAAAACACCCATTGCCAGTGAAGCCATATGTGAAATCTGAATGACTCATTTACAACGCTAAGCCCAGTTGGAAGCACTCTTAAACTATTCCATACTCAAAGTGTTTGTCATGTTCAATAAAAAATGGATTCAATACATATTTAGAAACAAAAGTTAAACTCTCATAAAAACAACAGTATTATAGATATTTAATTATTTGTGGGGAAGTTGCTAGGCACAAACCAGAGAAATTTCTCCTTAGGAAAAATGAAAAGGCATAACAATGCTCAGTGCGTCTCCCATGCATTTTAATGAGGATTGCGGAAAAGGCATTACAAGTATATTTTAGCAACTATTTTAAATACATGGTGATGAATCACAGTCACGTTTTACAGCCTGTTGGGTACAATTAACATAAGATGGAAATTAAATTGCTTGGATCTAAATAGATCTTTTGTCCATCATTCCCTGCCCCACCCCCATATCTGACCTCCCATGTCCTATCACGATTTTGAAGCTCCTTTTAGTTTCAAAAACAGTTTGCCATACAAAAAAGGGGGGGGCAACTGTTGGGGCGGGGACACAAGTCCAGTAGAGTTTTTGAGATCATGGGAGTAATTCCCTTGTTGTTTGGATCCTGGCCAATATTATTAGAGACACGCAGAGTGATACAGTCAAGACATACTGAGACTCACATGATGAAAAACCTCCTTCAAGCACTAAAGACTTTGTGGTCCTTTTCAGATAAACATCAGAATTTACATAACTGACCTTCTGGTTCCCAGGTTCTGGGAATGCAGTCAGACATGCTTGTCATTTTGAACTCATGATTGCTTGTGCTTCTGCTATATCAAGTTTATTCAATATTAACATGTGTTCAAATCCAGCAAATAGTGGATTTTCATTATTTTCATTTTTAAAATCTTAGAAATAAAAAGATATTAGACAATGTTGTACACTCATTTACATGTACTCATGATAGTGGAATGGATTTTGTATGGAACTGGAAACGCCAAATGCCTCTTTCAATAAACTTCAATTGGACTGCTCAATGACTTGCTTTCATTAAAAGGATATTAGCTGATACGTAATCTCATTGCAACATCTCAAAATATATTCCCATAAGAACTCAGTATCTCTATCATTTGTTTTAATGTTGCATTGCAGTTTGGTTGTCCTTGTGTTAACTTCTTGAAAATGAAAAAAAAAAAGCACTTAGACCAAAATTATTATTTTTTTGCCCATGTCTGTAGTTGTACATAGATTATTTTTTTAACAGACATAATATTTTCTTTATCTACTGTAGTGGAGAACAATAAAGCATATTCAAGAAAAAAAACCTAAGAGACACAATAAAGCTATTACAAATAAATAAAGACAAATAAAGCTATTACAGAACTCCAGTGTAGCTGGTAGTAATGGGTCCTAAAGTATTCATTAAGTGCTATTTTAAATGGTTGCAGTCAGTAAAGACAGCTAAGGGAAGAATTTAAGCAAATACTATTAGAATTGAAATCTTTTAAAAGGCTATTCCATGTATTACAAAGCAGAAAAGGTTGAGGTTGTGGTCTATACTGGCTCTCTAGTGAGTGTGTTTGTATGGTGCACACATTTCCAAACTTTATTTTTTCTCTTTCATTCTCTGAAATGGTATGTGTATCACTTTGGTGTAATCCTAAGTATACTTAAATGGAAGAAATTATAGCACAATAAATAGTGTTGTGCTAATAGTAGTAAACTAGGAGACTTGGACAAAAGTCCACTTAACCCTGACACTCACTGGCTATCATTAGACTGGGCACATGCTCTCAGCCTAAGCTGCCTTGTGATGATAAAGTACGAGGGGGTGGCAGAGATAAATATAATAATGATGATATAGTATAGAAATTCTCATTGAATATGGTGGACTAGCTTTCAAAAGCCATCCAGCTCAGATTCAGTTCTGCATGTCCAATTAGATTTTGACTTTGTGTTCCTCATCCCAATGCAGCATCATGGACTGCTTTTGAAACATTGGGGTATAGTCAGTATATTGATAGGGTGTTAGTCTGCTGTTAAAAGGAGGGAGATCGATATGCTCAGAATAAATGTTCTTGGGGGTAGGGGACATAACTACTGCATGGAGGTCAACCACAGGTAGGAGGGGGTTTAGTACCGCCACACATGCATCCATTTGCATTAAAAACTGAACCACTTTCCCCTACTTGATATTTTATGAATTGTATCCAGTTGTGCCTCTCTGCTGATGGAAGGTGGGGAGGTGGTTTTGGCAAATTCTCCCTTTCTCCTGCTGGTCCATACACTCATCTGCCAAAAGGTCTCCAAACCCTCTTGATCAGATTTGGAGGGGGCTGCAGACTGCCTACTGTTCAGGTAATGAGGCCTTTGCTGGATCAAAGTGCCTTCTGTCAGCAGGGAGACACAACTGGATACACTATAGATTTCAGTCCTGAAAGGTACACTCAAGGCAATTTACAACATTGATACCAGTTAGACAATGTTATGAAAGCCAAGAGTCTTAAAACAAGTTAACAGAACAAATCCACAGGCAGTAATGAATTAAAAACTAATCAAAAACCTGCTGAAATAAAGTAAATCTTAACCACCCACCTAACAATCATCGCTGAATAGGCTAATCAAATCTCTTTGGGAGGAGGCAGTTGCACAGTCTGGTACCCCAACTGAAAAGCCCTGCCATAATCACAACAAAATGTGTCTCTCCTGGTCTTGGGTCAGCCTCCATCACTATTTATTTTGATAGATTCCCTGCCAATCAGATACAATGGCTTTGATCCAGAGTTCTGAAGAACAGAACTCCACTCACTTGAAGAAATGGAAATAAGTATTTTTTTATTCTCCCTTAGCCCTACATCCCTCCTGGGGGGGTTGAAGGCCTCAAAGGCAGCGTGGTAAGGGATTGAAAGGGGAAGCAGGCAAAAGCCACCTATTCTTGCTTGCTCTTTTTGGATTGCAACCCATTCTGTGAATAGAAGGAGTCTTTCTATTCACTGAAAGCAACTCAGGATCCAACCCAAGACCTTATAATAAAACTAGAAATAGAAACTCTTTAAAAACAGTATCCAAAATAAAACAGATCAATAAAAGGTTTTTGTTTTGTTTTTTAATTTAAAAAGCTTGGGAAATCTTTACCTGGCATTGGAAACACATTAGAAAGCATAATTGTTTTCTGAAATGTGATGTTTATGAAACACATTTGGCTTTGCTTTGAAGCAAAGTATCCTTCAAAGCAAGCTGTATTAAATTTGGGCTCTTCAGAAAAAATGGCATCTTCAACAATACCAAGAAAGTAATGATTACAAAGGCAAATTTCACTCAGTTTATAGACCTTTGTGGGCACCTTAAGCAAGATGAAGTTTCTGTGTGTATTCCATTTCTAGATTGGTAAGACTGCAGTTTTTAAAATATATATGGTGGCTCCTAAATGCACATTTTTATCTGGTATACATCATAATTGATTTTTTTCTTCCTAAAAGACAGAAAATCTTTAGACTGTAAAATTAAATAACTTGCAGCGGATCTTAATTGCATATTTGGTTTGCAAATTGGATTTCCAAATGTGCAGTATTATGCTTCTATGCTTATGGAAATTTCCTGCCATTGTTTCTGACAACTGATAATGTTGGACTTGGATCTAGGCTAAAGTCCTAGCTCCACACCATAGACGACTGGTTGCCCTTGTACAAGCCAGTAGGGTCAACATACCATGTTGCAAGACTTACTGTGCCCTGTTAGAAAGCACAACATATTGGGATGTGCAAATAATTTCTGTCTTTTAGCTAGATTTATTTAATCAATTACAAATAATTGGGAATTGGTGTTTTATCCTGTGGTACCATCAGTGCTGAATGTGTATTCAGCTTAGCATCAATTTGCTAGGGAGTTTTAGCGTCAGAAAGCAATTCTATATTTGTGTCACAAATATCACTGTATGTAACTGTATACGGGAACAATATAACCTGTGTGTAATGTTAACTGTACTGGATATTTAGAATACTAAGTTACCTACATATGATACCACAGAATAAAGTTTTCTTTGGGATTGGGCTACTAACCATTTCTCGGTCTGTTCTAGGCATCACAGAGTGTCAGGCATTTCAGTGAAAATAAGCGCCTGTGTTTTCAGTGGCAGGCAACATTATTTTGCATTTTTCTGCATCAGAACACACATCTATAATGTGAGGTTCATAATACAGTGATTGGCTTAATAAATGACAATATGTTTTTAGTGAGCATTAGACCCCTTTGGTTGCAAATTCTAAACTCTTAGCCTTCTGGAAACATGTGATGCCTCTGGACCAGATATACACTTCTGGTTTGGGTGATGAAATCTTTTCTCTCCTCAACTTACTAACCAGGTGACTGGCTCTCTAGGCTGGTGGCTATGAAATTCTGTGAGATACATATTTAAAATAGAACCTTTTGGCTTTCAGGAGGAGTTTTGTTACCCAGTGGAATGCCTGGCTCTTACAGTAGAAGAAGTAATGCACATCCGTCAAGTGTTAGTGAAGGCCGAGCTAGAGAAATACCAGCAGTATAAAGATGTCTATACTGCCCTCAAGAAAGGAAAGGTAAGGATGCTCATGCTGATTTTCCCAGAGAACCGGGATTGAATGATGAAGAAAAAATTCAGCTAAATGTTATTAGAGCTCCTGAAATTAACAAATTAACGCCTGCATCCATCATGTTAAGTAATCTTCCCCCACCCTCAGTTCAAGGATTTATTCTTTTGCAATAGGATTTTCTCACCTTCTTTTTCTCTTGCACATCCCCTAAATCTGTTATGGGTTTCCCCCCAACCCTCCAAAGCAGATTTGGGAAGGAAGGAAAGTCCCATTACCTAAGTGTATGTTTTTGAGCTGACAGTACAGTTACTTAGTGCTATATTGGATAAAGTCAAGAATAGCACCATAAAGTCATACATTTCTTTGAGTTGTTGAGTTGCATGTAATTCTAGTCATTTGAGAATGGTGGAAATGCTTCAGTCAGTTCTTACTGAACTCTTTGAAACTTCTTTCTGAGTAAGAATGCTTTTAAGATTGTGTTGTCAGATTACTAATTCGAGTGCTTTCTTCTAGATTAAGTAAAGGGCTATGAAACATTTCACAAATTTAATTGCACTGGTTTAATCTATAAGGCGGCTGGTTAACTTTACAGTTTGGATGTATTGGGTTGCAAACTTCTTCTTCTCCTTGCCTGACCCCCAAATCTGTTCCAGAAGCTTTCCCAACCCTCTGAAGCACATTTTGATGTTGAACAGCTGGTTGCAAGGGAGAGGAAAAGTGGGGGGACTTGTGCTGCTCATCATAAACTCCATAAGCAGAAGTCCTGTGCAAAAGCTTCTGCTTGTGCAGTTGGGTTTCCCCCACTGCATGCTCCCTGAAATGGACTCTGTTCCATTTGCCAAGCTGATATACTTGTGCAGACAGAACATTCGTAATAGTATGACATCAATTTCTACCCTTTATCTTTACTGATAATTTTTTTTAGATGTTAGTAAATTGATTTTCTAGAAAGACCTACTAATGCTATGGGCTCTTCTCAATTTTTATAGCTCTGTTTTTGTTGCCGAACAAGGAGGTTTTCTTTCTTCACCTGGTCCTATACCTGTCAGTTTTGTAAAAGGTAAGCCTTTGGTTTTCATAGTAACCAATAACTAGTGAAGGCACTGGAGCAGAATTCTGTTTGTTTTATTTTTAACTTTTTGTGTTACATTTAGTATGTAATTGAAGGAGAAATGAAGGGGAAATGTGTGTGTGTCCTATGGAGCGAAGGAGCCTCTATAGCCGCGCGTCACCTCTCCAGCCGGGAGAGCGCGCGCGGGGCTAAAGCCATAGCCCCGCGACCCTCTCCCAGCTGGAGAGGTGACGCACGACTATGGCATGACCCTCTTTAGCCCTGCGTCACCTCTCCAGCCGGGAGAGCGTGTGCGGGGCAAAAGAAGCCCCCCGCGACCCTCTCCCAGCTGGAGAGGTGACGCGCGGCTATGGCAGGATCCTCTTTAGCCGTGCGTCACCTCTCCAGCTGGGAGAGCGCGCGTGGCTAAAGAAGCCATAGCCCCGCGACCCTCTCCCAGCTGGAGAAGTGACGCGCGACTATGGCAGCAGCCTCTCCGCTGCGCCTTTCCGCTGCTCCCTGACCTGCTCTTTGGGGCTGGTGGTGGGCTTCCCCCGCCAGCCCCAAAGAGCAGGTCGAAAGGAACCTGAAGCCTGGAGAGTGAGAGGGGTCGGTGCACACCAACCCCTCTCGCTCTCCAGGCTTCCAAGGTAGCCGCCTGAACGGCACCTTGTTTTAGAGCGGGAAAACAAGAGGGGGAAAATTCTCCCCCTCTCTGCGCAGCGCCTCCTGCCGCTTCGCTGAAGGGGCGCTGGGCAGAGAGGGGGAGAATTTTTTTTTCTTGTTCTCCCCCCTCTAAAACAAGGTGCGTCCTATTGTCCGGTGCGTCCTATGGTGCAAAAAATATGGTAAATAAAAAGAAGAGTGCTGACGTCGAGTCTGAATGGGGCTCTTGGGTTTTTCACACATTCCATTTCTAATTTCCTGATAATGGTTAAGATCTATAAGCCTATGAAAACATGCCAATCGTGGCTTGTGAGGTCCCTAAACTTCTCATCTAAGCTACAGTATGCCCTAACATTAGGCAACACTTTTGTAGCTCAGGACTGCAGTTGAAACATGAAGATGGGCAAGACCCAGGCCATATGCTCAAGATTCTTTGGATGACAATCCTTTGTTTTTATTTTTTGCCACCTCCTGAGTTCTGGTATTTAAGCTAAAGCCAGTGAAATTCAAAAATAGTTCGTAGCTCGTAAAACATTTTTACTAGGAAAGAACAATACAACTTTTGAAGAGACACGTCCACTGCTGTCCTGCAAAAGTATTATACAATTAGCTGAGTAAGTTACATATTTTCTTTTTCTTTTATAGGCCTGTATGCTCACAGTGTTGCAAGAAGGTAAGTTCAGAAACCTATAAATCCTTCATCTTCTTAAAATCTGTGGTGTGATTCATCACTATCTTCATCCAAAACTACAAAGTACAACAGGAAAAAATTTCAGCAGAACCCCCCAAAAAATCAGTTTACAGCATCCCCTGCTTTGAATATACTTGCCATATATACACAGTAGTGTTCATGCACTCATATTTCTTTTTTTACAACATCTGCAATATATGTATTTGCAACATTTTTAAAAATGGGACTCCTGTAGAAGTCTGCAGGGAATGTATTGCTTTGGTATCTCTATGGTTAACAAATTCTGGGTCATTGCCACTGGGAATATGCTTGTGAAAGTTGTACAAGCCCACATTACAGCACTGTCTCTAGGTAGCTCAATCTATAATTGTTATTTTAACAGATGCGCCTGCCATCAAAGCCATATTCTACACTTCCCATCTTTTCTCTGGGACCTTCGGCTTTACAGAAAGGAGAGAGTTTTATGAGGCCAGATAAACCTTCCACTAGCCATCACCGGTCCCTTAGGGGCATGCCAAGGTAAGTGATACTTCTGATTAAGATTAGACTGCTTATCTACTACCAGCTACTTTCATGGACTATATTCCATAGTTCATTTTATTTGTGGGCAGTGAATTGTTACATATATTTATTTCTAAGATGCTCTTGTAGATGCTTACTATTATTCTCTCTTTAAAAAAAATACAATTAAATGGGGGGATTTGTCAAAATTTCAATAAAACGCTGCAGAATTACAATTAGGTGACATTTGCAAAATTAAACACAAAATTGTATTCTATTTCAAAAGGAAATGACCAAAGTTAAAAGTGGAAAAATAGGCAAGAATCTGTATAAAATGGATTAAATAGTAATTTAACCATCCTTGCCAAACCTGACTTCAAATCAGTATAAAACAACAATATATTTTGTTCAACCATAGAGCTCTGTTCAAGTCCATAAATGGCTGCCAATTTGTGGCAAATTTATCTTATCTTTGGCTTTTCTCTTTAAATCTGACATAATACATTAACCTGGCTGCTCATTAACAGTTGATGTGATTGCTAATCACCATTTTTGCAAACAGTTCTTGCTTCCAACAGCATATAAGATGCCACTTTCTTATATTCTTGTCATACTAATCCACCTGTATATTTTAACAAAAAAGCAAAAAAATAACACTGAGACAAATGGTATCTTTATTTTCCTTTATTTTCTTTTTCTTTTTGGTCAATGAACATTTCCATCATGTGTGGAAGAAGTCACCTCTCTGTTTCTCGCACTTCCAGCAAATAGATGTATACTGCCACAAATGTACTATTACACTTTTAGAAGTGTGCTATAGGTACTTGTGAAAGCTTTAAACCCTATCCTTCAACAAGTTTCAAGGCAGTGATCAAAAGGTGTTCAATCTATAGAAGCATTTCAACCTCCCTTTTCTTGTGGGAGTCCTTCAAACTCCCTGAAAAGCCACCCCAAAGGTTGGTAGGCTTCCTGGTGTAGCTTCTGAAAGAAGAAATTGGCACACCTCCCTCCCCTAAAAAAACAAAAACCCAAACTTCAATAAGTGGATCTTATGTACACATGTGCCTCTTTGGATCTTCACATTAATATTTAAAATTATATTAAAATTTATCTCTGCACCCAATCCTGCATGCTGAAGTAACTTTAGAGAAATATTCATTTAATTATCTATTCTAAAATCCAGTGTTGCTCCAACAGACACATCATAATTTCCTTTCATCACCACCCTCCTAATTCTCCCAATCAGCTCTACATCGTCCCAATTCTTTAGAGCAGATTTTGGAGGTGTACAAGGGGCTGCAAGATTATAGCAGAAGGGCAAGTTTCATTTGCATGAACAGGACGCTGCAATCGGACATAATGTTTAGTTTTTAAGGTTTTGCTGCAAGAAAAGAACTTGCTTAGCTTTTTAAAATTAAAATTTGAATTTGCATTTGTCTTTTTTGGTACTCACTAGTCATAAAATTTGTTTCATTATTTGCTAGAGAAACATAACTAGTTTTTCAACTTAAGGTTGCCGTTAAAGTTATAGAAACAATGTGCAAAATCATATATGAATCTAATTTGCAAAGGTTTATTTTTCTCTTGCTTGTATATAACCATTTTCTAAGATCATAAATGCCTTCATAACTGTTAGCCAAATAGCACAATTTTGCTATGATTAATCTGTGTTTTGCATTAATCATAACTGGCCACAAGAAACACCTCTCTCCCCTGACACAATATGTTAGGAAGTAAAAAGACCTGTGAGAGACAGATTTGTTATTTTAGAGTGCATAGAGTTCACCTCTCTAGTACAATTGGAAAGCTGAATAACCCTAATAAGAATAGAATTGTTGCTTTATTTTCAGGTTATCCTCAAAGTCCAAGTCTGTAGATAAATCAGATGAAGAAGCACTGTTTCCAAAAGAGCTAATGGAGGACTGGAGCACCATGGAAGTGTGTGTGGACTGCAAAAAGTTCATTTCAGAAATCATCAATTCAAGCCGCCGCAGCCTCTCCCTGGCTAACAAGCGAGCCAGATTAAAAAGGAAAACCCAGTCATTCTACATGTCCTCCCCAGGCACCTCAGAGTATTGCCCTTCTGAGAGGACTATCAATGAGATCTGAGCTGTGTGCCTTTCTCTTTGCTTTGTATTCATGAAGTCTTGAGAGAACTCGGTGAAACCAGAATGTCTTTTTTCCGTTGTTCCACCCGACAGCTTACATTTGCATTAGATCACTGGTTTTGCCACTCCATAATTTATACACAGAGAGAAAGTAAGAAATTGGGCTATGCAGCAGGTCAGTAGATAAAACTGTTTGCACAGGAAGAAAATGTCCGTTTGAAATTGTTGCCTTTTTGTATGTGGCACAGTGTACAAAGAGCGCCTTTACTTGCATTATTTTTTCTAGTGTTCATTCCTTCAATAATTTTCAAGAAAAGAGTCAAAATATAGTTACGGAACTACACAATGTTGTTAGCACAGTTGTAATTATTGAACTATGCTGGCATTTACTACCAACTAACATATACATTTCAGTCTTTGTGGCATACAAGCCCATGCTTGTACAGAAAATTGACGGGGGCCATGGCTCTTAATGCCTTATGGTATAGCACAAAGCTTTAAAGGATGTCCTCAGCATGGTCGATCAATCCAAACTAGATAGTTTATACTGTCTGGGTTCTAGAATAAAATATTGAATAAGCTAAGAAGCCTGGATTTGGTAACTATTTCCTGCAGCTGCTACTTGTTCCAGTATAATGATAAGTGTGTTATGTCTAAAGTAATAGCAGTTTCTTCCCTATCTTGAATGTATTCTGAATGTTAGTTGCAGTAGTTCTTAGTTGTAGCTTTTAGACATAAGCAAAATACTCTCTATGGAGGGGATGCAAGATAAGTGCAACTTTTTAATATTAATGAGTTTTTTGTAAAATTAAGAACATTCTCTGGGTGACAATCCTGAGAAAATAGATCATATGTATATTTGTATTATAGTAGAACACCTAAGTACTGCTATAATTAAGGGTCTGGAAGCATATCCATTATAAGCCCCATTTTTACAGGGGTTTGTATCTTGGCTGTAAAGAAATTTTATACCCTGCAAAAATTTGAGGCAGGAGTGTCTCAGATTGAGAGGTAGGTTTTTTTTAAGGTTTGGAGAAACACTGTCTAGCTGTTTTGAAGTTCCAGGAATATTACCAAACATTACATTTTTGCACTCTTTTATATTCTGATTTTTAAATGTAAACAAACTGGGGCTTAGTGTAGAGTATGCAGCTAGGTTGTTTTTATATTTATAACATCACAGTTATAAATATTTGCAAATCATCCAGTGGACAGGAACAATAATCCTTTCACGTTTTTAATGGCTAGGTCCATATTTAATATCAGCATTCAGTATATGATAGGAAGGATTCAAATATTTGAATTTTCATTTTCACATTTTAGGTTGATGAGATACATCTCAGTTCACTTCCAAAATAAGCAGAATCTGCTTTAATGCAACCTCTATCCAGACATTTTTTTTAATGAAAATATGCTGAGAAATGACTCTTATCTTCCAAGAAAACCAAAACATTAGAGGCCTAGAAATAGAGCTACTATGTAAAGACTAAAAGCCTGATATTGCTGCTCTAATATCTGAAATTTAACTAACTGCACAAGCACTAATGTTTGGGGTCTTAGGATGCAATGGGGTCTCTGGTCCAACTCAGCCAAGACAGTGGGACTACTCTATTTTCATTGGATAAACCAATGTAGGCCGTGTCTACACTACAGACAAAACTGGCACTGTTGGCACAATTGAGGAATTCTCACTGGCAAAATAAAACACTCCTACAGGGAAAGCCACAAGAGTTCCACCAATGGACATAACCCATGGTCAATAACAGCAGAAGTTAAATTTCACTTTGTTAATTGACATGATAAAATTGCATTGTGATGACATCAGACCGAGAAGTATTGTTAGACTATAGTCTTTTTTCCATTAATCAGCTTGGAAAAAATGGACTGAGAGCACCTGTTCCTTTTGTATTTTGCTACATTTTATTAATAAATGCCACAAATTGTGTGGAAGCAAAGGGGTCACCTCACAGCTCACAAAGGCATCAGCAATGGCTCCCAGTAAGGTGAGGCATCAGCTAGGAGATTCTCACCCTTCCATGTTTTCTATGTCATCTCTTCTCCTTCCATGTAGCTAACCTGCTCTATTTCCTCAGTCTGGGGTCTTTATCAAGAACTGGTTGTCTAGCTACTTTTCTAGAGAAATAAGCTGTATTCTGATATGTGCCTGGACACACAAATACATCTATGGATGGAAAGCCTGCTCCCAACGACCCCATCTATATCAGCTCACACGCTCAGTCTCCAGCCTTCCCCAGGTTGAGCAGGGTACCCAATCATGCATGATGCTCTACTCACGTTTAAGGGAATGCAAGTACTATGCCCTTATAGACCTATCCTGCTCAACGTGGGGAAGTTTTGGAACAAATGTGTGGGGCAGGGCTTGCATGTGCTATCTCCTGCCTACAGATACAGAGTTCACATGTTCAGACAAATGCCTGAATTCTCTTTGTGAAATGTGTCTGGGACTCATGTCGTCGCCTCGTTCTATTAAATATTATTTAGATTTTCTAGGCTCTTTATTAGTATTGCACACATGAACTTTGGTGCTCCTATGGGTTCAGGCAAATTACAGGGAGTGAAGTGGGGATCTTTCTGGTAGAGGGCCCCTCAAATTCTAAGGTGAGGGGTTTGAGGTTGAAGTGCTGACAGTGTGAGTCACCTTGAATGCCAGCGATATAAGCGGAGGCCGCTTACTTGTCTCAATAATTTTATCCCTGCACACAGACAACACAATTCCTTCTTTCTTTCCCTTTAACAATGCACTTACAGCCACATGCAGCATTCGATCTTAATAGAAACTGCCACTAGCAAGCTCGATATTTTTCAGTCACCACTTTCCAAGTGCCCTTTGCCTTTCTCATTTCCTCTTTGACTCTTTCTGTCAGGATGAAGGAAATATGCCGGCCTTTAATTTGGGGGAGGAAGTTCCACAAAGTTGTTGTTTGAAGCCTGAGGAGAAGTTTAGTTCCTTGAGTGTTGTGTTATGTGACATAACATTCTTGTCACCTTGCCATTAATATTCCAACTGTGGTCCAAGTAATAAGGATATTCACTCTGTTTCTCCATATCACAGGAAGCTGCCTGTAACATGAAGCTTTTTGGTGCCCTACTCTGTTTCAACATAGTCATATCAACTTGTAAATATGTGTAAAATATATTAACTTTGGAGAACCACCACTCTTTGTAGTGAGAATCAACCTTCTCATGAAGAGTGAAGAGGAAATTTAAAATAAGCTAAATGAGCCAACTTCTGTGTTATCAGAAATCACACCAATGTTTAAATGAGTTTTAAAGAGGAGAAAGGCTATCTAGAACAGCAAACTTGGCACCATAAGAACTTTAAAGCATTTATTTTTCTAATTACTAATAAATCTAGGAAGTACCCCAAGTGTATTGTAGAAAACCTGCATCCAGTAAAATGATTGTGTGTTTTGTACATGAAAATATTTTGTGGGAAATTCCAAGCTAGCTCCGCTCTGCAGAAGGTGGCGACAAAGCCTTTGCAATGCCTTGGTGTGCAGACAGAACTTTTATGCATCCCTGGTGACAATGTTACTCTATTATTATTTTGGTTGAAATCCTTTATTTAAAAATGAAATATGAGGAAAATAAAAACACCTTTCTGTCATAGCTTTTGTCTGTGTTAATAATTTGTTATAACTATGTACAATATTTGAAATGAATATTTTAGTACTTGCTTGGGCTGCATGAAAGGAAGAAAATCTGTCAGATGTATCTGAAGAACAGCAATAAAGCAATTTTGATGGGCTATTTTTTTTTAAGCATTTAATTGGCACAAGATTCACAAACCGAAGTTTAAAAAACTTTCCAAAAAACATTTCTGTACCTCAAGGTGCATTTCTAATTACATGTCATTTGTGCTGAATCCTTAGTCTCTGCAACTACTACATTTACATTAATTGTGTAAATTCTGTCAGAAAATAAATTAATTTGGCCTTTCTACCAAAGGAAGCATATTCAATAACACATTAATTCAAACTTATCACCCCTCTTCCCCAACCCCTTTTGTTCTGCCTATACCTATTAATAAAAAGTTCTGTGATTACTGCACGTGAAGCGAGTCAAACGAGGTTCCCTTTTAATAACGCATGGTTTCACATTTTCATTTGTGAAATGCTGACACACCAAGCAGGTATTCGGCAAGCGATGGCATCACGTGTGAGTACTTGTTAGCACAATTTTGGAATTCTAACAGCATAAGTATTTTAATTGTGGACCATCTTTCCCTCCCTCACCTCCGCAATTTCCACAACTCTTTCTCTGCCTTGAAGAGTAAGAACAAGTGCTCTCCCCTCTCCCCTCACCAGTAAAAGATTGCAGTTGCACTGGAAACCAAATGCAAGATTTTTAGAATATCAGGCAACTTATTGACTGTGTCCGTTGCTGTGGAAAAGAAGAAGCTACTGTGGCTTATAGAATAAGAAAATTTAAATACTCTAGATGCAAACTGCACAGCACAATCTTCTGCATATTCACATGGTGCATCCTACTGTGTTTATTCTCTCATGCTTACGATTGCACTCTTAATCTTTTGTTTATGAGATAATCAAGAATACTGTTGCATATTATTTATGCATTCAGGATTACTTCCGAAAAATAACTTTAGTTCACGTTCAAATACTTGGTGGTGGTTTTTGTTTTGTTTTGTTTTTTGTTTTAGTAATTTGAAGGTTACATGATGTTAGCAAATTCAAACGACATTCTGTCATTTGCAATATATATGTAACTCTACTCCAAATTACCTGGTATTTGTATTGCGTATTTTTTGAAGAAATTTTTATCTGTGACACCAATTTGACTCCTGAAGGATTGAATTTGCATATTGTTTCGTACATGGTGGATGTTTTTTCCCCAAGATGGCATTGACCACACTTGGACCCAAAGGACCATGCAACTAATTTTACATTGCTGGTATGTATGTATGTATGTATGTATGTATGTATGTATGTATGTATGTATTTGGTTGGGGGGGTTGATCACCTGATTTATAGTACCCATTTAAAAAGTGTATCTTGGCTTAAGCTAACACAAAGTGATATTCTGGAATGAGCATGATGTAATGCCATGCTAAGGAAAATTCTAAGCAGGGGGAAAATACCCATTATAATGTGTTACAACTTGCATGCAAATCTAGCCATCACTTGGGCAGGTGAGGTCCTCCACACCACCGATTCTAAAAGCACCAGCTTAAGTACTTTTCAGTTTTTAGAATACAATTGATCGGTAGGTCTTACAAAATTGGATATAAAATTTATCATGCAGGCAAAAGTAGCTTGTAATTAATATTGCCACAATCTGATGTGTGCCAAAGAAGAACATACCTGGCAGTTTAGTTTACTGTTTTTAAATGACATCTTTCTGAATTATAATATGGAGAACCCATTTATCTTTTTGCTATTAAAAAGACTAAATAAATAATTATTGTTCAAAAGCCACTAAGAGTATAATGACTATACAAGCACCCTTGTGGAATTCCAGCTAGATTTGCACTTACAAAGACTTAAAATGCTGAATGCTTCGTGGTAGAAAGGTTCTGTAGCAATAAGTTGCTATGGCTGACAGAATTTAGTATTGCAGCATTCTTGTGCTATGACTTTTCCCCTATTGGTTGGATTTCTGTTTCTAAACTAGTATCAGAGATCATCATTCTATACTAAGAGACATGGAATTAATGGAAAATGTGCATGTAGAGATCTGCACTTGCTAACAAAGTGTGTCCATAGAAGGGTACATATTAAAGATATGTGAAGTATCTCTGCTAAAGTAATATCAAATGTCTTGACAGGCTTTTTTTAGACAGCACTATCCATCAACGGAGCACCTACAGAACAAAGTTTATACAATAAAGTTGGTGGTGGCTGCTATAATCGGTACTTTGAAATTTATTTAAAACTGCTGGTTTAAAAATCTAAGCAGCAGACAAAAAGAAACCACAGACAACAAGAAAGTAAGTAGTATAAAGAGATAAACATAAAAACATACTACCTCAACAATTAGTGTTTGTTTGGTTGTTGTTTTTACTGATCCTGCACTGCAAGTGTGAAAACAGTAGTTAAACCTAGATCTCCTTCCGTGTTAAGGACCAATTGCCCCAGGGAAGGAAGCGGAATGCTGCCTGTCTTCAGCTATGTTGCCAACTCCTAGTTAGCTGGCTTTAGAAAGCAAGCAGAGAACTAAGGCTAGAGCTCTGCACCTGTGAGTTTATGGCAAAAAGCAGGGGTGGCAAAAGAAGCTCTATATGGCCTCTAAATCAACAAGCAACACATGCTCATTTTTGTGGTGTGTATGCACCAACCCCATAGTCTGTCAAGACTGGCCCGTACGGGCAGGGGTACCTTTACCTTTTATGCAGGTGAATTAATTTACAAACATCATGTGAATGGATATTGTTATTAATGAATTAAATTAGTCACTATCTTGGCCAAGGCAACCCAAAGCAACTTACAAGCTACCCACCAACCATAGGGAGATGCATGTTCAAATTCCTTCTCCAGTATAATGTGTGACCCTGGGTACACCACTCTTTTAAAAAGTCTTACCTGCTTACAGGGCTGTCATCAGGATAAATTAAGCCACCCAGCCCTCCAACTTGAGCTCCTTGAGAGAAGAGTGGGAGTAAAGATAGTGAAAGGTAAAACTAAGCTGAAATATATTTGGCAGGAGAAATAACTCGCAGATTCATCTCTAAAAACAAAGTCTTATTGCTTTGTTAAATAACTTAATTCTAGCAGCATACTAGGCTAAGAAAACTCAATATCCTTTTTATCCCATTTTATAACTTCCTTTAGGCATAAGTTTCAAATCCCAGCTGTGTAACCTTATATATCAGAAAGCAAAATTCTCAGTCAAATTTGCATCCATCAAAATCCTCTTAATTATGTATAGTTGCAGGGTTGAGGAACAGCATACCTTTAAGAAAAACAACTGGAAGCACAATATATAGTTCTTCAATTCCTCCTATGTGATGTCACTGTGCATGTTTTTGTATGGCTTCTGATGCACCAGGGTAGCCATTTGTAAATGAAAAGGGCAATAGAATTCTTCTGCTTGTTTTCCTGTTATGTAATACTGATATGCAGTTTATGCATTACAAATTAAAACAAAAACCTATTCTAAAAGTTGTACTGATGTCTTCATTGCTTCATCAGATCAATACGTTTTCTAATATTGCAGAGAGTAAGTTGTGTGTACCACTGCATACTTTTCCGCTACAGGCAGGTAACCGTGTTGGTCTGCCGTAGTCGAAACAAAATAAAAAAATTCCTTCCAGTAGCACCTTAGAGACCAACTTAAGTTTGTTATTGGTATGAGCTTTCATGTGCATGCACACTTCTTCAGAGGACTTTTCCCCTTTTATTGTAAACACATGAGAATGGGACTTCCCCCAAAGGTTAGAATTAAGTTTCATTGATTGTTTTCACAAGATTTACAATCACCACCTTGATGGCTGCACAATTAAGACGGGTCCCTCACCTTATTTTGTTAAAATCGTACTTCCAGTTAGTCCATGTCTCCATGCACTAATAACTCTTTAAGGAAGCTAATGTACAAGCGCCGCTTTCTCAATAGATACATAGTACAATCCTTTGCATGTTTATGCAAAATAATACCTCTTGTATTTAGTAGGGCTTACTCATAGGTAAGTGGCTTCCAACTTCTGGGAGAAAAGGAAGTGAAGACTGAGGTTTTGTTTTTTAAAAGGGTACATCTTAGCAGTACCAAAATAACAATGTAAGTTAAATTTTCTGTGTGCCCTAGCTGTAGTAATAACATAAAAGCATTGTATTAATAGTTCAACCACAATTAATGACTGCCAAGGTACTCTCCCAAAACCTCCTAACTGCGATGATGGGCTGGTTAATTCCAGGGCGGCACCTACTGGTCTCCCTTGTGCTATTTTTAGTGTTTGTGACTCAGTTGTGTACTGCATGATCATCCCATTTGGCAGTTAACACAAAAGCAGTCTTTTGTTTTACTATATAGAAAAAAGAAAAGACAGTTTGCTATTTTTAAGTAGGTCATGTTATTTATAGCCCCAGATGTCCATAGCATTTAACATTTCAGATAGATTCTCTGCTCAGAAGAGCTTACAGTCTAAACGCAGGTGGGAAAAGGCAAGAGATACAGGAAGAGAAACATTTCTGCATGCAATTATCCTTCAAGTCACAGCTGATTAAGCATTCGCTCCCCTCCCCACAAGCACACCTTCACATTAATGGCACCTACATGAAAGCAGTGTTAATCAAGGTTGTTTACATAATGAAAAGCAGTGGTTTTTGAACAATCAAGGTAGTTCGGATTAAACAAAGGATTGTGACCAAATGCCAAGAAAGACAGGACTACTATACCGTTTCAAAAATTGCAGTTTTCTCCTCGTCTGTGTGTGACCTGCTTCAGCTTCCTGTGCTACGTAACTCTTAGAAGTACAGCTGCTTTGCCTTTATTTGCACATAGGAACAAAAAGTGCAGCAGGAGACAGTGTACTGTCCAACACCCAGTTCTTCAAACGAATATCAGTATTTGTTAGTGAAACTGGCCAATAGAACTTTAGGTATCAGTTAAGTTTACTGCTATCTGTTGAAAACTATTGTCTTTCCTTTAAAGAACCATGAGACAGGAAGAGATTTAGTAGCTAGAGACTCTCCTTACCCTGGAATGATACATGGCATGCATGGTAATCTTCTCACTGAATGTAACAGTTGTGAGACAGAGCCTGGAAACAAGTTTTAAAATGCTCTCTTCAGAGTCCTATTCAGAAAGGTGCTGTCACTGGAAGAATAACTTCTTTCTAAAGTAAAGCAAATCCTGACCATGCAGGGTAAAGGAAAAGGAAAAGGCTGAATGGGCAAAGTCCTAAATTGTTGCACCACCATCCCTTTGTGTACTGTCCCACTAAGCCAATACTTGTGTGGGAAGCGATGCAGATTCTCTCAGCTCATGTATTTTTGATTTTATAAAGCTTCAAGGGTGGGTTATTTGGAATGTTCAGGGGCAGAAGATGGTACAGAACAAAAGAAGAACCCCCTACAGGTGAGGTTTTGGTAAGTTTCAGGAAGGTAGATAAGCTACTAGATATAAAAAGATTTGATTTCCAGTCACCTAGAACAGAGAATGCCAGGGCCTTCAAGGACAAAGGAAAAGCATGGAGTGCTTTTACTGAAGATGTGAAGGGGCGAGAAGCAAGGGTAGTGGCAGCTATGATCGAAAGAGCGCATGCTCTATTTTCACATGCTAAGGAGTGAAAATGCAACGTATTTTTATTTTCCATGATTTTATTATTAAATTCTATCCTGCTCTTCCTCCCAAAGAAGCCCATATTCCTGTGCCATGTTAAATATCTAATAAATAAGTGCTAGCCAGGAAAATGTAAGACTATGGTCATTATTTGGTAAGTAAACAGTATAAAAGCAATAGTACCACGCTTGCCTGCCCGGGGGTTTGTGAGCTCTAAGATCCACTAGGGAACTAAGAGAACAGCCTTAAGAGACAATATCGCACCAAGCAAGACACCAAGTGACAGTCTGTGGAGCAGCAGTCATATGGGAGTTCCATCAGCCAAGATCCGTGGAAGGAACAAGAAAGAGCAAACGTAAGAAAGAGTGTGGCTAATCGCCTTTAGGAGACAGGAGTAGGACTATTAAAGGAAACTCAACCACGATTGTATAGAAGACAGAAGGAAGAAGTGCACATGAATAAACATGGACAAGTTTACCTTCACACAAAATAAAGGAAGTGGGGTGAAGGATTCCATATGAAAGCTGGTGATTTTGGTTAACTGGTCCACTTCTTGCAATGAACACACATATGGGCTAGAATGCTGAACTTCTCTGCCCCAGCCACACCACCTCTTCCATGACAGGCCTGATACCCTTCACAGAAGGCAGGCTCTTTGTAACTATTCTTTGTACAAAGTATATTGAAATGGAAGAAAAATGCTTTGGTCATATTAAAAAAAGCTCTTTTTCTGCCAGGGCTTAAAAATTGTTAATGCCGTGGGTTATTCAGGCTGGTGGGGGCGGGGGAGGGCAGGCAGGGAGCAAAAAAGGCTCCAATAACAATTCATCGCCATTCCACTTAGATGTGCATGCAGCTTAGCTACATCCTAAGTTTTCTTGGCATGTTGTTATGCTTCCATGTAAGAGTTCTAGTATGCTGAATTTTGGCATCTTATTCCACAGTTTTTTCTTATTCTTCAGTTTTTTCTTTCGGCTTTTTGCAAAATATTCAGAAGAGATAACTGCAAGCAAAGTTTGAAGAGAGAAAGGAATTGTTTTCATTATACTGGATTGTAGGCAGACATCTTGTGCTCATGCCCAAGACATTTGCCATTCTCTGTGAATCAGGAGCTTTCCAACTTTTCCTCTTGCACAGTTTTAAACTACAGTTTTGAACTCTACAATGCTTGGAAGTGCATTAATTTATAGATGTCTGCAGCTTTCCGTTCCACGGAGATTGGCTTTCATCAATGAATGAACTGTTAACAAAACTTTGAATCACACAAAATGTAACACCATGAACTACTTATGAAGTTAGATGGACCTGCATGCTTCCAAAATAATTCCATTGAAAAGCCTGCTATTCACTCTTCTTTATCTCTAATCTTCTGTGTGGAACATCTAGGGCTACTGCCATCATAACCTAGTTTTAAGCAAGTGCTCTGTCCGTACCGGCTTCAATAGAACTACTTCTAGATGTTGTACAGAAGAAAATTCCATTGAAATCAGAGGTCAGAAATGGAGTTTGAACTTGCTCAATGATGAAAGCTGTTGGCTTGGTGGGAGAGGTGGTTGTGCTTCACAACATCACATTCCCCCTACCGCTATGAAACAGTCTCCTCCCCGGAACTGCTAAACAGAGTGCCAGAAGATGGGTGTGAAATGTGGGGTGGGCCATAAATATCCTTTATGGTCTTGTATCCATTGCTAAAAGTAAGAAATGAATTACACAACTAAGTACTCCAAACATATGCCCGTTACATATAGAAAATAAGTTTCCTAGTACTTCCCACTGAGGTATCAATTGTCTTCACATAATAAGTGACCAGAGTGTATATTCACATATATGGAAATAAATTAGCTACTGAAAAATCAAAACAAAAATGGACAAGAGAGGATTCAAGCCATTTTTACCACAACAAAATGGCTGCTCTCAGTGGTTTCAGTAAAAATACTAGGAGGCAATGTGCTAGAACACCTTGTTCAGAATCTGCATTTGAACAGTGCAAGGAAGAATTAATATCCACAAAGACAAAGTCTCAGGAGGAGATCTCCAGCCTCCAACAAAGGGCACAATCCACCATGGAACTTTGTTGCACACCAACCTTCATTTCAGGGAAGGTTTTTCAGATCTTCTTTCAGGCTCCACTAAGTAAAAGGAAGGTTGTGTTGCAGAACTACATAGACGATCACATCAGGGGTCAGTCAACATCCTGTGCCATCATATTTCACCTCCCCACTATACTTATCTAGCCTGTAGAGAGAGAGAGAGAAGATCTCCAGTGCTTTCTGTACCTATTTGTTGTTTACAGAATAAGAACGGCAGCTGCACTTTTAAAGAAATAAATAAATAAATTTCAAGTACAAGAAAATGGTTATATAAGATGGGAAGTCTATTCTCTCAGCTCTGATCAAGGCACAGTTTGGTGCTTATGTAGATGTCAATCTTCAATCTGCTCTGCCAGTTCCATTTAACTTCAGTAGAACTTAAGGTCACTATACTCTATCAGATTTGAGCACTTGTAACTAGAGGCCATGGGAAAGCAAAAAAAAATAAATTGTTAACTTACACTGTGGATTAATAGAGGGCCCTAGAAAGGCTTAAAAATGGGGGGGGGGTTGCTTCTGACCTGTAAAATTTCAATATATAAACATATATATTTCTAAATAAAAAACAATGGAATATCCATCCTGGCAAGGAGAAAATATAATGGAAAAATAAAGTTCTGCCACAGTTCCATCAGTCCTCCGCTGATGCTGCTGCCATTGCGGACTTCATGCTCTCTCGCGTCGAAGTTAGTTCGCCAATCACCCATTCCAAGGCTTCTCGACCCTGTTAAAGAAGGAACAAGAGCTAAGTGGATTGACCAGATACATTGATGTTAAACTTCTAAATCTTTCCTCTGTCAGACACCAAAAGATCTCCCAAAGCAAACTGCTTTGTTGTCTTCTGAATTATGAATGTATCATAATGAATTGTGCCATTGGATTTGTACGACAAGATTATTTCATTCTAGTCCACCTTTGCTTCTGTAACAAGGAAAACCTTAAATTGAAGGATGATCTGCTTAGACAATACATTTTTCTTAGTAATAATAGGCCAACAAAGTTACAAGACTACAAGCTAACTCTTTTGCAGAGTACAAATGTTAGATCTGTCTAGCAAGGCACAATTACATGAGACTGTTGCACTTGGATCAGTGCTAGAGAGAGTTTTGACTACCCACTTTTTCCAAAGTGCAAAGCATTATTTGCTTCTTATCCCAGGCATGCCTCTGAACAACCTGATTTTTTTTCTATCAGATTTCTGTGGCTTCCTCCATTACCATGGTAAGATTGCAACAGAACAGACATGAGGCCTAATACTAGCCCTTCTCCCATCAATAATATTTCCCCCCTTCAATTTCTTCCGCTTCATCCTAGCAGTGGAAAAGTTGTTACAAGTCCTAATGAACGTTATTAATGAACTTATAGTTTATGGTTTCTTTCCCATCCTGTTTACTCTCTATCATGAAACACTAATTACCATTACTGATGCTCAGTACAGAGCAATGTAGGAAGCAAGAGCACTGCTTTTGCAAGAATTCAGTTTAACTGGGCCTAAAGACCAGCTACACCCCAGCTACAGAAGGCAAACCTAAATAAGAAGAACTTGAAACACATGTTGGGCAGTATTCAACTCAACAGTTGCACCAGTGCAAGCACTCCTGGCTGCACAATGGAACTGCTTCAACCTGCGCACCCTCTAAATATTTTTTGAGTTTGCCCTCAACCCTTCGGGGCAGATTTAGAGGGTGTGCAGGTAGGGTAAGTTCTCGTGCATAGTTAAAAGTGCTTGCACTAGTGGAACTGAGGAGAAAACCTCAGTAAACTCAAGTAGAGAAACTCAACAAAAAAGTGAGAGCCTCCATAAGTTTTCAGGCTAGGAGCCTAATCACCTGGCCAGATGCAAAAGGCCACCTGAAGGTAAAGGGGATCCCTGACCATTAGGTCCAGTCGTGACCGACTCTGAGGTTGCGGCGCTCATCTTGCTTTACTGGCCGAGGGAGCCGGTGTACAGCTTCCGGGTCATGTGGCTAGCATGACTAAGCCGCTTCTGGCGAACCAGAGCAGCGCACGGAAACGCTGTTTACCTTCCCGCCAGAGCGGTACCTATTTATCTACTTTCACTTTGACATGCTTTCACACATATTTGTATAGAATACTAAATAGCTTAAAGCTTAACATTTCGAGCCAAATTACTGTTAGTTTTAAGCCTGTACTACACCATGACTACCAACTTAATTTTTTTATAGATGCTTGTTTTAATTGAAACAGAACACTACTGGATTAAATGACAGTTACATAGTCTTTCTGGATACAAATGTGCTCAGTTGAAATCTGAAAACTTAACAGCTCAGGTGAACACTCCTGGAAGAGAGAGAGAGATGGCTATATTATTTGAAGTGTTGTTTCTAAATTGTGAAAAGGCAACTAGCTTGCTCTGTCAGTGTGCAGATTTCCATCTGCACAACAGAACTAACCCCCTCTCCTTTCCCTGGCACCCCACTAAATCTGTTCTGCTATACCCCCAACCCTATAAAGCAGATTTGGGGAGGGCATGGGGCATGCACAGTGAAAGAAGAGGGATGTAAGTTTCCTTCTGCAAGTGAAAATCCTTGCTCATGGAACAAGTTAACTGGAAGCCACCCTTAGTTTTGAAATAGAAAGTGTAATGAACCAATAGATTGAAGAAACAGCCTTTGGACTTATCTACACTGTAACCTTATACTGGGCTTCTAAGAATATCACAATATCACATTTTTCTCCAAACAATTCTAGTAATTCTAGATTCAGGTAGGTAGCCGTGTTGGTCTGACGCAGTAGAAATATATATTAAAAATAAAAAAAAAGTCCAGTAGCACCTTAGAGACCAACTAAATTTGTTCTTGGTATGAGCTTTCGTGTGCATGCACACAAAAGCTCATACCCAGAACAAACTTAGTTGGTCTCTAAGGTGCTACTGGACAATTATATATATATAGAGAGAGAGTGTGTATGTAATTGTTACTGGATGATGGTATTGCAGTGCCCAGAATTTCCTGTAGAAAAGACTGTAGTGTGCATATGACCCAAAAAACTTGGCCAGAATTATCTGAATTTCTTCAATTATTTGTTGCTTTTGAAAACACCATTCAGTTTGAAGTGATTTCCATTCCTGGCCTTGGGTCAGAACTAACCACCTTTAACCCAATCCTTCAACTGAATGAAGTTCTGAGCATTAGAAACTGAACAAGTTGGATTTAAAAATCAAAGCATCAGATAAGAATAAAAAAGGCCCCATTAATAACAGACATATGACATGTCAAATTAATAAATTCACAGGATTGCTATGGGAGATAGAACAGGAAATATTGCATTGTTATAGCACCAAGTGCTTTTGATCAAAAAACCTCCATGCTATAACACTAAATACAAGTTTTGTGGCTTAAAGCGTAGCACACGTACATCATAACATATTCTAAGAAATGAAATGACAAGCTTGGTTAGAGTAGATTCTAAGCACATTGGTGGGGTGAACTAGGTTTTAAGGAGAGGGCGGAACTCTGTGGATTTTTTGGACCAAACTAGACATTTGCCTAATATGTAGTATGCATCTTAAATAATTACATTCACAGGGAGACAGATTCTTACTGGGAAGGCAACCAGTAGGGAGAGGAGGCTTATCTTTTCAACTACTCACCATGATCTGAATGGAAAAAGTCCCCATCAGACTCCCCCATGCCAGTAATTATTTCAGGAACAATGATATATACAGCTGCATGTGACACAATTGAGCAGATGTCAAGTTTGATCCAGTCTGGCCGGCGTTCCTTGGGAGGGCTGGTCATTCGTTTACATAGTAACTGAGCATGTTGAACGATTTTGTTGAGTTTGAAATGACCTTAGTTAGAGTGGTCTATTGGGGTGATGACTTACTTATTTGCTTCCCATAGACATCTGGCAAGACTTTAAAAACAAAATGCTGAACCAATAAGACCGGGGTTCTTTTTAGCATGCACGGAACTAGCAAAAACAATCTGACAGAGGATTGGTTTACTGAGTTTCTGTTGTACCATAAAACAGCATATTAGTATATGACTTGAGCAAGCATATTTCCTATTAAAGCATGCACCTTTTAATATATTTACGTACATAGTGGAAGCACACCGAACATACAGAATGAGAGTTAAGAACTGGACATAATTTCAGTGGTTACTACTTAACAAACGATTGAGAGCATAAAATTTTAAACTCTGAAACATTTCACAGGCTTAATGGTAAAACTGAAAACATACAGTGAGAGTTTACTATTTTTTTTTGTAATATATACACACACTCCAAAATTGGGAGTAGTTAAGTATTACACAACACTAAGGCATGTTTGGTAACTGTATTCTGCAAATGAAAATTGAGGGTTTTAAGGGCAGGATCAACAGTCAAATAATCTGTTTCCAAGCTTGGCAGTCAAGCTCAAGGAACGAAAAAGGTGGTCACTGAAGTTCCCCGCAAGCCAAACAGATGCTAGCAATGCCTCTTAAAACAATGCATTTAGACAAAAACATCTGTTTTGTTTTAGCAAAACTATTTATATATTAGTGTATGTTTAGATAAAAGCCTGGATTTTAGATGTGAAAAAAGGAATCATGGTTTGTTGTTCATATATTTCCCCGTGTTCCCTATTTACATGTGGAGGAAGAGAAGCTGTTTCAACTTCTAGTCTGCAACAAATCGTAGTTTGCCATAACAGGATGAGAAAACAAACTGATATGTTCAATTCATCTTCCCCCACATCCAGGATCCAATCCTGGTTTTGCAAACAAGCAAACCACAGTTGGCCATGTTGGGGCAAAACTGCAAGTGAACACTTCTAATCTCCCCTCACAAAATGCAGGAAGAATAGAGTGAGGCTCGTGCTCATAACAAAAATGTGCAGCCAAAAGGTTTTGCATGATTCCTGCCTAATTAAAGTAAGACAGGGGTGCCTGGCGTGCTCTGGTCCATGGGGTCACGAAGAGTCGGACACGACTAAACGACTAAACAAAGGGAGGCCCAGACACTAGAAATATTGCAAAGAAGAGAAAAAGCAGAACCTAATTCTCCCAAGTGCCAACTGCTGAAGTTTATGATAGTACAATGTGTTTCAGAACAGAAGTTCCTTCCTCAGGATCAATCTTGGACTTTCTGAAGCAACTTATATAAATGCTGCTGCCTCTCAGGCACCATGAGGGAGGAATGACAGTTCCAAAATGGGCTGAGCGACAATAAAGCTTAATAGCTGGCACTTTTGAAAACCAGTTTCTTCTTTTTGCATTCTTTTTGCACAGATTTTAAGCTGCCTCAAAAGCAAAAACCAACAAGCACCAAGTAAACAGGTGCAAATGTTCTAATTGTGACTTCATAAACTGCTTTCTTTTAAACGAGAACCCTTCTGTCCAAGCAGTGATGGGACTGTATTTCTACACTGATAGGCAAGAACTGCCATACTGTAGGCTAAGTCCAGCAGTAACATGAACTAGTTAACAACCTCAAGTATTTCACCCCAAAGCATTCCATGCATTGGATCAAGAGGACTGGTTGTACAGAGCTTCACCTACTTCCAAAATACTCTGGGGCCAAGGTGCAGCTGTTCTTTTAACAGTATTCCACTTACTCAAAAGAGATTTACCAAAGAACAGAAGGTGGGCCATATTAGTGGCCCACACATGCAGGTTCTTAAGAACCTTTTCCTGTGTTAGACAGTACGGACGCCCCCCCCCCCCCAATTCCAGAGTTAAAGAATAAGGGTGCTGTTCCTCTATATGCAATGTGTGTATATATACGAGGCATGCAGGCTTTCAAGTAACATGACAACAACATGCACAGATTTGCTAGAAGCTGAAATGCTGTACCAAGGTAACAAATGCTGGTATTACCACTAATTAGTACAAAATGCAGCTGTAGAAAGAGACTGCTATCTTAGAACACTGTCAGAATGTTGAATTGTCCACTCAATAGCATCCCACCCCTGGAGTAACACAGAAAAGATGTACAACTTATGACAAAAAGTTATTCCACCATCACAGTCTTGTAAATCTCAAGAGCCTACAGGAAAATCAAGCATTGTAAACTGAGAGTGATATCCAACTAAGTCCAAGTAAACCTACTGAAAGTGAATGGATGTAACAGTTATGACTAAGCCTACCTTGAGTTTGACTTAGTTGAGCAGCACGCTTAGCAAATATTGGTAACAAGCAATTATATCATGTAAAGGTTTAACTGAATGCCAAAGCAGGATGCATCCCAGTAGAATAAGTTAGGTAAAAGCAAGTTGAGCTCAAATGAGCATGCATGCTTCTGACAGATGCATCTCATCCTAGACTTGGATCACTTGACGTGCTACCAGATCCCTATAGAGCAACTTCTGCCTAGAAATCTGGTAGTACCGCAAGTGTGAAGTGGCCCTAAGTTGAAAAAGTAAAGAGAGAGGGATCACCTGTAAGGAAACTTAGTTAAAACAGGCTGCTTTATATAGCATTAAAAGAGAATGAAGAAGAAACAGTAGAGCACCTGAATGAGACCTGTAATGTATTGTTGTACAAGTGCAGAAGTCATGGAGGACTGAGAACAGAAATATTTGTTTAGGATTACAATACTTGAAATGCTCATTTCCCCCCTAATAATAGTCTTTATAAGGCTGAGTTATTCATTTGCTGTTTTATAGTCAAATCCCAATGTACCCACGGAAGTCCCACGGAACTTAATAAAGGGTTTATTGTGTAGCATGCTGAATTGTTGAAGGCTGAGAACAGGGATGGGCCTGTCACGTTCTCTCGTAGCCCATTTCTGAGGGCCCTGTGTCAGCAGTGGGCATGGCCATGCCATGCTCTCTCTCACACCACACACAACACTCCCCCCGCCTGCCACGATTAGGTCGGAGTCACTAGGAGCATGGGGAGGGTGCTTTGGAGCATGGTGATGAAACAACATATGTGGAGGCAGGGTTGACCATCCCCATCCCAGCTGCATCTAGGCAAGGGGGGAAATAATCTTTACTCCAAGAGGATAGTTGTTTTCTAGCTGCAGGAAAGGCAAGGAGGGAGGTGAGGGCCAGATAAAGAGGTCAGGAGTTCAGCTTCCTGTATCTTTTAATGCATGGAGTGCTTGCATATGAAATATACTCTGGAGGGTTGAGGGAATTCCCAGAACAGGTTAATGCTGTGAACCGCCCTGAGATCTATGCATGAAGAACAGTATACAAATTTGATTGATTGATTGATTGATTGATTGATTGGAGGGCCCACAGGGAAAGGAATGGAAAGTTCCACTGCACAGCCAGAAGTCTGTGTACTAGCAGAACTTCTTCACCCATAGCATTTAGGGGAACAGTTCCTTTTCATTTATCCCCTATTCTGCTACTAACAGCCTATATATGCATTTGGTTTATTGTCCATCGGAAGTGGAATAAGTTCCCTTTCCAACACTACAAATAGGACAACTAGAACATGTGCTCACACCCACCATTTTGTACACAGTAGAAAACAAGAGACATCTGTACATAATAAGTGTCTGGGTTATGAGGGAAAGTTCAGATATGACATCTCCTTAGTTCTCTCCTCTGCTTTCAGCACTGAAAAGAGTAAGGAAACGATTTGCCTGCTTTCCATATAAACCTATTTGTCTCAAGCAACCCACTGCAGAATCCAATAGCTAAACTGAGAAGGTATTCTGCGAACTGCAAGCTGAAAGACAGACTAATCTGATCACACAACCAGACACTATCTCCTCTACCCCCATTCTAGCTGTAAGCTGCTGTTGTCTCAGTGAGAGACAACAATCACTTTTCCTGACTTCATACCTTACATGGTTTTGAATCTTAAAAGGAAATACATGTGGACTGAGAATACACAACTGGCTCTACAGACCATCACAAGTACAAGAAAAGTCATTATCTGACCTGAAGTCTTACAGTGAATTGTGTATAATTGAGAGTACCCTGGGCTTATGGGATACCAATGCTAGCATAATGCACTTAAACATTTGAGTTTTAGGTTTTAAATGAACCACCTTAAAGTTAGCAACTGTGCCCAGTAAAAGTATGCCACACACCTACCTTTCTAGCATTAGAAGATATTGTGCTTGCCATTAAAGTTTCCAAGTAACTACTGAGGCTAACACCTTTTACTGTAATAATTGCTTCTTGCGTTAACAAAGTCCTGTAAGGGGAAAGACAGAAACTATCAGTACAAAATGGCTCCCCCCTCATCATATTTTTTTACTGAAAGTCAAAGACATTCCAACTTACTTTTCCGGGTTCTCAGGGTGTGGCGTATATACCAACCTTTCATCAACTGATATAAGATTTGTAAGTGTTATCTTAAAGGGAAGAAGAAACAAAGATTAGTTTAACTAATCTTAGTATTATCTAGCATAATACATAATAAAAAAGATTGTCTACTTTACTTAAAGAAAATGATAGACTGCATTTTTAAAAACAACTAAGGCTGGATCCTAAGCAAACTTTCTAGGAATTAAAGTCACATTTTAAAGCAGGAGTAAGGAATTTCAGGTCCATAGGCCTAGTTAGGTCACAAACCATACCCACTCCCCCACATGTGTGATGCCAGGTTTGGGACAGATAAATATGTGGCTAGCATTGGCTACCCTAGGGAGCGCCCCACCAGTGAACTCCATGTGCAATTGGGTATAGCTCACTGTCAGCCCCAATCAGCTGACGGACAGAGAGAGCAAGACCCCTTGAAGTTCCAATCTCCACACTCATAAGCTGAGGGACATTGAGAGAAAGTTGCTTTGAAGTTTGGTTGCAGCTGTGGTTTGGATACAAAGCATGCCTGAATCCATACCACAGCTGCAACCAGACTTCAAAGGGGATCTCTCAGCACCCATCAGTTGATCAGTGCTGAGAGGGAACTCCTTTGAAGCCCTCACCTGATGATATGATGATGAGGATGGTGCCAGGTGACTAACTGGTGGGCAGCCCCCCCCAGCTGCCAGAATTGACCTATGGGGAGTACGGGAGATATGGATTTGGCCTGCTGGCCTGCTTCAATTCCCTGACCTTGTACTACAAGCTTCAAATAGCATAGAGCCAGCCAAATTACACACATTTATACCCAAAGCTGCCTGTGTGTGGGAAGGACTCGCCTTTCCCTGCTCTCCCCCCAGCAGCCCTCCCACCCTCAAATTTTGCTCCAGAGAGTTGGGGGCCCAATGGAGAAGACTTTGGGACTGCACAGAGCGAGGAAAAGGAGGAGATGGTGAAGTCCCACTGCATGAATGGAAGTCCACTTGTGCAAAGTTGGATTCTGCCCATAAAGAACTTTCGGATCCTCTAGAAATAATTTCATCAGAGAAAGTAAAGCTAGCAATCCCAGTTTCTTTAAAAAATAATAATCTAAAGTTATCTAGCATACACAGAGAATGCTAGCCTTGGTTCCTGCTATGCCCTTACAGCAACGTTTTCCCAACATAAGCAAGGACTGCCTCAAACAGGCAGTATGTAAAAAAACATAGCCAGCAACTCCCTGGTCCTGCCAGCAAATACAATACAGAATACTTTATTACTCACATTTGTGGAGCTCAGTACCATTTTCTTTTCCACCGGATCAACTACAGAATGTTCTTTAATGTATGTCATAGTTCTACTTGTTCCCAGAATCTTTAAAAAAAGGAAATAAAAGCAAATACTAACACAGTAACCCAAAACGAGCCATCAAGCAAAATATCAAAAAGGTTGGTGATAAATGTATTTCTGTAAAGCATGCAGTGATAGCCCCTGTCCAAACAAAGAGTCTCATTGAACCAGGTTCTCTAGGTGAGTTGCAACTCTTGAGGAAATTTAGCCTAAGCATTTACTATGAGAGTCATTATGTGCAATGCAGTCAAGAATAGAACACGTGTTTTTATTTCATAAAAAGATTCAGCCTACCACTAGCCACCGTGGTTAAAACAAACTTACCGCTTTTACAATACTTGGTAGGCCCCATTCAGTGCTAAGTAGCCGGTGACTGTGCAACCTTCCTTGATTGTCAAGGCTTCGGTCCAAGACATCAACTCCTACCACTGAGGGGTTCATAGGATTGGGATATTTTCTCATGGCAGCTTTTATTACAGTATCCCATGGATGCCTAGGGAAAATGAAATGAAAGAGAAACAGGCAATGCATTAAGAATTCTCTCTTTTTTTTTTAATTAATTTTTATTCATTTTTCAAACACATAATAAGAACAAACAAAACACAAGACAAAAACATACAAAACATTTAAACATATATAATTTCATAATCTTATTTTCCTGTAACTTCTTTCAGTCGACTTCCCCATACCTCCCTTTCGCTGCATCCTTATTTTAAAAAGAAATTTTTTAGCAACCCTTTAGTCAAATTACCCATTTAAATCCCTTCATTACATTCCCATAAATTTGTTGATTACAGCTGTAATTCTCTGCTTCTTACCCCTTGACATCTTAACACTCATCAATTTTACAACAGTTTTTAAGATATATTTTAAATTTCTTCCAGTCTTCTTCCATTGCCTCTTTCCCCTGGTCACGAATTCTGCCGGTCATCTCTGCCAGTCCCATGAAGTCAATCACCTTTGTCTGCCATTCTTCAAGAGTAGGTAGTTCTTGCATCTTCCAATACTTTGCCAGAAGAATTCTTGCTGCAGTAGTAGCATACATAAAGAAAGTCCTATCCTTCTTTGGCACCAATTGGCCAACCATGCCCAGGAGAAAAGCCTCTGGTTTCTTAGTAAATGTCCATTTAAGGACTTTCTTAATTTCATTATAGATCATTTCCCAGAATGCTTTCACCCTCGGGCAGGTCCACCATAGGTGATAAAAGGTACCTTCATGCTCATTACATTTCCAGCATTTATTATTGGGCAAATGGTAAATTTTTGCAAGCTTGACTGGGGTCATGTACCACCTGTAAATCATTTTCATTATATTTTCTTTTAAGGCATTACATGCCGTGAACTTAACACCAGTGGTCCATAACTGTTCCCAGTCAGCAAACATAATGTCATGACCGATATCCTGTGCCCATTTAATCATGGCTGATTTCACCGTTTCCTCCTGTGTATTCCACTTAAGCAGCAAATTATACATTCTTGACAAATTCTTAGTATTGGGTTCTAACAGTTCCGTTTCTAACTTTGACCTCTCCTTCTGAAATCCTATTTTCCTGTCCTCTTTAAATGTCTCATTTATCTGGTAATAGTGCAACCAATCTCGAACTTTGGACTTTAGTTTTTCATAACTCTGAATCTTGACCCTTTCACCTTCATGTTCTAAGATTTCACAATATTTTGGCCATTTAGAATCCATATTAAGTTTTTTCACCCCCTTGGCTTCCATTGGTGACAACCACCTGGGAGTTTTAGTTTCCAGTAGGTCTTTGTATCTGCTCCAAACATTATATAATGCTTTTCTAACAATATGATTTTTAAAACCTTTGTACACCACTGCCTTGTTGTACCATAAGTAAGCATGCCAACCAAAACAATTATCATATCCTTCCAAGTCTAAGATGTCTGTGTTCTCAAGAAGTAGCCAGTCTTTCAGCCAGCAAAAAGCTGCTGCTTCGTAATATAGTATTAAGTCCGGCAGAGCAAACCCCCCTCTATCTTTTGCATCAGTTAGAATCTTAAACTTTATTCTGGGCTGCATTAAGAATTCTCTGTATGAAATGCTATTTAATTAAAACTGAACATTTTAGTTTGCATTTATGGTATACAAAGCATACATTCCAAAACACAGTATTTAATATCATGTAAGAGTTGGTACCTGAATTTGCTTATTTTTCTCTTCCTCCCCTGTCACTTGCTTCATATTTGGTCTATTAGGCTGTTAACTACTGTAAGCACTTTGGCATAAGGGTACTATACGTATAAGGTGGTATCCAATACTGAAATTGCAAGAGCAGAACAGATTTCTGCTTGAAAAATGAGACTTCCCCTTTGTCCCCCTGCAGCAACTCTCCATCCTTAAAATCTACTCCAAAGAGTTGGGAAATCCTCCAGTGCCGACGTCTGGAGAGCAAGACCTTTGAACCATAATAATAATAATAATAATTTATTAAATTTATATACCACTCTTCAGGCAAAGATCTCAGGACAGTTCACAAACCTGTCAAGCACCTACAGTTTAAGTGACACCCCCAAATGACCAGCACAATTAGTAAGTTTCAGAATATAGTGCTATATAAACTTTGGTCAGATCAGAGATTTGCCGATCTAGCCCTCTTCAAAGGCTGCTATCCTGAAACCCCCACCAGTCCCAACCATTTTGGCCAATGGTCAGGGAAGGTGGGAGTGACAGTCCAACAATATCTGGAGGGCACAACGTTGACTACTTCTAGTTTAGATGGCAGCTCTTTCTAGGCACAACAGAGTGACAGATATTAAAGGCAAGAAACACCACTTTCAATTTTCAGCACTTATTTAGCACAAGTTCTCCTCTGGAGAGGAAGCATTTGACACAGCAATAGGAAATCAATTCTTACAGCTGGATCCTAGCCTAGCCATGCTTACTCAGAACTGGGTCCCACTGATTTCAATAGGACACACTCAAGCATGCTTAGAGCTGTGGTAGAAGTATTATGCACAATAACAAAATAAGAAGAAGAATTATAGGTTAACGTTATAGAACACGCTTTGCATGAAAATGCTCCAAGGTTCAAGAAGCACGGGGAAAGACTCCCATCTGAAATGCTGGAGAAACACTTCCATTCAGTGTTGAAAAAGCTGAGCTAGATGGACAAATGGTCTAGCTTGGTATAAACCAGCTTTCTACATTCTATGTTCCTATGTAGCATATATCTTTCATTTCCAGAAAACATTCATTGCTTAAGTAACATTAACTCAGTGGTGAAATATTTTCAGTAAGCTAATAAGAACTTATGAAACCCAGTGACTAAGTAAAGGAAGTTAACATTGGGCTGTCCTTGTTCACAAAGATAAGGACTGAGGGAGAGAGAAAGTCATGCTTAAATTCAGATATTATCACACTTATTCAGTATCAGCCTGCGTAGCTCCACTGCTATCTCACACTTTTGAGAAACACACTTTTACATTAGTTTTTTTTTTTTTAAAAGAGTGTGGTGTTGCAATTTAAGCATTTCCTTCATTACTGGGAAAGTGTTTTATGGCACTTTGGCTATTTACAAGTAGCTTATACCAACATCATCATCAGTGATCTGGTATTGCACTTAACTGCTAGATAGTCTCAGGAGCCCTTCAAAGCCATACTGCTAATTCAGTATACTCATGCCATAGGGTCTCAACCCCTCTTTCTTTGGAAGAAGTATATGCCTTTTTTATGGCAATGCAAAAAAACAGAACCCACTGAACACATCATAACCTACTTTCCACCCATTTAATTACAAGCTATTACAGGTAGTGTCTCAGCTTGTTTTATTGCAAAATTCCAGGAAGCCACTGTCATGATGTTATTTCCTACGCATCTGTACAGAGGCAAGATGTGGCAACCTCTCCTCCCATTTTCAACCACCCTTTCCTGGAGTACTAAAGAAAATTCCCTCTTAAATTGCTAGACAGAACAATTGCACCATTGCCTCCATGTCCCTCATGTCCTACAGCTCAATTTCTTAGAAGAACAAAAAGGTACAGTTCACAGTGGTCCACAATTATGCACCCCACTAGTATTCCATCATTCCTGGTAAGAGTGACAAGAAAAGTCCCATCCTTCTGCTCCAGCTTCTAGATGAGGAGTCAGAGATCATTAACCAGAGGTCAACTGAGTTTCAGAGGGCATAATAAATCAAAGAGGAAGATCCCATACCCTCATCTCAGCTCCAAGCTGAAAAGAAAGATTGGGGCTTCCCATTTTGGTGCTCAGGTCTCTTCAGCCACCTTCAAAAAACAACAAAGAAAACCCAGCCAGTCTCTCTAGCTCCAGAGCAGGAGAGTGAAGATCGCTATTTGAACCACTGGCAGCATTAATGTCCCAAGTGATCAGAAAACAGATTGTCCACACAGATGAGGTCTTCTGAACTTCAGCACTGTAACCACTGCAATTACTGTTATTACTGTAAGCACTGTAATAGGGACTGTAACCGCACAGGGGATTGCTGATGTCCTTGCGCACAGATGCAGGGGAAAGTCAGGGACCAGCAGCCCAATCCTAATATACCGAAAGGGAGGCAAGGAGTCCTGGCAATCACCAGCTTAGCTTTGGTAACCATGACCAGCCAAAAAGTCTGAGGGCCTCTGACACTCAAAAATATTCCAAGCCCCATTAAAATGATGGAAAGCAGAACTGAAGTCTCAAGAGTAACATCTTCTGGGTAGCAGTTCTAACCCTTGAAGGAAACGAGAGTGGCAAAGGCCTACCAAGTTTCTGTCCCCAACATTCATGGCAATAGCAACATACTTGAGTTACACTGAGGTATTTTTAGAAACCAGTTCTACTCAGCAGTTTATGCAGCAAAGGCGTATTACCATGACACGACCTTGAAGAAAGGAAGTTGTCACCTTTGCCCCAGATATCACAAGCATTTGCAGGGCAGCTCAGTGCATGGAGAAACACCTACTGCTTCCCTTTCTAATAAAAAGACAGCAACAGACAGAGCGCAGGGGCCAGCCGTCCCCAACCTGGAGTCCACCATTTGTTTCAAACTGCATCAACCCAACAGTCCTCAGCCCACCGTCAAGGAAGATGTATGTCACACAACAACACTTAAGAGACCTTAAAGGGCAGCTAAGACAACATTTTTAAAGGTCTTTCATAAGGCAGGCATTCGGGAGCAAGCGCAAACCCACGACAGACCATGTTTAAAGCCCTTGGTGAGGGAGCAAGCGCGCCGGGGCAGGATGCTACCGATGTCCTCTCGCGGTGACCAAAAAGCACGAGTTGTATACCAAGCGGAAACGGAGAAGGGAAGAGGAGAGTTTTATTCGTTTTCCCTTCCAAAGAAAGCTCCATAGCTCAGCTAGAGAAGGGCTGTAGCTCACTGCCAAAGCATCTCCTTTGCACAGGCTCAACCCCCAGCATCTCCCGATGGGACGGGGAGAGACCCCTGGAGAGCCGCTGCCAGCCAGTGTAGGCAACACTGAGCTCGGAAGAACCAGTGGTTTTTCTGTTCCTCCGCCAGCGCGGGCTGCTGCTGTCAAGGACGGAACGCGCGCCACTCCCGTCCTCGCCTTACCCAAACTCGTGCTCCGAGCTCCAGATCTTCATCCTGTCTGTAAAAGCAGCGGCGTTAATGGCGGCTCAATGGAAAGAACCGGCTTCTCCGGCCCAAAGGAAAGGGCGGCGCTTTTCCCCGGAGGAGGGTGGGCGATGACGTCAGCCGTCTCCCACCCGCCCTTCTTCCCCGCGCCAGCCAATCGCCGCTCCTCTCCGCTGGAAAGACACCTGGCTCGCTCCCGCCTCCCTGCACCCTTCGATGCCCGGGGAAAGGACGCGTCAAGTCCGTGTGAAGACCTTGAACAGGGGACGCCCAGCTCACATTCCTCGCCAGTGACGTCAGGGCTTCGGCTCTGGAAACGCGCCGCTCCTTGCCAATTGCGTGACTCCTCGGCGGATCCAGTCGCTTTGCCTCGCGGGTTTGCGGATCCGTAGCGCCTCTGCGCCGGCTGCATCAGTCGTGAGCCGAGCGTGGGATTCTAAGGCTGCCCTTGGCATGGGGTGTGTTTTGATCTTTGCCCGCACAGAAAGCACAAGAGTAGTATCTTGTGTCGCCGTGGCCTCTGACTCTTACTGACTTCAGTCTCACTGGGTTTAGGGTGCGAATTAAGTCAGGTCACACATTTTCACGGAATAAAATCTTCCACGTTTTCTGCAGCGCGTATTTATTAAAGGGGAAAAGGTTCGGTCCTATCCACGCATATTTAGAATGAATGATTGTCAATGTATATACATGAGATTGTACAAAGCCGCTGGCAAACGCATTGTAAAATCATTCTTAAAACAAAACTAAATTCAAGTTGACTTAAGGCAGGCCTGTTACATTAGAGAAAATTAAGCAAACTGGTTTCACGACTGGCCTTGATTTCTAGGGCCATCGCTAGAATACATAGCAGAGCGCGGGAAAACCTGCCTATGGATTGTCACAGAATTAACATCTACCGATGTTCTTACACACACATAATTGGGGAGAAAATGTTACTGTATTCTATGCGATTTAAGCCCAACTACTTGACAGTAATCAAAACAGAGTCCTCGAAAATACCGAACATAGGATTATGTAACTTTATGTAACTGTGTTCAGTTTCTACTCCCCAATAAATGTGTTTAGGCTTGCAATTTACACCGAACTGTCTCATCACAGAGTTTCTGCGCGGGTAACGTAATGAGAGATGCAATCCGAAATCAGTAGGCAGCGACCGTGGTACTGGGACAATTTAAAATCAAATAGGATTAAAATAATTGCAGCTTCCGGCACCTTTTATTGGTGAACTCTCTTCCACTTTCCTGGGCCGAGGTTATGCCGGAGCCACGTGTCTCCGTCCGACTGACCTTGCAAATAAATTCCAAGGCATCACTCTTTCCCCTTCGACATATATGTAACTAATTAATACCGTCGGGGCCTACGCAAGTGTCCTTGACGCCATGTGATTTCGGCGCTCATCGACTCCTGATCCACAGGTGCCAACCTGCCTCAGCAGGCACAACCATCACCCTGTAGGCGTGTTTGCCTTGGGTACAAATACAGTGGTACCTCGGGTTAAGTACTTAATTCATTCCGGAGGTCCATTCTTAACCTGAAACTGTTCTTAACCTGAAGCACCACTTTAGCTAATGGGGCCTCCTGCTGCTGCTGCGCCGCCGGAGCCCGATTTCTGTTCTTATCCTGAAGCAAAGATCTTAACCTGAAGCACTATTTCTGGGTTAGCGGAGTGTGTAACCTGAAGCGTATGTAACCCGAGGTACCACTGTACCAAGCAGGGGTCGTCTTTCAGCTAGCGTGCAAGTCTTCAATAGGGTCGTCTCGTTGTTGCACCAGGCTGGCGGAGAGCAACACGCGCAACGCCTCCAAAAGAGGCGGGGCTTACGAAAAAAGGCGGAGCATGGCGAAGGCTGCGCGCACGCGCGGGAGGGGTCATGGGGCGCCGTGATGGCGTCACGCGCGGCGCCGGGGGCGTGGCCAAGGTCCCCCAACCACCCGCTCGCCTGTTTGTGTAACTGAGTGAGTGGAGAGAGCGGTCCTTTGGGGCCGCTGGCCTGTTTCGGCGACTATGGCTCACCGCTGCCTGTGGCTGTCGCGGGGCTGCTGCCGGCGTTCCCCCGGCGGGATCCCCGGGGCCGCCCAGCGGCTGCTTTGGGGCCGAGGCCCCGCAGCGCCTTCGCGCTACCTGAGATTGGTGAGTCACGTGCGTGTCAGGCAAGGGCAGGGCGCGAGGGGAGTGGGGTGCGCCTCCCGGGCACCGCCGCCCTTCCTGGCCGCGCCTGCCGGAGGTGGACCGGGGCCGCCGCTGCCGCGAGGGAGTCCCGTCCCCGTGGAGTCACTTGGCAGCTGACGTTTCGTATCCCCCCGAAGGTTAAAAGAGAGAACCGGCTTGTGTCGTGGCTGTTTCAGCACCGTAATGGTGACGGCGAGAAATGCTGAGCATCTCACCTTTGCTAGCCTGAATCACGGATACTCGGTTTAGGCATATGCGGGTTTTGCTTTTTACCGAGTCACAGTCCCTTGGTCCAAGAAGACCACAGTGGGCTTCGCTGACTGACTGACTGACTGACTGACTGACAGAGGTTCTTGACGGTTTTGAGAAATATTTTTTTAAAAAGCAAATCTTGACCGCTCTTGCCTGGCGATGTCAGAGAGTGAATCTGGAACTTTTTGCAGATGAAGAAAATGGGTTCTACCACTGAACTGCACTTCTCGTATTCAAAAGGATTTGTATAGTGCTTTTGAGTGTTCAAAGAGTTTCCTGTACATTCTCTTGTAATTTTATAATTACAGTGGTACCTCGGGTTACATATGCTTCAGGTTATATACGCTTCAGGTTACAGACTCCGCTAACCCAGAAATAGTGCTTCAGGTTAAGAACTTTGCTTCAGGATGAGAACAGAAATCGTGCTCCGGCAGCGCGGCGGCAGCAGGAGGCCCCATTAGCTAAAGTGGTGCTTCAGGTTAAGAACGGACCTCCAGAATGAATTAAGTACTTAACCCGAGGTACCACTGTATTATCTTTCAGCAACCCTGTAAAGCATATCATCATTATCCCCCTGTTGTATATTGGGTTGAGGGCAAAGTGTGAGTAGAGACAGTGGTTTATTTAACATCACCTGCTAAATTCATAACAGAAGTGATATGTGAGCTAGTTTCTAGCTCAGGTGAGTTGAGAGTTGCTTTTATCTGTTCTTTGTAAACTTGCTTCAGCATCTCATTTGGAAAAGTAAGAGGATGAATGATGGAGTAAACTGCTTTTACTCACACTGTGGAGCGAACTTTCACTCTCTTTGCTTATCCCCCTTACCCTGTTATTTTGTGATATTTCATCCCCAGGCAACATTCCAGATGTACCTATCCAGAGTACCCATTGAGAAATGAAACCAAAAGACATCTTTTACATCAGGGGTGGTGCAGGAGAACCTCCGATGATGTAAAAAAATGTGCCAGGATATTTGTGAAACTGGGAGAGTGGCTGCTTTTAAATGAATAACCATTATTTCATATTGCAAAAACAGGCCTTCAAGTGGAACCTACTCGCATGTATGAATGTATACAACTGCAGTCTAAGGCTGCAATTCAAACACCTTTTTCCAGAAAGGGTGTTTATATTGGGCAGAGATGGTGCTGTGTCCAGCCCTGCCAGCCCTGTACCCATGTCAGTTTGTATCCACTGGCACAAACATGCAGACAGATAGCCCTGAAACCGTGTGTTCTGGGGGCAGGGAAGGTCTGAGTCAGCCTGGGATCCAGTGGATCCCAAGCTGGTCCTGCAGCAGTCACATAATTATATTAGTCCCATTATGGGCCTGATCTCTGGCACAGCTCCAGGCTTGGGCAGCTGTTTGCCTGCCATCTCCCCTTTCTGGGCTAGCATGAACAACTGGGCTGTGGATACCTTGGTGGTCCCACTGCTCTCCAGCTAGGGTTTGGGTTGCAACCTAAGGCAGCAATTCTGTGCATGCTTACTAGAAAGTAAGCCCCATTGAAATCTATGGGATTTATTTGCAATTAAGCATGCATAGGATTGTGCTGAAAAGATGCTGAGGATCTGTCTTGGTTTTTTAGTGACAATTCTCATTTTTTCAGCTTCATGACCATGTGGCCACACAAGTTCCTACAAACAGAAGCAATGTCCTTGCAAGTGTAATTGCTGTTTACAGGAAGCTCTTCTCCCAACCTCCAAAAGGTAATTTTTTGCTGTAAAATAATAATATTGTGTAGCTTATTATTATATTATTGACTAATACGCTTATTCATCTTATGTGTTTAAAACTGCTTAGGCACAATTTTATGGGAAGCAGCATAGAAATAAACATGGTTTTTTTTCCAATACCAGAGCTGCACTAGAATGTTTGAAGGAGCATAGTTCTGAGAATGTGCAGAGACCTATTGCCTTGCTGCAGAACAATTACACCTTAATTGCATTGCTTCCTCACTCAGAATGAAAGATGTGGCCTGAGCCCTAGCTCTTTACTCTTTAGAAGTTAAGCACAGCTGTCCTGCTGTCTTTCCAGCATAATGTGCAGTCAGAAAGCAATCTCCCACAAAACTCCCCTCTCGTATTGTTGCACAATCTTGGACCATCACTGAGAAGGGCCTTTCCTTCATGCCCACCAACCTAAATGATCACACTGGTGGGTACATGAGTATGGGTTCCTGACAGATTGATACATACGTAGACAGTCTTTCAAGTAACCTAATCACAAACCATTTAGTTCAGGAGTCCCACAGCCTCCCTGAGATGAGTAGATGGAAACAAGGGGTAGAGCTAAAGTCACCTGCATGTGGCAGCTGAAACCTTTGAATGACTTCTCCCAGCAGTTTCATGCAGATGTTGAAAAGCATGGGAGACAGAACACAAAACAAAGCCAAAACTCAAGGGGTAAAACAGAAGGTCCCCTCATCACAACCATCTGGAATCAACTATCCAGGAGGCACCAGAGCCAGCAGAACACTCTGCCTTCCAAGTCCAACCCAGTCAAGTAGCTCAGAAGGATAGTGTTGATTGATGGTGTTGAAAGCCACTAAGAGATCCTGGACAGCCAGTAGGATTGTGCTCAGTTCCATCCCCAGTCGATAAGTCAACCACCAAGGCCAGTCAAGGTGTTTTTCAAGCTAAACCCAGGCCTGAAGCTGGACAGGAATATTATTCTTTCTTTGTCCCTATCTCAAGCTACATATGTTCTTTGACTCACCTGTTTCAGTCCAAGGGCTGACTGAGCTCTCAGAATAGTCCTTTCTCTCCACAAAAAAGACTGCTTCCAGTTTTCCACCTTCCTACCTTTTTCTTGTTTCAGCAGTGTAGTTCTTCTAGAAACTAGAGGGTAGACACTTTTGATAGGCACTTGGGCAGTTACTATTCTTTATCAGAAATATTTTTAAATGACACACATGCATTTATCTCCTTTTCCCACCCACCCACCCTCCTGTTTAGCTTTATCAGATATGTGAAACTCACATATCCACCTCTTTTCCTGTTCCCTGAAACACATGGTGAGGCTATTTTTGATGAGACTTCACTGCCTCAAGCATAATATAATATATTCAATTTTTATTGCTGCTTTTTTCCTTATTAGGTTTTGAAAAATATTTCCCTGATGAAAAGAAACCTAATGAAACAAAGGGCTCAGAAGGAGAAGCTAAAGGTACCAGTCTGCTTTTTCACTTGAGGCTCATATGTAGGATAAATGTCACTTTGGTTATTATTAATTTTGACTGCTCTTATATACAAGCCCCATGTTGCTGTGTCCTAGTTTTGACAATGGCCATGAAAGTGGTCACTATTTCCTACAGTTTACTTCTGTCTTGTGACTTCTGTTGTCACATTTTATGTGCCAGGTCTTCACATTGTAGAATTGATATGTTTCTGCTCCAGCATCACCATATTCAATTTCTGAATTCTCTGTTAGATGTTTGTGGTGGTGTTATTTTTTCCTTGAGCATTTGATTAACGATCTACGTTAACTGGGCCTGTTTATATCCCTGGTTTGTGTGCCTTTTAATGTTTGTTAAAGAATTGAGTACTTTGTATCAGTTAAGAAAGAGGGCCAAAGCTACATTGACATGGGTACTGTATTTAAACATAATAAAGAAGGGAGCTGGAAGCTGGAAATGGGTTGGGAAAATTGAGCTTGTACTATTGTTCCACTAAAAACTGGATTCTATCTAATCAAAAAGCATTATCTGGATGTACCATGATACGTTGTTTGAGACACCCCAACAATAACCAGTTTACACCAGGTTTTCTCCCTAATAGGCTCTCACTGTGTTGTGAGTTCTTACATAATCATTACTGTTCCCCACCTAAACACATGGCCTGGCGTGATGCATCATAATAATCTTTATATACAGTGGTGCCTCGCAAGACGAAATTAATCCGTTCCGTGAGGTTCTTCGTATAGCGGTTTTTTCGTCTTGCGAAGCAAGCCCATTGACAGCTTAGCGGATTAGCGCTATTAGTGGTTTAGCGGCTTTTAGCGGATCACCTGATAAGCGGCTTATCAGCGGATCAGCTGATAAGCGGCTTAGGGCTTAGGAAAAGGGGGGAAAGGGGAAAAAACCCCGCAGGAACTCGCAAGACATTTTCGTCTTGCGAAGCAAGCCCATAGGGAAATTCGTTTTGCGAAGCGCCTCCAAAACGGAAAACCCTTTCGTCTAGCGGGTTTTCCGTCTTGCGAGGCGTTCGTCTTGCGGGGCACCACTGTACTGCCTTTACTGAATCCTCAAAGGACATCATTTACATGATATAAGTAGTCTTTGTAACATCTCTGTAACTTAGTCCAGATTCTGAGTGTTAAAAACAAATTGCACATTAAATATGTGACTTCTGTTGTAAACAGCTGCCACACATTTAGGCCCACCCCCTGATGCTTTCTGGTAGAGCTTTGCTATGCTGTGACATCATGATGTTCTGTGTTCCCTGCACCATGCCATCAGCAGTCAGTGATACAGGGTGGGGAGGTGCAGAACGTTTTGCTGTCGCAGCATAAAGTAAGATCTGTTCCATGGTACAGAGTAAGGGTTGGGATTAGATGAGTGAACGCTATTTTTGTAGACAGCCGTGTGTGTGTGTTGTAACATCTAATCTATCTGTTAATCTTGTAAGAATCAGTGTTGTGTAAAGATTACAGAAGTAACAAAACAAAGAACTACAGGGACATAGGCTTGCTTTCTATTTTTTGTAGAAACATGCGTGTGAACTTTTTTTGTAGATGTAAAGCAAGCCAACTCCCAGCGCCCTTCCAGAACCAACAGTGGAGGAGGAGGAGGAAGCAGTGGAGGAGGAGGGAAAAAAGGTGGCAAGAAAGAAGATACTAACTGGTGGTCCAGAATGCAAAAGGTCCCAATTCATATTTTTTGTGACGCTGCTTTTATCAACCTGCTTTATTGTGTTTTGCAGTTCTGTAAAATATTATTACTTCTCTAAATGTTATTCAGATTATTTTCACCATGGGGATGCTGTTGACTTATGGTTTTTTAAACTCAGTTACTTACGTGTTTCTTAAATTTCTCTGAAAGATTATATGAATCTAAGATTTATAGTGGCCCTGACTCAAGGCCCAGTATGCAGTGCAGTAGATTTTGTGAGCTTTTGCAAAGGAAGCATTCCCATTCACCTCAGAAAAGCTCAACACATTTCATATGTGAATCTGCCTCTCCACCAAGTTAGTAGAAAAGGGTTTGTAGGTGGGAATGAAGGCATGACTGTAATTCCGGACACTTTTTCATGTTTTTATGAATAAATCTTCTGTAAAAAAAATCTTTTACAAATTGGTGCTTACATAGGGCTGCTTTTGTGACAGCAGATCAGAAAACCCACCATTTTCACATACAAAAGTCAATCTCAATCCAGTATTCCTTCTTCCTCTTCCACTTTAGGGTGACTTTCCCTGGGATGACAAAGAGTTCCGTTTTTATTTCATGGGCACTGCAATTTTCTGGGCTTTTGCTACATACTATGTTTTCTTCAGGAATGCTGGGAGAGAAATCACATGGAAGGACTTTGCCAACAACTACCTTTCCAAAGGAGTGGTAAGTAGCACTGAGGCACCTTCAGCTGAAATGTACATTTCACAGAATAAGTTATCCATTGTGACTGAATGTAAACCAGGGTGGGCTATAATTTAATTGAAGCTGGAAAGGCTGAGGATGAATTTGTATTAAAGAAAGAAGAAGAAAATTACTGCATGTGGTCAGAACTTCTATTCCAGAAACAAAAGGCAAAAAGTAGAGGTTAGCCATATTGTTAGAAAATGGCCTAAGACATTTTGAGCTCCACGACTCTTTTTAAGGGCATATTATTTATTTGAAACTTTTCCTGCCTTTGCTTCAAAAAAACTCAAGGAAAATAATTTAAAATATAAAAATAGCAAGCTAAAAAACCACAACAAGCAAAACTCTTGAAGAGAGTTCAAGAATAAGTTTAGTGTAGTGGGCTAAAAGAGAGACCATAAGTTTGCATTTTCTTCAATGGACAGGTTATTTACTTTGAGACCCTGCTTTCTCAGGACTTGCTTGCTCACTGAGGCAAGAGAGGGCAGAACTCTCACTCACATAGTTTGGATAAGAAAAGCAACAGCAGGCTGATCTCCTGTTTTCTTTGTGTCTGACACAAGCTGAGTCAAGACCCCACTGACACATTCTTATTTCCTGTTGTGTTCTTATCCAAGCCTTGGGCAGCAATATGAAACAGCACTCCACCTTACCCTGTGTCCCTGCATGCTTGCTAGAAGGATCAGAGGAGAAGCAATGTTTTGTCCCACTTGCAGGGAGCTTTGACAAAGTGGAAAGGAACAGCAGAATCAGCATAGTTTCTTTATTCAAGCCCTGAGTGCAAGTGAAGGCAAGGCTCTTCCTGCAACCTTCTGTGCTTCATGGTAGGGTCAAAGAATTGGTACCTTGCCAAGGAATCAGTTTTATATTTGGGGGCCTTTCCTTTTGGAAGAAAGATTTTGAACTTATAATGTATTGGGCCAGACTTTTTTTAGCAGATTTTGGATGTTTTTGATTCTGAAACAGTCCTCAGCAGTTTCAGTACACTCACATCTCACAGGGTCATGTTCATACAGCATAAGGGAAGGTCCCTAGCTCAGGGGCAGAGACGATGCTTTACATGCAGAAGGTCTGTGGTTCAATCTTTGGCTTCTCCCAGGAGGAAAAAGTTACTGTCTGAAATGTATTTTGTGCTTTCACAGGTGGACAAGCTAGAAGTGGTGAACAAGCGCTTTGTTAGAGTGGTTTTTACCCCAGGGAAGTCGCCAATTGATGGGGTAAATCAATTTTTTTCAATTCACCAAATGCATTAAGGGGTTGAATCATTTATGTTTGTAAACGTTTCTGTATAGCGTATTAAATATGGATCTGACAGTTTGTTATTTTGATGTATCAGGGCTGTGCTCTGTGCCCTTGCAAGTAAATGACAAAATGTGTTGAGCATGTGCAGAATCTGATGTCTAGTGCACCCTACATACTGTAGGAATCTCCACATGCTTTTTGCTTAAAGATACAGAACATGATGTGCAAGTGTGGTTTCTCTGCACCATACCTATTAGGGATTTCACCTGTTATATAGTATTGTATAACACTATAATAGAAATACTTTTGCCATCAATGGGAGACATGGCAGAAGTCCTATACAGTGGTACCTGAGGTTAAGTACTTAATTCGTACCAGAGGTCCGTTCTTAATCTGAAACTGTTATTAACCTGAAGCACCACTTTAGCTAATGGGGCCTCCTGCTGCCGCCGCACTGCCGGAGCACAATTTCTGTTCTCATCCTGAAGCAAAGTACTTAACCTGAAGCACTATTTCTGGGTTAGCAGAGTCTGTAACCTGAAACGTATGTAACCTGAAGCGTATGTAACCCGAGGTACCGCTGTAAATATTTTGCCAGTCTAGCATTCAGAAATGCACATTCAGTGGAGGTGTTTTCTTCAGCAAATAGAAACGATGCAACTAAAACCAGCATATTAAATTTCTGCCTCTAGTTGATACGTATGTATTGTAACTTTTTGGATATTCAATTAAGCTGCTTCTTTATATTAAAATAAGCTTTATAATCTTGTCTCTCTCAGGTTAATTTAAAATGCTAAAACTGAGACACCATGAATTATTGTATTTGTTTTTACAGCAATATGTTTGGTTTAATATTGGAAGTGTGGACACATTTGAGCGGAACTTGGAAACTGCACAGCTTGAGATGGGGATAGAAGGGGAGAGCCGGATACCTGTAGTGTATGCAGCAGAGAGTGATGGGTAAGTGTTTAAAATGATTGGAATTGTAATGGAATATATGATATTACCTTTTAGAATTGGCTTGCTGACAAGCCAGTCTCTGGTTGCGCTTGTTGGTAACCCCTATCATCCACCACTCTCAAATGATTTAGCATATGCATGGCGGAAGAAGAAGGGTTTTCTCTCATTTGCAGTAAGGTATGGAATGTCAAAGAAAGTTGGGGCGAGAACACAGCCCTGTTTCACACTGCTCTTTATAGGGAAGGAGTCCTAGGATGAGCTGTCATACTGGACGGTGCCATGCATGTTCTCGTGGAAGGACACTATCATCTTGTAAAGCTTAGGTGGACATCCTACCTTGTTGAGACAGGAGTTTGTTCAGCCTGGCACGTCTCTGCACCTAAACTTAAGTGCAACGGGTCTTACCTGAGAGATGTTGTTTGCAGATGACACAGCATTTACAGAGCACTCAGAGGAAGCTCTACAAAGACTCGTCAACCGTTTTGCCCAAGCCTGCAAGGAGTTTGGCCTTACCATCAGCCTGACGGGGATGAGCATCCTGAGCCATTATCAGCATTCCACGCATCAGCATTGGTGACCACACACTTGGGGTGGTAGACAAGTCTACCTGGGTTCCACCATAACCAGCAATCTCTCCATCGACGCTGAGCTGGACAAGTGAATTGGCAAGGCAGCTCCAACAATGGCTTTTCACTCCAAAGGGTATGGGAGGATGTGATGCTAATACTAAGATGAAGGTCTACTAGGCTTGCGTATTGAGGATTCTGCTTCATGGTAGTGAGACGTGGGCAACTTAGACCTGCCAGGAATGACACTTCAATGCTTTCCACATATACAGTGTCAGGAGGATTTGGGGTTTCACATGGCAGGACAGAGTCCTGCCCACGTTCCCACAAAGTTCAGACTCCTGTCTCTGCAACTTCTACGTAGTCTTGGTCCTGTCCACAGAATGGAAGATTGCAGAATCCCCAAGGGTGTGCTCTATTGGGAGCTGGCATCAGGCCCATTTGCAAACCAACTCTGTGTTACATACATGTCTGCAAATGGGACGAAGGGTGGCAACATCAACCCTGCCATGTGGGGATGCCTTGCAGATGATCGCAGTGTCTGGAGACAGGAAGAAGAAGAAGAAGAAGAAGAAGAAGAAGAGGAGTTTGGATTTGATATCCCGCCTTTCACTCCCTTTAAGGAGTCTCAAAGCGGCTAACATTCTCCTTTCCCTTCCTCCCCCACAACAAACACTCTGTGAGGTGAGTGAGGCTGACAGACTTCACAGAAGTGTGACTGGCCCAAGGTCACCCAGCAGCTGCATGTGGAGGAGCGGAGACGCGAACCCTGTTCACCAGATTACGAGACTACCGCTCTTAACCACTACACCACACTGGCTCACAGGCTATGCCTCCACAGCATTGGCTAGAGGAGGAGCGACAGTTGGGAGGAAGGCAGAGAGAAGAAACGCCATGGTGCATCTGCAGCAGCACAATTGGACGCCTTCATCTGCCCTAGCTGCAGCAAAACATGTCCCGTATCGGTTTCTACAACCACAGCAGGTGCTGCAACTCTCCCAAGGGTTTGACTTCATCTCCAAAAGTGAACTCCTCCATTTTCTCCTGAGATAGATGGATGCCAACTAATGGGGAATGTAAGAAAGAGCAAGAGATAAAGTTAGCCTGATCTAGGAATTCATTAGCTTTAGCGCACATTTGTATTATGAATCAGAAAGGTGCTATGAACTGTGCATGATTTGTTGTAGCCCAGCATATTTTAACTGAAATTGCACCTTATTGAGTAAAGTTGTTCATAATGTACAAATGAAATTGCTCTTATGTGACTCCTCCCCACCCCATATTTTGTTATGAAACAATGAATTAATATCTCCCAACTTTTATTTTTAGTTCCTTTCTTCTGAGTATGTTGCCAACGGTCCTTATAGTTGGCTTTCTGCTCTACACATTAAGAAGAGGACCTTCTGGAATGGGCCGAACAGGACGGGGAATGGGAGGACTCTTCAGTGTGGGTGAAACAACAGCCAAAGTCTTGAAGGATGAAATAGATGTGAAGTTCAAAGATGTAGCTGGCTGTGAGGAGGCTAAATTAGAAATAATGGAGTTCGTCAACTTTCTGAAAAACCCAAAACAGTACGAGAATCTTGGAGCAAAGATCCCAAAGGTAAAGAGTTACAAGAATAAAAATGTTATTGTACCAACTTCATTACTTTATTGAGCTCTTTTAGCTGGGGATTAATTTTTTTGAATTTAGTGACAATTTGCATTATTCCTATATTCTGACCTAACATCAGAATTTGAAAAATATGATCACAAGAGTTTGTGGAATCATAAGAACTCATTTCACATAGCCACTGAATCTTCATTTAGTGACATTATGAAATTCTTTTGTTTTCTGTGCTTCCCTTTCAGTAAAATGAGGACACTGTTCTTTCTTACTCAAATTTACCTGCAAGCAAATACTATTTGTCCAACTTGATTTTTTAAAATCTGAATTAGCATAGGGCCAAAAATTAGGTTAGAGTATCATATCCTCATGGATATTAATAAATAGTGGGTGAATCTTGTGAAGACTTATTAAATTGACCATCTTGTGTGATCATGATCAAATATTGGTTACTTTAGCTATATTGCAGCTTGCACTCCCATTCAAAACACAGTGGTACCTCGGGTTAAGTACTTAATTCGTTCCGGAGGTCCGTTCTTAACCTGAAACTGTTCTTAACCTGAAGCACCACTTTAGCTAATGGGACCTCCTGCTGCCGCTGCACCGCTGGAGCACAATTTCTGTTCTCATCCTGAACAAAGTTCTTAACCCGAGGTACTATTTCTGGGTTAGTGGAGTCTGTAACCTGAAGCGTATGTAACCCGAGGTACCACTGTACAGTTATGTGAAATTCAAATTACTTTTTCAAGGACTAGAACATTTCAGGAAAAAGAGAAAATTTTGAGTTATTTGTGGAACTAGGAAACGTGTTATACTTCCCTGAAACAGAGTTCTAAATACTGTATTTTTCGCTCTATAGGACACACTTTCCCCCCTCCAAAATGAAGGGGAAATGTATGTGCATCCTATGGAGCAAATGCAGGAGGGAGGCAGGCAGGAAAAGCCCCAAAAAACCGCACACAAGCTCTGCACGGCTCTTGCGGGCTTTTCCTCAGGAGGGACAAGGGACTGACGCGGCCAGTCAGTCCCTTCTCCCTCCTCGTAGAAAAGCCCACAGGAGCCGCGTGCTCCTTAAAGGGTGTGCGGCTCCTGTGGGCTTTTACGGGAGGTGGGGGTATTGCCATAGCCCCGCGTACCTTCTCCCAGCTGGAGAGGTGACACGCGGCTATGGCAGCAGCCTCTCCGCTGCGCGCCTTTCCGCTGCTCTCTGACCTGCTCTTTGGGGCTGGCGGTGGGCTTCCCCCCCCAGCCCCAAAAAGCAGGTCAAAAGGAACCTGAAGCCTGGAGAGCAAGAGGGGTCAGTGCGCACCGACCCCTCTCGCTCTCCAGGCTTCCAAGGTAGCCGCCTGAAGCTACTGAATGCACCTTGAACGGCGCCTTGTTTTAGAGGGGGAAAACAAGGGGGAATCTCCCCCTCTCTGCGCAGTGCCTCCTGCCGCTTCGCTGAAGGGGCGCTGGGCAGAGAGGGGGAGATTTTTTTTTTTCTTGTTCTTCCCCTCTAAAACAAGGTGCATCCTATAGAGCGAAAAATACGGTATATTGACTCATATTGAAGAAAATTTAAGGTGAATATTTGCACTGCTTTTATTTCTTAGTAATATTTACCCTTTCTCACACCTTGCAGGGAGCTATTCTGACAGGACCTCCAGGCACAGGGAAAACTCTTCTAGCAAAAGCAACAGCCGGAGAGGCCAACGTCCCTTTCATTACAGTCAATGGGTCTGAGTTCTTAGAGATGTTTGTCGGCGTGGGTCCTGCTAGAGTAAGTCTTTGGCCTTGCTCTATTATTGCAGTGTCGGTTGTTAAAAGGACGCAGTCAAGGTTGGTAGGCCAAAAGCTTAATAATTCACTAAATTTCAGTAATGATCAAGATAGCTGTTCATCTTAAATAGCTGGCTGCAAGCTATTTTAATTAATAACTCTGATATCTCACTTAGTTTCTAGGAAATCTTATTGCTTCAGAGCTGTAGCCCTCTGACTGCATTTTGCCACTGTCGTCTTCTTTTTCCTAACAGTTGATAAGGACAAGCGAATGGTATTCTAAATTTGATGGCTGTTGAAGGAAGGCTAGATTTATCATCCATGTACACAAAGGTTCTCCACACTTCTCTACGGAGTTGTGTAGGAAATTTATGCTATTTTAAGAAGTCCCGGCTCTTAGGGAAAGATGCAATTTTAACCAAGGTCTCCTTCATCCAAGTCTAGCTCTTGTACTTTGGACACTGCTGGCTCTTCCAGCATAAAGCATTTGTTTCAAGTACTTATGTAGAAATAAAAACATTGGGCAGAATTCTTTGTTCACTAAGTCTCATTCTGTCAGCGCAGGGATTTCTGCTTGTGCAACAGAATGTCCTCCCCCTATGCACCTCCAAATTTGTTCTAAGCGTTTTCCCAATCTTCTGGAGCAGATTTGGGGAGGGCACACACAGTGAGGGGGGGCAGTCCCTTTGCACAAGTAGAAATCCTTGCGCTGACAGGATGTAGTAGTTGAATACCACCCATGGTTCCAAACACTTTTCCAGAGTTTGATTTCTACAGCTTTCAAATTACAGTCATACCTTGCAAGTCGAGCAGAATCTGTTCCAGAAGTCTCTTCAAATTCTAAAACGTTCGTAAACCAAAGTTTGGCTGCAGGAAGCTCCTGCAGCCAATCGGAAGCCCTGTTGGACATTTGGCTTCCTAAAATAGTTCACAAACCGGAACAGTCACTTCTGGGTTTGCGGTGTTCAGAAGCCAAAACGTTCGAGAACTAAGCTGTTCGAAAACAAAGGTACAACTGTAAAAGCATTCAATTTATTTCATAACCTAACATGTTAGCTGCAATATAATTTCCTGATAGACGGACAAATGAGTCTAATGTTGTATACCTATTTCAATGACATGAATGCTAACTCTGTGGTGTATTCTGTAGTGTTGATGGACAACTACCGTAGCTGTGTGGCAATACATGATTTTGAAAGTACCTTCTTTCTCTTGCAAAGGTTCGTGATTTATTTGTTCTGGCTCGTAAAAATGCCCCTTGCATTCTCTTCATTGACGAAATAGATGCAGTGGGAAGGAAGAGAGGACGGGGTAACTTTGGAGGGCAAAGTGAACAAGAAAACACATTGAATCAGCTGCTAGTAGAAATGGATGGTAACTATTTCTTTTGTTAAATTTTTATTATTCCTACTGCCACTTACATATAGAGTAACACTTCATTCTTAAACAAATTACCTGGAAACAGCTCCTACTGGTATGAAACAAGCTGCATGGGGACACAACCAAACGTGATGAAAACCTATGTCAAAAATCAACTGGCTGTTAAAAATCAGTAGGGAATGTAGGCAGGTGCTGGTTAGAGCCAGCGTCGCCAGCCTGGTGTCCTCCATAAAATACATACCAAGTAATAAAACAAAAACAAACCAATAACCCCCTCAGGGGTTGGATGGCTTTATTAGTAACAACATATTTGAAGATGAAAATGATGTGTTTTATGTTAATAACCAGAAAAGGGTAGAATAATATCTACATAATCACAACCTGATTATGCCCATTGAAATAAATAGAGTTAACTTTTTTGATCAATTTCAGCGGCCTATTCCCAGTATGACTGACATTGGATATAACCTAGACTTTATAATCTCTTTTAGAAAGAGTGGGTTGTTGTTTTTTCATGATACTGAATGAACATAGCAGAAAGCATCTTTCTGTTCTTTTTGTTTTGTAACCTTATTGCTAATTGTATGGGATTGTACACTAAGGTTTGTATCCAATTCTGCCAGTGTGCAAGTGAAACAGACTTCTGTTTGCACAATGGGACGTCTCCCCACTACAGCCCCCTTGGCACATTCAAATCTGCTCAAGATGGTTGGGGGACATAACCCATAATCTCTGTGGGTGATATCATGACTAACTTAAGCCTATTGATTTCACTTGTTCTACTCTGAGTATAACTTAGTTGGATACTTCTCTTTGACTTGTTTCCCATTTCATAAGCTATTGCCTGCCATATAAGGTCACCTGGAAACCAATGTTCCCACTGTGGAAGGACGTGTGGATCCAGAATTGGCCTCCACAGTCACTTACGGACTCATTGTTAAAACCATGTTTATGGAAGACAATCTTACTTGGCTACAAGTGATCGCCAAAGAAGAAGTTGTTGTAGGCTGTAGTAACAGTGGTTCAGAATTTTGAAAGTACCTTGTCCTGTGAATTGTAAGCACTCATATTACATAGTATGCAATAGTTTTGCATCTTTTCCTCATTCTTTAACACGGTGTAGTTCTCTTCACCTGCTCAGTCGTTAAGTCCTTGACGGAAGGCAGAATTGCCAATACTCTGGTCACTTCAGAATTTACAAAATAGCATGCTTAAGATTCACCATAGCCTTTTGGAAAAAAACATTTTTGCTACTGAATATTTAATATTTTGGTTTTTATTTTCTTCACAGGTTTTAATACCACAACAAACGTAGTTATTTTGGCAGGCACCAACAGGCCAGATATCCTGGACCCTGCACTTATGAGGCCAGGACGTTTTGATAGACAGATCTTCATTGGTAAGTTATCTTGGTAGACAACTTTGACCTCATAAAGATGTCAACTCAAAACTATGAGAACAGAGAGGAGATGTTAGCTAAAGCTGGTCAGTGGGACTATTAGAAAGCAGAAATGTTTGCAATTGTAAAGTTAATTGCTTTTTCTTCAAACTCTTCAAGGGCCACCAGATATAAAGGGAAGAGCATCTATTTTCAAAGTTCATCTTAGGCCCCTGAAGTTGGATAGTAGCTTGAATAGAGATAATTTAGCACGAAAACTTGCATCACTTACTCCTGGATTTTCAGGTAGGTGATCTTTTACTCCTGTGCAATTGGTACGTTTCTAGAAGTATTATTTTCTCATTTTTATGAGGAAATTGTGATGACAGATTGGAGGTGGAATGATGTTAGCTCTATATCTACTGCAGAATTTGCATGATTCGTAATAGATCAGCAAGGGTTTCTGATACCCCATTATTTAATAATAGCAACAACTAGACTACTCTCCCCCACCCTAAAATGTGCAGCTTTGCGGGAACTTTAGTTACTGTGCTTGATTGCATATCTGGTTATCCTCATTGTGTTAAGTGATGGGTGTTATGTTTGGAAACGGCTCTGATTATTGTCTCCTCACTCTTTTCCTCTAGGTGCAGACATAGCTAATGTATGCAATGAAGCTGCCTTAATTGCTGCACGACATCTTTCAGATGCCATAAACCAAAAACACTTTGAGCAAGCAATTGAACGAGTGATAGGAGGTGAGAGGGTATCTCTTTGTGATTACATTTCTTGCAGTGTTGTGGGTCAGTTCTTTTGTTCATCTCTTAATTTAATTACTGTATAACAACAATAATCTTCTTTCTTGATTATGGTGGGAGGGGAGAATAATTTTAAGGAGCTAGTGCTCCATTATATCAAACAGTAAATATTTCTCCCTTATTTGCAATAGTCTGTTGAGTGTGAGGCCTAACTATCTCAAGTTGAGGAGGGGATGGAGGAAACCCCAAATCTATTGGTTCTAGGGGGCTATCTTATCACCAATTTGGAAATCTGCACCTCAGTAGTAAAGTTTTGGGGTTTTTAAATCAAAGGTTTGGAAAAGAAGACACAAGTATTGCAACCAGAGGAGAAAAAGACAGTAGCGTATCATGAAGCTGGCCACGCAGTTGCTGGGTGGTTTTTGGAACATGCTGATCCACTTTTGAAGGTATGTTGACTTAGCAAGACGCTTGCTGTACAATGATCACATTTGGATCATCAGAATTTGGCTTAGTAAGTTTAGATATGAACTAGCCTTTTGCCTTCACACACAGACCCTTCATTCTTTGCTTTGCAGCATGAGTAATCAAGTCTCTTAACCTCAGTTTCCCATTTCATCCAAACCAGGAAGCTATGGTAACTAGCTATCTCACTTCCTCTCTGAGCAGCTGCTGAGGAAGCAGTAAAAAGTGTGGCAGCTTCACTCACTTCATTGCCAGTTGTTGCCACTGCTTTGAACTATGGGAAACAGTTCTGTGCTTCCTACTTATCTGTCTGGAAAAAGTAAAATTATTATTATTTATTGAATTTCCTAGCGGAGGAGTTCTGTTAGCTTCATACCCTCCCCAACCCCCTCTGTGATACTTGCACATTGATGATAATTCTATGCCATCAACCTTGGCTTGATTCATGGAGCATTTTGGGATCTGCTGTAACAGGAATAGTTTAGACAAACCCTTTTCCCCAGGTCAGTCAAGTTTGCATGTGTTCCAACTGGAATAAGCTGGATTGTTTAAGTTAAGTATTTTTTTTTTCTTCCCTTGCAAAAGGTATCTATCATTCCTCGTGGCAAAGGACTGGGCTATGCTCAGTACTTGCCGAAAGAGCAGTATCTTTACACCAAAGAGCAGCTGCTTGACAGGATGTGCATGACTCTGGGTGGGCGTGTGTCAGAACAAATCTTCTTTGGAAGAATTACAACAGGGGCCCAAGATGATCTAAGGAAAGTTACTCAGAGTGCATATGCTCAGGTTTGTACGCCTCTCAACAACTCTATATTTTTTGAATTAAAAATTACTGTAAAAGATTATTGTTTGTACTTTTTGGTATTGTTTTGATATGCTTTATACACCACTCATGCCACAAAAATACTTCTGATATCTGGTATATATTAATGATTTGTTATGGAGGCTTACTCCCCACCCCCTAAAGTCTAGCACTGTTTCTTCCTGGGGGAAAAATAATTTGTATGCTGGTGGTACATGTTAATATTTATATTTTTGTAGTATACAATATTTTACAATTTGTAGTGCATTTTGATGCCTGGATGCTACTATTGGTTGTCTAATATTTTATGAATACTTCAAGAGCCAGATTATTGATGCAATAGATTTCTAACAGTTTTGTAATTAGTAATGACCATACTCAAACACTAACATTAACCTTTCCCAGTAAGCGTACATGGACTATTACAGGAATAAATTAGATTGCCAAGAGCTGGTTTTTGCCAAGAGCTGGTTTTTGCCAAGAGCTGGTTTTTGCCAAGAGCTGGGTTAAAATCCTGACAGTAATGTAGAGCAGGGTTGGAGAACCTGGGACCCTCCAGGTGTTTTACTCCATTTCAGCCACAGCCAACAAGCCAGCGGTCAAGGCTGATGGGAGTTGGAGCCCAAGAACATCTGGAGGGCCACAGATTCCTCATCTCTGGTGCAGAGTTTGGTTAGTTGCAACTGCTAATACTAAAGTATTGTAGCTAGAATAAAGACTCTTAATATTTTTCATAGCATTCGTGACTAAGGCACTTAAAAATGTGTGTCATTCAATCCTCAGATTGTTCAGTTTGGAATGAATGAAAAAGTTGGGCAAATTTCATTTGAGCTTCCTCGGCAAGGAGACATGGTATTAGAAAAACCATATAGTGAGGCAACTGCAAGACTGATAGATGAAGAGGTGCGAGTGCTTATTAATTCAGCTTACGAACGGACATTGTCTCTCCTAACTGAGAAGAAGGCAGAGGTGGAAAAGGTGCGTATTCATTTGCCTACAGAAACGGTTACCAGGTTCTTTGATCAACATGCTACTAAAACATTGCTGTTTTATACACAGTATATGTGTTAGTGGGGTAGCAGGACTCTACAAGTTATATTATGCCCTTATTTGCCCTTTATCAGATTTACACAAGAATAGCAGCTCTGCCTATTACTTGCTTAAGCAATAATGACCACAATACCTCAAGGGCCTGCTCTCCGTATGAACCTACCTGGACCCTGAGATCATCCACTGAGACCCTTCTTTGTGTGCCTCCTTCACGAGAGGTCCAGAGGGTGGCAACACAAGAACGGGCCTTTTCTGCAGTGGCTTCCCATTTGCGGCATGCTCTCCCCAGGGAGGTTCAGCTGGCATCATCGTTATACACCTTTAAGAGCCATGTTCCTCTTTGACCATCCGATGCCCTTTTAAATGTGTTGTGGAAGGGGGGAGTTATTGGTTTGCTTTTGCTCTCATTTTATTATGTATTTTGTATTTTTGTATTGTGGGTATAGGGACCTGCAGGTATAGGGCGGTATACAAATTTAATAAATAATAATTTCCCTGTTCATGACATGAGGATGTATACGTGGCCCTTTCCCTAACACTAAAATGAATGGGGCAACTCTGCCTCAGAGAAAGCAAAATGTGTGCATTCCTTAGGAAGTTTGGAACCAGGATGCATTGATAAACACATCCTGTAGGTACGTCATGGAAATACCTTGCAGCAGCTTCTTAATGGTTAGTTTTTAGAGTATGTTTGACTAATGCTAGAAACAATGTAGAGGAGGTTATAGTAGCTATTTGTAATATGGTACTTTTGATTCTGTTATACACAGTGAAAGGTTAAATCCTTGGTTATTATTTTGCATGCTGTGGAAGATAGCCAGTTTACATTCTTTACCTTCTATACAAATTGTATGATCTGTGTGCATATTGTTTCAGGTTGCTTTACAGCTCCTAGAAAAGGAGGTTTTGGATAAAAGTGATATGATTGAAATGCTTGGCCCCAGACCATTTGCTGAAAAATCTACTTACGAAGAGTTTGTTGAAGGCACAGGCAGCTTAGATGAAGACACATCACTTCCAGAAGGCCTTAAAGACTGGAACAAAGATCATGAGAAGGAGAAAGAGGAGACGACAGATGAGCAGATTGCCAGACAGATTACAGGAGACATGCCTTTTTAGTGTTGAAATATGGTGTTGTATAAACTGGCACAGTACATGTGTTGCACACTGAAAGAAAATGAGGGAACATGTCAGAGTCTAGTCTTCAAGAATCCTCGATTGGAAAGAAGCAAGCCTGCAGCAGTGGTGAAGCCAGGAAAGGGTTTGTTGTTGTATTTGACAGAGGAGGATTCAGATTCTAGTAGGTCCTGCTTCCTAAAAATCTGCACAAAAAATGTGGAGACCTTGCAGCTTATGAATCTGGACTGAGTCCCCTTCTTTCAACTTTTTAGATCCATATCCGAGTTGTGCAACTCTTGCCCATCACCAGATACATTTAAGAGGACCTAGATTAATGTACTGTCATGGATAACAGAGGGAAATCATCTGCCTGTCTTTAAGTAGCCTCCATCAAATGCAAATTGTTAGCACACAATAAATGCGTTGCTGGTGCTTACCAGGAGTCAAAGTAATTTATGACAATACTTCTTCTGTTCTGCAGAAACATCTACTTATCACCCAACTCTATAAATTTATTTCTGCCTTGCCATTTGTAAAACAAAGCTGTGCTGGTGTCCATCGTGAAATTTGAAGCCTGCTAAAGAGCTTTTCCAATAGAATTTTGGGTCCGAGGCTGGAATAATGTGTAAAGTCTAAATTATATTATTGCTGTTTTAATAAAGGTTTCTTTTTTTACTGGCAGTTGTACAGTATTGAACATATGATTGTATTGTATTTTGTAAATACAGTTTGGAAACATTATTGGCACACTGGACTGCATGAAGAAATTCTCCAGTCATGAGAGGCTATGAATAAAAGCATTCTGTGGTAAAATTGTATATTTATGTATAGATGATGCATCTATGGCTGTTGTTGGGTGGAAGGCCTAGAGGAAATAACTTTTCAGAATGTGATTGCCACACTAGTCATTGAATTTGGTATTCAGGATGAACCTGGCATCACCACAAACCAGGAAAAAGTGACACCAAGTTGTCTTGCTCTCAGCTGAAATGGAGTATTGGAGCAGAAGCCGATCATGAGAAGGTCTGTATCCATGAAGGACATGGATGCTTGTATTAACAGAGGGTAGAAGTTGAAGATTATTAGCACATATTACTAGCACTCCTATTTGTAAACCATTACTGTGTTCTTGAAACACAGGTGCCAGTTAGGTTTTGGGAAATAATTTGATCTACTTCAGAGGGGAAACTAGGCAGATTATCTTTAGTGGTGACTGGGAGTGGCCACTGAGACTATATAACACCAGTCCTTAAAGACCTACATTGGCTCCCAGTACTTTTCCGAGCACAATTCAAAGTGTTGGTGCTGACCTTTAAAGCCCTAAATGACCTCCGCCCTGTGTACCTGAAGGAGCGTCTCCACCCCCATCATTCAGCCCAGACACTGAGGTCCAGTGCCGAGGGCCTTCTGGTGGTTCCCTCACTGTGAGAAGTGAGCTTACAGGGAACCGAGGGCCTTCTCAGTAGTGGTGCCTGCCCCGTGGAACACCCTCCCATCAGATGTCAAGGAAATAATTATCTGACTTTTAGTAGACATCTGTTTAGGGAAGCTTTAAATGTTTGTTGTTTTATCATGCTTTTAATATTCTTTTGGGAGCCACCCAGAGTGGCTGGGAAAACCCAGCCAGATGGGTGGGGTATAAATAATAAATTATTTATCTATCTATCTATCTATCATTAGTGTTTCCCCAATGCTGGTTGGTGCCCATTGGTAGGGTAGAAGGCAGAGAGACCACTGTAGCTGGACCCAGAACCAGTAAAAGGCAGGAGCCACCTGACTGATTGCTAAGTAAGAAGGCAGGCAGGTAAGAGCTGTCTGAAGGCAGTCATATTTATGAGGAAGCGTCCTATTTGCCCTTAGTGACAGGCCACCACTGTGTTTTCCAGTTCTTATATTTTCTAAAACCCAGAAGTAGCTCTCTGAAGAGCAGCAGCAAACGTGTATGTAATAACCCTCAGCTGTACCTGAGCATTCTAACCAGCTATTCAATTTACTTTTCATACGCTTCTCTGTATTACTGCAAGTTCTGAACCCTGCATCTCTAGGCACTCCTGCCTGGAATAAGTCTCTATTGACCTCAGTTGGGCTTTTGAGTTGACATGCATAGGATTTTGCTATGAAATTCCTGACACTGCAGGTGGGATGTTTAAGGTTCATACTATACTTCCAAGTTTTAAACATTTTTAAATTGGAGAACAAGCTCAACAAATGGGAGGTCTGTTCATACACTTGTTTGCTCAACTGCTGTAGTTGGGGGAAGTGGATGAGGCTTGAGAATGTTGAAGAGAAGGAAATATCCAGACATGAAATAACATGATTCTGTGAGTAAATTTGTTGCAAGGCATAATTAAGTCTCTTAAGAGGGAAGGGGGAATTTGCATGTATATCTTGGCAACACAGTCAACAAAACAAAAATGGAGAATGAAAATGAAAGGGCAAATGCTTCCTACGCAGGAAAGTATCACGTTTGTTAGCTTGTCAATATGGAGGTCTCAAAGCTTTCTGTGATGACAAGTCTCTCATACAACCCCTGCCTCTGCCCCAGAGAATTCTGGCAAGTATTGGAAGGCTCACACTTGATTCACACAGAGCACTTGTTCAGCCTTTTGGTTCAGAATCACCCTGTGTGAACTGACAGTACTTGTGAAAGGCACAGGAGTGAGAAAAGTTATGTGGGGGCATGTGCACTTGAATGAAAGATCTAACCGTTTAACTATGCCAACTCAATATTTTAAATGAATGGAGAAGCAGAACACTTCTGATTGATTCAACACAGAATGTGTGATGCAGACGCAAAGCTTTTTCAACCCCAGTGAAGGACACGGATTCTATCATAAAATTGTGTGAGGTTTGACATTCTCCCAGCTACTAGTGTAAGGAAATAGTGTGTTTTTTAGTCTTTAAATGTCCATGCTTGCGCATTCATTTATATGCATTTAATATATGAAATATTAGACTTTTTCCATTCCTTTTATTAACAGAGTTTGTTCCCAGCAACTCAATACTATATACTTAGTACAGAATAGCACTCAAAAGCCTCACTAACACTGCAAAACACATTTACTTTGATGATGCAAGTCCTGCTGGTATCAACACTCACTTTCAAGTAACTGTGCTTAAGATTGCAGCCTAAGGTGATTTTTCTGATTCACAGTTTGAGGAAAACAATATAGTCCTGAAAAATAAGTCTGTTATATCCTTTACTATCCTGGAAAAGATTAAAACTAGAGCTAGCTATTCAGACTTAATCATTTTTAGAACAGCATTTGATAGACTTCATTCATTAATTTCTTCCTCCTCGTCTTCAAAAATTTCCTCTCCATCATTTGCTGTAGCTTCTTGGTACTGCTGATATTCTGACACAAGGTCATTCATGTTGCTCTCTGCTTCTGTGAATTCCATCTCGTCCATTCCTTCTCCTGTAAACCAGTGAAGAAAAGCTTTTCTCCTGAACATGGCTGAGAATTGCTCTGAGATTCTTTTGAAGAGCTCTTGGATAGCTGTGCTGTTGCCGATGAAGGTAGAGGCCATCTTGAGGCCACGGGGTGCTATATCACAAACTGCCACTTTGACGTTATTTGGGATCCATTCCACAAAGTAGCTGCTGTTCTTGTTCTGGATGGCCAACATCTGCTCATCAACTTCTTTCATGGACATGGGACCTCGGAAGACTGTAGCTACTGTCAAATACCGTCCATGTCTTGGGTCGCAAGCTGCCATCATATTTTTGGCATCAAACATCTGTTGCGTGAGTTCCGGGACTGTGAGAGCCCGGTATTGTTGGCTCCCTCGGGCAGTCAGTGGAGCAAATCCTGGCATAAAGAAGTGTAGGCGCGGGAATGGGACCATATTCACTGCCAGCTTGCGCAGATCTGCGTTTAGCTGACCAGGAAAACGCAATGATGTTGTTACCCCGCTCATTGTAGCGGACACCAAGTGGTTCAGATCTCCGTATGTTGGAGTGGTAAGCTTCAGAGTGCGGAAGCAAATATCATACAAGGCTTCATTATCAATACAGTAGGTTTCGTCGGTATTTTCAACCAGTTGGTGGACTGAGAGTGTGGCGTTATATGGTTCCACAACAGTGTCGGAGACTTTAGGAGATGGCATGACACTGAATGTATTCATTATCCGATCAGGATATTCCTCTCGGATTTTGCTGATCAGTAGTGTTCCCATCCCAGAACCTGTTCCTCCTCCGAGAGAATGAGTGAGCTGAAATCCCTGCAAGCAATCACAGTGTTCACATTCTTTCCTTACTATATCAAGCACTGAATCTACCAGCTCTGCTCCTTCCGTATAATGTCCTTTTGCCCAGTTATTTCCAGCTCCTGTTTGTCCTGAGGTAACACAACAAAAGGGGAAGAGGTGAATAGGTTTACAATCATGAAATAATAATGAACTTCAAAATACTCATATTTATCCACTGTATGCATTTAAGCATAGAGTTTGTGGGAAACTTTTAAACAGAGTTACACCGAGAGCTCATTTAACTGCCAAATGTGTCCAAAATGTCCAAAACATTCCACATGTTCCTCAAGTACATAGTGACATGATGGCACCACAGAAATAACATAAAATGCTGCACTGTTCTGACTACAGTGGAACCTCGTGTTATGGACAGGATCCAGTCCGGAGACCCATCTGTAACATGGAACTAACGCAAGCCGAAGCGCCGCATCTGCGCATGCACAGGGCCCGATTTAGCACTTCTGTGCATGTGCGAGCAGCGAAACCCAGAAGTAACCTTTTCCAGTACTTCCAGGTTGCCGCAGGACGCAACATGAAAACACGTAACCTGAAGCAGACACAACATGAGGTATGACTACATTTAAAACCAAGGTGTTGCTTTCAGCATGTCCAAAAGCACTCCATAAATCTGTAATCATTTACACAGACATTTTTAATAAAAAAATATTATTTACAAAAGAGATTACCTCATAGACCCACACTTTAACAGGACCACTTATTTTCCAATCACAGATAAACTTAGTCTGTGGATCCCTCGTTCTCCTTGCACTTTTTAAAGACCGACACATATGACTCTCTAAATTTATAATTTAGAGCCCACTACTTCATTTTTGTAAAAGATTCCAGTAAAGTCACATAGAAATGCACTGGCAATCTGCCTGTAACTTGTGGGTCACGTGCCCTTTTCTGACTTAGAGTGAGACATTGGCCCAAACTGCCTGTAAACAAGGGTTACCTCAGAGTGGGGAACTGTGACACTCCAGATGTTTTGGGGCTTTAATTCCCATCAGCCTAAACCAGCATGGCCAATGAAGCAGGGATGATGAGTTCAACAACATCTGAGAAGTCACAGTTTTCCCACCCTGATTTACATTTTCCTTCCTGTTTTCATCATCTGTTAGAAGGAAAGCAGCAGTACTTGCAATAGGTTACCTGACCCGATGGGGATGAGAGACAGAAAGGCAACATAGTCTTCCCTTGCTTATTCCTTCTTAAGTCACCACCTACAGATTGTTTTCCTCAGGCTTTACTTGCTTCCTCTCCACCCTCCCATCAGTTAGTATTAGACCTTTTTGTTAACCTCATGGCTCCATAAAGGCCATATGAGCTTGTGCCCAGAACGGCTTGTTTGCCAGGAGTAATAAGTTTCTTTATTCTTTCAACCAGCAGTTGAAAGAAAGAAACAATTTATTTCTGCACTTTGCCAAATTCCAACATAATCTACTTGGTAAGTTTAGCCAGCATTTGTAACAGACAATCATATACATACCAAAGATGAAATTATCAGGCCGAAAGAGTTGTCCAAATGGACCAGACCGCACACTGTCCATGGTTCCAGGCTCCAAGTCCACCAAGATTGCTCTGGGCACATATTTCTGAGCTATAAGAAAAATGAAATGCATCTTGCTTTGGGATTTAATTTATTACAATTGCTTGCCACATATTTATCGCATACACATACATAAATATAATTATTTATCACTGTGTTTCTAGTAGCTCAGTTTAATGTATACCTCTACTTCCCCACAAATGTTTGGGAAAATATAACATAATGTCCCTTATTGTGACCATTGGCATGACCCTTTTCCTTTATTGTCAAAGTCTTTATTACCAGCTGATCTTGTTCACATTCACCACATGGAATTTGCTTAGTTGTTTTGGTGACAGAGGATGCTCTTTCCATTCTGTACAATGCAGCAACTTTACAAGCCCCTGGATCACTTTCTTCACACACACACCCCACCCGTAATCCCTTGTTTGCATATCATATTAAAGTTCTTAGCAAGTTTATAGGTACCTGAATATAACTCTACAAGCTGGTGCTATTTTTGAAACAAAACAATAGAAAACATGAGCCCACAATCTAGAGAGGAAGAAGTACACATACAGAGGAAACATGGAGATTAGTACGGGGACAACAATTTTAAAACTGAAATGAAAGGACATGTGATAAAGGACACTGGTTGTAAACATATCCTGAGGCAGGGATGGGGATCCACTGGCCCTGCAGATGTTGTGGGATTCCTACTCCAATCGGCTCAACCAGAATAGCCAATAGTCAGGGGGTAACGGAAGCCATTATAAATACATTTGTTAGGAAATTAACATTAAAAGTATTTAATTTTGTTCTGCTAGGTAGAAAATTGTACATACGGGAACAGGAAAACACTATCATGTTTCCATTAGCAATGGGCAATACTCAGAAGTATATCCCACTGTGTTCAATGGGGCTTGTTCCCGAATATATATGGTTGGGACTCACACTCACAAATAAGCGATGAAGAATCAGTAGCCCTCTAGATATTGCTGGACTACAACTCCCCTTATTCCTGGCCACTGCCTATGCTTGCTAAGGCAAATAAGAAGCTATAGTTCAGTCATATCTGCGGGGTGAGGGGTGGGTCAAGGGTTTCCCTTGCCTGTATTAGCCCTTTGCTTCCCTACTTGTGTCAACCCCTAAAGTTACTCTAGCAAGCATAGGTGAGTTTCTGTGACTCTTTTAAACAACTACAGTGGTACCTCGGGTTACAGACGCTTTAGGTTATAGATGCCGCTAACCCAGAAATAGTACCTCGGGTTAAGAACTTTGCTTCAGGATGAGAACAGAAATTGCGCAGCAGTGGCGCGGCAGCAGCGGGAGGCCCCATTAGCTTAGTACCCTCAGGTTAAGAACAGTTTCAGGTTAAAAACGGACCTCTGGAACAAATTAAGTTCTTAACCAGAGGTACCACTGCAGATGTAAAGAGGAGGGATAGTCCCACTGTTATCTCTTATACCAGGCCCCACCATGACTGGAAAGTTGCTTTCTCCCTTCCTATCTGCTAACAATGCTGCGAACTGCAGGGGGATTAGAACAGATAAATATAACAGGCACTATGTAGCACTGATCAGCCAGAAATGGAAGGAGGGGAGGTGGCAGGCCTAACCCAACCAAAAGTGTTGGAAGTCTTTAGTCGAAAGAGAATGAACCACCCAGTCTGGAATGCATCCAGGATAAACGCTTAACATGCTCGTATTTGTAAAGAATGGCAGGATTTTATGCTATTGGGCTGGGACAATGGTTCCTGGCTTTTAGGGAACTGCTGTTAGTGAATCACGGCTTAGCTGGTGCTGCAAACTTTGTCCTCCATGAACTTTCCTGAATCAAAAGGCAAAAGTGCTTGGAACTCGTTAAATTAAAAGTTGGAGCTGAACAGGATCATGTGCTCACTATAACCCTTATAACAAGCAGTCTTTAAACTGAGCAAGGGCTCAGATGTTCAGTACCAAGGCTTATCCTTTGGAAGGTGAAGAAGATTCAAGTTCTGCTTATATACATGTGGAAAAGAACTTTCATTTTATATGAGAAGGTGCTTCCACACCAGGCATTTGCGTTGGATTTTTTGCATTTCATTTATTTCTAACCTCATGGCTGCTTACGTTATTTTCCTCTACAGTTCTTTGTTTCTATACCTGCCAATGGATGCATCTTACAAAATGAACTATAGTCAGTTAAGGCTTACACCATAGTAAATTCATTAGTTTTTGTTGCTTTTTACAGGGCATCTGTGTGATGTTATCATGAAATCATTGTCCTGTGTTTTCCCCATAATTCTTCCACTATTTGTCAAATATCAAAAACCTACTTTAAAAAACATAAAACAGAGCAGTACCGCAATATCTGCAGGTGCAGATTGCCCTAGTGTTATGATTCTGTATTATTTTAAAAAGACGTCTAGGTTTGACATGTGCAGTGCATCAGGCACTTGAGCCTGATATGCATCTATGCTTTAGCACATCTTCGCTATTAAGCTTTCTAGTCAGCAGCATCAGTGCTTATATGAAAGAAGTGTTTTAGTGCAAATTGAGAAGTTCGTTTTTTAATATGCTGCCTTTCCCGTCAACGCCATTTTAGAAGCATGTTCTGCTAAGTTAGTTGCACAAGTGTGCTTAAATTAAGCAGTGTTACTGTATACTGAATAATTTCACATTTTTATTTTTAAAAGCCATGCTGCTAAAATGACATGCTCAATTGAACTTTCCATTCACCTCACCCATACAAGTTATGTTATGCCCAGTAGTGTAGATGGAACACAGCTGGATAGACCACTCAGAGCACCATATCCTCCAATGTGTAGAAAGTCATTAGCAATTCCATATGTAGGATTCAGCAGAAGAACAGGGAACTATAGTACTAAACACCACCAGTCTTAAAGCACCTTGAGTGACTAATCACCTCATCCTTCATATCTGGGACCGAAGTGGGAAGCAAAGTGTTTAAGTAATGGGCTCTTCTCTCTTTACAAATTAAGTATCGACAGCGAGACTTAGAACCAGACAATCTACACAGGTTTCTGTGGGACAGGGAAAAGCTTTCCCATGACTGTGGAAGCTGAAGGCCTCTACAAAACAGAAGACTGCAATACTCTGAGCACAAATACAAAGCAATGAGGTCAGCCCTTCAGCATACAGCTAGCAAAGGGAGGATCATGGTGAAACTGATGTCTCCTTAAGTTGCTTGTGTTTCTGCTCTATGCAAGAAAATAAAAAGCCAGGAAATTAGCATATCTTTTATTCTACTTGGGGGGGGGGGGCAAAGTGCAGTACAGCACACTGAGACTGTCCTCCGGCCCACTAAAAATCTAGTTCCCCTTTCCTCCTATTCCTTGTGGGATTCCACTCCAGTTTGCTCAAAGCACTTTCAAGTCAATCTTCGCATATCTTCCATTTGTTTTTAAAGTTTCGTTTCAAATTTTGAAATAAAATACGCTGAATTATGTGTCCAAGTACCAGTTTTTTGTGTTTCTGTGCCACATGTGGGGAACCTCTGGCCTGCCAGATGTTAATGAATACAGTTCCAATCATCCCTGGCCATTGGTAAAGCTTGCTGAGGATGCTGGGAACTGTAGTTCACACACTCTTTCTAATTTACCTCCCTCCTATTGCCAACAAAGTAAGCAGTGAGCATAGAACTGTAACAGTTGAGGTTGAACAACACATGCACACACTTAATGAAGTACATAGAGGAAACTGAGCAACCTTTTTGCTTTCTTCATTGCTTCTCCTCCCATAAGATCACATTATGCTTAGCCCTTGGACAACAATGGTACACTTACAGGATGATTCATTGTAGTAGACATTGATCCTCTCCAGCTGCAGTGGTGAGTCACCAACATAGCCTCCAGCTGGGTCGATACCATGTTCATCACTGATCACTTCCCAAAACTTTTGAGTGGCAAAGAAAAATAAAAGTGAGACAAACTCTCTGAGAAGATGGTCATCATCATAGCTCCCCCCCCCAAAAAAAAAACACACTCTGTATGCGTGTTTCCCTTACTCTTTATCTCTGCCACTAATTGCAAGTCATCAAAACCCACCCATCCTTGGCAGGGACAGAACAGGCCTCTGAGGCATGTGTTGAAGCAACAGCTGCCGAATTCTTGGCATGTTTGAAGGCTGCTCCTCTGAGCCCCTCCCTGCTGTAGGCTTGAACAGCAGAGAAAATACAGGGTGGGGTTGTGGGGGGGGGGATAAGGTCAAAAGCTAGGCAGATTCACATCAAGATTTCAAACCACAGAGAAAACGGATAAAATCTCCAGCAGCATTTCTAGCTTGGGTTAATTCCCCTCACCCCCACCCCGCTGCTGCCTCAGGGGTTTTTTTCTCCCTTCATTTCTGTTTTTTTCCAGAACCTTTTATGGTCAACGTGGAAGAGATGAGCTATTTAGTTCCCGTTTTGGTGGTTTCCCACTCTGTAGCCTATGTGAGCACACACAAAATTAGAATCCAAGTTTGCTCCAGAACAAGAAACTTCTCTCCAAAACAAGTGAAACTCTTAGGAGGAAAAAAAAATTGTTTATCACTTTCTTCCTAAATTCTTAAGGCACTATGAATTAAACATACTTTTCCAAAAGTATCTTTTTTTGCAGGTGGGTGTCTGAAGAAAGAGGGTCCCAATAGCACAAAACAGAAAATCCTACTGTACCACAAGGATTTACAACTGGAACCACCGGGTACTAAATACAACTTAATAATAATAATAATTCCCCTTACCTTGGTTCCAATTTGGTTTCCACACTGGCCTGCCTGGATATGAACTATTTCCCTCATGCTGATATTTTACAAGCTCCTGATCAGTCTGCTTCTGCTTCTCTGTTTCTCTCTCTCTCTTCCTGACTCTACTTTGTAGAGTTCAGCTATGCACAATGTCCTTGCCTCAGTTAACGTTTTATTGGCTCCCGGTCTGTGATTCACCCTCCCTGCTCTGCTCACTCTGCAACTTCACAGAAGAATGAGGAGGAAGGGAAAAAATGCAGCAGCAACTGGCTCTGCCCCCCTGCCCAGCCTTCTCTGGGACTGTGTCTATATATGAATGACATTTCACTTCATTCTTTCAAAGCACTTCAACATTTTGAGCAGACTGCAAGTCTCTGTGCTTTTAAGTTGCCTCATGCATTATTATCCTCTAACTTTTGTAAGACTTATGCCAAGCCAAAGGCCACTAGTTGTATCATGCTGTCTCCAAATAATTGACAGGGCTTCATTAATGGTTCCTGAAAATCCAAACAGAGGAGGAACAGATGAATATAAATTCAGGAATCAGCATCTAAAGTCACTAGTATAAATCCTGAAAAAGGACAATTGTGAAGTCTCTCAACCTGGATTAAGTACTTCCAAATAATCTGTAATGCATCTATTCCCCATCACCCCATTCCCTTTCTTCAGGTGCCACCACCATTCTAAGCAATACTGGTATATTTTGGGCGGGGGCACCTTGTTTATGAAATTGTCTCTCAAGGGACATTGCTGGAAAAAACAAAGTTAGCATCTGGCACCCTTAGGCAACTGTTGGGCCTCAGTGCCCCGGAATAGCTCATCGCTGACCTCTGCCCTAAGTCCCACTGCCCCTCAGTTTAAAATTAATTTGCCAACCCAGTGCATTAAACAGTACAAGATGGCTGGGTCTAGCTGCAGTTTTCATGTCTGTCTATGTTCCTGATGTAGCTTCAATCTGGGGCATTGTGGGAAATTCAAACAGCAGCTAGACGTAGCCACTCACTGCTGTTGTTACTGCAGCCCACTGTACCAGAGCCTGTCAAGAGAGGTGAGGGCCTATCAGAGGGCACTGTGCTCTCAGACCAGGAGCTGGCCCTGGGTGACAGATCTATTCAAAACTCTTACTGTAGACTTTTTGGATTTAGGCTGTTGTGATATAGTTGGTGCTTGCTCTTGTTTCTATGTGTCTTTTGTGAGCAATTTTTAAAGTGTTGTTATGTATAGCTAGTTTTATTTACTGTATTTACTGTTTTAATATTTTTTAATTCAAATTAGGCCTTTGGTGCTCCTGAAGGCGAAAAGGAAGAGTAATCAAGCAATCAAAATTTGGTAAACTTTTGCTGTGAGAGGAGAGAAACTCTGGTTGCCATTAGGGTTGACTTTACCTGTGTGGCCCCACTGTGTGGCCTAGGACCTTTTGTATGGGAGCTGCTGCCAGAACAACAACTGTGAGGGTTGAGAGCCTTCAGAAATGAATTGTTTCCAAAGGAAGAGCTGGAGGGGGAGAGAAACTCTGTGGTTGCCAACAGAGGGTGGCTGGTTTCACCTGTGTGACCCTGCTATCCAGGCCTAAGAGCCTTTATAAGGGACTTATAAAGTCCACAGACAGAGCAGTGGGAAAATGAACAGGAGAAGCAAGAAAAATCAGGCAGATGGGATATTTGATCATTAATTGTTGCTGGGACTGGCTAGATGTTTGTTTCTTCTAAACACAACAACACTATTGCTCTCTGGCGTTGTCTCTTATGGATGATGCCACTGTAAAGCAGTGGGTAGCCAAATACCGGCCTTCAGATATTTTTGAATTCTCACCCTTGGCTGTTCTCTATGCTAGCTGGGGTTGATGGGAGTTGGAGTCTAAGAACATTTGGCTACCCCTAATAAGCTATCCTCAAGAGAGAGTCCTTGTTTTCTCTTGCATGTTTAGCTCAAATTTCATTATGTCTCAAAGCACCAGGGAGTTATCGGCATAAGTGATTTTTAATGGATGTAAATCTCTGTCCTCGTCCCACCTGAGTTATTGCTACTAATGCTATAGAAATTATATAGCCACTGATATGGGATTTTAGACTCAGTTACTAAGAAATAGCTCCTGGCTACTCTGTTTCTAGTGGACAAGTGTCCACATCATAAAAAAATTTATGAGTCATGCTGCTATGTGAAATGGCCCTTACTTTACACTTTGGTATGGTCTAAGTGCAATGGACACTAATGGGCAGTTGGCTATTCCAAGCAGCTGGAATCCAAGTCATGCCCACCTGCTAGGGTGGGCCCGAAACAGCTTCGTCTAGGAGAGTATTGTGAGAAGAGCTGGAAGCAACAGTTTTGTATTTGGCTGGCAGAGAGATTACTCAAATTTGGGAGAGAGGAGAATCAATGTTGAAGTCCTACCTATTTCAAAGTGAATTTTTAAGTCAATGAAGCTTAACTTTGAATCAATGTCTCAGACAATCTCTACTCTAATATGAATGCCTTTTTAAAACTTCATATGATTAGGGAAGGACAAGCACTGAAAAATATACTGGTTGACACCCTTAATTTCAATAAGCTCATAGTCTTAAGATATAAGGATGTGCACTACAGGCTTTGTAAGATATAATTTAAACACTGAAGACTGAGGTATACATAACGAAGAAATGGAGGCAAATTGATTGTGCACTTGTACAGTACAGAAAAAAAGTTCAGTGGTAAATTTGTTCAGTACCCAAGACACAGTCACCTAATTCCAAGCAGCCTATGTATGATATTACAAAGAAGAAATGGAAAATGCTACTTACTGCTCTGGAAAAACACTACTGCAGTACTTCCCCAATTTGTTTGTCATGAGATCTGTTTTGTTAAGCCTTTTCCTGCTTTTCAGGAAATATGTTAACATTCTGTGTAGGGTTTTTCTTTGGAGCATTTATATTAGCAGGCAGAGTCTGTCACGGCTTGTCAAGAAAGAAACTTAGATGGTGGGAAAGAGACAGGTCTAAGCAATCTCCACTAGCCCACCACAACTAATGGAGGAAATATATAAAAGGTAGCCATGCTGCTATCATTGCACAGAAATCACTGAGAAGGCAGCTGCACATTTTGTCCCATTATTCTCTTTCAATGGGCTTAGAGACTTACTTAAAAAATAAAGCCAAATTCTTGCCCAAGGTCAGCATGGGAAGCCTTCATGGAAGCCTGTGGGCACCAAGTTAGTGACCTCTGATCTAATTGATCATCACTAGCTCATATGTATCTGGCACATGGACAGTGGTTCAGCCTACTACTCTGAGGCCTCTTGACGTTTTTTTTGCTCAGATTCCACCCACAGAGGGAATGGTTCAATTCCGGACAATCCCAACTAGATTAAGGATAAACATGGCAACAGAAGCTATAGCTCCACAGCTCCAGCAGCCAATTACAACAAGAAGAAGTATCTGGTATTGTAAAAGCATAGTGGTAATACCCTGCCCCCACCACACAGTCCCTCTCTCAAACAAGACTGCTCTGTGTTGACCATGTATAAACATGGCCTTTCAGCAGACGACACAAAGAGTGTGGCAAAACTTGATACAGAGTGAAATTGTCACATAGATGCATGTGATTTATTTCTGAAACTTTTTCTTCAGCGAGCATACCATTTGTTACACACAAATTAAAACTGTTAGCTATGTTACCATACCCATGATTTAAGAACGTATGAATGCTGAGAATGTAAAGAGGTCAGTATGGCCTCTGTTCATCCAGAGCCCACCCCACAGGCCGCCCACGTTGAAAAAAAATCAATCTATCTCAAGGCCCATTTGTTAAACAGTGTGTGCAAAACATGGGATTACATTACATATCATTTGCTCAACATAATGTATTGCATTGAGAAAGGAGAGTAAAGGCACTTTTGTAATCTCTGTGCTGGCAGAATTTAAAGACGTGCAGTTTGCACTGCAAAATCTCTGCTGCCCTTACTCCAGCTTCATGTGAAATTTAACATGGAAAATAAAAAATTAAGCTACTTCTATAACTCTGATCTTCTGCAATATAAACAAAATACTTTGTTAGGCTTTAAACACCTATTGACACTGTTAAAGGGTTGAAATAAATGTTTGCTTGTAAGTTTTAGTATGTAACTGGTTGTTTTTTTGTTGTGTAGGGAAACCAACAGGTCTCATCACCAGCTGACCATGTGAGTGAACTTGAAAACAGAGTTTATCCTTGGATCAGAAGGCAGTCAGAGCAATTGGACCTACACAGTTTCCTCAGAGGCCAGACCAGTCCTGGGCATATAGGTATGTACCAGAAACCAGTTAGGAGCAGAAGCAAATTAAGACTTCATTCTTGGGAAGCACCTGACGAACTGTTAAGGACTGCTCCTCCCATGTCTTATTAGGTAGAAAAATGCTAGGCAAATGTGAAAAATTAACGGCAAAACTATGACATCACAACATAGTATCAAGGGTCCCAGAGACAAGCATATAGAATAATGATGAAAATCCAGAGCAAATTCTCACACCAGCTAGAATTCATTAACAGAATCTCTGAAATATTGTATCAGTGCTCACACATTAGAGACATCGGAACACTGCTATTCCTTGAATGGGATAACCATCCAGGCTTGTTGTTATTGTCATGCAACTATGGGTGACTAATGTGCAGGATGAGACTATGCTTTTTGGCAGTGGTCTGATTCCATAGATGTTTTCGTGTATAACTGACATCCAAAATGCATTTATCAACAATCTGATATTATTCAAGGAAGAAAGGGTAGCAGATTCATTCAGAAATGTCAATATTAGTAAAAAGTTAAGTAAATAAAAATAATAGTTAGGTACTCATTTCAGGATTTTTTATTCTGCTTAACACTCAAAATTTATAAGCAGTGTGCATAACATATTTCTTAAAAGTATGAAGAACAATTAAAAATTCACCATAGAAACAGAAACATACGGTACATAAAATGCCCATTGAAACAGGAAAGTCTTTGTCAAGTTCAGCAAGGGGGCAGGCTATCTAATCTCAGTTGAGAGGGAGTTCCACAGGATTAGAGCCACAATACTGACTGAATGGCTTCTGGAAGTTACAAACTGTGCATCTGAAGCATGTTTTATTGTGTTTTAAATATTTTGTGTGGAGTGGCCCAGAGCGGCTGGGGCAGGGTTATAAGGAATCAGGCGTACCTTAAGTTATTACGGACCCAAGTTGTAAGGGCCTTGTTAATTAATACAAGAACCTTGAACCTAGTCTGTAAACAAATGAGTAACCATTGCAAGCTTTTAACCACTAGTTTTAAGTGCCGGCAGTAGCCTGTCTCCATCAGCAGTCTAGCTGCAGTATTTGGCGCCAGCTGGAGCTTCTGAACCAGGCACAAAGGTTCCTCTTGCACAGAACATTGCAATAATCCAGTCTAGAGGTTACCAGTGCATGAATCAACGTGGCCAGGCTGTCCCACTCCAAGAATGGCTGTAGTTGGCATACCAGCTGTAGCTGTAGAAGCGCACTCCTAGCCGCAGAGGCTGCCCAAACCTCAGTGAACTATGACATCTTCAATTCCTCACCCACCCCCATGAAATGTTGCAACATGGCACAAACATCAGAGACACAGAAACTCTCATTTACAGTCAAGGGCGAAACATTTCTGCACCCTTTATTCAACACAACTATCAACAAATGGTCCCTCTAATTAGTTTTGCACCATGATGAAAGGTGTAATTTTTTCACAGTTGCAAACATATCCAATGTGCAATGAACGAGGGAGGGAGGAAGAAAGAACTATGTGCAAACAAAACTAACTTAACTAGCAACGTGGCCAACTAAACTGCCTCACCACAACCATCAAGAAACACATTTTTTAGCATGTAAAGCTAAGCAGATGCCAATAAAGCAGTTGAGAAGCACAAGGTGGCTAAAAGTGCCACTTTTTATTGGATAAAAGAGTCTGTCAGCTTTGAGGTTCCCAAAGCAGGTCTTAAGGCTGAATGAAGGAATTTTAAAGTATGGTACAGTACTATAATTTATAGCTTGCAAAAGCAGGCAAGCAAGCAGCAATGAAAATCCTATTAATAGTTTTCTTGGGCAGTTCTAACAGCTAAACATATCCATGAGTATGGATCAATAGGTAAGAAAGGGTGCTTTCAGACAGGAGTTTATCATGGCATTGGTGCTGCTTATGCACGTGTTTTTCACAGAGTCCATATGATGTAGTTGTCATCAAAATGCCAGTCTACTTTGTTGACATGTAATCCAGATTTCTCCTTATTTCAGAAAACTTGGTAAGTAAAAATAACCTGCTATACCTCCACTGCCATGGCTGATGTGGAAGCACATTTTGGGGTGGGCTCAATTGTCATGGTTGTGGTGATGTTTCATGGGTGATATCTATCACCACACTCATTTCCTCTTCACCAAAGTGCAAACGAGCAATTTCGTTTCCAGCAGCCCAAATGATAGAAGTGTGCCTATTTCACGTGATGGATGAACTTTGGGTCTAATCACCTTCATCCCAGTGGGAAAATGTATCCAAAGTGGACCCTCATCTGCTCCCCCCCCAATCAGTTCAAAAGTTGCTCTGCTACCCTTTTAGTTTTAAGCACCAATAGAATGGTTCCACCCCAGTTCAAGTAGAGCCCACTCCATTTGTACAGCCCTGACTTGTCCCAAAATGTTCCCCAGTGCCTAACAAATCCAAACCCCTCCTTTCAACACCATTGCCTTATCCACACATTCAGGCACTGAAACTACAAAGCTGTCTAGTTGCTCCTTAATGTGGAACTGGTAGTATTTCAAAGAAGGCTACCATGGCTTTCAGCATTCTACCTAGAAACCTAATTGTTACTTATGTTGTTGTTGTTGTATGAACACTTTTAGCATTATACATGTTTCCATTGATCTTTTCAATTCTTGGAAGTTGCTTTGAGACTCCTGCAAAAAGCAACAAACACATTTAATAAATAATAATAATATGCCAATATTTCAATAACACCAAACATATAATTTGAAGAGTTAAGGGGGATAGAGACGGTATATTTAGCAGAAATAGTTAAATGCAAGATCTCAATGTATACAACAACTGAAGATCTAATGCATGCTTGAGATTCCTTCCACTGCTGACAGGAGACCAATTATCTGCCCCCACCAAAAGACAAGCAGTTAGCTTTTACTTACATAGCATCTTTCATCTGCATTATTTAAAAGAACTACAGAGACCTTTGCTAAGTCTCACCATAAAACTACAAGATTAGCAGTTACTGTGAAACTGAAGCTGAAACTAAAGCTTGTAGCCACTTTATTCTCACTGAAGTGGTCAAGCTGAATACACACGGGGACTCACATGAGTCCCTCCATGCAAAACATTCTCTTCATGTAGAAAAGAAGGATACTGGGGAGAAGGTTTGTAACTTAATGTTATTCCTGACTTGTTCATCTTTCATGCGCAGAGAATGTGTGAGGAGCATCCATGTGAGCCCTTACCTGCACTCTGAAGTGGTACTGTCCTGATGCTGGTTTATCCCCTCAGTGACAACTAGGCTTAGGACTATTAAAGTTTTTATAGTAGTGTGACTCATTTTTATCTGACATTTTTATCTTCCTTTAAAGAGTGTATATATATATAGGTCAGTCTTAGAGATAGCTTCTCCAGTACAGAATAGGTTTGCCAAGTCAAGTCCTATCCTATACACACTTATCCATGAGTGAGACCCCTGAAGTTGAGGAGGCTTACTACTACTACTACTACTACTACTACTACTACTACTACTACTACTAATAATAATAAATTATTATTTATACCCCGCCCATCTGGCTGGGTTTCCCCAGCCACTCTGGGCGGCTTCCAACAAAACACTAAAATACAATAACCTATTAAACATTAAAAGCTTCCCTAAACAGGGCTGCCTTCAGGTGTCTTCTAAAAGTTTGGTAGTTATTTTTCTCTTTCTGAGTAGGCATGGAGAGGATTACACTGCCCAAATCAGTTTCAAGCACACAAGTGAGTGAGGTCAAATAGTCGAAAATGATTTTGAAAAGTTTATATGGCATTTAATTACCCAACTCTCTTGCACCTGGTGATGTGCTCGCTGCTGTATTCCATTGTTAGCTTCCCAAGCTCCTGCATTTGCCTGCCTTTCTCTGAGCCCTCTCTCTAATCTCAAACATTTTTCTCCTCTGCAAAAAACCATGAGAATGAGACACACTGGAAACAAACTCACAGATGAACTTGGTTCCCTGGCATTGAAACACATGTGATTAGAATTTTGCCTGCTAGGCCTCAATCTGTACATGTTTGTCTACTTTAAAATGTTGAAGAAACCCATGCCCCACCTGTAGTCTATGTGATTTTACTGAGAAAGGACATGGAATGAAGAGACCTGAAAACAGAATAAGCCTGTGTGGGACCTCTGAATAATACCTAGTCTGGCCCCATCACTTTGTAAAATTAAACTGTTAACACTGAGAGTCACAGCTATATAGCTGAGGCAAAGAAAGGCCTTTATAAATATTGGACTATAAACATTGTTTCCCCAAGAGGAAAAAAGTCAGTGGGGAAATCAAATCAGGAAGTAGAGGAACTTTGCGTACAGAATATGAGCAATGTCTGAGTCAAACAGGAGTGAGTACTTGAGACAGAATTCCTTTTTGGGAAGCTAGACAGTCACACTGTTTCATTAACATTAGATTGGCAGTAAGTAGTGCAGTCACACAAGAAATACCACTGTTGTGAATGCAAGGAAGCACTAGTTTCCACCATGAATTGATTAAAACCTGAAGCTTTCTGCTTCGACTTCAAGTTTTTAAAGAAACACTAATAGATTATTGGAACAAAATCCAGTAGGCAGAAACGACATTCTTTTCTCCTGCCCAACTGAACTTCCTCAGGAAGACTGGAGTCCCAGAATGTGTAAAGAAGGATTTTTTCCTGTTTAGACAAAAGCATGTGTTGTGATTTAATTAAACAGCAGATTCACACATTTTTCAGTGGTGAAAAAGGATGTCTTCAATTCTACACAAAGACTGGATAAATATGTGTGCTGCTGCTTCATATACATGATGACAGTGCACACGCTTGCAGCAAAATGCTGTACTTCACATACAAACATGTATGTGGTCACAGGACACATTGGAAGGCATTTAATGGCAGGTCTGAGCTTCAGCAGTGCCTCCCCAGGTGGGGGGAGTTCTGTACAGTGGTACCTTGGGTTAAGTACTTAATTCGTTCCGGAGGTCCGTACTTAACCTGAAACTGTTCTTAACCTGAAGCACCACTTTAGCTAATGGGGCCTCCTGCTGCTGCCGCGCCGCTGGAGCACGATTTCTGTTCTTATCCTGAAGCAAAGTTCTTAACCTGAAGCACTATTTCTGGGTTAGCGGAGTGTGTAACCTGAAGCGTATGTAACCTGAAGCCTATGTAACCACTGTAGAAGAAAGGCTGGTTATAAACATGATTGATAAATGCAGTCATGCTCTTAAAAAGCAATGTTTTTGCATCTAAACAGAGCAATATATACAGCAGGGCAGGACAATCCTTTACTATATGACTCATTTCAATGCAAACAGCATTAGAGCCATGATTTAAACATGCTGTGATTTCAGAGATGCTACATGTCTACACAAATTGTGATCCACCAGTTTAAACACAGGCTGCCAACTATATCAGGTATTGATACCTCCCACCTCCCTTTTTTATAGTCCATGCAGTTTTCATACACTCCATTTCTTTTTTAATCCAATCAGTCTTGCTAAAGGATGTCCAGCTTAAAGATAAAGAGTCATAGAAAGGGGAGCAAGAGTTTTGAAGATGCCTATAAACAGGCAGCACACAGTCACAATCTTCTTAAGTATGATGAGATATATGGTGTGGTGTTCCCAATCCATAAACAGAACAAGGAGTGAGGTAATTTCAGTTATTCTCCCTCCCTACCCCACCACCCACTGCCAAATCTGCAGCAGAAAGTTGGAGGATCTTCTAGAACAGATTTGGGGGGAAGAGAGAAGGGGCAATTGCAAAAAGTGCCTCCCTCCCCATTCTGCTCATGGACACATCCAATCACATAGTGCTTGCTGTCTCTCTACTACAATCATACTGATTCCACCCCCCTTGAGCACATACAATTCTTATGCAATTCTTTCCTTTTGTTGTGGTTCATTTCTTCTTTTTTAAAGCCACACATAAACTGAATAGTAGAAAGTAGCCACCAACTACTTAAAGCCCCAAAATTTAGCTCTTTTAGATCTAAAACCAACAAAAATGCTCCCCTGGAGCTCAAATTAGGTTTCTGGAAAAAAAAAAGGTAAAGGTAAAGAACCCCTGACAGTTAAGTCCAGTCACAGACGACTCTGGGGTTGCAGCGCTCCTCTCGCTTTACAGGCCAAGGGAGCCAGCATTTGTCCGCAGACAGTTTTTCCTGGTCATGTGGCCAGCATGATTGAACTGCTTCTGGCGAAACCAGAGCAGCGCACAGAAACACCATTTACCTTCCCGCCGAAGCGGTACCTATTTATCTACTTTCATTTTTGGCATTGCTTTCAAACTGCTAGGTTGGCAGGAGCTGGGACCGAGCAAACCGGGAGCTCACCCACCACAGGGATCCGAACCGCCGACCTTCTGATCAGCAAGCCCAAGAGGCTCAGTGGTTTAGACCACAGCGCCACCCATGTCCCTTTCTGAAATAAAGGAAGCCTGAAAAACTACAGGTGGATTTGTGTTGTAAATGACAGTGAAATCTAGCCCTGAGAAGCATGTTGGGATGAGCATGTGCTCAACACAGCCTTGTACTCAATTCCAAACCTGTAGAACAGGGCGGTCCAACACACATACGGCTCCTAAGGCCCTCTGGGTAAGCCTCTCACAGTGTCCTAGAGTCCTTGCCTCCTTCTCAAAGCCTAGTTCATGCTTTCCCAGTTTTGGGATGAAGCTGGGAGGGCTCTGGGACCCTTCCAGAGCCTTGCACCTTTTTCCCAAAGCCTGATACATCACTTATATGGCTTTGGAAAAGCAGCATGAGGGAGAGGGCTTTAAGTTTTGTTCTCGCTTCCCTCCTCTGCTGGACAAGGCAGTGTGTGGCCCACAGGTTCCGTGTTGAAGTACTTTAGTGGCCCACTTGATATGAAAAGTTGGGCCGCCCTGTTGTGGAAGCTTCTGGTACTGCCATTTTGTACCTGGTTGGTAGAGCTCTAGGTTGTAGCAAAAATCAAAATGGTTCTTTCTGCCAAGGCTGAAGTTGACCCACCCCATCAGACAATGATAAACACTAGTTTTATAAAAATGCTGCACTTGATGAGGCAGGAAAACTGTTTATTCAGTTAATAATACACCCTGGGTCAACAACTAGATTTGTGAATGGAACACCAGCATGGGCCTGTGAATCAGGCTTCACCTGCAACCCACAAAATGGACTTTGTTATTTCTACACACAATTGTTTCTTCCACATACTTTTTTCAGTTTAGATGAAGAATAAGGGGTGGGGTGGGCAGGGCAGGGCAGTTGTACTCAGTGGGCCTGGATTTAGCCTTAGGAATTTAAGTCTGTTTACCATTTGGTGGAACAACAGCAAGTTTTGCTTGGCCCCAAAACATGGTCTGAATGTACATGGTGAAACAGTCTTGCTGAAACTAAGTAGGTCCATACCTGGGCAGAGCCTTGATGGAAACTTGAGTTCCATGGATAGGTGTGGCACAAAATCATGACTAAAACATGTATTGTGTCTAGCTGGTTGTATTTTTAAAAAATCATGTTGTGCACCAAGCCAGTTCCTTTGGAAAGGTAGTATACAAACACACTTAATATTAACTATTACCGAATGTCTTTGTAATAGTGACACCCCAGGTTTCATAATCCAGGAGATATTGTCCAACAGCAGCCATAAATATTTGTCTCCCAGTGCCATGGTGACATAATAAGATTCATTTCTACATCTGTTAACATAGAAATCATCATACTTTTCCTTGGTGCAAGGTGTGAAAGAGGTCCAAAGATAGGGATGCTGACAGGAATAATAGCAGCTGACCTCCCCTAAAGTCAATGCCTCCCTAAACCACTGCCTTATTTTGATGCTCTTTCTTTCCCCTGTCTGATTGAACAGAGGAAGAAGGCATCTGGTGCTTTCTTCCAGCTGCAAAATTCCCCATATACAGATTTGACTTCATATCTGGCAAAGCAGTTCAAAGAAAAAAAATACAGTGGTACCTCGGGTTAAGAACTTAATTCATTCTGGAGGTCCGTTCTTAACCTGAAACTGTTCTTAACCAGAAGCACCACTTTAGCTAATGGGGCCTCCTGCTGCCGCCATGCTGCCGGAGCACGATTTCTGTTCTCATCCTGAAGCAAAGTTCTTAACCCAAGGTACTATTTCTGGTTTAGCCGAGTCTGTAACCTGAAGCGTCTGTAACCTGAGGTACCACTGTAGTCGTAATTAAAAGTCTCAATATTGAACGAAATCCCAAACAATGCTTAATCTGTTAAAAGCAGATCAGTCTTTAAATTTGCCAACAGTGATGGTGACAAGAGAAGTACTTGAACTATTAACATAAGGTTGTGTGGAAATTTCTGAAAGCTTCAGATTTTAGTGAGTGTGTTGTGTTGACATCAGTCTGTCTCAGAAGACAATGGAGGAGTGAGCCTTTGCGGGTGAAGTCAAACTACTGGAAGGTTACAGCATCTGTTGTGGCTGCAAGACACTGATACAGGAGAGACATGTTTTGTTGCGGCAGTGGCAGATTATATTGAGAAATGGCACAACAATGTAGTTTTGAAATACTGAAGCTTGGAAATTTATTTATAAGAAAAACAGTTTTAAGTGGTAGGCAAGATTAGTATTAAACTTCTACAGTCACCACCTCCAATCAGAATTTGCTACATGGCTGTTCATATGCTAATTAACAGACACATCTCAGTTGATAAGTCACTAAATGCCTGCTTCCCATTCACACAACTCTTCATTTTTGAAGTTTATGGCACAGTAATTTCTATGAAAAACTTCTCCTTCCACTGCATTAAAAAGATTCCAATCATATTTTACACTTATGACATCATTATCTTAATGAAAAACCTGTACATGAAAAAAGCTACTTTAGATAACTTTTGGTCATTAGAGGGCCACTTGACCATTTAGTGTGTTAAGTTATAAATATATTTAAGTTAAAATTGCTTAAGTATCAGCTGCAGAACCAGCAATAAAAGGCTCCTATGCTGGTTTTAGTTAGCGCTTTCCATTTGTAAGCCGATCTTCTTCATAGTCACCCATTAACTGTAGCACATATGTTCCAGTGTAAAGAAGGACATGTCCCGTAACTTGTGCCATATGTGACAGATATCGAAGTATCCTCCTTAAAAAAAGAAACACATTAAGCTTAGACAGGTTAAAAAAAAATTGCACAAAAGGAGAAAACACATCATCACTTTTGTCCATATACAATTTACACCAGCATATGCTCTGCACTTTTTCTGAAGTTGCACTTTTCCTGAAAGAGCAAATTTAGTTTAAGGATTCTCCTGGATCCAGCTTTGTTGCTCGAAGACCAACTGGTAGCACAGAATACTTCTGGACAGGGATAGCCAGTTAGCCAAATGGAAGGTTATCAGAGCATGGCTGATGGCAGTGACATTACACTTGGAGATGCTTTTGAAGATGGTTTAGAAGCTTCAATTAGTGCAGAATGTCTGGCAGCATTCACTTCCAAGTCCAATTCAAAGAGCCGGATGCTTACTTTTAAAGCTCTAAATGGTTTGGGCCCAGCTACCTGGAGAAAACAGACTCCCATGTCAACTTGCCCGCATTCCAAGATCTGTTGATATCCTGCACCATCAGGTGGTCAGCAAAAAAGAGACTTTTCAACTGGAACATCCCAGTTATGGAATGCCCAATCTCACCTGACACCAACATTGTTATTTTAGCTGCTGGTAACAATCTTTAATTATCCAGGTATTTTAAAGATTGTTAGCAATTTGGGGCTACAATTCCCATCATCCCTAGCTAACAGGACCAGTGGTCAAGGGTGATGGGAATTGTAGTCCCAAACATCTGGAGGGCCGGAGTTTGCCTATGCCTGCTCTAGCCATTTTATATGAAACTTCTATGCCAATTTATTATATTGCTTTCTTTTCATGCTATTGTGAAAGGTTCTGAAATTCCTATGTTCAAATACCAAGCTGAAGTTCCTTTTGTTTTTTGCTGCCATTCTAAGTATATTTACTTTGCAATTAAGTTTAACCTGAAAGTCAGAAAGGCTCATACTTTCCTACAGGGGACTGCTAGAATTAATTATAATATATATTCGCTTGGTTCCTCATGCTACACAAGCATTAAAATATACTGGATCAGACCAGTAGCCTACCTTAACAGACCCAAAGCTGTTGTTTCTGGATATTATCCCACTATCACCACTTTAATAACTTTTAGAAACATGTCAGTGCTTGCTATATTTGCAGAAGTCCTTCTGCATTTGTAACTCCCACATTTTTATAGGGAATTCCTTATCATTGCACTCCAGTTCTTGCTTCAGAAATTTTAGGCACTACCACCACCTAGTGTTTCAGAGAGTCTGAGACATCAAGAACCTTCAGGTCATTTTATAAGCTTGCCAGTTCCTTGAACATTCAACTTGCTCGTGCCTTTATTTAGCAGGTCACCATGTATCTAGGGAATCAGGTGTAGCTTGCTTAGCCTCCATTGCACAACACATTAAGATATCTGAACAGACAGCAGAGTTATCAATAATATTTTTCTCTATTTGAATTTATTTTTAAGAAGACTGACATTACAGAAACAGCAGCTCTGGCATTTCAGCTCCTCTTTGAAATTTCACTTTCAGCATTTCCTTTTTATAGTCTTTATCAGTGCAGCATTTGTACTGGGTACTTTAAGGATCTGAACTTGGACGAGTGATTCTTATCTTGTTCATAAGTGGACGGCCGTAGAGACTGAGCAGTTAGGTGGCAAATTTTGCCAGCAAGCTATTCATGGTAGGGCAGACAAATATCAAATTCCAAAACAGGTGTATGGACGTTAAAGTGTCAAATGTGCTTCAAAGTGTAAAGTGATGCAAACTGGGACAACTCTCTCTCCACACAACTTCTTGTAATGTAGCTCATTGCCATGTTTCCCTTTACTTGTGCTCTCTGCCTACCCTGGAACCCAGGTGCTTTGTTTAAGGTGTGGGAAAGAAGGCTTTATTTTGTCAATGAATGGGGACAACAGCCATTGCTTTTTTATCCCAGAATCCTAGGTATGTAGCTTGATAAACAGTGGCACCTGGGAGGGAATCACATACATGCAATCTCCACCTTGCACTCAAATATCCATGATGGTCTCATTACTACAACACTGACCCCAACTTTTGTTGATTTTCCCTCACCCTAACAGTCACTGATTTGTTTAACACTTTGTCCAATGAAGGATTCCAGAGGGCTTGAAAGCTTGCCACATGTCAGACTTTTGGGTTGGTCTTAATAAGAGAGTTATTCAGCTGTGGACTTTTGGGTGTAATTTCACCTATGCATGGTTGAGTCTGAACTAGAGGCACACACTTACCTCAGTACAGCCTTTGCTCCCATGCATTGGATATCATACGTCACAGAATAGATTTCATAAAAGGTAGCTTTGATATTTAGGCAGCCAATGAAGTCCTTAGGGTTCACTTTGTACAAATCCAAGGTGATATTTGCCACCCCCATTTTCTTTGGCTGCTGTACTGCTGCAAAGCAGGGTCTTGGCCCCTAATTCAGAGGAAAGAAAAACAAGTGTGTGAAATATTTCAGCTCACAACACCTATCTACACCCAAGAGCCCTGGAGGATTTTTTTTAAGACTAATTAACTTATTGAGAACAGAAATTAATCAATAGCCTTTGAACTATGGTTTAACAACCAAAATGGGTTTTGAATCAAGCTCTTGAGTCCCTTGGAAGTTTACAATTACCGGAATGCGGTAAAGGTTGTTTGAAAAATTTGGGAACAGTTTGGGAAATATTTTTTTTACCACCACCTAGTTAAAAGGCTTAGAGAGACACTGGAGAATAACCTCAGTATCCAGATTTAACACAAGTGATATAATGTCAGATATAACATTTATTGTTTCAGGATTTCTACTGAACCAGGGGACTAGCAAATCAGAGGAACAAGGTTCAGGAGATATCATTCTCTATCTCACTAGTCATCCATGGAGGTAGTGTTGTCTTTGTCCTGTGTTTTATACCCTCCAGCTACCTAACCTCTGTAATGTGTTCAGTTATTAAATTTATGGTTTTACTTCTTGGGGTGGGGTAAAAAACGTAACTCTACCAGCTAATTGGCATGACTATTTACTCTCATGGAGAAACACTGTTTTGTCCTGTAACTGCCACCCTCTGCTCTGGATGCTTACTTCCAAGTAAACACACATTCAGTTCTACTTTGTTCAACAGGATGTATTCCCAAATAAGCATACCTAGTTTTATTACAATAGGCTTCATGGGCGTGACCTATCTATTAATGTTTACATCAGTACGGAGATGGAAACAATTCTGTCTTTTGTAACTAAGCAGACACAATACCAGGAACTGAATTCAAGCTGGCAATTAAAAGGTAGAAGAAGTTTGTTCCCGATTCTTCCTTTGCGTCAACAAGTTGGCACTTTCAGAATCTAGTGCCCGAATCTGCATTGCAACCCGTGGGACCTGGAGTCTCCCATGCCTGAGGTCACATACGACATTAGGCATGGGAAAGAGAGGGGTAGTCTGCCCAAAACTTCCTGGTGGGCCAATCTCCAAGGTTTGGTGGGTGTAATTAGGCCTGTAATTAGCAAGACTGAAGAAGTTTTGTTTAAACTCAAAGCAAACAGGGCATATCAAGTTTATTATTTTCTGTAATAAACTATTTTCAGAACAACACTTACTGGCTTCCATTTCTGTCCTCTCTCTAGAACCATGAAATGTGTGTTGTCTCCCAGGGACTGGAAGAAGTCTTCTGTATCCACCACTGTGCCATCTTCCTCCAGAACTAGTGTTATCAGCCCAGCAGTAATCATTAAGGTATCTAAGGTCTAAAATACAGACAGAAGAGCAAAACGTAGTTCCAAATGCCTTATTGGTTCAGGGCAATCCTACTTTACTTACCCCCTACTGAAGCAAGACACATCAAAGGCGTGAATGTCTATTACTCAGAAACTGTATGATTAAGTTATTTGCATGCACCATTCTACATAGATTAAGCTGTCATAGATTGAGCTAACATGAGTCCAGCTACTTTTGAATGAAGAAAATTATGGAAGAGAATCAGATCTGTGTGTGTAGCCCCAATTTATGAAGCCCTGCGTTCACGCCTCCTCCAAAATGTGCTTATTTTTATCACTGGAAAGTCAATGCTTAGGACCAAACTAGGCTTTATATGAATGCAACAGAAAATAAACACACGCACACACATATAAGCAGCAGTGCTGGCTTTGTGTGTGCATGCATGCATGCATGCATGCATGCATGAGACCTTGCTATTTTCAATCAGGAGGAAAGCCCCCATCCGTGACAATGGAGGCCTTCTTTCCAAAACAAATTACTTTGAGAGATTTGGTGGTTGTGGAGTGTTAAATTCCTCCCTGTGGCTGCTATTTACATTCTTTAAAAGTGAATATTGACAATGATGCATCTAGTTTAGCCCTGCAGATTAGAACTCAAATCGAAAATAGATTTTAAAGAAATTTTGCTGCCAAGAGAGGGCATTATCAGTGTGACTTGCAGAAGCAGTCTAGATTCCTACAGCTACAAAGCAAGTTGCCCTTTATTATCCAAATCACCTTAACTACTTTACATTTCGATCCATTCCCACTCCCATCCTCTTTCTACAGTACTGTACACAGGATTCTGAGATGGTCTTCCATCCATGCAGCATTCCAGTGCTAGTACAGTCAAACCTCAGTTCCTGAACTGCTCCCATTTTTTAAAGTTTCAGATCCCAAACGCCAAAAACCCAGAAGTAAATGCTCCAGCTTTCAAACATTTTTCGGAAGCCGAATGTCCAACGCAGCAGCTTCTTGAGTGCAGGAAGCTCTTGCAACCAATTGGAAGCCAAAACTCAGTTGTCGAACGTTTCAGAAGCCAAATGGGCTTCCAGAATGGATTACATTTGACAACCGAGGTTTGACTGTATGAGGTAGCAATTGGTGCTGTGACTGGTTCCAGGCATAACCCAAAGCCATCTCACCAACCTCCTAATCTAGTCTAAGTAGGACAGCTGCAATCCACTCTACACCTCTGCATTCTACAAATCAGGTTAATGGTGGTTTGTGGGGACAATTCCCACAATTCTGCTCTACTTGTTCAGTTAAGAGATGTATTTTCCATATAAACTTTATCACAATTTTTGAATCCATAAAAAGTAAAAAAGGGAAAGGAGGATATGGGTTAAGGACATGATATTACAGTGTTGTTTAATACAAGTATACTGCACTGCCAACTTAAGTTGCGCAAGAAAAGCTGGCCAAATTTTTACAAAGTTCTCTTCTTGGTGATCATGGCAATATAAATCGCCTCCTGAGATAAGGGCAGGGAGTTCAAACCGCTGGTCACTGTTGCATGGAAGGCATACACGTGTAACCAGTGCTCATGGTCCAGTGGTAAACTACAAATAGGCATCTTTGAAACACAGTGATTAATTACATTACAAAGGCCTCACCCCAAAGGGGGCCTACAACAGGGCAGCTCCACATCATGTGCGGAGACAGCCAGCATGGTGTTGTGGTCAGAATGCTGAACATGGACCTGGGAAACCTGGGTGAAACTCCCCAGTCAGCTATGAAGTTCACTGAGTGACCTTCAGACCAATTCACTGTGGATAAAGGACCTGATTGCTGTCCTGCTTCTCCTAACACTTAGGGCCTGAGATAACCTGAGGAGGAGCCTTGGGGATATGCAATAAGGTTTTGGTTTTTTGTTGGATGAGATGTATCTTCAGGTTCAGTGGAGAACTTTTCTCTAGACTAGAGTGCTATGGATCACTGGCTAAGTTAATTGGAATGGAAAAGGTATCTTAAGCATCTAATACAGCTATGACTGGAGCTAAGACAAACAGGTAGGACCAGACTTCTCCAAGAAGTTAACATCCCTGCTAGATCCAGGACTTCACAGTAGCCTTCACCCACCTGCTGCCTTTTATGTCCTGGCTGGGGCTGATGGAGGCTGTAGTGTACACACATCACCTGTGTGTATGTGGGGCAAGAATTTTTGAACACATGGCTGAGATAATGAGGTCCTGGCATGATCATCAGGCTTGCACTTTTGACAGGAGGCATACCTTGCTAATAAGCTCCTCTAGGGTGCTTGCAACAACTCCTCTCCGACTGCTTCTGTCATGGTTACAAACACGGAAGGGCCGAGCTGCAGCTGGAAGAGGTGCAAACAGGGTCTGTCTTGTTACTGACCCTAGAGATGCTCCCACTGACACCAGAGATCTAGAACAGAAAGCAGTTTGGGGTTTGTTATTTTTTTATGTACATTGTATGGTTTCAGTTTTAAGAGCAAGGAAATCATTTCTAGTACACAGTAGCATCATGGGTATAATTCATGTCAGCCTGCAGCCTAGATGTAGAGCAATTCATGCATTGCTAAATATATACCTTCTTCCAGGCTAGAAAAAGAGATATTATGCACTTGAGGGAAGGGGCATTTTGATCCAACAGTGATTGTTTTGATCTATAGATGTAACTATGAGCTATACAGTGTCATCCCCACAGCGTCCAGTAAAACCCATCTGACTATCTTTGCAGCTGATCAGAATAGTGTGTGTTTGCCAGCTGGGCCCCTAAACATGGTCTAATTTACTGTTTTCAATATTAGCACAGCATCTTTAGAAGACAGACTAGTAACTGGAGTCTTTGCTAGAATATATAATAGGGCCCATCTGCTGTAAGGAGCAAATAAATGACTGTTAGTGCCTAAATTCACTTCTTGCATGTATCTCACGATAAGCATATTAATTATTGCTTCCTGTTCCAGTTATTGATGCCTAAGAGGACCCATCCTCTTAACTGAGGAATGTTATATTCACACTTGACTATCAAAAAACATATGACAATGTCTACCAGACCACCTCTAAAACACTTGGGCTAAACAATTCCATAAACTATAATTACAAAAGTTATGTAGCTGTGGCTAAAAATACAACACACTACTGATAATTTTAGCTTGTTATTAATGGAAACAGTAGAAACTCAACACAACATTAAAAAACCTGACTAGAATGGAAATGTTTTCAGAGCCCAGTTAAAGATAAAGGATCCGGTCCACAATTTCCTCAGGAGGAATTATCAAAGGTGTGAGGCCACCACTGAGATGGTTCTGTGTCTACTGTCTGCCATTTTAATTATCTTGGGTTCCCAAAATAAATTTTGTTGGTAATATTTTTTATTAATTTTCAATTACAATCCAATAATTGCTTCATTATAGCAATACCAAATTATAATACAATTACTAATACCAGTTACAGATAGGTAGCCGTGTTGGTCTGCCATAGTCAAAACAAAATAAAAAAATTCTTTCCAGTAGCACCTTAAAGACCAACTAAGTTAGTTCTAGGTATGAGCTTTCGTGTGCATGCACACTTGTGTATGTGTATCTGAAGAAGTGTGCATGCACACGAAAGCTCATACCTAGAACTAACTTAGTTGGTCTTTAAGGTGCTACTGGAAAGAATTTTTTTATTTTGTTTTTACTAATACCAATTACTCAAATTGGTGTTTCTTCCTGTCCTTATAAAATGTTACGTCTATCTTTTCCCGGTTGTTGACGTTCTCCATCATGCCTTAGGCGTAGCTGATATCCCATTGTTTCAGAAATTTCTCCATTGCTCCATCCCATGCTTCGTTGTTTTGCAACTTTAGTAACATATGCAAAAATCACTCTGTCCCAATAAATAACCTGTTTTCACCATTTTTCCTCTCTGCCTGAGAAGAAGAGTGATCTGTCAAACTGCAGATGACTCAGTAATGAACCTTATCAGTTCCTTGGCAAGTTTGTAGACTTCTTTCATCCTTCCTTCCCAAGATAAATTTTAAGGCCTGGCCAGGCTTGCATGCGCGTAGGCAATCCTTCAAATCACCTAGACCCAAAGGTTTAGGGCTTTGAAGGTCTAGGCCAGTACTCCTTGGACCCAGAAACATATTGGCTGCTAATATGTACAATACAGGTTTGCCCAAACACCTAACCCTCATCAGACATCCTGACATTCTGTACCAGTTCCAAGCCATTTTTCAAGATTGCCCAACAAAGTATATGTTAAATACAGTGGTACCTCGGGTTACATACACTTCAGGTTACATATGCTTCAGGTTACAGACTCCGCTAACCCAGAAATAGTACATCGGGTTAAGAACTTTGCTTCAGGATGAGAACAGAAATTGTGCTCCGGCGGTAGCAGTAGGCCCCAATAGCTAAAGTGGTGCTTCAGGTTAAGAACAGTTTCAGGTTAAGAACGGACCTCCGGAATGAATTAAGTACTTAACCCGAGGTACCACTGTAGTCTAGTTTGATGTTAACCAGCACATGTGTGACTGAGACAAAATATGCTTCCTAAAGAAAGGGTCACAGCTGACAGCATAAGCTGGTAAAAGGCACTCCTAGCCACGAACATCACCTGTGCTTCCATAGTTGCACTCAGTCCAAGAGGACCCCCTGCAAAAAGCAAAAACACTGCAGCTGACAATAAGGATGGCAGTGGCTAGTCCTTTACACTGTTCAGCCATAGCACTTTCTACAGGCTGTCTATAAAAGTCTCACTTCAGATTTATAAGCATTTAGCCAGTCACCTTGATTGCCAATGGATACTTTTGCAGGATCTTACTTCATCTCACTGTATACCTATATCCAAGCACTTTGCTTAGGCAACCTGAAACAAGGTTAATTACAATTGGATGATAGGTTAGGACACAAACCTTTAAATTAGGTTATTTGTGACTCAACCACTGTCCCAGCACAGCATTAGGAGTGTCTCCTTAATGCCATGATTGCCCTATATTTAATTCTGTAATCTGGTTACAGCAGATCAATTTTTAAGGTTGCCTAATGCTTTTATATAAAAAAAAGTCAGAGCCATGCCCTCACTTAAGCAACAGTACTGTGTTGTTGGATATGCAGCCTACTCATTTAAAGCTTACTTAGGAACAATCCCAACTTGGTTAAATCAGGTCAAAGATTGCAGTCCTATAAAACAATACTCTGCCAAGAATCCATGTTAGTCTGCAGTTGCCAACAGACATGTCATAAGTTTTGCTTAGGCAGACCTTTCCCTTGAGACAGTTATATTTCTGCTCTGTGTTCAGAAGAGTTTCACATTTATAGAGCACAACTCCAATAACTTGGCTATTTATCCAAGGCTTGCACAAGGGTCACTGTGGCTCAAGCTATACGTGGTATCTAGATTTAAGTTATTCTTGGAACCAATTCCTGTGACATTTCTCTCCAGAAAGACTCTCTTTTCCCCACTGACAGGTCTTAAGTAAAAAGTAATTTTACAAACACATTAAAGGATTAACTGTGGCAAGAGCTCTCCGTGGAGAAAAGCTAAACAGATGTCACCACCACAGATTAAAGCCCATATGGCACCCCAGCCCAACTTGTAACTTGCATTTTACAAGCAATGGTACCGCACAGAAGAAATCACTTCTGCTGACTTTGCTTGCAACACACGTCTTTCTTTCTCCTTTTGGGAAATGAAAAAGAAAGCAGCACAGGTCACTGGCATCATCTTGTGAAGACTGGGGGGGCCTACACAATGTAACGCGGACAATGTGCAATGTCACACACACTACGTGCAGGCGTGTACATGTGATGCCACATGCACAATGTGCAATGTTGTATCGGGTTTTTGGAGAAGGAGCCGGGGCAGAGTCAGATGCAGTGGTCAATGGCTGACAGCAGCTCCTCCTCCTCCTCTCTCATGGACCAGGAGGAAAAGCCAGAGGCAGAGCAGGGTTTGCTGGTGCCCACTAATTTGAGGTGTGTGGCTCCCTCAAATATATTATTGTGGGGGTCAAAGCGCCCACGGACCCCTGGGGTTGGCACCAGTGACATAGGCAGTGCATCCACTCTTAAAGTGCTTGGCAAAGTGCTCTTTGATGCAGCCTCCCTGCCTCCTTCAAAGGGCGCTTTGCCACTTTAAGACAACACTGTGTTAAAGCACTTGCCTCCTCTTTTAAACCTCCAACATTGGATTTAAAGACTTGCAAAGAAGACTTTGGGAAGACTTGCAAAGGTGTGCAAGGGATTTTGACAAGCAGGAACCATGTTGCACCATAATGACATCATGCAACTGACATGCAAATGGTTAAATTTGACCTCTGAGGCTGATCTGGATAAGGATCTATCCCAATGAGCAAATAAGCTTCCCCAACAGCTGCTTTACGAGATACCTGCTTCGCTGACAATATACAAACCATCTGAAACAAGCCAGCAATGCTGTAGAAATGCACTAGCTGGTTAACTCCCAAATTGTGTGGTGGGGCACACTAGCATGTGGTGCAGGAGAGCAGTTAGTGTGCTGTGAAAGTTACTTAAGAGGATGTGAAGTTGACCTGCAACATTCAACAGGTTCCAAGAGGCACTTCAGAGGGTGAAGCTTCTTTATCCAAAAGGTAGCTTATTTCAAGTGTACTAGTAGTCAGAGGCAAAAGACATTTCAAGGCAAAGAACCCTATCTAGATAAAAGAGAAGAGCACTAGACTGTGGCTTAAAACTCAACAAGGTCATTGCCACCCCCATTGTATAATGCTGCTATAAACACCATAGAGGGGGCAGGGATGTCTTCGCCTGATGCACTTTCCCTGACTTTGTTTCCCCACTTCTCCTGAGGCTGTTATCTGCACATGCTCAAAGGATGTCTCAAATGTACACATCTCTGCTTAAACACGGTTTATGACTTCAAATCAGATGTAAGCTGTGGGAAATGCATCCAACAGGAGTACAGGATGGACTGTGGCTCTAACATCATGCATGCTCGGCTTCAAGCATCCAGTCGTGGGAGGGAGAAAAAGGTGAAGGGGATCCACCTACGGGAGCCTAACAAAAGGTATGACCACAGACCGGGAGGCCCGTCTGTCTTTTATTGCCGTGTAGCAAGTCACGTCGTTCTATGAGTAAAGGCCACTAGGTCGGAAGCTGCTTCCACAAACCCCATAAGCTGGAGTCACACAGCTCCCCGCCCCCTGCCCCTTGGTTTCAAGTTATTTTAGAAAGCCTCCAGTCGATTCAACCGGTGGCTAGATGATCTTGGAAGGCGCGGCTACTTCCAAGCAACCAAGTAAGATAGTCGTCTTCTTTCAAGGAAAACACAACAGCGTGTGACCCACTGAGAGCTGCGGATCCTGCGACGCCGACCTCCCTCCCGCCCTGCTCTCCAAGACACAAAGAAAACCCGCCTGGATTTAAAGAGGAGCGCCACCTAGTCCGGATTTGAGCGCCGGGCAAAGAGGACGTGGCAGGTGGCGGAGCCAGATGGCAGCCGGAGACCAAGGGGTGCTGCTCGGGTCAGGAGTTCAGGAGACCGATCCTGCCCATTCCCAGGGAGGAAAGCGAGCAAGCGAGCAACGGGGGCAAGCAAGCAGGCGCTGAAACCCCAGCTCCCCGAAAACGTAAAGGCGATAGATAGATAGATAGATAGATAGATAGATAGATAGATAGATAGATAGATAGATAGATAGATAGATAGATGCAACTGCATGTGTGCATATGGGGCAACAAGCGCCCAAGGAAGGTCGCCGCGGGACTGGACTTACTCCCGAGTAAACGTGCCTGGGCAGCAGGCGCCTGGGCGATTACTCACCGGAAAAAAACTGCGGCGAAATCGCGCGCGCACCCCACCGCCATCCTTGCACTTCGGCTTCCTTCCCAGCGAGCAACGCCGTCTGCGCCCCCTCCCGCCGCGGCCCTCTTATGAGCCCAGGGGCTCCAGGGAGGCGTCGCTCTTTGCAGCCCCGCCCCCGACGGGCGGAGGCGCGCAGCGAAACCGCCCCTTCGGGAGGGACGCAGTTTAGGCAAGGGCCTGTGCGCGTGGCCGGCGCGGCAGAAGGCTCAGGCGCCCAAGCGCGGGCGGGTTGCCTGGGTGTGTGCAGGGGGCGACAAGAACCTCCACCCCCGTGGTAACGTGCGACAATGAGGAGGAGGTTTTAGCACACCCTGCCCCAGATAGCCTGCAACTCCCGCGGAGTTGCTTCTGAATACACGTGCATAGGGTTGCGCGATAAGGCGGTACACAGTGAACGCCCCACTAAATTCACTTCTTGATTAGTGAATATAGGATTGGAGCCAGAGAGATATGAGACGTCTCTTAGCGAAAGAGTAGGGGCAGATGTCAACAGCCGAGGCCTAGATCGGCAGGCATCGGAACCAGCACCTAAGGGTCATTGACCCTTTGCCCCCAGCAAAATATTTGAGGGGTCTGGACCACCCAAAAGTTGATGGGCATTGCCATTCAAATAGTATGTCTTTTGATACAGGGCAGGGCTTACTTGTCCCCGCGCCCCCTCCCCCATATTTTATTCAAGTTGGCACCCCTGCCAGCAGGATGCTGTTCTCCTGAATGTTGCCTGTTCTGTCCTAATGCTATCACAACTGCTGATTGGCTCCACTAAATATTAGAAGTTCTGGGTGCCCCATAAATACAAAGATAATATGTACATGAGGAAACATCAGCCCTGGTCACGTGTTACTCACACGTAGGGCAGTTGTGGGAGCTTTTAAAGGCTGTGCCCTTCCACCACTTTTGCACCCATTTCCCAGGACAAGCAGGGTTTGTGTGTGGTTATCTGTAAATAAAACTTATGTATAAGATCCTGCACGCGTATAGGGGTTCTGTGCTATTGGGACAGCAGTATGTAGGTGTCCGAATTAGGCATCTACCTTTGTGTTGGTAGATGCTCACATGTCAAGAATTCTTTGCACACAACCTCACATAACAGGTGTTGCAGAATGAAGATGTGATTTCAGGGGCAGCGCTCAAAACATGGCCCTGCTCCCTTGTCACCACAGAATTGCCCTAAGTGTAAATATAACTATTATGTTTTAAGAGACATCTTCTACAGTCAAGGTCCAGTCTTCCTCACATGACAATGGGGCTTGGTTGAAATAGGTCACAGGCTTCCCTGTGCCTTGGCCAAATTATCTTTTTCTCCTGTATCTGACCTGAAGCATGCCAAAGAGCTGTCCTCCAGGCTACTAAGCCCTCCTCTTCACCCTCGAACAGACCTTGGCCAAATTATCTTTTTCTCCTGTATCTTACCTGAAGCATGCCAAAGAGCTGTCCTCCAGGCTACTAAGCCCTCCTCTTCACCCTCGAACAGACCAAGAGGAAGATCAGCACTGCAGCCATCCATTTTAACTTGGTTATAATGCAATTTAAACACAGTGAGAGAGGGGCTGGAAGTGTCCATGATATAAAGACTGCAGAGAATCAGGATATACACACCACTGCCACTTAAGAATCCTATGTAGGTCACTGAAATAATGTATACAGGGGTTGAAGTCTGGTTTTTAGTGCCAGGGCTCAATTCTGAGAAATGTGCAACATTTTTTACCTGAACTTCAAGGCCTGAAGTTCAGGCAGCAGAGCATTACCTCATTTACCTGAGGGTGGACACAATTGCTTTTGTGTAGACATGGGTAGGCTTGCACTCACTGAGTTCACTGAAAAAGAGATCCTCATTATGAACTCTCGACTGTGGTGCCAGTCTTATTGCAAATGTGTGGAGGAGACATCCTGAGCTTCTAACACCTTGTGTAAATATCAGCACATTAATCTAGTGACCAATAAATCTAATCAACAGCTCCTGCGAAAGTATGGTTGCCACCAAGTTAAAGGAAAGGCAACTTTAAGACAGGAAAGAAACAAGGATAACCTGTTTAGTCATTGCTCATTAGGATTATATTCTTTCAAATTTCAAGTAGGCAGGAAATTCTAGGAAGAGACAACAGAACAATAAAAACATTGAAATTATAGTAATTTGCTCATCTCAAAGCCTCCCTCTCTTCTCCATTACAACATATTGGCTAAAATTAATACAAAAGCCCAATATTTCCAATGGTTAGTTAGCTCTCCAAGTTCCAACAAGGATCTTACTCAACACTTTCAAGGAACCAGAACATGCTTCACTTTAAGGACAGTTATACCCTTTCCCTCCATTTCTTGTCTTGCTAGTAATGTGAGTTGTGTGGCAAAATTGGCACTCTTGCTTTCTGTAGGCTTTTGAGAATAGTTTTAGATTCTTGCACTCTTTTGATCAAGGCATGTGTGTACTGTACCATTTTGCTGCCTGTTCAACTTGCAGTTTCACTGTCTGAAGCAGCATTTATATAATTCTGTCACTTCCATTTCATTTAATAAACCAGTATTTATTTATTTGTGTGGGAACTTCTTGTGGGCATACGGTTAAGGGTAAACACATCTTCATAACGAACACACGTCGTAACTCCAGTAAAAGATCCTAAACCTCTTGATAGTAGTGTGTGTATGAATGCATGCATGCAAGTGGTAGACACGCACGTGGGTTCAGACACATACACTGTAACACATCTTTCCTTTCATAAAGTTATAGACCTTAGCAATAACTTATTTTATGAAGACTCCTAACTGGTTAAATCACACCACAATCCTAACAATGTCTACTCAAAAGTAAGCCCCACAGGATTCAAAGTGGGTTGTTCCCAGGGAAATGGGGTTAGGGTTGCCGCCTCAAAAAGGACGAGCAAAGCAGTACCAGAGGCACAATATCTTGTTAGTAAGCAGATAACAACATTACAGTGACTATAATGAAATCATTGCTATGAGCATGACCATTTTTAATCACCCTTTCCTTTAATCACCCAAAAGTAATTTTCACTTAAATAAAATGGACACAAGTGCTAAATAAATCATTTAATAAAAGTTGCATGAGCAGTAGACTCTCAAAAACTTTCAGTGGAAACACTGGATATTAATTTAACTATTAACTTTCCCTTTGGCCCAGCAAACTAAATTTTAGCTTGACCAGTTATCACAGGTTAAGGAAAGTTAAATTATCTTTCACCCTACTCCCAAGTGCTATGTAACATGATGCGAATACATTGGAAAACAGAAGTAATAGACAGTAAAATATCATAATTTCACCTTCAAATGTATTAATCTTTTATTTGTAGAATACATTAACAGAACTCCTAGAGGACTGTTTGCACAAGTTTGCTAGAAAACCTGTCCAAACATACCGAAGTGTGCAATAATACCAACCTGAAATGTATTAAAATTACCATTTTGGTTGCCCTCCTCTGGACACGTTCTAGTTTGTCAGTGTCCTTCTTGAACTGTGGTGCCCAGAACTGGACACAGTACTCCAGGTGAGGTCTGACCAGAGCAGAATACAGTGGCACTATTAGTACCCTTGATCTAGATGCTATACTCCTATTGATGCAGCCCAGAATTGCATTGGCTTTTTTAGCTGCCGCGTCACACTGTTGGCTCATGTCAAGTTTGTGGTCAACCAAGACTCCTAGATCCTTTTCACATGTACTGCTCTCAAGCCAGGTGTCACCCATCTTGTATTTGTGCCTCTCATTTTTTTTGCCCAAGTGCAATACTTTACATTTCTCCCTGTTAAAATTCATCTTGTTTGTTTTGGCCCAGTTCTCTAATCTGTCAAGGTTGTTTTGAAGAGTGATCCTGTCCTCTGGGGTGTTAGCCACCCCTCCCAGTTTGGTGTCATCTGCAGATTTGATCAGGATGCCCTTGAGTCCATCATCCAAGTCGTTGATAAAGATGTTGAATAAGACCGGGCCCAAGACAGAACCCTGTGGCACCCCATTAATCACTCTTCTCCAGGATGAAGAGGAACCATTGATGAGCACCCTTTGGGTTCGGTCAGTCAGCCAGTTACAAATCCATTGAGTGGTAGCATAGTCAAGACCGCATTTTACCAGCTTCTTTACAAGAATATAATGGGGCACCTTGTCAAATGCCTTGCTAAAATCAAGGTAGGCTACATCCACTGCGTTCCCTTCATCTACCAGGCTTGTAATTCTGTCAAAAAACGAGATCAGGTTAGTCTGACATGACTTATTTTTCAGAAATCCATGCTGACTATTGGTGATCACAGTATTCCTTTCTAGGTGCTCACAGACTGTTTGCTTAATGATCTGCTCCAGAATCTTCCCTGGTATTGATGTCAGACTGACTGGGCGGTAATTATTTGGGTCCTCTCTTTTCCCCTTTTTGAAAATAGGGACAACATTTGCCCTCCTCCAGTCTGCCGGGACTTCGCCTGTTCTCCAGGAATTCTTGAAGATGACTGCCAGTGGTTCTGAGATCACATCTGCCAGTTCTTTTAATACTCTTGGATGCAGTTCATCTGGCCCTGGAGACTTGAATACATTTAAACTAGCCAAGTATTCTTGTACTATCTCCTTAGTTATTCTGGGCTGTGTTTCCTCTGCTGAATCATTTGCTCCAAATTCTTCAGGTCGGGCATTGTTTTCTTTATTGGAGAAGACTGAGGCAAAGAAGGCATTGATGAGTTCAGCCCTTTCTGTGTCCCCTGTTTGCATTTAACCATCTTCTCCTCTGAGTGACCCCACTGTTTCTTTGTTCTTCCTTTTGCTACGAACATACCCATAAAAGCCTTTTTTGTTGCTTTTAACCTCTCTAGCAAGCCTGAGTTCATTCTGTGCTTTAGCTTTTCTGACTTTGTGTCTACACGTGCTGGCTATTTGTTTGAATTCCTCTTTGGTGGTTTCCCCCCTTTTCCATTTTTTGTACACATCCTTTTTTAATCTTAACTCAGTTAAAAGTTCTTTAGATAGCCACCCTGGCTTCTTTAGGCACCTTCCATGTTTCCGTCTCATTGGTATTGCCTGAAGTTGTGCTTTTACTATCTCCCTCTTAACAAACTCCCAGCCATCATGAACTCCCTTTCCTTTTAGTATTACTGTCCATGGGATCTCACCCAGCACTTCCCTAAGTTTTATGAAGTCGGCTTTTTTAAAGTCAAGAAATTGAGTCCTAGTATGCTTGGCTGCTCCTTTCCACTGTATAGTAAACTTCAGAAGAGTATGATCACTCGCGCCTAATGATCCTTCCACTTCTACCCCACTAACCAGGTCATCAACATTGGTTAGGACCAGATCTAAAATGGCTGTTCCTCTTGTTGCTTCTCCCACTTTCTGGACAATGAAGTTTTCTGCAAGGCCAGTGAGAAATCTGTTTGACCTTATGCTCTTGGCTGAGTTTGACATCCAACAAATATCCGGGTAATTGAAGTCCCCCATTACTACTATCTCCCTTCCTTTTGCATGCTTGGCCATCTATTCCAGGAAGGCATCATCTATGTCCTTTGTTTGGCTTGGGGATCTATAGTAAACTCCCACAATGAGGTCACTGTTATTCTTCTCTCCCTTAATTTTGACCCAAATGCTCTCACTTTGGCTTTGAGGTTCTAAATCTTGGATCTCTTCACAGGTATACACATCCCTGACATATAATGCCATTCCTCCTCCTTTCGTGTCTGGTCTGTTTCTCTGAAATAGATTGTATCCCTCCATTATTACATTCCAATTGTGGGACTTATCCCACCAGGTTTCAGTGATGCCTATTATGTCATATTTAGTTTGCTGTACCAAGAGCTCAAGCTCATCTTGTTTATTTCCCATGCTTTGCGCATTAGTGTACAGACATTGAAGTCCATTAATCATTCCCCCGTGTCTCTTATTTAAGGATTTTTTTCCTCCCACCACTAGGTCTGCGTGCTGTTTGCTCCATTTGGTCTATGACATTTGGATGATCATCTTCATCAATTGAAAGACACCAACCTTCAGGAGCACTGTCTCCCTCCCCCACATTAGTCAGTTTAAAGCCCTCCTGATGAGGTTTCTGAGATTTTTGGCAAAAACATTCCTCCCAACCGTTGTGAGGTGCAGCCCATCGCTTGCCAGAAGTCCATCTTCAAGAAACTGCAGTCCATGATCTAAGAATCCAAACTGTTCCTGTTTACACCATTTGCGAAGCCAGCTGTTCACTTCCACTATTTTTCCCTCTCTTCCTGGGCCACGTTGTTCAACTGGGAGGACAGATGAGATGACAATTTGTGCATTTAATTGCTTCAATTTCCTGCCCAGAGCCTCGTAGTCTCTTTTGATCTTCTGGAGGCTATTGCTTGCAGTGTCATTGGTTCCCACATGAACCAAGAGGAGGGGGTATTTGTCAGTGGGTTTTATGATTCCTTGTAGTCGTTCAGTTACATCTTGAATCTTAGCCCCGGGGAGACAGCACACTTCCCGAGACATCTTGTCAGGCCCACAGATCACTGCTTCTCTTCCCCTCAGTAGGGAATCCCCTGTCACCACTACACGCCTCCTCTTAGGTCTGGTCGGGGTTCTTCCGTGAGCTGTCCCTTCCAAGGTCGCCTGCACATTCCCTGAGGACTGACTTTGCGGCTCGTCTTCATATACCTGATCGACTGTAATGAGGGAGATATCCTCAAATGGAGTCTGCTCTTCGTCTTCCATGCTAGGGGAGAGGCCCTAAAAGCGATTGTGTATTTCTAAACAATCAGAGCGAACCCTGGGCCTCCTACTTCTTTGAGTCACGTTTCTCCATATATCTGGCTCCTGTGTTGGTGAACTAGCCTCCTTCTCAGGGGAGTCCCCTGTCTCCTCCTTGGTGGAGACGGTGTGCTCTGTTGCTTCCAAGAAGAGTTCCAGCTCTCTAATTCTTTGGAGCGTAGCTACACGTTCCTCCAGTTGCTGGACTTTGTCTTCTAAGAGGGCAATCAACATGCAATTGCTGCAGGTAAAGCTGCCTGCAACCTTTGGCAAGATGGCAAACATTGCGCAGGAACCGCAGGCTACTGCAGCTGTTCCCTCACCCTCCATCTTGAGAACGTGTCATTGGGGGTGGCTACAGCGGTCCTCCATCATAAGAAGCGTGCAGACAGGACAAATAACTCCCCCCCGAAAAAACCTAGGTCTCCCCCAACAAACGTTTGAGACTAGCTCCCCTAAATCTAAAAGATGGATCAAATTGCTTGCGCTGCTAGGCGCGCGCCGCTGCCCTGCAAGCTCTGATAAGCTCCTCCCACAGCTAATCACCTGCCTCAACAGAAACCCTGCCCCCTCTGACCCTTGCACAGGGAGAGCAGCTAATCAGCCACAAAGAAACACACACACAAGAAAACCCTTTGACTTCATTTTGAAATATTTAAGCAATGACAAGCACCCTTGTATTTATTTGTAATTTGAAAAATCCCTCTTTAAACATATTGGTGGTAAAAACAAAGTCATGACTTGATGTGACCTTTCGTCTTGCATCTCAAACCCGGCTTTCCCACTACCATCACCACACAAATGCATTTGATAAATATAATGGCCAGCAAATTTAATGCCAGCTCAGTATTCTTGACCCTCCTTCCATTCTGTTCACTTAAACAAACACACTACGAATATATTGTTTGACTCAATTAAATGTACATTCCTCTTCTTTTTAAAAAGCAGAAATGATTAAAAAACAACCCACAAATACTGTTTCAGGGTGAGGATTAGTGATGTGACTAGTTCTAAGCCAATCAATGCTATGTTCTGCTGGCATCTGGTGTAAACACAAATAACAAATGTTTTCCCCTTATGACTGAACACTTAAAATATGACAAGTAGATTTCAGTGGCCTCACTGCTTAAACTTATACAAAGTCTATAGCCACTCTATGGCTGTGATCCACATCTGTATGCATTTCATGGCTGAAGGATTCCTAGCTTTCTTTTTTGAGGAAACATTTCAGAAGGGAGCCCCTGCATGTATCTAGGCTATTTATTTCCCTTTTACAAAGAGAACAAAGGCCCCTGCACATGAAAGGCTTTGGCTTGCATTCTAAGGCTGCAATTTTGCACAGTGCTTCACAAATGAAAGTCCTATTAACTATTTGAAAGGGGCTGATCATAAATGAGCATGACGTAGACAACAGCTCTACTAAAAGCAAGTAATACTAGTAAACACCACTGGGTTCCAGTTACAGATAGGTAGCCGTGTTGGTCTGCCATAGTCAAAACAAAACAAATTCCTTCCAGTAGCACCTTAAAGACCAACTAAGTCAGTTCTTGGTATGAGCTTTCGTGTGCATGCACACTTCTTCAGATACTAGGAGGAGGCTAGTTGGTATCTGAAGAAGTGTGCATGCACACGAAAGCTCATACCAAGAACTGACTTAGTTGGTCTTTAAGGTGCTACTGGAAGGAATTTGTTTTGTTTTGACACTGGGTTCCAGGTTGTACTCTTAAGCTTTTGGTTAACAAGTTACTCATTTCAGATTTTACATATATTTGAAGAAAAACAGCTAGTAGCTTTCAACAGTTACCTCACCTTGAATCTGTCCAATGCTCTGTTAGACAGATAACACTACATCTTGCAGCAAGGACTTCTGTGAGTTCACTGTACATTATATGAAGCAGCACTTCCTTGACCAACCAGTTTCATGCAGAATGTAAGTGTTTTGACAACATACATTAATACTTCTAATAATTATGGATAATATTATTTAATTCAATAGTAGGATTTACAGGATTTTGCTGCAACACGTTAATTATTCCTCATAGCCCCATACAGAGGTAGAAATGTCTGGGTTACCAGATTTTACAGCAGTATTTCACAGATATGAATAGGTTTAATAGTGAACAGTTAATGGTGCACAATTACTGTAAGAATCACACAGTATAGACAGATTCATAATTTTTATGTCTAAACATTGTAAACTAAGCCATTTAAAGGAAACCCATGCGCTCCCAAGTTCTTTATGTTGGAATAACATCACACACAAAACAACTCATTGTGCAGCACCTGAAAACAAAATACTTTGTGCTACCCAAAAATAGCAGAGTTGCTATTTTTTAACATTTTGGTTGTCAACATGGCCAGTTTCCTTCTGCTACTTTTTCAGTTGAAAACAGTAATGTGTATACAAAAAAATAACCAACATAATACCAAGACTTGTTAGACTCAGCTTCAATCACTATTTTTTCAAAGGATGGGTTAAATACTGTATATATATTAAAAATGAATGTACCAAGTCCAAATGCCATTGTTCTTTGGTGCTGTTTTTCTCTTGTGCCATGATTCTCATAAACCAACCCTCTCTCCAAGTTGCTTATCAAAATCATTCTAGGGAGAAGAGCAGTAGGGGGGGCAATTGGGGGGGGCAATTGACAACCCTCCCCCTCAAGTGACATGGCTCCAACTAGCAACTATGCCTGCTATAAAAATGGAAATGAAGGAAATGAAAAGATGCATGAGTAGCACAACCTGTGCTTGTCTAATATATTTTACTGTATTCAAATGGGATTTAGGTAAAGGTAAAGGGACCCCTGACCGTTAGGTCCAGTTGTGGACGACTCTGGGGTTGCGGCACTCATATGCAATTTACCTTCCTGCTGGAGTGGTACCTATTTATCTACTTGCACTTTGATGTGCTTTTGAACTACTAGGTTGGCAGCAGGAACGGAGCAATGGGAGCTCACCCCGTTGCAGGGATTCGAACCGCTAACCTTCTGATAGGCAAGCCCTAGGCTCTGTGGGTTAAACTACAGAGCCACCCGCATCCCACAGCGCCACCTGTGTCCAAATGGGATTTACTCCCATGTAAATGTGTATAAGGGTCAGGGGTCCCTTTACCTTTACTTTAAATGTGTATAAGACTGTTTGAATCTTGACTCATTCAATGAATTAACTTGGTCTTAGGCAGGCTCTCTCCACAATCCCCAAAATAAGGATATTACTACTCTTAGAGGACTCTTACAAGGTTTACACATGAGACATGGAAAGTGCTTTGAACATTCTGAAGTGCTATATAAATGATAAGTGCTATTAAGTCAACAGTGCTTTAACTGTACTCCCTCAATTTTAAATATTTGTACAGTCTGACTTGCAATGACAGACACACATCATGGTTTAGGACTGGCACAGCTTCAGTTTGTTTGCTTCAGAATTACTGAACAACAGATTGCCAGCTTATTTGTTAATTAAGGTACCTGCATAGTAATGACTGGGGGTGGGGGTGGGGGTAAGGAGATGACTAAGCAGTAATAACATCTTCTAGTCATTGACAGAAAAAGCTATAACTTGCCGATTCCCCCCACCCTGCCATTTAGCTGGTAAAGCCACAGAAAACCAGCAAAGGAGTTGGCAGTCCTTTAAACCATAAGATAAGCTATTAGGACAAGCATTCAAGCACAGCATGAGTTTAGTGTTGGCACTAGTATTGGGTTTAGAGTTTGTTTCCCCACTACCTTCGCTTTGCCAAAACACACACAAAAACTATGCTCAAATTAAAAGCTTGAGACAGACACAAAGGTGATCCACAAATGTTTCTGCATTTTTAGGGCTTTCCTGCATACAAGTTCAATTACACAAAAACTATTCATTTATTGTGCGCATTCTTCATGTCTTTCTTCAAGTTTTCACTTCTGTTGGAGACACCACAATTTCCAAACACTCAAATCACAATACTTTATACCTGGGAAAATGAGACATTTCACACAGATAACACATTCATTGCCATTAATGTTCAGACTGGAACAGAGCAAACAACTCACAGGCACCAGAATATTTTTGCAATGCAATTAACAATGTGTGACAATGTTTCCATCATATGACTATATAGTATTTTGGTGAACCGGATGCACCAAATTAAAGGATTATTTCTGTGGCTGCTTTGCTTCTTAAACCATACAGTGCTCCAGCAAAGAAGCTCTTAAACATATACAAAAAATGCAACAGAAGCAAGGCTAACATGTAGCAATGTCTTGTGATTTTGCAGACCCTTCCATTCAGAATATTTATTTATAATATTTGCAAGTCACTTTTTCCATTCACAGAGTGGGTTGTGCTCAGAGCAGCATACATCACCATCTTATTAATATTCTTTGGGTCTTTACAATCCTTTTTCTTGCACACACATATAGCTAAATGGAATAGTAAACCCCTCTTAGACAGTAGGATGTCTGTTTATAAAGCCAGGGTTGTATTTCTATGGAACAAAAGAAAATTCCTAGTCCCATATTTTCATATTGGGACCAACTGGCTCAGTCTCACAATCCCAATCCTGAGTATTTGTGCTTAAAAGTATCATTAGTTTTAATGGCAGTTATTTCCAGTGTGTTTAGGTGTAGAGGATCTTAACGCGACACAGACTACTTCAGGGGTAATGTTCTACTATCTGGGTTTTGGTCATGATGCTGACTTTCAGTAGCTGCAGAAATTACAGCAATTATCCACACAGTTACTGTGGATAACCGTAGATTCACATCATTTCTAAGTCTAGCTCCCACAAAGGACAGATAAGGAAATAAATATTTTGTGGGCTGTAGTTGAAACAGCATGCATTGATTTATATGACTGAATGCTCTGCCATACAAAAATAAACAGAACTGCTACATTTAGGGAACTTGTATGGCTAACTTAGGATCATTCCTCTGACGTACTAAATTTTGGTTGGTTGGTTATTGTTTTTTGGTACAGAGAAGCATTCAGTCAGTCATGTGAGCCCACACCTGCAAATGGTAGAGTTCAGGAAGAGGTTTACCACATTATCTGCTATTTGTGAGAACTAAGCCTAAGTCATGACCCTTTCCTGCTCAAGCACTCAATTCCATGGTTCTCTTAGCAACTGACTAAACACGGCCAAGACAGAAGATTCTGATGCTATTTTCAATAACTGGTTAAAATGCTTTGCTTCAGTCCTTTGAATATATATCCCTTCAGAGCCCTTTTCAAGTATTAGCACCCAGTGGAAGAGATTTTCTTTGCTAGCGTTCTATAAACTCCACTATCGAAGGCAGCATGCCTCTGAATTCCACTTGATGGGAATCAGAAGAGCACCATTGAACTCAGGTTCTGCTTATGAGCTACACAGAATCGCAGTGCTAGAAGGCTTCCCCAAGGGTGATCTAGCTCAATTCCCTGCAGTGCAGGAACCACAGCTAAAGAATCCCTGAAAGGTTACCATCCTATGAAGGTTTTTCAAACAAGTCTCTTAAATATTGCAGAGTGCTTGGTGTTCCCTTTCCTTCGCACCTGTCCAGGTTGGGCCCCCGAGAGATGCCCACTCAGCTTGCCTGCCTCCCCTCCTGGCATTCTTGCTCACCCCCAGCTCTGGTGGTGGAGAAGCAGGCCCCCTCTGTCCTCGGGGAGCCAAAGGTGGGGTTGCCACTGGGCTCCCCCCTCTCTTAGAGGGGTCCAAACTGTCTTTGAGCCAAGGGAGAGAAGGCTCAAGAGTTCAGGGCTCATGGCATCCTAAGGCTGGAGGGCCCATGGAGGGCAAGATGAGGCCTGATCTTCCCATATAGACATCTAGCTGGCCACTCTAGGATTCTGGACTATATGGGCCTTTGGCACGATCTAGTAGGACTCTTCTTATGTTCTCACCTGAATAAGATTCCTCATCCCCATAGTAATGACTCAACGTGTGTGTATGGCTGCCAAGCTAGTTCTGTGCTCAGTGCTATTACCTAGGTTAAAACCATCACATCCTTATGTAATGTTGTATTGAATTTTCTAGGTCATGAAACAAAAACACCCTGCTGTGATTTATGTTGTGCTGCTTGATTGAAGCTGAAGATTTTCAAATGTTGGAAAAACAGCTTTTCATCTTCTGATCAGCACCAATATCTACTATTTAAGTTACCCACATAAATATAATACACCGTTCAAGGATATGTGCCATTGCCACTTTTGACTGTGCTACATAAATGAGTGTAGTTGTTTTTTTTTTTTTTAAGTAAATAGAAGTGTAACTATCTAAGGTTTGTTCTATACATGTACTTTTAAGTTTAGAATTCTCAAGCACTGTTGAGTGTGAGTACTTTAGGCACACAATTCGAAACAATTTTCCCTTTGCTGCAGAAAGACTAATTTACCTGAGATCTGCAAAAATAAAGTTTTATTTATATTTGAATGTGGTACAAACCCCACTTCCCCTCTGCTTCAGCCTAAAAGAGACAAGAAGCCAACTCAATCTGGGACACCTGTGATTTTTTTTAAAAAAGCATAGCTGAAATAAATTCTCATTAAAAGGGGTCCAAGAAGCTTACAAAAATTAAAAATTTCCCTTCACCTTCCTATAATGCAAGCAATTTTTCTTCATAATACCTTTGCTATATAGACTGTATTAAGAAACATACAATTAAACCATTTATCCTATAAGCAAGCCATCCTGAAGGAAGCAATGTAGTTCCAAAAGGACAAGTTTCCTTGTTTTCAGGAATATGTAAGTCCAGTCAATTCTCATCATCTCGCCTATAGTGAATTGTCTGAATTTCCTGAGCTATGAATGCAGCCATTTCCTGGGTACCTGCTGCGACCACTCGGCATGACATTAGATCTAGAGGTCCACCTACGAAAGGAGAGGGATTTGATCAGTCAAACAAAGCACTTGAAGTTCAAAAGTAATGCGAGACTCTGTCCCCTCTGTGACTCAAACCACTTCCCATATAGTACAATTCATCAGATGCAAGACCTCCATTTCACAGGAAGACATTAAGGAGCAACGCTTAGCTGGAACACACCCACCTTCCCTCTATCATAGGATGGGGCAACCTTTGGGAGATAGGTAAGTTGCTTGTTCTAGATAGGGTTGCACTTCCTCTGAAGGAACATGTGCCCAGCTTGTGGGTACTCCTGGATTCATTTTTGTTACTAAATGCCCAAGCATCCTCTGAGTTTTACTAGCTGTTTGGTCTGGGATAGCCTGACTGCAGAAGTCCATGTGCTGGTAACCTTGAGGCTCTATGTGCTCTATGTGGCACAGCCCTTGGGTCTGCTGTAAATCTCCAGCTGGTGTAGAATGCAGCAGCTACACTGCTGACTGGGACACATGGCTGATAGCATATGTCATCATTGTTAAAAATATGCACTAGCTGCCCATCTGTAATTGAGCCAGGTTCAAGGTCCTTGCATTCATTGTAAATGAACATCTTAGGTCCAGGATACCTTAAGGAATGCCTAAACTCTTATATCTGAACTTGATCACTGAAAGCATCTGCAATAGCATAGCTGGTTGTCAAGTTGGTGGGATTCATCTGACAACAACAACAAAACTGAGACGTTTTCTGCCCAATAAGGGTGGAATGTTCTGCCAAAAGACATTGAGCAGGCACCTTCAGTTTCAGCCTTTTAACACCTCCTGAAAAACTTTTCTATGTCACCAGACTTATGCAGGCAATCTTTCCATATTACCGTATTTTTCCGTGTATAAGACACCCCCATGTATAAGACGACCCCTATTTTTTGAGCCCAAAATTAAGAAAGAAATATTTTAAACACCAAACCGAACAACTTTGATATTTTATTAAATATTCAAAACACCGGTATATTTAGTACCGTATATTGAAACATCAAACAGTGAGGCAAGCTGTGTAATGGCAGCTGCTCCTGTCAGCTCAGTGTAACTCCATTGTAGCTGCGGCTCCAGCTCTCCCGCCTGTGTGCTGCACTTTTGTCTCAGTATTTACAGTATGTACCGTATTTACTCCACAAGTGCTGGCAGATGCGAATGCTGATCAAGGAGCTGCGACTTCCAGAGCTGCCTGAGTGAGTGCGCTTGGGGAATGGGGGGGTCTGGGTAGCCAGGGGGCGACTGAGGGAACCGGGTGGAAAGGACAATGTCCGGAGTGGGAGCTGCTGGGGGAGGAGTACCAGACCAGGGTTTGTCGTGAGACCATTAGTGAGGTGAGGCTGGGGGAGGGAATAATATGGATGGTGGCATGTATTTAATTATATTTTTAATTGCAACATTCCGTGTATAAGACAACCCCGAATGTTAAACTAAATTTTTTTGGGAGGAAAATATTGTCTTATACATGGAAAAATACGGTAATTAGTTGATGGTACCTGTATGTAAATGTTATGTTTAGATAGATAGATCGATAGATAGATAGATAGATAGTTGTAAACAGCTTTTTTACGATGTGGTGATATGAATATTTTTATAAATAAATGTGCATTATAAACATGTGTTATAAAAATATTTTTTTTGCTTACCTGAAGTATCCATTACAACACCACCTGCCTCTCTGATAATAACTGTAGCTGCCGCCAAGTCCCAACAGTGCAAGCCAAACTGGTAATATGCATCTGCAGCACCAGATGCTAGAAGACAGAGCGCCAACGTGGAACTTCCAATGACACGAACCCTACAATAAATCACAGGTGGGAGCAAAAAGACTTGTGAAAAGAACAAAAACCATTGATAAAGCCAACCCATGAGGATGTGCTCATGAGTCATGGTTAGAAAAACAAGTCATCAATTTTAACCAACGATTTGTTGCACAGACAAACTGGCATATTCACAACAAGTTAAAATATTATCTTAAGAAAAGCCAGTCATACGTTTCCAGGTGTTTGTCTCAACATCTTCCCTGTTCTTTACAATGTTATCATATCCAGCAAGCAATGTCTGCTTGTCCTATTCACTTGACAATGTAATACAAGGCTGCCCCATCTTCATAACGCCCAAGCAAGAAGAAAGAGGAGGGGGTGCTAACTGACTTCTAACACTGAAAAGCTATCTTGATGGTGCAGTGAACACTGGTGGAGGAAGAGGAGTGGGGGGGGGGAGCGCACCGGCAGGGTGCCATCGTGGCTGCCTCCCCCCCGCTGGGTGCCCCACCCCCACAGGCGACACATACTCCGCCCCCAGGACGCGCACCAGCCTCGCCCCCCCCCCCGGTGCCGGAGCATGAAGCTCCGCCACTGGCAGTGAATGGGGAAGTTGGTTCAGAGGGAGTTCTGTAAGTGCACCAGAATGCCTGCAAAAGTTTAGGTTCACTAAATTTAAATGGATGGCCTCAGTAACTGAAATGTTAATGAGGGTGCTGGTTCTTTTCTTTACAAAGGTTTGTGATTTATTTACTTTTTAAAGAAGATCTTACCCATGAGCTTGGGCCTTAAGCAATCGCTCCATGTTGCTGAGAAATAGTTTCAAAGTGTCAGGATCTCGTTTTGGGCCAATCTCTGTTAAAATCAAGGCCTTTGAGATATCTGCAAGACAAAAGGTTATTTTGTATTATTGCAACAGCTTTTCAAACTAGGCACTGTCCTATTTCTACTGTGAAGGATCTTTGGATATTTTACAATAAGATCGCTTCGCATGTTCATATATTACTGTTCTTTTTTATGAGTCTTGCTTATTTCCAAAAGCTTTCAACAAAATTCTGTGTCCTGAAATTATGGAAAACAAATCTGCTTATTACTTTTAGCTAAATGAATTTATTTGGAAGCAAAGTCTTACCCTCTTAGAATCTCAGCAGATTCTGCAATAATGTTCAGTCAAAATAATTCTACATCCCATCAGCTCTAAGCCTAGCACAAAGTACATTTTAGATCTTGCAGTAGAATATATAATTCCTATCATATTTGCAAAATTCATATGTGCAAAATTCAGAATAAATACTACCACCATGAACTAACATATTATTTTGAAAAAGCCTCTAAAGTGATTGCATATCCTCATGCTGCTATTTCAGAGTTGCACACATTAGAAGCCTATCCCAAGTCCTAGTATTCCAGGACCAGTTAACTGAATTTCAAGCTTTTGGACAACTTTTCTTTAGCGTATACATACATACTTCACATACTACGTTAATTTTTTTTAAATTTTCCATTGAGAAGTCTGCTAGTCTTCCTTAATCACAATAAAAAGTTTCTCTACTTCCACTGCTAGAAATCAGTCAACATATTTTCCAACAAGAAATAGGTAATAAATAATCTAGAATTCCACCAACTCTGCAGGCTGACAGTGCTAATCCACCCTAAGTAGGCTGCTTCATTACTGCAGCCCCAACATGAAATAGGGTACACTTAAAATACTTTCCCTGCAGTGGCTGTAATGTTTAGAATACATTTTTTCAGGTAGTTTTACATAATTGTACAGAGATTCATGCCAGCACCATTTGTAAGATATGAACTATGTCCACTCACCTATCACTCAAGAGCTGCCTAATCATAAGATTAAGCAAGGGTCACCAGTTTTGTTACAGCCAAATTTACAGTGATTTATAAAAGCCTATTTTAAACTATTAAGCTCAATAATTAAAGTATGGTATAGAAAAGAAGGACTACTTAAATAAATGTAAAATATATTCAGTTATGCAGAAGATACATCGAAGGTGCAATCTTATGTGCACTTACCTGGAAGTAAGCTCCACTAAACAGAGTGGATCTTATTTCTGAGTAAATATGCAGAAGATTGCTCTGTAAGTCTACCTACATACGGTAACGACTCTCTAATAATACAATATTCAAAATATTTCTTTTAGAGAGCTTAAACCAACCTGTCACTTTTGATACCTGAAGCCTTTTGTCATTACAAAATGCCCCTTGACCTCTTCTACCAGTGTATAATCGTTCTTCCGTGCAGTGATAAATTACACCAAATTCAAGCTTTAGCATTTTGGGAAAGGAAAAAGATCGTGAATGCAATTTGTATTATATATATATTGCAATATAAACAGATTATCACTATATAAAATGCATATAAATGGCAGTTTATGCTACTGATAATAAAGAAGAAATGGTTTTGAGCATGCCAGACTTTCAACTTCACAAGGTACATAAAATTTCAATAAGAAATTAGTTAATCCATCTCCACAGACATTTTAGGGCTATTTCTTACATGTTCAGAAAGACCCTGGAAATCTTTTCTGCAGTGATGACAACAATGAGCCAGTGGCGTAGCGTGGGTTGTCAGCACCCGGGGCAAAGCAAGTAATTTGTGCCCCCTAAACCGTGGATTTGCACCCCCTAACCCTAACCCCCAGATGTTGCGCCCGGTGCGCCCGGCCCCCCCTGCACCCCCCATGCTACGCCACTGCAATGAGCAAGAGCTCAACACATCAAACATATCACACAACTGCTTAGTTTTCAAGTTAAGCACCAGTTACTATCCAGATATAGTGCTGGCACAAAAACTCTTGTTTGCTAAGTCTGTTGAGTGGTGCTGCCTGGAGTAGCAGGACAGAGGCTTCAAGTAACCTACGGTACAAAATCCATAGATAAAAGGTTCAGTATCCCATCTCTGCTTTACTACTTGACATCACCCCTATACCTTATTTTACAGTTGCTTTGAATAAGTAAGTCTGACACAGGCATGTGAAGTTGTATCCTAAGAGTTACTAATATCCGGTGTTGAATATACAGTACAGGAGTAGTGATAAGAACTAAATGCAAGACTATTATCCCTACCCAACATTTCTTTGCCAAATATTATTCTATGGAACAGCTTTGTCCTTTCCACCTGCCATCTAGCAACAAGGGTGTGTCCCAGCCAACAGACAACATTTGTTGTTTCCCCTACAGCGTAGTCCTTTTCTGTTCTAGTGGGTTCTGCATGAAGAAAGACTGCATTGCATTACCATTGCATCTGGTGTAATGCAAAGTCAGCTACTCTGCCCTTGAAGGAATAGTATCAAGGGCAGACTTATAAAGGCTGTCAATACAGGTTTTCTAACAGTCAAGACAAGAATGAAAAATTATGTTGTGGCACAGGTAGGTAGATGGCAATAGAAAAACAACAACAACTGGTAAGTCTGCCACTTGATTGATGAGCTGGAAGCTGCTTGCGCAGTCACTCAGGAAACGAATAGCATGGCTTGATCTGACCTTTCCCTTAAGTATGACACTCCTAAATGCATTTACTTGGAAAAAAAGTCTTGTTGATTTTAATGGACCTTATTTAATAAAAGAGACATACATACATACATACATACATACTCCACATTTTTCTCTGACAGGGACTCAAGGTGGCTTACAAATTAAAAATAAGAAAAACATAGAAAAAGCCATCATTAAAAAACAATTAAACATTGATAGAATTAAAACATGCAAGACTACTTATAAAAACAGGTCCCTGAAACAGGGATTAGCTACCTTTACATTCTGCCAGCCATAAAGGCAGGGTGACTTATACATACTCTTTTACCCAAAGAATGATTCCAGAATCCATTCATTTATGGTAGGTCATAATAAGACTACTCACAACACCGAAGGATTGGTTTCAGGATTATGCAGATTGGTGTATTCAAACCAAGGTTATAACAGATTAACACTTCAAGATAAATACAGTAACCTAAATGGCTTTCTGTGAACTTTGTTATTTGTTATGAAGCTCACAAGATTCTCACTAAGTTTTAGATATTAATCTTTCACTTAATCACGATAGCAGCAGATAAGGCTTTATCCTATACCTCTTGATTAACAGCAAATCCAATGCTGACGGCCACAGTCGGAAACCTGTGTAAATAAAACCAGTTGCGTCTGTTAGTACATTCTCTAAACAGTTAATTTCAACAACTTTACCTGTCAGAAATGCAATTGTGTTGGTTCTCAGCTAAGAAATCTGAGAGTCTTAATTTCTTTGTATCTAAAGGAATTGCACCATTTTTACTTTTTACCTTTTAAAAACGAGCCCAATGGTTAAAGAATTAGGGGCATCCTGATCTGGTGGATCAGTTTAGCAGTGACCTTTCCCCTGTAGCTGAAGCAGAAATAGCTGACTTGACTTTGATTCTCAGAAAATCCCTTTCCCTTCTTCAAATCTTAGGATGCTGTGCAATTGATCAGAACTTGACAACTGATTCAACTACAACCGTCCCTCCCTCTTTTGAACTCTCCACTGAGTTTCAAAACCAGTTTGCCATGCTAATGGCAGGGAGAAGGAAAGTATACTGTTAAAAGCTATTGTCCTTAGGTACATTGTACTAGTCCAATAGTTCTCTGGATTTCAGCCAGAGCCTCTGATGATAAGGGACTCTTTTAGAATAAGGTTTTTATAGGTAACTGGTATGCTGAACGAAGGTGCCAACCACTACAGTTGTTGATTGTTTGTGGTACAGCAATGGTAGCTCCAAATTCTTGTGCTATTTAGTAACTACACCCTTTTGGTACTTGTCCCTGCACTTGTGTTTTGGTGCTATTCAGTTCGGTCCACCTGTAATAGACTTCCACAAGGCACTACAAGGGCAAGAACCTATCTTGATAGTAGCCAAACTATGTAACAAAGGAAGTGAGTGTGTGCACTCCCCACACAATAACACTTGGGAAGCCCAGTGTCATAAACTACAATCGAGTTTGTGCATATGCACTCATCAGAGTCTTCCTCCCAAAGCACTGGGGCAGAAGTTGACTCAAGAAAGTAACCTTATATGCAAACAAGCCTTACTCAAATAGGTTGGACACAGAAAAATAAAGCACGACAGAGAGCTTGAGAAAAGGCAGACGTAGCTTTTTTGCAGCACTGTTTATGTATCTACCTATGTACAAAATTACAGGTGCCATCAACAGGATCAATAATCCAGGTAGGGCTGTCACAGAGAATGCACTTTGAACCAGCAGCGGTAGCTTCTTCAGCAATAAACCTATAATGGACGAGAAAATTAAAACTGAATTATTACTTATTGGAAGGCACTTAGGCACTGGCATTCCCAAACGTAGCTGTTTTCTGCTACATTTGGCCTCAAACAAGCATCAGATAAAGTACTAAAAGTTATGCTAAGGGGATCTATGTGAGTCTTTGCATATTATCCAAGAGCACATATAGAAGGTGTTCAAGTTACTTTCAGGGCCTCTACGGAGGTTTCAGGGTCTTACACAAAGGGAAACCCATGTATCTTCACTCATGAAAAGCTGTGTGTGAATACAATGTAGCAACAGTTTGTACATCACAACAGGTAAGAGGTGTCATTTTGGATGACAGTCAGAAGCACATATAGAAGATATACAAGTCAATCTGCAATGAGTAGTTTTCTTACTATTGAAATAAAAACTATTGAGTAAGATTCAACCTTTGTCCAATATATGAACCGGGCAGGCACATGAATAGAAAACGTCTGTTCATCACTATCGTGTCTTATTTGGCTTTAAATCGCAGTGTGGGTTCCCTAGTCATGCGATTGCCATATTTGAACATCACACTAAACCATGGTTTAGCATGAAGAGAATGAGCTGCACCAAGCTTTGGCCTCCCTTTCCAGGACACAAGGAGATCAGAAGCCTAAACTGCAATTAACGCTTACTATGATTTGTTTCCAAGAACAGGACCATTTTTACACAGAACACCACATGTATTTTTGAACATGTGCTATACATGCACATGCAACCCTTGACCTTTTGCTGCACTTTGTGTACATTGCAGCAATTAGTTTCAGCTTGTGCAAAGGACATCAAGCTTTACAAGATTACCCACACCTGGAAGAGTTACAGTTTTCCCACCATTTCATAGCTATTATTTCCCAATTAAAACTAGATGGCAACTGTCTATTGAAGCTTAGTGCTATACTTGTGAAAACAACCTTCAATTCCAGCCTATATAAAGGGAAGGTTACTGTTTTTGTTGCTGCTGTTGGGCTTTTTTTCATGTGAACAGATGTCCACTAAGATTAGGCTAAAACTACTATATTCATTTCATTACGGGAAATCTAATCTGGATTTGAGAAGACATTGGAGGCAGGAGAATTAAAAAAGAACACACCCTTTTAACATGTTGTCTCCCGTCCATGGCCAACCAGTTATATTCAACAACTCTCACCTGATGTTTAACTGGAGGAGTAGAATGGTTACAGGAAGGTGGTCCACCTTTCGTTCTCCTGAGGACAATCAGTCACCCTTTCTCTGCCAATCAACAGAGGAGCAGGGGGCAGGTACCTCTCCATCACAGGACTGTGCTGAGAGGAAAAGCCCTCCCCTCCTATCCCAGCATCGTGATGGTGAAGTAAAGTGTTCCCAGTTCTGTCTTTCCCCACTCATTGCTTTGAGAAAAGGGTCGTCTCTCCCCACCCAGATCTCTACTCACTTACTTTCCAAATGCCCCAAGTGCTCCTTCCTGTTGCCTGAGCACTATAACCTCCTAGCTGGGGTGCTGTGCCAGAGGGAAAAGAAGCTCTTGGTTTCTTCTGGGGCTGGTAGATCACTTGAAGCATCTCGGTTCAAATCCCCAATTACCACAAAACTCATTGAATGACTATCTCTCAGTCTAACATGTCTCAAAGCACTGGGATGGGCTATACATTTTATTGCATAACTAGGGATCCAGCTAGGTTGAGGGCTGCATGTCAGTGGTAGACAAGGCGAAAACCACACGTCCCCATGCTCATCCATCCCCCTTTCATAAGTTATTTACAAATCTTCCCTTCTCTCCCCCACTGCTAGCAATCTGGCAATTAGGTTTAAAACAAAGGCCCCCATTTGCATTAATGGGATCTGTTAAGCCTAATTGCCATTCTGGCTCCTCACAATCTTTAGAAGAGTAGCAACATATGGGGAAGGTTAACTCACCATGGCTAGCTCTCACCACCACAAAAATCACTCCCATGCAGCAATTAGGGTTAAGAAAAATGGTCCCAGCCAATTGCTTCATGGGGCTGAAACAGATGAGGGGAGGCTGCAGGATGCATGCAAAAGCTCAATGGGCTGCATCTAGCCTACAGGCTGACAGTTCCCCATCCATTTATGACATCGTCAGACAATTGGTGGCACATTTAAGTTTATCACCAACGGTACGCTTGACAGAACTGTAGCCAATCCCTGTTCTCTTACTAGTGTACGTGAGGTGCATGTTTGTATCATTCAGTCACTGCATTCATACAATGTGTGAAGCAGCTTATTAGTATTGCTATTCTCCAAGCTTTCTTATTCACAGAATGACATTTTCAATCCCAGTTCAAAACATACGTAACTTGCCTAGGATAATACCATAGCTGGACCTACCTGTGAGAGGGAAATTTTTCTTTCAGAGCAGAAACAATTAAGTTTTCCACAAAGTGATCTGTTTCTGTCACAAGATCTGCTGCAGAAGTTTTGGTAGACACCTGTTTTTCCTCAGTGAGAGCTTTGCTAATAATCTAGAAAAATTAAATCAGAAATTACTTTACCATTTCCCTCCACAGAACTCTCAACTGACTCAAACGACAATAAACAAAAAAAGTTCACAGTTATGCCCATATAGAATTGCTTAAAAACATCAAACGGGTTTTGTAAAATCAAATAAAAATTATTCCCCTCACCATAAAAAAATCAAACTGGTACTGCTGTGACATGTCACCAATATTTCAGAGACACTGGTCTGTGCTGATGTACACAATCAGGATGTAAAAAGCCATTCAGTTACATTTTCAACATTTAGAACTTTGCTGCGCTGGAAGCCACAGGTTTGTCTCTAAATTATTATAAGCACAAATGTATTTTTACATATTGTTTCACAGTGATTTCCATGGTGAAATTATCCTGAAGAGAGTAGGTAAGATGTTTCATCACTCAGAGGATGGGTGAGAGGCAGGGCTATCTGTATGTGGTATTAAACACACACAATTGTTTCCCGAGAACAATGGGCCTTCCCCTTGACGACTACCAAAGCATTTGACCAAATTCTGCTTTAGTAGCTTGATAGCTATCCAAATTTTACGAAGGAAGGGGAGACTTCAACAAGATAGTATTTTTACACATTGTTGTTTCAACTGAAATCAAAAGGAATTGCTTTTGGATTAAATCCCTTTCCTTCAAAATGGTTTCAGAATGCGACCCTATGGTAGCAGGGCATGCTTACCCAATTTACCTATTACTTCTGCTTTAATTTGACAACTCAGAAGAAGCTGTGTTATACTGACACAGGCCATGGGGCCATCTAGCTCAGTAATGTGTATACTGACAGTGGTTGTCCACCATTTTAGACAGGAGTCTCTTTCAGCCCAAGCTGGGGGTGTCAGGGACTAAACATGGAATCTTCTGCTCTTCCACAGAGCTATGGCCCTTCCCCATGACTCCTCCTGGTAACTGTTCGGAAACTGCAGCTGGTACAGAATTTAGTGGCCAGATTGCTGACTGAGGCAAGTTGGGTCCTGTCCTTGTGAGAACAGACCTCACATTTCAGGACTGAACTCTGACATTGAAAAGAAATTACAATCAACCTGGCCTGGAAAGAGAACCTGTTTATTATATATGGGATCATTCTTACCTTCAAATACTGCTCTATTTTTGCATATTGATGTACAGTAGTTCTTACTGGGTCATTTTACTAGGATTTCTTATAATGCATAGTTCCCCTTACCTGTATGTCAAAACACCTTTTCAACTACCAGTTAATGGAATGCTATTCGCTAGAAACTGATACAGTATTTCCTTTAACTCATTTTTTTTCAACCTATACATTGCCCTTTAAAAAAGGGGTCACATCTTAATAATGTGGCTCCTTAAATGGTATCTGAAGTTGGCAATGGAAAAGCAAGGCATTCCTAGTGAAATCAGGAGTACAGACTCTTACCCAAACTCTTGTTGAATATTAACAAGATACATCCTTGACACTGAACACATTAATGCAGATACAACAATGATGAAATACAGATTACTCCCATTTAAACCCACTCAACAACCTCAAATTAATGTGTTGGGTTTTTTTAAACCAAGTGTTCCAACAATGTTTTCTTTGATATTTTACCATGGGCTACTTTTAGGCCAGGTAGTTAAGAAGAGCCATTTCTGTAATGTCCAGAAATGCAAGGTAGCTTTCCTTTGCCCTTTTGTTTGACCTGGCCCAGTTGAATCCCATTTACCTCCTAAACTGTTAATCCACAGTTAGCCCACATCTGACTTCATTTCTGGAAAAAGTACTTCTGTCCACCAGTTCTCTCTCTTTCACCAGCATCTCCCCATTCTTTTCTCCACGTGCAATCTTATGCACTTGCTCGGGAGTAAGAGGGAGCTATTAAACTAAATGCACCTCGCGTCCCCGCCAAACATGCACAAACTCGACCGGCCAGCCAGAATTGACAAGGCTGCGTGCAAAAGGCTTGCAGTACTCAGAAGCTCTGTCCGCAACCAGGAGACCTGGCCCTTCGCAGCCCAGCAGGTAACTTTGTGTGTGTGTGTGTGTGTGTGTGTGTGTGAGAGAGAGAGAGAGAGAGAGAGAGAGAGAGAGAGAGAGAGATGCAGCGATTTCTCAAGTCCCACACGAATCTCAAAAGGAGGCAGAGAGGCATGTCAATCCGTGTTTGGAGCTTCTTCTTGCTTACAGACCCCGCAGGGCCGGAGGAGGGGCGGCAGCGGAATGAAACGCCGCCGCCCCGCTCCCCCTTGCAGCCCTGCTTCGCCAGAGCCCCCCACGTGGCGCCTGCTCACCTGTCCGGCCCGGAGCGCCAGCTGCACCGCCACCTCCATGCACTCCTTCCAGGGGTCGCCCGGGCTGGCGGCCGCCTCGCCCCGTTTCTGCTCCCCGCTGGCCTTCATGGCAGCCGCTGCCCCCCTCCCTTCCAGGGGCCCAAGCGAGGCGGCCTCCCCTCCTCGGTCCCCAGCGCGCGGGGAGGGCGAGCAGGAGGCCCGGGCGCAGCGCTCGCTCGGGCGTCGCTCGTGCAACTTCCCCGCCGCTTGGCTGGGGCTGCTGCTGCTGCTGCTGCTGCTGCTTCTCCTCCCGCTCGCTGCTGGACTTCTGCTGCCCCGCTGCGTCCCCGCTCCGACTTTCCTCGTCCGTCTGGCTCCCGCGTCCTCTTTCCTCGCTCGGGGAGGCGAGAGAGGCGCTGACGGCAGAGGCGCCGCCTCCTTGGGCGAGAGTGACGGCGCTTTGCACCCATCCAGGAGCGGCAGCCTCCTCGCCACGCAAAGCCCGCTCGCTGGCTGCTAATTTTAGGACGCCGTTCAGACTGCTTGTGGCAGCAGCCGCAAAGGCTGGGCCCTTGAGCAGAGGACGAATCATGGGCTCGGGGGTGTGTGTGTGTGTGTGTGTTTTTGTGTGTGAGAAATAGGATGTGGCTCACAGGAAGTTCCTCGCTTCTTTCAGGCAGCCGCCCGCCTCAGTTTAAGATCTGGTCTCACCCTCACCTCTTCCTCTCTGAAGTTGCTTCTGACTGCAGAGCACTTTGTCATTGTTGCTATACAGGGTCGTTCAGCTTGCCAACCCCCGGCGCTGTTCCCATCGCTTTATCCCCCGAGAAATGCCCTTTCCCACCCCATGTAATTATGGAGCTTGCCAACCGCATTTCTGCAGAAATATCCATGCCTCCCCCCTCCTGCACACAAACCACCCCCACGGAAAGGTCCTACATCTTCCTCTTCCCACGCATTGCATCTGTTAACATACTTCTCACCTTCCGCCCAGTCAGGGCTGGACCAAGACAAAATTGCGCCGTTCTGAGGTGAACCACAAAATGGTGCTCCCTCGTCTCCAGGGAAGGAGGAGAGAGTTAAAATCTAGGAGCAAGCAGTGAGTTAAGATCTACATCCTTGCCTTATGGGTGGCCCTACACCCAGTTAGGAAGCCACAATTTCCTCCTGTTCTGCAGAACCCTTAATGCCTCTGCTTTCATCTCCACCCCATTCCCATGCCTCCTACTCACTTTGTCAAGGCTGTACATTTTGTAGGTTTAAAAACAGATGTACATAAATGCACAAAGGATCAGGTTCTTCATGTACCTGTTATGGCGCATTTGGCTGCAGAAATTGGATATGTTACATAAATAGATCAGAACCCGAAAATATGAACCAATGATGTGGTCAGTTCCTAGCTTAACATTACATTTGTTCCTAAATTATGAGAATGTTGCATCTTAACCTGCACCTTATATTTCCAGGCTGTGAAAGTTTTGTGGGAGTTTACAATTTTAGTATATAAACTTAGAAAATAATACACACATTTGTATTTATTGTATCACTAAGCAATATAATCTCATATCTGTGGACAATAAAATGCTACACACACACACATATTGCATAATGCTTAAAATATGCTCACAGTTTTTCAAAATACCTATTTGTTGCATTTATATATCACCTTTCTGTCAAGTCCCTCCAAGCAGTTTATAATTTTAAAATACTAAAATATATTATATGTAAAGTTAGCCCTAGGTGGGGAGAGGGAAGTCTGATTGGAGAAGGTCTTAGTGTTGTCTTAACTTGCCTTGGCCACTCCCTTCTTCCTTCTCACGGGGTAGATTACTGTTGGAGTAACTGGACATGAGAAGGGTTTCATTTCCTTCAAAAGTGTAAATCACTCCATGGATGAGCTAATTGCAGGTGCATGGCCAGCCAAGCCAGCTGCTATGGTAATGGCCCAGTGCCCCTACTATAACTGTGATACAGTAGATGCATGTCAACTCAGTAGTGTCCATTAATCAATTAGCCAGTCAGTGTTACTTGTCAAGTGTAACATATTGAATTGCTGAACTTATTTAGAGCAACAGAGATACTTTGTACTTTTATGTATCTGTCTATATCCATATCTGCCTACAACCTACAAGTCATCCGTGTGGTGACTGGTACAGGGAGCAACTTCTAGTAAATGGGTGTCTCACCTGCCTGAAATTCCCAACAATTATGACGTTTGGCCTTATGGGTGGGGAGGGAACAGTCTGACTGGACTAAGCCCCGATATTATATTTTCCTCCCTGTGATGGGTTCATCCAAGATAGATACTACCTGCTATTTTCTGCAAATGCTACTACAGAATGTTAAAGAACCCCCTCCTGCGAAATTCTGCAAATAGGCTTTGGCATGTTTCCTGTGCAGGAACTAAAAGTCAGACACTCATTAAGAATTCACTGTATAGTTAATGGGTAGTACAGTGGCATACATGTCTACTCAGAAGTAAGTCTCTTTGCACTCTTTTAGGATGGCAGCTTAGACTTTGCTTTAGGGGGGAAGGGTTCTTGTGCCAGTAAGAGCTGTATGACAGCCAGATAGTTATCAGGCTAGGATTTTCTATTGTGGAAATACAATTATGGGAAAATTTTCACCATGACTGTGCTCTCTCTTAATTTTGTGTTATGCTATGTCCCACATGGCAGTCATTTTTTAACCAGTGCCCACAGCACTCTTAAAATTTGAAATGTGCTCACTGGCCCCAAAAGTGGTGATCCCTGAGTTACAGGGTTCTAGCAACCAAAGTATATTGTAACTTGTTCATACCTACTACATGAAAGGCACGAACAGACGTACTTGGGACAGAAAATGTAGAACACAGGTGTGAATGGAAACCAGAATGCAGATCCTAAAACACTAGTGTAATGGTATTCCAATATTCAGGAGCCTCCACAAACTGTACCCTGTGAAGCCTTTATAATCAGTTTTCAAGTACAGTGGCACATACTATGATCACAGTAGTAGTCTTTTGAAAGAATATAACAGTAGGGGAGGAATTTAAGTAATATTATTTAAAAGATTATGGATTTTATGAAAATCATCCTGGATAGTATTGTAATGCAACCGTGTGCGTGTGTGTGCATGTGTGTGTCACTCTTTCTGTCTGTATGCAATATCTAGTGAAAGTTTAATTAAACATTGGAACACGAACTATAATTCCAAACACACTTTATAAAAAATTATGCAAATGTGAAAAATAGAAATTTAACACTCTTCTGGCTTTTAAAAATATCTGTTGTTGTTTGGTTATGAGCATTATTTTCCAGCACATTTCCCACATATTGATTTGGTATTCAGCTTTATGTTCCAGCTGCAGCTAACATATTTTTCCACCCTGATTTTTCTTGCTAGGGCATGCTTTGGAGACATTCTGTGTGGAGCCGGAATTATGCATAATGAAACCTTACTCACTGGAACATGAAGGCTGGTTTGTAGAAACCTGCTTCCACTTTATTCATAGTGCAGAAGTGGCAGGATCAGCTTCTGAATAATAATGCAAATATTGATTCATTATGGTATGATGAATCACAGACAGTTTGGGGACTCTTTAAAACTACTATTGACAGTTTTATTTTCAAAGTACCAACATACAAAAAAAAAGGGGGTGGGGGATTTACAGTGCAGTCCTAAACATGCCTGCTTAGAAGTAAGTGCTATTGAATTCAATTGGGCTTTCTACCTCCTGACTGGCGTTTCTGTGCGCTGCTCTGGTTTGCCATAAGTGGCTTAGTCATGCTGGCCACATGACCTGGAAAAACTGTCTATGGACAAACGTCAGCTCCCTCAGCCAGTAAAGCGAGATGAGCACCACAACCCCAGAGTTGTTCGTGACTGGACTTAACGGTCAGGGGTCCTTTAGCTTTACCTCCTGACTTGCACAACAGAACAGACAGAACAGGGAGCCTGTATGTAGCAATAAAGCTGAGACTGTTAACAATCCTATCTTTATTTTTCTTTTTTGAAAAAATATGCATCTCATTTGCATTATGTTTTAATTGTGTGTGCACGCCAAACCTGCTACTTGCCACCATGTCTACTAGACTGGTAAGGGCTGCGAGGAAGTCATGGGGGCATGGCCAATCAGTTCAGAGGGGTGTATCCAGTTGCTCCCATTTTTTTCTGCCCAACATCTTCCCTTATAAAGATACTGTGGACACTTAAGCATTGCAGCTATACAAACACTTAGCACTGAACTGGATTGTACACTCTTTGGGTTAGAATTTCTTATTTTAATTATGTACACGGCCATCTACATTGATGGCGGTATATAAATAATAAACAGCCAATATTTGTCAGTTTTATTATTTAAGAGCACCCTGGTTTCACTGAACAACAGTGAATACCTGTGCAAATATAAGCCTTAGTTCTTGAAATTACATGCTGCAAAGTTATATTGAAAGTATATTAAAATGTCCCAGGGGAGGGAAACAGTGTTGCTCCAGATGTCCCTGGACTCCCATCAGCCCCAGCCATTATGGCCAGTGGTCCTGGATGGTGGGAGCTGGGAGTGCAGTAACTGCCACGTTTCCAATTCTTGCTGTAAATAAGGATTAAGAATTTCAAAAGGATTCTGGCGAAAGAACCATAGCTCAATGGAACAGTGATAATAACAGAGCTGTATTTTTATCCCAGTCCCTCCAACTCCTTAGTTTAGAATCATAGAATCATAGAGTTGGAAGAGACCACAAGGGCCATCGAGTCCAACCCCCTGCCAAGCAGGAAACACCATCAGAGCACTCCTGACATATGGTTGTCAAGCCTCTGCTTAAAGACCTCCAAAGAAGGAGACTCCACCACACTCCTTGGCAGCAAATTCCACTGTCGAACAGCTCTTACTGTCAGGAAGTTCTTCCTAATGTTTAGGTGGAATCTTTTTTCTTGTAGTTTGGAACCATTGCACCGTGTCCGCTTCTCTGGAGCAGCAGAAAACAACCTTTCTCCCTCCTCTATGTGACATCCTTTTATATATTTGAACATGGCTATCATATCACCCCTTAACCTCCTCTTCTCCAGGCTAAACATGCCCAGCTCCCTTAGCCGTTCTTCATAAGGCATCGTTTCCAGGCCTTTGACCATTTTGGTTGCCCTCCTCTGGACACGTTCCAGTTTGTTAGTGTCCTTCTTGAACTGTGGTGCCCAGAACTGGACACAGTACTCCAGGTGAGGTCTGACCAGAGCAGAATACAGTGGCACTATTACTTCCCTTGATCTAGATGCAATACTCCTATTGATGCAGCCCAGCATTGCATTGGCTTTTTTAGCTGCCGCGTCACACTGTTGGCTCATGTCAAGTTTGTGGTCAACCAAGACTCCTAGATCCTTTTCACATGTACTGCTCTCCCTATTAAAATTCATCTTGTTTGTTTTGGCCCAGTTCTCTAATCTGTCAAGGTCGTTTTGAAGTGTGATCCTGTCCTCTGGGGTGTTAGCCACCCCTCCCAGTTTGGTGTCATCTGCAAATTTGATCAGGATGCCCTTGAGTCCATCATCTAAGTCGTTGATAAAGATGTTGAAAAAGACAGAACCCTGTGGCACCCCACTAGTCACTCTTCTCCAGGATGAAGAGGAACCATTGATGAGCACCCTTTGGGTTCGGTCAGTCAGCCAGTTACAAATCCACTGAGTGGTAGCATAGTCAAGACCACATTTTACCAGCTTCTTTACAAGAATATCATGGGGCACCTTGTCAAATGCCTTGCTAAAATCAAGGTAGGCTACATCCACTGCGTTCCCTTCATCTACCAGGCTTGTAATTCTGTCAAAAAACGAGATCAGGTTAGTCTGACATGACTTATTTTTCAGAAATCCATGCTGACTATTGGTGATCACAGCATTCCTTTCTAGGTGCTCACAGACTGTTTGCTTAATGATCTGCTCCAGAATCTTCCCTAGTATTGATGTCAGATTGACTGGGCGGTAATTATTTGGGTCCTCTCTTTTCCCCTTTTTGAAAATAGGGACAACATTTGCCCTCCTCCAGTCTGCCGGGACTTCGCCTGTTCTCCAGGAATTCTTGAAGATGACTGCCAGTGGTTCTGAGATCACATCTGCCAGTTCTTTTAATACTCTTGGATGCAGTTCATCTGGCCCTGGAGACTTGAATACATCTAAACTAGCCAAGTATTCTTGTACTATCTCCTTAGTTATTCTGGGCTGTGTTTCCTCTGCTGAATCATTTGCTCCAAATTCTTCAGGTCGGGCATTGTTTTCTTTATCGGAGAAGACTGAGGCAAAGAAGGCATTGAGGAGTTGAGCCCTTTCTGTGTCCCCTGTTTGCATTACACCATCTTCTCCTCTGAGTGACCCCACTGTTTCTTTGTTCTTCCTTTTGCTACGAACATACCCATAAAAGCCATTTTTGTTGCTTTTAACCTCTCTAGCAAGCCTGAGTTCATTCTGTGCTTTAGCTTTTCTGACTTTGTGTCTACACGTGCTGGCTATTTGTTTGAATTCCTCTTTGGTGGTTTTCCCCCTTTTCCATTTTTTGTACACATCCTTTTTTAATCTTAACTCAGTTAAAAGTTCTTTAGATAGCCACCCTGACTTCTTTAGGCACCTTCCATGTTTCCGTCTCATTGGTATTGCCTGAAGTTGTGCTTTTACTATCTCCCTCTTAACAAACTCCCAGCCATCATGAACTCCCTTTCCTTTTAGTATTACTGTCCATGGGATCTCACCCAGCACTTCCCTAAGTTTTATAAAGTCGGCTTTCCTAAAGTCAATAAATTGAGTCCTAGTATGCTTGGCTGCTCCTTTCCGCTGTATAGTAAACTTCAGAAGAGCATGATCACTCGCGTCTAATGATCCTTCCACTTCTACCCCACTAACCAGGTCATCAACATTGGTTAGGACCAGATCTAAAATGGCTGTTCCTCTTGTTGATTCTCCCACTTTCTGGACAATGAAGTTGTCTGCAAGGCCAGTGAGGAATCTGTTTGACCTTATGCTCTTGGCTGAGTTTGACATCCAGCAAATATCCGGGTAATTGAAGTCCCCCATTACTACTATCTCCCTTCCTTTTGCATGCTTGGCCATCTGTTCCAGGAACTCCTTAGTTTAGTTTACTGTGAATGACAGGTGGTTCCTAGCTGTTGAACCGTGCTCTAATATACCTTTCATAACCCCAGGAAGTCGATATTTCATAACCACAGACTTTCATAACTTGACTTCTCGGTGCTGTTAACTAAAAATAGCCTCTGGCTGATGAGACTGAAATCCTTTTGATCACCAAGTGTCATTATGTTTTAAAAAGTCATGTAGCCTCTGTAAAAGTTGCAGTTCACTCAGGTCTCTGCAGTTTCTATCTTCTGTAGAATGAATGTGCAATGTTTCTATATCCTGATTTAATTTAGAGAAATGCAATGAAATAAAAAATTACTCTGCCTCTGAAGGACCAAAATCCAACAGCACAATCTTTCATGTCTAAAAGGTAAAGGTACCCCTGACCGTTAGGTCCAGTCGCAAATGACTCTGGGGTTGCGGCACTCATCTCGCTTTACTGTCCGAGGGAGCTGGCGTTTGTCTGCAGACAGCTTCCAGGTCATGTGGCCAGCATGACTAAGCCGCTTCTGGCAAACCAGAGCAGCGCACGGAAATGCCTTTTACCTACCCACTGGAGTGGTACCTATTTATCTACTTGCACTTTGACGTGCTTTCGAACTGCTAGGTGGGCAGAAGCAGGGATCGAACAACAGGAGCTCACCCCATCGTGGGGATTCGAATTTGCATGCAAAAGGTCCTAGCTGAAATGCCAAGTGTCTCCAGATAGGGCTGAGAAAAACTGAAACCCTGTGGATCTGTTGCCAGTCAGTGTTAACAGTAGTGAGCTAGATATACCAATGATATGACTTACTAGAGGGCAGCTTCCTATGTTCCTTTAACAGAAAGATCTACAGTGAGGAGTCCCTTCAGCAGTGGGTCAGTTTATCTGCCTATTTACCAGAAGGTTGGTGATTCGAGTCCACCCAGGGATGGCTGTGAGCAAGATTCCTGTATTGCCGGGGGATTGGGTTAGATTACACAGGGTTACTTCCAACTCTACAATTTTATGATTCTATGAATACTACTAAGACTGCAATAATATACACACTTACCTGGGAGTAAGTCACACTTAACAGGACTGTTGGATTAGTCATATTCATATGCCAGTTACTTATTTGCAGGGCTATTTTTCATCTGGAACTAACCAGTACTCAGTTCCGGTGCCATTCTAAGAGAACAAGGGTGAGTTCCAGCACCTCTTTTCCTATAAAAAATAGAACTGCTTCTTTGTTTAATATCCTATTGGTGTTACTTGGAGCCATGTTCATGCAACCATAACCATGATAATGAATTTGTGGAGATGGGAGTAGGATTGTGCCTTTATTACTTGGAAAGTTTGGCATAGACATGGAATTGCTATACTGTATATCTGGAGACTCTGCATTTTGTAGAGTTCCTGATCACACTGCAGAGCCAACATGCCTACGTTTATATGGGGTAGTATTCAACTGAGTTATAGTCAGAGTAGACGCACTGAAATGAATGAACATGACTAAGTTAGGTCCATTAATTTCAATGGCTCTACTCTGTGTAAAACTTAGTTGAATACTACCCAAGCAGATTTGGGGCGGAATTCAATGCAGCACTAAGGAGATAATTCCATCAGCACAAGCATTTCTGTTTGTCTGGTGGAAAAATCTCTACTTCCCCTGCCACATGTTCTCCTGATCCTCCAGAGTGTATTGCCATGGTATGTGATTCTGATTATTCCTTCACATATTCCTATCCAGAAATATGGTCACATGAACTAGAGAGAGTATGCTAGTGCCTAGTGCCCAGAGAGGCTACATAGGACTTTACAAGTTTTTTTTTATTATTATAAAAAAAACAAATAAAATGTCCTTTGAATTAGGTCTCAAAACCAATAGCAAGGCAGTGAAGGCCTTTCAGCACTGGCAATACCTGATCAGCATGATGGTCTAAGTTCAGCTGGTCACACTGCTCTGAACTAGTTGAAGTTTCCAAATAAATTTCCTAGGCAGCCCTATTTATTAGTATGAGAGTAAAATAAAAAACCCAGAGAATCCTGGATGTTTGCAAGATTAATTGTGGCAAGATTATGTTAGCATACAAACTGCAGATGCAGCTAATTTGGGCATCCATTATGATGGCTACAAACACCAGCAATCTGTAACTGAGGCTGTGTGAACATTACCAGTGTAAGACGCAGACTCTGCATTTCTATCACATTTGCACATATGTGTTTCCCAATTGTCCAATGCCTGGTGGGTGGAGAAGGGGTGTGGATGTCTTCGTATGGATTGCATTTTCAAGCATTTTGCCCCAAACCAGGTTTGATTAAAGGGTGTGTGTGTGTGTGTGTGTGTGTGTGAGTGACCTAGTTGCATTTTTAGCCAGCAGTGTGTCTAGAGATGTTTGGGGAGGATAAATTAGTAGTAATTGTAACAAGTAGCCTCATCCCTGTATGCTATAAATATTAGGAATCTTTACATATATTTGATCTTAATAGTGATCTTGTATTGAGACTGTGTTCTGATCTATTTCACTTCCACTGTAATTGCGTTTGTTGTCGTCAATTACAGTAAGCCCACAATTTATGTGGGGGTTAATATTCTGGGGATTGTGCCTAAAGCCAAAATTGTGTACAGTCAAGAGTCAAGACACATTGGTTGCCAAAGTATTTTCCCCAGATGCCTACTCCCCCCCCAAAGGGGGGGGGGCGACGACTAAGTGTGCAAAGCTGAATATGCACAAGTTATATGTGTGTAACTTGTGGGCTTACTGTACTAAATTTTCCAATAGGTCTGCTGGTCTTGTAACTTGAAATTGAAACAAACTTCCCTGTAACCTGTGCAGCTGCCAGCTGGTAAATTAGGAATAATTTTGCTTCAATTGCTAACTGTAACTCTAGATGTAAATCCTACAGAATGGGACTCATGAGGATACAGGCTCATAGCTAAATAGCTTATGGCTGCAATGCTGTAAACATTCATCTAGAAGCAGATGCATTGTGCATCTAAATTTAGCACTGCAGGATTTTATGGCTATCCAGTTTCTTAAGTTTTCGAATAATTAATCTTTTAAAGGCTTAACATAGATTATGATAGGCCAGAGCAGGACACAACCCTTACTTTCCAGTTCCTTTTTGTTCTTGTCTAGTTAATCCAGCAAAAAATAGCCTGGTTTGTTAGGCTTCAAATAAAATGAAAAGTTATTTGTATTTTTATATAAAAGGTTTGCTCACCTAACTTTCAATTAATTCCTTTTGCCAGTAAGTTAAGCAGGTGTCTAAGATTCTCAGACAGTGCAGGATAACTCTCAGATATACTATTTAGCCTTAAAAAATTGGCAATATGAAATTAATTAAACACCCACGACATCAAATTTTTAATATTTTGGCAGTTTCCAGAAGGGAAGCTGTGAGAGTCTTTTGCAGTGAAAACAAAGAGTATTGTGGACCCTTAAAAACTTACAATTTTCCCCATAATAAATGTGTGCCTTTAGAGTTCTACAAAAGCCAATGCTATACTATATTTTGGCAGATTTAAGTTCGTAAGTGTTTGCGTGCATGTTAATTCTCCTATATTCTCAACGAGCTTTGATTACAAAGGAAGTTCCTTTCGAAACCGAATCGCTATCTCTTTGTTACGTTTCAGTGCTGGGCTGGTGACACGGGGTCACTTAGCCAAGTCAGAATCTTGTCACCATGGTAACCCAGAAGCCGAAATTCCGAAGGGGGGCCTGAAACCGCAGTCGCATTTGGATGACCTCATAGAATTCTTCCAACGTAAACAAGTCGGTTTCGCTACCTTTCACCACTTGTGCTTTAGCGGCGTGGGGCCCGCCTATGAGTAGGCAGGGTTTTTATAATATTCATCGGGCGCAGGATACATGGTTTTATCCGTCTGTATCCTTCCGTACTACTTTTACTCATGTAGCGCAGGCGCGACATTGGACAGCTCGTACATGGGGGCCTTTTCTCCCGTTGCAAACTCGTCGCAGATAATAGGCTTTTAAGTTTAAGCCGTTGAACTTGGAAACGCGGCGGCTACGGCCCGCTAAAAAGGAAGGCCCCTCCCCTCCCGCCGTTTCATTGGTTGTATCTTTCGGAGAAGGGCACGTGACCCTCCCCGGATGTTTGGCGTCCACTCCGTGTGGGAGGCTGTAGGAGGGAAGTGGATGGCGCTGCCGTCAGTTCACAAGTGCCTCCAAGTGAGTGACAGAAAGTGGCTCCCCGGGCGGCTTCTGTCAGTGTCTAGAGAGACGCATCCGGTTCACCTGAAGGCGGTGGCAGCTGGGCGGCTCCCGCTGTCTCCCCGCATCTGCTGCCCTTGTTCTAAACACACAGCAGCGCCTCTTGTCCATTGAGGTCCTCTGCAAATTTCCTTCTTACTGCCACACACCGTCCACCCCCTGTTATCTGCAGCGAGAGCCGTTTGGGTTGTGGTAGCTCACTTTCGGAATAATAATAATAATAATTTATTATTTATACGCCGCCCATCTGGCTGAGTTTCCCCAGCCACTCTGGGCGGCTTCCAACAAAACACTAAAATACAATAACCTATTAAACATAGGAATTCCCTCTAAATGTTTTCCTGGTGCCAATTTTAGTTTTCTTTTTGGTGTTGGGCAACAGGCAAAGAACTTTCTATTCTAGGTTAGGTTTTGGAAGTATTTTGATTAAAGGGAGAACATCCTTAAAGAAGGAAAGCTAAAGTAGGATGCTTTACACAGAACTGTTCCATTGCACTAGTTAACTAACTGCATCTGTTCCTAACTTAAGAAACGTTTTTTTCCTTCCCTTTTCTAGCTCCATCAAGAAAATCAGTTGCTGCTTAAAAAGCTGAGGCACGTACGCCTAAAAAATAAGCAGTTGGAATATAATTGGGCACAGTTACAAGAACAACTGCAAGGGCAAAAGAAGTTACTGCCTACTTGTGTCACAAAGAAAGAGTAAGTCTATATCTTTGCTCCTTAGATGTCCATGTTCCCAGCTAAAGGGTTTGGACCCAGCCAGCATAGCCAATGGCCAGGGGTGATAGGATCTATGGTTTGACAAACCCTTGGGCAGGGAGAGCACAGGTTGTAGTTTGCTATGCATCAGGTTTGAAGTAAGGTTGCACTTTGCAGTCTATGAAATCTTTTTAAACACTCTTCAAAACATTTAAATTTGAGTTTTGGGAGTGTTTATACTATGATTCATGAAAAAGTACGTTTCTGGATAGATGGATTTATACTTTTCTCTTGAAGAAGGATAAATATTGAACATTAATTCCTCTTCTTGACTCATTAGATTTTTTGGGATGATTAGACAGATATTGTCTCCCATGCGCAGCCATGCTCTGTAAATTGTGCTGGGTCTTCAAATATCTCATTATATACTTCCACAGACTTCATAGCTTTTTGAGGTACCTAATGCAGACTGCAGCCATGAGATATTATAGGAAAGCTGACTTAAGAAGCAGTAGTTTGAGAATCCATAATTGTTCTTATGGTCATATTTGATGTAGTACTTTAGGTAATATTTGCACAGTTTTTACATTAAAATACTCCTAAAGCAAGTCTGTGTGAGTTGAAGACATTGAACAAGGACTATGTTCACAGTAGTAGTTTATATATAATAATAAAAATATGGGGCAAATAAATTTGCCATTGAATGAATTACTTATTCATTGTCTGAAAATGTGATATATTAATGCTTTTTAAGAGGTGGAAATATTATTATTTCGGGGGGGGATTCTGTCTGAGCAAAAAACCCCAACCCATTTCACCAAATGTAAATCTTGACTGTCCAGCTGAAAAAAATTAATGAACATATATATTCAGTTCCCCCCATACATTTATATCCCATCTTTTTCCAGTCATACCCCAAAGCAGCGTACAGTGTACAAAGCAGTGTAGATATGGATATGGATATGCTCGTACCCCTTCCAATCTGCGCCTCATCCCGAGGGACGAGGGTAGGGTGAGCAAGGATTACTCACCTCCGTCACTGGTGCTGTGCATTGCCAGGTCTATAGGCAACAAAACCGCCACCCTGCGAGATTTCTTTATCTCGCAGGGGGTCGACCTGGCTTGTGTGACAGAGACCTGGGTGCGCAAAGGGGCAACAGTTACCTTACGAGAGATGGCGCCCCCAGGTTTCTCCGTCCTCCACCAGTCCCGGACTGTGGGCCGGGGGGGAGGGGTCCTTTCAGGGCTCTACCATCGCCATCGATCCCTGGCATTGAATGTGTTGGCCTAGTGTGGGGCTCCGAGGAGAGCTTGGCTGTCTGGCTGGTGTACCGGCCACCTAGCGCACCAGCAGCCACCTTGTTAGGCCTTGACTGTCCTCGGGTCCAGTATTGGACCACTTCGACCAGATATCCCCAGCCGATGTGGACAGACTCCTCTGAGATGGAAAGCCCACCACCTGTCCTCTCGACCCGTGCCCATCTTGGCTGATTAGAGCATGTCCAGACGAGGTGCGGGCCCTCCTGGGGGATATCATCAATTTGTCCCTTGGCACGGGGACATTCCCAGGGGAACTGAAGGAGGCAGTGGTGCGCCCGCTCTTAAAGAAAACATCATTAGATCCTTTAGATCTATCCAATTACTGCCCGGTTTTGAATCTTCCGTTCCTGGGTAAGGTGATTGAGAGAGCAGTTGCTGAACAACTTGGTGGGTTTCTGGATGAAACATCGGCTCTGGATCCATTCCAGTCCGGCTTCCGCGCTGGTCATGGGACCGAGATGGCTCTGGTTGCCCTAACATGATCTTCGTAGACAGCTGGATCGAGGTGGGTCGGGGCTGCTGATTCTTCTAGATCTGTCGGCAGCTTTCGACATGGTCGATCACGAACTTCTGGACCACCGGCTTGCCGACGTGGGGATCCAGGGCACAGTCCTTCAATGGCTGCGCTCGTTTCTCTCTGGTTGGGGACAGAGGGTGGCGCTTGGGGGGGAATTGTCATCGTGCCACTCCTTGGTGTGTGGAGTACGTCAGGGTGCGATACTCTCCCCAATGCTTTTCAACATCTTTATGCGCCCCCTCAGCCAGCTTGTCCGGAGTTTTGGGCTGGGTTGCCATCAGTATGCCGATGACACCCAACTCTATCTGTTGATGGATGGCCATCCTGACTCGGCCCCAGACACACTGACCAGATGTTTGGAAGCTGTGGCTGGATGGTTACGTGGGAGCCGGTTGAAGCTAAATCCTTTGAAGACAGAGGTCCTGTGGCTGGGACGGGACGATATGGGATTGGGGGGGCAACTCCCATCTCTTGCGGGGGCGCAATTAGTGCCAGCACTGTCCGTTAAGAGTTTGGGTGTAATCTTCGATACCTCCCTTTCCATGGAGGCGCAGATTGCAGCTATAACAAAGGCGGCATTTTTCCATCTCTGCCAAGCTAAGCAGTTGGCTCCTTACCTCTCTCGCCCTGACCTAGCCACTGTGATCCACGCGATGGTCACCTCCAGACTGGATTATTGTAACTTGCTCTACGTGGGGCTGCCCTTGAGACTGACCCAGAAACTCCAGCGGGTGCAGAATGCTGCAGCGAGACTCCTTACGGGGTCTTCGCTGCGAGATCACATTCACCCGGTGCTATACCAGCTGCACTGGCTCCCAGTGGAGTACAGGATCAGGTTTAAGGTGCTGGTTTTAACCTTTAAAGCCCTATACGGATTAGGACCCTCGTACCTAAGGGACCGCCTCTCCTGGTATGCCCCACAGAGAAACTTACGGTCTTCAAATAAAAACATCTTGAAGGTCCCAGGCCACAGAGAAGTTAGGCTGGCCTCAACTAGAGCCAGGGCTTTTTCGGCTGTGGCTCTGACCTGGTGGAACACTCTCTCACAAGAGACTAGGGCCCTGTGGGACTTGACATCTTTCCGCAGGGCCTGCAAGACAGAGCTGTTCCGCCAGGCCTTTGGCCAGGGCACAGCCTCACTCCCTCCCTTGGCAATCTTCGCAGAGCTCTGGCCCAATGGTGGCCAGTGGCTTGAATTTAATTAATTTTATAATGAATGATTTTAGAGTGTTGTTTGTGCTGTACTTTTGTACTGTTTTATTGTTGTTAGCCGCCCTGAGCCCGGCTTCGGCTGGGGAGGGCGGGATATAAATAAAATTATTATTATTATTATTATTATTATTATTCCTAGGGTATCTCCTATACAGGTACTTGCCAGACCTAGACCTGCTTAGCCTAAGCAAACTGATAGCCTTCATACCATGTTCTGATGTGCATGTGCCTTTAGACCATGTGACCATGTTCTATGATAAAGGATAATGTACTTTTTTGAACTTCTGTTATCTCACTGCTGTTTTTCCTAATATATCCAGATGATAAAAATCAAAATACAAGTATGTAGCTTTTGAGGCCACAGATTATTTTTCTCATTAACGTTTTTAATTGCTTCAGAATATACTATTAAGAAAGAGAAAAATGCTCATGCTTGGGAAAGAGATTTTAAGTTATCATATTTGTTTAACTTAGTGTGCCAGTTCAAACAGAAATCCACTTACCCCTTAAAGATGATGGGTTTTATCGTAAGGAACGTGAAGGAGTAAAGGAAAATGCTAGGTAAGTTGTGCAAGTATAGTTAGATGTATCTCTGCTATGAATCTGATTCTTTGCATATTTACTTAAAACATTAGTCCACTTGTGGTCATGGAGATGTATTTCCTGTTAAGTGTGAATAGTATTGCAGCAGAGGATAAAGAAAAATGATTCCTTCTCATTTTTTTAAAATGAGCTTCTATTTTGGCATGTTACATTTTTGTCAGTGGATTCATCCAATTTACTGCTGTGTGAGTTACATTATTTTCTCATAATGAACAGTTAGTATCAGCTAGCAAATCTTGCTTTTGTCAGCTAGGCCATTCTAAAATTGTGTCACCAAGTCCTCAGTTACCGTAGATTCTTTTTACTCTAGATCTCACTGGGGACAGTAGGGAATTAGGGTTCCCCTTCCTGCTGCCACTGCTGTTATTGCTATAGTCTTTCTCAGATCTGTAGAGTTGGGCAGGGAGTCCTTTTCTGCTGGTCATGTCTCTAACTTCCCCGTCTCCGCTTCCTTCTGCTCCATTCCCCAGCTGAGTTGTAGTCCTGGAAGTGTGGCCAGTGGTGATAGGCCAAGGGCAGCCCTGAGTTTGTTGGTTCTTTGAGGCCTCTCCCAGTATACTTGCCTTTTTCTCTTTTTTTTACTCACCATTGTCAACCACACCCAGCCACTCTACCTCCGTAAACCTCATCTTTCACATCCTGGATTTCAGTGTTTATTAAATCAAATCAAAACAAAACAAAACAAAACAAAACAAAACAAAACAAAACAAAACAAAACAAAACAAAACAAAACACAATACAATACAACAAAACAAAACATATTGCATGTAGTGAATGCAATCCACCAAGCCCTGCTGCCAGATGCTGCCAGTTCTTTTCAGAGGGGTTTGAACAAGCATTTCTGTATCTTCTCCGAGGATGTGGACAGGCTGCTTGGACGAGTGAAACCAACCACCTGTCTTCTTGATCCTTGTCCATCATGGCTGATAAAAGCAAGCCGGGAAGGGCTGGGCGATGGGCTCTGTGGGGTGGTGAATGCTTGCCTCTGCGAGGGAGCCTTCCCAGACCCGCTGAAAGAGGCGGTCATTAAACTGCTTCTTTAAAAAAACATCTTTAGATCCAGCCAGTATGGCCAACTATCGCCCAGTCTCAAATCTTCCATTCTTGGGCAAGGTGATTGAGCGGGTGGTTGCTGAACAACTCCAAGCACGCCTGGAGGATGCAGACCATTTTGATCACTTCCAATCGGGATTCAGGCCTCACCATGGGACTGAAACTGCCTTGGTCGTGCTGGTCGATGATCTCCAGCGGGCTAGGGACAAAGGTGAGAGCTGTTTCCTAGTTCTGCAGGATCTCTCAGCGGCCTTTGACACCATCGACCATAACATCCTTCTGGACCGTCTAGAGGGGCTGGGAGCTGGGGGCACTGTTACACAGTGGTTCCGCTCCTTTCTCCTGAGCTGTGTCCAGAAAGTGGTGTTGGGGGATGAATATTCAGACCGCTGGGCTCTCACTTGTGGGGTGCCTCAGGGTTCTGTCCTCTCCCCCATGATTTTTAATATCTATATGAAGCCGCTGGGAGAGATCATCAGGGGGTTTGGGCTGGGTGTTCATCAGTATGCAGATGATACCCAGCTCTACCTCTCTTTTAAATCAGAACCAGTGAAGGCAGTGAAGGTCCTGTGTAAGTGTCTGGAGGCAGTTGGAAGATGGATGGTGGCTAACAGATTGAGGTTGAATCCTGACAAGACAGAAGTACTGTTTTTGGGGGACAGGAGGCGGGCGGGTGTGGAAGACTCCCTGGTCCTGAATGGGGTAACTGTGCCCCTGACGGACCAGGTGCACAGCCTGGGAGTCATTTTGGACTCACAGCTGTCCATGGAGGCGCAGGTTAATTCTGTGTCCAGGGCGGCTGTCTACCAGCTCCATCTGGTACGCAGGTTGAGACCCTACCTGCCTGTGGTCTGTCTTGCCAGGGTGGTGCATGCTCTAGTTATCTCCCGCTTGGACTACTGCAATGCGCTCTATGTAGGGCTACCTTTGAAGGTGACCCGGAAACTGCCATTAATCCGGAATGCGGCAGCAGACTAGTGCCTGGGAGTGGCCGCCGGGACCACATAACACCGGTCCTGAGAGATCTGCATTGGCTCCCAGTACGTTTCTGAGCACAATTCAAAGTATTGGTGTTGACCTTTAAAATCCTAAACAGCCTCGGTCCTGTGTACTTGAAGGAGCGTCTCCACCCCCATCGTTCAGCCCGGACACTGAGATCCAGCACTGAGGGCCTTCTGGCGGTTCCCTCATTGTGAGAAGTGAGGTTACAGGGAACCAGACAGAGGGCCTTCTCGGTAGTGGCACCCTTCAGATGTCAAAGAGATAACTACCTGACATTCAGAAGACATCTTAAGCCTGTTCAGGGAAGTTTTTAATGTGTGACATTTTAGTGTATTTTTGGTCTCTGTGGAAGCCGCCCAGAGTGGCTGTGGAAACCCAGCCAGATGGGCGGGGTACAAATAAATAATAATAATAATAATAATAATATCTGTATTAGGAAAATCAGCAGTTTGTTATCATTCTTGTCTGTTTGCCGTTCCAGAGTACTCCAGTTGTATCATAATCTACAGAAAAGGTATAATAAAGAATTAAAAACAAACCAAGGACAATGTGAAACCATTGCAAGACTTTCTGTAAGTTCTGGTCATATGATTTCATGTAAACTCTTACTTTAAAAGAATTCTCAAGATTTAGGGCTTGTCCACACTGGAGTTTACTGTGTGTTTTCAGCTATTTGTGTTTCCATCTAATTTGCATAGTCCTCATGACATTTCCTTCAAACAATGCCAGTCTCAGTGATTCCCTACTGTAAATTAGGTTTTATCTGATATGGGGATAATACAATAAGTAGTGGGGTGTTAGGGGAGGAGTCTTCTTTAGGCTGGCATTTTAATGGCCAGGATTAGTCAAGTGTTGGATAATTAACCATAATTTAATTGGACATTTTGTTTTTATTGTGCCTAACACTATAAGCTCCAAACTCTTGGGAAGCATGGGATAGACATTAGCTTTCAGGATCTGATGTAGCATAGGTGATTTGCATAAAGAAAAAAAATAAGCAAGCAGATATTTTATTTAAAACATGGCTGCATATTTAAGATCCTGTATGGATGAAATACATTGTGTTAGGGTTTGGAGTTGCTTGCATAGTGCATTTATTGGATTGGAGCTGCTTGCACCCCTGCCAATAGATGAGTGTAGCTGACAGCCCTGAAGACGCTTGTAAAAGTTCATATAACTGACACAAAATGAACAATATGCAATGTATGAAATGTTGCAGGCATAGATTGAGTCAATAATATTTCTCATTTCCATCTCATACTTGCATCTTTTGATTTTGATGGGAATCTGACTCCTTTTCTCTCACATTTTTGTTGCTAGTTTCTTATTCCAATAAAGTTTAGTAAAGTGTGCTTCCAAGGATGCTAGATATAGTATTAATTTAAATGCTTATTACAAATACTCTATTTTATCATAGATTAAAATTAATGATATGGAACACCAACTTCACTTAGCAAACCAAAAGATGAAGGAGCTGGAAAATAAAAAGATGTTACCAAAGGACAAAACTGATCCACTACAGAAAAAAAATGGGTCTTACAAATGTGTGTGTAAAAAGAAGGGGAGCTGTTCCTGCAAATATTTAGGTAAACATATACTATGTGATCATGTTTCTTCGGCATGTTATCTCTGAATAAAGTTATTAAAATTATAACTGAAACAGTATCGACAATATTCATGGAGGTTTCCAGCTAGCTGGGTTAAATTCCAATACTTTCTTTGATACATGGTGTTATTAGAAAAGAAAATTGCCTGAAGATGTATAAGCATATTTTTAAAATTATGAATATGTAACTTGATTTTATCTTTTAGTGAGCTCCTAATGGTTTTTATTGTACTATAGACCAACTGCTTTTTGAGATTCAGCGTCTGAAGATGGAAAATGAATCATTATCTAAAGAAAGAAGAATGTTGAGAAATGAGCTTGCCGCATTAGATAAGGTAACTTTATCATTACTTATTGCACTTATATACCACCTTTCTGCCTAAACATCTACGGCGATTTAGTTTTCAAATACTAAAACAAATAAATGTTATAAAATGTAAAGTGGGGGAGAAGGGACAACCCGACTGGACAGGTCTCAGGATAGGGGCAGTCCAACAGTTTAGGTTTAATAAATGAGCAGTTGAGTTCATTTCTTTGAACTCTTTTTCAGAGTACAAAAAACAACACCCCAAACTAACTGAGAAATTAACTAAAAAAATCTGTAATCAAGCCTTCAGTACTTTGATCTTGTCCAGAAGATAAGTCCTCTAATTACTTGTTGAATAGTATTTGGCACACATTGCAGTTCACAAAATCTTCCATTGTTTAGAATCTCGCATCTGTTAGATGTTAAGAGGAGTAATATTCCAAGCATATTAAAATTTGGACTTTTCATTAGCAAATCTTGAGTTCTTGTAAAACTTTTTTTTTTAAAAGATGGTTTGTTTCCTATAAGACTATTTCAGTGATGAATACAAGAATGGACAAACTAGGAGGTAGTACTTAATTAATTAACTGTGTGTGGTATTACTTCTTAGGATTTTTTTGATGAAATAGAAGATCTAAAATATGCACTTCAAGAAGCCATAAAACTTAATACTCAATATGAAAAGTGTTTGAAACAACTAAGTTCAACATATGGAATCACTTTTACATCAACTTTAACAGCTGGTAGCCATCGTGGAACTTTAAATAAATCGTGGAAATAAAATGTTCAACCAAGATTATGAATAAACAGTTTAATATTGACTGTACTTTGTAATATTAACATGCTTATGAGGAAGGTGCTTATTTTGCAATAAAATCATGACTTTGACCAATTTTTAATCCTTTGCATAATGTGTGCAGTGCCTTTATTTCTTTCTGAATGTTTAATAAGTTATTTCTCGGTTTTGGATGTAACACTAAACTTTGGTTTAGCATTATATGAATGTACCTGCATGAACTTTGTTCTTGAAAACCCCGGTCCTCTCTCTTTCTGTAGCATGTGACAGAGGTCAGAAGCATTCAGTTTTAATTTGAACAAACAACAGATCCTCATTATAACCCAGGGTGCATCATTGTGGTTAGTTCAAACAAGCCATGATGAAACTGTTATAATATTATGAATTACATTTATTAGGTGCCTTTTCCCACCACAAGCAACTCAAGGCATTTTTACAAAAACAAAACAAAACAACAAACACTACACAACACATTCATTAAAATTAAGCTGGGGTGGGGGTGGAGAAACAAAAACACAATCCTTGTATGCTCATTAACTATAGTTCTCCCACCAAACTCCCAACAGGCCCAACAATACTTCTGGGGCAAGGTATTTCACAATCTGGGCATGGGCATTCCTGGCCAGTTGCATCTCCACTGCAAGTGAGACATAGAGAATGATATTTTTTCTGGGTCTTAGAGGGCGAGAGGTGGTGGTCCCCAGTATATCCTGCATCTGAGTTGTTTTGGACTTCAAATGCAATCACCAACATTTTGCTTTATGCTTGAAAGGGAATCTAGTAACCAGTACAGGGCAGGAACAAGTACCCATTAATATGCTTGCTGCTGTATTCTGGGCGAAATGTAACTTCTGAAGACTCTTCAAAGGTAGACCTGCTGCAGTGATCCAATATGGAAAGGAGTACTTCCCCATCCAAAACCAGTTGAATCCCTATTCCAGAGTCTGTCTCACAATGAGCAGCTCTTAAATCTTGGTTAGAGTAACCTTCTGTTAAGCCACATCTTGCCACTGCAACAGGCAGCAGATCCAAAATCAAGTGGTTTCAAAGGCTCACAAATTAGGGTGCCTGGTTGGCATCTCTAGGGAGGGCATTCTGTAACTGGGATGCCACTGCCCAAAAAAGCCTTTTCTTCAGTAGCTACCAGTCGCTTAGAGGGCCTCTGGCCTCTGAAGATACTACAAAGCTTACAAGCTCTTCACAGGCAGGAAAAACAAAACAGAGAGATGGGAGAAAGAAATGCTGTGTGTGCATGAATACAGTAATGAAAATGAATAAATTTGAACGAACTATTGTTTCCTCTTGGTAAGTTAATGGAACCAACTACCCCGAGTCGCCTGCTTCGCCCTTGCACTGCAGGGACAGCTGCCTAGGATAACCATCTCTGAGCGAGCAGCAGCCGCCATGCTCCAGCCGAGAGCGATGCGGCGGCCAATCAAACTGCTGCCTCGGCGGCGCCAATGAGAGGCGCGCAAGGCTGGAGAACGAGGCGATTCAGGAAGCGAGGCATCCAATAGCAAGTGCTTCGGTTGCTTTCCCGACCTCCGGAGTGGGAGCTCTTCGCCGTTCCACGGATGCCGCAGGAAGCGCCGCTCCAGACGTGCGGGGGACACGTGCAAAGCGGCGGGGAGTTTCTCCGTCCTCTGTCTTTGCACGCGGGGAGCCTCGCTCCGCTCCTGGCGGGAGTTTCCTCTCAGGGGTGAGTAGCAGCAGCTGCAGCTGCAGCAGCAGCAGTAACAGCACCACCTTGAAGCGGGTTGTTTATTGTGAGAGGAAAGAGGTTTGCTTCCGCCTTCCGTAGTTTCCCCTTAGAAATGCCTCCCTTTCTGCAGGAGAAAGTTATACAAGCCTGGCTTTATTCTGCCTCTTTGACCTTTTCCCAGGTCTACCAAAAAGAAATATATTGTTGGGGCTTTCCTTCCTCCTTGGCGGTAGGAGGGTCATTGTAATAGAGGCGGGCTCGTTTTATGATACCGTTTACTCAGTACCTGGGAGATGCTTGCAAAGTAGTCGGGTGGTTCTTAAAAGCTGACAAAAATTGCAAGTCGCCTCGCTGATCCATTAGGTAAAATTAAACATCGTTATCTCTCTATTTCCATCCAAATACAGCCGATGTATAATGTCTTTGTTACAACCAACTAAAAACGGGTCACAACAGTAGCGAGCGAGCAAGCTTTTGAGTTGAGCAGAACTCTTCGCTCTTGGAGGTTCCCCACACAAAATGGCGAGAGAAAAGATGTATCATTCCATGGCTTTCACCTGAACTTTGCTGTTGCTTCGTGTTAGCTCGATTGTTACCAAAGGGGCTCACTGGGTGAACTGCAGAAATAAATATAAATTATTGGTATAATTGCAAACAGAAGCGTTTTCAAATTAAGGCAGGTAGCTGTGTTGGTCTGATGCAGTCGGAAAAAAAAAAAATCTTGTCCAGTAGCACCTTGGATCACTTACTGAATTCATAGTATTTATTATTTTCTGTCTTCTGCAGGATTCCGGTCTGATGTGAAGAACAAAAATTGAAACACACATTTGGTTTGGTTTACTGGCCTCAGTAGGTGGATATTGGTACCATCTGTGGGGAGAAAGACCTGCCTGTAGGCTGATATGGCACTTTTGGGCTTTAGGATCCCGAACAGTTTTTTGGAGAAGAGAGGAGGCACTTTTACACTGAAGCTTCTGTGTTTTACTCTTTCTGTGTTCTTCTTCTGTGAATTTTTTATTTATTACGTAGTTATAATTCAGTGTCACTGGCCGCAATTGAAAGCTTGGGCTCCAAGGGCTACTGAAAAGACTTCCAGTTCTGTCTTGAAGGCTATGTTTTTATCAGATACTCATTTACTAGGTGAACTCAGTGGTCACTGGCTGGACAAGCTGAGAAGGTAAGAACTAAATATCAGTAACAGGCAGCAATTTATTGTAAACATATATTTTCCAGTTGGCCTCTGCATGCATGAAAACCAGGGTTATGAACCACTAAATACCTGTGACTTGATTATTTACATGCTAATCCATTCATTCATATTTGAATATTGCCAAAACTTTAGTATATATCTATTGAAAGAAGTGATTTTTTTTTTTACAATTTGATAATCATAAGCTATTACTCACTGTTTGAAGGAATTATTATTCTTAATATTTTCTAATTCATTGCACGTTGCTGTAACACACCAGAACCAAAATAACATAAAAAGCTCAGGTATTCTGAAATGGTTTTAATGAGTTTTATACTGTTATCAGAAAACTGTCTTAAATTTGAGAATCCAGAATTGTTCTTATGGTAATTTTGAAGTAATACTCATTTTGCATTTCTTAGGCTCTGCAACCTTTTGGGGAGTGCAATGCAGACTGTAGCATGGGGTTAAGTTGAGCTGGTATAAAGCATGCTAGATCCAAACTGTTCAAGAAGGAGCAAGGGGTATTGCTGGCTGAGCTGGCCTGAGGCTGGCAAAGGGGAAACAAGACTTTAAAATAGAGTTTGACTTATACCTTTTTGCTGGCATAAGTTTCACTGGGTTGCCAGGACACATGACTGAACTCAACAGAGTTATAATTCAGCATAAGCCCCTTCCCCCCCATTTCATCTCTCCTGGAATGGCACATGTTCTACTGGTTTCAGTTAGCCCTGTTTTAGTTGGGATGAGGGAGTTATGCCACTATATTTCCAGCTGAACTGAGGTTGGGATCTTTATACTAGTGTAGTCTGGCTGAGCTGGGAACTTGCTGGCTGAGCCGAAGGTCTGCCACGTTCTAACTTGCTCATTCTGGCGAATCTAAGGTTAGGATTGCATCCTAATTGAAACTGTTTTTAATACAAGATGTGCTGTGATATAATAATATTGAAGTCTTTCATCAGCCTATTTCTAAAGCTTCTTTATTTGGACTGGTAGTATAAACATGGATAAAAGAATGGAAATCCCCTTGGTAGCAAAAATCGTTCAAAGTCTTACCAATTAAAATTGGTTCCCAACTGATGGAATGGTAATATCCTGACTATTGCTAGGCTAAAATATAGTCCTTAGAGTTCACACAAATAATTCATGTTCATTCACTGTGTTAGAGGAGGTAATGATTGGGTGTAGCCAGGCTTGATGGTTATTTGATCTCATGATGGCAAATTATGCACTTCCAGTATTCTACATCTCTCTGTGTGTAGAAAAACTTGGCTAAAGCAGTGGTTTTTTCGCCATCAAGCCGACCAGATACCTTGCATGCTTCACTCCAAGTAAAAAAGAAATAAAAAGTGCACAAATTGAAATTGCAAAATTTCAGCCTATGAGTTTTAAATTATGCTGACACAAAGGTCAGAGGCAGATTTAGGGGTGAGGCACCTCAGGGGGAATGAGAGGTGGTGGTAATGGGAAATTTTAGCATCACACAGGGCACCACTGAAATGTGAGACCCCCATGGTATGCCACTGCAAAGGTTCAACCTCATGGTTAAAAAACTCAGTAGAAATGTATGTAAAATAATCCATATTTAAACTTGCATCACTTGGAAATTACTTTTAGAAGCCTTTTGTTGTTGCTTACATAATAGTTATATACGAAACCCACTGACCACTAACTCATACATATTTCTAGCTTTCATTCAGAAGGATCACAAAATCTATTACTTACAGTCATGCCCTGCAATACAACCACATCTCTTCAGACTTGTAGGATGAAGACTCATAATTAAAACATTTACCTTAGGAAAACCTCAGACTACAATACCCACCCAGTATAGTGGAGACAAAACAAAGCAATGCAGGTCAACATGGCCAGATTGGTACAAGTGCTTATAATATTCACTTAAGTACGTTGAACTGATACCCCTTTTTATTCTCTTAGGGAATGGCAGATGGAGAGAGCCTTCCAAACTGCTCTCTGGCTTCTGCAGCCAGAAATAGTCTTTATCCTGGGTGATATCTTTGATGAAGGAAAATGGAGTTCTTCCCAGGTTGGTATTGTGTGAAACATTAAAGTGTTCATGAAGCAAAATGGGATTTCATTGAAAGTGTTTTGCACAAAAGAATGAGACCAGGAAACTAATATAGTTCTTTTAAAGCTTAGTTGTTCAGTCATCTTTGCTAACTGGTATCCTGATCAGTAGCAATTAAGTTAAAGAACTAGGAAGTCATTGGGCCCTAAATTCTGCTTTACTAGGTAGCACATTGGACTGTGTAGTTCCTACAGGCATATTTGACAAGTACCAGGCAGTTGCTTCAGTGCTTTTAGGAGAGTTCTGTTAACACAGATATGTTATGCTTTTTTTTGCCAGCGGTTCCTAGTGCTTAATTTAAGATGAGGTGAGAGATGCATCAATAATACGTAGGCATTCATCAGCTAGCAGTAAGCTACCCATGGGATGGGTACCAAGATTTTCTGTCCATAGCAAAGACAAGTGAGGAAAATAGGATTGAACATTGGAAACTTCTTACCCATAGGTCAGATTAGACCCACTAACATTCCTAATTTGGCCCACAGGGCTGTTTTAGCCAGCTATGACCACCTATGTGTCATATTTGGATTTGACCCACCAGATGAAAGTGCTTCCCCACTCCTGACCTAGATAGAGGCTATTTGAAAATGTATCTGCATAGGGTTTTGTTGTTGTTGTTTTTGCTGTTGTCAAGTTAAAACTAGGTGAATGTGCTGAGTAGATTATTTTTGTGTGTGTGTTAAAAGCTGAGGGTGGAATTAAACATTGCACTGTTCCATCCATGCAAGTATTCCAGCTTGCCAGATGGAATGAATGTCCCCTGCACTGTTCTGGGGGTTCCCCCCTGCCAGCCCCAGGGCCAATTTTTTAAAATTGGAAGCCCTTGTGCAGGTCTTGTGAAAGGGGTCTTTAGGTGAATCCCACCTTGGATTTCCACTCAGCACATTATTTAGAATGCTGCAGCTGTAGGCATAATAATAATAATAATAATAATAATAATAATAATAATAATAATAATATTCTGCCCATCTGCCTGCATTGCCCCAGTCACTCTGGGCGGCTCTCAACAAAACATTAAAAACATAATAAAACATCAACTGTTATAAACTTCACTGAACAGGGCTGCCTTCAGATGTCTTCTAAAAGTCAAATAGTTGTTTATCCGTTTGACATCTGATGGGAGGGTGTTCCACAGGGTGGGCGCTGTAGTTTCACATGTTTCAGTGGAGGAACCACCAGAAGGCCCTCGGAGCTGGACCTCAGTGTCTGGGCTGGACAATGGAGATGGAGATGCTCCTTCAGATATACAGGTTTAGTGAGTCACATGACTGATTTAGCATGCACAGAGACTCTGTAAAGCAATTTATGTTGACTTAAGCAGTTAAGGATTGTGAGAATCTATCCTTTGTCAGTATTAGTGTCCAGTTAGTCAGTACACTTCTTAGTGCCCAATTAGTCATAACCCTTACTCAGAGTCATGCAAAAAGAAATGTGATGCTATATTTTGATAAATATTACTGAGTTACTGATTTTTTATTTTATTTTTTATTTTAATATAGGTGGGGTAGGGAGTCTCTGGCATTCAGGCAAAACAAGATGCTCTAGGCACTTCATGGTCCAAGAGGCCATTTCCCCCAGCCCACGTTCCCCTGACCCTCACCTGGCATCAAATGATGGATGTAGGACAGGTGGAGATGTGGCTGCAAAAAGCAGGACTCAATTCTTCATGCAGCGACTGATGTGTGGGGAGTTCAGTATTGCTTAGGAATATTTCCACAGACCAACTTTGACAGATGGGTGAGGTGGTCTGCCTGTCAAGCACATGACCTCAGATGATTGACACATGGATGTTCCTGCCCATGTCAAAGTTGCCCTGCTGGGGTTAAAGAGAGAAAGATTTGCCCCAGTGTTCATATTACTTTGATTTATTTATGTGGGCTTAAATGCATTGTTGCAGGTCACTTATTTGCAGTATCAATGCTGTACAACCATAATATGCTTTTAACTAGCTCATGGTAACAGTAATGACATATGGCTGTTACTGACAGTAGAAATATGGGGCAAACTGCAATAACTAATGATAGTGATGAAAACTTTAATAGTTATTTAAATTGGATTATATACAGTTAGAACCTTTACATTTTCCTGCAGGCCTGGTCAGATGATGTAAGACGCTATCAGAAAATGTTTAGGCATCCAGCCTCTATTGAGCTAATTGCTATTGTTGGCAACCACGACATTGGCTTTCATTATGAGTGAGTAATTTTTATTTAACAGGATGCAGTACTGAGATGGGAATTGTCAAAATGAGAAGAACATTCCATTATAAAACTAAATGCTTTACGATAGGTTTGAATCCATGGGAGGGGCATATTTCTTGGACGCATGCAAAATCATACAGAGTGTTCCTTTGTCCCTTCTTCTGCCTGTGCACATAGAGGGCTGGAGGAGCCTTGCTCCATATTCAGTGTTAACATGCTTCAACCTGTTGGGAGCAACAAGTGTGGCATGTACAGTGCTACCTCGGGTTACAGACGCTTCAGGTTACCCAATTTTGGGCTGCGCACCGCGCCGAACCCGAAAGTACCAGAACAGGTTACTTCCGGGTTTCGGTGCATGCGCAGAAGCACTAAATCACGCTTTGCGCATGCGCAGAAGCACCGAATTGCAACCTGCGCGTGCGCAGAAGCGGCGGTGCAGGTTGCAAATGTGTCTCCCACATGGATCACGTTTGCAACCTTAGGTTCCAGTGTAGTACTTACACAACACTGAAGTCAAGTGTTAAGATACATACCATGATATGCAGCTGCTGTGGACTTAAGGTGTAGTATTGCAAGTTTACTTTAAAAATGTTTTTGAGGGAAGCTTCAATCCACTTCCAGCTAATTCACCACTTCTTCTTTTAATGCACTTCTGAAGTGATGCTTCCTGTTTTGTTGTTCTGCAGCAGCTCCATTGCAGCAGGTTGACTATAAACGTGGAGCATGTTGCCGGGGCAGTGGAGAAATGTTTTGCCCCTTTCAAGCATTCCCCAAATGTCAACAAATTAAGGATAAGGGGAGTGGAAATGAGTGCAAAACCTTTTAACCCAGCTGTATGGTGGACATCAAGGCTTCACCTAGAATGATAATCCCTTTGGCCTAAAAGGATTCTCTTTTCAGCATCAGATCCTGTGTTACTAGCTGACTGTGGTGCCAGGGTTGCAGAACACTTGGTGTTGTTTCCACCCAGCTGTTCACACTCTCAGTTCTTTACCTGTTTTCTTTTGAGGACAGGTTTTAATACTGAGCTGTCTTTAACTGCCATATACTACAAGCAGCTAGATCAGGAATGTATAGGTCCCCACCCCCATAGAAGTGAATTTATTTACTTCAAGAAGGAAGTGATTTGAGCCCTGACTTGTCTGACATCCAGGATCTGGCAGATAAATGGAAGAATGCAACAGCAGGACCATGTGTATGAAAGTCTCTCAAAGGGAAAAATGTGAGAAATTAAAAACAAAAAGCTGGTGAAAATAAATTGCTATGTTGGCCTCCAAAATACACAGGCGCAAAATGAAAACTAGTTCAAAACCAAAATCTTGTTAACATTAATGATGATTTTTGGAGAGTAGCAGTTGTGAGAATTGTGTGAATTTTGAGGCATTAAATGCTCATTGGAAAGTCTGCCCTACTGTTGTGAAGCACTTCTATAAAGGAACTGCAACGGACTGTACTTAAAATAACATTTAGATACACACATTACCTGACTGAAGCTTGATAGTTAGCTTTTTAAATTAAAGCTTCAGAAAAAATATCAATATAACTTATTTTAAATTAAGTAGGTTTTATTTTTTTTAATTTCACACAGAATGACGGAATACAAGTTGCAACGTTTTTCAGAGGTTTTCAATTTCACTTCAGAAAAGCTGATAACTCGGAAAGGGATAAAGTGAGTCTTTTTTGTTGTTGTTGTTCACTTGCACCTTAAATATTTATTTACATTTTGTATCTGCCATTGGCAGGAAGCTATCAGTTTTAACTTTATGTGGGGTGTAAATTCATGAAATGGTTGAAAACACTTGTCCAAGTTGGTCTGCAGCATTTGTATCGTAAGTATATATTTAGGCTTCAGTCTTGCACATCAACCTAGGAATAAGTCCCATTGTGCACTGTTTTGTTCAAAAATATCATGCATATTAATACAGTGGTACCTCGCAAGACAAATGCCTCGCAAGACAAATGCCTCGCAAGATGAAAGAGTTTTCCATTTTTTGAGTCGTTCTGCAAGACGAATTTCCCTATGGGCTTGCTTCTCAAGACGAAACGTCTTGTGAGTTCTTGCGAGTTTGTTTCCTTTTTCTTAAAGCCGCTAAGCCGTTAATAGCCGCTAAGCCGCTAAGCTGTTAATAGCCGCTAAGCCGCTAATAGCTGCTAAGCCGCTAATAGCCGTGCTTCACAAGACAAAAAAACCCCAAGACGAAGAGACTCGCGGAACGGATTAATTTCGTCTTGCAAGGCACCACTGTATAGAGGATGGTAATGGAACTTAAATTTAATACCTTTTAAATTTACGGCATGTAGTGCCTTGAAAGAAAACATAATGAAAATGATCTATAGGTGGTACATGACCCCAGTCAAGCTTGCAAAGATCTACCATCTGCCCAATAACAATTGTTGGAAATGTAATGAGTCTGAAGGAACCTTCTATCACCTTTGGTGGACCTGCCCAAAGATCAAGGCCTACTGGGAAATGATCTATAATGAAATTAAGAAAATCCTTAAGTTGACATTTGTAAAGAAACCGGAGGCTTTCCTCCTGGGCATGGTCGGCCAATTGGTACCAAAGAAGGATAGAATATTCTTTATGTATGCAACTACAGCAGCAAGAATTCTTTTGGCAAAGTATTGGAAGATGCAAGAACTACCCACTCTGGAAGAATGGCAGATGAAGGTGACCGAATTTATGGGACTGGCAGAGATGACCGGCAGAATCCGAGACCAGAGGAAGGAGGCAGTGGAGGAGGATTGGAAAAAATTTAAAGTATATCTTAAGAACTGTTGTAAAATTTTGGACTGTTAAGATGTCAAGGGGTAAAAAACAGAGAATTACAGCTGTAATCGTTTAAGTTGAGAAAACCCAAAAAAGTTAAATGAAAAAATTGACTGAAGAGTTGCTAAAAAATTGCAAAACAAGGATGCAGTGAAGGGGAGGTATGGGGAAGTCACATTTTATTTATTTCTCTGTGTTTTTTTCTTTTTTCTTTTCCTGTTTTCTGTTTTCTGTTTTGGAAATTAATAAAAATTATTTTTTTAAAAAAAAAAAGGTAATGGAACTTAAAACAATATCCGTTTTGATTTGTGCTAAGGGATCAAAGAATCACCCATAAGGAGAAGGTTGCAGTTTCAGTTTTCAATTGGTTGGCGGTCCGCACTGGCAAATAAGCATGTGCATACTTGGCTCACCCCCCTTGCATTTTCTCCCTTTCCCACACATGCATGTCTTCCATCTTTCACCAGCTTGGTTGGCACCTATCCCAAGTAAAGCAGCAGTTACTAAAAAGGGGAAGGAATGTAACGTTCCACCTTTTCCACACTGAATGCATTTTTCCTAGGTGTGATTCCCATCTTACTTGCAGCGTGTCCTTCCTTGTCCCTTTAGAAATCCTGCACCTCCCTGATGTGACCCATGGAGATAAGATTGGGGCCACATGGTTGCAAGGAATGAGATGGAAAGGTGAAGAACCCCTGATTTGGCCCAGGGTTGCCAACTCCTGTTGTAAACATATAAAATGATGTAGAATACTACGCCTTTTGGATCATCAGAGTGGCTGGATTTAGGGCAATGGTTTGAGAAAACACTGCACTGCAGCTGGAGCATGTACCAAACAGCACTCTCTGGATTTGATGCAGGATGTCTACCTTGTTGAATTTTCCTGATTTTGAGCATGAAGCTGCTTCTTACTGCAGACATACTGCACATCGATGTCATTATTTCTTCTCTTGTACTTGCAGCTTTGTTATGGTGAACAGTGTTGCCCTTGAGGGTGATGGCTGCATTATCTGTAGAACAGCAGAAGCAAAGCTTGCAGAACTCTCCCATCAACTCAACTGTTCACTGCAGGTAAGGATAGAATTACCTCACTGGGAAGCTTCATCCGTGTATATTGAGGTGCTCAAAATAATCTTTCTAAACTGGCTTCTGTTTGTGATTTCTTGGCATACATTGTTTTTGCATACGTTATTTTTATGTGTGACTTTTATTACCGAGAAGTTCAGTTGCTCTAATGTGTGCATGGAGTTCTTGCATCTCTCCGCATTCTCACTTTATATAAGGATGTGCTGTTTCTCTTAATGCTTGGAAACATGCTTAATAATAATAATAATAATAATAATAATAATTTATTTCTACCCCGCCCATCTGGCTGGGTTTCCCCAGCCACTCTGGCAGCTTTCAACAGAACATTAAAAACAGAATAAAACTTCAAACATTAAAAACTTCCCTGAACAGGGCTGCCTTCAGATGTCTTCTAAAAGTCAGATAGTTGTTTATTTCCTTGACATCTGATGGGAGGGCGTTCCATAGGGTGGGCTCCACTACCAAGAAGGTCCTCTGCCTGGTTCCATGTAACCTCACTTCTTGCAGTGAGGGAACCACCAGAAGGCCCTCGGAGCTGGATCTCAGTGTCCGGGCTGAACGATGGGGGTGGAGACGCTCCTTCAGGTATACTGAGCCGAGGCAGCTTAGGGCTTTTAAGGTAAGCACCAACACTTTGAATTGTGCTCGGAAACGTACTGGGAGCCAATGCAGGTCTTTCAGAACAGGTGTTATATGGTCTCGGTGGCCACTCCCAGTCACCAGCCTCATTCTGGATTAGTTGCAGTTTCCGGGTCATCTTCAAAGGTAGCCCCACATAGAGTGCATTGCAGTAGTCCAAGCGGGAGATAACTAGAGCGTGCACCACTCTGGCAAGACAGTCTGTAGGCAGGTAGGGTCTCAGCCTGCATACCAGATGGAGCTGGTAGACAGCTGCCCTGGACACAGAATTGACCTGCACCTCCATGGACAGCTGTGAGTCCAAAATGACTCCCAGGCTATGCACCTGCTCCTTCAGGGGCACAGTTGCCCCATTCAGGACCAAGGAGTCCCCCACCCACCTGCCCTGTCCCAAAACAGTACTTCTGTCTTGTCAGGATTCAACTCAATCTGTTAGCCGCCATCCATCTTCCAACCGCCTCCAGGCACTCACACAGGACCTTCACTGGTTCTGATTTAAAAGAGAGGTAGAGCTGGGTATCATCTGCATACTGATGAACACCCAGCCCAAACCCCCTGATGATCTCTCCCAGCAGCTGCATGTAGATGTTGAAAAGCATGGGGGAGAGGACAGAACCCTGAGGCATCCCACAAGTGAGAGCCCAGGGGTATGAACACTCATCCCTCACCACCACTTTCTGAACACGGCCCAGGAGGAAGGAGCAGAACCACTGTATAACAGTGCCCCCAGCTCCTCTAGACAGTCCAGAAGGATGTCATGATCGTTGGTATCAAAGGCCGCTGAGCAATCCAGCAGAACTGGGAAACAGCTCTCACCTTTGTCCCTAGCCCGCCAGAGATAATCAACCAGCCCGACCAAGGCAGTTTCAGTCCCTTGACAAGGCCAGAATCCAGATTGGAAGGGATCCAAATGGTCCGCATCCTCCAAGCATGCCTGGAGTTGTTCAGGAGCCACCCTCCATTAAAATGAATATAAAAACATTTATGGGTGAAGTATCTGCATGGCGATGCGGGTGGCGCTGTGGGTAAAACCTCAGTGCCTAGGACTTGCTGATCATCAGATCGGTGGTTTGAATCCCCGCGGCGGGGTGCACTCCCGTTGCTCGGTCCCAGCGGCTGCCAACCTAGCAGTTTGAAAGCACCCCCGGGTGCAAGTAGATAAATAGGGACCGCTTACTAGCGGGAAGGTAAACGGCGTTTCCGTGTGCTGCGCTGGTGCTGGCTCGCCAGAGCAGCTTCGTCACGCTGGTGTCTGCAGACAGCGCTGGCCCCCGGCCTCTTAAGTGAGATGGGTGCACAACCCTAGAGTCGGACACGACTGGCCCATACGGGCAGGGGTACCTTTACCTATCTGCATGGCATTAGAAGAGCCAGCATCCCGCCACTGAATTAGGGCATGTGAAAATAGTGTTTGTTTCAAAGGTAATTATATCTGGCTTGGGCACTGAACAGTTACCCTGCTTCAGCTTTCATTACCTCCACTCTCTTCCACCTCTGGGTGGTAGTATTTTTATTAAGTTCCATCATACCCTTTCTCAGAGGAACGTAGTGCTAAGCCAGTACTTGAAATCATTATGGACTGGATGAAGGCCAGTAAATTGAAGCTCATCCCAGATAAGATGGAGATGCTGTTGGAGGATGCTTGACCATAAGAGTGCCATCCTGTTCTGCATGGGGTAACACTCACCCGGAAGGACCAGGTTTGTAGTTGGAGGCTACTTGTCACTAGAGGTTCAAGTGGCTTCTGTGGTATTCCCTGCTTCCACAAGTTTAGGCTGGTGCATCAACATTGTTCTTCCCTGCTTAGATAACTGACCAGTTTTCCATTCCCTGATAATTACTAGATTAGATTACAGTGGTACTTCGGGTTACATATGCTTCAGGTTACAGACTCCGCTAACCCAGAAATAGTGCTTCAGGTTAAGAACTTTGCTTCAGGATGAGAACAGAAATCGTGCTCCGGCGGTGCAGCAGCAGGCCCCATTAGCTAAAGTGGTGCTTCAGGTTAAGAACAGTTTCAGGTTAAGAACAGAGATCCGGAACGAATTAAGTACGTAACCCGAGGTACCACTGTACTGCAGTTTGCTGTGTGCAGGATTTATTTTGAAAATTAAAGTTAGTACAAAAATTAGGCTGGCAATAACTAACCAGGATCATATTCCACTGAATATGACCCGGGTTGGCGTTTGGGGCACAATTCTAAGTGGTGATGATTATCTGAAGTGTGGTGACTGGAGAAAGGGCCTTCTGCGTTCTAGCACAGTTTGTGCAATGCCATCTTCAGTGAGGCTCACTGTCTGGCAAATCTGATGTATTTTCAGCAGACCAATTTGCTTGGTCTTTTTAACAGTAAACTAGCTGCAGACTTTATATTTCTTGTTGAACCTTAGGCTGTTTAACTGCTGCTTTCTGCTATTTGTCACCCAATTGTAGTTGTGTGTGTGTTGTTATTCTGTTGTAGTCCACTTTGTATGGTTTAGCCATTTTTCTATCTATCTCTGATACATCCGCTGTCTCAGCACTGTCAGCAGTACTTTGTACATGGTAGGCACATCTTGTGTTAGAGCTTCTAGGCAGAGAGTTGTCTTTCCATAGACTGGACCTACTAATCTCTCATGATTTTTCCTGAAAATAGCCTTCTTCTATTTGCTCCTCTATCGTGCGATGTAGGATTGTGTACAAACACTTGCTTGGTTTTTGTTGACAGGAACAAAGTCAGTCCAGAAAAAGGTGTGGCGATGTAGACAAGCTCCCACCTTCAGCTCCAATTCTATTACAGGTGTGTTTGTGTTGGGAAATGGGTCATTTTTGCACTTTTATTTAGCGTAAATGCATTATGGTTTTGTTAATGTGCTGTTTCCTTCTTGGTTTTAATCCCTTTCAGCATTATCCTCTTTATCGAAGAAGTGACGCAAAATGTACAGGAGAAGATTCTGCTCCTTTGGATAAAAAGAATTACATCTTTAAAGAGAAGTACGATGTGGTTTCAAAAGAAGCTTCTCAAAAGGTATGTTGAATGTGTTCTATCTTTGTCAAGATGTGTACTAGCTGCCCTGAAAGGCTTGCCTATTTTGTTGGCAAATTGTAATTTTATTATTATTGCTTAACGTCGTGTGTATGAGTGAACAGGGCACTTGGATAGTCAAAGAATCTTAAGAATGGCCTGTTTCTTATTTATTCTCTCCCACTCCCCCCCCCCCCCCCCCGTCATGCACTGCTTGATCCATTCTTAATTTCATTGATTTCTGAGCTATTCTTGTAACAATAGTGTTCGTAACGGCGGCTTTTTACTACCATCAAAATAAAACTGTTTTTCCTTGTCTAATGGCATCCCTATTTCTGGTCATAAATGAGCATACTCAAATAAGGCTACTAAAAATATAATGCAGCTTCTGCAAAGTGTGCACAGAAGCGTGCAGCCTGTTATGCAGCCTTCCTGACTGACTCTGAACATGAGTTTGCTCTTGAGTCAGGCTGTGCATTTGGTACATGCATGAAGTCCTGCCTTAGCTAATCAACCCTCTCCTCCACTCATGCAGCTGAGGATGATCATGTTCAGAGGATGCAACTGAACTGGGTAGGAGAGATTGCTGGAGCCAACCCAAGAAAGTAGATGTTTTGATCCTTAACCGGTTTGTGCTCTGGAGCTGAGGTGCAGAGAAAGGCTGGGCAGGTAGTCTGTAGTGGTTGCCAGGCTGCTGCAACTGCATGCTGGTTACTAGGCCTTGCCTAGTGAACCAAGAACCCAGGGTAAGAGCAGACCTCCTTCCTCCACCTCCCCTACTCCAAGCTGTGCTTCTGTATGTGTGATCGTTCCCTGCATTATTTGAGAGCATCTTACTGCATGTGTGGGTGAAAACATGTACTAGCATTGACTTAAAGAAATGAAGGGGAAACTTGAAAGCAAAGTAAAAATATATCAAGCTGTGTGGCACTTTTCTTTTTCTTAAATCAGACATTTTTAAATGCCAGCATTGTTTTACTCTCATAGCTGTTATGGTGGTTTCATCCTCGGCTCATTTTGAGTGGTCACACCCACAGTGCCTGTGAAGTGTTGCATAATGGGAAAATCCCAGAAATCAGTATTCCGTCATTCAGTTGGAGGAACAGAAACAATCCTAGTTTCATACTGGTAAGTTTAAATAGTTTTTATTTTGTCAGATAATTTTTCATAATATAAATCAACATAGCAATCAGCTATTTTCTCAGACTGATGCTACCTGTAAAAAAGCAAAACAAAACAGCTCCTCCCATCCTCTCAAAAAGTACACTTAAGTTGAATACAAAGCAACCACTTTATAAAGCACATACTTGCGTAGCCATCCTGCTTGTATAGTGCAAAGTATTTTTTTTTGTAGGTTTTACAAACATGTCTACATACAAGCTATATTTAGTATGTTTCTATAAAGAGGATGCAGTGTAAACAATTTGACTGCAACAATCATCAGTAGTCTGCAACAAACAGTATTAAGACTTGTTTTTGCTTAGCTGAATTATCCACAGGACCAAATCTTTTCTGCATGGTTCTTCTGTCTTTCAAAAGTGCAAACTTACTATCTCATAGGGCAGCAAAATTCTATCAGATGAACCTAATTCACAGTTTGCTTACTTTGGGTATCCTAGATTACAACTCTAAATAGATTAACCTGAAGCACAAAAAGTTTCCCAGTTCTAAAACACATTTAAATATTTATTCTTTTCAAAAACCAGTTCTGTGCTAAGTTTACTTTTTCAGTCTCTTGTGCATGGGGGAAAGCAAATTGGTTATAATTTTTAGTTCATAGATGAAAGTTATTCCTCACTCAGTAAGTAACACAGTGTTAAAACAGTTGTACTTGAAAAGCATGTTGTCTCCCTAATTTTGTAGAGTGTTTACTTACCAGATAATCCAGTTTACTTCAGAATATCATGTTTTCAGCATGAGGAGTAGATGGTGTCTGACTGTTGGCCTAGATTACCTGCAGACCAGTGATCCCTCCCCCAACACTCCAAGTATTATTAATCTGTCTTTATCTCGTATGCTTTGTCACCCCACATACTTAGTGGCCACGATCCAACACAATTAAGCACCTTTAGCCTGCAATCCTACATAGTTATGTGGAAGTCATTCCCCATGTCAGGGCCAGTAGGTGCTATGCGGTCTGAGTAGCTGCCCAGCCAAATAGCAGCTGCTGTGTTCTTTACTGAAAAAAAAAATATTTCAAATGGCACAAAATAGTCTCAAGGCAGCTCAGTGCTTAACAAATGGAATATCTAACATAGGTTTTAAAGCTGTCTGCATCTCTTATCCACAGGACAGTTGAGAGCACTGATGCTATGAGAGAAACTGAACTCTACCGTTAGTATAATTGTAAAGCATACAGGCTCCCAACCACTTGCCCCATGTCTTTTAAAATGCTGTTTTCCTTTCTTTCTCAGGGCAGTATAACACCAACCGACTTCTCTCTCTATAAGTGCTTTCTTCCATTCGAGAACACAGTTCTTACTATCTACTGTGCAGCAGGAGCTGTGCTTTTGGTCCTCGTACTAGCTCACTTTCACCCTCTCGTTACCCCTTTTCATTTTGTTCAGCGTTTAATCACTAAATATAAAGCAGTATGAAGAGTCAGACACTTGTAATTGGTCACTGACACACCAAAGCTAAAGAACAGTCCATCAGACTACATTCATGCCAGCAAATGCGTACTTGAATTGCTAGCCCAAAGGCAGGTTGCCTTTACATACAGAAAGTCCTATACAGTTGATATGACTTATACTACAGGGTAAGTTAACTGAATGCTTCATGCTGTACAAAAATATTGTATTCTACAATCAAATGAATCATTTTCTTGCTAAAGTTTTTGTATCAAATATGTATATTAAAAGTTTGTAACTGTACACTATAAGTCCTACAAGCCTCCTCTTGTGTCTGCACTAGTGTCCTATGCTGCTTAGAGGCTCAGTCTTTCTAATTGGAAATAATTTTAAAGTGTTATTGCTGCGAGACCATCTGGTGTGGTACTTCTTTTCCTTGATGTAGAGTTATTTTACAATAAGATATTACAAAAAAGGGCTATTGGGAGAAGTAGCTTACTGGCCTCAGAGAAGTCTCCTTGTTCTAGGTTAGATGTAGTTTTCGATGGCAGTCATGTGCCAATCATCAAAATCCTTGCCTAACAGGCTTGCAGAGGATTGGCTAACCAGGCAGAAAATTGAGGACAAACCTCTTAGATCTGTAGACGTATTATGTATCCCACTGGCACGTGCTATGATGTCTGGCTGAAATTAATCTCTGGAATAGAAGGCAAGCAGCTCCTTTCTCTTCCCACCCCCATATTTTTATATATAGGCCTAGTGCGTCATTGCAATAAACCATAGCAAATGATTTACAGTAAATGCAGAAATTTCTCCTCTAGCATGAATGGGAGCAACAAACCACAATCCCCTGTGTAAACTTGAGGATTGTTGTTTATTTTACTCCCAAACCACAGAGGGAAGTCAAGGTTTATTTCTTGGCTTACCAACTGTGGTCTGTTCATAGTGAAACAAACCACAATCCTCAAGTCCACATGTTACACTAAGCCAGGACTGTGATTTGTTTCTCCTGCTCACTTTGCGGCAGGAGCCATCTTTATGTTACAGGTAAGCTATTAACTATGGTTTACCATGATGGGCAAATGCAGTAAGAGTGAAAGGCCTGATGCTTGGTATTAGTGATGCACTTTATGGGAAATGGTGTTGTCAGAATCTTGCATTTTGATCCTAAACACTTGTGTCTTTCTAACGTTTTGGAAACATGCATGGTTAGCATTATTGAAAAATCATTAAAATATATCCAACTAGCAGTTTCAGAGTGGAACTAAAGTGTTGAAAAGGGTCTTAGAAAATACAGTACCTAGAAAGATTACTAATGTGACCCCTCTGCAGAGTTACAACCACAACATGTCTGCCCAGTTGTCAGGGAAAAACGGCTGGGCTTACATAAACAACAAACATGCTATCCTCCTTTAAGAATTGATTCACATTGGGTGGTTGAAAATATTTCAAAGAGTAATTTGCCTTTAAATTTAAAGCAAAGGATGAAGATAATCCAAGAGATACATAATCTATGAAGGTATGTAGGCTAACACTTCTAAATTTTGTTATTGCAATTACAAATTTTAAACGTTTGTACAGGTTACCTTGGACACAGGAAACTATGTACTCTGACATAACACCTATGTATAAAATATAAAAGCAGTGTTATAGTACTGAGAAGGACATGCCTTATTGCTACTGCAATTCTTGCTTTTATATTATACTGTACCACAACTTATTTTGTGAATGTCATTTGCATAAATTATTCAAGTTTGAGAAATATCCACACATTGTAATTCTACAATATTTAAAATAAAACCATTTTCTAAGGTCTCTTTATTAAGAGAAATAAAATTGTCATCTTGTAATTCTCTTAGGCCAGACACAAGGGTTAAACCTTTTCTTCTTTCTTCCAATTTGCACAATGAAAGCGGCTGTTGCAACAGAGATTGAAGAGCCTTTATCTAATGGTGCTTCTACACATTCACAATCTGCAATTGTGAAATTGGCTATGAATGACCAAAGAATTACTGAACATAGGTTTTTTTTAAAGGTAAAACAAAATCCTTGGTTTCCATGAAAACACCAGGTTGCAATTTGGACACTTGAATCAATTTCAGTGTTTTAAAGCTAAGACTGAGAAAGGCATATTTGCTGCAACATCTGGTGGCAGTAATAACTTACTTTCAAAGGTATATGACTAAAATTTGCATAATTTATATTTTTTTATACTAAAGAGCATTTCTTTTTATATAAACCAGAAAAACCCTAAACTCTACAGAGAAGTTTTTTACCTTCAGTCACTGCTGCAGGTAAAGTTGACATCAAGCTGTACAGCGCAATCAAAAACATACATCTTAGCTCGTTTTACAGGTACAGCCATAATCAAGGCACAAAGATCTTCTACAAGTATTTATCTTCAATAAAATTGTACAAAATAATATTACACTTTACAGTCTGTACAATATAATAATAAACCAGCAGTAAAACAAAAATAATATATATATTATATATATATTATATATATAGGGAGAAGACTATTGTCCAAAAGTGATCTAAAGTAGTTGGATCATTTGTGGACAGAAGAAACAAAAGTGAGGGTGAATTTTCTGCCTAGATGCAAGTAGTCTGAAAAAGTAGCTCTGAATTCAAATGCCTGAGGTGTTTAGAGACTCTTGGCTCCAAACCTCCAGAAAAATTGCTCATCTTCCCTGTGCCTCACTATCTAGTCTATTTCCTGTGCCAATAATGGCTTAGAAGAGGAGGTCACCTTTGTCAGCTGACCTGCAACTCAGTTATGTTAAAAACTGTGACTAATATTGTGGTGCTGCTACATCACGCGTGTATATATCCTCAACAGTATTTCACAACCCTAAAACAAAGTGCATTATTCTCCCCCACCCAATCTATCAAGTACTCTTCAGCGTCACGGTAGAAAGGAAACCCATGCACACTGCAAGTATGACATGGTGTCACCCAACTAGCAGATACCAGCTTGAACAAACCTGCTGGGGGGGAAAAAACAACTAGCAGGCTATGTCCAATTAAAAACAAAACAAAAATGCAACCAAACCTAAGGAAACAGAGGTAGCCAAAGGCCTTAGTGGAATGACACAGAAGTGGCATATAAAAATAAAGCACACACATCGTCCCATAAAGCATGAACTGGGTTGAAAGGCTAATCAAAGTAAACAAACTGAGGAGGCAGACGTGTATCTATATAGCATCTCCCTCTTACTTCACATGAAGAAGTCGGAAAAAAAGATGATGTTTAAAACCACAGGCTCCATGGTGTTCTCAATTACAATAGTTCATACTGCCGAAGGTGCATTCTCTGAATGATGTCTCTACAGTCGTTGAACACTCTGCGGATGTTTTCTGTGTCAACTGCACATGTAAAGTGGGGGTAGCAGTAATGCTTTCCATCTCCAGTCGCCGTGCTTATTCTCTGCAGGGGGAAGAAAACCAATACAGAGTCAAGACTTGAAAGGCACAAACTGTACCTGCCATTGGACAGCTATCAACACAACAAAGTGCTGCTTTGAGAAGTGAAAGGCAGACCTGGAAATGGCAGTGTGTGTGTGCGTGTCCAATCTAAAACCAGAGGGTTATATGCATTAATCTTAGTTATCTGGTTCACACAAATGGGCTGGAGGTGAAAGGCAACCCATTCTAAAAGGAATACCAGATAGAAGACAAAATAATTCTACGTAGCTAGACAAGTGACCAGGCATTTTTTCCTGATTTATAAAACGGGGACATTGTTGATTAATATTTAAATAACAGCTGGATTTCAAGATGTTAACATTTTCTATAACGTTCAAAGATTATACTAAAACTCCTTTCTGGTGAAATGAGTTTATTGATAGTAAATTAACACAGCCAGTCAATGTTTTTTAAAGTGTCACTTACTAAAAATTCATCCCGGATAAAAAACTTTGCTCTTGTAACTTTGGGGTCTTCTCCTGCATCTGGCGTTGCTGTTAGGAACATTAAATAAGTAAGTAGTAATGACATGTAGATATAAAAAAAGGAAAGCATGGTTAAGGCAGATTAGATAAGCATGGGCAATTTACTGCCTTTTATGTATCAGTACAATTTTATGGCTAATACTGTCAAATGTAAGAACATTTATTAACTTAAATAAAACTAACCTCATTTCACACACTTAATCCCCAGAACTCCCTGAACAAGCAACATTCCTTGCAATAGTAACATTTAGGTACATCATTATCTACATTATCTATCTGACAACAACTTATACTTTCGTCATTGTAATATACATCAGCTAAAATATTCCCATGTGGGCAAATGCTCTCTTAATTACTATCTAACCAGTGGTGACTGGTGCTCATTGGGCCAGTAGGGCATAATGCAGGGAGGCCAACAGTAGGTGGAACCAGAGCCAAGGGCAGGTAGAGACCTTTGTACTGGTTTGAGTTCTATAAGGGCAAAACTGAGTCTGGAGGAGGAGGAGGAAGCAGGCAGCCTTTAGGGTAGTTGTGAACAGGGTAGGAGGGCTAGGCATCAAGGTAGGTTTGGTGGGGAAGTGCCCTAACACGACGCAATACGGAGAGGCGTTGGAAGAAAGGAATTGCTCAACAAAGCAACAGTTGTCTGAGATAGGAAGAATAATACACAGAACACATTAACTTTTAAACAAGATAAGAGGATTTGCTCCCAGACTATCTACATTTTGGTTATGGCAATGAAACCTTCATACATGATTCTCATCTGGTGTAGTCACATGGAATGCTCAGTAGTTCAAGGAGCTAAGCAGTTTTCAGTCTAGCTGCTCTTGAGTATTTGTTACTTTGTCTGGTGGAGTTTGGGAAAAGAATCTGGAAATTAAGAAACCCAAAGGGCAGGAAGACCAGAAGCAAGAAGGCTAATGAAAGAGTGAAAAGCAGGCAAGGGACTGAGAAAGATAAATATGAACAAAAATTACCGTATTTTTTGTCCCATAGGGCGCACTGGCCCATAGAACGCACCTAGTTTTTTTTTTGGGGGGGGAAATAAAGGGGAAAGAATTATTTCCCCCCCAGGCGCGGGGCTGGGGCGGGGGATGCCCGAGCTTCCCCTAACCCCAGCCCCCAGAACAGGCTGCTATCCGCAAGCCTAGGGAGCCCGGCGGGAAGTCGCACCGGTCTACCCAGGCTTGCGGATATCTGTCCCCAGAGCTTGTGGGGCTGGCAGCCTCCAAACCAGGTTGGGGAACAGCGGGATGGCGGCGCTGCGCCTCCCCGCTGTCCCCCGAGCTTGTGGGGCTGCCCGATATCTGCACGAAGCCTGGGGCGCGCTGTGCAGCACGCCCCAGGCTTTGGAATGCAGGCTGCTATCCGCAAGCCTTGGGAGCCCGACGGGAACTCACGCGGAGCTCGCAAGGTTTGCGGATAGCTTCCTGAAGCCTGGAGAGCGAGAGGGGTTGGTGCACACTGACCCCTCTCGCTCTCCAGGCTTCAGCGAAAGTCTGCATTCGCCCCATAGGACGCACACACATTTCCCCTTCATTTTTGGAGGGGAAAAAGTGCGTCCTATAGGGAGAAAAATACGGTAGGTAGAAAATGAGATAAAAAACTTACTGAGGCAAAGGGAGACTATAGAAGGGCTCTGAAGGAACAGTGATTAAGATAATGTGGGAGAGGATTGTTAGCAAGGCACCACAAGGGCAGGGATCTACAAATCTGACCTTGATAGTCAGCCAAAATTTGTGCCTGCCAGTGGCCCCACCCCACCTCTGAGGGAGGTGCTGGGCCTTGTTTCTGATATCGTACTGACCTGCAGAGGCATTCTAAAATGTGGGGACATGGGAAGCTACTATTTGTCCCTGTCAGTATTGTCTTTGTTGACAGGCAGCAGTTATCCAAAGCTTCAGACGGGAGTTTTTCTAGTCCTACCTTGAGATATTAGTGATTGAATGTGTGACATTTTGCAGTACAGAACTATGGCCCTCTGAAACTGCATGCGAAGTCAGGAAAGAGCTACCTTTCTGAGCTCTCCAAGTTTGGGAAGAGGAAGGGGTTTGCCAAAAAGGTTGTCTGAGGCAGCAGCTGTTAATTGCTTCTGTCATGACCATGTCAGAGCTGCAGAGGGGACTGGCGTATCTTGTCAGATCTTCTGCTCAGACCTGCTGCGGCAGAAGTAGTGGGTGCTACTGAGATCCCACCAATCCTGAGGATGGTTTGCAGCTCAGCCCAATTGCTGGACGTTTTCACCACTCTTTCCTCCTTCCCTGCTGGTTTTCCTCTCTTAGGTGACTGCCAAGCAAGGCCACACTTCCATTTGAACTAACCAACCTATTGGTTGTCTAAAGGTTTATTAGTGTTATTTGGAACAAAATATATCTTAACTTCTGCGTTGATATATTTACTTTGATATATATGTTATTTAAGGAATTTATGCATGACATTAAAGGAAACCAAAGATTACCCTAGCTACTTAATCACAATGCAGATAAGAAACTCACCATCTTCAGGTACAGTGTAACGTGTGAATTCAGGAAAATAATCTTCAATTTTAGACTTCCCTGCCAAGACTTTTTCAGCCAGCATATCTTGTTTATTCAAAAACAAAATGATAGAAATTGTCCGTAACCACCTGCAAAGACCCACATGTTAGAATAATCTCATACAAACATCATTCAGTGTCCTAATTTCCAACAGCAGCCAGCCAGTTGCTTCTGGCAACGCAGAAGCAAGGCAAGGAAGCTTGGAAGCAGGGGGGGGGGCGACTTGCCCCCCATTGAAGGGGCCTGGCATTACGTGATGCATCCTGCCCCCGCCTGCTGCACCCAGTGATGGTGGGGGATGGGGAGCAAAGAAAGTGATCTTCACTCTCTGCGTATCCCATCCCAGGCCAGTGTGCCAGTGCTTACCTGGTGGCAGCAGAGGATGGAGAGCTAGAAATGCTACATACTATTCCCCCTTCCCAATATAGTTGCTTTGTTGTATGGGAATTTTACCTGTTGTTCCAGATACTTTTGAAGAGGTCCAGGGACTCCCGTAATCTGTTTGTGTTGTTGTCTTCCCTTATGACCATGTTGTAGCTGCTACAGGCCACGACAAAGATAATAGCTGTGACATCTAGAGGAGAACAGAACACCCAGAGAATAAGATTTTTACTGTGTTGCGTTCATTGCCACAGTAAATAAACATGTTTTATGATGGTATTTATATAAATGCAATCTAGGATATACAGACAAAATGGTAAAGATTTCTGAAGGTTTAGAAACTCAGATCAATCTAAATTATGTACACTTACAACATAAAATAAGGGAGCTGGAAACATTCTTAGAACACATAATGTGAATATATTGCTTACCGTTAAAACACTGGATCCATTTTCTTCTTTCATCTCTCTGACCACCTACATCAAACATGCTGTTGAAAAGCCAGAGGTTGTTACGTTTTGGCATGCACAAGGAAAGTTACACTTTGCATGCTATGTTGTTAAACTTCCAAATGAAATGGCAGTATTTATTGCATGAAAAAAGGGACATTCCCTCAGCTTCCCGAAAATAATGTTTTATTTATATACTAACAGATAGTTGGGGAAACACAGATCAGTTGTGAAAAGGGGGGGGGGTCTGGCTGGGAGTGCAAATTTACAAACATGTCTCAAAGGCAAGACCCAAAATGCAACAAGAAAGTGGGCCAAACAAGTCTACTGAGAAAAAGGGCAAGGATCCTCTATCTCAGGCATAGGCAAACTTGGCCCTCCAGATGTTTTTGGGACTACAACTCCCATGATCCCTAGCTAACAGGGCCAGTGCTCAGGGATGATGGGAATTGTAGTCCCAAAAACATCTGGAGGGCCGAGTTTGCCTGTGCCTGCTATAGTGATTCAGAGGACAGAAGGAATTAACTTGACATTCCTACAATACTTTTACAAGGCTGAGAAAGTTATTCAGCTTTACTAGAGTTTTATAAGCACTGTTTAGAATGTAATCATTTTGAGATGCAGCATATCTTTGAGGCCTAAGAACATTCCAGAATATACCAAAAAATTCAAATGGGTAAAAGTATTAAAATGGTTCATTGGGAATGCTTCATTGCTGCAGTCAGACTAGAAAAAAGTATTAACAGCAAACATAGACTAAATGTTAATTAAACTTCTCTTTGTAGTAGCTATCATTGCTTTCGTAGGTATCAAATATAAAAATTCAAAACCCAGGGATTTTAATGTGCTATTTGAATTAGGGCTCGTGAAATAACACTTCTGCTCTTTCATTATCATTATATAAAGCCTTGGAAAGACCTCATCTGAAATTTGAAAGTTCAAGGACCATAATTTACCAAAAGAAGTAAATAACCAGCAATGGCTTGTGCAACAAATGGAGCTTTTGTATACGTTTCAAGCTTTGCTCTTCTCTTGTGCAATCCTGTTGCAGCCCACAAGGTTATTTGAAAAAAATGGTTCTATAAATTTTTTTAAGTCAATTTGGTCGCCTCTACTTTACCATAATGACAAAAAATACAGATTACTACAGTACTAGTGTACTCACTGAAAGTTTACTTTATCTACTTGGAATCTTGTCTCAAAAATCCCCGATGTCAAAACCCTGCACCTCAAGAGATCCTGGAAAGGAAAAACAGAATCAGAAGTATGTAGTTTTTTGGTTTTAAAAAGCACTTGTTTATACTAGGAGTACAGGAGTAGCCAACGTGGTTCTTCCAGATGTTTTGAATGACAACCCTCATCACCCCCTGACTCTTGGCCACTCTGCTGGGTCTGGTGGGAGTTGTTGCCCACAACATCTGGGAGGCATCACATTGTCTACCCTGGACTATACAATTTTAACTGATATATATCAACATTTCAGTGCAACTGATGCACAATGTGAATTGACACACAAGTTTCGTCAGCTGGCTCTCTCTTCCCGGTAACTTCTCAAACTGCACAGTTCTTCCCGTATCTGGCTAAATTCCCTCTGAAAAGGTATGCCTTTGTGTCTGTGCCAGACACCATGATGGCACGTGCCTCACAATCAGCAGTGAAAAGGGCTGATGTGTTTTGCTTCTTGGGCATCAGGAAATGCAAACAAGGAGTTGGGTGATATTTACTTTTTGATACTGGCCAGGATCTGAAGACCTGCTTAGAATCAAGCAAGGTGGAACTATTTTACTTTTGTTCTTTGAATGGCTGCCTCCACCCCACAATACAATAAATTGTTTTTAATCTCCCCCCCCCCCCAGTTTCAAAAGCAGTCTGCCACGTGGCATGGAAGGGAAAAGGTTAAAGCCTCTGTTGTTCACAAAAACTAAATTCACCAGTCATGGATGAAGGACTAGAACACTTCAACAAATGATCTGAGTTCTTTCTGTGAATTGTGATCTCTGAATTTTAAGGAAGCAAACATGACCGAATTAACTCATCATTTGAGACATTCCCCCCACCGAATGGTTTAAAATTAGTATATTTAAAATTAAATGCTATGGGTAGCATCCAGTGGTGTCTGTGCACTCATGAAACAAATCTACCAGTAGAACAGGGACAGAGGCAATTTTTTGAAGCCTGTTCTGGAGGGTCCCTCAGGAACCCAGAGCAGGTTTCAGTGGCATAGAGCATGCAAGGGAAATACCAGACACTGCATTCCTGTTCCACGGACAGTTTTATTCTCTCAGCAGATGGACACCACTGGACATGTTAAAAAAAAATATGAAGATGGCTTACAGTTCACAGCCAGTTGTTTCCCACTTTACTCACCTGATCTGTGGGTGTGTAATCAATCAGACTGACACTGTCTATTCTTTCTAGAAAGCTGAAAGAAAACACAGCTGTTAACCATGGAAAATCTAATATATCTAAAACACCCAATAACAGCTGCCTCATCCCCACTATTATTATGATACATATGGTGGGTAATCTAAGAAACATGGTTAAAGTTGCAGCCAAAACACCATTTATCCAATACTTTTTACAGTACAAGGGCCCCCAATAGAAGCCTATACAATCCAAATGTTGGATTAATTACCTGTCAAGAAAGATGTAAAAGGTGATATTCAGAACTTTAAAAAGCTAATGCAACAAACAAAGAAGTTTAGGCAACCACTATAACAACCCTGGGGATGTGGATGTGCATTGTTTAGTGTATATCTGCAGAAACAGTGCAGCACCTTCACTTTCTAAAATACAATCTTTTAAGAAATCATCATGCATATTTATTGATAGATTACCCATATTATTGGCCAACTAAGAAATTGAGTAGACCCCGTTAAAATGGAAAGACTACTGATTTCAATGGGGCTACTTTGATTAACGAAAGAGCTCACCTATTATTTATATTTGTTGTACGTGGACCATTGCTTGCATTATTTTGCTCAATTCTGGTATTTTGTTAATGTTTTTACTTGAGTTTTAAAATATTTTCCCCGGTAAACAATCAACAAGGTAACGTGCCCTGCATTACTTTTAGATTTAGGAACCCTATGAATCCACCAAAAGGTTTATTTTCACAAGGGATACAGGGCACAGCTACAAGCATAAGACAGGGAAGAACCAAGACAAGGCTCCTAGGAAAGATGTACATATTAGCAGGATTAGCCCTGACTCATATTACCTGAATTTCCAACACCTGTTGCTATGGCAACTGGCTGACTACCAGGAAATAAAAGTGTGGTGTTAAAGTTTTAAAGAAGAGCAGACATCAAGCAGAGAGAAGTGCTAGGTTATTTCCAGTTTCCAGGAAATGAGAAGCTGTTGTTCATTTGCAGGCTTATACGTCTCTCCTCAATAAACCGCTTTAGTTTTGCAACAGCAGTGGCTAAACTGCGGCCTCCAGGTACCAACAACCCCAGCTAGCGTGGTGAAGCATCAGGAATGATGAATGTGGAGTCTCAACATGATCTGGAGGGCAACAGATTACACACACACACACCCTCCTGGTTTAGAGGATAAACCTAAAACCTCTCTCTTTCCCATAATAGTAGAGCTATTGTAATTTGGAGTGCTGGCTGGATATGACTGATTTTCTAAGGCTTATGATGCCACTAAAACAGACATATAGCCCCCCTTCCTGATGCCATATTGTAGGATACAGTTGTGGAAGGATCACACTACTCTGTGATTGGAGCTTCCAACACATTTTCCTTTTGCTCAAATGCAACTACAAGCACTTTTAAGATTTTTATTTGGGCTGTGACACTGCTTTAAGCACAGATGTTTCCCTGACTCCAATCACCTTTCAAAACTGCTGCTAGAGTGGCAACAGAAGAGGTTCTCACATTGTACTGAGAGAAAAGAGTTAACTCCTCCCTCAGAACAATGGCCAGGATCCAAATTGGCAGGGATAATAGCAGCAGCTCTAAGTGAAAATACACAACATTTGGAGATCTGATCACAGATCCTCCACAGCATATCTATTTTGACAAAATCTAGTGAAAGTTACAAGGCAAAGTGAAGATTTGTTTAAGGTTGGAAATGGCAAGGTACTTTGTACTTTACTTCCATGCCAATCCCTCCTCTGCAAGATGAATGTCACCGCCCCCCCATGCATAGTAACAGTGCAGAGGGATGAGCTTTTTGGTAGAAAGGCAATAGCAGCCTCAATGGGACCCTGACAACCTTCCTTCTCACACATACGTATTTAAACCCTGTGCATGACTGGTTGTTCTAAGGCACTTGTTTTTAAACACACACTACCTTTATATGCTGCTCAAAAGTTCTCGTTGCATCAGATGTCTGATAAACCTCTAATGTTAACACACCAACCATATGCAACTTTCCTCTTTAATATATGCAGGATATCTATGTTGGCATATGTAAAAAAATTAATTGCTTGTGCTTTTTCATGAAATCTGAACAACACTTTACACTCAAACATTTATTTGTCTAGGTATGAAACCGCAGTAAACAGTGCTGCCTTTGGCTGCCACATAAAAAGGTTTAACTGACTTCATACAGCTTTTGTGAGAATTCTACAGTTCAATGAAGTAACACATTTTCTTATAAATCAGTTGCACAGGGTTCAGTCGCGCTGTGGTCTAAATCACAGAGAATCCCAAACCGGAATTAAGATTGCCGGAAGAAATATCAACAACCTCAGATATGCAGATGACACAACCTTGATGGCAGAAAGTGAGGAGGAATTAAAGAACCTTTTAATGAGGGTGAAAGAGGAGAGCGCAAAATATGGTCTGAAGCTCAACATCAAAAAAACGAAGATCATGGCCACTGGGCCCATCACCTCCTGGCAAATAGAAGGGGAAGAAATGGAGGCAGTGAGAGATTTTACTTTCTTGGGCTCCATGATCACTGCAGATGGTGACAGCAGTCACAAAATTAAAAGACGCCTGCTCCTTGGGAGAAAGGCGATGGCAAACCTAGACAGCGTCTTAAAAAGCAGAGACATCACCTTGCCAACAAAGGTCCGTATAGTTAAAGCCATGGTTTTCCCAGTAGTGATGTATGGAAGTGAGAGCTGGACCATCAAGAAGGCTGATCGCTGAAGAATTGATGCTTTTGAATTATGGTGCTGGAGGAGACTCTTGAGAGTCCCATGGACTGCAAGAAGATCAAGCGTATCCATTCTTAAGGAAATCAGCCCTGAGTGCTCACTGGAAGGACAGATTGTGAAGCTGAGGCTCCAATACTTTGGCCACCTCATGAGAAGAGAAGACTCCCTGGAAAAGACCCTGATGTTGGGAAAGATGGAGGGCACAAGGAGAAGGGGACGACAGAGGACGAGATGGTTGGACAGTGTTCTCGAAGCTACAAACATGAGTCTGACCAAACTGCGGGAGGCAGTGGAAGACAGGAGTGCCTGGCGTGCTCTGGTCCATGGGGTCACGAAGAGTCGGACACGACTAAACGACTAAACAACAACAACAACAGGGCTTGTCGATGAGAAGGTCGGCGGTTCAAATCCCCGTGACGGGGTGAGCTCCCGTTGCTCAGTCCCTGCTCCTGCCAACCTAGCAGTTTGAAAGCACATCAAAGTGCAAGTAGATAATAGGTACCGCTCCAGCAGGAAGGTAAACGGCGTTTCCGTGCGCTGCTCTGGTTCGCCAGAAGCGGCTTAATCATACTGGCCACATGACCCGGAAGCTGCCTGCGGACAAACGCTGGCTCCTCGGCCTATAGAGTGAGATGAGTGCCACAATCCCAGAGTCGTCCGCGACTGGACCTAATGGTCAAGGGTACCTTTACCTTTAAATGTGCATAGGATCATGCCTTAAACAGGTTTGCTAATTTAAAAAGTAATCTTAACCCTTGGCCACAAACATTCCTTGCAGCAAAGTGAGCTGTTTGTCCAGAACATAAAACCTGGGAGAGAATTTTGAATCAAGTTATATGGCTGAGAAAATGGGAAAGACAAACAAGTCAATCCTGCCTGCCAACAGGGAACTTCCTTTCCCTGTGCATCTCACTGTGTTTTCCTTTATCACTTTGCTCTAACATGAACTAACGCTGCAATAAACTGCCCAAAACAGCAATAGTTAGAAGGCTTCTGAATCTATCTTAAATATTTCACATTTGTTAAAGAGAAAAAGGCCAAGATGAACAATATTATTTAGCTACTGACATTATTATATCTATCTTTAGATTTCTAAGTATCTTTAGTAAGTTGCCTTGGAAACACATCTGACACTTTCTTTGACAAGCAATCTTAAAATTTATCTTATGTAGGCAGAAAACACAAAAGTGCAGATTTCAACCTGCACTCCCCCCCCCCCCCCGTTTCGAAAAGGTTTGGAGCTAAGGTTTCACACATCAAAAGAAAATGGATATTTACTTGTGAGGAACCCCTTCTAAACTGCTGAAATTGAAAAGCCTGGAGCATGTGCTTAATACTACCACAGAAATCAATGTAATGTGAACAGTTGTAACTGTTTGGTGTGTGATTGATATGTGTATATATAGAGAGAGAGAGAGAGAGACAGAGAGAATTTTATAGAGAAAAGTAAGGCATGCTTTTTTTAGAAAAAAGATATGCATAAAAAGGATTTTTTATTTGAAAGCCCTAAACAACCTTGGCCCTGTATACCTGAAGGAGTGTCTCCACCCCCATCTCTCAGCCTGGACACTGAGGTCCAGCGCCGAGGGCCTTCTGGCAGTTCCCTCACTGTGAGAAGCAAAGTTCCAGGGAACCAGGCAGAGGGCCTTCTCGGTAGTAGCACCCACCCTGTGGACTGCCCTCCCATCAGATGTTAAGGAAATGACTAATTATATAACATTTAGGAAACATCTGAAGGCAGCCCTGTATGGGGAAGCTTTTAAGGTTTAATGTTTTACAAGGTTTTTATATATGTGGGAAGCTGCCCAGAGTGGCTGGGGCAACCCAGTCAGATGGGCAGGGTACAAATAATAATAAAAAATCCTAATCCTAATCTCAACATCATCTTTACTATTCAAAGAAATCTTAATACAATCCCAGTAGAAACAGGTTCATTGTGAATGATTGGTTGTTAGAAACATGGTACCTTTCAAAATGCTACCAATCATACAATCTTAGACACCAGCCTTGGGGAATCTTTAGCCTGCTGGGCCTAATTTGCCTGGTATAGGACTGTTTCAGGCAGCCTTTTGAAATGTACCATGTTTGGAACAGATGTCCAGTGCTCCACTCAGCAAAATGAGCATTAGGGGTGGCTTACCACATTTTGAAGTAAGTACTGTAATACACATTACCATCTAATGAAGGCCCCTCCTGCAAAACCATTAAATTCAGAGTCTAAAGTAACTGTACCACTGAAAAGATGACCAATCCCTATCTGAACTCTACAGAGACGCCATATTATATAGCCTTTCTATCAGGCTGCAGCAGAGTTGGGACTGCCGGGTCTCTACTGTATGCTCTGCTGAAAAATCAGCAACTTTTGGCTCCTCCTTTCTTTTAACTGTTTCAATTCCAACTGGTTCTTATAAGAACTTTGTAGCTAATAAGATGTGGCTGAGGTTGGATTTTCCTTCCTTCCTTCCTCCCCCACCGCCCAATCCCTTTCCCTTTGATTATGGATTATAACAAATAATTTGGTCACATGGACAAAACATTTGGTCACTAGAAAACTGCATTTAAAGTTCATCTCTGCTTTTCCAAGCACCCAACTCCCTTTTCATTATACTTTAAGCAACCTGCAGAGGGCAGCAATAACTAAACAAAATGTGCCAGCTCACATTACATTTGGGCAAACAACAAAACTGCATTCTAAATAGTTTACACCTCTGGTTTTCAGTCTAGTAAGGTAACAAACACCTTTAAATGGATTCAAATTCTAACAGCCATTTAAAATAAAATTCAGTTTATTTGTTGTAACCTATTTATGTAACTGTTAAAATGGGTAACTCATGTTACATATAAGGGGGACAAGTTTCCGTATCTCAGATGTGAAATTACGAGTTTTAGGAATTTGTCCAGAAAGTATTTTTTTGTTTTACTATGAAAGTTTCAAATATTGAAATTTTCACTTAGTATTTATTTGCATTGTCACACATAAAATAAATCCTCAAGCCAGACAGCCTTGATTATAAAATGGTTGCCAGTTTGTATCGGCTGACTAGATTTAGTGAGATATGGGCGCATGAGATTTAAACAAAAATATTTTACTTTGAGTCTACAACAAAAAACATATTCTCCAGCAATTCTAGAGACTTGCTGCAGCAACACTGTAGAATGTCTTCACTGAAAGAAATTACAAATGTATTCATTAAACAATATTTCAGTAACACAAAGAGAGAGGCAAACTATGATTCTAATATAGTCAAGCTAGGTTTCTATTAGTAGGTATTAATTTGTGACAAACACATAATTAAATGCTTCACTAACATGTACCAAATTATCTGTATTTAGGATTGGAGATTAAAGAGCAGTTTAGGGTGCTTTACCCCTGTACACCTCAGGGGATAAACTTCCTCTGAAGGCTCTTCAGAGATCGCGATCTAAAGATCAGACAAAGTGATTCCTCTTTCAATGAGACAGGAAATGAGAGCAAAATTCCGGCAGGTTCCAGGTGCTCACTCAGGGTCATGTTTCCATTGGGAATCAAGACGCAGTGAAGGCTGTCCTGTCTTTTAAAATGGGCTTTATTAACATATTTTTACAACCTGTGCACAGATGGAGAGTGTGTGGAGTTGACACCATTCTCATTTCAAGAAGGCCCGTCCTTCACAGCAGCTCAGTGCTGCATTCATAGGCTTTCTAAGTGCCATCTCTGTGCCTCTTGTCCAGCTTGTCTTCAGCCAGCCCTCATGGCATCTGCCCTTCAGCCCCAAGTATAAAGTTCTCTCAACTTCCTGCTTCTCCTTTCCAGAAAACCCCTTGCCAAGCAACCCCTGTCTGCTCACCCATTCTTCCCGCTATTCCAAGCCCAGTTTTAAAAGATGACTATTTCCCTGTAATTACGTCATTGCTCAGCATAACCCTAGCCACCTCCGTTGGCACAGGCCCAAGGATTTCCCTGTGATGGGCTATCAACACCTTTTGCCATGCTTAATGACTTTTATCCCAGGTGAGGCCCTGGCCCTGGAAAGTGAGCTTAGTCTGTATTTTTCCACTGGCCTGGCATCTTCCCTTCAGTACTCAAAAAATCAGCTAAATTCCACCCTTTTATTAATTTCTAACATTCACTAATTCTAGCAGTTATAGGTGCCCTTGCACCCCCAAATTCTGTTACCCCAGATCTGTAACATTATTGTCAGAAAGGGGTGGAAGCTATCAGCCTGCCTTGGGAACTCACAACCTTGCATCTGGGGAAAAAAGCCCCTCAAATACATCATCCTTTTTATGAACTGCAATTGGAAATAGCAATGCTTCCCCATTTTCGGGAACCTCAAACATCAGTGCCCTTGGTGACACCAGCTGTCATTATTCCAAATTCTGTTTTCTATTTAGCAATGAACTCACTGACTGGCAAAAAGACCATGTCTACTAGCCTCCAGGGAGGTTCTGGAAACATTCTCTTTTAACGTAATAATGTTCAAAACTATTTGTCATATTTGACTTAAGTTGGCATTTAAATACAGAAGCAGTCATCGATAGGGGTGTGGATTTGGGGAGAGTTCATTCTACAGCTAAATTTAGTGTATAAACCATATTTTAGCTCAACTGATATTTTTGGCTTCTGAGCCAAATCATTAACCCCTGTCCTTATATAAACAATATTAAGATTTATATCTGGAAAACTGTCTTTTACACAGAGAGTTTAGAAGACTCCCACGGTTTCAAGGTTAAAATGTATATCTACAGCAAAACTATTCACATGGAACCCTCAGGATTCCTACTGCTGTTACCACACAATTTCCAGGCCCAAAACCCACAAAAAACAACACACATGCACACAAAACAGGCAGGGAGGGAAACATCATTTTGTAATATCAGGTGGTGATGAACATTTCTTGCTAATTGGTGCAGGAACTGTTTAAAGCTATTGCCAATGTACATTTAAGCCAAATTTTCTCTCCTCTGAAATCGCTTGATTCATATCTGCTGTAAATTATTCAGAGTGTACCCAAAAATAGAACTAATACTATTCTTATTATTTCTGTAATTTAAAGGTTATACAGGCTTCTGCAAAATGAAATCACTTGGGGCTCCATCCAACTGAGTTCAGGTGTAACAGCTGCGCACAGCAGTAGATCTCAAAGCTTTCCCACTTGCCCCCAGTTACACGAGCAAGCAGTCTGAGGGGGCATCATTATGGAGTGGGAAATCCATGCGTGTCTCACATATTTTTGCCCAGCCTTCCATGTACATGCCATTCATGTTACTCATGCTTCAGATTATGAGGAACCTGTGTAGCAAACAGAGGGAGGACTAGTTGGGGGACATGGGAGCTATGCCTGGACCTCTCATTTCCAGCAATGCCCTCTCATGCCACCTGCTGTGCCTCTGGGGTGGGGAAACAGGGCTCTGTTAACTTTGGGGGGGGGAGTCTTGGTATGAATGCTGAACAGTATAAGTTCACATAGATAACTTCTGTGTAAGTCATTTGTATTCTCAAGCTTTTTAGCAACTTGTTCTAAATTGCAACACAATGGAATCATACTCTCAGTGAAACCGAAGCTGCAGTTCAAGTTCCGCTCACACATACTCTAGCATCCTATTTCACACTTCCTCAATAAATTCTAGGCAGTGCAAACTGTGTAACGTGTTGGGGACAGGAAACATCCTCTTCAAGTCCCTCATCGTGCTGTAATGAAGGACTGCTTTGCGTTACAGGACAGGATTCATTGCTGGGAAAATGCAATTATTTCAGGGGCTAATGTAATGTATGGAATTTGGCTGTGTGGGTGTCTTGGATGTGTCCTGTATAATATTGACCATACAGAAGCACTGATAGATGACTAGTAGCACAATTCTCCCTTGCACCATGCTACACGTGACTCCTGCTCAGTCTGTACAACAGACACTGGCAGGCCAGATGCAACTGATAGTCTTAAGGCGCAATGGAGAGAAGGCCATGTCAGTTACATTTGCAGCATCAAGTTTTAAGACCTTGATTGGAGATATAAATTGAACTTATTGAGGGTGAAACTGAGACTGAATCTGCATGTTATAGAACACATTCCTCAAAAGATAAGCCTGCAACTCACAAAACAACAACAACCTTGAATTGAAATTCTTAAATCATCTGGAACATCTTTCTTCTCAAGCGATTTAAATAAATCTCTGTGTGTGTCATTTTATAAGCTATAAATACAGGAAATTCATATTATTATATGTCAACAGAGTTGCCATAGTGCGTAAGACATTAGGGTTACAAATGCAGAAGTGAGGTATTCACTTTGCCCAGGCATTTTATATGTTGATATGTGAGTTTATGTTACCACTAGCATTGATTTTAGGGATTTTAACATTTACTGCTGCTGATAATGTTCTGCTGTTTAATGAATTAATTTTCAGCATCACACTCTTTCCATATATGAGTCTTACTTCTGAGCTAGCATGTTAGAATATGGTTACCAGATTTTTTCTCAATGAATCCGGGGACACTCCTCCCCCCCCCCCCGAAGCTGAGTAGCAACAGGGAGTCAGTAGTGGTGATGGTGAGGCAAAAGACCCTGGGCCCAAGCACACATGCATATTGTATAAAAGTGCAAAGCCCTTCTTTCGCACCCCATGAAACATAAAAAACTGGGCAATGGCACGCCACCCGCCCTGACTCCTGAGCCTTCCCTGATCTCCTTCCCCCTTTGTTTTGACAGATCAGGGGAGGCTCAGGAGTCACAGGCAGGCGTCTGTTGCCCAGGAGGGGCCAGCCTGGTAGTGCAGGTGGCTCTGGCTGGCTTCAGGAGCTGCTTGCTGCTCACTGCCGTGGCGCAGGAAAAATGGCGGGTGCAAAGGCAGCGGGCAGCTCCTGAAGCCAGCCAGAGCCAACTGCGCTAACAGGCTGGCTCCGGACGGTTGAGACTGCTGCTGCCATGTTTCCCGGCGACAGATTTGCAAATCTGGGGACATTCCGGGGACGGAATTTGTCTGGGGACAGATGTGCAAATTCAGGGACTGTCCCCGGGAACTGGGGACGTCTGGTAACCCTATGTTAGAAGTGTTGAGAGAGAATTCAATTAGTCCTAAATTCAGATTGAATATCTGCAGTTGATTTTCCTGGCTTAGGATTTTAAAAGTCCAAAACAATTATGTTTTATATTAAAATCTAGTATACTTAAAACTATATAATGAATTATTTGTTATTTATATCAAACTGCACCACTCCAATCAGAAAGTACTATTTCTCCAAACTGGTTTTCAAATCTAAAGCTGCTACAGGAATTTATATGAAATTGTGGTGCTGCTTTTTAATAGTCTTCCAAGTCTATTTAAAGAGCCCGTTATATTAAATAATTCTATTCTTTAAGACTTCACATAAGAAAAATAATAGCATTGCAGTATCACAAAATAGCATAATTTATATAGCATCACAAAATAGCATAATTTATCTGCTAGAATAGTCTGGAGAGCATTGCTCCACTATGGGGAAGTGATGTGACAACTGTTTAATTTGTCAGAAGTGCAAATACACCACCACTGAACAAATGTGGTCTGTGATGCAAGTTTGCACATTAACTTCCACCAAAATATTTAACATACATATTGCTGAAATTGCAGAGCCTTAAAGGTCTTGCAATTTCATCTTCCTTCCTTTTCCTTTTTATTGTATATAGTACATACACAAAACTCATTTAATTGGCTGCCACACATCCAGATTTTCGGACATATCTGGAATACTGCTTACTCTAACAGTGTCCTGGCAGAAATCAGTAAAATGCCTGGGAAAATCTGGAAGCATGGCAGCCCATGTCAGCAATGACATTTCTGCCAATTTTCCATAAAAATAGCTCAAAAATGGCACACGCACCCCGATTTTGCCCCCCAAAATTCAACAACTTTTCTGTCTGGATTTTCACTGTTTGAAATATGGCAACCCTAATTGTGAATATGAAAAACTTCACAATCATACTATGTTAAACATTTTATATATTTATTATAGAGGCAGCACACTACTTACACACATTTAACGTACACACACTTAACTCGAGAACGGAGGGTGGCAACATGAGAACGGACCTTCTACACAGTGGCTCCCCATCTGTGGACTGCTCTCCCCAGGGAAGTCTGCCTGGCACCTTCATTATATACCTTCAGGCGTCAGGCAAAAATGTTGCTTTTTAACTAGGCATTTGGTTGATTTGATTGACATTCTATGCCCTTTTAAAATATTTTTTTTTGGGGGTGTGGGAGTTATTGGGTGTTTGTTCTTATTCTGATTATGTATTTTGTGGTTTTATATTTTTATTTTATTCTGCCCTGAAACTTCCAGGTATATAAATTCAATAAATAATAATAATTTCAACTTTACATGCTTGGCGATTGGCCAGTTGAAATAGCACAAAAATCATGGAAGGTGGAGAGTTCTTTTTGAGCTGGGAAACTCAGATTTGCTTACTCAGCTCTAGGGAGGCTCTTGGGTGTCCTGCAATATCTCATGGGAGCATCCTAGAGCCCAGTAAGCAAGGCTTGGTGTGTGTTTGTATGTGACCCATTATGAATGCCAGCCCCAGAAGATAAGGATGGCTGTGTAGGGTCAGTTTGAAGGGTCTTGTCTCACCGTACACATTTTTGCATATATGCGTCATCCCTGGAATGTAACCCTCACACAGATTGTGAGTGACCCGTAAAATATATAGCATGATTTTTTTAAAAAAATACTGTTATATTGTATAGGTCAGATTTCCTTTTAGCACAGACTAACAAACCACTTTGACAGAAAGAGCCTAACTAGGGGAGGGGGTCTGTGAAATACAAAACAATTGGGGAAATGTTTAATGTCAAAGGTCTGGATATCAGGAGTTGCTGAATACTACTTTTTAATAATACTGACGTTTCTCAGTCTAACAGGTAAATTATCACAGAAATCATATAAAGGGCCTGGTGCCAGTCCATTGTGGGAACAGCACCTGCGCACAAAATGATCCTCATTGCATATAATATGAGACCTAAGCACATCAACCATTATGGGGAAATGGGTGAACTATATGCATTTCAGTCATTCTCTTCCAACCCACTCCCACTTCAAGCAAGCAAGCAAAAGAAAGACTGGGGTTGCTGCATGTGAGGTGACCTGTCCGTCAAGTAAATCAACTCCACTAAATGATAATAAAGAGTGGATTCGCTACTGTAATACAGTACTTAAATCTTGACAATTATCTTAAAGAGTTTAAAAATACTTTTTCACCGGCAAAACTGGTGTAGCTCAGGAAATAAAACACATGGATCCTCAACAGTTCTTTTATTACATAAACAACTAAACTGTCACTTAAGTCTTACACAATGATATATTGTCCCTTGCTTGGCAAGTTACCGTGCTTTCATACTTCCCTAACATATACAACCCTAATATTGGCTAAGGAAAGTACACAGGCATTCCTGCTTTTTTCCATCATGAAATCTTTTCAAATTTTAATGTTGTGAAATAGTGAGGTAACGCTTCTTGGTAATTTTCTTTTACAGGGTTACTGTACAGGTGAGCAACTTATTGTCTTTAAGGAAATATTAGGTATCCCTCCTGGCAAACTGTTTTCAGTTATATAATAACAGCAAAAGCTTCTGCAGGTCTTGTTTGTCCAAGCTCAGCTCTCCAATTCTACTTGATAAAATGCTTCTGGCTTTCATAAGCCATTCCTGTGCCCTACATTATTACAAAAGAGCAAGACAGGCTTTTGCCCCAAACAGGCCTTGGCTCACTACATTCCTACTCTCTTTTGAAAATATATTTTATTGCACTCTCCCCCCAAAAAAACAATATAGCTAAACCAAACAAAATGGTCCTAAATTTTCCTGTGTCTTCTTATACTGTACACATTACAAACATGCTCCCATTTTTAATTTTAATTATTTGTTTGTCTACCCCCCCATCCTATTAATTAACTATATTAATTAACTATATTTACCAATTCCTATATGTGCAGCTGTTAACAGATGGGCTGTCATTTCCTTATCTTCCGGCAGAAACCAGTCTTTTATACAGCCAAACAAAATTACAAATGGGTTTGCTGGTACCTTATTGAGCATTAAAACTTTAATTTCATTTATAATCTTCATTCAAATGAGCTTTATTTTAGGGCAAAACTACATTTGTCCTGGCTCCCACCTTTGGCCAAAAGACTCAGAATCTTCCCACATGAAATCCCAAAACATTTATTGATACAATTAGTATGGGTACAGCATGAAGCAAAGTTCTTAACCTGAAGCACTATTTCTGGGTTAGTGGAGTCTGTAACCTGAACCTATACTTTTTAAAATATAATTGACTGATTAAAGGCTCGTGAGTGTGTGTGACTCGAATCCCCAAGTATTTAAACTAAGGGGTTAAACATTTTTTACTTAACTTATTCTTTAAAGTCTTATTCATATTGAATCCCATCCATCCCAATTTTATAAACCTGATTTTTTATAAATGAACATTTTGCCAAAAAAATTTAATTTCAAGTCTCTGAGAAAAGCTTACTGGATCATACATAAATAAAACCATTTTTTAAAGCTGTACAGGTTAATTTTAAACTCTTCCTGCACCACCTTTACCCCTATTTCTTTATTAACTCTCATTGCTTTAGCTAAGTGTCAGGGAACTGCCATCGGAGAGTCAGGTGGTGGAAGGGCTCAAGGAGGCTAGGAGACCTTCAGATGCTGAGGAAGGAACCAGTAGGGGGAGAGGGAGAGTTCCTGCAGAAACTCAGTTGGAGGAACGGCTCCAAGATGCTTCCAGTGAGAACAGCGGGGAGGGCTCAGGACCTCCGCTGGGGACGCCTACTCCGTGCAGGAAACTGTCACGCAGAGAATCCAGAAGGAGAGTTTCCGTCAAGGAACTCTTATGTTGGCGTAAATTCCGGAAGCGCCCACTGACGGATTCTGCCAGCGATTGAGGTAGCCATGCACCCATGGCTCCGCGGACTGGGAGAGTTTAGGAACTGATGGCAAAGCTTTGAGGGCTTAAACGCTTACGCACGAGCAGCCCCCTTTTCCCATTACACTAAGGTTTCAATAGATAACACAAATAATAAGGTGTTTCTTCATCACATTCCTCTTTTTGAAGGAAAATGCATCCAAACCGCTGACTGACAGTGAGGCATTTGGAATGCCTCTGAGACAGGTACTCTAACCTTCTGATAGCATTATCAGGCATGAACCAGGTCCTTTTGGGACCACTGCATTAGGTTTTTAATTTTTGGGAGGCAGTTTATGAACTAAGGAATGAGAAAACAGCTAGAAAGAGGATGTTGCCCATTCAAGAGGAAACAATCCCTATACATTCAAATTTTGAAAAGGGTTAATGTTTTGTTATATCTTGAGACTTTGCTGTAATTCATCTATATTAGTATTTATTTTCTAAATAATTAGCTGCATTTGAGAATACCAGTAAGTGCTTAATCTGATAATCCAGTGGATTGCTAGCAATGACCTTAATTGGACGGCAGATGATCCATCTCTAATACTATCTCGGAGAATTTATTCATCTTAACAATGCTACTCAAAATGAACTGCCAAAATCATACTTTGCTTAAAAAAAAAATAATCAAGTGTAACTACAAAATCACTCTGTGAATAGGACCCATGGAGGAGATGGGGGGAAGTCTCAAGATTCAGGGAAATATCTTTATATGGGTATGTATTTGGTTTTGTTTTAAATTTATATCTGTAAAATCAAATAAAAATGATTAAAATAATATAAAATACAAAACCACTGTGTGAAAATCTCTTTTGTAAACCTTGTGTTGTTTTGTATAATTTGAGTATAAATTATCACAATGCCACCCACAAACAAGAGAGAAGTGTTTGCATGTTGGGGGCAACCACAAGGTATACATAAGTATAAAATATTTAAAATTGTGACCCCCTGAAAGGGGTCCAACCCCACTAAAATGGCTAGAAGAAGAATGTGTATGTGGGTGCCAGCACCATGCTCTCCCTTGATGGTTTCCATTCCCTTTGCTCCAGGATGGTGTGGGAAACCTGTGGCCCCCAGAGGTTGTTGGACTCCAACTCACATCAGCCCTAGGCCAATGGATGATGGGAGCTGCAGTGCAAAATCATCTATAAGGCCACAGGTTCCAGTTCCCCACCCCTGCTCTAGGATCTCCCATAAGAGAGGAAGTTTAAGGGGCTGGGTTTAACCCTCAAAGAGCCAGATTGGAGAGCTCTTTCAAAAAAAGAAGGATTATAGAGCACACACTCCCAAATTCAGAGAAGCACAGAGCAGCTCATCAGCCAAAGAAGAAATGCTTCTTCAAGGGATGCAACATAGGACACAAAATTTGAGAGAGACTGTGTGTGTGTGTGTGTGTGTGTGTGTGAGAGAGAGAGAGAGAGAGAGCGCGCGCGAGAGAGAGAGAGAGAGAGAGAGAGCGCATGTGCTAGTGAACAGCACAGCAGAAAGAAGAATAGCAGAGTAAAAGTGAATGAATGAATGAATGAATAAATAAATAAATGCCCCATATATATATATATACACTATGGCGGGACACAAACCAAGGGCACAGCACAACATTTTGTTGCAGGGCTCACTTGTGGTGTCTAGTTACAAGCTGATGACCAGTAGATAATTACTGGTGTGGTACAGGAAAGGGCTAAAATGAGGGTGTTGCTATTTACTGTATATATTTGACAACATTTAAGTTTCGTTATTCAAATAAAAAAAATGTCACAATCAAATAAATACTGAATAACATTTTGAAACAAACAATGCTGTGTTTACATGTGTGGATCTCAGTTTGCTCTACCCTTGGTTCAAATTTCATCTGTCTCTTCTCGGTAGAATCATTAATAAAGCACAATGAACGTAAAAACTAAGTGAGATGGGGCCAGGAAAGGGGAAGTTTCCAACTGGCTTTTATCTGTGCTTCTGTTTATTATTCTCTTTCTGAGAGCACAATCCACTAGCATATGAGAACTGCAAGACTGTTCTAGTAGTAAGACCATTTTTATACTTTGTTAATAAGAGATAAATTCTTTCATGCTAAAAACATAATGTTATTTCACTAAAATGATCACTAGAAGAGAGAATGCAACAAAAGGAGTAAGTACTGTCAACATGACCTAACTTAACCATGACATTTTCCGAACATGAAGCCATCACAGATTTCTCTCCAGATCCTTATTTACTTTCCTTACATTAAGATTTCCAGATTTCTATTCTTATCCCTATTATTCCAGTCTTACTTTTTACTTGCTTTTCTATGTTGTTGAAATCATGATTAAATATTTCAGAATAGTTTATGGTTTTAATTGATTATATAATAGTTTAGCATTTTTAATTTGTTAAACTACCTTACAGTGAGTTGTCCTAAATGGTGGGTTATAGATATATCAAACAAACAAACACAGAATATGTGTTATATCAAATACTGTGTGTGTTAACTTTTGCTCACACAGCAAGACTGCCCCTTCCTCCCTTTCCCTCCCAGAGTGCCTTGAGCATCCTCATAAGGGGTTGGGGAACTGCAACTGATAAAAGAAAAAGCTTCACTCAAGGGTAAACTACATGTTATGATGCTTAATGATCCCAGTCCAACCACACAAGCTTCCTTCTCCACTCTTCTCCTGAGCATCATCTTCTGAAGGCTGTTGAACTATTTTTTCTTATAACATTTTGACCGGGAGATTAGGAGTGATCCTTACAAAGCAATATATCAAACCATTAACGCACAAACAGCTCACTTCTAGTAAAGCGAGCCACTGATTAAGGCGGTAAGGACGGCTGGTTAGATGCTTAGTTAACAGGAATTGCTAACAAAATGTGGTGATCCACATTGTGTGTGAACATGGGTGAGTGATATGTGTGTAAGGAAGAATAAATGGATGATGGATGAATGGGGAGTGCGCATGTGAGAAAATGGACAGATAATTGGGAATAAGTTTGTGGGAATAAGGATGCTGAACTAGATAGATCAAATATGGCTTTCCTTATGCTCATATCACAACACGGAAAGGATATCCATTTTAGTTAAATAACAGTGGATTTTACATACAAAGTTATCCAATTTTAAACTACTTTTTCACCTAAGCCCTTCTCAGTAAACCCATGACTGACAGTGCTTCTGTTTCCACAGCAACCTTCCCCTCCAGGGATTTAACCCCCTCCTCTGGCGTACTCTTTTGTAATATCTATATAATTGAACTATTAAAATCTACATGCATTGTTTTCTTCTTTTTAAAAAGCCAATCGTGAAATTCTGTTTTTTTCTTTGAATTGATCGTGTCATAAAAATAAGGACTAGTTACTGAATTTAAAGAAATTTAATTACGTTTGATTTCTTTGTGTACTGAAGCCAAGGGGGGGGGGGAAATGCTAAGGTTTAGAAGCTTACATTCTTGTGTAGAATCTGTCCCCCTGTTCTGCCTGTGAATGATCAAAGCCACCCACCATCCCTCCAACATGTTAGCATTAGCTATTCATTCTCCTTTAACATTAATTTTTAACTCACATTTTTTTACAAGGTGTTGTGTTCACAGAGGAAAAGGTGAAGTGATTATTCGTATTTAATGTTCGTCTGGTGTTGAATTAGCTCTCTTTTCGCAGAACAGGAGTAACCAAGCAGAATATATATGAAAAATTTCTATACATCTGGAGAGTAGCTTTATTTAAACAGAGATATCCAATATTTTCCTAAGGGTTCCTAGGAGGTAGCTATAATGGGGTAGATGAAATCCTGAAAGTTCATTTGCAAAAAGTTTATAGATATTTAAAGCTTATCTACACTTCCACTTGACCTATGCCTAGAAAGTACAGGTCCGATAAGTTTTCTGCTTGTCCCGTGCTCTCTAGGCATGGGTCTGAATGGTTTTTCATTTGTCACACAGCTTTTCCTGGGAAAACCCACTGATTATCGCTGAATCAAATCCAATGCCAATCCACAGAAAATCCTATTGACGTCTGTTTCGATTCAGCAGGAAACAATGTGTTTTCCCAGGTGACAGTGACAGGACAAGTGGAAGTGAAGTGGGATTAACAATCAACTTCCATAACAAAGAATAAAGAGAGAGAAATGGCAAGGAGAGCTTTAACTTTAAATCAGAGAGTATGTCAAAGCAGCATTTTTTCTTTAGAGATTACAAAGAAAAATGTTGCAAGGGTTGCTGCATACTCCAAAGATTGCACACTAGAAATGAGGTGGTCAATGTAAATATAAAGGGCTATTTAGATTTGTGGTGGCTGACAATTACACACACACACACACACACACACACACACACACGTATACACACTCAAATCCAACTGTAGTTTAAAATAATTCCCACTGGTTTATCAATTAATGCCTCCTCCCAGGGAAGAATGGGAACTGTATCTCTGTGAGGGAAAGAAGGGGTATTCTAATAACTCTCAGCACCCGTAACAAACTACAATTCCCAGAATTCTTGGGGGAAGCCGTGTCTGTTAAGGTGGTATAATACGGTGGTACCTTGGTCTTCAATTGCCTTGGTACTCAAATGCCAAAACCTGGAAGTAAGTGTTCCGGTTTTCGAACGTTTTTCAGAAGCCGAACATCTGATGCAGCTGTCGGCTATTGTTTCTGGGGAACCTGAACCAATCAGAAGCTGTGCCTTGGTTTTCGAACATTTCGGAAGTCAAACGGACTTCCGGAATGGATTAAGTTTGGCGCTTTTATTTTTTGCTATTTATTTTGCGTTTTTGTTTTTGAGGCTTTTTCGGTTCATTTGTTTTTATGACTGTGTGGAACCCAGTTCAGCTACTGATTGATTGAGTGACTGCAGAAATGGATAAGCCCCCCATCCAAACTATGACTATCATCATTGCAGATAAGAAAATAAGAATAATTTTATTTATCATCTACAATTCTGTCTTATTTATTTTATAGTACAGTACATTGATTATTCAGGATGCGGGTGGCACTATGGGTTAAACCACAGAGCCTAGGACTTGCTGATCAAAAGGTCAGCGGTTTGAATCCCCACGACGGGGTGAGCTCCCATTGCTCGGCCCCTGCTCCTGCCAACCTAGCAGTTCAAAAGCACGTCAAAGTGCAAGTAGATAAATAGGTACCGCTCCGGCGGGAAGGTAAATGGCGTTTCTGTGCGCTGCTCTGGTTCGCCAGAAGCGGCTTAGTCATGCTGGCCACATGACCCAGAAGCTGTACGCTGGCTCCCTTGGCCAATAAAGCGAGATGAGCACCGCAACCCCAGAGTTGGCCACGACTGGACCTAATGGTCAGGGGTCCCTTTACCTTTACCTTGATTATTGTTTTCATTTTATGGATCAATGGTCTCATTAGATAGTAAAATTCATGTTAAATTGCTGTTTCAGGGGTCTTGAACGGATCAATCCATTTTACATTACTTTCTATGGGAAAGCGTGGCTTGGTTTTGGAACACTTTGGTTTTGGAACGGACTTCCAGAACGGATTAATTTTGAGAACCAAGGTACCACTGTATTGCTTTAAATGTATGGAGCAGCTGTGGCCTCACTCAGCTGAATACAACTGACTGAAATTTTATTTATTGTTATAATAGTATGCGATAGTACCCATCCTCCCTTCCATAACTGTCTGGTAGCCTTGTTCTCTATACCATAAGCTTGTCTTTGATACTGGTAGTCTTTGTTTACAACATAGTGCTGGGATGTTCCCTGTGATACTGTCAGTCATGTGATAATTGGCCAGTTTTCTCTACTACAATTACTGCTGAACCTAAAAATAGCTAAACCTTGCCTTGGCCACTCATCTAATTTTACAGGAAATGAAAAACAATGAATCGCCCTACAAAAATGGTTTTGAATTCATGCCACTGAGCCATTGATATGAACTGAGTCTAGAAATTTAAACAGGAACAGAATTGGAGTTAATTTGTTAAGAACTGGAATCATCTACAAGTTTTAAAAAATATCATAAAAATAATAGAAATATTGTTTAAAATGACATGATATTTAACCTGGGCAGGTAGTTACCTAACAAAGTCCAGGTATTCCAAGCAAATTGCTTTATTCTTAAAATGCACCAGCCTTTTAAAAAAGTAACTTTTTTGTTCTATCTGAGCATTGGAAAATCGAATCAGGCCTGATGGCTGGATCTAAAACTGGCCCATTAGCCAGAGGCCATTTTGGCAGGTGGGCAGTGCTGTCATTAGGAAATTCAAAGTTCAAGCCAAGGTCCTGCTTATTTAAAAAGCAGCAGACAGAAGCTTATTCCTGAGCTTAGTGCTGTGCTCCTACAGTGCTAAGATCAGAAATAAGCCCCAGTCTGCCATCCTTTAAAGTGCAGGCTGAAGCTTTTTCTACCTAATGCCTTTTTTCACCTGTGCCTTTTGAAGCGCACCCAGTGGCTTATCTCCAATCTCAGTATTGTTCTTTGACATTTGCTGCTTTGTTTACTGACAGTCTACTGTCAAATAGCAGGCAGAAGCTTCTTCTTCTTTTTCCTCTTCCTTTCATATACCACCCATTCCTTTTTCCTTCCTCCTCCTTTCATATACCACCCATTGTAGAGACAGAATGGACCTCAAAGGTCATCCACACAAACTTATGCCAATAAAGGAAATCTACTGCTACAGAATCCCTGCATATGACGCTAAATTTCATTCACATCAGTGGGTGTGCTATGACACAAAAATGAACATCACTGGACATTATGGTTACTCCCCCACCATTTCAGCACATATATGCTCCTGTTTCACCACAAAAAAACAGCAGGAAAAGAACTGTATACTGTACTGGTATACTACCCCAAATTTCATCACGTTACTACTGCAATTTTTGGGGTTAAGGGGGCTGCAAATGGATTTTTAGTTTTCCAGATGTGGCTTTTATGTCACATGGAAGCTCAAATATAATAATGAAATTAACAGTTAGGGAAACATTGAAGAATTGAAATAAACTGTTGTATGAACGCAACCAAAGTGTGTCTATGCCATAGGAAGTGCTCAGTACAAAACAGCCTTAGCTACAGCTTCTTGTTTTAGTTAGTAAGCCAACATGAAGCCAGAATCTGATTTAAAGAATTACTTATTTACAATATTTGTATGCTACCCAATAAGGTAAGTTCCCTGGAGAGCATCTAACAGTTATAAACACAAATCAACATAAAACAAGATAATAAATTGATAAAAAGCAATATAGCACAAAATCCAATACAACAGAAAACCAGCAACAGAAAACAAAATCAATACAACAAAGCTCACAGCAGCACCAAACCACAACCACAGTTCTAAAGCAGGCATACAGTGGGAGGAAAGGTGACTGGGGAGAATGAGGCGTGAAGGTCCAACGGTCATTCTGAGCTTCCTAAAACCATGGTTTACCAAGCCAGGAAAACTATGTCTGAGAAGATCAGCAGGCTAAGAGCTTGGCCAGAGCTCTCGGGGGGGGGGGCGGTTTGGAGATACAGTGGTACCTCAGATTACGAACTTAATTCATTCCAGAGGTCTGTTCTTAACCCAAAACTGTTCTTAACCTGAGGTGTGCTTTCGCTAATGGGGCCTGCTGCTGCTGCTGCACCGCTGGTGTGCGATTTCCATTCTCATCCCGGGGCAAAGTTCTCAACCCGAGGTACTACTTCCGGGTTAGCAGAGTTTGTAGCCCGAAGCGTTTGTAACCCGAGGTACCACTGTACCTAAATTGTAAGAGGAACTGGTGCCATGCTAATAGCAATAATCTCACTTGACTCTCCCATCTGACATGTAATATGAACAATCTGCTTAAAAGAAATTGATGTTTACTGTCTCCTTGGCTGCTCTAATTTGACAAGTCAGTTTCTCCGCCATGGCAAGCCAGCATATTCATCCACACTTTAGTTATACCATGCATCAATCGAGAGTCCTTCAAATATGTTCCAACAGTGCACGATCTCTAACCTAGCAACCATCAGGAGAAAAGTTAACTTTTTAAAGTATCGTATGTGCTGTATGGACTCTTCCGTAATTCCCAGAAGGGCCAACAACATATTCTTTCCAATTATCTCAGCCAGTTCTGAGAACTGCTCTCTGTCTTGAAACAGAGTGCCATGGAACAACACAACAGCTCAATAAGCTGCAGGCAGAGCACCAGCAGGAACAGTGGGAAGAATACTCCACTCCTTGCTGATGAGGACAGCAAATATAACTTTTCTTAAGATATGAAAACTAAAGCTTAGGCTACAATTCAACTGTTTGTCTTTAAGATGACCAAAGAATCTCCGTTCTTTTCTGAACTGGGTCTTTTAAGAACAAAAATGATGACAGGAACACAATGACAACAAACATCTTGTCAATTATGCCCAATTACTACAAACTAGCATTTAAGCAGGCAGTTCATTAATGGAAAGGTAGCTAATATAGACAGCAGGCTGTCATGCAAATGAAGAGAATTATCTCTTATATAAATTCCTGCTTACATTGACCTACTGTATCATCTACATAGTCACACAGTTTTTGCGTGATTCCTGTGGCTTTTTGAACTTGATGCAAACTTTTTGCCCTTTTATGCTGCCTCTGCCATTTTACCAAATTGAAAGACTGCTGTCAGATCCTATCAAAATATTCAAAGTTATCAAAAGTATAACTGGGTCTCTTGGTTTTTTATTTTTTTGGGGGGGAGGGACCAGTCTATTTGGGTTTATGGGCACATTTGGAATTTTCAAAATGTTGCAGGTATCATTTCAAAACTACTGCAACAAGGGTCTTGTCCAGTTACAAAATGGCTGCTGTGGGGGCCACAGTGTCCCTCTCACTCTCACTGCATTAGAAGGCAAGCAGGTAAGAAGGGAAAAAAGGAAACACAGACCCTAGAGAAGTGGGAGAGGGGACCAAACTCCCACCAATGCAGACAAATCCAAACCTTGAAAGGAGGGAATGTAAAACAAAGATGACTCCCCCACCCTTGGACAGAGATGGGGAAGAAAACCAAGCACAGACCTCCAGATCTTAGAAAGGAGGAAAAACATACAAACACAGACCTACTAGATCCTGGAGAGCAGGGAGAAAGCAAATATACAATATTCTTTGCTATCTCTCCCTCCTTATGCTGCCCACCAGCCCTCTTCCAGCCACTAGCTCTTCTCTATCCACCCGTTACCTTTTTCTTTTTTTCTTTCACAAGGCTTTGCTCCCTATAAGCTCTGTGTTCTGCTGAGGTGTGGATCTCGGTTTGGAAAGCTGAAAGGAGTAGGAAGGACCAACATTCCTTCCGCATCTCAACTTGTTTTCAGAACTGAAGCTGCCCCCTCCTTCCCACTTCCAAAGAAGGAGGAAAAGGTATCTCCTGGAAAAGTGGGTGGGGCCAGGAGAATAGGGAGGCTTTACAGGCATTTCATGAGTGCCACTTTGGGGGTCCCAGATATAAACCATGGCTAAAACCACCCCGATACCTAAAGTTGTGTTTCGTCTGCAGTAAGACAGAAATATGCATTATGCCATTGAGGTAAATCTCATGACAACAAACTATAACACAAGTATGATAACTTGCCACCCATTTAATTATTTAGAGGTGGAAACCCTGCCTTTCTCCCTCCAAAAGGGGGTACCTTATATTATTATTTTTGAAAAAAGTTAATGATTATTTGACCTGGAAGAAAGTAGCTTTAAATCAGGGACATGCTTTCTTCAGACTTTCAGGATCTACTTTGCTTTATGCTAAAATTGGAAGCTTCACCAACCATGCTGAAGTGAAAAATAATGGAATACTGCAATGGGTGAGAAACTGTCTTTCAAACTGAGGCTGCAGAAAGAATAATAATCAACACTGGATTATTATAACACGTTTGTGATTTATATTAGAGAGCACAGAGCCACAGCAGGAATGACTGGGCATTTCTCAGGCTTTGGGACAAGGACTAGAGCTGACAAAGATGTATGTTGGGTGGAATTGCTGTGAAACTGGAAAAGCCTCCTTTTCCCATGAGGTTTCTAGAAATGTGTTGATGCTGTATTTTTTATTTGCGTCAAGCTATATTGCTCTGTACAATGCATTCTACTGATTTATTCTTTTCTGAGGGGAAGAAGGACTGAACTGGTCACTTATTTAACCGTTCTTACCAAGGAGGAATCCTTTATGGTTTGGGAGTTTTTCAAGAGGGAGAAAGTAACGTCTTCCTTCAATTTTTTTTTTAATTTTTTATTTTTAAGGAATAGGAGCCAGACATACCCTTAGAATTAAAGAATGTAGTATCTTGGAGCACGTGCTCAGTCCAGGAATTTGTTTATAATACCAGAACAAAGTTCATGTTTCTTGCCACCCAGAAATCCTCTGGTGGCTTCCATCCAAGCTTTGGTGATTTCACTGGCCTAATTTGGAGTGGAGGAGCCTTTTTCATATGTTGCTTTTGTTAAATAACCGGGAATCAAAAATCTTGATCTTCTAAATCTATTACAAATCACCAAGAGATCTGCAAGTACATCCCAAACTACTTTTTTTGTACCCCTTCTTTAAATGTATAATCATTTCCTCATAGAGAATTATTTATGTGTTTATAGAGTACCTCACCTATCTTCCAAAACAGATCAAAATTTACCAGTTTAACTCCATCCCCAAATAAAACCCAACACTTCCCCCAAAATTATAGATGGTAAATATATGCTGTTTTTTTGTGGACCATGTCTTATTACAGTATATATATTTCAAAATACTGTCTTTTGGCATGATATTAATTTTCCAGTGTTCAGTATAAGCGAATGGAATAACTGTTTTAGTTAGAGGGAAAAATGTGTCAAGTTTTTGTCAAAGATATACCTAAAAGCACACATAACCAAGTGAAATATCCTGCCTAGTTCCAAGTTTTTTCCATTTATCATAAATCCTCTATTATATACTAACCTGACTCTTACTTAAACAAAATTCAGATGAGCTGAAAGGAAAAAGCTGATCCTCAAGTTTTATTCTTATTCAAGCTCTTAAAAATAGGATATTATTGAAAAAATGGATAAAGGTAAAGGGACCCCTGACTGTTAGGTCCAGTCGCGGACGACTCTGGGGTTACAGCGCTCATCTCACTTTATCTCAGCTTCTGGGTCATGTGGCCAGCATGACAAAGCCACTTCTGGCGAACCAGAGCAGCGCACGGAAACACCATTTACCTTCCCGCCGGAGCGGTACCTATTTATCTACTTGCACTTTGACGTGCTTTCGAACTGCTAGGTAGGCGGGAGCAGGGACCAAGCAACGAGAGCTCACCCCATCGCGGGGATTCGAACCACCGACCTTCTGATCGGCAAGCCCTAGGCTTTGTGGTTTAGACCACAGAGCCACCCACGTTCCCCCCCCCCCAAAAAAGTAGATACATATCACATAAATGAAAACAAGCACCAAAATGCCCCATAGAACCAATATAATAAATTAGTATTGATAAGCAGAGGGGGAAACATATCAACTTGGTTCCGTATGCATAGTTATGTTCCAGTCCAAATTAAGCACATTTAAGTTCCACAGTTTACAGTTGGGGAGTTCCAAGTATGTGCATCACTCTCAGCTATTGAAATAAGTAGGACTGAAAAGTAGTCAACTTTGGCAGGATCAGGCTCTAAGTCTTTAAGGAGTGTGTGTATTTCATTATAATACTGATTTTAAAAGAATGCTAAGTTTTGTAACAACTTGCACCCTACCAGATGTTATGTATTATGATAAGTTGATATTTACTTTGGAATGGGGATACTGTATAACTAAAACATGGAGTAATTACATAGTTGGTGGACTGAGTGAGAGGAGCAGTCACTGTAAGTGAGGTTTGAGAGAGGAGAAATGGCCATAATAAATCAGGTGTAGTGTATGAGGAACATTCCCTTTCCTGTGAAAAAAACACCTCCCTCAAACACAAAGCAAAACAAAAATGCTTTCTGTAAGCTTCCACTGGCCTCCAATCATTAATTTAGAATGCTGGTTTTCAGGCTTACACAAGTACATTGTTCTGTAAGAAGCACTTACTATTGTGCACAATCAATCAACTGGTATTCATTTGATCTCTCGAAGCATGCCTTTACTCCTTCGTCGTCCCAGAGCTTTTTTGCATGTTCAAAGAATTCCTGAAAATTGGAAATGTGATAACATATTAATTTTGATGAAATATTTGAATTCTGACTCATATTTATATAGAAAGAGATATAATCAACTAAACTCTTCTTAAGGGGTCCAGGAAGCTCCCCAACATACTGTTTCCCCCCCAAATATTTTGTTGTTGCACCCTTTCAAAAATGGAAGAAGTTACAATACTGGTAAACCGCAAGCAGGATACTATGCTATCTGCCTAAAAGAACTGAGCCATATCTCAACTTCGGAATTTAAATTTTATTGTCAAGAACAACAACCTTTGCAGCATAGCCATGCATATTTTTGCAGCAAAATCAAATCTTTAATGTGACACCTCTTTGTGGTTTTAAAAAATTGTATACTGTTTTATTTGACTTGTTTATGTTAAAAATACAGGGACACCCCCCCACTGCCTTAGGTGAGACTGATATGTGTGCACACGTGCACAGCGCTGAACCTGGAAGTGACCCAGAAACGTCATTAAAAAGTCACTAAAAGGGCAGAACGGAGGTGTTTCAATTGCATGTGATTTCATGCAGGCACGCAATGACCCAGAATGCAACCCCTGAGCAAATCAGGGGTTGCCTGTACTTCACAGACAAAGCATACCACTTAAGAGCTTAGGTAAGATCTGAAGCTAGCCTCCTCTCCTGTTAAGTTTTTACTTTGGATTCTTTATTATGTAAAGGCACCTTAAAAAAAAAAATCCCCCTGGGTTTCCAAAAAACGGAATCATCAGCATATGTAATACTGTTGGTTGCATTCAACTAGCTTTCATTCAGAAGAACGCTTGTAATGGGTCTACTCTGAGACTAACATGGATATTTTATGTATATACAAATTATGTCATGCATCATTCCGAAGAGCTAATTCACACAATCAGGTGATGGTTCTTGAGAATGGTTCTTAATGAATACTGCATTCACATTACTATTTATGACAGCTAATACGTGATACTGTTAATAACTTCAAACATATGCAATTATAAAATAAAGCTGGTCATGTGAATCAACACAAATAAAATATGAAAGAACAAATTTGCTTCTATCCCTTCTCTTTTTAGAAATATCTTGGAAATGTTTCTGAATTCTATATTTCAGCTTTAAATAGTCAAGTTGCTCTGAAAGATTAATTTAATGTATGTATAAACCTCCTGTACCATTTCTAGTACTTTATGCACTCAATGACTAGCTTGACAGTTCAAACAGCCAGATAAAAAATTGCTGTAATTATAGGTGCTGTCTATCACAATTTCCATTTAAAATGTAACTTCACCTTGAGTCATACATAGGTCCTAGCAGAAGGTGGGATGTTACTTTAAAGTTAACAGGTTCTTGAAAAAGAAAGGGGGGGGGGGAGAGACAACTAGTGAGGTTTTTAGTAAGGAAAAATTCTTCTTACATATTACTCATTAGATCAGGTCTCAAGAATTTCATTACCTTCAGCTCCAAAATGACTTCCTGCTTCAAACAAAAGGGGGAAAATGCAGTGCACATAGAGGTTTTTAGATTTTTTTAAAAAAATTAAAATGGTTTGAAAGGATGTGCTCATATTAGTTTATCCAAGTGTCAGAATTCTATGGAAAATTAATCAATTCACTAGAAAGTAAACGATTTTAAAAACAGAATAAAATATTCCACTCAGAAGAGGAGACCATCACTTGGAAAGGTTCAAATGCTTGCATACCTATGTTAGCAAAAGACATTTCAAACTATTAAAATTCTGACTTAGGTGTTCGTTTGTGTCTGACTGGAGGCAAATTCTCTAACTCCGTACCATTTTAAAATCACATCCCTTTTAACAATGCTTTGTTGTTTTGATTTATTCTGTGTTGAACATAATCAAACATGTTTGATCAGTAATGCCTTGGTATATGATCAGGCAGCAGACTGAAATCTAAACCACTTTGGAAAATCCTTTAAAAAACACTGCTGTGGCTGCTTTTTCTCTTTTTAACTATGACTGCCCTTTCACACCACAGGTGAAATTTAAATTGATAAAAGTACTTCTAAAAAGCGGATTTTCCTCAGGTGAACATAAGATAGCTAATGTTTTCTTCAACTACAAAAAACCCATAAAAGCAAGCCTAGAGAGACTATGGTCAGCAGGTTCCATGAACTCTCTTTGTTGTGAGATTTGAGGAGGTGATTTGTTAGTTTGCGCCCTGGGTGAGAGACAAGGTGGAAGGGTAGAGTCCTGGGTGGGAACCAGGAGGTCGAGAAGTGTTGAGTAGGCAAGTGTTTCAGAAGGAAAAATAATTGTTTTTGTTTTTTAGAAGGACCATGCTGGATGGGGAACATAGGTTAAACACCTAGGAAGAGCTGAGCTAAATAAAAGGTTGGGCTTGATCTGTGAGCTTTAAGCACAGAAAAGTTACCAGTTTATAATTAATCAGTTTGTTTAGCCAAAGGCCATCACAAAAGAACAATGTCCGAACAGAAAAGAAATGGGTAGGGCTGATCCAACTGGCCCACAAGATAGTAAAAGCCACACTTTTTTCCCAGCTCAGTATGAAAAGGAGCCTGCCCTTGGAACGAAGAATGACAGTTCAGGAAACATGCCCATTCAAGAGTGTTATTTTTGACAATAGGTAAACCTCAGACATTAGGATAGAAGAACTACTTGTTAAAGGATTCACGTGGCTGCATTAAATAAACAACAAGGTTGAAAGTACAGTCACTTTACTCAGAAGTCTCATTTCACTCAGTTCAACAGGACATCCTCTTAGAAGTGTGTGAACTGATTTTAACTTTAAGCAGCAATCCGCCTCGAACTATGTGGACTGTGTCTTCTCTCTCCTACTATGTTAGTCATAACTCTGAAAAATGCTGGACTTGGTAAACTCTCACATTTCCTAATTTAGACTTTTTGCAGCTCAGAGCAGATGCTTTAGTATTGCTCATAAACATCCTCGGCGTACAACAAGAGTATGCAATAATTATGTCCTGAGTACTGTATAGTTCTTCCCAGAGATTTATTAAGGCACTGCACTGTTTATTATTTTACAGTAAACTGTCTTTCCCTTCTTATAATTAGAACAAACTTATTCAAAATTCAAATAATTGCACATAGAGTACATCATCATCATCACCATCACCATTTCTAAATGCCATTCCTGATCACTGACCAGGCTGGCTGGGCTGGTGGCATTGAAGTTGGAAAACACCTGAAAATGCTCAGACAGTCACTATTCCTACAAGAACCTATTTTTTGAAGGAGGAAAACTTGTCCATTAACCTATGCATCTACTTTAAAAGTGAGTGTATCTTTAAAGATTGTGATGAAATCTGGTGGGCAGCCATGACTGATTATCAGGGGCGTCTTACCCATAGAGGTTGGCGCCAGGGAAGAGGGAGAGGCTGGACACGGTTTCCCCCGGCATCAGCTCACCACCCTCGCCCGCCTCCACCATGCCGCACCGAAGCAGTGCCGCACCCAGAGCCTCCATCTGCCATGGCCACCGTAGCACAAAGCAGCAAGTTGAGCCAGGAGGTGGGTGGCGCGTCCAGCCTCTGCCTCCTGCCCTCCAGCCACTGCCCACCGCCTCCTCCAGCAGCAGCGCCGTCCTCCCTAAAAAAGGTCGACAACTCTGGGAAAGGGGGGGGCACCGCCAGAGGGAGCTTTGCACCATGGCGCTGGATATGCTTAAGACGGTCCTGCTGATTATAATAAAAAGAAGAGAGATCATACAGGAATGCTCTCTGTCTTGAATAATTCTTGGCACAAGGACTTTTGTTTAGGAAGTCCTTGTGTTAAAATTGTTTGCTCACCTAGAGGTAAAATATGGAGGTAAAATATAGCTATTTTTCTGAACGGTAAAAAGTTCAAAATCTGTGATAATTTGTCTCAAACATTTGACATTTTTAACATAGACATGATTTAGCCTAAGAGAGGTTAAGGAGCAATTCTATACACAAGAAGCTGCTGTAAAGCAATACAATGCAAATTAAGTTGGCATAAAGTTACACTAGATAAAACCCTGTTCAGCAGTAGGACTGCTACTGCTGCTCTGCCGAAGCTTGGCAGAGGGAAAACAAGCCTATAAAATATGCTAGGTTGCTAGGTCATGTGACTGAGCTGAACAGGCTTCATATGCAGCCCAAGTCTCCCCTCTCTGGTCCTGCCCCCACCATGCCCTTTTGGGGGACTCTTCTCAGCCGACTGATCTGTGATTAGCAAGTTACATTGGTGTATCATTGGCTGTGCCTGGGTTGGGGAGCCAGGAATCAGCTGACTGAGCTAGAGATCTGCTGCATCCTAAGATGTTCAACCTGGTTCATCTTGCCATTGGATTGCCCCCTAAATGTGACAACAACATCAACTGAGTTGAGTGACATGGTAAATACATTATGGCAGGTTGCTGGAACCTACATCACAGAAAACAGGCACCTGAAAATAGGTCTTACATGTTCTTCCTCCAAATTAAAGTAACAAACAGACCATGGATGAACAGGGCATAATTTCTCCATAGCCATTCTCCTAAGAAGAACGCTTAATATAATCAAATGTCAATGCTAAATGCGTAGTTCAGAGTCTATTTGCTGCATCCCTTGTCATATTTGATTTGGATGTTTTGCTCTTTTAAAGTATTTCACAGCATTAAACACAATCTAAAATAAATATCCACACACTCATATTTCAAACAAACAAGCAGATTCCCATGATAATCATGCTTTTGTTTAGAAGACAGGAAATGTCCCCTATGGCTTCAACACAGCCACCTTTCAATGCTGCATGTACAGGTTTGTTCAAAGGAGTTTACAGTATTTTGCTATGGAGACACAGCAGCTTACTGTCCCATCTACTGAGCTAGCAACAAAGACAAACAAAGAGGGTTGTAATATGCAAATAAATCTCTCTCCCTTAATTTTTCAGCACAACTTACAACAAAAGCTTCATTAGCACACAACCTGAGACATAACACTCATTAAAACTCATTTAGGAATAGCCAAGTTGGAAGCCAAGGGACCTGCTTAACACGATGTTCAAAGTCTCTGTGTACACCTGCTTTAGTGTACACTTAATTAAGAGGGCAACCCTTGGGAGAAGATTATCTCTACCCCCAGCAGGCCTTTTTTCTAGAATAATTTCTAGGTGTGCAATAATCATGCAATTACCCTTGCTAATTAGTGAAAGCTATCACTACTGACAGAAGTAGCCCTTTCCCTAATTTTCTAAATATTCTACATATTCTTCGCAAGGTCATTTTGTTTCCATTACATCTCATCACATCAACAACTTGATTAATTGTACTATGAGCTTTTAAGAAAAGTGATTTGATGTATCAAACATTAGCCTGGAGAATCAGGAAACAGTGTTCTTGCTTTCCTCCTCAGGATGTATTTGTGTAGGTCCAAGAGACTGGTATGACGTAATCAAATCCTAGCAGAATACTGCCATGCCATGCCACTGCAAGTGTCTGATGAAACAAATTATTTCTGTACGTAATACACCTTCATAAACAAAACACACAACTGTCCTTTGTTACTCCATAAGCCTGTGAACAGGGGCTCATTTTCATGTCCTTTTACATTCCTCTTTCAGCAAGTAGATTTATTTGCAACTTCATCCTATTTTTTAAGCATGTGGATGGATTTATCAAAGTATATAATTATAGATACAGAATTTAAACATAGATACACTGTGTGAAATCATACACATTGGTAATGGCACTCAAGTAAACCATTTGTGTTTATTTCTAATAGGTACTTAAGAACAGCTTCATTGGATCAGCCCAAAGGTCTCCCTAATCTACTATTCCATCTGTAGTCAATAAAATAAATGCCTGTAGACAGCTCACAAGCAGGGTATGATGTTAATGGTAATCCCTTGTTTATCCCCAGCATGTAGTAACTGGAGGTGTTCAGCCTCTGTACATTTATCTATCTGTCCAATAGCTCACAGACAAACCTATTCTCCATTAATTTGTTTTAATTTTTGCCAAGCTGGTTTCTGGCCATCACAGTCTATTGCAACAAATAAAAGCTATAGTGTGCTGCAGTGGAAGTGTATACTGGAATCCCATCTCCATAATTGACATCAAAAGGACTGTTGTGAGGAAAAGTGGGCCAACCCAATGTATGCAACTTGAAAGGAAGTACAGCCTAGAAATGTGATACATAAGTAAGAGATATGGAATTGTACATTCAGACCAATTGTTCAACTAGCCCAATACCTAAGGAAGAGGTCATTCCAATTTCCTTCCATTTGAGATCATTTTGATTGAGCAGGCTGGCCCAACTTTTCATACCAAGTGGGCCACAGAGTACTTTGACACAGAAACCATGGGCTGAACACTGCCTTGTCATGTAGGGCAGGGAAGTGAGGCCAAAATTTGATCCTCCCCTTCAGGCCTTGGTGCTGCCTTTTGAAAGCCAGCTAAGCGATGCACGCTAGGCTTTGGAAAGAAGGCTCAAGGCTCTGGCATGGTCCTAGCTCTCCCGCCTCCTTCTCAAAGCTAGGAAAGTGCTAACAAGGCTTTGGTAAGGAGAAAGGAGGACTCTAGGACCCTGTCAGAACCCCCACAGCTCCTTCCCAAAGTCCAGCACCTCCTTATCCAGCTTTGGGAAAGCAGTGTGAGGGCTTGGGGGGGGGGAGAGGCATCAAAAGTTGCTGAGGGCTGCCAAAAAGACCCTGAGGGCCACACCTAGGCCCGCCCTGCATATGATACACTACTGAGCTTTGCCCTTCCCCTAAAGGAGCATATGCAGATTTATCTAACAGTAGAAGCCAATTTGAGGAATGGAGGGAAGGTCCATGAATTCGAGGGAATGTCAACGGATTGAAGTCCAAAGCTGTGCTTATTCTGAGTTTAGCTACAGTAAAATTTGGAGAATGGTAAGTAAAGTTATTGGGGGGTTTTGTTACACATTTCAGTCTGCAACATTATTTTATGAAGTTTGCAATGGTGAATTTTACATTCTCCCTTGACAAGGCATAGAAAAGGGCAAGCACATCCTACTTCCTGCTCTGTAAGCAAGGTTCATATCCACCAGACTAACCAATCTAGTCAATCTATTCCCCATGCTGCACCAAATGCTGTTCTGGAGGAATGCCCAACCTTCTGGACTTGCTTGGAGGGCGGAGGAGAGAGAGATGAAGGGATGGCAGTGGAAGAATGGTAGGAGATCCTGGAAGAAAACTGATTGTGGTTCTTGGGGTTCAAGCCAGGATACATACTGAAAATGGGAGTTTAAATTAATTAAATATTTAAGCATAATTAATAAGCTCAAAGCTTTAATCAGTTCCCAGCTCCAAAACTTACTGTCTTGTAAATAGGTTTGTGTGCACAAATAATGTTAGTAAAGTTAGGCAGTCAGAACAAAAATTCTTACAAAGTTTATTAATTCCATTCATTTAATTAAAATCCCATATAATCTTTATTACAAGTCAAAGAAAGAACAGCATTTTCAACCTCTTTTACATTACAATCCTATATATTACTCTCAAGTAAGTCTCACTGAGGTCAACGGGACTTATTCCCCAGGAAAGTATGTATAGGTTTGCAGCCTGAAGCACATAAAGTATCACTGATGCTTAGTGTTACAACACTGCAGAAATTAACAATTCAGAAATTCAGTTATATTTGAAACCTTTTTGATTTCAGTAACTGCTTAATTACTGTTAAGGAAGATAGCTCTTCAGAAGCCAGTAAGTTTATTTGATAATATTACTAGCCATCATTTAATACTTTATTCTTATAAACTAGATGAATATTTCACGCAAAACATTTCTTCAGTAACAAAGAACGAGAATAGATATGATACATGTTAGGAACAGGAAATGTTTCAGCTTAGAATCCATCTACACTGGACACTCAACTGCATGCAGTTTTTGGACTTTTTAAAAAAGAAAAGAAAAGAAATCAAATATACCCAGCCTATTAGAAAGGGACAAAATTAATGTGAGCTTGAAAATAGAAGCCTGGGAAACTGACATAGACGCTTCCCCCCCTTTATCACCAAACATAGACACAGTAGTACCCTGGTTCTTGAACTTAATCCTTTCCGGGAGTCCGTTCAATTCCCAAAACCGTTCGAAAACCAAGGTACGGCTTCCGATTGGCTGCAGGAGGCTTTCTGCACTCAATCGGAAGCTGTGTCGTATGTTCAGCTTCTGGAAAACGTTTGCAAACCGGAACATTTCCCGTATTTTCCCGTGTATAAGAAGAGGTTTTTTATTATTAAAAAATGCTAAAAATTGGGGGTCGTCTTATACACAGATAGTGCAGCAGTAGGATGGGCAGTCGGTGGCTGCCATGAGCAGGAGATTGTCAGCGTTGTTTGGGCGTGTGATTGGTGGCTGCTGCAAGGTTTGCTGGTGATTGGCTGCTGTGGCAATTGGGCAGGAGATCAGTGGCTGCTGGTAGTGAGCGGACAGATGATTGGTGGCTTTATTGATGCACGCGATTGGCAGTGGTGGTCAGGCATGTGAGCGATTGTTGGCAACCCACCCCTCCAAGCTTAACAACTCTGGGCAATCTCTCCCCATTTCCTCAATTTGGAGTCCCTCAAAATAGGGGTCGCCCTGTATGCGGAAAAATACGGTACTTTCGGGTTTGCGGTGTTCGGGAGCCAATTTGTTTGACAACTAAGCCGTCCAGGAACCACTGTACACAGTCTAGAGGCACCATAGCTCAATGGTTTGAGAGCAGAAGGTACATTCCTGGCAACTGGTTTTTTTATTTAAAGGATCATATAGCAGGTTAGGTCAAATAACCTCTGCCAGGGACAGAGTGAACTGACAGTGAACACTGGTTATGCTGCAATCAAAGATTGACATGGTATAAGGCAGCTTCCCAAGTTCCTATAATTGTTCTTTTTCACATCTATAATTTACTAGACAGTGTAATCCTATATATGCATATTTTGGAGTAAGTCCTGCTATGCCCAATGAGGCTTAGTCCTTAGTAAGTGTGTTTAAGACTGACATTTTTCATAATGGAGAAAAAGGTGTTTTACCAAGATAAAAACCAACCAACCAGTGTATCAGAAATACCCAGTAAAAATCAGGGATGAAATTAGAACTCATACTCAACAAAAAAATAAAATCTGGAGCTTATACAGTGGTACCTCTGAATACACACACCTCAGGATGCGAACGTGGTATACATGGAAGTATTTTTCCGGGTTTCACTGTGCGTGCATGCGCAGAGGCACTCTATGTGCCGCATGCATGAGCAGAAGCGGCCCCTCCGGATATGCACAGCTTGGGATTCGACCGGAGCTCCAGAACAGATCCTGTGCGCAACCGGAGGTACCCCTGTACTCAATGAAATATTAATTAATTAATTAATTAATTAAGTTTTAATCAACTGATATGATTGTGAAGCATGCATACTCTGTGCAAGAGAGGAGAATCCCTAAAGTTTTTGCAAGTACCTATACTTTCAGGATCATTTCTACAGTGTCAAAGTTGAGAATTGTGCTCGAAAGTGTTTGGCTTGAAAGTGAACCATAAGGAGGAGTCAAAGTGTTTTCTTCTGAGAAGCCAAGTGGGCAGCGTTACATTTCTGGAGCTGCTACCTGTTATTGATAACTGTTGTGCCTTCTTTTTATTAAAGAGAGTGGAGGGAGAGAACACAGACTGAGTGGTCAAATAACATACCCCTCCTCAAACCTAGATACCTATATTAATATGTAAAATTTACTGACCAACAATCAAAAGGGTTTTTTTTAATCAATCTATGCCATTACATAACCAAACGCTGCAGTCCTAGATGAAAAACATTATAGCTCAAGCAATTTAACAACAACAACAAAAGTTTTAATATATTACAAAAGCAGTCTTCTAAAGCCTGCCTAAATGAAAAGCCTTTACAGTGATTTCTAATAACTGGTAAAGACAATAATTCCTTTGGGACCATAAAGGACTTTTTCTGACCTGCAGCTACACAATTCCTAATGAAAGGCTTCTCCGGTAGATCATAATGGGGTAGGAGTCTGTGTCTCAAGGGTTCTGAGGAACTCCCTAAGATAATACAGAGCCTCGGCTGTTCAGGACTTAATAGGTAAACACCAGCATTTTGAATTCACCCCGAAAACTAAATGGTACTATAGTACTCTAGGTTTTCTCTCTGTATTTTACTTTGGAGGGAATATTATCAAAATGCAGAGTGAGCACACCTTTTAAATATCTATCAGGCTCTTAGTTTCTTATGTGTTCTAGGAAATGCAATCTGATTTGTCATCTTGCTGGATGAAAACTCAGTTATACACAAAAGCAGAAAATGGCATTTCTTAAAAATGTGAATATTCAAAATGAGTTGGAAGACTCAATTTAGAATATTTTTCCATATATAAACATATGTGAGTCACCAAATTAACATTTAAAATTTTTGCCCTTTCTTCTAATTTCGGAAGTGGTACTCTCATATTCTTATGTTAACTGCTAATTAGTTACAAACAGCTCAATTCTGCCATTCTTGAGCAGCAATCTTATGCTTGCTTATTCTGCAGTAAATTTCACTGGATACATACAATTTACTCCAAAATAAGCAAGCATAGGACTGCTGCTCAATTAATCAATCCATCAATAAGTTTCCAAATAACATGGGAGATCTCTGTCATATATTTCTTCATATAAACAAAATCCATTTATTTTTAAAAGCACCTTAATGCTACCATGATATTCCTGGGCAAAATGAAACCTTACTCATCCACCCATAGCTGTCAACTTTCAGATTTGAAAATAAGGGATCAGCAGCCTCGAAAATAAGGGATCAGCAGCCTCACTTGTCCCGGGGACAGTCAACGGGATATCTAACAATCCGGGATAGCAGTGGGAAGCAGCGGGAAACAGCGCTGGAATAAAGGAATTTCCCACAAAAAAAGGGAAGGTTGACAGCTATGCATCCACCCAAACCTGGATGGCAATAGTTTACAGAAAATAAAGCATTAAACACATTGACAAAAAGACTCACTGTACTTATCATAGTCTCTACCACTGGTGACCTATAATATTTGTCCAATATGATATATTCTCTGCTTTGAAACAAATATCACTTTTATCATTATTAAAAATTAATTCTGGACATCATTAATCAGATTATACATATTTAATTACATACTCCTTATATCAGTGGGTGGACAACTTGTGGCCTGCATCTGCCCCCCAGAACTTGATTTAAGAAAGTCACCTGCTATGATGCTGAAGGGTTCCCCCAATCATTTATTTCTATTTAATTTTTTAATAATAATAATAATAATAATAATAATAATAATAATAATAATTTTTGAAACTTTTTTTTACTGGCTGCTCCCATAAGTCCCCCACTCTAATGGCAAAAAGGGTTGGCCTGGAAGGATTTTATCTAAGGAGGTGTGACTAAGCCTATGTATAATCTTGAAGTTCAATGATATCACTGACTTGATTTTCAGATGAACAGCACTGCCAACATGACTTCTAAAGTAGCAACCAGGAACATCTTTGAGTTCTGATGCCCCTCCAACTCCTCACCCTGTATGCCCCAGTAGGCTAAGAGGCGCTAATTCAACTCACTGAATCAATACTTCTCTCTTAGGTAGTAAATACAATATAATACAACAACAGAAGGCATGCTGGGACAAGAGAAACATACAATGATTTTGGTATTAACTGATTGTTCACTGATCCTTGATCTAATGTTCTATTTAGATTATAGATGTCTAAGTATGCAGTGTAGTTTCAGGCAAAGAGCACAACAAGGTGTCGTATCGGTATGCATTTTATAGCTCTGTTTAATAAATCACCATGTTTTTAAGCCTTTGTGATTTGTTCTCGCACTGTACTTTTTGAAACATCAAAGCTCCCATCTGATTTTAAACTAAACGTACTACTGAAACAGCAACCAAAACATGGAACTGATTCAAAGATGCCCAGTGGTGGTATGATTGCTGCGAAAAACAACTTCAATGGAGTTAGGACTCGTGGAATGTGTACAATTCAATCTGCTTATTCACAAGGATTTGCAACATAAGGCCCTCAGAGTCAGAAACACAACAATGGCATGCATACTTCCCACCAATTTGACCAAACTGAATGGGAAGCTGATTCAAAATGTTTCTGCAGCAGTGTAGAGACTCAAATACACAGAAGCGATTTTAAGTGGCAACCAGGATCTTGCAGGCATGCATAAATCAGCTAATGATAGGTTTTTTCCATGTATTCAAACCAAATGTAAAATTAATACAGTATCCCAAACCAAGACTCTTAATTTGCTCATAGCTGATTTACGATTTTTGTTTATAATTCATTTTTAACTCAGGAAAGCATCAACAATTCTTTTAGCACATTGAGGCTTTTTAATGGATACTTGTATTGGCAAACAATAATGTGTACACTGCCAGCAGAATAATAAAAGGTGGTTCTCCCAACCAAAGTGATATGTAAACACAGAACAATTAAAAAGTAACTTCAGCTGCTGAGACAATTCAGAAAGCATTTTTTTATCATCAACATTTAGAGTCATTAGGCTATACTTAGACAAAGTTATTCTATCTATTTTCTTTCGTGACTAAAGCTTTCGAGGCCAATCCCAAAGCTTCTCTGGTACTCAGAAAGTATCATTATGGTGTTTTATTTGATGTTTTAATGCAGGGGTCAGCAAGATTTACCTCGCCTGGGACGGTTCCCTCTAGCGGAGATCCCTCCATGGGCCAGATCGCGTGCGTGCGTGCGGCCGCGATTTCCAGCATCTGCGCAGACACGATTTCCGGCATCTGTGTCTGCGCAGACACGGTTTTCGGCGTCTGAGCATTGAAGACACTATTTTTAGCACTGCGAAAGTGAGTCCCCACACCCCACCAGTTTAGCACAGCGGGCGGGGACTCCCCGAGCGGGCGGCTTGGTTTGGGGGCAGCTTGTGGGCCGGTTAAACGATCCCCGTGGGCCGCTTGTGGCCCATGGGCCTTAGGTTGCCTGCTCCTGTTTTAATGTAAACAACTTTTTGATTATTTTTTTAAAAATATAAAGTGGTATAGAAACTAAATGAACAATAACAGTAAGTCCCACTGGGGAAAAACGGCACCTGGACATTCCATTGTGCTGACCGTAACCTATGTTTAAGGTGCCATTTGGTGATTAGTTTCTAACGCTGCACCTGACATAATTTGACTTCCGGAACCCCTCCCCCTCCAATATCCGCATGCCTGGAGTGGATGTCTGTTGGATGAAAACCCATACACACATAGGTCAATTTGAAAAGCATTTCCCCTTCCAAATACCCACATCTACTGTGTGGAGAGCAGGGAAGGGGCCAGCAGCGCAGTTCCGCTCCCTTGTAACCATGTGAAGATCACTTAAATCAGTAAAAAGAGTGTGAAGGGAATTATGTTGCAAAGCAAGCTGGCATTCCTGCAACAAAGCACATAATCTATGAATTCAAACCACTTTTGACGCCATAATGTTTGTTTCCCCCCCCCCTCAGGATGCATTTACAAGAGGATAGCATCCATTTTTCCCATTTACATTTCTAGTCTGACTCCAAAGTCTGTGCCATATTTTTGCAGTCTGGATAGTCATGTTGGAAAACTCCCAACTATTTATTTTCAATATTCCTCACATTGGCATTCTGTTTTATCATGGTGATTTTTTAAAAAAACAACCTGAAGATTTCAAATAGCTAGGAAAAAAGTTTCAAATAAAGGATATCCTGGTCACTGACTCCAAATTCAGACTCCAAATGTGGTTTATTACTACTTTTTAAATTAAAACATGCATATCCTGCCACATATTTGCCTTAGCAAAAGGTTCCTCACACCAAACAATAATAAAACAATTGTTAATGGAACATAACTACCCTAAAAAAATAGAGACAGTGTTTTTTGAGTAAACACTGGCTCTTAATCAGGGTACTGTGTGATCCAGATGTGGGAAATTTTGCACTGGTTGGAAGAATCTGATAATTACCATAATATCCTAAGAAAGCAAATTTCTAATATATGTAAGGTAGTGATTTGTTGAAAACAAACATACTGACAAAATATTTAAAAAAGAAAGAAGGCCTAACCTTTCAAAGATAAAACAAAACTAACACCCAACATTCAAACTGGGTATGCAGTAGCATCTGTCAGGAGATACCAATGCAATGCAGAACTGGAATGACTGACTGACTGACTGAAATAGTGCATTGATTCAATTATTACTACACTGTATTTCTCCTATACATTTCAACTATTTCCACCAGTTATATATAGTATTAACAGAATAGGGAGTTGATCTGAAAGTACATTTCAAAATCCCAAGGCTTAATAACAAATGCCTTTTATTCAGTGCAGGTCAAGCCAGTCCACCATGCTGCTGAATAAAATTTAAATCTATGTAAGCAATTAGCTTTCTTAAATTTACACACATCATTTGTATCCGCTACCCAGTCACATACAATAATTGGCTGAGGGAGATGCCAGCACAGTTACTTAACAGAGCCTTTAAAAATACTTTCTACCTATTTTCATTCGACTCATCCTGAGCCCTCAAGATAAGGCGAGGCAAATTGTTAATAAATATTAATAAAAACACACATATTTGCTCAAGTAAAGTGGCTGCAAGTTGATCGATATAACAAGCCTTTTAAAACAGTCCTAGATACCGCTATCTAAACAAACACTGTGAACAATCCAGCCAAAGTTAAGGACCTTTTATTATTCACTATTTTCAATGGAATAGACTAAAGGGTATGTTTACCTTTCCTATTAAAATAAATGGCACTTAAATGTGTTTAACTTGGTTGACTGTGCAAACTATCATTCCTTTTAATACCGAACTTGACGCTGAAATATGGCCACCCATAGACAAGGTAGTGGTTTCTGCACACATCAGGAAATCCCTAGGGCATGCTGAAAACATGAGTTTGTAAATTAAAAAGAAAACAAACAAACTGTTCTTTTAAGTTAATAGAAAGGTTGCTATTTCAAAATGTGTTACTGGCAGCTAAAGTCATCTGAGCTCAATGTTAGATAAAGCCCCAGTTTAGGTAACTCCAACCACTGAAATGAATTGCAGGCATCTTCCTCCTTCTCTTTGCCCCATTCTCATACAGCGGTTTGAAAAACATGCCAAATCATGGTTGAAGTAAAACTTAGAACTGAAAGTGAAGCAATGTATAAATAACAGGGCAGCAAGAAGGAGCTGCCCATGGGTCACAGCTATTCCTCCAAACGATTTGGAGGATTGCTTCAACTGAACCAGTATCATCTGCTTCTGAAGGGTTTGGAAAAATACGGTGGTACCTCGGGTTAAGTACTTAATTTGTTACAGAGGTCCGTACTTAACCTGAAACTGTTCTTAACCTGAAGCACCACTTTAGCTAAAGGGGCCTCCTACTGCTGCCGCGCTGCTGGAGCACGATTTCTGTTCTCATCTTGAAGCAAAGTTCTTAACCTGAAGCACTATTTCTGGGTTAGCAGAGTCTTTAACCTGAAGCGTATGTAACCTGAGGTACCACTGTATTTGGCATAACAAAAAATGGAAAAACAGATTGAAACAATATGTACCAGACAAAATGAGGAATATGTGTTATTAAAAGTATACCATTCAAGAATTATTGTTGGGTTCAAGCAGCATTTTCTTGTTATTGCAATAGTATGTTAGAAACGTTTATAGTTTATTTTCTTTTTCTCTTGACAATAGGTACAAAAACAAAAAATGAGACCCTGTATGCCACTTGGTTTTACTATCATTTTCATATTTGTGTGTTATTGGGTTATTTTATTAATTTTACTTAACAAAATGTATATAATTGTAGTAAAACTTCAAAGCTGTTTACACCCCCCCATTAAAATTATTTCAGTAAAACAGTAAAAACAGGTATTTAAAAACATTCAAAATCAATAATATACTAAAAACAGATTAAAACACATGCAACATCTACATATCTGGATAGGCCTGCCTAAACAAAAATGTTTTAGGCAGGTGCCAGAAAGTGTAACAGTGAAGTTGCCTGCCAAGCAGGGAGTTTCAAAGTGTAGGTGCTGCCACATTAAAAGGTTGATTTTTTTGTATGTGTGTGGAACAAGTATACATGCATATATGTGGTAAGGTAATCCTGCAAGGAAATTGGTCCCAAGATGTTACAGGCTTTATCACCATGAACTTGGCCCTGTAGCAAATTGGCAAACAGTGCAGATGGCTAAGCAGAGTTGTCATATGCTGAGAGGTTCTCGTTCCTGTCTGTGACTGTGCTGCAGCATTCTGCACTAACTGCAGCTTCTCGATAAAGCACAAGGGAAGTCCCACATAGAATACATTGTAGTACTCAAAACCCTGAAGTCACCAGTACTTGACTCCGTTCCCAGTCCAGGAACAGCCTTAGCTGTTTCACCTGTCACAGCTGGTAAAAGGCCCTTCTAGCCACTGAGGCTACCAGGACTACAGTGATGAAGTTGGATGCAGAAGAACCCCCTGCCCCGCGACTGTGTACTCTTTTCATGCATGTGTAGGCCAGTGACAGCAATATCCACCCTCCCCAATTCCAGTGGCATATAGGGCAGAGATGAGCAGACTTCAGGCTTACAAGGTCTACTCCCCTATCCTTTACAGAGCCAGATGAGAGAATACTGTTGCCAATGCTAGTCCTACTCAGAGTAAAGCTATTGAAATGAATGAACACGACTAACTTAGATCCATGAAGTTCAATGGGTCTGTCCTAATTAAAATTTAGCTGGATACAACCCATATCCTTCACATTATTCTGAGCCTAGGAATCTTTTGGGAGTACTGGACCTTAACTGAGGTCACACAGTCCTGAATAAAAATCAATTCCTGCTTAACACTCTCCCCCCTCCCCCGACACACCTTTTTCATTTCATCAGTATAATAGGAAGAGCTCATTGTGTTGTTGCCATTGCTAAACAACTGGGCGTCAATTTGCTGGAAGAATTAAGGTCCACTTCACACATTTGTTAGGTCAGTTTGTATGGTAAAATAGCAGTGTGCCCTCTACCATCCCATGATGGACTGGTGCACCACACAGAGACTCAATATATGCAATGGCCCAATTAGAGTCTGCTAATTAGGTCATCATGCATGCTTCTGCCCTGCATCATGCAAACTGGAAGGCAGGTCTTAAAAGTTTATGAACTAAGTTCATTTATCTTGGCCAATCTCCAATCAATAAATTCAGATATTTAAAAATATATTGTGCAATCTGGCTATTATCGGTTTTTATTCAAAATTATTTCTACAGTAGACAAGGAGGAGGAGGGGAGAGGGTAAGACGGTACAAATGCAAATAACAACAGTACAGATTTTGGTATATATTCTGTAGAACATAAATTGCAGTAATGGCAGCAAGTCATATTTTAAAAGGATTCTTTTAGTATTTCAGGGTTTTTGGTACCATTTAGTGTGACCTATTCTTAGAAAGAACAATATCTCCTAGGCAACCATTTCTGATGGCATCTTAAGAGAATAGAAAATAAGAAGAGTGTCAAATGACTTAAATGAGTGAAGACAAGAGTTAAAAGCTACTAAAATTTTATTGGGAACATCACCCTTTTAGAAGACTGATTAAAATCTTGATATACAGCACTAGTCCTCTTGCCATCCATCACCGTAAGTCTTGCTGTATTTATGGCAAATTTATTTATTTGGATTTCTATTGGTGTAAGAGTATATTTGCCATCATTAGAAATTGCATTCTGATAATACCACAACACAACATTTATGAGTGAACATTCACATTGCAGTCATACCTTGGAAGTCGAAGGGAATCCGTTCTGGAAGTCCGTTTGACTTCCAAAATGCTCAGAAACCAAAGCGCAGCTTCTGACTGGCTGCAGGAAGCTCCTGTAGCCAATCGGAAGAACGGAAGCCCTGTGGGACGTTCAGCTTCCAAAAATAGTTCGCAAACCGGAACAGTCACTTCCGGGTTTGTGGCGATTGGGAGTCAAAACGTTTGAGAACTATGCTGTTCGAAAACCAAGGTACGACTATATAATATCCAAACACTGGATGAAACTTTAGTGCATTCTCCACCCCCTACCCCTAAAAGAGGATAAACATGATACACACCTCCAGCTCTCTTTCCCACCCTGGGGAAGATCTGTAAACTCAGTGTAAACACACATGTTTTGCATGCATAAGGTTCCAGGTTCAATTTGAAGCACCTCCAAGGTATGGATGGAAAAGATTCCTTCTTGAAAAACTGGAGTGTCACTGTCAGTATCAACAGGACTAGATTAGATGGACCAATGACTTGGTAGAAAGCAACTTCCAATATTCCTAAGATTGCGAAATGTAGTCTATGAGGGTGAAGGTTAGACAGAGCTAGGCTTCCTCAGGGAAAACAAGTCTAGGAAACAAGTTTAAACAAGTGGGGGAGGGCAAGAGAAATGAGACCCCCATTCTCCAACAAAGGAGCAGCACTGAGAAACCAGAAGACTTACAGCAGGAGAAAGAGCTTCATTTTTGCATTAATTGTGTCTGCTGTCTTGCTTTAAAGTGGCAATACAGAAAACATTTTGTTTCCTGGATTCTCAAAATAAGAAAAGTCTTCAAACTACATAATCTAGAGTAATTTAACTCAAACTAGTAGAATTATTTCAGAGTACAGTTGTACATTGGGTTAAGTACTTAATTCGTTCCGGAGGTCCGTACTTAACCTGAAACTGTTCTTAACCTGAAGCACCACTTTAGCTAATGGGGCCTCCTGCTGCCGCCGGAGCACGATTTCTGTTCTCATCCTGAAGCAAAGTTCTTAACCCGAGGTAATATTTCTGGGTTAGAGGGTCTGTAACCTGAAGTGTCTGTAACCTGAGGCGTATGTAACCCGAAGTACCACTGTATAATGTTTGATAAAGCTTTAGTTAAAGGATATTTATTAATTAAAATATTTATAACATGTTCTTCATCTTTACTGCCACCAAGACATAGTACAGGAACTCAGATTACATTTGAATATAATTTATTCTCTTCCAATTAATTATGTAGCTTAAGTGTGGCCATTCTTAATCCTCAGGCTGTCTAATTTTATGTAGATGTAACTCGTTATCTTTGTAGGAGGAGAGGGAACAGTATTCACAACATTATAACACATAAACCACAAACCATAAATTGGTACTTAATTGCTAAATAAGAACATTTCCAGTTGCACCAAAAAAGTACTGTATCTCTCTTGCAGAGTCCCTCTGTAAATTCAACACATTTACTCCACAATGACTGAGCTAAGCATTATTTAATAGAGATTTTAATGTTGTGGAATATTTATGATTAAATATAATTCAGATACATTAAAAATAATATGATGAATATTATAATGTTAAATACAAGTTTCCTTTATATCAGTGATAAAGTTAATTATTGGTTTAGATATCTTCCTTTCAAACCAATGAAATTAAACAGTGCTCAACTTGGTTGGACTGTGCACATTATAAAATGTATAGTGCAATCCTATATATGTCTGCCCCACAGAGTTCAATGGAGCTGACTCCCAGGTAAGAACATATAGGATTGCAGCCTATCAATTAATTTATAATATTTATTTTTTTAAAAATGAAGCCTAATATAATTTCAGTACATAACTTCTCTTGATTCTTATTATGGCATTACTAATCCTATTTATTTTCCTAAAAGAAAATCAAGTGAACAATTAATTCCAATTCAAAAGTTATTAAAGAACAGTCAACTCAGCTTTTCTTGAACAGTTTATTTGAATGCAGCATACTGTACACTTTTAATTCTAAAATGGACTTTTAAAAATGTGTGATAAGCATCCAACCTCTTTTACTAAAACCATTTTCAAAAATATTCACATTCCAAAGATTTCTTCAACTTATCAGTTGAAAGCTCCACGATATGATGAGAGAAATATTTAATTTTTAGGAAAACACACTGTAACTGCTAGTGAGTTTATTATGGAAGCATCATTACTGACAAATGCACAGACTACATTTTATTCAGGAGAAGAGCAGGTTGGGGAGAGTGCACACAAGCTAGAGACTCTTCCTCTTCTAAATAAAAAAAAATTCAAGCAAGCCCTGAATACGTTTCTAGTTACATATGATTGTGCTGATCTCTACTTGAACACACAGTAGTGGAGGACTGGCAGAGCAGTGTGGGTAGATTAAATTTTGCACCAAACCATCAACAGGAACACCACTGAACAGTGCTGAGTGCTTGGTAAAATAATAATAATAAAAAAATTGGTTTAGAGAACTGAATTCTAGGCAACAATCCATGGATCAGAGACTAGTACAGAATCCAGACCCAGCTACGTGATTCTAGGATCCAGTCACATCTAGGGTTATATAATACATTTGTCATAAAAACGCCTCAGAGCTAACGTCAAAACCAAACGTTATACTGAATACACGTGTCCTTTCCCCCAAAACTTGGGCCTGAAAGCACTTCTACCAGCCTGTATGCCATCAAATTCAATTTCCTTTTGCAAACACTCCAGCTTTTGAAGATCAACATGTCACCTGACACTGATCCAGGTTAAAGCTGAAGTTTCTAAACAAGATGTTGCATGATGCAGTACTGTGTATTGTATAAAGTTCTTTGGTATCCACAGGAACTGTTACCAACTGAAGTGAACTTCCTTCCCTTAAGAGCTTGTTTTGAATAACAAGTTATTCTATGGGGAAAACTTAGTCTAATGAAATGTTAAAATAAGGCTTATTACTTTCCAGGATCTTGCAACACAATACAGAAATGCAGGTGTCACCAGCCTTTAAAGTCAATGTAACTTGCATAAGGTTGACATGTGTTTGTCCTTATTTTGTGCATGTTTATAAGGTTTAGTGCTCACACCACACTGTCTCTGTGGTGCAGTGGGTCAGTACGTGGCTGTTAACCAGAAAGTTGAGGGTCTGAGCCCACTCAGCGATGGCTGTGGACAGCATTCCTGCATTGCGAGGGGTTGGACTAGATGACCCTTGGGGTCTCTTCCAACTCTACAATTCTATATGATTCTATATAATTCAACAGATGGAATTTAACTGGTTCTTCTAGCACTGCTGTTCCAGGGTACATGTTCACTAATGGAGCAGGAGAAGAGTTTATTTCTGCCAAATGCCCATCCTTTCTGCAGCTCCCAGCACCCCCAGAAAATCTATTATGGAGGGTTGGTGGACCCTCCAGAACAGATTGGGGGGGGGGGTTGTGGGGGGGATTGGTGGGAATTGCTTCATTTCCTCTTCTGACTGAGGACATCTGCTGGATTGTAAGTTATTGTGCTTAGATGCTAGGTAGTAGGTAAAAATACTATGAAACTGAATACTGAAAAAGAATGAATTGTCTAGGGTCCATTCATATGTTACTGAGAGTGGAATAGGAGCCTCTTTCACATGCCCTTTTTCATCATTGCCCCAGTAAAGATTGCATGCAGTAATCACTTGGATGGAGCCACTAATGCGGCTTCTTAGCACCTCACCAATACTCTGCAAGGAGCTGGTAAAACCAAAGTACACTAAGGTAAAGGTAAAGGACCCCTGGACGGTTATGTCCAGTCAAAGGCGATTATGGGTTTGTGGCGCTCATTTCGCTTTTCAGGTTGAGGGAACCGGCGTTTGTCCACAGACAGCTTTCTGGGTCATGTGGCCAGCATGACTAATCCACTTCTCATGCAACGGGACACCGTAACAAGTTCCAGAGTGCATGGAAACACAGTTTACCTTCCTGCCGCAGCGTTACCTATTTATCTACTTGCACTGGCATGCTTTCAAACTGCTAGGTTGGCTGGAGCTGGGACAGAACAACAGTTCACCCCATTGCACGGATTCAAACCACCAACCTTCCGATCAGCAAGCCCAAGAGGCTCAGTGGTTTAGGCCACAGTGCCACCTGCTCCCCTGAAAAGTACACTATTGTTCCTTGGCACACATGCATATGGCTGTCTCAAGTCAATTCTGCTCCCTGTCCTTAGAAGATGAATGCATTTGTGTAACTGCCCTACATTATCTTTTTAAGTTAGGAAGGTCCCAAAATCACTAGATGCTGTACAAAGCTAAAAACAGGTCTTTTCTTCAGGCCTACAAACCAAGGATTTCAGAGCTATTGCCATGGAACAAAAACACAAAGGAAAGGAAAGACAACTGAGTTTCACATTTTTTTCAGCACTACCAAGCTGCTTCTAATAGGAGGAAATGTCTTTTAAAATTCCATGTCCCATAAGCCAGAGATGGGAAACTTGTGACCCTCCCTGTGGGAATCCAACTCCCATCAGCCACAGTGAGCACAGTCCATGGTCAGGGATGGTGCAAGTTGCAGCCCAGCAATATCTGGAGAGCCACAAGTTCCCCACCCTGCCATAAACCATTAAAAAGTAAAAGTGGATAATTTTTTTTTTTTTTGAAACAATGGCATCAAGAATAATGAGAAACTACCATATCTACTGTTATTGTCCATTGATTTCTTATTTTGTTAAGCTTATATACTGGATACTTGCTTCAACATTTTTACAACTCTCCAAAGTGGAGAACAGCAAGCTGACCATTTATAAAGCAGCAATAAGACAACTGTTAAAATTAGCAAAACACGGGGGAATTAAACTAATACAAGGCAGGTAAAATCTCTAGTACAGTGGTACCTCTGGTTATGTACTTAATTCGTTCCGGAGGTCCGTTCTTAACCTGAAACTGTTCTTAACCTGAAACACCACTTTAGCTAATGGGACCTCCTACTGCTGCCGCGGCGGCGCAATTTCTGTTCTCATCCTGAAGCAAAGTTCTTAACCCGAGGTACTATTTCTGGGTTAGCGGAGTCTGTAACCTGAAGCGTATGTAACGTGAGATACCACTGTACACTAGTTAACTGCCTGCTTAAAAAGGTCTTCACTTATCACATGAATGCCCCAGACATTCAGATCTGATGAATAAGACTCTACTGGTTATAAATTTTAGTCTGATGTACATGGAATGCATCACAAGCTTTAATTGATAGACCTGAATGTATGAAAAACTATAGCCATAGGTGCTCCCTCAGGTTTCCTGGAGCAAGGCCATATACAGCTCTAAAGGTCAAAACTAGCAGCTTGATTTTAGTCCAGGAAGAATATAGTAACCAATGGAATTCTTGTAATATTTATACTAAGTGATCCATACAGTTAATACCATGCCCTAACTTTGCAGCTGAATTTTGGACTTTGATGTAGACACATTGTCAAGCTGACAACTTGCTTCTGTAAGAGAGCGTGCTTCCATTTATAACAGCTGATTTTTAGGAAAGAACCATGGCTTATATCTTTCAGGCTGTTGACAGTATCAACATCTCATCCTTACTCAATACACAGATAACAACAAGTCTGTTCAGTGTGATGGGAGCCCTAAATTTGGGATAAACAGGTTGCATGCTGATGACAAAACAAACCGAAACTGTGTTTATAGGAATGGATTACATTACATTTTAGAACCACCCTCCCATAGCACTTTTCTCTAAGAAGGAGTGCAACACACATTAAACACGTTAGGCACTAACTTCTTCAATTCAACATTTCTACTCACACCATGATCCCCAAATGACAGTAAGGACAACATTTTTGGGAAAGCAGACGGAAGTGGGAATTGGTATCTGAGCAAATACTTGCCGCTCCCATACCTATCTCACTCACTCAGCTAGACATTTATTATGTAATATATTCCACTTCTATCCCATGTTTCCTCTGGGAAACTCAGACCAATGTGTGTGACATTCCCTGGCAGTTTCCTACCCAGGAACCAGCCACACTGAGACCTGCTTAGCCTTTAACAATGTAAGAGTTTCATGTATTCAAAGAACTCTGGTCAACTGAACTAGCAGCTAGTGCTATTCCCCCCCAGCAAACACCATTTGTCAGGCAGTGATACTCCCCAGCTGTTATGCTAGGATTAAGGTGGAAGAGTCCTAGGAATGTTACCATGAAAGAGTGCCAAGGGCATACAAGGAAGAAAGACAAGCACAATCCTCGTGGGTTGGTTATCCCCAGAACAAGCTGCTGATATGAACAGTTGCTTTGCAACAACTAGCTATAAAGCTACGAGCATAAACAGCAACAGCTCTACACAGCAATACAACTGTACATTCACATAAAAGCAGCTACTTTGCACGCTACCAATGAAGCAGGCAATTTCACATCACAGCCTACAGAATGTTAACAAAAAGCAGAACCAATTGTACATTTCACATCACACGGGGCTTTTATAAACTATTTCAGAGCCATTTTAAGAGGGTCTTAGCATAATGATTAGTGTTATTCCCCACCCCCACTGTGCCACTGTTAGAACAAACAAAAACTAACGTTTTGATATCGAGTTACTTTAAAGAGATGGCCCTGCAATCTTAAGAAAAATGTATCTAAAGCAATGTATGCAATTACTGATACTTTTATATATTTGCTGTTTACAAAAAAATACAGTTTATTTATTTATAGTTAGGTACTGAATCAGCACAATACTGCTATATTTGGGTTGCAAACACTACAAGTGACTGTTTATAAATATCATTGTTGTTGTTGTTGTTGTAAACAAAAGAATTCACTGTTCCATGCTAAGAATGTGCCAGTATCATGTATCATTCTGGGTTATTCATTTGTCTATAATTTTAACGGCTGATCAACAGTGAGGGATCTAACTGACATGTAAGTTCCAGACAGAACACAGTGGCTTGGTTCACACACAACAGCAAAACATTACTCTGATTGTTCATGCCCCTGTTTTCTCTCTTCCTCCTCTCACATATTCCAATTTTGTCTCTCACTTCCTTGTTTGATCATACCATAGTTTACCGTTACATCTGAATCATGCAAACTATAAGAAAGAGGAAGAAGTGCACCAGTCCATGGGGTTGCTTCTATCAGCAAATTATGCTCTGATAATACTTCTAAATTTCATTCTAGAACTGTGTATTATGTGGGATCTGCCACTGAGCAACAGCCATTTCTGTAAAAGAAGCTAAAGTTCATTGTATATAGTAGGGGGTGTGCATTGAACACAAGATGTCTACAGCTTCTGGAAGTAGCCCAACCTGTTTAATGCCTGTTCAATTTGCTACTTTGCTCCAAAACAGATCTGTTAAATCTGAAGCTCTGCTTTGCCCTCATTGACTATAATGGGAATCAAAATATTGTTTCAATTTTTATTTTCAGATAAAGTTGCATCTCCAGAGTGAAATATGCCTGCCAAATTTCTGGTAGATACATAAAGAGGTTTTAGTACAGAGAAGTTTAAAATGGGGGGAGGGAAGGAACTATTAATTTGCTATATCCTTCAAAACCAGGGTGACAAATGCAGGCATGGACACCCATTCCCAAGGAATGAAGACTGTCAAATTTCAGAAATATACATTCAGAAGCAGCTCTGCTTTGGTGTAAGAAAATTGAAGTCATATTCCCTATCCTTTTTTATTCTTTTTTTGGGGGGGGGCATATGAAAATTGGATACATCGGGGAAGTGCCCCTAGTAAAAAAAAACCCCTCTACCAAATAGTTTCTGGGACTATCCTGTTAGGTAATTTTACCTTTGCTATAAAAATTGAAAGTGTCAATTTTCTCTCACCCCTCCCCAGCCAGCTTGGTTTTGTTTCCCGGGGTGGGGTGGAGAGGTGGGTGGATGGCCATGCATTTAACTTTATGGGGGGAAACTAAGCAACCAGAGCTTTTTGAAAGGCTTAGTATTCCCTAATCTATCTTGATATATATAGTTTATGAATCATGGGTAATGTGAAAAACTACTCCAATTCACCTCCTTAGCTGGGGTGCACTCAAGAGTCGCTGGACAACCATGTTGCATAATCCCATATAAAACAGGCAAACAATTCTCCAAATAACTCTGTCTCCTTCTAGACCAAAACTTGCACGTACATTGCTTAAGCCAGACTCATGTCTCAATCAATGTAGTATCAGTGATGTACAGGTTTAATTTGTTTTCTTGGATTGAGAAGTGTCTTAAAGTTACTGAAACTAAACACCAATACACTTTCTAGACAAAGAGAATTTTGGCACGCTGTACATGTCTAACATAGTAGCTAATTATGTGACAAAATGTAGTTTTAATTGTACCCATCTAGTAACACATAATAACTATTTTTAAAAAGGTGATAAAAGTTGAAAAGAGAAAGATAATTATAGTTGCACTTTTCTGAATCATGATCCAATAAAAGTTGCATGACTTTTACAGACTGATAGTTTTAAAAGACAACTTTAAATAATCCAACTTTGTTACACCTTTCTGACCCAAGCTGTGAATTAGATGGTATTACAACAATTTATATGAATGAAGTTGTTAGGAAAACATTTCTTTATATCAAAGCTACAGCATTCCTCTTTCCCTTATTACAAGAAATTCACTTATGTTTCTGGCTCATGGGTGTGAACTTTCTGTTGAGCAAAGAGGTGCTGCTCAGTGGTGATTGATGCTGAGAATGCTAGAAAGGAAGTTGGGGTAGGTAGGTGGAGCCGACAGGAGGTGGAGCCAGAGCCAAAGCCAACTAATTCTAATTTTGGCACCATCTTTCTCTCTGTTGAGTTCTACAAAGACAACAGCTTTCCAACCCTGTTAGGAAGTTATCTCAAACTCTCCAACCCATATATCACCAGCACTCTGCTCAGCCAACCTCAAATCAAGAGTCTGCTCTGTAGAATGGATAGAACTAGAAATTATTTGACACAGGCCCACAGGCACTGCAGGCCAGTGGCAGAAGTCATCCTCAGCTGCTGTAGATGAACAATTATCAAAGGAAGTCCAACACTACCCCTAAATATCACCTTTGTTGGTCAGGGCAGAGAGCTTGTTGGCCACTGGGATAAATGGTTTCTCAAAAGAATCCAAATCCTGCCTTAATCACCTACCATGAGAGCTCACACAAAATTTGGAGACTGTCAGAGGAACAGAATCACAACAGATCATTGTAACTCTGCTCTCTACCTGCCAGAAGTTACCAGATGATGTACACAGTAGACAGAGATGGGGCAGATTAATATCACCCTCTTCATCCACATAGTTCCAGTTACAGATAGGTAGCCGTGTTGGTCTGCCATAGTCAAAACAAAATAAAAAAATTCCTTCTAGTAGCACCTTAAAGACCAACTAAGTTAGTTCTTGGTTACAGATGGGTAGCCGTGTTGGTCTGCCATAGTCAAAACAAAATAAAAAAAATCCTTCCAGTAGCACCTTAAAGACCAACTAACTCTTCCTCCCAGAGCTTGAGAAAGAGAACCTGTCATTGTCCAGGAGAGGTTGTAGATCTCTGATGATGTGTTGTACTTCAATCTCCCAGGACATTCTATACAAGATCTCAAAGTAGCTGTTCTATTACAAAGGAATTTCAGAAATAGACTGGAAAGAGAAGCTGCTGAATTGCAACTTATTACCAAACTTAAAACCATGGAGAGACCTGGTCTGAACAAAGACATTGGATTCTTATCTCATTATACATGACAAAGCCATTTTTCACCTTCTCACCCCTTGCTTTTTCCTGTAAGACCTATTGCAGTCGTTAAGAGTCGTCAACAGGCTCATCACAGCTATCTGCCAATCACCCATTCCCACCACCCTCCTGAGTAATACCCCTCCCCACCTTCTCACTATATAGAAGGGTCTGGTGACTTCTGTTTCAGTGTATCTGAAGAAGTGTGCATGCACACGAAAGCTCATACCAAGAACTAACTTAGTTGGTCTTTAAGGTGCTACTGGAAGGAATTTTTTTATTTTGTTTCATCCACATAGGTCTCTCCTACATAAACTAAGTCAGTATGCTGGTCAAGATAAATCCTGGATATCTTACAATGTGCCTGCCTGTTGTATAGCAGCATAATTTTATGATCTGGAGGGCTACTGCCAAGACAGTAAGAAAAAATATTGGCTGGAAGAACTGGAAGGGGAACATGTCTAATTTTCCTTTTGCTATGCTTGCCTATCCTACTTCCACTGCCATACCTGCCTCTGCCAACCACATGAAAGATAGCATGATCCAAATTCTCCTCACTTCCTTCCTGGCAATTCTTCAAAACACATACATGGTCCTCAAGCAAAATATTAAATACCCTTGCCTAAACACAAAAACTCACAGCAAGAAAGAAAAAACATTTGGAGCAGAGGGCTAGCTTTTGTGTTTTGCATTCCTTTTCTCTTTTGCTGGTCTTCTTTCTTGTTAAATTTCTATGATTAATATTTCAATAGTCACTTTTTTTTTATTCAAAAGTAAAGTATCATCAAATAAACACACAAAAAAACCCAAATGTCAATTTTTAAAGTTCATAAACTTAAAACTTGTGCGATAGATTTTCAACAAGCTAATGAAAGACACCATTCAAAACATGTGGTTTTGAAATAATTCTGACCTCCCAAGGGAACATGTTAAATGTACTGCAGAAAAAAATTAATAGAACTAGACCTTCACTTATCCAGTCGCAAATTTTAATTTTTTGTAAATGCAGTCATTTTTCATCCATTTTTTCTGTAATCTGGACATCTTAATACTTCAACAAGCAGATTCTCATTCATATTGAATTTTCCAACAACTATAATGGAACAACAAAGAAGAAATAGAATTTTCATGATTTATAATGCAAGACTACTAAAAATCCACCTAACCTTACATCTAAAGCCACTACTCAATTTTGCTATATTTTAGCATAGCCAAATCCCTTAAGTCTCATCATAAATTTGTGGGAATCCTGAGCTCACCATATTACTTGGAAACTGGGGAATTACCTGTTTTAGCAAACCAGCCAGCTAACAGTGCAGAAAATGGCACTAATTCATATCCTGTGAAAAAGAAAATGCACAGAGCAGCCCCAGAGGAACCCAACAGACTACATGACTGTTTTACAGTATTGTAGTTGCTTAAAACATAAAAGTTATAGAGCCTTCATTTTTAGCAGATGTAACTGGGTACTGAATAATGAGTCAAACTGGAATGATGCAGAGCAGCTATAGACTGCTCTGTTTGCCAAATCTACAGATATACATAGAGTCTTGTGGCACTGGCTCGAACTTAGGGCAAAAAGGAAAAACATGCTAAGAGGAAGGCAAACCCTCACTGTGATCAACTCCCACTCGGAAACCTATGTCTCCACTGTGGAAGGACACATGGATCCAGAATTGGCCTCTACAGTCACTTATGGACGCACTGTTAAAACCATGTTCATGGAAGACAATCTTACTCGGCTACGAGTGATTGCCAAAGAAGAAGAAGAAGAAGAAGAAGAAGAAGAAGAAGAAGAAGAAGAAGAAGAAGAAGAAGAGCAGAAGCTGTAAAAAAAATTCCTTGGTGCTCCTCCACCACATCATGGTTTCAAATGGGTCTTTATTTCACAAACAAGCACCTGGAACCAGAGAATGCAACTGAGAAGAGGAGATACAGTGGAAAATTAACAAGACAGGGGCAGAGCTAAGAACTCACTGTCCCTCTCAAGTGCTTCTCTGCTCCAAATTGCCTTCCCCAAAACTGTTTTGCCCTAAGCAGCACTAGTATGCTGCTCATTTACACAGACCACAGTATGCGATGATTGAACCAGGTCAGTACACAAAGCACTTATTACAAGAAATCAGGTGTACACTTTTATTAACACCTCTTGAAAGATAACCAGCCCTTACTCCAGCTATATAAGCTTAAACCTAAAATGTATTTTCTCAGATTTTTAAGTTTTTCTATTACATACTCATAACATGATTAAAGAATCTGTTGTGATTCTGAATACATGTAAGCATCTTTTGTCATCTTAGATTACTAGTGAACTCAGATTTCATTTAGAAAGCAGGAGAGGGGGAATAATAGAATCGTAGAATAATTGAATTGCATAGTTGGAAGGGACCCTGAAGTTTTAACAAACTGGATATTATCATCTGATTATAATTTTTTCATCTAAAAACAAGCAAACAAACAACCATATTCCCAGGCACCTTCTACAGATAGTTGCTAGGGCACTCCTGGAAGAATGGAGTCCCACAGACAGGGAGCAGCTACCAAGAAATCAAATTTTGTGGCTCTCATATTTACTTGACCCAGAGCAGGCACAGCCACAAGACCTCTTTTGAGAGCAAGCAGGGTTGCAAACACAACTAAGAGAACATGCCAGGCTGCTGCTTGTAACAGTCACAGGTCTGTACTTTTTGCTCATTTTCATAAGCAAACAGTTTAGGCAGTAGGCCTGGGAGAAAGGGTGAGTGACATGTGACAGCTGTAATAGAAGACGCATAAAGATCCTTCTAATCTTGCCTCTCTCATCCTCTTCCCACTCCCTGAAACACCTGTGTATAGCTGCTGCTAGGCAACCAACCAATGTACTCTTACGGCTTCCAGGCTATCCAGAAGCAAAAGGCTATGGATATGCAGAACCTCCACACATTTCGGTTCTACACCTCTTGCCGGAAGTTGAGGTTTTAGAAAGCAGGAAAGAGGAGAGGAGAGGAGAGGATGTGAAAGAGTGCGGGGAATCACCTGTCTTCCCAGTTGCCTTGACAAAATTGTTTGTTGCTGAATCTAGTTGCCAATCATATCTGCAAAACCGTGGGCACAGGAATTCAATATTGTCAAGGCGTTCCTGAAGCTGTGCTGCAACTTACTGCTTTACAACCTTACCTAGATAGGATTTGCTCAAGAGGATATCAAGAGTGGTGCATGGCAGTGAGGAGGAGATTGGAAACTTCTGCTTCTGTTTTCAACTAAACACAGTTACTCATATGCCAGAACCCAGACTGACACTGGAGCTTTGTCAGTCATGGTTTAGTGACACAAACCAACTTTAAAACACGGGTAATTGTCCTAGCTTCTCCTGCCCCCCAACAAAAACCACAGTTAACACTAAAAACAATTCTCAGTTAAGATATAATAAATAACTATGGTTAACTGAAAATAGAAGTGAACACTTTCAATCTCTTCTTCATGGAGGAGAAGGAAGGGCAAAGTGCAAGTTTTGAGTTACAGTCTACATGCAGTCTGTTTTGTATTAGCAAAGTACCTTGTCCTCTTGAGTCAACAGCACTGATAAATCATTTCTGTCCAGCTACTACTATGGCTCTGTGGAACCTTAATTAAGCCTGTACTTGAGGCACAGGATCTACTGTAGTATCTAGAGGTTAGTACAATGCCAAAAGTCAAGCTGCATATTTATTTTTCTCTGATAATCTGGATGCTATTTAAATAAAAACAAAACAAAACAGCAAAGTGATATTTTGTGCCAACTTGCTAGTTTAGGCTATAGATCTCTCTTCCTACTCCCCTCAATCCAGCATGGATCAGAGTAAAATATATAAATTCCCGTGAAGGACATAATATTGAGAAATGGTGTAATGCACAGGCTTAGAGCAGGAAGTGGGAATTTATATCAGCAGGTAATCCTAACTCAGGCATAGGAAAACTTGGCTCTCCAGATGTTTGGAGACAACAATTTCCATCATCCCTAGGGATGATGGGAGTTGTAGTCCCAAAACATCTGGAAGGCCGAGTTTGCCTATGCCTCTCCTAACTTGAGTCAAGTTATGCTCAGACTCCTTCCCCACAAGTTTGGGGAAAATATCACTAACCTCTCTGAGTTTGTTGGAAAGATTAATGAATTAATGGCAATGAAGCACTCTGTACACTAAAAAGTAATTATGATGTGATTTTAGTGTTTGGAGCTAAGCCAGCTAGGTCACATCCTAGACAGCAACTGCAGACAGTATCTTTGCTTTAACACCAGACAGAAAGGCCTTTCCTTTCACATGTAGTGTTTTCATATGAGTGCTTCACCTGCTCAGTGATATAGAATAAAAAACCTGGTCATAAACAAAATAATTTCAGTGGAAAGAGATGCAATGGAATGAGATTATTAATCTGTGTGGTGGACTATGAAAACCCTAACTGTGAACCAGGGGACTACAGATGGAAAGGATTTTAGCCACCTTCTTGCTTGACAAGATGCATTGCAACTGTTGAGCAGTGGGGAACAATTTCCCTACAAAGCGTCACTCACCCATGGAAAAAGTTGCTTAGAAGTCAAAGTCCAAAATATGTAACTTTATATGTATAACAGTACAGCTACAAGAAACTGGGTAAAAGTGAGCAAAAAATTGAAACAATTGAATTGAAAATACACAGATCTATCCATCTATCATCTGTCTGTCTGTCTGTCCGTCCGTCTGTCCGTCCGTCTGTCTGGAGTAATAGCCAAAGGTAGGTGGGGTTCAGCGAAAAGTGTGTCAGGTTTACTGCACTGTAGGACTGCCTAGTTCTCTCTTGGGTGCTCTCATACTTCCCTCTGCCACTTTATCTCTGTGGGCCTTCTCCAGGGTTACATGAAAGAGAAACCACATCAGAGCTTGATAGACCACAGGATCTAGCAGGTTGAATGAAATGTGGCTGCCAGGTTTGTACCTCAGAGATCCAAGCATTTTAACATTTTACCAAGACAACCAATTGTCTGAGAAACTTCACACTTACGTTTATAATATGGGGGGGGGGGGTTTGATTTTTTTTTTAATGCTGTCTCTCCTAGTGATGTGAACTACTACTAATACAATACAGTCCGTTCCAGAGGCCTGTTCGCAACATGAAAAGAGCGCAACCCGCAGCGGTGCATCTGCGCACGCACGGGTTGCAATTCGCTGCTTCTGCGCATGTGTGTGACATCATTTTGCGCTTCTGTGCATGCGTGAGCAGCAAAACCCAGAAGTAACCCTTTCCGGTACTTCCAGGTAGCCACGGGATGTAACCTGAAAGAATGTAACACGAAGGGGACATAACATGACGTATGACTGTATGTTTCTTTTTTACAAAGTTCTTTTATGGACTTTTTGTGCAAATACATAAAATATAATGGTTTCATATTAAAGAAAATAGAATATGTTTGGATTCACCCTCAAATAAAAGAATTATTAACATTAATTTTAAAAATGAAGAAAATAAACCTTAGATTCATTTGGCTGATATATATTGACTGTGATTGGATGATCATATCTTAGCTTAATAAGCCAATATAAGAACCAGTATTTGTGGAGTGTAAATAGCACCTTTGCTTCTTGCTTCATGAGAGCTGGCAAACAAACCAGGAAGTCTTCCACCAAACTACTGTTTCGTGTTTTGTCCAAAACGGAAAACTATGGCTGATAGCTTTGGAACAAGCCAGGATATAGTTTGAGCATGGCTTAATACCCTGACTTTCAAAACAGAAAACTACAGTTAATGGAATTCTTCCTGGTTAGCTATTATGAAGGGTGGAGCAAAGGGGCGGTATGTGTTGTTTATTAAGCCACGATCATACAAAGTACTCTGTTGGGTTTCTCCTTCTGGAGCAAATATGGCAGAGCTTCATGCTCTGGCACCGGGGGGCGGAGAACAGGCGGGGGTGGGGCTGACACACGTCCCAGGGGTGTGGCGCGCTGCCCGCAGGGGCGTGGTGCCCAGCGCAGGTGGTGGGGAACAGTCACGATGGCACCCTACCAGGATCGCACTGCCAGGGGCTGTGCGCTCCCCCCACACTCCTCTTCCTCTGACAGTGATCCTAGATTTAGCAAACAAATATAACTTGCCAGCAGATACAACTATTCTGAAGAACAAAGAACAGGAAAGGACACCCAGAAATCTAACTTAAGTCTCAGGCTTTGATCTTTTATGCTGTTCCATTAAAATGCACCCAGTAAAGTTATAGAATTCAACCAGTGGAAGTATTTAGGTGAACTCAACTTGTTAATAAATTATTGTTGTAACATAAGTTGCACTTTCTCAAATATTCACTCGTCTAGTTTCTACCTTTGCTTTCCTAAGGTTCATCTTTGGGCAAAATTTGGCCAACATCTGAATCTACATGCTGCTCTCTGCATATAGCTGCTCTTTTTGATAATCTGCTTCAATTACACCTTTTGACATTTCATACTGAGATGATTTTTCCTTTAAAAACATAATCATTAAGGGGGAAAGCTATATATTTCTAGAGTCATTCTGTACAGGCTGAAATTCTATACACAGTTAACTAGGAGACAGCTCCATTGAGACTTACATCTGAGTAGGCATGTAGAGTGGCAGTCTCACAAAACATAGTGGGCTCAGGCATGTATGAACAGGACTGAAATTAAGGTTATTTTTCTAAGTAGTCTTATGAAAATGTGTAGGATAGCACGGAAAAATCAATGCAGTTCTGCACATCTGTCACTTGATCAGATATTAATTAATTAATTGGCACATTTCCACAAATTCAACACCACCACCATTCACATGTATGTTTTGGATCTGGCACATATCACAAAACAAATATTATATGCTGAAAGATAGCTCAGTCAGTAGAGCATGAGACTCTTAATCTAGAGTTGGACTAGATGGGGGGTTGGACTAGATGACACTTATGGTCCCTTCCAACTCTGCAATTCTATGGTTCTATGTCTTCTATCCCTGTTAAGAAATCGTATAAGGAAAAGAAAACATTGAAAACAATCCTTAATGGTCCATTTAAGACCAAGGAGGAAAACCAAATTTGCTTTATTATCTTTTTTTAAAAAAGCAGTTTCCTAAGTCTTTAAAGCTATTTTTATGAGTCAGATCTGTTATTGCAGCAACATTTGTAATGTTTTCAAGCAAAGAGTTTATTCACTAAGTCTGAATCCTCAGTTAAGGATAATGGTTTAAGAATATGCCAGATCAAATTAATCCAAAATTATCTCTGTACAACCTTCATTGTTTTTCTTCAAACATTCTTTGAGATTTTAATTTAAAATGTAACAACTTTTTGCCTCCCCAAATACATAAATCATATGAACAAAAAGCATATAAATGGCCTTAATTACAGTCATACCTTGGATACTGAACGCCCTGGAACTCGGACGTTTTGGCTCCCAAACGCTGCAAACCTGGAAGTGATTGTTCCGGTTTGTGAACGTGCTTTTGGAACCTGAACGTCCGCCACAATTTGGTTTTTGAACGTTTTGGAAATCGAATGGACTTCCGGAAGAGATTCCATTCGACTTCCAAGGTATGACTGCATAGAAATATTGAATAATGTGATAAATTTGTTGTTGATTTTGAAATCTCATCTAACACAGTAATCCTGTCCCCTGAATTCACTGACTGGAGGAGGTTAGGATTGGGTGGAGGCTCCTATTTGCCCCTGAAGAAGTGGTCTGTCGGTAGGGAGGTCATGTCTGTTGGAAGCCTCTGCTTGATCCATTTTGGGAGAAGGCTCTAAGATTGAACCTCTTTTACACAATAAAGATTAATATTAGTTTATAATTGATATTTGCATAGCTTGAAGTATGTGACACACAAATGATTCCATCTGAAAGCTGTCCTAGGATATCAAAAAACAAATGGTACTAAATAGAACATTATCTTAAAAATGTGAACAATTTTATGGCTCCAATCCCTAGGCAGTGTAACACTTGCATCTCTCTTTACCTGTTCCTGCCACTGAGAGAAAGTGTGAAAGGCATGCAGGTTGCTATCTCAGCAACACATATGAACAAAGTTGTTGAGTGACTAGCAGCACACTGTGTGGGCCACTGAAGTCAAGATTTCCACCTACACTGGGGCAGTGTTAGAAACTAGAATAGAAAAGCTAGGAGCCAACTGGCTCCTGGAACCTGGGTTGTGGGCGCCAAAACAGAATGGCTAGTTGCCATGTGGAGGGGGGTGGTCAGCAACACTTTTTATTTATTATTTTGATAAGCATGAACTAATATGCATTTCACATAAGTGACACATTGGTAATATCACATTTTAAACAGAAATTGTTAATACATTTGTTAATTGTTAAGAAATTGTTAATAATTTGGTGTTTACAATAAAAATATTGGTAATTAGTACTATACTTCAGTTTTCAAAACACCCTACTCTTTATTGTTAAATTCCTTAACATACTGCCTATCCTTAACATATACTTTGAGGCTTCAAGGTACATACATTTCAATAATCCTTGAGTGTCAGCCAGGCGCAAAAAAATGGCACCCAGACCTTTTGAGGTGCTCACAAATGGAGAATCTCTAGGCATGAAATATGCCTGGGAGCAGCAATTACTCACTAGCTATGTATTGAATGTCTGTCTATATGGTATACAGTTATTATCGCATACAACATGCTATTTCATTGATTGTATGAAGTCTATGGAATGCCCTCACTGTTGAAATTCAAGAGGCCTCAACTTATTGGCATTTGGATGGCTCTTGATGATGAACATGTTTATTTAAGTATCTTCCTGATGCCTTGAACTGGGTCTGGGTTTTACTACTGTATATTATTATTATTATTAATTAAATTTGTAAAAACCCCTTCATCTGAGGATCACAGGGCAGTTCACAACATCAAAATACAAATGAGAACACAAGATACCTAATAAAAACAAGAACAAGAACAAACCAGTAATCCCATCCTCCCACAAACACATTCAAAAGGACATGGAATGTTAATCAGCCAAAGGACTGGTTAAAAAGAAATGTTTTTGCCTGGCACCTAAAGATATGTAATGAAGGCGACAGGCAAGTCTCGCAAGAGAGAGCATTCCACAAGCGGGGAGCCATGGCATAAAAGGCCCATTTTCGTGTTGCCAGCCCCCAGACCTCTCATGGAGGAAGAACACAATGAAGGGCTCAGATGGTGATTGAAAGGTCTGGGTTGGTTCATATGGAGATGTGGTTTTTGAGATATTGAGGTACTGGGCCATTTAAGGCTTTATAGGTAAAAATCAGTGCTTTAAATTAGTCCCGGAAACTAATTGGCAACTGGGCAAGGATTGGTGTAATATGCTCAAACTGTATTGCCCCAGTGAGCAACCTGGATGCTGAATTCTGCACCAGCTGAAATTTCCAAACTATCTTCAGAGGCAGCCCTACGTACAATGTGGTGCAGTAATCTAACCTAGAGATTACCAGAGCATAGACTGAATTAGTTAGGCTATCTCTGTCCAGTCAGAGCTGGTGGAAGGCACACCATGGCACAGTCGCCACTTGAGCCTCAAGCAATAACAATGGATGCAGAAGTACCCGCAAGCTACATACCCACACCCTCAGAGGGAGTATAACCCAATCAAGAGCAGGCAACCTCCCATCCATCTGGTCTAGGGAACCGCCCACTAGCAGTTCCTCAAACTCATCTGGATTGTGCTTCAGTTTGTTGCTCTACTACTAAGGCAAGACAAGGGTCCAGCACATCCACTGCCACACCTGCAGATGTAAAGGAGCTGTGTGTCATCAGCATAATGTCAGCATATTGCTAACAGATAAACTACAGATGACCCTAGTCAGCAGTTTCATGTGGATGTTAAAAAGCACAGGAGATAAAATTGCTGCTGATATTTTTGATAAATATGAGTTTTGTAAACTCAGGCATTATGTAATATGTATGTAAATAAATCATACTCCTGGCATGAAGGGGAATGGCTGGCTGTTGGTGCTGGGCCTGTTTTATAAAAACAAAAAGTGAAAAAAGTAAAGTAATATTTACAGTGAATGTTATGTTTACTCATTAACATTAAAAGGGACAACATGGAGGCATCATTTTAAACTTTTCTGAAAAATCACAGGGAGGGTACTACTCACAAAAGCAGTAAATCACTCTGTATGTTCCAAAGAAAGTTAAAAGATGTTAACAAACCAATCACAGGAATAGTTGCACCCCCTTGAGACTATTTATTTCTGAACAGAACTTTAAGAATGCTTAACTGGTTCTAAAATTTACCTATTAACATTTATATTTTATATGCAGATTAGGAATTCAGGCCACAGTTGTATATGCAGTTACCTGGGAGTATACCTCATTGAACACAGTGGAACCTACTTGAGTAAACATGCACAGTACTGTAATGCATGTTACCAAGAACATCTCTTAAATGTGGTTCAACTTTCCAAGCACTTGCTGTACACATCCCTACAGATTGAAAATAATTATTTTATGCATGTGCAAACAAATAGTTTTTCTTCTTCTAGACATATACCCTCAATATCTAAAGATAATTATGTACCAACTATGTTTGCAAACAGTGTCAAAATATTTAAAGCTTAATCGTCTTTAACAAGTTGAAACTTACATAACAGACATAATACTAGTTCACAGCTAGTAGCATAATATGCCCTTAATATATTCACTCTGCCACACAAAGGGCAAAACAGCCATCAATACAGAATTAAAAATGGCACAGGTCAATTTCTGTTAGCCTAAAAAAAGTCAATCACCACTCTATCCCAAAGGTCCAGATAAACAGTAGAGCTTCTTCTTCCACTCTAAACCTTCCTGCTGTACCTAAATGCACTAATCTAATTAACATTTATTTCTTAACTTGTCCATAATACACTACAAAATCTATGCAAAATCTATCCCCAAGCAATGACATAAAATGCTACAACTGCATTTTTTCAAATGTGGTTGACAAACCTGTTATTTCTTTTAATATCGTCACACATCTTTATAAAAAATAATAGAAGAAACTCTAGAATAGGAAACACTCTCCTAGAAAATGCATACCTCAAACTAAGTACATCTTAAAGAACTAAAAACATCAGATAAATCGTTAGCTATACATTAAGAAAAGTTCACAAACACCAGCAACAAAAATTATAACTCTGTTATAGAGCCAGAACTAATATAATAGAATTTGTTTAGCTTAAAACAGAAATGTAATTGTTATGAAAACAATTATATTGTAATATAATTGTTTTCATAACAACAATAAACGCTGGACATAGTTTAGCGGGATGTCTGCTTTAAATTATGATGCCTATATGTAACTGAATCCGTAGCATATTTACTTATAATTAAATCTCACTAATTTCAGTGCTGCATGCTTACCAGAGAGTAAGCCACACTAAACTCAATGAGAACTAATCATTCATTAGTATGGGTATGGAGGTTACTGATGGGACTCAAGTGCCCAGATTTGATCCTCCCCCCGCCCCATCCCAAGTATGTGTATGCAGGCAGGCAGGCAGGCAGCACAATAATTCCTCATTGAATGCCCATTCAAAAAAGCTCTGCTTTGCTCCCTCCCTGACTATTTTTTTAAAAAGGTCTTAAAAGACCTGGACATTTCAGTCTGCTTTTAACTATTTTCTATAGTTTCTATTTTATGGTTATAGTTTTCACTGTTAATTGTATTTTTATTTTGATATGGATTATTTACCGTTGTTTCAGTTATAAGCATTCTGCTGTTTCATGTTTCTGTTTTGTAAACTGCACTGAGAATTGCTTCATACATATGGGAGGAGGGGGAGAAACCACGTATCTGTTGCAGTGTGAGAGGATACTGCCTAATATATGCATCAAAGCAGAGTAAAGCTTCGCCGCCTGTTACAATGTAGGCTAGCTAGAATCTTAAATATGATTTTTCTTCTTCAGAAAGAGAAGAAAAATACTTTATCAAGTTTAAATCACTGCAGAGTACACTTCAAGTCAAGAACACACAAGAGTTATTTTCAGTTGAAATAAATTTTGGGAAACAAATGCAATTATTTGCTGAGGCATTTCCTCATTTTGGACAGCCATATCCCATTTACCAATTATTACTAAATACAAATTATAGGAATTTAATAAACAATAGATGCCTGACAATTCACTTTATGTCTTTTTAATTTTATTTTTAAAACAAAGCAATTTGGTGTCACAAAAAACCACAATTTTTATCAAACTTTGGAGTTCCTCCATAGAAATCAAGTGCCATTTGTTGTTTGGAAGCCAAGAACCTACTTTAGGGGATCCACGTTGCTTGCAAGTGCACGCTGGGATTCTCCCCCCCCCCCCTTTGAAAAGCAGTCTTGCCATTGGTTTCACATTGCTTTTGACACATCTATAATTTTCAGAAATTCTTTGCCATGTAGCATGAGGGAACTCTTGTTTGAGAATATTCAAGCCATTTTGGAACGACTTACAAGAGTGTAGGTGGTATTTAACTAAGTTTTACTCAGAGCAGACCCATTAAATGTGACTAAGTTAGGCCCATTAATTTCAGTATGTCTCCTCAGAGTAAAATTTAGTTGAATACTACCCTATGGGTGGAATTCAACATCACACTATTAGAATAGTTCTGCCACTGCATCCCTGTGCTCTTAGATCCTGAATACTGAACATCTCACACAGTGCTCAAGACAGACAAGAAATTCAAACATTTTTAAAACCACGTAACTTTAAAAAAATCACTAGTTCTATAGAGGTAAACCACTTTGGTTCTGTAAAAATGTGCAGAGGTGCAACGAAGAGAAGATGGCCTTAATGATACCCAAATATGCATAATATCACAGAACAGCAGCTAAAACACTGACTTGTTTTTCCCCTAAGCATGATTTCGTCTATAATCTGTATCCTTTACAAATTTATTTCATGTGAATACACCCAAGTAAACATATCATAAATAATTTCATTTCCAGGTATTTGATACATCTTGTGCCTTTGCTCTTTTTCAAAGGAAGCCAAAAGTGCCAAAAACAAAACTCTAAGATCAACCCTGATTTCCAAGCTTGGCATGCTTCCAGAAAGGATCCAGCGCCCAACTTGATTTAAAAACAGATCATTGAAAATATTTTTATACTGGAGAAAGGATGACCTTTATGTTTCATGAATGCAGAAGAGAGCTGCATTCTTTACTTGTACAACATCCTGTCTTTTAGACCTAGATCAAGCTTGTCATCTTCTGATGTGGTAATTTTCTTTACAAGGAAACCACATACAAATACCTCACTGTACAAGAGTCATGTAAAATCTCTCTAGATTACCGGTAATTATAACGCATTACAAAGGGATGCAAAAGTTAAGGAAGCAGTAGCTTCACATTTACATCTTTGAAAGAAAATTCAACATCATTTAATTCGGTTAAACATTTGAAGCTCATCATTTTTTTATAATTTCTGTCAAATGAGAGCCAACAAACAAACAAACAAACAAACAAACAAACAAACAAACAAACAAACAAACAAACTGTATGCAGGTAGTTTTCTAGATAACTGCATTTGAGACAAATTTATAACTACAACAAAGCCATTCTTCTAAAAATAAAAATCCCAAGTGTTCAAAATGGAAAATGAACCAGTCCAGAGTATCAGGCTCCCATCCTATAAACCCCTACCAGTGGGTAAGTCCCACTGAACTCAGAGTTACTTCTGAGAAGGCATGCACAGGATCACAGTGTTAGAAACAAGCAATGAGGCAGCAGCTGCCTGTCCAAAACCTCTATCCTTAGAATAATCAGAAGATGCTCCATTGTAAGTAGATACAATGAACGACAGGAAGACAACTTCATACTAGAAGCAAAATGAAACATTTCCCCCCCAAGCAATACAGCTACTTACATATAAAAAAAAGAAATGCTAGATACTGTCAGTATTCACAAGCCATGAAGAACAAATGTTTGAATCTTAAGATAAATTAGCTTAAGAAAAGTTCATATAGGAAAGTTTCTCAGCCTCTCTTTCCTCCTGCAGCTAACTGTTCCCCCAATAAAAGCCTCTCTGGACAGTCAGAAGGATCTCCTAAATAATATGTGCAGAGAGCCACTGGGGGAGGAAGAACTCACCCCAAATCAGGCCTGGCTGCTAAAGTAGGCTAGCTTAAGCATGTTCACAGAAGGAAAGTTGACAGTGTTCAGTAGGGGCCCCTGAATTACTAGTAGCTTTCAGGAGACATAGGTGGCTGCAATGGTGAGAGGGATAGGAGATGTAGGATGTAAGCCTAAGCAATTTAACTATAAAAGAATGATTCTCCAAATATGCCTTAACTGAACATTACTCAAACATGCCACCAGGTAAATACAACCACCAGCAAAATAATAAACAGATTCAAATCTGCAAACATTACACTATTTATTCATATTGGTTTTATCTGGTCTCCTGCAATAAATAATACCACAAAGGTGCTGCAAAATTTGTTAATCCAGGAATCTGAAATCCACATAGTCCTTGACTGCTTTTCATTATATAACGCTTCCTCACGAACAGAAAATGCAGCACTATGGGTAGTATTTTTTTCTATACATTTTATACTGTGCCAAACAAAATTATCCAATGATAAAGTCAATAATAATAAATTTATCCCAAAGTGTAAGCCTTCCAAATGGTAAACAAGTCATTCCATGCTTTTTAAACATTGCAAGGGGGAGGAAGAGGGCAGAGTACTTTTAAATGTTACCTGTGTGTAGTCAAAGTCAGAAAGGGGAGCTATACTCTTGATGTAGTCCGCTCGAAATTGGTTTTCTTGGTTGGCCAGTGGAACTGGAGGTATTAAAGTGCTCATTGCTGAAACTATGGTCTAGAATAAGCAAAGGAACAGGACATATTAACAGAGATAAATCACACACAGAATTACTAGGTGATTTAGACTTATCTGAACAGCAGGGTCTCCTCTGCAATCACAATCCTAATCACTAAGTATATACATTTAAGGAATAAAAATGTTTTCTTACCACAATTGCATCTTTTACATTTTTCCGAATATCCAGAATTTTCTGTTTCTTTTCTCTGTATGAAATCAAACACAAATCAATTTCGCCAAGTTGTTGTGAGTGTTCACCTGCTACTGAGATGCTGAAGTTCAAATTTTAATAGCTGTTTTTATCCCTAATATTTCATAGTGGAAAATGTATTGTACAATTTTAATCAAAATAAATTATTTATATTTCTGCCACATGACAAATAACAATGTATAAGCATTTTTTAAAAAGGGGTGGAGGGATTATTTTTAAAAACTGCTTACTTTTACCATGAACTGACTCAAATTCTACATTTCTGAAAATGTCTAATCACAAAATATGGCATTCTCAGAAAAATCTGACATAAATAATACAGTCTACAGACACTTTATAACAAAACACCATCATGTTAAACTGATTTCTTTTTTATTAACTTTAAAAATGGGGATAGTTCAAATATGTACTTGACACACACACACACACATACACACACACATCTATATCTATATCTACATCTACACACACACGACCGAATATATTGTTAATACTCAGGCAATATTTAGTTATTTGCTGTTGTAAGAAGTAGTCGCCATGTTGTTGCTACACAAGGGCCTATTAAACACTGCAGTAGCAACAGTGTAAAATACAGCAGAAGGACCAGGAGAGGAAAAATGAGGAATTCATGCCTCTCAATATATATGAGCATTAATATCCATGCTAATAGGGTAAGTTGATGGAGGTAAATTACCAACAAGCTACATACAAAGGATAAGAAAGATCTGTTAACCAGTTTGGCTTAATGTGTTTCTAATGCATCTTGTTGGGGTTTGTGTGGGGGTTTTTTCTCTCCACCCCCCTCCAAATAAGAAGAATTCTTACTCTGAATTAAATCCATTTACATGCAAGATCCTCATCTGCTTGACAATAGTGCTTTTTCCTGACTCACCAGCCCCTGAAAAAGAAGAAAAACGTGTGATGTATACATTTAGGGGAGGGGAAAATGGGGAAAGACAGAATGGAAGCATCTCTGTTTTCCTAAAACATTCAACTCTTCTCTATACATACCTAAGGCAATTTGTGCATTTCACGCACACATAATTTATAAAGCAGGTCTGCATTCTTTCCCTCTCATTTTCTCGTGCACATAAATAGTATAGTTTGCTTGCCGGCCATGGGAAACTGAACTGCACCACTGCACCCTCATCGCCCTCCCCCACCAAAAAGCCGTTCTTCCTTACCCAGCAGAAGCAAACGGTGTGTGGCTTTATAAGCCAGTCGCTCTTTCTGCAACTGCTTCTCTATTTTTTTGTTGGCTTCTCGCTGTGCTTTCTCATCAATACGTTGATCCTCCGTTTTGCTGTTGCCCAAACACCCCATTGCTATCGCTTAGGGTGGGTGTCAGACTGAACAGGATTATAAATAAATAGTGCAAAGAAATAAATTTTAACGGATGATATTGATATCCCTGTGATGTTATCTCTCCTCTTTTCTTCCCCACCAGTTGTTCAAATAAAATGGTTTCTGGTCGTTTCTGATCACAGTTGGTTTCTTTTTCCTCCCCCAAAGGGATGCAGAGAAGCTTCCGGGAGAGGTAAGTGTTTTTTAAAACAGAACAAAAATCTGTACCAAAAAAAACCCCCTAACGCACAGTGAAAAAGAAAAGGGCTCCTCCTGGAAACCTAATGCTGGCTTTCTCTCAGCGCCACACGCACGCGCGCACGCGCGCGCGCACACACACAGAGAGAGAGAGAGAGAGAGAGGCGCCCTCGCGCACACACACACTTACAATCCCTATATTTCTCTGTAAAGGTCTATTTTTGTCCTTGTAACTCAGCACTGCCCCTTTCTGTGAGACCAGGAAGTAGTCAAAGTACAAACGCTGCAGGAGTGGAGGGGGGAGGGGGAGAAGTGAGAGCTGGAGTCTATGGAGCGTGCTAACTCTGGGGTTTTTTTATAATCCGAATCCTTAAACGGGGTATGAGGGAAGTGGGGGGGGGGGGTGTGACAGAGTCCAGCGGAGCTACTAATTTTAAAAATCTGCTCTACATCACAAAATCGCCACTTCAAAAAATCTGACATGTGAATTCCATTTTGATCCATTGTCCCCATGTGTTAATGCATATAGCGCAAGAACAAGTTGAGCCTAGGCTAAATTCACCACCCATTTTCCCTCCCTAATGTCTCTAGGTGGTCCTTGTAGAAACATGAATTCTTATATACAAGATTGCTGTATGCTTTCAGTCTAGACCCCCCCCCCCCGCCCCCATTCCTATAGATAAAGGGTGTTGGAAACTGCCATATTCAGGAGGATGGGATTCTATCAGATTTCAGAAATGTTGGAGTTAAACAAATGGCTAAGTGTAGTAATATAAGTGTAGTACAGCAGATTTGCATACAGTCATTAAAAAACACATTAATGGAAGGAGTTACTTTTCAGACCTGACCAGGGAATGAGTTAGTGTGAAAGTTGCAAGGCAGAACAGAGGGATACAGTGAGGGGGGAAAGTGTTTGATCCTCTGCTAAATTTGCCCGTTTGCCCTCTGACAAAGAAATGACCAGTCCATAATTTTAATGATCAGTTTATTGTAGTTGTGAGAGACAGAATAACAACAAGAAAACCCCCAGAAACCCAGAAGACAAAAGTCAGAGGTTGATGTGTGTTATTATGAGTAAAATAAGTATTTGATCCCTTTGCAAAACATGACTTAGTACTTGGTTGCAAAACCGTTGTTGGCAATTACAGAGGTCAGACGTTTCTTGTAGGTGGCCACCAGGTTTGCACACATCTCAGGAGGTATTTTGTCCCACTCCTCTTTGCAGAACCTCTGCAAGTCAGTAAGATTTCGAGGCTGATGTGTAGCTACTCAAACCTTCAGCTCCCTCCACAGATTTTCAATGGGATTAAAGTCTGGGAGACTGGCTAGGCCACTCCAGGACCTTCATGTGCTTCTTCTTGAGCCACTCCTTTGTTGCCTTGGCGGTGTGTTTTGGGTTATTGTCATGCTGGAATACCCACCCTCGACCCATTTTCAGTGCCCTGGCTGAGGGAAGGAGGTGCTCACCCAAGATTTGACAATTCATGGTCCCATCCATCGTCCCTTCAATGCGGTGAAGGTGTCCTGTCCCCTTAGCAGAAAAACACCCCCAAAGCATAATATGTCCCTGTCCATGTTTGACGGTGGGGATGGTGTTCTTTGGGTCATAGGCAGCATTCCTCCTCCTCCAAACACGGTGAGTTGAGTTGATGCCAAAGAGCTTGATTTTGGTTTCACCTGACCACACTTTCACCCAGTTCTCCTCCGAGTCATTCAGATGTGCATTGGCAAACTGCAGATGGGCCTGTACATGTGCTGTCTTGAGCAAGGGGACCTTGCAGGCTCTGCAAAACCTCAGTCCTTCACAGCGTCGTGTGTTACCAACTGTTTTCATGGTGACTATGGTCCCAGCTGCCCTGAGATCATTGACAAATTCCCTCCATATAGTTCTGGGCTGCTTCATCACCATTCTCATGATGATTGCAACTCCATGAGATGAAATCTTGCATGGAGCCCCAGACCAAGGGAGGTTGACAGTTATTTTGTGTTTCTTCCATCTGAAAATTATTGCCCCAGCTGTTATCACCTTCTTACCAAGCTGCTTGGCAATAGTCTTGTAGCCCAGTCCAGTCTTGTGCAAGTCTCCAATCTTGTCCCTGATGTCCTTGGACAGCTCTTTGGTCTTGGTCATGGTGGCTACTTTGGAATCTGCTGGATTGATTGCTTCTGTTGACAGGTGTCTTTTGTACAGGTACTGTAACGAGCTGGGATTACAGCAGGTGCCTCCAATCTCAGCTCGTTACATACAGTGAAGATACCAGGTAGCCTGACATCTGGCTGGCTGATAGGGGATCAAATACTTATTTCACTCATTATAATGCACATCAATCTCTGACTTTTGTCTTCTTGGTTTCTGGGGGTTTTTCCTGTTGTTATTCTGTTTCTTGTAAGCAGATAATATCCAATTGTTCTTTTTTTAGTATATGAAAAATTTTTCTCCTTTTTTCCGGGATATTGCAGCCATTAATGTTCCAACTCAAAAGTTGCAGAGACATCCTGAATAAATCTGGTTATTTTTCAAGGGGTGGTATCTTGTTCAGAGAATCTTCAGAGTCCAAGGGTGCAGATACCTCTGGTGTTTCAGGCCCTGGAAGTTGGTCAATTCCTTTGTGAAGGTCCTCTCCGTATACGTTCAGAAATTTATCTCTGTCTTCCGATGTTCTGATTTTGATCTTCTTCCCTCTAAAGGTAAAAGATAGTCCTTGAGGAAATTCCCACCTAAAGATGATTGAATTCTTCCTTAGTAGTCTTGTCAACTCCAAATAGTCAGATCTAAGATCTAGCAGTTGTTTAGGAATATCCTTGTAGATCTCAATTCTTTTGTCCAAAATGTCCAGTGACTTTCCGTAGTGTAGGCCCAAAATCTTATCCCTTTCCTCCTTTGACCTCAATATTATCAAACAGTCTCTGGGCTTCTCTTTCTTTAGAAGTCTTCCGAGCCTAAAAGCTGAAACAATTTTAAAGTCCTTTTCCTCTAAACTCCAAAATTTGGAGAATTCTTTAGTCAGAAACTCAGCTAGGTTGCCTTCTTCCACTTCTGGTATTGCTCTTATCCTTAAATTGCTCTCCCTGTTCCGCAGTTCAAGCATGGACAAATAGGTCTGATGTTCGCCTACTTGCTTGCAGAGTGGTCTTACCTCTTGTTCTAAATTTTCAAGTTTTTGGCTGGTATCTTCAGCCAATTTCCGATTTTCCCCTGCAGCCTCCTTCAATTCTCCGATTGCTTGAGTATTCTGTGCGACTTGTCCAGATAATTTATTTAAACATTCTATGTTCTGCTCAATTTTATATGTTTGCTCATCAGCTTTCTTGTCCAAAGATTCTACTTTCTTATCCAAAGATTCTAATTTTTCAAAAATTTTCTCTAAAATAGTAGTGCTTGCCCCTGAGGCCATATCTTCCAGTTGTAATTCCTCAGTTTCTCCCTCCCCTGCCCGTGGCAGAGAAACAGTTTCGACCTCAGAGGGCAAAGTAGGCACAGATGATCTACGTGCCTGTGAGGCTGCGGTTAAAGTTGTCAAAGTTGTTTGTTTAGTTCTTCCTCTCCTTCTTGTACCACTCATTCCAAAGTTATCTAAAATTCAAGGTCAAGCTGAGTTGTTCCCATGAGAAAGCCCCGGCACAGATGGTCACAGTCAATAAGGGGCCGGGAAAAAGAAAGTAAAATAAAAGTCACTGTTATAAGTCCCAAATCCTCTAGGGGGAGTTTAAAATATTTCAGGGAAGAAATCAATTTCAATTAAAATAAAGTCAAATTTCTAAGTCCAAGAACCTTCAATAAAAAGATTTTTCAGCAGAGTTAAGGTTTAGTACAACAACAGTATTTCTGATGGTGTAAGCTGGTAATCCAAATGCTTCAAAGTAACAAGTTCAGACTCTCTCAGATTGTTTCAAAGTTCAGATTCAAAGTATCCAAGCTGCAAACTGCAAGCTGACAGCTCAGTTTCTCAGGCAGTTCCAGCGCCTGGGGTTTTTAGTTAAAATGTAGCTCCAAAGGGAGAAAGATTAAAATATAACTAAAATTCATAAGAGTCCAGCACATGAGGTTATTTATTCCACTTAAAATAAAGTTCAATGGGTGCTCAGATCAAATAGTTTAAAAGGTCTCTCTTTGCCTCCACTCCTCCACGCTCTTTGCGTTCAAGTTCAATGGGAGCGGAAGACGGACTTCCTGTTTTTCGTCAATCCGCTTTCAACCAAATTTAATGTTTTAAAGTCCCGAATTACATACAGTCAGTTGTTTACTCACGGGTTGTTGTTTTTAAAGCATAAATTTCAGGAAGAAAGGTCAGCGCTCACTGGCAACAGCTACGCGGCTTCACTCCGCCGATTGCGGAACGACCCACAGCGCCGCAGCCTCCTCCGCGATCCGGAGCCCCTTACGAGGCTCCCTCAACGTTTCGGTGGCCGCTTCTGGCGCCCGCCGGGTCCCGGGACCGCAGGCTTCTGCTGCCTGCGGTTTTCCGTTTTTGGGTCTCCGCTGCACCGTAGCGGACGACCCTTTCTCGTGCGGAGCTTCCCTTCCCGTTAGGAAAGGGCAGCCATTACCCTTCGCGCCGCCTCCGGAAGTCCCTTTTCCTGTTGTTATTCTGTCTCTCACAGCAACAATAAACTGACCATTAAAATTATGGACTGGTCATTTCTTCGTCAGAGGGCAAACGGGCAAATTTAGCAGGGGATCAAATACTTTTTTCCATCACTGTAGCTGACGGTGATTTCAATAACCAATGTTTCATGGATAAGATAGCTCATTCATAGTCTACAGACAGCAAAACCAATGCACTCTACAATCTGCCTCACTCAGATTATTTAACAGCATTTTCAACAAAAATGCAAAAAAGCTTTGTACTAACCACAAAAAGGAATTGGGCCAAAAAGGAAATATAATAATCCAATGGACCAGTGAGTCCAATCCCCTCTGCTGTCTCCTACATTGTTCTCATCCTGAAGACGGTGGGAGAGGTAAATGCATAGAATCATAAAATTGTAAAGTTGGAAGGAACCCCGAGGGTAATCTAGACCACCACCCCTGCAATGCAGGAATCACAGCTAAAGCGTCCATGACAGATGGCCATCCAACCTCTGTTTAAAAAACTCCAAGGACGGAGACCCCCACCTCCCGAGGGAGTTTGTTCCACTGTTTAACAGCTCTTACTATGAGAAGGATGTTTAGTTGGAATCTCCTTTCTTGGAATGTGAATCCATTGGTTTGGGTCCTACCCTCCAGAGCAGGAGAAAACAAGCTTGCTTCATCCTCCATGTGACAGCCCTTTAGATATTTGAAAATGGCGATCATACTTCCTCTCAGTCTCCTCTTTCCCAGGCTAAACATACCCAACTCCCTTAACCGCTCCTCATAAGGCTTTGTTTCCAGACCCCTTCATCATCTTTGTTGCCCTCTTTCCAGCTCGTCAATGTTCTTCTTAAATTGTGGCACCCAGAACTGGCCACAGTATTTCAGGTGTGGTCTGACCAAGGCAGAATAGTGTGGTACTATTACTTCCCTTCACCTGGTCATGGACTAGGGAAACTACAATTCCAGCAGAAAAAAAAATACTGCCAACATTACCATGGTACCAAATCTTCATGTTGCAAACAGCTGGGAGAAGGAAAAGAGGCCCAGCGGACCTCATCTAGCTTCCATTTGCTTTGAGTGATGTGATTCTTGGAAGAGGGAGGCAGGGTAACAAAACCAAGGAAGGAACAGTCTACTCGTGGTGCGTTTGCCTGCCTCAATTCTATGGGATGAAAGAGGGTTTTAAAAATGAAATATATTCCACTTGTTTTAATATGCACAGGGAAGCACAGTTAAGCACCTTTGTGACAAATATTTGCCATAACCCCACTTTTCAACATACACAAAATGCTTCCAACAGTGATACTGCAGATAGCCAGATAAATAGGAATTACCTTTCAGCTGCTTTTACTCCTAATCCCATACCAAATGCAACTTTACTAGATAGTCTCAAATGAATGACTGCAACGTGCATATTGACTACTTGCATCATGTAAATCCCCTGTTCTTTCTCAGTTAGAGAACTAGGTCTGGCTGTTTCATTTCCTTGAAAGGGGGCTGATATGGGCCTCTCAGGTACACCAGCCCAGAGTTAACAAACAAAAAATGTTGAGATGAGCCCAACTTTAAAAATAGCACTGCTTCCTCCCACCCCCATAGAGTTGCTTTCTTACTTTATGTGTGAAGTTGTGTTCCCCCCTCCCATAATATGCATTGATTCGCACTTGCTTACACTGTACCACATTTGTCTTTCTGTTGTCCTTTAACCCAGCTTCAACAGATATTTTGGATTTCTCCACAGTTTGCTTGCGTTTTACCATCACAAATAATCTGGAGTAATCCATAAACTTGGTTATCATATTGCTCTCCCCTGACTACTTATGAATATATGAATATAAGAAAGTAGCACCGGCCTAAACCAGATCCTTATAGGACTTCACTGTTAACTTATGTTGTCTGCTCATAATTCCTGTTTTCTTTCTAATAGTTCCCCATTCTTCAATACTTCCTCATTCAGCTACTGATCTATTAAAAGACATTGTTTTATCCCATGACAACTTCATTTACTCAGATGCTTTTGGGAAGTCCTCATATTGGATGACTCCTATCTGCATGCTTGTTTATACACCCATCAGTTCCAAACAGTGAGGCAGAACTTTGCTTTTTAGAAGCAATGTCATTCCTTCATTTGAAAGTCTTATTCTTCAATATGATTAAAAATTTAAGCATATTAATGCTTTCCACTAATTTATGCAAACAGGCATTAGGAAACATGCCTATATTTTCCATAAAATCCATGCACCCTTTTTTTAAAAACAACAACTGTGTTGCACTACCTTCCAATTCTCAAATAAATTGATTTTAGTGAATATCAAACATTTCACACTTAAGTTCTTCAATAACTCTTAGGTGTATGTTATCCTCACTCAGCCACGCTCTTACTTATTGGCTGGCTGGTCCTATTTTCCTATGCTATTAATCAGTCTCATCTGTTGATACCATCCCGTGGTGCTTCTTTGAATCTAGACCCTAGTGTCTGCCTAATTTTATTTCTATTCCATTCATCTGTTTTCTTTTCTGGCACTCTACTGAACTGTTGTTTGACTGTGAATTAGGTGATTATTCTTCATGCCTTATTTCATGCTGTTTTTCCTGTTTTCTTCCAACAGAGACTTGGTTCTCAACTAATTCTGTTACTCCTGCATCTCTTGGCGATCACACACTTTTCACTTCACATGATGGGTCCAGATGGAGATATGGAAATTGCTCCTATTGTGCCTTTTCTGTTTTTGCATCTTAATTTCTTATGTATTCTTCCTTTTTATTTTGAGCATTATGTTTCTGTTTCATTCTGCTACTATTCTTCTTACTGTGATTTATTGTCTTCATAGTCCCTTGGCTAACTTCTTATCTGACTTTGAACTTCAGTTTTCCTTCTCACTGAGTTATCCTCCTCCTGTTCTTATTCTGGATGATTTCATTTCCATATTGATCAATTTGCCAACTTGGAGGCCCAATCTTTTTTCAGCCTTGTTGATGTGTTTGGCTTCTTTAATATTACTTGTACTTACTCTGCATGTAATGGATTTGATAATTTTTTCTTTTTTCAGTGTTGTTCTCCTTTTCCACTGTCCGAAACACGTCCTTTCTTTATGCTTCTCTGGGATTCTACATTGTCTGACCCTCTCACTAAAATAGTCATGCTCTTTATCCAGATTCTTTTTCTCTTTAATTACCGTACCTTCTATTTTCTCCTGTTCTCTTTTCATCTTCCCTCAGTGAGACAGTTTCACTATTTAACACTGCTGTTTCAATTGATTCCCTCACTTCTGTTGTCCTATTCTTTCTCTTTCCTTGTTTACGTCTTCACTGTGCTACCTTTCTACTTGAGCGGCTGAATGCTTATGTCATAATAAATCTGGTAGTTTTCAAGGTGCCACAAAGACTCTTTGTTGTTCTGGGGCAATGAACAAATATGGCATTCTCTGGAAGCTACAGGTCCTGGTCATATTTTGTTTTTTTCGCTATAAATTCATGTTCAATGCCCTTTATTGTTGTTCTTCCTAAACAATCTACAGTCATACCTCATTTTACGTTTGCTTCATGATACATTTTTTCAGGTTGCGTCCTGCGGCAACCCAGAAGTACCGAAAAGGGTTACTTTCAGGTTTCGCCACTCGCACATGCGAAGATGCACAAAATGACATTACGCGCATGTGCAGAAGCGGCGAATCACAACCCACGCGTCCGCAGACGCGCCGCTGCGGGTTGTGTTCTATTCATGTTGCAAGCGGGCCTCTGGAACAGATCCCGCTTGCAACCAGAGGTTCCACTGTATACCTTTTTTAAATTTGCAAACGCCTCTGGAAAAGACAAATGAACTGACGTAATTCATCCTCTATAAATTATTTTATCCTGATCAAAAACAGTATTCATTTAGTCGTCTGACTAAACATTAGGAAGAACTTCCTGACAGTAGGAGCTGTTTGGCAGTGGAATGGACTATTGAGGAGAGTGGCGGACTCTCCTTTATTGGAGGTTTTTATGCAGAGGTTGGATGGCCACCTGTCAGGGATTCTTAAGTTGTGATACCTTCATTGTAGGGGTTGGGCTAGATGACCTTTGAAGTCTCTTCCAACACTTACAATTCTACTTCTACTTAAAGGATTTTACTCTTTTTTTAGCTGAAAATAATCCCAGAAAAGCTTAGTAAGATCAACAGAGATAATAACAAATAAGACAGTTCCAATACTGCAGCTCTAGAATGTGCTGAAACTCTAGTAATCTTTTTACAGATAGGTAGCCGTGTTGGTCTGCCATAGTCAAAACAAAACAAATTCCTTCCAGTAGCACCTTAAAGACCAACTAAGTCAGTTCTTGGTATGAGCTTTCGTGTGTGTATCTGAAGAAGTGTGCATGCACACACGAAAGCTCATACCAAGAACTGACTTAGTTGGTCTTTAAGGTACTCTAGTAATCTTTATCACTCTTCTTTATCTTTGATGTCTTCCTTAGGCCTGTTCCAATGTTTTAACCTCCTTTTCCCTCTGCTAAAGACTTTGCCTCCTTCTTCAGTACTTCTTCAGTATTTCTTTACCTCTATCTTCTCCCTTCCCCCATTTCCTGGTATCTCTTCTTCAATATCTCTCTCAACCCTTAGTCTGTTCCCCATTTCATCACCCCATCTAACACTTCCATATTCTCCATCCCTTGATTTCCTCTCGTCCTGACTTGATTTCCTCTTGTCCCGACTCAAACTTCTAGGAGGTATTTTAAAAATTCCTGTTTACACAATCATTTGATTGCTGAAGGATATTGATCTTGGCAACCCTGAAATTACCTGTAAAAATATGTAATTTTTAAGACTTTTGGACTGTTTCTTAAGACTTCTAAAAGATTGTTTTTACACATTTTGATGTATTGTTTTATTGTTGCTGTTTGCCACCTTGGGAACCTTTCTGAGGAGAGGTGTGATATACATTTCATAATAATTAAAATATCTGGAGAGCCATTTGTTTCCCATCAATCTCTAGCTCCTTTCCATCTCTATGATCTCAGTCTTCTTATCTGCACTTAGATTCCTCTGGCTCTTTTTGCTGGTTATGTCTTCCTCTCTTGCACACTTGTTCTTTAGATTGTTCTTTATTTATGGACCTTTTCACCAGTTGATATTCAATTAACTGATTCTTACTTCTTCCTGTTGAAAAACACCTTAAGGTTTTAATCCTATGCACACTTTCCTAACAATAAATCCACTGATACAGTGGAACTGCCTCCTAAGTAAATATGCATTGGTTTGCACTGCAAGACTCATTTTAGCTAGCCAGTTTCTCACTTTACTCTAGTGTACACAATGTTCTCTCCCTGCCAGCACTCCAATCCCCAATTTCCTCCCTCTTTTTCTGTATCTCCAGCCAGAGTCTGTAACTCCACCTTTGTTACCTCCCCTTCAGGGGTTCAGACAGACCAGTGGCAGTACAGAGAAAAACCTCTATAGAAAAGGATGTAGAATAATATTAGAGAAAGTCAACGAAATTTTTTCTTTTAATGTTTATTACACTGAACTTTGTGTACGGTCCACTTCTTAGGCCCAGTTCTTATCAACAAATTCATCAAACATGTTTCCAGTATCAGTCACATGTGTTAATAACTTCCAGTCCTAAGAGCTGTGTACCAAAATCATTATATACAACGTATGCTGCTATTTCTGTCTGCAACAACCACTCCTCAGTTTCTCTTACATCAATACTTCTACTTACCATTAGCAATTACCACTGTTGCTATTTCCGTGGTCCCATCCCATTCTCTTCTGCCATTTTCACTCTCCCTCTCTCATTCTCCCCCTCTCACATTAAGTGCCCAGAAGCAAACTGCCCTTATTATAAGCTAATTGTGGTGATGCAATGCTTCGTAACCAAACTTCGTATTGATGGAATCTAATAAGGGTATTTACTACACAATAATATGTATTCTCAAAGAAAATACACTGATAAATGTAGACATGCGTTTTCCATACTTAGCCGCAATATTTTGTACTTTGTTATCTTTATTAGAATGCATAAAAAGTGGCTCCCTTACAGTTCATTTCAAAGCATCATCAATTTCGCACTAATCTACTACTACCATATTCTTTGACATGTTATTGTTAGTTTGATAATAATCTTCAAGTCATTCATAATCTATACATATCCTGTACATACTGAGTTGCCCCTTCTGAATCGCCACAAGAGCAAGGGTGCACCCCCTTAAATTTGTATTACTGAATTTATTATCCGCTAGGATAAAGTTAGTGATGTATTATTGAGTGGCAACTGGCACTGTGTTTGTTCCGTTTGTTTTGCTGTACAGAATGAGAGTCTAGAGTGTTGTAAAGCTACTTAATATCACTCTATGTGAGAGACTGAACCATTTTAAAGGCCCTAAGTGAGAATTGTGGGTGAGGGTGGTTCTCTCGTTTCTTTGTCACTGTATTGCCCCAGATAAGCATTTGTACATCATAGTGCAATTTTTGCAAAAGAAAAAAAGTAAAGTAAAGTAAAGTAAAGGTAAAGGTACCCCTGACCATTAGGTCCAGTCGTGACCGACTCTGGGGTTGTGGTGCTCATCTCGCTTTATTGGCCGTGGGAGCCAGCGTACAGCTTCCGGGTCATAAGCGAACCAGAGCAGCGCACGAAAATGCCGTTTACCTTCCCACCAGAGCGGTACCTATTTATCTACTTGTACTTTGACGTGCTTTTGAACTGCTAGGTTGGCAGGAGCAGGGACCGAGCAACGAGAGCTCACTCCGTTGGGGGGATTCGAACTGCTGACCTTCTGATCGGCAAGTCCTAGGCTCTGTGGTTTAACCCACAGCGCCACCCGCGTCCCTTAAAATAAAAGTACTGGCATCTTAAAGACTAACACATTATGGCCTAAGTTGTCTTGGTATACAGTTTGTTACATCAGAGGTAACATTACTGGTAAACCTTGAAAACCTATGCAATAATGCATTTGCTAGCTTTTAAAGTGCCCCTACACTACAGTTTTGTTTCTGTGGTAAGCCATGGCTAGTTGACCATATCTTTGACTGAAAGTATACTGTAATAATGCACCCAAAACAATACAATCAGTCTGTGGCAGATAAAGAATTTTAAATTAGATTTCTGGATCTGGTGGGCTTCTTCTTTTAAAAAAGAAGGTTCTTCCCTTCTGGCTTTTGGAGAAATAAAATGTACAAGTAATAGTTTACCCAATCAAGTATGATGCAGTCTAATGGGGTTCACCTGAGCAGGGCAATTCACGATTAAGAATTATGAGCCTCAGAAAAACAGCAGAATGAACATGCACTGAGTGCTCCTGACTCACCAATAGAGAGTCTGTTGTAAACCCAGTGGAACAGTCTCCATTGTAGGCCTAATCTAACACTTTTTCAAGTCAAATCATCCTTATCTTAAGCATTAAAATTCTCATTTTTCTGTGTGTGTGTGTGTGTGTGTGTGTGTGTGTGTGTGTGTGTGTGTGTAATCTGCTTTGGGACCCAGTTAGTGAAAAGCGGGGTAATTAAAAATAAATAAACAAGTAAACTTGGTATGTGATGCTCAACTCATTGTGTGTGTTACGTTTTTAGTTGGTAAGTCTGAAGGAAAAGCTTGTGTTTCATTTCTGATTGATGCAAGCAGCTTTGGGAGACAGTACTTGTCTGAAAAGCAGGGGTGAGGAAGCAAACTACAAATGTATATATATACTCATCGCAATCATAAAAATCAACAAAGCACAACCAAGGCGGACAGTCACATCCACACATACCATGATGTTTTTGCCTGATTAAGCTATCATTTTATGAGTTATTTTGCATCCTGGGCCCCAAGAATTGTGCAGCTGAAAAAATAAACTAACACACATCTCAGATACATGTTTGCTTTTCTAGCTGAGTATCAAATAATTCAGTTACACAAAGGACCAGAACACCAAAACACCATAACTGCAAAATGTTTTAAAATGCAAATGATCTATACTTAAGTAAACAGCATACTGTTTATATGTTATATTAAACTGCAGCATTTCCTTACAACTTCTCTGTAATTAAAGTTTCTATAAATCAGCTTGAAACCTAAAAAAAATTAACTAAACTATTTCATTTTAGAAGAAACCAGTTGTGATTAATGTCACTATACAGAGAAATACAACACTTACTGTAAAGAACAAGGAAGAAGGAATGGGCAATGTAACAAATAACTTTTTTAACTTCTTAAAAATCTAATGAGGATGCAGGCAGGAGTTATATACAGAAAAACATTTTATTCCACCAGGGAGGTAGGAAAGGGTTAAGTTTTTCTCAAGTCTAAACAATGTTGGGTGTAAGTCAAGACATTGGAGGAAAGTCAAGATGCTGCTTTGACTCAGAGCATGCAAAAATCAGCCAAAAATTTACAAGAGAAATTCTCTGCTCCATGTGTGCAACCAGCCAACAGTAAGGGGAGCTAGTGATGATGTAAGGCAGCGATTTTCAAACTTTTTGAGTCCATGGCTCCCTTGACCAACTACATCATCACCAGGTCCCCTTACTATTGGTTACCTAGTTGGTTTTGATTTGGGACAGGGCCTTCTCAGCAGCAGTTCCCTATTTGTGGAATGCCTTTCCCGCTGTGGTTACTTGTCTCATTAATATTCAGGAGCAATTTAAGAATATTTCTGTTTACCTAGATATTCAATAGCTGAAATAAACTATTCCTGGCAACCTTGACATTATTAGCTGTGTAGCTTTTTGCTATTTCTGCAAAAGCGCAGCATGTGGAAGATCAGGCTTCCTTGTGATCTTTGAGGAAATCATCTTTGGGTTGATCTCTGGGGGAAGGGAGAAATTATCGTCATGGTAGCTGGAGTGCCAGAAAGAGGAGAAAGGATTGCCATGGTAGCTGTATTAAAGGACTTTGTAAATAGATTCAGTAATAGAGTTAACTTCAATAGACTTTTTGCATTATTGGAGAAAGAAGAGAAGTCCCTCAAACCAAAAGCAACCAAACAAAAGAAAGGAAAAAATGACTGTTAAAAATAGTCCAAAACACAAGGATGAATGTGCAAATGATGAGGCTCCAGTAAAGAAAACATCTGAATTTCCTAGTCTGTCCCCCCTATGAGTAGACACCAATGAACAGGAAGCCATTCAAGATCTCTTATCATTGCCCCGGCTCCCTACAGCCAAAGGTCACCTTCCATGTCAGATAAAGGAGGAAACGCTGGCTAAGGAACAACCCTCCTCCAGGTAGCATTGTGTAACTACCCAAACCCAAGGGACTAATGCCACAGATTGAGCGAAGAACTCATCTTCTACAGACCCTGAAACAGGCAAATGTGCAATCCATTACTGCAGAAGACATTGAGAGTGTAGACTTTCATTTTTATGATTACAAAAATGCCAGAGCAATTGTAATATGTAGTAACCAGCAGGTGGCAGATATTATTTTGAGGGCCAGACCCTCCCTTAATAAAATCAGAATGTAGGCAACGCGATATTTCAAACAAACCCATCCCCTCATTATTCGTCCTAACAGGATGAAGAGTGCCGGCAGGGCAGCTGATTGACCTTGATAGCGATGTGGAGAACCTAAGCCAGCAAGGTCTAGCCGGAAACAGTATGGCTCACCTACTGGCTGACAGAACACCAGACACCACCAGTCTTCTTGCATTGTCCATGGAGTTTGGGACAACCAAATTATCTAGGAGGCCCTCCAAGGAAGTAGATGTGGCATCAAGGTTCCTGGCTGATGGGCCCATCCCTGCCACAGAATTGATACTCAAAGAAGTAGCTTCTGGCACATCATGGGAAAGTCTATCTTCCACTAAAACATCTATAATTATAGACAAACTAAGTGAAATTCAGATGGGTCTGCTGGTTATAGACTCCCAAGTTGATCCAAATTCCATTGATGGATACAATCACGGTGTTGAGGAAGAGGAAGCCATAGAAGCATCTTTCGATGCCCTACCAAGGAGGGGTCAAATTTTAATAATTTATATTTGTTTTATGGTTCTATTTTGTAGGCTATCTTGGAAATCTAGATTTTAAAAATTATGTTTAAAAAAGTAAATAGATTCAACAAGATGGGACTATAAAATTTTCAATTATCAGTACCGATTTATTTTTGTTTTATGAGCTGCACATTTTATTGCATAGAAAAAGAGAATAAAATAAGGCAACTTCACCCTTGCTTAGTCTGAGTTAGCACCAGCAAGTTACTTGGAAGTCCAAGTCCATATCCCTCACTTTTTCAATATATCCCCTGCAAGTGCCGCTGAAATAAATGGCACATATGTTATGATAGTGCTGCAATCCTACAGATGTTTAAGTCTTAACTGACTTAATGCATGTAAAGTACATGGGATTGTAGCCTTTGATTAATACTGACAGCAAAAGAAAACACATGTATAGTTTTAAATATGGAAAAAAAAACAAATTCCTTCCAGTAGCACCTTAAAGACCAACTAAGTCAGTTCTTGGTATGAGCTTTCGTGTGCATGCACACTTCTTCAGATACACTTCAGTGTATCTGAAGAAGTGTGCATGCACACGAAAGCTCATACCAAGAACTGACTTAGTTGGTCTTTAAGGTGCTACTGGAAGGAATTTGTTTTGTTTTGACTATGGCAGACCAACACGGCTACCTATCTGTAACTTTAAATATGGAATTTTAGAAATGTGTGCATGTTGGATTCAGATACACCACGGATGTTGTTCAGAATATGAATATGCCTTCCAGCTTCTACAACTTTAAAAAATCTCTTCCGAGACTGGATGGCCCCTGCAAGATAAGAAAAATATATTTCCTTGTTTGAACACAGGAAAAATGATGGTGGTGGGGTATCTGCACAGCAGGAGGAAGTTTACAATGAATTGAGTTGGCGAGTCTAATAATTTCACTTCTTATTCTCCAACCTTTGAGAAATTGTGTTGTCTCTACTCTTCACAATTTTATTAGAGGTTAACAGAGAATAAAGTTATACTTTCCCTGCAATCCTCTCCCCTTCTCAATTTCCACCAGGCCTCTTGTTTACTCCTATCTCCTGCTTGTCTATATTTAAGTTATATTGGGCCTTTTCTCTTTTCTTAATCTCTTAGTGCTTGTCCTACTGCTCATCCTTTATTATTCTATATTGTTTTCAAATGCTAATAGCACAGTTAGAACTCTCTTTTTAGTTTTCTTAAGCATTCATGGAGTTGTTAATATGTTTTGCTTGTGAAAGGAATGAGAACTGATCAGTATTGCAAAAACAAGCAATGTAACAGGAACCTGTAAATTATTTTTTTTTAAGTTATGTATAGTTTCGCAATCTGAACATGTGCGGGGTTTTTTCCCCCTTTCAGTGAAAAACAGAGTAGTGAGACAAAATGTTACACTGGTACACTTGCTACAGCTTTGGATTGACAAAACACTAGGTGGTACTAAGAGGTGGTACTAATTTTTGCTGCAGTAGATTAAAGAGTTCTGAAGCACTTTTTAAAAGACTAAGACATTTATTAAGCTTGAAATGTCAGCCTAAGCCTACTTTACAAAATGCATGTAGTGGCCTGGAAACTTGGTATGTCACTATCTACTACAGTAGAGATGAAGTGGTTTTACACCGAGTCAGAAATATAATACATGAGCCTATGAGAGTGTGATACACCTTTGATGTACTAAAGCCTAACAACACAAACTGAATACATGATCTGAGTTAAATGCATGATCCATTCAAAGTTGTGCCTTAATTACTTGGAGCTGGGAATTGTAGCTTTGTGAGGGATATATTACAGTTCCCAAGATTCTTTGGGGGAAGGCACGTTTTTTAAAGTGCTATAAAATGTGCTTTTAAATGGGGTGTGGGTGTGACCTCATTCGGAATTGACCATCCAAATTTAATTTCTAGCTCTACTAATAAGCATTTTATTTTAGATAATAGAATTTTGTGGTGTGCTTGTTTCAGTGACAAAGAGATGTTTACAAACGGCAAAATTTCCAACATGGAAAATTCTGGGTATGAAATATCATGTTCCTCGTATATGATCCTTGGAGTCCCTTCCAAGTCTAGAATTCTATGGTTACTTATTATTAACACATGTCAATTACGACCTGTGCGCATACAGTGAGAAGCCCCAATTTGCAGTGGGTTTCCTTAGTACAGACATGCTTCACAAAGACAAGTGTTCATTAATCAGGTGATCAGTGAGGGATGTGAAGCACGAGCAATTTTCTATATAAATACATTATTCATGTAAAAACAGAGAGCCACTTCACCTGTGTCCTATCAGCCCAATTCCACTGAAACAGAAGAATTTTTATAGCCTCAGTCTGGGATCTGTTTTAAATTATTTGCAACATGATAAAAATATAATGTTATTTGAAGTTAGCCATCTATGTTCTGACATATAATTACAGGAATGTTTGACTAGATCTTAATGTGTGCAATGCTAGGATTCTGATTTGGTGAAGAAAGAGAGTAATTTAAGTCCAAATCAGAATCTGGTTGTCATGAAAGGTGACTTGAAAGTAGAGACTGAATAGACAACTATCAGACTAGGTCTTTACCAGCAGAAGGGGATGGGAGTGGCAATTTTGTCTTCAGGCAGGGCTTAAAAAAAGAAATAAATTGTTTACCACTGATAAACCTAGTATATTCACTCAAAGATAAAGTCACACTCATTCAATACCTGTTCGTCCTTTCCCCATCAAATATATCAATACTTCCAGGCACCAGTTCAAGACCACAGCATCTCCTGGTTCAGATGAAATGAGGGATAGCTCAGTCGGTAGAGCATAACTCTTAATATCAAGGTCGTGGACTCAAGTCCCAAGATTCCTACATTGCAGGGGATTGGACTAGAGGACCCTCGTAGTGCCTTCCAACTCTACAATTCTATGATTCTACCAACCTTGTACTTAAGTACTAGCCTGGTAGCCATAGGCGACCTAGAATTGCATGCAGGTGACTGAGCAAATAGGCAGAGGAGAGATGAGGTGTTTCGTCCCACCTCTGTGCCCAGCATAGAACCTAAGCAAAGTGCCAGAGCAAGGAAAACCTTTCCTCTACTGGGCCGTCATAGGAGTGATGCCAGCTATCTGCAGCCTATGCTTTTTTTATAAGCTATTAACTTTTGTCAACTGTATTATTCTCAATGTGCTTCATAACAAAAGTGATAGGATCCTCTTCAATCAGATTTATTTTTGGATGACAAAAGCTCAGGAATACAAATTTATTTTTCTTTTGCGGAGATCGTACATATTTGTCCCACAATGTACACATTAATGTAATGTAATGTAATGTAAAGAGACCCCTGACCATTAGGTCCAGTCGTGGCCGACTCCAGGGTTGTGGCGCTCATCTCGCTTTATTGGCCGAGGGAGCCGGCGTACAGCTTCCGGGTCATGTGGCCAGCATGACTAAGCCACTTCTGGCAAACCAGAGCAGCGCACGGAAACGCTGTTTACCTTCCTGCCGGAGCCGTACCTATTTATCTACTTGCACTTTGACGTGCTTTCAAACTGCTAGGTTGGCAGGAGCAGGGACCGAGCAACAGGAGCAGGGATTCGAATCGCCGACCTTCTGATCGGCAAGTCCTAGGCTCTGTGGTTTAACCCACAGTGCCACCCGCATCCCCAATGTACACATTACGTATACTTTAAACTGGAATCCATTTCACAAAATCTTACAAACCAAATGATCTGTTTTTTAAGGTGCCAATACATTCTTTTTCGGTTTCCCAATCAAACCATAAACCAGCATTCTGCATGGTCAGATTCTGCCTGGAACCACCCAGGCTGCATGGATGCAGTGTCCTCCTGTCTTGTACTATCTTGGTATTTACACATCCATACATGACTGGTGATGGGTGTGAAGCACATGATTTCTTTTTTAATGCCTTCTCTTGCCTGAACCTTGCTTAAATACCAGCTCAATTGCAGGGTTAGATCCTGCTACCACCCTGCTTGAGGTCCTGCAAGGGCTTATCCGCAGGATAATCCTACTTAGCTGATCTAAGCTTATCTTCTTAGGGACACCAGGACAAGAGTTTATTTGAAAAGCCAATTAATGGCCAAAATGGGAAAACACAATTTTTATTTTTAAATCAACATTATTAAAACTAAACTGTAACAGGAGTAAAGAGGATCAACAATGAAAACAAGGTGAAACACTCAGACAATGGACTGATGAAAGCTAAGGTGTATTCTAGGAGGTATTCCAAAGGCACATAAGAGCAAAATTCCCAGGGTTAGAACTGTCTACTGGAATCAGGCTGTGCATTTTTTCCTATTGCAAAACAAATGTCCCCCCACAAACAGTGAAGCGATATACAAGAAGGCTACCTTATTCACGGCCTGTTCACTGCAACCATCTACTGGGGGCTCCATGATGCCACATACATTGGAGTATGATTCTATGGTGATTTGGACTAGGTCCTGTAGAACATCATCATCATCATCATCATCATCATCATTATTATTATTTTGCATTTTTATATGCTAAAAGCTTTTTAATTTCCCAGAAGGATGGGCACTATCTAATGGTTATTTAAATAAAGGTTTTATCTGTTTTGTTTTGAATATGATGTTTGGTGGCTTATAAATATTTTTAAAACATTTCATAAAACCTATTTTATGACTCGCTGATAAGCCAACAAGATCAACCAGGCCAGATACATCGGCTGCTGTACTTTGCTCCTCTCTCATCTTTCCTTGTTAGAGGCAAACCACAGTTCACGATATCACTCAAACATTGGTTTGGAGTTGACTTGCAAACTAGAACTGGAAAGCAAGACCAAAACCCCAGAAATATGCAAACCCAAGGCTAGGACATGTAATGCCTAAACCATGGTTTGGTGTTCCATCTGAACTGCTTTAACATCAGAACCCAGGATCACAATTAAAAGCTATGCAGTAGACTTTTGTTACAGGCAGTTTTTTTGGCTCTGGCACAAACAATTACTGGAGAGGTGCCAGCATAACAAAGTAGTTTCTTTTCAATTAGATGATCTAATAGACCCCGTGATGATCCAAGCACAACAAACAAATTGTCTGAGGACTTTCTCTCTGAGTCAACATGCCAAACGGCAAAAAATAAATAGCAAAAACATGATTTTTTTTTTGCTATTAGTACCAGGACTTTACTTTCCTTATAGTAAGCTCTTTTGCAAGTACTGCACACACAATTCCTTCCAGCCCCCATTGCTATTTTTATTAAGATACTTGGTTTTCTTTAACTCATGCAAAGATTCTTGAAATAGATTAAGAAAACTGATGTATAAGCATCTGTTTGTGATGTTTAGCAACCTTCCAAGTAAGCTACATTGCCGGGTTTGGTAGTACACAAACGATTTGGTACAAGACTCATTACAGCATTTCTCATGTATTAAACTGAAAGTGATAGCAACAAAAGTTTTAGGTAAAGATTTCAGAAAGATATGATTAAGAGCAGTAAGGGGCAGAGAAGAAGTAACCTATAAAAACAAAGACCCAGTTATCACATAACATTCACATAATATCTGAAGGCAGCCCTGTTCAGGGAAGTTTTTAATTTGTGACATTTTAGTGTATTTTTCATCTTTGTTGGAAGCCGCCCAGAGTGGCTGGGGAAACCCAGCCAGATGGGCGGGGTACAAATAATAAATAAATAAATAAATAAATAAATAAATAAATAATTATTATTATTCTATGGCCATATAACATTATATGCTCATAGGTAGCAGAATGGAACATTTTTAAAAAAATCGTGCCTGCATATGAAAATGGTGTATTGGGACATTGGCACTTCCTGGATTCATTGGTGAACAGGACTACTGGCTGAGGTTAACTCTGTTCATAGGTGAAATAAATAAAACATTGTCCAGTAGCACCTTAGAGACCAACTAAGTTTGTTCTGGGTACGTATAAGCTTTTGTGTGCATGCACACTTCTTCAGATACACTGAAACAGAAGTCACCAGACCCTTATATATAGTGGGAGGGTGGGGTGGGGTTTTTCTCAGGAGGGTAGTAGGAGATGTTTTTTTCTGAGGAAAAACCCTACCCCACCCTCCCACTATATATAAGGGTCTGGTGACTTCTGTTTCAGTGTATCTGAAGAAGTGTGCATGCACACAAAAGCTTATACCCAGAACAAACTTCGTTGGTCTCTAAGGACACGGGTGGCACTGTGGTTAAACCACTGAGCCTCTTGGGCTTGCCGATCAGAAGGTCGGCGGTTCAAATCCTTGTGACAGGTTGAGCTACCGTTGCTCAGTCCCAGCTCCTGCCAACCTGGCAGTTCAAAAGCACATCAAAGTGCAAGTAGATAAATATGTAGTACTCTGGTGGGAAGGTAAACAGCGTTTCCGTGCGCTGCTCTGGTTTCGGTGTTCCATTGCGCCAGAAGCGGCTTAGTCATGCTGGCCACATGACCTGGAAAAACTGTCTGCGGACAAACGTCGGCTCCCTCGGCCTGTAAAGTGAGATGAGTGCCGCACCCCAGAGTCGTCTGCGACTGGACTTAACTGTCAGGGGTCCTTTACCTTTTACCTTTTTTAAGGTGCTACTGGACAATTTTTTATTTATTTCGACTGTGTCAGACCTACCTGAATCTGTTCATGGGTGTATGACTACTAACCCTGTTCACAGAAAAAAAATTAAAGAGATTACTAATCCTCACATGACTCCATGTGAAGGTACATACTGGATCACTTTTTAATATCTAATTGTAACACAGAAAGTGAGATCAGTGAACAACAGTGCAAGACGTTTGGTATTCCACCTGTTTCCCTTCCCTCGTGTATTCCAAAACAATCATTTATGCAGAAGAATCATTACATGGCCTTCTTTAGGGAAAGCTTGGGGACAAAAAAAGTTTTTAAAATCATCAGATATAATTTTATCTATCACTTTTTAAAGTGATAGAATCAGTTATGCTTATTCATGTACAAAACACATAGGAAGGCACCCCCCTTCACACATAATAATTACATGTTTTTACTCCTACTCAGTTTGCAGTGCACTGTGGTCTAACTTATGCGTATTAATAGGAGGGCAATATTTTGGTCTTCTCTGAGCCTCTATACTGAATCTCTAACAGATGAACATGGAGCTGAAAAAAATAAAAAGACATTTTGTACCCAGGTGATGCAAATGAATCCATAAAACTGGCACCAGAATCAACAGCAATAAGGAAGGAATAATCATTAAATTAAAGATGCAGATACACCCTTTCAACAATATACAAATAGTAATATGACACACTGACACTGTATCTGTATATAGTGAAACATCCACTACTGAGGAGAAAATCTGAACCTTAGAAATTGAAAATCAACACATATTTAATCTGATTTCAAAGCTTTCCCCATGTTCTTGGCTTTCAGCTCCCCATTCCATCCAGCTGATCAGTGTGGACACAATGGTCACACTGTTCTAATACTACTATTTTTATACATTCATTTTAAGGTGTGTGTGCATATTTAACGAATGTGCATGTATTTCTGGAACCTTATCAAGAATATGAATCTTCACTGTGAAACTTTGCATGCATCTTCAGATAAGGCTTGTAAAATATATGACTGAAGGAGTTGCCCTAAAGACCAGTGCCGGTCAACTCACCATGAAGTTGTTACAGTAAGTGCTACTCTTTTAACATTGGGAAAAAAGGTGCCGGTACTTCATAACCTTGAGTACCCCCAGAAAAAAGCACTGAAAAACTAACCAAATACAAGTGGGGGTAGCATGCAAACATATAAAGTGTAAAAAAAGGTAAATAAATTAATACAAATTTACTTGAAAGAATATCACCTTTCCCTGGTATCAATAAATAGCACTGCTTTGGGGAAGGCCCATAACTCAGTAGTAGAGCATCTGCTTTACATGCAAAAGATCCCAAGTTTCATCCCCAGCATATCCAAGTATTATTATTTATTATTATTATTATTATTATTATTATTATTATTATTATTATTATTATTATTCCCACCTACCCTTCACCCTAGGGTCCCAGGGTGGGTTACAACATTAAAGTACAACACTTAAAACAGTTTAAAACAACCTACAACCACAAAAATAAGGAGTGTCCTGAAGTGTCAAAGGCCAGGGTAAAGAGTATGTCTGAATCATTCTCCACAAGCTGTATAATGAAGGTGTCAGACACACCTCTGTGGGGAGGAAGTTACACACTTTAGGGGCCACCACAGAGAATGCCCTCTCCTGGGCTGCCACCCCTAAGCCTCTGAGGGTTGGGAAACTACCATGAGTGCCCCCTCTGCTCATTTCTCCACCCAAGAGTGTATGTTGTGAAGGAGGTGCTCTTTCCGATATTTGGGGCCTGAGTGGTTTAGGGCTTAAAACACTTATGTGAGTAGCTTGAATTAGAACCGTAAACGAAATGGCAAACCATGCAGCTGTTCTAAAACAGTTGTTGTATGAGATCTAAATGGAACCACAGCCAGTAATCTGGTTACTGCATTTTGGACCAACTGAAGTTTCCGGGTCATCTTCAAGGGCAGCTGTACATACAGAACATGGCAATAATCCAATCCAGAAGTTATCACAGGATGGAGTACAGTGTTCAAGTCATCTCAGTCCAAAAGAGGTCACAACTGGCAAACCAGCCAGAGCTGAAGAAAGGTACTTCTAACCACTGAGGCCACCTAAACCTCCAGTGACCAGGTAGGGCTGCAAGTGTCCCATGAAACGCTGGAGGGCCACTGCCTGTCAGTGTATACTGACCAAGATGGGAGCAGGTGACGCTGTGATCTAAACCACTGAGACTCTTGGGCTTGCCGATCAGAAGGTTGGCAGTTCGAATCTGCACTATGGAGTGAGCTCCTGTTACTTTGTCCCAGTTCCTGCCAATCTAGCAGTTCAAAAGCATACCAGTGCAAGTGGATAAATAGGTACCATTGCAGTGGGAAGGTAAACGGTGTTTCTGTGCACTCTGGCTCTCACCACGGTGTCCCGTTGTGCCAGAAGCAGTTTAGTCATGCTGGCCACATGACCCAGAAAGCTGTCTGTGGACAAACGCCGGCTCCCTTGGCCTGAAGCAAGATGAGCATCGCATCCCATAGTTGCCTTTGACTGGACTTAACCGTTCAGGAATCATTTATCTTTCTTTCTTTTTTTACTGACCAGGATGGACCAACAATATGACACAAATAAGGCAACTTTCTATGTTCAATCAAAATATATTTTGAGCAATCTCATGCATAAGTTTCCTGTAATTTGAAAAAATGATAGGGAAAAATTAATTTACTGTACAATTTTTTAAATTAAGTATGCTTGTTCCTCTTTTTTGTAGACAAATGAATGTGGCTTAAATAAGACTGCGGTAGTCTCTCATCAATGTATAGATGAAGTCCACATCCAACTAACGTACAGAACCTAGCTCCCACAACATTATCATTTACACCTATACTGAACAGCCAGAGACTAAAGCCTATGTATTAAAACAATTGCAGGTCAGCAATCAGCTCTTGGATAATGTTAACTATGTTCGTGAATCTTACATTCCAGAAGTGAAATGCCTTAAATGTAGAAGAGAAAAATGCATGACAATCACTAACCATGTAACCAAGCACCTGTTTCCAGGCAACAGAACAGCAGTGTGGCATCTGCCTCACACAATCGTGTTCTCCTCTCCTTAGAGGTATTGGAGATAGAAGCCCAAGAACCCTTTCAATGGAAAAATCGCATAGGCTGAAACCAAAATTATTCTGAAGGAGAAGAAAGGACATTTTATATCCACTGCTTTAGCTACAATATTCTAGATCTAGCAGTCAGGAAACAAAATCCAGAAACAAATGCTTGGCAAAAAGGAATACACACCAGCAAAAATTAACAATATCTTACTCATTTATTTTAACAACCTGGAACACCACTGTACATGATTACCATGGTGAGGGGGGGAAATGCAAGGTTAATACACTGCAAAATTGTGTGTCCATGCATGTACGTGAATTTTAAATAAGACAACAGTACATTCTGTCTGATCAAATACATTAACAGAAATTCCAACAATTTATAGATGAAAGGCTGCATCTAGCCCAGTGTTTTTTGCCCAGCCAATATAGTTTTCTGTGTCAGTTGGTTGTTTTAGTTGCTTTCTTTTCCAAGGTATTTGTTTAATTTGCAATTCTAATTGTTGTGCCCATTGCTACTTAGTTTTGTGATGGAGTAATAATTATTTGTTATTTATTGGATTTGTTTTATGGATTCTGTAATTTTCATACATTTTTTTACTGTATTTCATTTCACTGTGTCCCATTCTGGGACTGAAACACTGAACGAAGAGTGAGCTATAAACACTTAATAATAATGCATACAAAATGCCACCGCTTTAAAATTCTTTTATAATTTAGCCTTATACTAACATTGTTAACGCTAGATGAAGAGGGGCAGAGTGATTTTAACCCAGCTTGGGGAGCAGTGGGATGGCAGAATGACCACTGCATTCCAAACTATGATCCTTGTCCCACCAAGGGAGATGGCTTATTGGGTTTTTGTTGTTGTTGTGAAGCTCCAGGGTGGCACAGCCCAGGGGTCTGGATTTGGCCCTTCTCAGGAAGCTGGAACAGCTTCCCATCCAGCAGATCCATGGGTTCACTCTAGCCCACCTCATTTCAGGGACCTATCTTTGCTACCATCTGGAAGAACTCAGCACAAGCAGCTTCTCAACTGCTTGCACTTTTGGCAGGTGAAGCGGAGGCGCGCGCACACCCACACACCCACACCCCACCAGCAGAGAGCCATCTCTACCTTATCTTAACTCTCTTCAGCAGCAGAGATCTGGATAAGAGGATAGCTGCGCTGATAGCAAATGTTAAGCAGTGATTTTTATAACGGGAGGACGGTTTGAACGTAGGCCTTGGACTGAATCCTAAAATTTCGCATGTGGATGGGTAACTTAAAATAACAGAAGATAGTATTGCTATGAGATGCCACATCAAAAAGGCTAGTTCAAGGACCAGCTGAGGTAAATTTGTTTGCATAGGCTTGACAGACACTGAAAAAGCCCAGGTGGTCTCTTTATTCACTGTAGTTCCTGCTACAATTGCACTCTGTAATATGTTTGGCTAGTAAGCAACTATTTCTAATTAAAATACACGACATCTCATCTGTTTAAACTATAAAATACGATATTCAACACTATTATCATGCAGTATCTCAGAAGGAATAATTACACACACACACAAAAGATTTTTGGTGGGGCCCTTGCAGCAATAATACAGCTGCAAAATAAACCATGTATTTAACCCAAACAGAGCATGGAAAATGTTGTGGTGCTCACAATAAACAAAGCTGCGCTTGCACACATCTTTGTGCATTTACCTCGGTTCTTAACAGTGGCAGTCACAAAGTCTATACAGATGTGTGTGGCTATTGAAGGTTTTTGGTTTGCAATTTTTGCAATAGCTCTTTACCAAGTCATCCCATTGCTGTTTTTAAACTACTCATTATTCCAAGAGAAATTAAACAACTGCAGTGAAGGAAAGCTTCCAAAGCAACCATATATGTTTATGTGCTAATAGATTGGATGTATAAAGACTCAGTTCAAAAACACATTGACCTGGCCTTTGTTTATCTGTCATGGGCCTTTGCTTTCATCTGTAGAGATCTGTAGAGGCTCCAACAGATCACTTTTGACCATAGGATACTCTTTTCTGTTTTTTATTTTTACTTATTGGAACCTTCAGACTCAGAGGCAGTACCCTTCTGAACAACAGTTGTTGGGAAGCAAGAGAATGGCCCTTCTTGTGGAACTGGAGAAGCCTCTATTTGGCTGGTTGCTGAGAAACAGCATGCTGCACAAGACAAATATTTGCTCTGATCCAGCAGGGGTTGTTCTACATTATTTATTGATTCATTATTACACTTATACCCCACCTTTCCTGCAAGGACTTAAAGGTGGTGAACGTGTGTTGGCAATAGGGAATGGGTGGTGGTCATGTACAAAGCCAATAAAATGGAAGAGAAGAATAGATAGACACAAGCTACTCAAGTGTGCCTGGTAGGACCACATCCACGATGCAAGTCATCAGCACCTGTGATTTTAGTTTCAAATTGTTTTTCCTAGTGCATGGTTGAGGAGAGGATCTCCTGTATTCCCAGCTGATGCTGTATGTATAACACCAAGAGTGTTACGCAATAAAGCAACATATAGATCTAGCCAGGAAAATGCATTCAGCAATTTTTGATATGATGCAAGACAGTAAGAGTTACAAAAGATGAAGAATGCCCTCTACTGTTTTAGTGAGTAGCTAACAGTTGAATGCACATGGTTCTGAGATTTTTTTAAATTGCCATACAAATATCTAAGGCTACTTTCACCTGTTCAGAAAGACTTCACCACGTGGCCACAGTCACAATATAGGCTAAAAAAGTTGCACCATTGTTTCTTCTACATACTATGATTATTTTCAAGCTACTGCATTTATCTTGTCCCTAGCCTGGCTAGCAATGCCCCTTCAGAAGAGGCATCCATGAGGCTTCCTCCAGAATTTTCTGGGAGAGACCAACTGATTTTGAGGTTTGCTCTTGAAATGGCTTTGCCCCTAAGAATAATTTATTGCCATTCCACCACCAAAGGTCTTCCTAGTTTCATAGGAGCTTAGTAGTAAGAAACAGGAGAATAAATCATTAACACAGAGGAGGAACTCAGTGTCAACTAATTGGTCCATGATCAGTTTTGCTATGACTAATTATAAATCCTGAGAGAGAAATAATTCCATACCGGTTGCAGAAAAAGTGCTGGACTGTCCTGTTCCTTCCTGTTCAAAACAATTAACATTAATGTCAAAAGTTGAAACACATATCCTTGCTACCTTGGCTACTTTAGTGCTGGAGTTAAACGTAGCAACATGTTTTAACAGATTATTCAGTATTCTTACAGATCACTTTGCCAAATACTGATAAATTGGGATTTATGGACTGAAGTATATTGATTTGATTAAATTGAGTAATTCTAGCATCAAGCTACTACCTATACCTATAAAGTCAAGAAAACTGTATAGTTAGAAAAACATTCACATTTCTATACAACACAATAAACACTGAAATAAGGGCTGCACTGGTTCCCCAACAAATTTATTTTTATCAAAATAAAAACATTCAGTCCCCCCTGCCCACAAATCCTGAGATGATCTTCATGTGGGAAAATATCAGGTGAACTTAATCATGTGTGTGTGTTTCCTGATACTGGGGAATGCTCCCTGTTATTGGAGGTGGGGAATCAATATTGTGTGATCTCCACAATCAGGACCAGCAAGAAATAGCTGACTTCTCACAGCACGTCAACTGCACTCTAATTCTATGTTATACCCACACCCCACAAACACACAGCACCATTTTGTGACTGGTGCCCACAGCACTTTTTCAAAGTTTAAAATGTGTCCCCCAAGGACCGTGGCACTACAGCTTCTGAACAGGTGTCCTCAGAGTCAGAAGAGACTAAGGTGGCACCCTTCGGTCAGAGAGGTACTTCCACAACAGGCTTCTCTTGCACAAACACTTCTGGTTAGCTATGCAAATCTGGGGGTTGCCCTGAAGGCAATTCCCACTCTGAATCCCCAGCCTTTTCCCCTGAAGAGGGGGAGTCTTCCCCAGAGCCATAACAAGTTGTACATTGGCTGTGCATCAACATGCAACTGAGACACAGGGTATGCACTACACTCTGTACAGCACAGTCACCAATATGATCCCTGTGTTTGGAATCAGCAACAGTTAGCGCTGAGCTGTCATGTATCAAACAATTTCTGGTAACAGCAACAGACAGTAATTTATAAGTCTTCCTCTCACTTCCTGCCACAGCAGAGAATGCATACATAACAGGGTAGATTCAAATCATCATCTCTCTTGAAACATATTTCCTGAACAAGTGTGCATATTAACTAGGCTTTTACACATTTTTCTATATTAAATCAGTTCTTATTTTAAACCAGAATGGTTTTGTAAATAAAAATACTAAGTATAATTATTATTTTTTTTAAAAAAATTTTTTTATCAATTTGTATCCATTCTGAGATGCATTCCAGAGCATGTTGCATAGGAATGCACATGTATGAGGATTATTCTGGCAAACCACAAAGTCTAATGCTATGATGGAGTTGTAAGGAAATTCTAATAAAATCAGGCAGATACATCAGCATTAAGTAGTGTGGCACCAGAAATCAAAAATGAATTTATTTTAAGTCAAGCCAACAATCCTAAATATCTTAAAAACAAAGAATAAAGCTTTGCCTAAGGGCATCAGTTCTGTTTTTTGTAAAAGAAATGAATCCCTTAGCTATGAAGCCAGTTTGATTAGCAGATATCTTCATGTGAGATTATAAAGTAATACTGTTGAGTGCACAAAAGCAGAAATGTGCCTCATCTCTTCTTTTGACAGATATACGGTTGCCAACGTGGCCATACCTGCAGTTGTCCCTCCTGGTCAACCTGAAGAAACCTCCTATCATGGCAGTTCATCTGCCTTTTCCTTTAAACTGCTTGGCCTCATCCCTCTGACATAACTAACACTAGCTGAGGGGTATCTGTGCAGGTACATATAGGTGCACATACATGTGCATATGAGAATTAAACTAGCTTTAAGCAGTTTGAGAAACCCTGGTCTAAAGAATTAATACTCATAATGTCACTTCAAAATAATCCTCAGAACAATTAATCTTTCTATTTTCAATTCAAATTGTCTTTTCCATAGGGATGACCTAGATAAATTATGTGCTACAGTTTGAGTGCTATTTAAACCTTCTCCTCTTAGCAATCAATTCTTTGTGTAGTAACGCATCCCTTTTCTGACAACAGTTGACTCGCAACATGCACAAGCACAGTTTTATATGCTTGGCGGCTGGCTAGCTAAAATTGCATGAATCAAATGCATGCAAGGTGAAGAGCTTAAAAAGTCTTTCTGTGCCAGGTTTTCCCAGCTGTTAAGCTGTCCACCTTGCGCACCAGGCTGGGGAAAGGTCTCAAGCAGGCTCTAGGAGATTCCCATGAGATCTCATGAGAGCCTCCTAGAGCTCAGGTAGACAGAACATAGGAGTTTACAGTAATTGGTGGGGCAGGATGTTCAGGTCCTATTCCTACTAACATGAAGTGGCAGTTGCCAAAATTAATTAACCATGAGCCAACTGTCTTACTAGATTTAACTAGAATAGTAAGCTCTTCTGCAGGATGACCCATCACAGCTATACTTCAGGAAGGTGGGCACAAAACCAATGCCCATCGTCAATTTAAGCACATTAATTTGCAGTGGAGAACACACTGTACAACATTCCATAATGAACCCATGGAATTTCTTGTCAAAACAATGTGAATTCCATTCAGATACATTCCAGGAGTCACTTGGTGAATTTTTAAGGGTACTTAGTTGTCACCGGATATTGGCAAGGGAATCTTAACATTTGAGTCAATATAGCAAATATTGATGTGATTGGTGATTTCTGATGACTAAAGTTTGGAATAAGGTAAAATTGGCCTTTGATCATGTTTGTTCATTGTTACTCTTATGTGGAAAATACTTACGTTCAGAGAACTGTGTTTATTCAGTACATCAAACATTCTTTATTTTAAAAGTATGGTTACTTAAACTGGCATCCAAAATTCACATGAAGCCACTCCAACAATCAATATGGTTTAACTGGCTCAAATTCCAAGAGAGCACTAAACTTCAATAACCTAGCTTTATTACAAATATCAGCTACTATCCTGGAGCCTCAAAAGACAGACAATCTCCACATTGGCTCTGTTACAGGGCAGAAAATCAATTTAAATGCATTAAACATTTTCTAGTTATGATCTAGAGTCTAGTTATGATCTAGTTATGATCTAGAGAAAGTTACTTTTGACTCTCTTAATATTTGCTGCCACCATCAGGATCTAACTAATAATACAAACTACATTAACAAAACTAAAACACTTGGTAATTTCATGACCAAGAAAGGTTTTAAAACAGGCAAATTTATTAAAGCACTTTGTGGAAAGTGTATAGACTATATCACTAAAGAAAGGTGTGGTGCTGACAACAATTACAATTTAAAGAACTAACAAGGAAAAGTATGGGAACACACACAAACAAACCTGTATTAAGGGACAGCGACAGAACAGGAGCAGAGATGAGGAATCAAGTAGAGCTACAAGATTTTGTAAGGCCATTAATTAATACAACTGCATTTGAGAGAATGAGATCAAAGCAGGAATGATATGAAGGAGCAAAATCATTCCTTCTAAAAAGGAAAGCTTAGAGTGAATACAATAAAAAGTTATAATAAAGAATGAAACAGAAAAGAGACAAGGATGGCTTCAGCTTGAGCCCTTTAGTCAAGCTGAAACACTGGTTTTCCACAATTAATTGCAAGTTAAATTAAGATGGAGCTTCAACACCACATTGCCCGGCAATATCCTTTATCTATATAGCCAAGAACCTCCTATATAGCTAAGAACCTCCTACAAAATTGGCCCAAATGTTGCCAGCAAAGTTCAAGTTTCTTCCTTACAGGTTCTTCACTTTTTATCAGTTCATGATAAACGTAGGGTAAAAGTAAAAGAACCCCTGGACGGTTAAGTCCAGTCAAAAGCAACTATGGAGTGCGGAGCTCATCTCGCATTCAAGCCAAGGGAGCTGGCAGCTTTCTGCGTCATGCGGCCAGCATTACTAACCCGCTTCTGGCGCAATGGAACACCGTGACGGAAGCCAAATCACACGGAAATGCTGTTTACCTTCCCACCGCAGTGATACCTACTTATCTACTTGCACTGGTGTGCTTTTGAACTGCTAGGTTGGTAGGAGCTCGGGCAGAGCAATGGGAGCTCACCCCATCACATGGATTCAAACTGCCAACCGTCCAATCAGCAAGCCCAAGACTACCAGTGGTTTAGACTACAGCACCACCCATGTCCCTGATGATGAGTGTAGGATGGGATGACACAACAGAACGCAAAAAGGATTACTAATAAATAGCATCTCTTAATTAACCCAAGGTCAGTTCCTGTAAGAGAAGGCCTTAATAATGGATTTTCTATCATTTTAATAATAATGCAAAAATAGCGTATTCATCATTAATTTCCTATCCACTCATCACCAGGAAGCAATAAAATGGGCTGAACCAGCTAGGAGCCCTTAAAGTTTCAATAATGGTTTGCCTGTCTATATTAGACAGACTCATGCAATCACATTTTTATTACAAAAAGATTTTCACAAATCTGGTATGAAAAATACAGAACAAAACACACTCAAAAGCAGTAGGATAATGATGGCATCATCCAGACATTCTGGCAAAAGTGAGTGCCACAGAAAGGCAATTCCAGAGAAATAGGCCAGTGTAGAAGAACCAAATGTCAGAAAGATGGGCACAATTTAAACTGACCAAGGAAATATATATGATACAGGTGGGGCAGTGAAGAGAACATTTACTTTTCATCAGAAGGGAAAACACAAAGTGGGTTAGACTCCTAATTGTATCAAATGAAAGATATGAAAAGCAGAGACACTATTGAGGGACAAGCAGCAATTAGCCAACATATTAAATTTGGATAAGAAAATCAGGAAGAAAAGGAAATTTTCAGTGATGTTGTGTTCATGGCAAGATAAGTACCATAAATCGTTTATATTTTTACTCTGTCCCTCAAACTAGTTATAAATCAACAAAATAAAATCGAATAACCTATAATCCATCAGACTAAAGTCACAATAAAAATACCAGGTCATGCATGCACAATCCCCAAAAGGAATGTCAGACAGGAAGAGTCACAAAAGAAAAACACCATCTTGGAAGGAATTTTTTCTTTGTTTCTTCCCTTGTCTTTGTTCCTGGATCCTCTTTCAGCTCCTTTCCACTATCCTTACCAGGTTTTCATTCTCTCCCGGTTCTATAGAACCTCTCTTTTCCCTTCATGATTAAGCTTTAGAGTAAGGGTAGGGCACATTTCCTTCACATCAACCTTCCAGGGACCACATTTCAGAGGTAGTGGGGCCAGAGACTGAAGCTATGAATGTAAAACTGTACTTTTGCACAGAAGGCTACTTTCTGCACAAACTCACACACCCCTCTCCATCATCCATTCAGGCAAGCAAAAGGCATCATCAGAGTTCAAATAAAAGTTCCAGACAGGAAGACACATTCATGAAGGGTTCAAAGCAGGGCCAGTGAAAGACGGATGGTTTGGGAGCAGGTTCAGCCTAGATTCGAAAGAGACTTGAGGACCAGGAAAATCGTCTGGAATGCCACATTCAGCTTCCAGGGCCTGAGCTTTCCCAGCTGTGCTGTAGAAAATGAAAGCACATTCAGTGCAAAATTACTAGAGACAAGCAGGCCAGGGAGATGTAAATGGAACAGCGAGAGTGAAACCTAAGGTTGAAGACATCTATGTAGAAATGCCAAAAGACACACAAATGAATACAAGTAAAAATATAAAGACTGCAAAGGATAGGACATATTCTTGATAATGTCAACAGAAAGGGGAGAGGAATTAGGAGAATTAATTTCAAGGGAATTTATAAAATCTAAAAAATGATGTTGTAAATGCAGAAATGTCAGTAGCCTATGCAAAAACTTTGACACCTTCATGTGAATGTAGGCTGGTTGCAAGCTCAATGGCATTCCAGTCATGGACAAATGCAAGATGATAAGAAGGTGGCATAGTCAAATGCGAACGGTTCCCATCTTTGATACATTTAAAAACTTATTTCATTCTGGTCATTGCCCTTCTTCAACTGAAACTACCTTTTAGGGCTTTTGCATATCTCTAAGCTGTAATTAATGTAAAAACACACACACAATTTTTACATTTGCTTAGTCATTTGTTAAAAGGCTTTTTCCTCAACAAGCCAATTTTAACACACAAAATAAATACATTCTAGGGCTTTCCAAATCGAAGAATTTAGTTACCATGAACAGTTTTTCAAATGTCTTTGTAGAATGGGAAGTTACCGGTAATTAGAAAATGCAAAATGGCTTTTAGCTGGAAAAGAGAGTGCTTAACACAATCATTTTACTATCTCTACATTTGTCAGAAACAATGTTACTTTTACTGTAGCAATACTGTGTAAAATTACCCAGCCATGGAATCCTAAATATATCTACCCCAAAACAAGTCCCACTAAATGGGACTTACTCCCAAGAAAGTATATGTATAATTGCTGCCTTAAAACATTCCTTTTTCGTTTTTATTTTTAAAGATTTTAAATCTATACATGATTTGTTTAAATAGTAATGTATTATATGCAACAAGTAAACAGATCAAATATATTTCATGCTATATTTTGTCTAACAATTTAAATGTATCTATTTCAGGAGATGAAATCATCCATGAACTATACTGTAACACATCTCTGTAAGGCAACTGTAGGGTAGCTTTAGAAAGCGGCTCCCTGCGTGGAAAAGGTTAATTAAAATTTTACAAGATCCAGCTCTGGCAGAAATGTTTACAAATGCATCCAATAAAGGGAGGTAGTATCATTCAAACAGTAATGATACTTGCCAGCTATATACATGACCAAAGAGCAATGAAAACTGCCATTACTTTACATGTGTAAATAACAGACCGGTAAGTTGTTTTCCTACCTAATCTGCTGTTTGATAGTTCATACTCTGGAACTCAGTTCAGCAATCTAGCTTTCTTTTACTTTCTAAAATGTAGAATATTATTTACACTGCATGACTTTTCAACATAACTGATGCCTGCTTCCAATTAAATTATTGGGGTGTTATAACTTATGTAACCGCAACAGTATAATATTATGAAGGAGATATTAGCAAAGTTAGGATAACCCCAAGGTTTGCAGAAGTACAAAAATTGTTTAGAAAAACCCCTGAGAAACAGAAGCCAGCCCCAAAGAACCCAACAAGGATTGAGCATGCTTAGTGGCCACAGAATGATAACTGACTGGGAAGAAGGGAGCCCTGAAATGGGGGAGGCATAGGCCATTTCCTACTCTATACTGAGAAGCTACTTTTGAATGACTCACAGGGACAGATAGGAGAGCTGCCTATAGAAATCAATACAGATATGAAAATTTTAGCTCAGAGTGAATGACCTGCAGCACAATTCCATTCATCTCAATGCAAAAGCAGGTCCCTTATTCCTAGGTAACTGTACATGGGAAATGCAGCCAATAAAGTCTTCACTTGGAAAAATGCAACTGAACTAAACATGTGTTAGTGAATGTGCAGTATCTAATGATTACTGATCATTTCAGCTTAATTTTGTGCATGTCTGAAAAGTCAGATGGACGGGGTATAAATAATAAAATTATTATTATGTGAATACCAACATGCACCAGATTTCAGGTATTCCATAATATATATACACCAAGATATTTATTATTATTATGACCAGAAAGTCATCTTGTTCATATCTCCTGCCACTTGAATAGGGCCGCACATCTGTCTCTCAAAGACATTTCCACACATGCTCAGTAATTATGCACCACAAAGAGTAGGTGCATCCCAATTAAGCTGCCTGCAGCAAAGATATTTATACCCTGCCACACATTGTCAAATGAGAAGAAAGCACCATCCAATCAGATAACAGGGAAATTATTTTCCAAGCATAACATGGTAACTAGTTCAACTAAGAGACTGGTTCAAACTCATTATCTTATCAAAAAACATTTTCCACATCAGAAACGGATTAGCCACAACATTCCATTCCATTGTAATCCCTCAGGGAGCAAAAGCAGTTACTCTAACAAGGTTGGTAAAAGAAAATGTGTTTCACACATAAAAGAAAAACAAAGGTGAATTTTGGAGAATATTAACACTAAACAATATCACATATACTGCATATATGTATCATTATAATACTTGGTCAACATGCAGAATCTGACTCTAAAGCAAGTAAGATTAGCAGAGGACTCAGGCCCAACCCATTGCTGAAGCAGGATGAAGCACTGGTCTTGAACAGCAGAAACTCAAGTGGTGGCACCCACCTCTGCCCCCCCCACCTCTGCCACCAGGGAAGAAGCAGTCCTCTCCACCACATTCCAATGGTACATTCAATTCCTTTTCCATCTACACCCTTATCTCCCACTAAGTGGCTGCTCCATAGCAACATCATTTCCAGAAGACAGGCAGGGGCAGCAGAAGCAGCTATCAGTAGTACTGCACTAATGGCAACTATTCTTGCTTTTATGCAGCTGCCATGGCAGTCTCCATGTGAAACAAGGATTCAGTGTGGATGGACAGGTAGGCCACTGTTCTTACCATCCTTAAATGCAGCCTTCCAACACCATCCCAACAGAGTTGTTCCGCCTGGCCTTTGGCGTGGAGCCAATTTGATTCCCTCCCTCTCTTTCTTTTCTCTTTTCCTTCTCCTGCTATGAGGCTACATATTAATATTTCAATATTTTAATGTTGTATTTTAATTTTGTTTTTAAGTTGTAATCATTCAACTTGTTTTTATTATTGCTTGTAAGCCGCTCTGAGCCTGGCCTTGGCTGGGGAGGGCGGGGTATAAATAAAAATTATTATTATTATTATTTATTATTATCCCAGAATTAATTAGGACAGTCCAATATGCTCTCTCTTTCTCCTTGGAGTGAAACATACATTTAAAGACACATACTGGATATGGTGGTGGTAGTGCATGTGGTGGGGTGGAGCTGCCCTCCTGACATAGGTGTCACTGTTGTTTATATGGGGCAGGGCCAATCCAGTGGTCCCACCTCTGCAACCGCACAGCCCCAATATTGCCACTGCCACATCCCAACCATGTAATTGAAGCTGGTGTCAGGAAGGCTGCTGTACTTCATCACACACACACACTACTATTGGGGCATAGACCATATTATGGAGTTAGCTGCTAACCTTGGAGAAAGTCTTACTTTCCATCAATCAGCTGTGTGGCTAATTCTAAACCTGCTCTATTGACTTATCCATCATCCACATAATTGGCTGCATCACATACCCTTTCACAACTCTCCAAAGCAGCAGTGGAGCAGCCATCTCAATTTTTAATTTGCTTGGCTTTCACAGTGTAAGTTAAGTGCTTAAAGAATCACACTTTGAAACTATTACTAGTCAGAGACCGACTGTCAGGATTTTTCTGGTTACCAGCTAATGAGTACTACTGTGTGTACTACAAACTTCCAGACAATAACAGAGCCTATGCTTTATTTTTAGAACAGATCCTGTTTTGGCAGTCACCTCTGGCACATTTACAAGTTGAAGTATTTTTAACATATCTATTTCCTTCTTAACGTTTATGGGGAAATCTGCTGGTTATATGCAATTCTGGATAAATAGAAGAAAGTAATGTACAATCTAGCTACTGTTCAATGGTAAGACATACCATTCTATGTGTAACAGAAATTAAGGAGTTCTAATCTTACTTTGGGATTCCTCAGGAATGCAAATACCCATTTGCTACTCAAAAGAATAAACCAGATAATTTATTTCTTCAAGGAAATCAGATGTTTCACTTAACTATCCCTAGAGTATTAACACTGTAAACGCAGCAGTTATAATGAGGCTCTAGAGAACTAATAATTATTAATTTAGAAATCAGCAACAAGTGCTTGATATTATTCAGAAAAAGAACTTACCTTTTACAATTCGAGAATATTTGATTATTCAGACACTTCACATGGGGTCTTTCCCACCCACACCCCCTTCTGCCAAGGTCTACTCTGATGCCATCGGATAAATTCTCTGCAAAATATAGGTCTTGTCTACTGCTAAACTTTAGGTCAGGTTTCTTTGCAGTTCTGAAAAAAACCTTTCACTTTACATACACAGCACAGAACAGTGAGCTTTTTGCTAGAGCTACCAGAGTTAGCTTCACAACAACTTGATGCTTATCCAGAGGTACCTCTATTAAACTCTGCTGGAGTATTGCTCTCTGTTTCTAACACATACTTTTTATTCTACAGGCAAATCTGAAGAACAAGATGTAGAAGAATGCAACACTATGTATTCTCAAAACTCTCTTCCAATCTTCTTCAGCGTTTTAGGGCTATAAATAGAGGCTATAAATTGTAGCTTTAATCCTTCTATGTAGTGTTCATAAATTCCTCATCTTTCCATAATTACCTAGTCCATTATTGTCTTGCATTTCCATTGGCTCACTCTGAGTCATAAAATCATACCACCTCATCTCCAAAGGGTCGAAGCACTTGTGTCCAGTAGCAAAAAGGAAACATCCTCATTAATAGATTCTAGCTGCAACATTTTTTATTTATTTGCAGCCAAACATGTTCGCAGTCTTGAAACACCAACACAAATGTGCTTTTATTTTTTATTATAGCAATACAGCAAGCACGGGCACAAGGAGAAGCAGAGAAACATTATGATTTCTACACTCCTGCTCAGAAGCAACACCTCCTGTTCCACATTATAGTACCAATTTCGTAACTGAAGAGAAGAGACGAAGCTAGGTCATTTGGAGGAGAGGAGAGACGGAGAACTGGGATGCAGAGGGAGGAGAGAGCCGGGAATTCAGAGGGAAGACAGAAACACGTAAAAGGGATTGGACAAAGGCAAGAAATCAGTAGAGGAGGGATGTACAAAACCCGAGAAAAGATGTTTTTATAAAGAGGTGGGAAAAGAGTTCCTAAGAGAAGGAACGCTCGAGGTTTGGCAGGCACCCCTCGGTTTCTGAAGAGCGCCCTCTGCCCCGGGGCTACCCCCCTCCGCTACTCCCCCGGGGCCGCCGCAGCCCAACCCGCGCCGAGGCGAGGCAGGGCGGGGGCGCTACGTACCCAGCAGCAGCAGGCGGTGCGTCTGCTTGTATTCCCTTTTCTGCTCCTTGAGCGCCCGGTCGATGCTCTTGCTCACGCGCCTCGCCTCCTTCTCCGCCTCCCGCTCCTCCAGGCGCAGCTTCTCCCAAGGTCTCTGCAGCGCCAGCGGCTGCTGCTTCGCCGCCGAGCCCGACTCGGGCTTGGCCTGGGGCGCCGCCACCGCCGTGGCAGCTGCGAGGGGTGGCGACGGCCCCCGTTGCCGCTGCCGCCCCTTGTCCTTCTCCGCGGGAGCCGCCCCGTTGCCCGCTCCGTTCTGCAGGAGCAGCAGCGGCCCGTCCAGCTCCACCGCGCGCGCCTTGCCGCCTTCCGCCTCCCCGCCGCTGCAGATGCTGCCGCCGCCGCCGCCGCTTTTCCCCGCGCTCCTTCCTCGTTCTCCTCCCGCGGCCGGGGCTCCGGGCAGGGGCGGCTGCCGCCGGGCCAGGGGCTCCGCCGTGGGCAGCGGCGGCGGCGGCTGTTGCTCGGTCTCTGAGGTGGTGGCGGCGGCGCTGGAGATGGAGCCGCCTCCGGAGTCGCCGAAGAGCCTCGGGCGCAGGCTGTAGCAAAGCCCCATGTCTCGCGGAACCCACGAGCTGAGCGCAAGAAGGCGTCCGGCAGGCAGCAGCTCTCAGCGCTCGCCGCGGTCCCCGCGCGTCAGGGCCGCGGAGGGCGCGCCAGGCAGCCCCTCCTCACAGCCCCGCCGCCGCCGCCGCTGCTGCTGCAGCTGCTGGGCCATGTTGCATTTTCCTCGCCTCTCTGCCCTCCTCCTCCTCCGGCAAGCTCGGCTTCGTTTGGGCGGCAGCGCCAGCGGCAACTCGCCTCAGATCACCTGACACGGACTGCCGCCGCCGTGGCTACCTTACCGTAAATACCCCAGCGCAAGCCCACCGCCACGCAGCTCGAGGTTACCGAAGGTCTGGAAGGGGGCCAAGGTGCACACGCACACACGTGTGTGTATGTGGTGTGGACACACACGCGCGCGCGCAGGATCCTCGTTTCCTCTAAGCAACCCCCTCCTTGAGACAGCGGCAGGGACAACCCTGCCTTTCCTCAGGCGGTCCCTCCTCCTACGCAAATACAGCCATTTACTACAAACCCTTTTTACAGGCTGAATGGCCCTCCCTAGCTATTAAAGCACTTGGATGTTTATTGCCACAGCATATAACCGCCCTGAAAGTGATCAGCCTCCACCCACTGTGTTGCCTATCTTTTTGTTTTGTTGGCCATCTCTGGCGTGGTAGTAGTTACTGCACATTCTCACTCTCAATTGCAATGCAAATACACTGATGTGGTTGAGTGCACATACGGAGAGGTCTGGCACAGAATGGCCTTTTTGAAACCACACTCTTCTGATTGTGTAGAAGAATCTGAGATTTAAATGGCTTCAGTAAGTGGCACTTACTACCTGAGGTCAACAGACCCAGCAGCCTCTGTGCCAACTAAAGACATGAGAGTAGATGGTAAAAGCTACTTTTCTGACACTACATTTCTCAGTGCATGCCATGAAACCCGCTCATTATGCTCTTTGTTATAATGGTGGGATGGCCAGACGTGAAGGCAGGTTTTGCAGCACTTGGGATCTTCTATGCAATTTGCTAATAAAGAATGGTAGAATATGCAGTTCTACCATTACAGAAACATCCCCCCCACTAGGTCACTTCTTATCTTTATTTATTTGGAGAGATCACTTGCTGACACCAGATTTTCTTTCTGGGTAGGAAAGATCAATGGCATGCCATTGGTTCTAAAGGATGCCAACATCTTCATGGATGACACTTTCCCAGATCCTGCTCCCAAAATTCCTCTACCTGAGAAACATCATCACCTGGACTCACAGATAGGAGGCACTTGTGCAGTTCTACATGACAAACCTAGAAGACATGAGAGACTACAACACGTCACTGACAGCTCCTAATTAAAACCACGACACTTCTCTCTTACAGGCCTTGGGTGACATTCCTGTACTTAGTAACATACAGTCCCTCAAATTAAAACACATTCATCAGCAACAACAGGCCACATAACTTGGACCAGACCGCATGGCAGGTTCAGGTGCCAGTTCTGTCCCATATCTGCTCTGGCAACACAATTACAGGACCTAATAATGTCATCCACAACATCAGGGGTTCATTTATTTACTCATCTTCCAATGTGTTGTGTGCCATCACCTGCCGGCAATACCCTTCTGCATTCTGCAAAGGACAAATATGACAGTCTCTACATGAAATAATGGACACAAATCTGACATTTTAAAAATGGCAGCACCAAAAAGCCAGTGGGGGGACATTTCATCCTCCCAGGACACTCTTATTACTGACATTAAGGTGACCAAGCTGGAACAAAGAGAAAACATGAAACTGCTAAATTACCAAGAATCACAAGTAATGCTATTACTTGTGGACTGAACTGAAGCAATTAATTTTCATAACAGTACAGTTTATGTGTTAATTGACTTAAAAATGCCAGGATCTCTGTGTTACAAACATAAGCCTTTTTGGAGAATGGCTACCTTTCATGGAATTATCACTGGAAGAAGAAGAAGAAGAAGAAGGAGAAGAAGAAGAGTAGTTTGGATTTGATATCCCGCTTTATCACTACCTGAAAGAGTCTCAAAGCGGCTAACATTCTCATTTCCCTTCCTCCCGCACAACAAACACTCTGTGAGGTGAGTGGGGCTGGGAGACTTCAAGGAAGTGTGACTAGCCCAAGGTCACCCAGCAGCTGTATGTGGAGGGGCAGGGAAGTGAACCCGGTTCACCAGATTACGAGTCTACCACTCCTAACCACTACACCACACTGGCTCTGTACATTTCTGCATCTCATTTTCTTCTGACCTCAGTGTTTACATCTGCCTCCCTCTAAGAGAGAGAGGGAGAGAGAGAGAGAGAGAGAGAGAGAGAGAGAGAGAGTGTCACACAAAGATGCAACTCAGAATAGCACTAAATGCATCTAATGAAGTGGACTCTAGTCCACAAAGCTAGTTCTTAGTAATCCAAATACACGAGCTAAAAATAAAAATCCTACTTCATTTTGTCAAGGTAAGAGAGAAAATATACTAATATGCATTTGAACATTCTAAATAATAAAGCATTAATGAATGTTTACTCTACACAAATCGATCATTTGCTGAAGATTGGCACAGCTAAGTTTTCTCCAGGATGCAATTGTGGAAATCAAATTAAGTCATATGAAGGTCAACAGTTCAAAACTGCACTTCAAATTAGGAAACAGTTAATGGCAGAAAAATGAGGGAAAGCACAGGAAATTAATGATAATTGGTCTAAATGTAAGAGAAAAAGATAACTGACAAAATACTGCAACACAAATAATGAAGGGCATAAGTAATATTTTACCCTTTCCAAAATACGTATGTAACATTTAACCAAATCTAAGTTGGCAAATCGATGTTGGTAATAGTAATACAGTACAGGGGTACCTCGGGTTAAGTACTTAATTCATTCTGGAGGTCTGTTCTTAACCTGAAACTGTTCTTAACCTGAAGCACCACTTTAGCTAATGGGGCCTCCTGCTGCCACCGCGCCACCAGAGCATGATTTCTGTTCTCATCCTGAAGCAAAGTTCTTAACCTGAGGTACTATTTCTGGGTTAGGGGAGTCTGTAACCTGAAGCGTATGTATCCTGAAGCGTATGTAACCTGAGGTACCACTGTAAAGAAAGACAAGACTATTGCTCTAGTTCTGTAGCTAGAGCAATAGTCTTGCTCTATAGCAGGGGTCAGCAACCTTTTTCAGCTGTGGGCCGGTTTACAGTCCCTCAGACCATGTGGGAGACCGGACTGTATTTTTTTTGGGGGGGGGGAAGGGAATGAACAAATTCCTATGCTCCACAAATAACCCAGAGATGCATTTTAAATAAAAGTACACATTCCACTCATGTAAAAACAAGCTGATTCCTGGACCGTCTGTGGGCCAGATTGAGAAGGCTGTTGTATTGCCACCTTGGAACATCAGGCATCTGCATGGGTTCTGCCATGTAGGAGAGGGCACTTGGGAATGATGGCGGCAACCATCTGGGTCAGAATGGTGTCTGTATACTACTAGAAGCCCTGGTCTGTCTCTTTACCCAGCATCAAGTAAAAGCAGGCAGTGTTAGTGATCTGTCTAATGATGTAATCAGTGAAGTGGGGAGGACTACAATCCAGCACCTTTATGGCAAATAAGATAGCACAGTCAGATTGTGGATGCACTTTTCTGAAGACCTATAAGCCCTACTTATCAGCATGTGATTAGGGCTTCACTAAATAAGCTCTGCCCCCAGGCATCTGGGCATGTAATGATTACTTCAGAGTACAGTGGACGCTCGGGTTGTGAACGTGATCCGTGCGGGAGGCACGTCTGCAACCCACAGTAGCGCTTCTGCGCATGCATGAGCGCCGAAACCCGGAAGTAACCCATCAATACATCGATAGAAAAGAAGAGACATGTCCCTCAACACAGGGGGTGGACCTAGTCAGGGGCATGGCTAGTTCATGTAGCCCTATGCTCCATTTATCCATTGGTCTCAGTGTGAGCAATAGCTTCTGAATAAGACTAAAGCAGAAGAAATACATGTTTATTCCATGCTGAATTGTATTCTGAGGCTGGAATTGGGGAAAAAAAATAGATTTTAAAAGTTAATTAGTATGAAATGTTGTAGCTTCCTGGGGGTAAATGGCATGAGAAGTCACCATATAATCCACTCAATCTATGTGATTACCAGTTACAATTTTTTATTGCTGTAGCATGGGTACCCATCCATGCCACAGCAATTTGTATGAATAGTATCTTAGGCTGGGATTCAGGAGAATAAACACACACACAATTTCCCCCAGAGTATCATTTTCAGAAGCTGATCCCAGAATACCCTAACTGCTCTTTAAACTCTCCAATAATAATTTGAAGATTAGTCATAAAAGCATTTTAGAGGAAACTTGTCCTGAAGCAATGCATTCTTGCCTAAATCCTTTGTTTAAACTGCTCTCATGCCTAATCTCTTAAGTGCATAGATTCCAAGAATATGAGGGAATTTTTCATAAACTGCTCTCTTCATGGCACCAGTTTTAAATGGCACTCCACACCATAGTCCGACAACATAGCTGTTCCTGAGCCAGGATATCCTGGCACCAGTTGTTGATGCTCCAGTGACCTCCCAACTGGACTACTATAAAGGTCCTCTAGGTAGGACTGCTATTGAAGATGGTCTTGAGGCTGCTACTAGTGCAGAATGCTCAAGGTGCTAGTACTAGCATAAAAGGTAAAGGTAAAGGGACCCCTGACCATTAGGTCCAGTCGTGGCCGACTCTGGGGTTGCGGGGCTCATCTTGCTTTATTGGCCGAGGGAGCCGGCGTACAGCTTCTGGGTCATGTGGCCAGCCTGACTAAGCTGCTTCTGGCGAACCAGAGCAGCGCACGGAAATGCTGTTTACCTTCCCACCGGAGCAGTACCTATTTATCTACTTGCACTTTGAGGTGCTTTCGAACTGCTAGGTTGGCAGGAAGTACTAGCATATAGGTTAGCAGGAAGTACTAGGAAGTACTAGGTTGGCAGGAAGTACTAGCATATAGTTATCTAAATGGCTTGGGACTCAGGCACCCAACAAAGCCCAATAACAACCATATGAAACCCTGTGTTCAGCAGGTAAGACCTTGTTGGTTGTGCTGCCACTGGGGGAAGCCTGATTGGCGCTGACCTGTGATAGGACCTTTTCAGTGGTTGTTCCCCAGTTGTGGGATGTCCTCCCAACTAAGGTCCACTAGTACCCATTATTAACTTTTAGGAGGAATTTGAAAAAAATATTGTTTATCTAGGCCTTTGGTGGTTGAAGAATACTATTCCATGCAACCCGTGAATCACTGCATGAAACTGCATGAAAGTGCACCGTGGAACCCCGACTTACGTACGGCTCTACTTATGTATGATTCCAGTTACGACCTTCAGTAGGTGCTTCGACTTATGAACTTTCATCTAGATACGAATAGAGGCCTTGCCAGCAGCCTGGAGCTCGCCTGGCCGGCTGTGGAGCAGCACTGGGGCCTCCGCCACCGGGGAGAGGCCTCCGGTTTGCAGGAGCTCACCCTGCCAGCTGCGGAGCAGCGCTGAGGTCTCTGCTGCCAGGGAGAGGGCCCCCATCCCACCCCCAAAGCTGTGGAAGAGGTGCCACCTGCAAGAGGCACAGCAGGGCGCACTGCAGCCCCAAAGCATGCCAAGGAACTAACCTGAGGAAATCCAGAGAAGAACCTGGCCAGGCAAGGGGGAAAAAAGTGACCCTGGCTGAAGTGAATCAGCTCTTTACTGACCCATGCCCCACCCCCAGCTTGTAGCCAGGTAAGCCCACCCACCCACAGTTCACGTAAGAAAAAATATGTTGTTGTTTTTCATCTACAATACTGTCTTATTTATTTTATAGTACAGTACATTGATTATTGCCTTCAATTTATGGATCTATGGTCTCGTTAAACAGTAAAATCTGTGTTTTTATGGTCTCGTTAAACAGTAAAATCTATTGTCTCATTAAACAGTAATATTTGAGCCAGTGTGGTGTAGTGGTTAGAGCAGTGGACTCGTAATCTGGTGAACTGGGTTCGATTTCCCGCTCCTCCACATGCAGCTGCTGGGTGACCTTGGGCTAGTCACACTTCTCTGAAGTCTCTCAGCCCCACTCACCTCACCGAGTGTTTGTTGTGGGGGAGGAAGGGAAAGGAGATTGTTAGCCGCTTTGAGACTCCTTAGGGTAGTGATAAAGCAGGATATCAAATCCAAACTCTTCTTCTTCTTCTTCTTCTTCTTCTTCTTCTTCTTCTTCTTCTTCTTCTTCTTCTTCTTAAATTGCTGCTTTAGGGGGTGTTTTTCATCGTCTATGAAAAAGTGCACCTCTACTTATGTACGTTTCTAGTTATGACCGGACCTCCCGAATGGATTATGGTTGTAAGTAGAGGTTCCACTGTTTTTAGATTTATTTATTTTTTACTGTAACTGTTTTCAGAATGATTTAACTGTTTTACATTGTTTTTAAGTTCTGGATGTGTTTGCAATCCTGGGCTGCTTTGGGAGGAAGGAAAGGATATAAATTCAATAATGAAAACTGTTGTTGTTGTTGTTGTTAATGTAAGGCAGTCAGTTATGTCAAGAGCTGTTGAGAGTCCTAGTAAAATAAAACAGGATTTTTGCACCCCTGTTGAACTACCATCAGGAAGGTCCCCAAAGAGATGGATGGCCCAGGTCAAATCATACACACTTCCTACTTGTTCAGATCGCTGCAGGGTTCTCCTAAGCACCCATTTTAAACTTTTAACTACTGTAATTTGTTTAAAGATTTGCTAGCTGTAATGGCAAAGCATCTGCCTTGCAGGCACTCTCCTAGACTGCATTGCCCAGAATGCATTGTTCTGAGGAATGAATTTGTGGTACGTAATTGGAAATTATAGAGTTAAAATACTGTCTCCCTGTATGGGTTGGAGCTAAGTTTCTACTCTTTGTTTGTTGTCAAGGTTACTTTCACTTTCCCGTGTAGTTACTCTTGTTCTGGGGCTATAAAGTGAGCAACTGTGCCTTACATTAAAAATACAGCATTGGTCTGAAGACACGCCCAGCTCATAATCTGCACTTAGTGTGTCATGTCCAAATCAAGATGAATGCAAGTGATTTTATGTGTGCAATGTTTAACAAACATGCCACAGAAGCTGCAGCTAATTCCTTCTTCAAGCAGCTCTGACCTTCGTTTTATAGCCCATAAGCCACCTGGAGTAGCTCAGCTGGATGATAGCTCATACAATGGTGCCTTATCAGTATCACTGCCATAGAAAAAGTCGTCAAGTTATTTCAAGTAAGTCTGGATTCACATGAGATTTTCTCCATCTGTATTTCAGTCATCTTTCAAGTCTCATTGAGGTAATTCTGTATTATACTAATTGAGGTCGTATTAAAGTTGATGCATCTCAAGCTAACTGTGAACTTTTCATGCCATCCTCTCTTTACTTTATTGCTTTCTATTCATAAATTTTATCTGACCACCACAGTGGTACCTAACATTAAGGTATTGTTGTATATGAAATAGAAATATTTCAATAACATTTCTATTGTTGATTTTTAAAATGGCATTTCCCAGTTTCTAGAAGACACTTGCAAACAACAAAGAATAGAAAACCCCTAAAAAATAGAAAAATAAAGCATTTGGAAATTTCCTGACACAAAGGAAATCACACATTAGTAAATGAATGTCAAGCCTGATTTTTCAAGGTGAGTTGTAGTTGTGCTAGGCCTTTAGTAACAAAAGGTGGCACTGTTGGCTTTCAAATGGGAAAGAATAAATTCTTACTGCACAGAACAAATGCTTTAGCTGGTGCAAAATGTATGTCTTTCAGTTATGTGAAATAATCTTAAGAGTAACCATGTGTCCAAGCTGTTAAGGACCCTGAGGACTAAGGTGACTTTAGGGGCTGCCCGTCTCCCACCTCTCAGGGCTATTTGGAAACCGGTGTGCCTGCAGGAGGAGGATGTAAGAAAAGAAGTCCAGGCCAGGGAGCTCACACCATTGGTTTCTGAGGAACATCAGTGGCCTGGCCTGAGGCAGGTAATATTGGTCCAATATATTTTGCTGTCTGCAGCAGAGCCCAAATCTCTCTTATCCCAGGTCCCTAGCTAATATAACTGTACTATTCACCTATTCTTCATTTAATGCCACCAAAAGCACATCACTTCATGCTGCTGCCTGGCAGGGCCAGCCTTTGTGGAAAATGTAAAAATAGGCCTTCCATGTCTTCCCTGGGGCTGCTTGAAGACCTTGGTGCTTGAGGGAAGGCCAAGAAGCTCATGCATGCTATCACCTTCTGAAGGTCCCTGTTAATCCTGTAGCAAGCCCTGTGAACAAAAGGAATCACACCTACAACACCTCATACACTTTTACAGGCTCTTGCTAACAGTCAAGACAATAGGCCTTTGGGTTCAGATGTATACCATTTCTATGGTTCTCATCATAGTTTAAAGTAAATAAGGTCCTTGAATTCACATGACTTCATAGATCACTGCTTGAACGAGCTGTGTTATTCTCACTTCCATTAAAACTGAACCATTAAAATAGGCTGTGTTTGCTTGCTGATGCAACGGAGGTTCCGCTTTCAAATAAACAGTGTCTATAACTCACAGTGAATTGTCTATTTGTTCTGTCTCTGCGTCTTACAATTTCTGGGAATTAGTCTCATTTGTTTATGTAATACTTGCCCTTCACTAAAAATATTACTAGACTACTTCCTTCATCATTTGAACCTGAACTTTTATAACTAAATAATTCCCTTTCAAGAGCTAATAAAAACTAATTATGATTTCGAGTTTCTGAGAATTGGAGCTATTTTTTCCTAAAGCCCCTTTCTACTGAGTTGAATTGTTAACCATACAATTCCACTCCAGGTAACCTCCAATGAATGGGATTTACAGTTTATGAGAAGAATTTCGTACCAGTGATCTAAACCCACAGTTTTCAATGTATCAGACTAGTGTACAAATTGGAAACAACACAGCTTAAATCATCACCTAACTAGTTTGTGGAGTGCATTTTTGTATGCTATTTTTCCTAATGTATACATTGGTATGCATACTTCACCCAAATATATGATTTTTTGGTACACATTATGTGATTGGAGAATTGCATTCCAAAATCGGGAAAAACGTGAATTTTGAAGGATGGCTGTGTTTCAGTTCTTGTGTGTTGTTTTGTAAAGTGTGAATTAGGTAGGTTCGCTTTTAAATGTGAGCTGAATCAAATTTCTGCCCCATTCCTACCCTAGATAGAAAAAAAAATGTTCTTCTGAATGACATTTTTCACAATGCTCTGCAGACATAATAATAAAGCCACACAAAAAAGCCATACAAATGCATTGAGAAGGCCTAGGATTCTGTACAGTGCACTGCAGGCCTCTATCTATCTATCTATCTATCTATTTATCTATCTATCTATCTATCTATCTATCTATCTATGCACTGATGGTTATTGCATTCAGATTGAGTACAGATGATTGTTTTGTTGTTACTAGTATTATTTATGTACTATTTTTCTTTATTTCACTTCACCGTCTTTATTTTTTAATTTTATTTTCTTTGTTAAATTTGCAGATTTCCTGAACCCAGTACACCGTATGTGAATTGGTGCCCTCTGCCCTGCACAATCTATTGGCAACAACTGCTGCCTATGTATGTATATTAACAAAGCCTAGTCTACCTCACAGGTGTGGGATGTAAACACAGGAGCAGTCAATGACAACATTCCTAGAGTGTACATGTTAGAACATGGGGAGGGATGTCTGTCCAGCAAGCAGGTAAACTTCCTGGGGACGGACTTCCTCCGCATGTGACCAGAGGTGGGTGTGGCCTCACCTGTGCAGGTAATGATAAAAGCACAGGGCAGGCAGCCACTCTCTCTCTTGCCTCTTGCCTCTTGCCTCTTGCCTCTTGCCTCTTGCCTCTTGCCTCTTGCCTCTTGCCTCTCTGCCATCTTCATCTTCTGAAGGAGCAACATGCCCTCTTGGCTCCCAGCCAAGAGAGGACAGTAATATCTTGCTACAAGATAGATTCTAACTGCATGTAACCTTTTTAAGCCTGCCTACCTTCTGGGATCATATTGTGAACAGAACGTGAGTAAACTCTTTTATACTTTTATAAAGACTGTGTCGTGTCTTGTATTTTAAGAGGGAACAAAGGGGAAATTACCAGAGTAATTATTATAGAGGTTCTAGCGAACCTGTGCAAGCGTTACCGTTGCGAACTTAAAGGGGAATGTCTATAAACTCTGCTGATATTTTGGGAACTTGTTAGTACAAGTTGGATAAGGATATAATTAGTCAATATATCCTCTCCTGCACCCCAGAACATTCCCACAAAGGGTTATTGGCCCCAGTATTGCATATTTCTGCGTATTTTTGAAGGATTGCATTGGATTGTGATTTTGAGTTGAGTAGTATTTTTCTGAGTTAACTTCCTGGTAAGCACATGGTCCTTTGTTCCATTGTGCAGTGGGGATTAAGCACCCCCCCCTTCCCTCAGAGTTCACAGTGACCCAAGGCAGTGAAGAATTGTTTTGCATTTTGAGATTTTTGAGATTTTGATTTTAAAATTTTGAGAAATTTTGAAATTTTGAAGAATTTTCAAATTTTTGGATTTTAAGATGGCTAGAGCAGCTTTTGATAGTGATGCAAAGCTAGGAATGCCTGTGCTGAATGAACACAATTTCATACACTGGAAGCAGCGCTTGATAGCATGTTTAGATTATAAGCACATTTTGGAAGCTTTAAACCCTCAACCTACGGGATCGTCTGAGGAAGCTTTAGCCAAGATAAGTGCTTGGAAACGCATGAACAGCGAAGCTAGACACATAATTTTGAGTGGACTTCGTGATGAGCAGCTATCATTAATAAATAGTACAGATGATGCATCTCAAATCTTAAGAGATATTGAGCGCGTGTATGGAGAATCTAGCATAAACTGCTTCAGAAACTTGGTGTGTAAATTAACCAGAGTGAGGATGAATTCAAAAGAGGAATTCACAGAGCATATCAACAAGTTTACTGAGATTATTCAAAGAATTGATCTGACTCCCAAAGCTTTTGATGAAGATACAAAGATAGCATTTTTGTTATCATCACTTGGACCACGCTTTAGCGCATTTGTAAGTTTGATGGATCATAGACAAGGTCTGACTTTTAAAGACTTGATTGGTTATTTAAAAGAAGAATGCAGAGATAGAGCTGAATCTCCAGTGAGAAATGCTAGAAGCAAAGACAGTAGTTATGCATCTAGGCAATTTACAAAGTCCAAAGAGATGCCTAAGAAAGTGATTTGTTTCAATTGTAACAAAGAAGGACACATTGCAAAGAATTGCAGGGCTCCTAAAGCCAAGAAACCCCACCCCTTTCAGCCAAAAGGAGAAAAGAAGGGGAAATGTGAATGCACATGGCTACTGCAAGAAAGGAATTTAGCTGTCCAGAATCGTGAAAATAGACGTAATAAATGGATAATTGATTCAGGTGCCAGCTCACATTTTTCATATAAAAAGGACTATTTTAATGAGATAAATGATGAAGAAGGATCTGAAATTGAGATTGCAGATGGCAACATTGTTAAAGCAAAAGGTGCAGGTTCCATGAGTCTGAAATGCAATATAAACAATGAATGCATTGAGAACACAATCTCTAGAGTTTTGTATGTTCCAGAGCTGAGCTGCAATTTAATCAGCGTGTCCACTTTGGACAAGAAAGGTTTCCAGATCACATTTGGAAATGGAGAATGCAAGGTGACTAGAAATGGCAAAGTGTTTGCTCAAGCAGAGCTAATCAATGGTGTATATGAGCTTGATCTTTCAGAGAATCAGTCTGCAAAAGTGGCACATTCCAGCCAGAAGGATGAAGCAGATCTGGACCTGTGGCACAGAAGGCTTGGACATAGAGACACCAACGTCATTCTGGATCTACAGAAAAGAGATCTTGTAAGAGGTTTGCAGGTAAAGCAGAGCAACAAAGCTCCAGCAAAGTGCATAAGCTGTATTACTGAGAAGGCTGTAAAACCTTCATTTCCACGTTGTGCAGAACAAAGAAGCAACAAAGTGCTTGACATAGTGCACACTGACATATGTGGACCCATGAATGTTCCCTCACTCGGAAAGAATAGATATATTTTAATATTTCTGGATGACTTTTCAAGATTTTGTGTTGTGTATTTCCTCAAAGAGAAGAGTGAGACAGTGGACAAGCTCCAGGAATACATTGCCATGGTCAAGAACAAATTCCAGAGAGCTCCAACTGTGTTAATGAGCGACAATGGAGGTGAGTACTGCTCAAATGAAATGCAGGCTCTCCTGGCCAAGGAAGGAATTGCACACGTAACCACAATTCCTTACACACCACAGCAGAATGCCATAGCTGAGAGAAAGTTTAGGTCCATTATGGACATGACAAGGTGCATGCTAAAGGATGCATGTTTGCCACAGAAGCTGTGGGCCGAAGGAGTGTACACATCGGTCTATTTGCAGAATAGACTGCCAACTAAAGGTGCAGAGCGCACACCATTTGAACTTTGGCATGGGAAAGCTCCCAATCTGTCGCACATACGTGTGTTTGGAAGTCCGTGTTACTTCCACGTGCCCAAGGAACACAGACACAAGCTTGACTCCAGGGCAAAAGCAGGTATCCTGGTGGGATACGCCTCTGGAGGCAAAGGATATAGAATTATGGACTTACAAACTGGTAAGACAAATGCATACCATGCGGTTTATGTTGATGAATATGGAAAGGTAGACACTAAGAACACTGTTGTGGATTCTTCAAATGAGTCAGAAAGGACTCAAGAGTTTGTATATTTCCCTTTTGAGACCCCACAAAATACTAATCTGCCTTCGAGTGTTACAGCACCCCCTACAGGCGACACAGAGGACCAGAACCCTGGCGGCACCAGAGACGAAGATGAGGACTCAGATGGGGACATGCCTGCGTTGGAGGAGGATGAGGAAGCTGATGCGGTCCCAGAACCAGAGGTCAGACGCTCGTCCAGAACCAACAAAGGTGTCCCACCATTACGGTTGTCCTACTTTGCAGGGTCGGCGTTTCCACAGGAACCTTCCACTTGGGAAGAGATACAGGAGATGCCAGCTGTAGAAGCCAGTCTCTGGAGGAAGGCCGCGCAGGAGGAGATGGATGCACTGCATCAGAACAAGACCTGGACACTCACTGAGCTGCCTCCCGGTAAGAAGGCCATTGGCAGTAAATGGGTTTTCAAGGTTAAGAAGGGGTCAGAAGGAGAAGTGCAGCGCTACAAAGCTAGACTTGTAGCACAGGGATTTTCACAGCGTTTTGGTGAAGACTATGATGAAGTTTTTGCACCAACCGTGAGGTACAGCAGCGTAAGAATGCTTCTAAGCATTGCAGCCTCCAAGAAAATGAGAGTGAAACACATAGACATTGCTACCGCTTTTCTACATGGGCAGATTTCTGAAGAAATTTATATGAAACAGCCCAAAGGTTTTGTGAAACCACATGAGGCACATTTAGTGTGCAAACTGCAGAAAGGACTTTATGGACTTAAACAGGCTGCTAGAGCCTGGAACCAGAAGTTGCATAAAATGCTGACGCAACTTGGGTACAAGCAAGGCGACGCTGACAAGTGCTTGTACAGTAAGTCAAATAATGGACAATTCTCATATATCTTAGCTTTTGTTGATGACCTGATTATTGCCACAGCAAGTGAGAAAGACTATACACAGATAGTAAAACACCTTAGCAAAGAGGTGGAGGTCAAGGAGCTAGGAGATGTCCAGTACTACCTCGGGATCCAGGTGGAAAGAGAAGAGGACGGCTCATTTCTTCTCAGCCAAAGACAGAAGATCCACGAGCTGATTGAGCACATGCAGATGCAAGACGCACATCCAGTTGCTACACCGATGGCTACTGACTTCCTGAAGAATCAGCAGGATTCGAAGCAGTTGCCAGACAACAATGACTACAGGTCGGCGATTGGTAAACTTTTGTATTTAGTTACCACATGTAGACCTGACTTAGCAAATGCTGTGGGGATTCTTAGCAGAAAAGTGAATTCTCCCACTGAGCATGATTGGGCAGGTGTAAAGAGGGTGGTGCGATATTTGAAGGGTACCATGAATTGTAAATTAAGGTTACCAGCCGTCAGAGACCCTAAGTTGGCTGGGTATACTGATGCGGATTGGGCTGGGGATAATGCTGATTATAAATCAACAAGTGGTCATGTTTTCATGTTTGGTGATGGACCTGTTTCATGGGGCAGTTATAAACAGAGCTGTGTAGCATTATCTTCCACAGAATCAGAATACGTTGCAGCAACAGAAGCCTGCAGAGAGATCGCCTGGCTTGATCAACTCATAAAGGACTTTGGGTTGGTGAGAAAAGGGCCTGTCAGCTTGCTAGAGGACAATCAAAGTTGCCTGAAGCTGACGCAGAGTGAGAAGTTCCTGGCCAGAACAAAACACATTGGGGTTAAATACCACTACATACGCCAGATGATCCAGGATGGACTTGTGGAACTATCCTACTGCAGCACCCAAGAGATGACTGCTGACATCCTGACGAAACCCCTACCAAGAGAGAGTTTCCAGAATCTACGTGTCAAGCTGGGACTCTGGGTGGTTGAATAAAGTTGTTTATGTTTTGTGTATGTTGTATTGCCTGAGAAGGGGTATGTGGGATGTAAACACAGGAGCAGTCAATGACAACATTCCTAGAGTGTACATGTTAGAACATGGGGAGGGATGTCTGTCCAGCAAGCAGGTAAACTTCCTGGGGACGGACTTCCTCCGCATGTGACCAGAGGTGGGTGTGGCCTCACCTGTGCAGGTAATGATAAAAGCACAGGGCAGGCAGCCACTCTCTCTCTTGCCTCTTGCCTCTTGCCTCTTGCCTCTTGCCTCTTGCCTCTTGCCTCTCTGCCGTCTTCATCTTCTGAAGGAGCAACATGCCCTCTTGGCTCCCAGCCAAGAGAGGACAGTAATATCTTGCTACAAGATAGATTCTAACTGCATGTAACCTTTTTAAGCCTGCCTACCTTCTGGGATCATATTGTGAACAGAACGTGAGTAAACTCTTTTATACTTTTATAAAGACTGTGTCGTGTCTTGTATTTTAAGAGGGAACAAAGGGGAAATTACCAGAGTAATTATTATAGAGGTTCTAGCGAACCTGTGCAAGCGTTACCGTTGCGAACTTAAAGGGGAATGTCTATAAACTCTGCTGATATTTTGGGAACTTGTTAGTACAAGTTGGATAAGGATATAATTAGTCAATATATCCTCTCCTGCACCCCAGAACATTCCCACAACAGGGCTGTGATTATGATTGATTTGATTTCTGACATGCCCCTCACCATAAATTCTTAGGACTGATTGCAACAATATAAAATTAATTTTTTTTTAAAAAAAAACAGTTTAAAACAAATTACAGTTAACACTTGAGCCTTAAGGCTTCAATTCTATACACTTGCTCCCGGGTATGCCCTACTAAACTTAAAGGTGCTTACTTATAAGTAGATCTGTTGTATAGGACTGTATTACACATGCCGTTTTGTTGAGGCACTGAATCTAGTCAGTGCGGGGCAGTTGGGCTATCATTAATTTATAACTAGAATTAGATTGCTGTTTGAATAATTAACCAGACTATCAGTTTAGTGGTTTCAGAATTTTTACGTGTTTTAGGAGAACTGTATTATGTCAGATTCAAACTTTTTAAGCCAATAAATTGTCTGAAAGTCCATTAGCTGTACCCATAATGATTTAATTTATGGAGGCAGATAGTTCCAGCATGAATATGAGAGAATTGCTAATATAGACTTGTCTGCTTAAATCAGCGGCCCCCAACCTTTTGGGATGTATTTGGAAATCTAAGAAACTGTAGTGGGTATCACAAAAATACCCATTTCTACAGAAGAAAAACTGGTGATATTCCCCCTCCAAAACAGGCAAACATACACCTACATGCACCCCAAACAAACACAAACAAGAAAAGACAGGAACTCTCCCCCAAGGCAATCCTCCTACCAAACTAAACAACCCCCCCCCCATTTTAAAAAAATATATGAAAATTGGGAGGGGTTGTGGCTTTGATGGGTGCTATGCTCAGGACCCCAGGTTTAAATTAATTAGACTAGAAAATAAATCAGATGTGATCACTGAGTGTGTTGGAAGTTTGGTACTGGCTGAGTAGAGGTGGCTTCAGCAGTCCTAAGATGTGCCCAAGTTAAATCTGTGAGTGTATAAATAGGTTGTCATTGATAGGAACTTTTTTTAGTCTGGCTTTGCAGGCTCCTTACAGTTCGATTCTATGCATGTATATTCAGTAAGGTTCAATGGGGCTTACTGAGTAGGTACAGGGTGGAAGCCTAAGTCACTCATGTTAGCTATGTCCACTGCTAGTGGATAAGGGTAGAGACAGAGGTGTCCACCCTCCATGATTAAAACCAAAAGATTAAGCTGACTAGCAATAATAAATGGATAATGAAGGAAGTCAATTTGGGGATATTAAGCTAGTCTCATGTTACTACAAGGTAACTACTTTATGAAAAGTAGTGAAGGCTGTAGGTGTCCTTTGTGTCTGAACTGCAGAAGGACAGAATCTGACATTGGGTGAAGGATTCAGCATCCTGTGAATCTCAGTATTCCTTCTTAAAAGAGCAGCTTCCTAGTGCCTAAAACTGAAAATCAATTTGAAAGTCTGTGGTCAATGCCTGAGCTGGATATCCACTGACCCAAGAGCACGACGTAAGTGCCCTGCATGGGCTCTTGCCACAGTTAGCAGTATCAGAAGAAACTGTGAAATAAGTAAGAAAATATATGTGCCATTTAGTTTGCTTTATTACAAAAAGCATACAACACCGAGGTTTTCTGAATGTGGAATTATTATTATTATTATTATTATTATTATTATTATTATTATTATCTCAATCTTGAAAGGTGCCTTAATTTAATTCAACACAAAGATATAGAATAGGCAAGGTGTTATCTTTCTCAAATGCTTGCAAGTGTTACTCACACACAAGCCTTCTTGTGTCTCAGCCTTTAGATTAACACTTCTCAACATGAGGCAATGTGAAGTTTATCCTGTAATTGTTGTTTATAGTTCCCCTAGGAAATACAGTATGTTATGAATGCATCTTGTGTTACACTGCACAGTATAGCTCCTCATAAGCAGGTGGTTTTAAGAATAAGTTCTTTGTGCTTTACATGTAGCTGCCTAAGCATTCCTTAAGGATATAAACATTTCCAGTATCAGAAACTGGGTCTGTTATTTGTATGCTGCAGGAGATAAGAGAATGTCAACATGAATTTCCAAATATTAGACCCGTCCTAAAAATATGCTCTAAAAACTTATCAGAAGCAGATGATTTTCTAGATATCGGTAACTTCTCAAACCATTATGTACTGGGAAGTTTGATATTGCTGCCTTAACAAAGAAAGCCCATTCTGCCTTTGCTTACAGAAAATGATTTCCTGAATTCTTTAGCATGCTATGATGCTTTGTGTGTGTGACTGTGTCTATGTGAAGAACTGTAAATCTTTCTCATTTTCTCTCAATGTAATATTTTTCAGCTTCTTAAATATTAATGCCTTTGGCAAATGCATTAGGATTCAAGCGATAAATCTAAGAACACATATAGATAGTTATCTCCAACATTAAAGTTAGACTGACAGTCTCCTGGGTATTGGAGAATGGCCATGTATATACATTATTTATATGAACTGTTATATGTCATTAAGTGCTAAACCCATTTTGTTTTACATTCTCCTGTGCTTCAGGAAGCAAGACACATATTAGACCTTTGCAAAGTATATTCCAGATCAATATGATAAAGCTTTAAAGAAAACTGCCTATGCATAGGTTGCTGACAAACCTACTAGAATATTTTTCATGAACTAAGGGGCTAGTTTAATTATTCTAGCATATTGACTCTTGCAAGGTCTGCTGTAACACTATACTTTGGAATTTGACTCTTTGAAAAAGACCTGATCAAGCAGTAATTTGTCATACATTAAAGTCTCCCATTTGCACAGTGTGCATGATCGGTTCTGAAGGAGTTTGGCTACAAAGATACTTTTCCAAACAAAGATACTTAATATCCATTTCAAGTTTTGACATGACCAGGGGAGGACTGGAATTTCATCAGCAACCAAGATGAGAAGTGAAACCAGGCCTGATTGCATCATCCTACACTGATGATAGTACTTTACTAGCCCTTCTTTGGGGTGCTAGTCTGGACCTTTTATGTGGTTTTATATTTATGGATCATGGTATTGGTGCAGCTGGCAAATGTTTGGTATAAAAGGCATCATGAACTATGACTCTGGTAGAGTTCCTGTCTCATACGTGACCTGGAAGAACAGCTAACATCTTGATCTTAATAGTTGCAGGAAAGATCAGAGCACTAATCCTTGTATTTACCAGAAAGATTTATTTATCAATTCCCTGTAAGCAGGAGCCAGGCTTCACACAGACAATGAATATATCTTTTAAGGTAAATTTATGATTCAGAAACTGTAAAGTTAAAGACATGGTCTTCTGAAAAATAAGGTCATATCTTCTTCACTTCAAATTTATCTCCCAGGAACACAATAGTAAACAAGAAGGAACAAATATAGTTCAAAGGATTTGGTATTGTGTCATTCACCCAGTAACCAAGCCCCACTCCCTTCTCTATAGAAGTTATCAACTATCACAGAAGGCACAGATCTCAAATCCCTGACCTTGTATTCCGCTTTCTCCAATGTTATGTATATTCCTCCTCTTCAGTATGTTCAGTATTATGTTACAGAATGCAAGTTAGAATATTGCATTCTGGATTGCAGTTCTAAAACTTTAAGATATCATAATTAGCAGAGAAAATTCTAATGCTTGTTACTGTAATTTAAAATAATTAAAAATGGCATTTTCTAAGTAAAATCAAGGGGTTTTAAAAAACATTTACAAATGGCGAGACATAAGTAGTTTGTGCTCAGTGCTCCAAAGGATGGTGAGTATCTCACTGCTTTTGTCATTGAAGCCAAACACCAGACTACAGTCACATGAGACTTGATTTCCATGACTTATTTTAAATTGAAATGCAGCCTTAGGAAGTTGCCAGTTTCAGGGGGCAATGGAAGGCACATGGGACCAGAACTGTCTCCTGGGCCATTTTGCCAACCGCAATTGCTTCTCCCCCAGCTTTTATATACTCTGTTGACTATAAACTGTAGTCATTCATAGTTTCAAGCAACTAACTTCTGTTAACCCCTAACATATGTGGCCTTAAAATATGAATATCTCCAGCTATCATATCACTGAGAAAGGGATGATAAGCAAAATATTCCCTTGGTGAAAAATGTAAATAACACATTATCCACATAGCATGCTATGAAGGCTGCTTTGGAGACTTTTATGATAAATTCATTGTATTCATAGGTAGCACAGAGATGAACCTAAAGTGAAATAACTTTCATTAGGCTGTAAAAAAAGTCCACAACAGTGACCTCAGGCCAAGTTAGAAATAGAACATATCCATTTTTACAAAGTATACCAGACTACAACTGACTGGAAAATAGAGTAGCACCATTCAGTGTCGGATATGACCAACTCTTATATGTCGAAGCTTTGAGCAGAAATTTGAACAGGGGGGAAGTTCTAATGGTTTTCAGTTGACTATCAGTAATAGCTGCAATAACAGCAGACTGTGAGGAATCAAGTTAACATTTTTTTCTCTTCATAATCCAAAAGTCTTGCACTTCTGCCAAATAATTTAGAAAAGAAAAAGGAGACTCCAGGAACTGCAGATTTGTGTAGCAATTTTTAAGGTTTTTTTAAAAAAAGTATTTTAAAGAACAGAAATTTAACTGTATATACTCCCACTCTGAATATAATGTTGGGATACTGCCAGGGAGACAAAGGCCATCATGCCCCCACGCCATCTCCGGACGATCCATCAACCTCCCGTAGAAACGCAGTATCAGTCAATTAGCGACACAAGCCTCAGAAATAGCTTGCCACATTCCAGGGACTGGTGCACGCTGTTTCAGCAGAGTTCGTACAACGAAAGATGCACTCAGGAGAGCATTATTTACAACTTTATTCAGCATTGGTCAGAACAAAGAAAAAACATGACTTCCTGCTTCGATGTCCAGACACAGAGAGAGAACGAAAGCTATGTACAAAAGAGAAACTTCCTGTGTGCCGGAAGTATGCACTCTGTGACTCACAAAGCCTGCTCCCTTTTAAGGTGGAACGGAAATATCCTAACATCCTCCCCCTTTCCGTGTAACCTGTAGTACCTGTGGTTCAACCCAATTGTAACCTCTGTACATAAACCTTAAGTTGTTCTCTGTTAACAACCTTAGACAACAGATCCGCAGGAATTTCATTTCCTGGCATGTAGGACACCTGAATGAGTCCTTTCTGAATAGACTCCCTTGCACGATGTAGCTTAATCTGCAAGTACTTGTTTCTTTGCTTGCAACTCTCTGAGTTCAGCAAAGCCAAACAGGATCTATTGTCTTGATACACTTGTATAGGACATTTTACAGAAACTCTGATGTCCTTAAACAGTTGCATCAACCATTCACAATCCATGAGTGAAAATGACAGAGCATTGAGTTCTGCTTCACAGGAACTTAGGCTTACTGTCGTCTGCTTCCTGCACAGCCAAACAGACAGTGGTTGTACATGTAGCATACTCCAGAAGTGCTTGTACCATCCGTGGTGTCACTTCCAAAACTAGCATCTGCAAAGATTTCAAGACCTCCAGTCTTCTGACTGGTGAACCTCAGCTTCTCCTCTGCAGCAATCTTGAGCATTAGCTGGATGCTATCATACTTGACAGTGGGTGAGTAGGTCTTGTGGTAATCCTGTCCTGGTACCTGTGAAAAACCTCTGGCAACCAATCTGGCTTTGTGTCTGACTACCTTGCCATTCTGGTCTGTCTTGGCCTTGAAGACCCATTTGCTGCCAACCAGTCTCGTTAGACACAGCAACACCATTGTCATCATAAGTTATACAGAATAAACCATCCATAAACTTTGCATGCAAAATGTCCTCTTTGCCTTTCCTGATGACACAGATGCTCTTCTTGAAGGAAATCTCAAAGCCATGCCCAGTCAGCTGTGGGACACTGAGCAAATTGTCTGCAGAATCTGGAACATAAAGTACATCTCTGATGGTAGTGTGCAGACTTGCCAGTCTCACATTCCCGACTCCTGCAATTCGCAATGTCTTTCCATCAGCCTGGTGGATCTCTCCATCTTGAGGCATGAAGGAGATAAACAGATGCTTGTTGTTGGCAATGTGCCTTGATGCGCCAGAAGCCACAACAAATCTGGTTTTGGCCTTTGGAGCAGCTTTTCCAGCAAGCAAAACCTTGTCTTCCACCGGCTTGGGCTGCTGCTTGCTCCCCTGCTCCTGGCCATCAAACTTGCCTTTGGCTTTTGGAGAAGCAGTGCCAGCAAACAAAGCCTTGTTTTTCCCTGGCTTGGGCTTTCCTCCCCCCCTCTGCTTCTGGCCATCTGCTGGCTTCTGTCTCTGTTTACTTCTGGCCTTCCGGCCACTGCAAATATGACCTTGGCTCTCATGGGAATCAGAGCTCTCAGCTGCCGACTCCTTGGCTCCCCCTGGAGGCTGGAATGCTGCCTGGGATGACATCACAGTCAGCTCCCCCTGCAGCTTGCAACCGGTGCCCTCGGCATCCCTGCAATCACTCTCATTCTGGGAAACAGCCAGGACCTCCGATGCTGTCAAACTCGGGGCTGGGATGACCGGCAGATGGGCTACTTTCAAAGCATTCCACATCTGACTTGCTGTGGTGTTGCCAGCCAGTGTTGATATTTCCTCCAGAGAGACGGATAAGACTATTACGTCTATAGCCCTTGAATCTTGGGCCTTCCATCTATCTGTCAGAGGAACTGGAGGGGCTTCACACACAGTATGCCACACTCCAAACTGTCGCAGCAAGCTCTCACAGCAACTTGCCCAAGTCTCATAAATGTGCCGATTTAACTTTGGCCACTGAGTGTCTTCAGAGGCTTGGAAAAACTCAATTCCAGGCTTTTACTTGAGCCATGAGTCTTTAGGCCTTCAAAAACTCCTTATCTCGGCAGCTCATAAATCACGAAGCCTCTGGCGCGGCTCCCAGGCTAATTAGCCAGCCGGACATCAAAGTCTCTCTGCCGCGGCAACAGAAAAGCCTTACTTTCGCTTTTCCCCACATACCTCACAGTCCTTCGCAGTCTTTACTCTCCTGTAAGTGACGTGAATCTGGGCCCATAACCTGTTGTTGGGATACTGCCAGGGAGACAAAGGCCATCATTCCCCCAAGCCGTCTCCGGATGATCCATCAACCTCCCGTAGAAACGCAGTATCAGTCAATTAGCGACACAAGCCTCAGAAATAGCTTGCCACATTCCAGGGACTGGTGCACGCTGTTTCAGCAGAGTTCGTACAACGAAAGATGCACTCAGGAGAGCATTATTTACAACTTTATTCAGCGTTGGTCAGAACAAAGAAAAAACATGACTTCCTGCTTCAATGTCCAGACACAGAGAGAGAACGAAAGCTATGTACAAAAGAGAAACTTCCTGTGTGCCGGAAGTACGCAGACTCTGTGACTCACAAAGCCTGCTCCCTTTTAAGGTGGAACGGAAATATCCTAACATATAATACAACAAGTTAGGCACATCTGAGTCCCAATGAAATAGAAGGAATTAAAAAGGACAGTTAATGCTTTGATTCCAGTGAAATCAGACTGCAGTCCTCCCCCTGCCCATATTTGCGGAGATAGTTCCACATGGTATGCATTTTGAATATTCCAAGCACATAGGTTAAGCATAACATAAAAACATAAGGAGAATTTTAGAGCACCATAGACTGATCCAGTCCAGCATCTTGTCATAACAGTGGGTCAACAGATGCCCACATGTGGGACCTAAGTGCAGGTTGTGCTGATCAAGGTTCCTGTAATTTGTGTTGCAAATGACTTTTGGAATTTGTATATAGAATACATGGTCATTGCACCTGAGTGGTGAACAATGTATTTATATTTATTTTAACACACAGAGTCAAATCTCAGGCACTGGCAGAGAGAGAGGAGTGCAGGGGGAGCGCACCGCCTCCGGCAGTGCGATCCTGGTAGGGTGCCATTGCGGCTGCCCCCCTGCCCCTGCTGGGCGCCACACCCCCACAGGTGGCGCACCACGCCCCCAGGATGCACATCACGCCCCCGGGATGCATGCCAGCCCCGCCCCCGCCTTCTCTATGCCCCTGGTGCCAGAGCATGAAGCTCCGCCACTGATCTCAGGTTCCATATTTTAAGAAGCTCTATTAAGGCCAAATGCACTTGTAAAGAGAGAGACATTTTAGTATCAGGTTTTTAAAAAACAAAACAAAACAAAACAAAACAAAACAGCAGCCCTATGTGCAACATATTACAATAGCCTAATCTGAAGATTACAATAAAATGGTCACTATGGCTAGGCTATGTCTGCCCAGGAGCAGTTGCAGTTGGTTTACCAGCAGACACAAGGTGCCTCACACCACAGGAGGCACCTGGGTCCAGGGTCATAATTGTATCTAACAGTACCCCAAACTAATTTTGAAGGAGGGCAGTCCTCAGTTATTCAATGTGGGTATCCAGGTAAGAGAGCTTATGTGCACAGCACTTCATTGCAAACGCTCCCCTCGAGAAAGGGGAATCTGCATGTAGAAGATTTCTTCTGCACACACATCTCCCTTGCTGAACGGAGGAGTCTGAGTAAAATTCATATAATGGCACTGGCATTCTGAAGGCCGTACAGTGGTACCTCAGGTTACATACGCTTCAGGTTACATACGCTTCAGGTTACAGACTCCGCTAACCCAGAAATAGTGCTTCAGGTTAAGAACTTTGCTTCAGGATGAGAACAGAAATCGTGCTCTGGCAGCGCGGCAGCAGCGGGAGGCACCATTAGCTAAAGTGGTGCTTCAGGTTAAGAACAGTTTCAGGTTAAGTATGGACCTCCGGAACGAATTAAGTATTTAACCTGAGGTACCACTGTACAATCTTTTAAAAGACACAATATATCGATTAACCTATGCCCAGTTGGCTAGTGCCTTTTGCACCCATCCTTACATCTTACTTGCTGAGGACTAGGCAAGAGCCCCAAGGTATGAAATGGTTATTTGCTCTAGTTCCGGTCTTCATGGGGAGGTGTCATTGTTTATGTTGCCAAAAAAGCACAACTCATGTGCAAGATCAAGGTATCAGCAGGCTTGGGGGAATCCTGAGGTTTGCAGAAGTAAAAAGATATTTAGGAGGAAAAACCCCTAAGAGGGAAAAGAACCCCTAAATAGAGGAATGGGGTATAGTGGCTAGAATCCTCAACAGAAAACACTCCACACTGCAAAATTTTGCTTCAGGACCCACGTGTTATAGATTTTACCCATCCTTTGAACATAATGCAAGGCTCTTAGTTCAATATAGGAACAAGACGGGAGAACACACTGCCTTTTTCCTATTGCAAAGATCCCAGTTTCTTCCTCCTCTGCTAATGTTCTGAGGATTGTTACAAGAAGATATGTTTTATGTCATTAGTATTTGCAGACCTTGCAGCTTGGGTGAATTAGATTGGAAGAATCACTTACAGTTACTGGCTTTATTGTCCTGGCCCTCCCGATCCAAGGAAGACACATTTTTGATAGTTAACTCTTTATCAACAAAAAACCCCACTTACAGCAGCTTCCACAGTGCTCCATATACAAACATCCATGCTTCTAGCCTCTAGGTAGTTGTCAACACGTTTAGGCCCTGTACAGTGGTACCTCTGGATGCGAACGGGATCCGTTCCAGAGCTCCGTTCGCATCCTGAGTAGAGCATAAAACGCGTCTGCGTGTGTTGCGTTTTGCCACTTCCGCGCATGCACGTGACATCATTTTGAGCGTCTGCGCATGCGCAAGCGGTGAATCCCGGAAGTAATGTGTTCCATTATTTCCGGGTCGCCGTGGAGCGTAACCTGAAAATGCTCAACCTGAAGCATATTTAACCCGAGGTATGACTATAGAGCAGTTGCAACAGGGAGACCCCGACCTCCAGCTGGTTTATATACCCTCCCCATATGCCTTCACATGCTATTCTTCTTGCTTCAAGTGCCTCCTGGCTCTAGGAAACAGAGGTGTGGAGGAAGGTGAGGAGTCTACTGACCCATCTGTTGGCTGAACAACCTCTTCCCATACACGCGCATCTGGCATGCCTTTCTTGGTCTAGCGGGTAGTGGCACTCTCTGTCAGCTTCCTCCTTCTTAGTCTCTGTTTGGCCTTTGCAGAACTAAGCAGGTTTGGGATGTGGTTTACCCACGCTATTAGCCACAATCCATATCTATCATGAACCTATCATCTTGTTTCATACTGCGTTTTTATGCATTTCCCTCAAGCCGCTTCAATCTGAATTGAGAAAAAGAATGAGGTAGCTTAGTAGGCTCTGCCTGTCATTGGCTGTGGCTCCACCTAGTGTTGGTCTCTTTGTCTTATGGCCTAACAGTTCCATCTGCCACTAAGCCTGACCCTCATGTAGCCCAGATGTTGTGCCACAATTGACAGAATTAACAAGAATCCTGCTCTCCACTGTGGTTGTGTTGAGGGAACGGACACCATAGGGGAAGTTATTTGGAAATGTTAGAGCTTACTAACATTACAAAACACTACACCATCAGGACTGGTGTCTAGTCTCAATTTAAAGTCCATTTCTCTCCAATGCATCCAGCACTGTCCTGTTCCCCTGCTGGTACGCCTGGAGTCCTGTCAGGGCAATGACATCTAACCTTGTATATTTTTTTGCTGGGGTAACCCTGTGGCTATAAGCACAAGGGGATATAGGAGCTATTCTACCATACTCCAAAGTGTCCACCAAGGATAAGATTATTCTATTGATGTAATATTTTGTTGTATTATTTGGAAGCCAAGTTCTGCTTGGGACTGTTACAAATATTATCTTGGTGGTTTTTTTTAGCGTAATGCATCTGTATATTTTTTAACTAAGGAGTCATTATATGTTTGTATTCTTATCACTTTGGTATTAGACAAAAACATGTTTCTTAGAGCAGATAAATGAAGACTTCACTTAAGATTTATTGATTGGCTCCTCTAAGCTATAATATCCGGCTACCCACTCTCCTATTGATTTTGAATGTTGTTAGTAATCACAAAGCTCAAGGTCAGAGCAATTCTATTTAGTTCCATAAGCAACAGCACTTGTGCTGAACATAGATATTTTTCTGGTGCATTCTGCCATTGTGGAACAAAAACAACTTAAGAATTAGCAAAGAGGTAGGTCGTTTGAAATGAAGATCACCTGAAGCAAACAGCATGTATCCCAGGTATATGAACATATGATTTAAAATGTTTTATCTAAACACCAAGGGCTTATTTAGCCAGTCAGGGAAAGCATACTCTCAGTTAAATTTTAACCTTATGCAATGGTCTCCAACACCCCAGACAGTGGATAGCAGATGAGAGGGTAACCATACCCACTGTCCTCTTTTTAAACAAAGAGTCAATATTTACTTATTATTTACCATTATAGACTAGACCCAATTTCATCTTGTTGGATCCCGGAATACTGAACACAACATAAATGCGTGTTTCATATGAGCGGGACCCATAGCCTTTAAGGGGGTGGGGAATTGAAGCTTCAGAAAACGGTTCATAAGAGATAATTGCAATGGTGCAGCAACATTGTCAGGGCAGGAGAATGGCGGCTTGTAAAGGCTATATGAGTGCTCCTTTATAGCTGGCGTTTGGGAGAAGGCAGTTTGTATCATTTGGCACCATTCATATTACAGGCATATAGCCATTAGGCTATTGCATTCCACATAGAAATCCTAGTAGCATTGAAATAGCAGTCAAGATGCTATATAAAATACAGCACATCAAGTGCTGGGAACATGTAATGCCTTTTCAATAGAAGCACAGCTTCAAGAGAAGACACCTGAGCATACTATGGTCTATTCTGGATATCAGTGAGCACTTGTGGTTTCTGCAGTGCAGCAGTTGGGTCTTGAAGGTGCTTTGAGTCCCTTCGAACTCTAGAGTTCTATGATTTAGGGTCCCGGGTTCTTTCCCAGTCCTATTGTAAGAGATCCTAGAACCTGGAGATGCCAGGGATTGAATCGGACTGAACAGTTTAAAGTTTGAACTGCATAAAACAAATGAGTAATAATGACACAGCTAGTGGTCTTAAAAACTGAACATGGGTAATGCATGGGTGGGACGTGGGTGGCGCTGTGGGTTAAACCACAGAGCCTAGGACTTGCCGGTTCGAATCCCCGCGACGGGGTGAGCTCCCATTGCTCGGTCCCTGCTCCTGCCCACCTAGCAGTTCAAAAGCACGTCAAAGTGCAAGTAGATAAATAGGTACCGCTTCAGTGGGAAGGTAAACGGCGTTTCCGTGCGCTGCTCTGGTTTGCCAGAAGCGGCTTAGTCATGCTGGCCACATGATCCGGAAGCTGTACGCCGGCTCCCTCGGCCAATAAAGCGAGATGAGCACCACAACCCCAGAGTCGGTCACAACTGGACCTAATGGTCAGGGGTCCCTTTACCTTTACCTAATGCATATTAGTTTGTTTTTTTTAAATGCAGCAGACTAAGATATGTTCATGCTGAATTGGTTCCATTCCCACCTTTTTATGGCTGATTCCTCAAAGCTATTTTAGTTGTAGCATGGTATGCATACCTTTCTCTTTGTCATTCCTGAAATGACTACTTCTATGCCTCAACAGGTATTGTTCCAAAGCATCACTAGAGGGTGCTGACATACTATGCTAAATGCTGAATGAGAAATTGGACTCAAGTACTGGAACACACCCAAGAGAAAAAATGATGCTTAATGTGTATTATACAAACAATAACTATGCCAGTTGCTCTTTACTAGTTGTACGGTAAAGTTTGAACCGAGGAGTCTCCTCTATTCCTGAGGGCTTCCTGTGTTATCTAGAACCCCAGTTTTGCAAGGTTCTAAATAAAGCAGATATAGGAGACTCCAGATGCCCACCAAATCATGGACAGTGACAGGCATAGGGACGCAAGAGCAGAACTTAGCTTAGTTCCAGCTTTCTTAGGTCAAGTGCAGCCTTTACATGTGAGCAGCATAGCCAAATATGGCTAGCACATTTCCATGGTGTTGAGAGGCATAGGAAGACAAGGGTACTTGTACATTTAATAGTTTTATAGAAGAAGAAATTTGAGTGGATGCATGTAGCTTCATAGCAACACTCTGTTTATGTTTAGTCAGAAACAAGTTCTGTACATTTAAATAGGGTTAGTACAGCCATTAGGAATTAATCAACCATAAAAAGGTGGGAATGGAACCAATTCAGCATGAACATATATTAGTAGATAGTCTTAGTCTGCTGCATTAATTAAATTTCTAATTTAAAAATATTTTTTTGGAGGGGGCATTTACAAGCAATATGCAGCTAAAAAGTCAACTTCTTGTAGATGGAAGTTTCAGCAGGAACAGGATCAAAACGTCAGGGTGCAATTCCTCATTATCATATCTGCGTAGAAATAGAAATAGACTTGTGCAAGCTCTCTTTGGCTTGTCCTAATATGCTACCACACATGGCATTCAACTTTTGGCATGCTGCTACTTATCCACATTTAAAGAGATTTTTATTGGCTTGCTATAAGCCTGAGTTTAGCACAAAGGAGATAAAATCAAAGAAATGGACGGTTCTTTTCGGGTAATCTAGCCAACCATCAGCACAGTGCAGGATTTGCAATGTGAGATGCAACTGCAGCAGCCCTGACAAACCTCTACTTAAATGCTGCTACTTCCTGAAGCAGTTAGTTCCACAGTCAAACTGCTTGAAGTTCCTCTTCATGTTTAGCCAAAATCCATTTCCCAGCAATTTCCACCCATTTGTAGTGGAACCAGAAAAACTGCAGAAGAGGGGTGTGTGAGAGAGATGGAAAACCAAGGTTGTGATATAGATTGAGGGTGATGTCAGGACATCTGCTTGTCATATGGCAACATGGTCCAATGAGTCATATGCATGAATTCCTTCTTGTGTATGGCCAGTCATTTCCTCTTTGCCTCAGTTTTCCATGTGCAGTGACACACATTTTGTAATGCATGCAAAATTGTCAAGACTGTGCATGGAAAAGGTAAGGGGAAGAGCAGGAGATGTCTAGTTCTCAGACTTCCCCAGATCAGGCCATAGGTCTTCTGAATGAGATGGCCCATTTGATAAATGGTTTGATAAATAAATATCTTTTAAAATTAACTCTGGGTCTTTACTTTGTTTAATTCTGTATCCTTATTCCATTAAAAGATTTGCATTTTCCCATGCTTTCTGAAGAGAGGAACTTCATGCAAAAAGATTGAGTTTTACGCAATACACAGACTTAATCACAGTTACTTCCCTGAAGGCAGCATAAAAATAAAATAAACAGTCCCACTGAATTCAATGAAACCCATTTGCAGGAAAGTGTGTTTAGTATTAGAGCCTTACAGGACAGCACTATATATGTCTACTCAGAAGCAAATGTCAGTTGGTAGAACATGAGACTCTTAATTTCAGGGTTGTGGGTTCAAGCCCCACGTTGGGCAAAAGATTCTTGCGTTGCAGGGGGTTGAACTAGATGACCCTCATGGTCCCTTCCAACTTTACAATGATTCTAGGTCCTGTTAGGTTCAATGGGATCTGCTCCTTGGTAAGTAGATATAAAACTATAGGTTGCAGTGTGATCCTATACATATCTGTTCAAAGGTAAGTCCCACTGAGTTCAATGGGCCGTGTTCCCAGGTACATGTGCCTAGGATTGTAGCCAAAGCACAGTCAAAGAGACTATATTTCAGGGATTCTTCTAAGATTTAAACACTTTTTTGGGTGTAGCACAGAAGTAATGGATTCATAATGGAGTGACTTGACACTAACAATGCTGCTTAAGCTTAAGTTAACATATATGTATAATGATAAAAGGAACAAGTTGGGATTTGTAAAGGCACAGGCATCTACGTATATGAAAGAAATTAGTATGGATAAAATTAACAAACACATGTAATGGAAATGTCTGGTTATACAGATCTTGCAATGAGATCCATATGGTGAATCCTTTATGTTTGCACGCATGGTTTCCTACTTAACTTGCTCCAAGGAGGTGCTATGGTATGTTGAAATTGATTTCATTGCTGGATTTGAGTTTTAGCATGGCGTTTCTCATACATTTATGACATCCCTCTCCTTTTCTAAGATTACAGTTACATGCTCTAAATCATATCTCACTGGATATTCCAGCTTGATCCTAAACATATTGTACTGCCTCAGCTCTTATCCAGCTGTGTTGCTTTAGACAGAGATCCCTTGTTCCACCTCCTGTTATGGGAAGCCTTGAGCCATGATTGTTTATTGGTCTGTTATCAGTATATGACACATCAAATTGATGCAGCTCCCTCTCCTGGTGTTCCATCATCCCAAGGGAAGAGGTTCTGCATCCCAAAGAGAGACATTGCCTTTTCAAGTTGCAGACATGCTTATACTAACATAAGCCTACATGAGTAGCTATTGAACAGTGTATTTTGTAGATAATATGTCTGTATGTTTGACTATGGTGGCTAGTATAACCCATAAAATGTCTATGAGACTAGAGCAAACTGAGTCTATAGTCAGTGGACACAGCTGACTATAAACATGGACAGGGACTGTGAATGGGCAGTTAAACTGGTGTTGTGTATGAAGGATCTAGGGTGGCTCATCTCACAAGGATACGCTTCAGTTCCGCAACCACTGATATTCATTATCATCTTATCTCAGATCCATAATGCTTGTTTCGACCTAGCTGGCTCTTTAGTAGTTAAATAAGTGATCCTCAATGATCAGACCTGCTTCTGCCTCTCTTCTTAGCCATACATGCATACACAACAGTATTGTACTACATCAGACTATATTATTGCTGGTATAAGAGTGCTTACCTATGCCAAAGCATGAGTGTGATGCCATAGATAAGATAAGATGGCTAGGGCAGTGTCTGAACTTGTAAAACGCTGCAGCAATTGTACTGATTATGAGCATTTTCTCTGTGCACAATTTTCAGTGCACAATTTTATTGTTTCTCTTTGCAAATCTAATCCACAATACAGTTTTGAGGCAGTTATAATTGATTTAAATGAAATATCTGTCTTCTGCGATTGATAATGAGACATAAAACACTGCTCAGTTTGAAAAATGATGGTCTGCATATTGCAGTGCTTACTTTTTAAATTAATTTCTCTGAATCAACATTGCAATGCTACTGTATTCTGTATTATCTATTGTTTCAAGATGAATGTGTGGCATGGAATTTAATACAAGCACTACCTATTCAAATTTAAATTTAGGCATTACTATTCTGTTTAATGAAAAATGAACAGATGTGTAAATGTTATATTGAGTTGGTCTTGATTAATGGTGTTAAGAACAATTTTTTAACCAAAAATAATCAAATTCAGTTTTATACACATTATTGGTTTCATGGCATCAGCATACATCTGTCGGGACAGGGAAGACTGACAATAGTACCACAACCTAACTTGGGAAAAGGATGAGACCAGGAAATATTGGGCAATGTAAAATCTTGTACATGTACAGTACTGAGCATGAAGAGATGAGCAATGGGGGTTGTATTTGGAACCTTTCTGAAATGACATGATAAGCATTCAGTAAACTATAAAACAGATTCAGTGTCAGAATAATTTTGAGAAGGGAAAGCAATGTAAAAGAAACCTAAGGGGCTGGACACATTCTGCAGCTTACAAGCATGATGAGGACTGAGTTTACTGTAAAATGCTGATTCTATGTTTTCAAAACGGTGCATCCAAGATTGATTTTTTTAATGTGTAGAGCAATCCTATAAAAAAACTGGTTTCCCGAAATATGAGGAACATTGCATTTTGCAAGAGAAGTGATTTTATCTACTGAATATGACATGCATACACAAATATTTTCTACAAAATATCACAGTAATAGGCAAGATTATGTCATTGTTGATTTTCCTACCCTTTTCTTAAAAGGGTATATACAGTGGTACCTTGGGTTATGAACAGCCTAGTTAATGAACTTTTTGGATTAGGAACACTTCAAACCCGGAAATGAGTGTTCCGGGTTGGGTATTGTTTTTGGTATATGAACGTACTCCATTTGGGGGTGCACTTCTGTTTTGAGTGCCACACTTCCGTTGTCTGGCAGCAGAGAAGGGGGTCACCAAGGCATTTCCTGCAGCCGCGAGGAAGGAAAGCTGTGCGCCCACCAGCCATATGGTAGGTGGGCTCACAACTCTCCTCCATGCAGCTGAGGGAGGAGAGCAATCCCCGCAGAGGCTTGGGAGGGAAGCTGCATGCCCGCCAGCCATCTGGTTGGTGGGTGCACAACCCCCCACCATGCCACTGCGGGAGGCGCGCACTCTAGGAAGCATTTCCCACAGCGGGCGGGGGAGCGGGATCTGTGCAGATCCCAGTTCAGCTACTGATTGATTGTGTGACTGCGGAAATGGATAAAAGCCCCCCATCCAAACAGTGACTATCATCAGTACAGGTAAGATTTATTATTATTATTATTATTATTATTATTATTATTATTATTATTATTATTCTCATCTACAATACTGTTTTATTTATTTTATAGTACTGTACATTGATTATTGCTTTCATTTTATGGTCTTGTTAGATAGTAAAATTCATGTAAAATTGCTGATTTAGGGGTTGTTTTTAAAAGTCTGGAATGGATTAATCCATTTTGCATTACTTTCTATGGGAAAGCGCACCTTGGTTTAAGAACGCTTTGGTTTAAGAACGGACTTCCGAAACGGATTAAGTTCGAAAACCAAGGTACCACTGTATATGCAATATATTTAAAAACTATGCCCTATAGACAAAACCGAAAGCCAATACAAATTAAAAATGCTACATGAGATTATGTTATATCATAGACATTTTTTGTTGTACCATGATGTGGTGATGTAGCTACATTTTTTTTTGACAGGGAGGGTCTACAAACTTACTGTAGCAATGGCTACAATACCAGCAGTAAGTGGAGAGTAGCCTATCTCTAGTATACAAGACCATACTAGCAGTAAATGGAGAGTAACCTACACATGATACATGGGGACTATAGCAAATAGCATGGTTAATACTGCAACCAAAACCCCCAGTAAGTATGCCATCTTTGAAGGAGGATAAAACAATGCTTGGTGAAGGGAGAATCCATTTTGACCTGATAGTTCTCTAGTGAAAAACACGATGGGTAAAACTCTTTGTTAAACTTTTTAAATGTGAGCTGAAAAGTTACATAAATTAGATACTGCACTTACCAAGCTGAACTTTTCCCTCAGTTGAATGTAAAGGTAATTTATGATACCCCTGTAAATGGAAAATAAGCAAAACCTATGAATGCTCTCCTGCTTTTCTTCCCACCACCATTCTGGTTTTATTTTAGTTTGTTTCTTTGTTGCTATTGTTGTTTTCATATAAACAACCTCTGCAATGCAATTAAATATAAATTTTTAAAAGTGAGCTGATAAGTTTTTAAAATAAATGCGGTCGTGTTGTTTTGCCTGCCCTGCACAATAGCTTACCCGAGACAGGGATCTTTTTCTGTGGGTCATAGGAGCAAACTCATAGGGGCCAAGGGGGCTTTGCCCTCCCATGAAATATTTGAGGGGACCTTGCCCTCCCAAAGTTGATGGGCATTGCCATTCAAATGGTATTCCTGCATCATGTCATTATATGGGTGGGGCTTACCCGCCTATTTTTTTCAAGTTGGCATCCCTGCTGCGCAGTGCTATTTTTCTAGAAAAAGAGGTGCCAGAACTCACCATGAAGGCCTCCACTGTTCTCTTATAATGGCAATGGTGCCTACCTGAGAGGTGCCACCTGAGAGGTGTTCACAAAGTTCTCCAAGACTTTTGCACAAGCCCTTATAATGTCTGGTTTATACTTTAAGAAGAAGGAAGGATTAGGAACACAAGGCCTTGCCTCAGATGCCAATAACTGCCAAACTTTCCAGCATATATTAAGCTGTGAAGGCACAATATACTTTGTTATCTAGTGTGTTTGGGAGAAAAAACATTCAAAACACAATTTCCCTTTAATTCCAAGGGCACACAGCCAACGTAAGAAGATTTATATGCTCTCCTTGTGGTGCTCTGTCAAGCTTCACGTAGCCAACTGCTTTCTTTTGTGGTCTTTGTATAGGCGGAGAAAAAAAGTGTAACAAGCATGTTCAACGCAAGGGAATGGGAGTGACGACTGTTTTCTAGTGATACTTGTTAGAAGTGAAATATTTTTAAAGAATGCCCTAGAGATCAGTTGGAGTGCAAATTTCCTCTAGTCGTGATATCCTGCTGCAATATCCCTTGATTCCGGTAGATGTAAATTTGTTCATCATCACTCTGTAAACACTCAAGGGGGTGCAGGGCTCACACACTTCCAGATGTTGAACAATAAATCCCATGCTTTTCTTTATGTTATTCCTTCTTTGTCTTCAAGCCAATAAGGGTTGCAGGTATTCCATTTAAAGTGCATATATATGGATGCAGGTGGTGCTGTGGGTTAAACCACTGTGCCGCTTGGGCTTGCCGATCGAAAGGTCGGCAGTTTGAATTCCCACGACGGGGTGAGCTTCCATTGTTTGGTCCCAGCTCCTGCTAACCTAGCAGTTTGAAAGCACACAGTGCAAGTAGATAAATAGGTACTGGTCCAGTGGGAAGGTAAACGGCATTTCCATACGCTGCTCTGGTTTTGCCAGAAGTGGTTTAGTCATGCTAGCCACATGACCCGGAAAAACTGTCTGCGGAAGTGGACAAATGCCAGCTCCCTCGGCCTTTAAAGTGAGATGAGCGCCGCAACCCCAGAGTCATTCGCAACTGGACTTGATTGTCAGGGGTCCCTTTACCTTTACCTTTTTATATGTTTTCTTATTTTCTAAAGGCAAATTTCTGGTCCTTAATGTTGCAAGGATAGGTATGAGTGAGCATAGGCAATGTCTGATTTTAAAAGCCCTAAGGGGACTAATGTACCATTGCTTAAAGGTAAAGGTAAAGGGACCCCTGACCATTAGGTCCAGTCGTGACCGACTCTGGGGTTGCGGCGCTCATCTCGCTTTATTGGCCGAGGGAGCCAGTGTACAGCTTCCGGGTCATGTGGCCAGCATGACTAAGTCGCTTCTGGTGAACCAGAGCAGCGCACGGAAACGCCGTTTACCTTCCTCCCGGAGCGGTACCTATTTATCTACTTTCACTTTGACATGCTTTTGAACTGCTGGGTTGGCAGGAGCAGGGACCGAGCAACGGGAGCTCACCCCATCACGGGGATTTGAACCGCCGACCTTCTGATCAGCAAGTCCTAGGCTCTGTGGTTTAACCCACAGCGTCACCCGCATCCCTTGTACCATTGCTTACCAGTCCTTAAATGGCTACTGCCAATTTCCAGGCACACTTCAAAGTGCTGATGCTTACCCATATATTCCTAAATGACTTAGCACCTGAATACTTAAAGGACTGACTTCTATCACCTAAACTTGCCCAAACACTGTGATCACTTCCAGACAACCTGAATTGAATGCTCATCCTGATTTGTTTGTACAAAGTTTGTGGGGTTGTTAGATGACAGCAGCTGTTTATTGAGCATTCATTCTGATTTGTTTGCAGGGAGGCTATACAACACCACATCAAGCAATTGTTATCCCACACTTTCCAGTGCATTTCTCTGTCACTTTCCTTATTGCAAAAAGTCTGATTTGGGGATATGGGTGTGGAGTGGATTTGTTGCACAAGAGCTCCAAATCAACCTAAATTCTCTTGAATATGATTGATTCCCATCGGAAAACAGCAGTGGCCTGAAAGCATCCTGTGTCTGTCATTTAAAGCTTTCCTCTGGATGCCCCATATAGTTGAAGTGGGGATGACAGCCAGAGCAAGGGGCTTCTCAGACATAGCTCTTTATTTGTGGAATGCTGGGCCCAAGAAGGCTTGCCTGATGCCAAGTGTGATGTCATTCTGGTGCCAGGCAAAGACATGATTATTTGCCCAGGCATTCCAGCAGCTAACGTGAGCTGGTATATAATTGCTTAATCTATTCTGCTGACATTTTCCTGCAGAATTATGAGCTGCTGCTTTCCTTTGTGTTTCATTTTAACTGTGATTTTATTTTGATGCTGATATTTTTGCTCTATGCTGCCCTATATGCTGCCCTGATACTGAAGGGCAGCTTCCCACCCTGCTACCCTTTTAAACAAACATAATAAAATAATATTTACACCATCTTTCCCCAGTATTCCCCTGCACTCATAAGAACATGGGGAAGCCAGCTGTTTAGCACCAAGGGACTGAACTAGAAAATTGGAAAGGAACTTCAGACTCCAAAGCCAACACAGGTCCTGCAGTTCCCCCCGATTGTTTGTGAAAAGGCAAGGGACAATTGTTTGGCCTGCAGAGGTTATGTACATGGGCACAGCCAGGGAGGGCAGGGAGGGGCAGCTGCCCCCCTCCCCATCAAGTAAAACAATAGAAATACTTAACTAACTGACCAATCATGTCAGTTCTGCCCCCCCCCAACAAAAATCCTGGCTACACCCATGTTTATGTATTGAATGCATATCCACTGCGTTTCAGGCTGCTGACCCAGAGTCCTGGCTTTCCTGTAGTTTAACAGTCCCATTTAAAACCACATTTTAAGAAACAAAATTTCCTCCTTTGTTTACTGGGTAAGAATACAGGTTTAAAAGCTTAGGAAAATGGTTATTTTTTTTTAAAAAAAAATTGTAGTACCCTTCAGCAGCCATGGGATAACTTACAGCTCTATAGAGCACTGTGCCAGAGTCTCATAGTTATGCATAGGGATAAAGGTTTGTTTTTCCTGTGAGCCTATATGGGATTGTTGGCCCAAGCCCGAACATCTGGCAGAAGCAGCAAATGCTATAGTTCTGGATGAAAATCAAGGCCTAAGCAAGAACCCACAGAGCATACTGTAGATTCCTGGTTACTGTTGCTGGCAGCCGCTGGGTCTCATTTTATTTCACTAAAACCTAAAACTATTCCAGCAATAATCCAATACCTCCTCTCTCTGCCACATATATTCACCCTGGGATTTAACACAAACTCTTTGCCCACACAGAACTGCATTTGCCTTGCCGTTTTGCATGGAGCGTCAATTTTTCTTAATCCTGAGCCTTTGTAGATCATAGCTCAGGTGACATACCTAATATTAAGTTTTTGTATTAGACCAGTGAGTTTTGATTAAACTTGATTAAATGTTTGGCAGAGCACAGGGATATTAGAGGGACAATTCAGGGATTTTTGACAGTGCCAAATGTATTTCTTTAGTTTTCTTAACTCTTCACTCTAAGGTTCTTCTAAAAATTAAAATAGCTTTAGGTACAGCTAGCAATAGCAAACTGAATAAAAGGTTTTCTATAATTCTACACTAACAGTGCAGCCTTTTATGCATCTGCTCAGAGGTAAACCCATGAAGTTCATTGAGACTTATTCCAGGTAAGTGTATATAGGATTGCAGCCTTAAACTGAATATTTTATAGGGAAATAAGTGTATATTAGGACTGCAGCCTTAAAATGAGTATTTTATAGGGAAATGTAAGATGACTGGATAAAAAAGCAAATGTGTAAAATTTTTTAAAAAACTTTTCACCAAAGAATGTTTGTAAAGTCAGTAATCCAATCGTCACCATGGTGAACATTTCATCAGGGGTGAAGGAAGGCGTCGTGACACCCTGGGTAGGCGTCGTTACGTAGGACGCATGTGCGGTGTCACTATGTAGGACACACGCGCTGTACGTAGCGATGCCGCACATGAGCTGTATAGCGGTTTTCCGCCGGCACCGCTCCAGAGCCGTACGGAGGGTGCCGGGATCCCTCCATCGCCGCTACAGCCGCGAGCAGAGGATCCCGGCACCATCCGTATGCCTTTGGAGCGGCGCCAGCGGAAAACCGCTATACAGCGTATGTGCGCCGTCGCTACGTTCAGCCCATGCATGTGATGCCGCACATGCGCTGTGCTTAACGGTTTGCCACCAGCGCTGGGATCTTCTGCTCATGGCTGCAGCCACGAACGGAGGATCCTCCACATGTGGCTGCGGTGGCGCGATGGCTGCTCGTGCTGCCGCGAGCCCCCGCAGGGTGACTTCTTGTCACTCCCACAGACATGGAACCCAGGGCGCACCTCCCCCGATCCCCCGTAGCGACGCCACTGCATTTCATGAATGTCAGTGCACTTAGTTAATCGTAACAAAATCACATGAAGCACTGTAGTGCTTGACTAGTCTGTATGGAATACTTCATCTTTTATTTATTTCCATTTCAATACCAAACAGTCCCTGCAACTTAGGACAAGCCATAGAAAAGAAGTAAATCATCACCATAATCAGCATCACCAGCAGAACAAAATGCCAACTTAAAAATACATCATATAAAAACTGGCTAAAATCACAACACACATTCTTGCTCCCAGCCATTAGGGATGGTATAGTTGCAGGCACTATACTGAGACTGACACTAGCATCTTAAAAAACAAACAAACCACCACACACACCCTAAATACCAGTGTTACTACAAACTGCCTTACTGTTTTGCCTTGGCAAGTATTAATGTAATTTTTTTGTTTATTAGCAGAATTAATAGATTTTGGGGGATGCCAGCCCATGCCAGTTTCCTGTAAGATGAAGGGTTGGCAACCTGTGGCCCTCCAGATGTTGCTGGACTTCAACTCCCATCAGCCCCAGAGCATGGCATGGAGTCAGGGATGATGGTAGTTATAGTCCAACAATGTCTGGCAGGCGAGAGGTTCCCCATGTCTCTCTTAGAGCAAAGGAGTGCCTTTTCAGTTTCTTATCTGCAAATAACTGTCAGCACTAAATAAAAGGAGCATTATAAAATGGATCAAATTTTTATATTTATTTTGTTAAAAAATATTATTAACAATAGTTTAGACAAGACTATCTCTGCATGTGCTCACTGCAACTTTCTAAGGCTGAACTAAGACCATCTATTGAAATTTAATGGGTACAGTGACTGAAATACCTTTAATTTTATTTCTGAAATAAGCAGGAGCCAGAGCTGCCATGGAAGTCAAGTTGAAAGTGATATTCGGGTGCCATTATGCCTTTTAGCAGATGTTGGCTTCCTGTCCATCAGCCTGGCTTGCCTTATTCTCTCCTAGCTTTCATCTATCACTGATAGTCATTCCTGACATTCCCCTTCCATTACTTCAAAGATCAATAGGCACATGGTCTGCTTACTGCTACTTAATATATACAGTATTCCAAACTATTCCACCATAAATTGGATAAATAATGTTTTGCAATTATTGGGTTGCAAGAACCCCTCCACACAACTATCAAATTTTTTATTTTTTATTTTTAAGCAACTTTCTTGTACTGAGAAACTAATCACAGAATTTTCTAATCAAAATTCAAACTCTGATATAGCGGAAGGTGTCATATTACATATATAGCCTTGCAAACTCTGTCCTATCTCATGAAGAACATTAGAGTCAAATTTGGATGAGTGCTAAGGAGGAGAATTGACTGAGAAAGCAGAGTATCAAACTATTGAAAATATAATCCCATTTGCAAATAAATTTGGCATATCAAATAATTACTGGAACGCATGGTCACCAGTGCTTGATTTGTGGATCGTCTGTCACAAAAGGTAGTACTATAAGGTACAATGCAGAATTTTGTGCTAATATTTTTTATTTTAAAATATAATATGAAAATTCTTAGCAGATATGGCTTGATCTATAGCAGGACTTCTCAATATCTTCATATGTTGTTCAGGTTGGATCTGGCCTGCAAGCTGTCACTTGCCATCCCACATGTATAGCATCCGCACTGTCAATTGTTTTTCAGCCAGAACTCACCAGAACTCAGTGCTGGCACCTCTCAGATGGGTGCCATTGCCATGCTAAAGGAACGAGGAAGGTGTTCATGGTGAGTTCCAGCACCTCCTTTTCTAGAAAAGTAGCACTGGGTAGAATGGAATGATCTAGTCACAATGATGCACTGTTGTCATACTATTTTCAGTGCAAAAGGTAAGGACGTCCACTGTTCTATCAATGGGTTTTGGAAGTTTAGTTTTGGATGAATTGTACCCTATGTGTGTTTATATTCACACTCTCTTATCCTTCAACAAAAAATAAATAGTCCACTCTGCCTGGTATGAAACTGCTCTCTTAGCAAAGGCAAAAGAGTATCAGAGCACATGACTGAGAAACAGGTGCCCTTTAGCTGATCTAGCAAATAATTCAGTCAGTGCTTGCATTAAAACAATTCCCTCTTGGAGTACTGGGTTACCATCTCACTGCTGGATGCCCACAGATAAAGTCAGTACTGGCATCAGTCCTGACAAAAAGTGCTAAGAATGATAAGTCTTTCAATTAAAAACCCATAAGGGGTCAAGATTTTACATAGGAAGAATAAAATGCAAAAATAGAGAAGAATTTAGAAAACCATTAGAAGGGGTTGAGGGAAGTCTTAGGCTGTGATAGCCAAAGATTTGTTATGATATTATGAAGTTGTTATGTTGGAAAATTTGTGCAAAAAACCAATATTAAATAATAATAATTTTAAGTTCCAAGTCACATTGCACGTTGCTGTAAATAAAGATTATTGTTTCAATCCTTAAAAAAAAAAGAATTTACAGAGGAAGAGGAAGATAAACATTTGTTTCACAATGTTTGGGAAGTGAAAAAGCTGTTTGTATTTTTTTTAAAAAAAAACAATTTGTGAATCTTCAATTTTTCACAAATGTGTGAAACCAATTGCTTATGGGCCACTTTTCAGTGACTACATGCTTCTGTATTCTTGCATATTATTTCAAATTCAGCCAGATACTTTTCAAGTGGTGGTTATATAGTGAAAATTACACAGAGCATTTAACTGGCAGGTCTCCATTCTCTTCCTGATGTCATCACCCATGGACCTTAGTGGGTTTCTACAGTTTGGCCAAAGATTAGACGTTAAATATTTAATGTAGAAAGAAAAGCAATTCAGAAATACTTGGAAACAGTCTTGTACCTTATGGCAATTATGATCTCCCTGAGCTCCCCTTAAACAAAGAGCTTTGTTCTTCTAAAGCAATTACCAGAAGTTAAAAAAAAGTTACAATGCCAGTAAGACATTCAAATGGCACATCTGCAAAATGGGTTTCTTTCAGGTTCAATCAGCATGCAGATGGCTTGCTACTCTACATGGGTTTCACACTATAAAAAGGATATGGCTTCTTAAAAGATATGAAGCCTATGGCGATCTGAAAGTTAGTTCAAAATCACATTTGCCAAACAGCAGGAAAACAAGTGAAAATCAAAAGTGTGTGATCTCATGCTTAATCCATGGGTATAATCATAGGCTTGTCACTAAAATATAGAGCTACCCTATCTAAAATGTACAGGCTAGCTGTGTCCCATAGGCTCCAGTGTGTACACTGGCCAAGTCCCTGCTGCAGCTGATGCATGATTGGTGTCAGTCTGAAAGGGGCATGTACATATATGGATCCTGTGCATTGGTAACCTTCTACGGCGACAGAAATCATGAATGGAGCACATACAATCATACATATATAGGTCCCCTTCTAGCTGATGCCGACACAGCCAGGGTTGAGTGTGTGTACGCTATGGCATTTTGGGTATGGGGATAGGCCAGTGGTGTAGCGTGGGGGGTGCAGGGGGGGCAGGCCGCACCGGGCGCAACATCTGGGGGGGGGCGCGCTCGCACTCGCAGCTCTCTGCCCCTACCTGGCTCACTCACTCTCACTGCTGTGCGAATCCGATCCGAGCCGCCGGGTCGCCGCCCACTGTGGGGGGGGGTGCCAGGCGTGCGGGTTAGGGGGCGCAAATTACTTGCCTTGCCCCGGGTGCTGACAACCCACGCTACGCCACTGGGATAGGCAGTGTCTTCACAGGTGCCAACTCAGGGGAGTACAATCAGTGTGGCAAGTATGGGTGGTGAACTACCAGAAAAAGATTTGCTTCCATTATGGGCTGAGTGTGTTTAGCTGCTCAGCTCCAATCCTTTGCTTCAGAACAGCTGTTGCTTAGCTGGCTGTGGCCAAAGGGAGACAGAGGAGGACAGGAAATTCTGCCTGAATTATCCTGACACCATATGACATAATGTCATTTTTTCCCCTACTGCTATGCTTAAATGCAACTGTGTTGTGCAAATCTTTTCTAAACCACTTTGAGAGCCTCTTCAGGCTATAAAGCGGGGCATAAATATTTTATATAAATAAATGTGGGACAGCAGAATAGTTATCCAGACATGATCCCATTCAATCTCACCTTTCAATTTATCTGCATTCTGGGGGAATGTGTTTCGTGCTCATTGGTACTGAATACTTGAGTAGGGTTTCCATAAGGAAACCCATATCCTCTAATGTGTAGAGTTAGACACAGGTATGTACTCTTTCTCCAGTATTTATAAATGCTTCATCAAGAGTTGGGATTTAGTAGCTGAAGTATTTTCTTCTTATTTACCCTTTTCTATTACGTTACAAAATTTGTTCATAGTGCTATCTTCCCATTCTTGCCAACGCTGAATATAATTATGTCCAAGTATCTGCATGCAATATTAGTTTAAAACCCATAACTCCAGCAGTATTAAAGTTTGTGCACTTGTTATGTAGGGACAGCATTAGATCATCCTAATAGAATAAAGGGTAGGCATTATAAACTGAGTTGAGAAGTGTTCAGTAGGTACAACTTCCTTTACCTCTGCAACACTATGTAAGGAAGAGCAACATCAACCAATATATTTTCTTCTGAAAAATAGTGGGACACAGAATCATTCTTCTTTATAGAATCTAGCAATCTTACTACTTAAGCATTCTTGATATTTCAAATCTTTGCACTGGGGCATTAGGGCTGCAGTCCTCTACACAGTTACCTGAGAGTAAGGCTCATAAAACTCTATGGGGCTTAGAGTAATTCTGAGTAATGAGGGATCAATCTGATCATTTTGGTTTCTCTCTGTTTCTCATTTTTCTAATCTTAAATTCAGTTTTTCACATTTCCACATCAGTTTGCTTTTTTAAAAAACGTCCTAATGAAAATTCTTCAGCATATTAGTGCAAATATCTCCTAATATACACATATTTATAGGCAATTTTACTTAATATACACATTTTTGCAAGCAATTTTCCCTAATACGATGCATTTTTTGTTATTTTCACCAATGTATGTGTTTTTATGTACACTTTAACCCCAGATTGTGAATTTTTTTACAAATGATTTGGCTAGGGAACTGCATTACACAATTTGGAGAATTATGAATTTCAAAGAATGGCTGTTTGGGTTTCAGAAAGCATGAGGTAAATTGAATTTCTCTCCCATTTTTACTTTTGTGTATACTTGTAAAGAGGTTTGTGCTGTGAAATAGTGACTGCCTTAACTCTTGCTGCTACATTCTCCTAAAACAGAAACTCTAATTGTGTGAGAATGCTAAGAGATCCATGATCCAACATTGAATTTTACATTGGAGACCATCTTGGCTATGAGTCCTGGAAGACCCGCTCCCTGCCTTGCTGGCCTTTTACCACCTGGCCTAGGAGGGCAGGGCCCTGGCTGACTCCAGCTACAAAAGCTGAGGCTGCTTAACACAGTGTTTCCCAACCGGTGTTCCGCGGCACACTAGTGTGCCGCGACACGTTGCCTCGTGTGCCGCTTGGGAAACACTGCTCTAAGCGAGAGGGGACTCTGCTCAGGCTGCATCCGCCGTGCGCGAGGGAGGCGCTTCCTCTCGTGAGGGAGGCGAGAAGAAGGGAGGCGGGGCCGAGCAGGCGGATTGGCCCGGCGGCGGCCGTGACGTCACCCTGCGCGCGGCGGCAGATTCGAAACTCCTCAGGCGCAGGCGCGGCTGGAGCAGGAAGGCCGCTCTGCTTGAGAGGAAAGAGAGGGAGCCGCCGCCGCCGGGATGAAGAACACCGTTCCGCGGAGCACCGTGAAGAAGCTGCTGAGCAAGCACAAGCCGCACTTGCCTCAGGGTCTTACTGCCCACCCGCCTCTGTTTCCTTGCTGTGCTTGCTCAAACGGAACAAAGAGCAGGGAAAGCCCCTCCCCTCCAGGCAAGCAGGCAGGAGGGAGGGAGAGAGAGAGAGAGAGAGAGAGAGAGAGAGAGAGAGAGAGAGCGTGCGAGCTGGCTGGCTTGGGTGAGTAGGTGAGGGAAAACTTTTGCCTTCCTTTCCTCCCTCCCCGTTATACCCCTCTCCTGCATTCTTAGCCAGCTGCTTCTCTGCACACCCCTCTCGTGCTCCTTGTCCGTTCTGTGTTTTTCCTTCCCTCCCCACTTAAAATGTGGTTTAAAAGCATGGATCCACATGGATCCTCAGGATCTTTGCATTGGGTCACCCCAAATTCACCAACAGATCACATAGCATGTCCATGGCTACAGCCTGCCCTCCAAAAATCACGCACCCACTGTTGCCTGGGGCTGCGGTGGTGCAAAAATGTGGTTACAAAACATGGATCCACATGGATCCTCAGGATCTTTGCATTGGGTCACCCCAAATTCACCATCAGATCACATAGCATGTCCATGGCTACAGCCTGCCCCCCCAAAATCACACACCCACTGTTGCCTGGGGCTGCAATGGTGCAAAAACGTGGTTACAAAACATGGATCCACAGGGATTCTCAGGATTTTTGCATTGGGTCACCCCAAATTCACCATCAGATCACATGTCTGTGGCCACAGCATGAAGCACAAAAATGATACATCATTAATATTCACTGCCCACGGCGGCAGCCAATCGGCTGCCGCAAAGGGCGGGCCCTCACAGGTTCACTGAATAAAGTATTTTATAATTTTTCATATTTCTGTTTACTTACTATTTCATAATAAAGTAATTATAAAATACTTTATTTGTGTTTATTTGATTCCTATTAAAGAGAGTTACTTTATATATAGTCAATATAGGCACAGAGTTAATTTTTTAAACATTTTCTAATGGTGGTGTGCCTCGAGATTTTTTTCATGAAACAAGTGTGCCTTTGCCCAAAAAAGGTTGGGAAACACTGGTTTAGATGTTATTATGATTTATGTGGAAATGGTTCAATTTGGTTGTGTTCTTTTTGATGTGTTTTATTTACCATTTATGACGACTTTTGTTATGTTTGTAATTATGCAAATCTTTTCATGTTGTAAGTCACCTTAAGCATGGTTTTAACCATGGAATGGTGGCATACAAAGAAGATGACAATGGTGATTTTATATTTTTGATTATTTTTCATACACAAACTCCACCACTGAAATAAGTTGGAACAATGTACATTTACCATTTACTAGACATCTTCATAATCATCTATATATGGTACACTTTGTTTAATAGAATTGTTCAGATTTAACCTTTTTGGTTTTAAGTATCCAAACATTCTGGACACTATCAGCAATACAATAAAATATAATGCATGAACAAGTAATACTTGTGACATTTATTATTAAATTCAACAACTGCAGAATCTCTGACATTCTCATCACAAGTGAGAAAAATAATCCCATGTTAAAATGCCTTCCCTTTTTTCCTGGATAACATTTGTCTCTATATAAAGCTGGGCGTTAGCTGAGGAGATATTGGACAGTGGAATAAATGATTCTATAGTTGGCATTAAAATGTTTTGGCTTTGGAGCACACAATCCTGATTTAAAACCCTTCATTTCTTTTCTTTTCCCATAAAATTCTCAATGAGTAAGACTGAATAACTTTGATGGCTGCTGAAGACGGTTGGGTCTTCCTTTTTACTAAAAATTTGCTAGCCAGTTCTTAAGATATAGAAACAATATGTCTGGCCCTCTCCCATCATAAGCTTTCACAATTATCCAGTACCATTTGAATCTAGGAAAGCATGCAGGAGAGACCAACAACTAGGGATGTTGAGAAATTTAATCAGAAATGGAAACAGGAGTGGAAATTCCTGCAATTTTCATGGTTATCTGAGGTCAGGTCAGGAATGGAAACACGTAAGAGAACATGGGCAATATTCACAATCATTTTTAGTCCACAAATGTTATGTAAATAGTTACATTATCTTCGCTGTTTTGCTTCCATTGAAATACATTGAAATTAATTACCGTACACAAGCTTGGCCTTAGCATATAGTGAAGTAACATAGGTTTTAGCAGAAGCTGAAGTGTAGCAGGATGGAAACAGCATTGATTGCAATCATCCAACACCTAGATTATAGCTTCTGACTTAACACGTGAGTCCGCTGTGTTCAATGGAGTTTACAATCCAAATGTACATTGGATTGCAACCTAAATCACTGAGTTTCTGGTCTTTCTTTTGATGTGACAGAATGCTGTGAAGATTAAAGGAAAGTTCATGACTTCCTAACTCTTTTTGTGAGAAGAATCGCAGAAGTATACAGAAGAAACGAGAACTGGAAGGCATCCAGTGTCTTCCCCTTGAATATGATGCCCATTACCTAACATCCCAGACAGAGGCTTAAGTATAGCCCGGCTCCAACTCTTCAAAAGGAAGAGATTCTACAGACTTCCTAAGTAGCCTCTTTAATTGCTGTACCAATTTAACTGTTGAGAAACAATGAGTTCTTCCAGATGTGGACTCAATGTTGCAAGCAACTTCGGATATTGCAAGCAAGTCTTTGGCAAGAGTTAAAAAAACCCAATTTATCAGATATTCCATAGGAAGGGTAAATATGGATTAAATGGGGGGAAATACAGGCTAGCATTCTGTTGTTGATGATGATGTCATGTGGGAACAGCAACAAATTTGCATGAGCAGCACCAATTCCATAATCTATACATGTCTGGAAGCATAATATTTTGAAAACCCAGGATATTTGGTATAGTCTTATATATCAAAGAAGTATGGAAAAAAGTGGCCAGCTATAAACCATGTATACCTTTCTTTTTCAAGAAGGTTTGAAAAAATTGCTTGGATGCTTCACATGGCCAAACCTGGAAACAAAAAGAGTGATGAGAGATTATTGAAATTTAATGCTGCATCAGAATTCTCTACCATGAGTGTGCTGCTGTGTGTGGAACAGTAACTTCTTCCATAGTATGTGGTGCAGGGCTTTACTTACCGGTATATTACTAGAAATAAAACAATATATAATCATGGGTGGGCCAGTAGGCACAGCCTATATAGTGGACTGGAGGGGAGCCTTACACCCACTGGGGAACAGTGAGAGATTTCATTCATTTGTTTAGACTAGCAAACTGAAAGTTGTCTTAATTGGATTTGAATTCATGTTGGTCTCAAGGTGCATGGGAAACCCTGAGGAATAAGATATTGTTAGCAGAGAGATAGCAATAAAACTCAGCTCCTTATGGTGCCAATTTGTTTATATCTCATAAAAGGCATCCCAAGTGAGCTGAAAACATACATTAGTTGTCTTTGGAGAGATGCTCAGAGCATTTTTTAAAGTTACATCTCTATTATGTGAGTGCAGTTAAGTGTTAAGCAGTTAATGCGGCAGCATCTTTAATCAGTTATTTTAAAAATTATGGCCTTCTGTTGGTTAGTTAAGCACATAGCCATCTGAACATCTAGCTACTTATATATTATTGTCATTGCTATTACTACGACAACTCACTCTCTGCTTCTACTTCCCCAGATTACTGAAGGCAGCTGCTTATACCAGATAATTAGTTCACAGAGGAAACTGTTTAGATTTAACAACTAGTCCCTAGAGAAAACGATAAAAACATGCTACAATTTACACGATCCATCAGATACCATATAAAATAAAGGTTTTTTAAACACTTGTTATTAAAACAAACTGTTATAGTGCCTAAGATATAGGTTGCCTCATTAGACAAAGTTTAGTATAACACACCCACACCCCTTAAAAACCCATATCAAAAAGATACAATGGATAGACTAGAGATGCTGACAAAGCAATGATGCCAGAATAAGTAAATAATACTAATATAACCAAGCAGCCCCTCCCAGTGTATCAGTCTCTCCAGTTCCATCCTATACATGTCTACTCAGAAATAACACTGGGCAACAATTTTTTACTTTTTGAATGTTGTCTAGATTTCTACAAATGATTTAGAGTATTTTTGCACTGCTGAATCAGGAAATGGCATCTGTTTCTCTCCAGCAGGTCAGGTTTTTGTGCTATGTTGATTTGAAAAAAATCTGATCTTGTGACAAAATCAATTACATTTTTGTGGCATTATCAGCTGATTTTTGTCAACACATATCATCCTAACTATGTTTTTAAGAGAAAAAAATGTTTTTCCAATAACATATATTGATTACCTGATAGAAACATTGATTACTGTAAACTGAATGGTGGGCATTGATAAAGGTAAGTACACGTAAATTGCATGTTGCTTCACCATTTTTCAAACTTCAGGGCTTGAACTTCCGTTTCCTGGAACTCCTGGAATGCTCAGCGGCAGGGAGGTCTCTCTTCAGAGTCCAACAGTAGTCAGCCATCATGACTGTGTCCCAGCAACCCTGATACCTGGTCTCCATCTCTTTCATGTCCTGATGAAATCTCACCCCCTGCTCGTCACTCATTGAACCCAGGTTCTCAGGAAACCGGTCCATATGTGAAAACAGGTAGTGCATCTTCACGCTCATGTTGCAGCCCAGGTTTCTGAAAGCAGTCAGCATGTTGTTGACAAGTTCTGCGTAGTTTCTGGCCTTATTGTTGCCAAGAAAGTTCTTCACTACCAGAACAAATGCCTTCCACGCTTCCAGTTCCACTTCGTTCATTGAGTTTCCGAACTCTGGATCTCTGATGAGCTGACGGATCTGAGGACTGTCAAAGATGCCAGCTTTCAACTTCTCCATGGTCAATCCTGGAAAAGCCTGGCACAAGTAAGTGAAGCAGTCACCATGCTTGTCCAGAGCCTCGGTGAACTGCTTGATTAAGCCGAGCTTGATGTGCAGCGGTGGGAAGAGTATTCTGTTTCTGTCTACCAGAGGGTCGTTGATGACGTTCCTTTCTTTGCAAGGCACCAATTCCTCCCGCACAGGCCAGTCCTTCTTCATGTAATGCTGAGCACGGTCCCTACTATCCCACATGCACAGAAAACATGGGTACTTGGTGAAGCCAGACTGTTGTCCCAACAAAAAGTTCACCATCTTCAGGTCAACACAAATAAACCACTTATGCTGATCATAACCAATTTTCTCCAGCACATCCTTCACCGCTTCATAGTTCTCCTTCAATGTACTCGAGTGAGCCAGGGGTATAGAGGCAAACTGGTTGCCGTTGTGTAGCAGAACACATTTCAGTGATCGCTTGCTGCTGTCAATGAACAGTCTCCAATCTTTGGGTTCGTACTGTGGCACTCCAAGCTTCAGCAGAAGCTGTGCAATATCTGCACAGTACACCAAGTCCTTCTCTTCCAAGAAAAAATGGAGGTACTCTTGATGCCTGTTGCAGAAGAAGCTGATGCGAGCACTGTCAGAGAGGAGGTTTTTTTCCTTCAATCTGGATGCCAACAGTTCGGCAGAGTCCTTTGACAAGCTAAGGTCGCGAACTAGATCTTTCAACTCCTTTTGGGAAAATGGATGTGGAGCATCATCTTGAAGAACCACTTCTTCTTCTTCTTCGTGTCCTTCAACACTGGAGGCATCTTCGTCACTAATGTCAGGAAGTTCTCCGAAGATAGGCACTGGAATTTCATCACAATGAGCTACAGGATGACGTGCTGATTGAAGATCAGGATACTTGAGGCTGCTCTGGTTCTTTCTGTTGATCCCAGTCACATCAACAGCGCAGAAGTAGCAGTCAGTGACATGGTTTGTCGGCTCCCTCCAAACCATGGGAATTCCAAAGTTCAGACTCCTCTTGCCATTGGTCCATCCATGTAGAGTCTCGGTGCATGCCTTGCACACCATGTGTGGCGCCCAAGCTTTATCCTGGTCACCAAGTTTAATACCAAAATAAGCATGGTAAGCACGCCTTATGAAACTTGTGCACCAATTTATGGAAGATTTCGAGGTTTTATGACTTCAAATTGATCCCTTTTCGACATAATCACCCAGAACTATAGGACCTGACATGGCATTATTTGACATGGCATTTTACCCCCACCAACTTCTTCTAAAATGCTCTACATAAGCGTACATGTGAACAAAAACGTAAAAAACGACATGTGGCCATAGCTCGAAAACTTGACCTGATTGAGCAAAACCAATGTGATTTTTTGATTCAGCGCATCAGATTCGTCCTAAATCAACTGAAAAAACGCAGACAACAAATTTGTTGTTGACCAGTGCAATCCTCACTGACTTCAATGGAAGTTGCTTCCATCCCAAGTAGGTGTGCATAAGATTGCAGCCTTACAGTTAAATCCTAACCATATCTACTAAGAAGTTAAGTCCTACTCCCTGTTAGGAGTAGGGCCAAAAGTGATATGAATGGTGATATGGCAAGGGAAGAATGAAAGCTAACCATCCTGAGACCTGCAGATATGGGACGGTATATAAATCCAATAAATAAAATAATAATAATTATTGGAACCCTCTCATCACTTGCTCCCATCTCATGCAATGGCATAATATCATGCCTGCAAAAGTGGTGACATAAGGATAAACACTCTCACTGGAGACCATAGGCAGTCACAGACAGCCAGCCACCCCTCCATCTCTCCTCATAGCCAAAACAGAAAACAACATTCTTGCTAACTCTATAGCCAATCATGGTATACAACAAGACTCAGTCAAGTGACAGATGCATCTTCTATCAAGGAATAGGATGACACCACTCTTTTCTCATTTGCATAGAACCCAGAGTACATTAGTGGGTAATTATGAAAAAAGACACTGTCTCCAAACTGCCAAGGTTCACAACGAAGTGGAAAGTGTAAACACTTGTTTTCTCAAAACCCATACAGGTGTCCTATCTCAGGATTCCAGTGAAGCCTTGAAACAGGAGTTGGATTAAGGAATGGGACAGATGCCACCATAGCCAGTGGAGGCAATTCCCCTTCCTGGCACCTCATAAAGCTTCTTCCTCTCAGGGTTCTAGTGGGATCTTGGGAAGGGCTGGAAGATTCTGTAAAAGGGTTGGTCAGTCTCTCTCTAGCCTTATGTACAGATTGCTGAACTTTAGGCTAGTGATTTCTGTACCAGCATTAACTCTGGCTTAGCAGCTACCTGTGCTACCAGCACCATGGGATTACTCTGCAAGGCATGGTGAGTGGAAGTTTCCCTGTTGGCATTCATGGGTGTAGCCAGGATTTGGGTTTTTTTGGGGGGGGGCAGGCTTTAGGTTGAGTGGGGCAGAACCTCAGTTAAGTATTTTTATTTATTTACTTGATGGGGGGGGCAGCTGCCCCCCATCCCCCTTGGCTACGCTCATGTTGGCATTATAGTAAATACTACAGTCTAGCAAAGCACCTAACACTGCTGCTAAGCAGGTGATGAAACTGGAGAAGCCTGGAATGACTCAAAGACAAAAAACAACAACCAAGTAATTTGTGCTTTATAGAAACCAGGGAAGTGGAAAATCAGAGGTAAATGACAAGGTCAAAGGGATGAGCCAGGGAAGTGCTGTGAGCAACTAATAATAATAATAAGCTTTTATTTATATCCCGCCCTCCCTAGGCTCAGGGTGGCTAACATCAGATATATAACTTTAGTATAAAATCAAACAATAATTAAATTAACTCCTAAAAACAGGTCAAAATCTAATTAAAGTCTAATTAAAGTCTAATCTGGGGGAAAGTTACACTGCACAAGTGAGGTATGGAAAAGTTTTTAGCTGTTCAGACAGACACAATCTTACAGGAGTTTTTTTTCCTCCCTCAAGAAAACACTACATGATGTAGACAAGCTAATACTGATTAACAATAAAAGCAAAATGGAAGATAAGCCAAGGTCATTGGTGACTTTGAGTGTGGTGATACTAATCACAAATGGAAAATAATACTCCATAAAAATAATAATTGTTTTGCTTGATCAGACCTAGGCTACCATTTTGTCTCAAATAGAGACCAGACAGATGCTCACAAGTGTGATATGATGGCAATAGCCATCAGATATTGCTTGATCCTAGCATCTGGTAATCCAGTGGCAAATTGTTCAGTATTCTGCTACATCATGGCCAACAGCCATTGATATGTCTGTCCTCCATGAATTTATCTTATCCTTTTTTAAAGCCATTATATTATAAATAATAAATCACCTATATGGATTATTTATAAAGACATTTAAGCTAGTGCTGCTTGCCACATTTTGTGGCAATGAATTCCATAAGTTAATTATGCAATGTGTTGATGCAAGGTGAAGTCTTGATACTATTGCTCTTGGTAATAGCATTAGCAGCAGCTTTCTCCTGTGAAACAAGTACTAAAGAAAACCCCTCCATTTAAGGTTTCTACATTACTTTCGAAGGGAAAACTGAAGTTTAATCTCTTCTTTTAAAATGTCACAATTTACATAAATAAGACTCAGTTTATTAGACAGCTAGGTTTAGTGTTCACACTAATCACTGCATTGTATTCAACAATGCCATTTCTCACCAGGGCACTCAAAAGTAGGGATAAATGAATATATTCATGAAACCAACAGTAGTAATGTTAGGCCTTTACATTTCCTGCATATTCCGTTCAGTTTTTCCAACTGTCTGACAAGAACAATGCATATTATGCAATAGCAATAATGAAGTATTGCTGATTGTAAGAAAGAAATGGACCCGGTGCACGCAGTGAAAGAGAACGCTCAGTGCTGCGTGCTCAGTATATAAAACCCTTGGTTGGCAACATCAAAATTTCCCCAGTAACTCAAACAGCCCAATCACTGCTATGGCCATCTATACGATCCCGCCCAGCAACAGAGGGGTGGCCTGTCAGACCCCACCACAACACGTGCTCTCCATGAAGGTGAACACGCTTTTTAAGAAAGAAATGGACCTCATACTGGAATTCCATACTGGAATTAAATACGCCACATCTTTGTGCAGGGAACCTGTGGCCGGTGAGGCCCAAAGCATGGGAAGAGACAACAAACCTACAAGACAAACATATTGGATTTGAATAAACCACAACTTTATTTATTACAGAGACAGGTGCCGACCGCTGGGGGCCGAAATCAAAAATATTTTTTTTTTGAGAGGGCTGGGCCCTCTCACTGTTTCGAAGATGTCATGCAACATTGCGTCCCCACTCCCCAATCCTTTGGAGAAGATGGCCACCTCTGATTACAGATGTAAGTAGGCTTTAGTGAAAGCATTTGGTATGTATCCTGAATCAATCGGACTGCTGCTTGATTATTTTGCGGGGTTGATCCTGAGTTAAGGATCTCCCTATGACATACATCAAATAGGGGCAGTCCCTCCAGGAGACCATTCTAGGGTGTGGTGTTTGTGTGCTATGGCCCATCAGCCTTTGTGCATCCAGACACCACCTCCCCCTGGACTCCTTTAATGGGGTACCCCCGACTCCCTGAAGTGGGAGTGGGAATAGGTTCCCAACTCCCACCACCCCCATGCCTAGACTATGGATCCAACCCAATGCCTTATCTGCCAACAAGTTGTGACTATTATTATGGGGTAGGCAAAACCTCCAGATGGGCCCACTTTGTCTGCAGGCAATTTCCTCCCTGGCTCCGAATATGGTGACCAAATATTTACACAGGAAGGTCTTACACAGCGCCTGCCTGCACATCTTCAGCTCGTCTGACTTTACCTCTGCTTGGGAGCCATTTGTGATTTATATGATCAAACAATCTCATGACTGGCACAGTTCCACTAAATATGAGGGGATGAGGGGGTTTTTTTTGGCAACATTTATGAATACTGGGTATAAATAGTAGAAATATGACCCTTATATTGCCTATGGAATATATTTTACACCATTCATTCTTTTTAAGATTTCTATTATGATGATTCTTATTTTATTATCTTTTAATTTTATTCTTCCTGTTTTTATGACTGTTTTTAAATACATATAGGGTGAACCTACAGAATCAGCAGTTTGCTCAATCAGCCCTTTGGAACTCTATTCTCTATTAGGACCACTTACATTTAAGGAAAGGACTGGTGCTGTGATGTTTTTATTGTAACGATCTGTATGTGATATTTTATATGCATATATTGTATATGTGTATGTGTATATTGTGATGGGATAATGAGCTGCTTGTGCGTAAAAGCTTGATCCCTCTGGGGGTTTGGCTGGTCAACCAAACCGAGTCACTAACGGAGCCCCCAAAGCATGACTCCGTCAGTCGCTGGTAGAATCTGACAGTGGGCGTCTACGGAACTTACTCCAGCATAAAAGCTGTTTGACGGACATGCGCCTCCTGGACTCTCTGCGTGACAGTTTCCGGCGAAGGGTGGGAGTTCCTAAGGGCGGGTCTTGTTACCTCTTCACTATTCTCACTGGAAGTATCCCAGAGCCTCCCCTCCGACTCCCCTTCCGCCGGAGCTCCTGCTCTCCCCCTACTGGTTCCTTCTTCTGCTGCAGAATCTCTCCTATTCTCCTGGAGCCTTTCCACCACCTGTTCCTCCGATGGCAGTTCCCTGACATCCACCTCCCCCCCAGGGCCCCCTTCACCCCCCGCCTCCTCTCCCACTGGCAGTGAGGGCGGAAAGCCCCTGAAGGAACTCTCCTCGTCGTCCGAGGATTCAAACACTTCTAGCCACGGCGTACCGTCTCTCTCCCCATCTTCCTCTTCTTCGTCGGAGTCGGCTTCCTCACCCACCCCTGACTCTGGGAACCCTTCAAACTCCCCTTCCTCATCGGTGGTCCCAAAGTGTTCCCTTCTAAATCGTGCCACGGGTTGCGGTTTTTTTGGGAAACGCTGATGAAATGTTTCTATTAAAACCTCGTCGTTGACTACCTCTGCTGGTACCCAAGTGTTTTCCGACTCTACTTCCCCCTCCCATTCTACCAGATATTCCACCTGATTCCCCTTCTACCTGGAATCAATGATTCCTGCCACGTTCATGTCGCTTTCTCTCTCTTCTATCACGGGCGTTTGGGTGACCTCTCTTTCACGCTCCCCCCACTCACGTCCCTCTCGGTACGGCGACAGTAATGACCTGTGAAATACTGGGTGCAATTTCATGTGACCGGGCAGTCTGAGTTTGAATGCTACTGGGTTGACCTGCTGTATGACCTCAAAGGGTCCCAATCTTTTGGGTCTCAATTTTTTACTCCCTCCCTTGAACGGTAGTCCTTGGGTGGATAGCCACACCCGGTTTCCCACCCTTATAGTTTCACCTTCCCTCCTATTTCTGTCTGCTTGCTTCTTATATTCTTCCTTGGCTTTCTCTAAGTTAAGTTGAAGCTGACGGTGGATCGCTTCCATCTCTTCAACAAAATGTTCCGCCGCCGGCACGCTCCACCTCTCCCCTCCTTCTCCTGGAAATGCCCGGGGATGACACCCATAATTTGCCAGAAAGGGACTCATCCCTGTGGACACGTTCTCCGCATTGTTGTAGGCAAATTCTGCCAGAGGTAACTTATCTACCCAATCATTTTCTCTGTCTTCTACATAACACCTCAGGTATTGTTGTAAAATCCCGTTTGCCCTTTCCGCTTGCCCATTTGTTTCTGGGTGCCGGGCAGTTGAAAAATTGAGTTCCACGTGCAGTAAGCTCATAAGTTTCCTCCAGAACCTGGAAGTAAACTGTTTCCCTCTGTCGCTGACCACCCTCAAGGGGGCGCCATGCAATCTGAAAATATGCTCTACAAACAACTTGGCGGTTTCCTCCGCTGTGACCGCATGTGAACAGGCTATAAAATGACACATCTTAGTTAATAGATCTACCACCACCATGACAGCTGTTTTGCCCTTGGATTTTGGCAGGTCCGTCATAAAATCTATGGATACTGCCTCCCATGGCCTTTCTGGTGTGGGTAAGGGTTGTAATAGCCCCGCTGGCGCCACCCTCTCCCCTTTCGCTCGCTGGCACCTGTCGCAACCCCTGACATATTCCCGTACGTCCTCCCTCACCTTGGGCCACCAAAACTCCCTGGTAACCAACCACATGGTTTTGTGCTGTCCAAAATGCCCCGCTGTGGGGCTGTCATGCAACTGCTTCAGTACTCTGCCCCTCAGTTCCCCATCGGGTATGTACAGTGCCCCTTTGTAATACAACGCCCCGTTCTTTTCTTCAAACCCCCCTGTGTTCTCCTCTGTCCTCCTGAGTTCTCTGAGTTTCTCTTGGGCGTATTCATCGTTCTCAGTACCCTCTATCAGTTCCCTCTGCCCCACCAATGCCGCCCCACACACCCAGCGGTCTTCAGGGATTACATGCCTTGCCTCAGGCGCTCCCTCCCCCTCTAAGTACTCAGGTTTCCTGGAAAGAGCGTCCGCCCTCACGTTCTCGGAGCCTGGCACGTAACTAATCTCAAAGTGGAATTTGGAGAACTCCTGGGCCCATCTCACTTGTCTCTGGTTCAGCACTCGGGCTGTTCTCCAGCATTCCAGATTTTTGTGGTCAGTTCGGACTTGAACCTTGTGCTGCGCCCCAGTCAGCAAGTGCCGCCATCTCCGGAATGCTTCATGAATGGCGAGCAGTTCTCGGTCGTATACTGTGTAGTTCCTCTTGGATTTGTTCAACTTCCGCAAGAAGAATGCACACGGTCTCCATTCAGACGTATCTTTTCCCGGCTGGAGAAGCACGGCCCCCACCGCTCTGTCTGACGCGTCAGTCTCCACTCTCATTGGTTGTTGTAGATCTACGTGCAAAAGTTGCTCTTCCGACGCAAACGCCTGCTTTAAGTGTTCGAACGCCCGCTGCGCTTCTTCCGTCCAAACAATTTTTTTCTTGCTGCTAAGACAATCCGTGATGGGTGCTGTTAAATGGGCAAAGTTTTTGATGAACTTCCTATAGAAGTTTCCGAAGCCCAGGAATCTTTGCACGTCCTTCTTGGTCTTTGGTGTTTTCCATTCCAGTACCGCTTGAACCTTGCTGGGATCCATGGCCAATCCCTTGTCAGACAACCAGTACCCCAGGAATTCCACCTCCCTGGTATGAAACTGACACTTCTCCAGTTTCACCCACAGCCGATTTTCTCGCAGTTTGCTCAGTACTTCTCTTACATCTCGCACATGCTGCTCCTCATTCTCTGAGTACACCAGGACGTCATCTAAGAACGCTACGCAGTTCTTGTAGAGCAATGGCCCCAGGACGTGATTCATGAATGATTGAAAACAGGCTGAGCCCGCCTGTAGTCCGAAGGGCATAATGAGGTACTCAAAGGCCCCCAAGGGGGTGAACATAGTGGTCTTCCACTCATCCCCCTTTCTCACACGTATCAAGCTATATGCCCCTCTAAGGTCCAGCTTGGTAAAAATTTTCCCTTTTCTCACCCGTGTCAGAATGTCATCAATTCTAGGCATAGGGAAAGTCACTGGTTCTGACACTGCATTTAGGGCCCTGAAATCACATACAAGCCTGGGTTTACCCGTGTTTTTTTTGTCCACAAAGAACACTGGGCTGCCCCCCACCGCTCATGACTCTCTGATGAAACCTCGCTTGAGGTTCTTGTCAATAAACTCCCTTAACTCCTGCATCTCACTGTCTGACATTGCATACAGCTTGCCCACTGGCAATTGTGCTCCTGGGAGTAAGGTAATTTGACAGTCAAAGGGTCTGTGCGGGGGCAGTTTATCTGCTTCCTTTTCGCTAAAGACGTCAATCAAGTCAGCGTATTGTGGTGGCACCTTCCCCTTGTCCATCACTTCCATCCCTGCTAGAGTGGCCCTGGCCCCTGCCTGAGCCTCTCCCTCCTTGCAGTGTTCTAGGCAATGTGCTGATCCAAAGGAAACCACTCTCTGATGCCAGCCTACTAGCGGATCGTGTAGTGCCAGCCAGCTCATTCCCAAAATAATAGGAGCTCCTCCCAAGGTGGCTACGTTAAACGCTATCAGTTCTGTGTGTCTTGCCACCCTCATTATCATTGGTACAGTCTGTTGGCTCACTTCTCCTCCCAACAGTTCCCTCCCATCAATCGTGGTAACCTGCAAAGGCTTACTTAATGGGATAGTCTGTATCTGGTGTTCAGCTGCAAACTCCTTACTCATGAAATTACAGGAGCTGCCTGAATCCAATAGCGCTTTTATCTTTAGTGGGTGTCCGTTTGACAGTTCCAGCAACACCTCTATCACAAGCGCTGGTCTTGGAGGTTCCGGCGTGGGCACATTCACTACTCCTTGGCCTGGCTGCTGTGCCCTGATGTTGGCAGCCAGGCGTTGGCTTTTACTTGCTCCTTGATTTCTCCTTCCTCCTTCCCCCCAACAGTTCCCGCCATCCCTTGCCATTCCTTCCTTTGCGGACAGACTCTGGCAAAGTGACCTGGCTGTTGGCAGAGATAACATCTTTTGGCGCTCTTTCCCTCCTTCTTCCGCCCTTCACTGGTGTTTGAAACTGTGTGCGCGCGCGCTGTTCCAAGTTCCATCGGCTCTGCTGGCGGGAAAGGCTGCTCCGGAATCTCTGGAATGCGGAAGTCCTTCCAACGTTCCCCCTTTCCTTCCCGCTTTTCCAAAGCTCTTGCCTCCTGGCGCGCTCCTATGGACAGCGCAGATTTAGTCAGCTGATCCATAGACTCCGCCCTAGGCGCCCGGGAAAGTTCATCTTTCACTGCCGGAGAGAGCCCTTCTTCAAACAGCATTTGAATAGGTTCACTCGCAAGGTCCCACCCCAGTCTATGAATCAGCATGGTGAACTCAGTCCAGTACTCACGTACAGATCGGCTCCCCTGTTTACACGCCATTAACTGCCTGCGCACCACCCCCTGCTCAATCTCGCTGGAAAACATCAAGTCCATGGCGCAAAAAAACTTCATTGTGTCCTTGAAGATTTCATTATTGGCTGCCATCAGGGGCCGAACCCAGTCCTTCGCCCCTCCCTCTAGATGGCCAATCACATACGCCACTCTAGAGTTCTCATCGGGGAAGTCATCAAACAGTAGATTGAGAGCATATTGCATCTCTGTCCTAAAGGCTTGATAGTTCCTGGGATCCCCCCCAAATTTCTGCACCAATCCAGGCACCTTTCTGGCAAGTGGGGTGGTTTTCCCCTTATCCGCATCTTGAGCCCTCCTCTCCTCGAGCCTCGCCGTTTGCAGCGCGAGCTGGACCTCCAGCGCCCTGTACCTTTCTTCCAGGCTTGGACCTGCTCCAGCTCCACTGGTTCCGGCTGGTTCGCTCATGATGCCCTCTGCTTGCACAAGCTGCTTTCAAAGACTGTCAGATTGCTGTGATGGGATAATGAGCTGCTTGTGCGTAAAAGCTTGATCCCTCTGGGGGTTTGGCTGGTCAACCAAACCGAGTCACTAACGGAGCCCCCAAAGCATGACTCCGTCAGTCGCTGGTAGAATCTGACAGTGGGCGTCTACGGAACTTACTCCAGCATAAAAGCTGTTTGACGGACATGCGCCTCCTGGACTCTCTGCGTGACAGTTTCCGGCGAAGGGTGGGAGTTCCTAAGGGCGGGTCTTGTTACCTCTTCACTATTCTCACTGGAAGTATCCCAGAGCCTCCCCTCCGACTCCCCTTCCGCCGGAGCTCCTGCTCTCCCCCTACTGGTTCCTTCTTCTGCTGCAGAATCTCTCCTATTCTCCTGGAGCCTTTCCACCACCTGTTCCTCCGATGGCAGTTCCCTGACATATATATATACATATATGGTTATATTTTAATTCTGCTATTAATGTCCTGCCTTGTTTATAACTGCCCATTCTTCAAATATTGGAATCCCCTTCTTTTCCCAATTAATAAAACCTTAAATAAAATAAAACAAAATAATAACTTGAACCATAACAACAACTATCCTAGTAATGAGAAGAGCTGTTTGACAACTCACAATTCCTGTGAGGTTGGCTTCACTGTCCTGCCACAATACACCTGAGTCTTCAGCTCAGTTCTAGCCATTCCTATTTGGCCAAGCCTTCCTGCACCACAAGGAGAAACTGGATGCTTCCCAATGGGCCATCCCTGAGGAAATCACACTATCTCTTGCTGTCTTATCATTTAAGTAGGGCTCCCTTCTCCCACTGAACTGGTGGGCAACATTCATTGAACTCAGAAGTTGGAACCAATAGTTGTGACAGCATAGATCAGGCAAATTAATTTCTCCCTCTCCAGAACAGTGTCCTGAAGAAAGTACAAAAGTTGCCCACCATGGCCAATCAGTAAAAGCATGAAAAGATCCCTTCCTGGACTTTCTAAGAGTCCAGGGGACCTACAACTGATAACAGGAGTGGTGGGTGAGACAATATGCCTCTTTGGCTCAAATTGAGGAAAGGTAGTGGCAGAAAACCCATTTCAGTAGACCCCGTTACTATTTCTCACTCAACTTCCCACATTGATCAAGCCCCAGACATCTGTGCTGCATTTCTCCCTTTATACAAAGGATATCATTAGTGGGTAGTGCACCTGACATTAGCTTCCATAAAAAGCAAGGAAATCTCATTAATTTCAAATGGACACACTTTGAAGTACAGTAAGTGTACTTAAGTAAATATTTAAACCACCTTCATGGATGGTAATCCCCACATTTCAATGGGGATTAATTCTGAACAAACAGTGTTACAGTGCAATCCATTACATCTTTACTCGGATGTCTCAGTTCTCAGTGTGTTCAATAGGGACTACTATTTAGTGCAGATGTGGGGAGCCAAATGTCATTTCATCTAGACCTTGGCACCCTCTCCAATTCACACTCCTTCCAGCCATCTAAATCAGCAATCCAAGGGTAGAGCAGCTGGGAATGCTGTTGAGAGTGGGGAGCACATCCCTACAGCCCCTCTCATCCTTGACTGCTTCCGCTTCAGCTGCAGCACCATGGAAATCCAAGACTGCATGGGAACCTTTCAGGGAGCCCAAATCTGGATAATTATTCGGGCCAGTTCTGATCCTTTTTAAAAAGTTGCACTTGTGTGTGAAGACATGACAACTGGAGATTGGATTCATTACTGATCTGTTAACTGAGAACTAATTTCCTGAATATGAAACAGACCGTTTTTATATGATACAGAATGGAATGTACACATCTGGAAAGCTTCAGCATGTGTAAGAACCTTGCAATCTGTACACAAGTTGTTTCTTGAGTTGAACAGCAACTCTGAGAATATAAAGTTGGAACTACAACACATGCCTTACTGAAAGATGTTTGTGGAGCAAACAAGCACAAAAAAATTATGTAGGTTTACAGTCCCTATTATGTATATTCTCTCTAACAGGCATTCAACCACACAAGTACATTATCAGTGTACTGCCAATGAAATGGGATTACACAAAAGGGTTCAATGAAATGAAATAGGACTACACAAGGGTTTATTTTTATTTTTTTACATACTCAGGGGACTTGAGTGCATAATAGGTATGTAACTTCATAAATTAAAATAAAAAAGAAACTGAAATACACATGAAAATTGCTTGGCAAATACCTGTGTGCTTGCAGAAGGCTGGTAACAACTGTGTGTATGTATACAGAAAAAGAAGTGAGACAGGAATGGGGAAGTGTCTGACTTTGAATCAATTAAGTCTATGGTTGATAGCAGATGCAGAATGTTCCCGTTTCAGTTGGAAACCACCCCCTTTCCCCAACAACAGGAAAATAGAGGGCAGGGAAATAGAGGAGGTGGAGGTACACTTTAGCACTCTTTTGGAAATTCCACTGTATGCAGTACCGACGCCTCTTTTTTGGTTGTTAAAAAGTGTGGTACTTAATGTAACAACATCACAGTCAGTACTGGCACCTATTTTTCTAAGAAAAAAAGCACTGACTGTAGGTATAATTTCTCAGAAACAATCCATCTCTCTCAAAAGTTAGGGGAAAAGCAAGTTCAAGGATTATTTTATATAACAAGATTGCTATAGGGCAAAGGTGCGGTAAAAGAGGGAATGAGTCTGCAAGCATACAGCTCACTGTCATTTTGCCACGTGACCAAGAGCATTTCCAATTGCCACTGTTTGCAGGTAGGATTCAATCACATATCAGCAAATGAAGTTTCTGCAATTCAAGTTGATTGGGAGCTCTTACATGAAAGTTCTGCTCTTTTTGTGATAAGAAAATGCATTGGAAAGTGTGGAATAACATTTGCTTGTGTTCTGCCGAGAGAAGAGGTTTTTGGTTTTTTTTTAATTCGGACAAGACAAAGAGCACACTTTAATCCTTGATAGACAGATTTATATACGGGCAGGATGAGAAAAACCACAAACAAACAAGGACCAAATAGCAAATTAAAAGCAAAAGACAGACAGTTTACATCTCTCTCAAAAGCAACAATGGACAGACTGTAATGGCCAGAATATAGCACCTTTTGTGCTGAAGTTTGCAGAGTAGAATTTCCAAGCTCCTTTCACATCTTATGAACATAAACTAGGTACCAGTGCTATGAAACCCTCCTAAGAGCTGCCAGTGACTAAGCAAGAAATTAGCCACTTATCAGCTGGTATCTTAAAAAGATAACAATTGCAGCTGGCTAATTAAAGTGTTCTAGGGCATGTGATAAGCCACTGCTGTATACCACAAACTCCTCACAATACAAAGTTCTTCTGCATTTCCATTACAGTTTCATGTAAAACCGTCCCTGAAAACAAATCAGAATGCATTTTCAATGTCGTTGAATTTCCCTGCAAACAAATCAGGAGGAACAACAAATAAACAGGTAATCGGGAAACAACCCAATTCTGTGTAAATTCACCTAACCCACATTACAACATGCAGATGCACTTGTGTGAATTTAATTTTCCCTAAGGGATACTCAAAACACAGGGAGGCTGCAGATTTTGAATAGTGTTTCGGCATGACTTTCAGAAGCTACCAGGGCCATTTTGAAAACCTGTATGTCACCAGCATTTAGAGATGAAATGCAACTTACTTGTTGGAAGTTTGGTGTACTGCAAAGTGGTAAAGTTGTACAGTAATCCAATGAGACAATGTTTACACAGCTCCTTTCCATTCAGCTTGAGGTGAGCTCAGAAGAGCATCTGCATGTAGAAAAATTGGATGGATAAGCTTTCCTGTTTCTGATTTTGGTTTCTTTTTAAAAATCCAAATCTGGAACTGCTTCTGGCTCCCTGCAAGTAATGGACACATGATAGGAGAACATGAATCATGTATACAGTAGCGTAGACTGTTAACATTTTAAATGGTCAGCAGAATTTCCATTTGTTATTGTTATTGTTTACAGAGCACCAATATAAATGTTGTTGCATCAAAATGCAAGGAAGTTTGGCATGGGGTAGATGTGTCATTCTTGGAAACAATTGTCACCCACAAAGCACTTTTAAACATTAACTGAACACTTTGTTTTGAATTACATTACGGTTATTTCAGTTTTCAAATGTAAGTACTGTAACAGATGGAAGGTCTATGTTTGTTGTGGTTGCTACTTCAGTAATGGACCATTTGGCCTAGGTGCTGTGTAGGGAAACAGAAAAGCATGAGAGTCATTATCTTGGAGGATAAACTATTAAGTTATGCTGCTGTTCCTCACACCCACACATTAGTTTTATCTTCATAGACTTTTGGCTCTTTGGGACATGGATTAAGTTTATATGACTGAAAGTGCTATATAACACTTCCCTTTTTTGGATTTAGAAAATCGAGCACTTAACTTTAAAGAGGTAAAATCCATTCCTGATCCAGTCACAACCTTCCTTGAGAATACCCCAGGCAAGACATTTTTCAAGAATCTGACACGGTTCACTGAAAGCATCAAAGGATCCCTATAAATTATCTTGTCTTGACCCAATTTCAGCTTAGTTTTTGTGAGCTTTCATTGCGAGTGTTTGAGCGCTTCTGTCTAAGTGATCAAAAGAAGAGCTGAAAAAACAAGTGTATCCCTCTCCTTTTTATCTTACTCTCCTGTAGTGAAAACCCATTTCCTTTAAGGAGAGGGATTATCGAGTGTCAATAAGGGTGCGGTAAGGTTAGTAAAGGTATTGCTGAGTCTCTTGTTAACTGGAAATGGTAATCCTGAGAGCGTAATTTCCTACCAAGACATGAAATTTGTAGCTCATTTGGTCTCTCAAATAAAACTGGTAATAGTACAGCAGAAATTACAAATCCCATGCTCTCTGGCTGTCATGCTAGGGAATATGGGACTGTAGCTTTCTCAGACCATCCCTTCTTGAAGGGAAATATATTCTGTGGGTGCTTTGTTTGTTTCAAAGGAACTGCAGGAGCAGCAGGAAGGCTAGCTAGTGGCAGGTGTAGGACTTAGACCTGAACTGCAACTCTAGGGCTCACTCTTACTGTGATTAGGCTTTTTGAATTAGGAGTGAACTTTTACCATCAAACTCAAGACAAAGATCTGTCCCATAACCAGAGCCCAGTAGCAGCTGTAGGGAACTGTGGAAGGACAGCGAAGACAGCAGTAACTGCATCCCCATTTGGTCTTTTGTAAGCTTTTCCCAAGTCTGTAGGTCAGAGCTGTATAAGACTGCAGATCAGCACCAAATGCAAGCAGGAGAAAATGTAGCACAGATGTGCCATTTGCGTAAAATGGTAGTTTTCTATCTTCTGCATCAGATCTGATCCTTGAAAATCAAGGAGACAAAAAATTTGCCTGACATCTCTCAGACTCCAGGTTTAGCACTTACAATGGGTCTGAATCCCAACACCCAGTGTATTCCAGAATCAGCTTTGGGGTTACTTTTAATGGGGTTATAATTCTGTTCTACTCCTCTGGTTAATATAATTTTAACAGATTCTCCCTGGGTGGAATCTACTACTGAAGCATGTTCAGGATGTGCAAGAGCCTTAGCAACAAGCTTCACCACAAAATAGGGAACAAAACAGTGTAAAGAAAAATGAGTTTGGTTTATAACAGTTTGCAAAAAGAAGAAGCCAAGCATGGTTTAAATATAACATATTTAACATTAACTTTTGAATTTCAATATACCATCAGTTAATCAATTAGAAGTCCTTTTCCTGGGCCTGAAGCTCAAAGGAAACCTCAGATTTAGACACTTGTTAATTTGTTGGCATTTGATGAATTTCATAACTTGTGCATTGAGCCCAAATGTGACACTCTCTTAAAGCACAGAGCTGCGGATTGAAGTAAATTAGAGGTGTAATTTGGTAAAAGACATATTTTTTTGTTCATTTATGTAAATTTGGTCCAATCATCACCATCATCATCACCATCCTATTTATTGAATTTATATACCGCCGTTCATTTGAGAATCACAGAGTGGTTTGCAGTATAAAAACACGAGGTTTTTATATTCATAAATACTAATACTAATACACAGGGCCCAGTAATAGATGGTGATTAATATTCCCCTCAGAACAACTGATTATGTAAACAAACCACTTTCTCTTTTTTGTGTGTGCCTTATTTTGTTATTGAGTGTCATAATTTTAATTTTTTGTGGTGGCTAGGGGCCACAAAAGCTGAAAATGGGTCAGGCCTCTCTAAATTTATGTTACTCTAGCTCTGTCCGGGCTCAGGAGTCCAGATTCTCTCACACATTTTCTCTGAAGTATTTTACTTGAGGCTTCGGGATCATTCTCTTCACAAGTTGGAACCTTCTCCTTCAGAGTCCCTTTTCTCCCCCTTTCTCCCCCCAATCTTTCATTTCACTAGCCCAGTTGGCAATTGTTGACTCAAGCTGTTGCTTAGCAACTTGGCTAGGGGAAAGTAGGGAGCCTTCAAAAGGGAGGGAATGGCAGCCCTGTGGTGAATAACAAATTGCACACTGCGGAAATATTCAGCTGCTGATGTCTGTCAGCTTCCTTCTCTTTCACCACTTGGGTATAGGTGTGTGTGTTCATACAAACATTAAAAGGTCTGTGAGGGGAATGTTTAAATTCATTGCAAGACTTGCAAGTGCTGGTAGGGGCTTATCATGGAGGACACAAACGGTAGCGTGTTAACATACCGTCATAAACAGTGTTCTCTAGCTGCAATGGGAATAGCCACTATCACATGGCAAGGTGTAATGCAAACATGAGGTATCCAACGAAGTTGGGAACTGAACAAAAATTCAACAAAGCTTAGGTGAGACTGGATAACTCTTATGTATAGTACAGGCCTGGTCCAAGACATTTTGGCGCTTGAAGCGAAGCATAAAATGGTGCCTCCGGCCAGAGAAGAAGGGGCGAGTGAAGATCTATATTGGAAGCAAGTGGGGAGTGAAGATTTACCTCAAGAACAAGCTGGTGAGTGAGGTCTACATTGGGAATAAGGCAGAAGGGGAATCATAGCAACTTTACCAGGTTTACTTCACTTGGATTGCCATCTTCAAATGACAAACCAAACACTAGGTCATTGGCTTAGGTAACTATCTACTTTCTATTTGTCCAACATTACTACTGAGCTGCTTATACAGTGAAAAGGATACTGGCAAGAATATAGTGATACTGCAAAACTGGAAAAGCTATTCATTTATTGTAAAAAACACACACCCTCAAAGCGGTTTACAAAAAGATAAAACTATAAAATCAAGAAAAACCCACAACCATAATTTAAAACATACAAAAGCTAAAATACAAAAAATTAAAATTACCTCAACTTTCTAAGCATCTAAGAACAAAAGAGATCAAAACTGCTGAAACAAATACACAAGCAGCAACAAAAACAGCTGAGCAGTAAAAGATTGTGCCCTGTATTCTTGATGTGCTTTGAGTTGAGCTCTTTTTCAGGGAAAATTGTCTTTCAAATAAATAAAGGTAGTAGACTGACTCAAGCCCTTGTTGGAAATGGTAACTGCCTTAAACAGATGGAGATAATTTGAAGTAAAGTTTTTGAACCTGAAATTAGTTGTCAATAAAGAATAAATGCATTTGTGGGGTGCAGGTGGGGGGGGGAGTGGCTTCCTACACAGCTGTTTCCCCTGGTTCCACTATTATGATAAATGCTGGTGACCTGGCAGGGGAAGTAGAGTGAACCCCAATTTATTATGATAAATGCTGATGATGGTTTTCCAATCCTCGCATCTTATCTGATTGTACTAGGCTAGGGGTTTAAGGCCAAATGGTTTGCCATTTGTATACATTTGAGGCTCAGGAATGCTCCTAGAAAGTCTCCTACTGAAGGATTTTTGTGCCCTTTAGTAGATGTATGGCATAGCGCAAGGGTTTCTAACCTTTTCGGACCCGTGGACATGTGAAATTTTGAGTGTTGTGAGCCCCAATGACAAAATGGCTGCCATGGGGGCATGGCGCAACACATCAGCTTCAGGATATTGGAGTCAGCATTTTCCATAAACTTTCGAATCCACTGAAAATTATCCAGTAAGTTACTAATAATATACCACCGTGTTCTTACTTATACATTAACCTAGAAATCCATAATATATCTCAACAAGTAGTTCCCCATTTCAGAGCTTTTTCAACAGGTCTAACTTTAAAGCAAAGTCATTAAAGAGTCTTGCATCATATTGAATTAGGCTGAGAGTCTTCCCTATAATTTATTATTTGATTTACTTGATTAATGAGGCATGCTAGATACCATATTGATATGCTAAAAATCAACTTCTCCTACAGGTCCATTATCCACTTAAATTTTGAGACACTATTGAATGCTCTCAAGTTTTCTCTCAGTGGACTATCAAATCGAAGTCTGTTAGAAGTGATTTGATACATTTGTAGATGATGCCCTTTAATGCAGTTTAAAATGTCAGAATCAGTGTATAATTAAAGGAACTACAATATAAAAATATTTTAGCTTCAAGATACTAGACTGGATTTTGTAAATACATTCACGATTGTAGTGATTCAGCTGCACCATTATGAGTTATCCCCCCCATCAAGGAAAGCACAGTCAGTTATTATCACTCAACATGGCAGGGTTTTGTTAGGAAAAAAATAAAACTTTCATGCAATCATGCATCTGTCTACTCAGAAACAAGGACCACTGAGTTGAATGGCACTTCCTCCCAGGTAAGTGGGTATAGAATTGCAGCCTTAATTGCTTTCTTCCAAACTAGATAGCACCTGGCAAAGAAAAATATGGCTGCAGGTAAATGTGTATTCCAGGAACTGTATTGTGTCTAAAGGCAATGGATAGTTGCTCTTTGAGTAGAATTCCACATGACTTGGACTGTACTAACTCCAGATCAATAACCTCAAAATATCAGTTTAACAGCTGTGACTGGCGATGTGACAAAACATTTTCTTGGGGCTGTAATGACCTGGAAGAATAGAAATAAAATGCAAAAACATATAAATACTTCACTTTGCAATAACAGCTTCTACTTGACTCTGAAATAACATCAGCTATAAAAAGGGAAAGGGACCCCTTACCATTAGGTCCAGTTGTGGACGACTCTGGGGTTGTAGAGCTCATCTCGCTTTACTGGCCGAGGGAGCCGGCGTACAGCTTCCGGGTCATGTGGCCAGAATGACTAAGCCGCTTCTGGTGAACCAGAGCAGCGCACGGAAACACCGTTTACCTTCCCACCGAAGCGGTACCTATTTATCTACTTGCACTTTGACGTGCTTTTGAACTGCTAGGTTGGCAGGAGCAGGGACCAAGCAATGGGAGCTCACCCCGTCGTGGGGATTCGAACTTCCGACCTTCTGATCGGCAAGTCCTAGGCTCTGTGGTTTAACCCACAGCACCACCCACGTCCCTAATATCAGCTGTAGGGTTCTTCTAAAAACTGTTAACTAGTATCCTCTTATTATTAATGTTTTCTACTATATAGTGGAATACTTAAGATATGCTGCCTTGCTGAAGAAAGGATTGAAATTAAATCCCTTATGGTTGTGCCCACCCCACCCCCCACCTGGAAACATGGATGTCAACAAAAAATAATCAGGGGAGGGGGCGAGTTCTATGACTTGTAACAGTTATTTCTTTTGACCTGCAAACAGACACGCATACACAGATAGATACTCAGGGTGAGAGGCAGATGTACGGCTGAGGTCAAAGTAATTCCTACAGCACAATCCCAAGCATTTTTTAAATTTGAAATACTTCCCTGAGTTTAACTGGACCTTTGGATAAAAGAAAGAAAGAAAGAAAGAAAGAAAGAAAGAAAGAAAGAGAAAAGCACAATACCTTTATTATGAGCAAATAAAAAGTCTCAAAGAAGTGAGCAAAATTCTTTATTATGTTGGGTGTTCTATCATCAAACAAACAAAAAGGTGGCAGGAGGTGACAGAAAGCAGGGAAGCCTGTTGGGAAAGATGTAAGAGGTCATTCGGCATATTATATTAGCCTTAATATGGAATGGGGAATTTGGCATGCATTCGTTGAACTTAATTCTCAGTCATTATGTGCTGAGGAACACACCCTCTCTCTTGTTAGGGACAAAGGGTAAAGGAATTACATGAATGTTAAATTAGTTTAAGAGCTGAAATGTTGTTTTTGTTTCAAACATTACAGATTGTGGACAAAACGGAGTGCTTCCGGAAGTGGCAGAAAGATATATCTAAATTTGTCTGGCAGGGCAAAAAGCCCAGAATTAAGTTTAAGATATTAACAGATGCGAAAGAAAGAGGTGGCTTTGCCCTGCCAGACTTAAAGTTGTACTATGAAGCCGCAGCTTTCTGTTGGCTAAAAGATTGGCTACTTCTCGAAGACACTGACGTGCTGGATTTGGAAGGTTTTAACAATGCTTTTGGTTGGCATGCATACTTATGGTATGATAAAGTTAAGATCAATAAGGCCTTTAAGAACCATATTGTCAGGAAAGCACTGTTCAATGTCTGGACGAAATATAAAGACTTATTGGAAAACAAAACTCCAAGGTGGCTCTCACCTCTGGAGGCTAAGGCCCTAAAAAGACCCAATATGGAGGCCAAATGGCCAAAATATTGGGAATTATTAGAAAAAGATGGAGACAATTGGAAATTGCAGAGTTTGGAGAAAATGAAGGATAAGGTGCGAGACTGGTTACATTATGCTCAGATTAAAGAAGTTTTTAAAAATGACAAAAAGTTAGGGTTCCAGGTGGAGAAATCGAAGTTAGAAACAGAATTGCTAGAACCCAAAACCAAGGTACTATCTAGAATGTATAACTTGCTGCTAAAATGGAACACACAAGACGAAATGGTTAAATCGGCTATGATAAAATGGGCACAGGATATTGGGCATAACATTATGTTCGAGGACTGGGAAAGGTTGTGGACCACTGGGTTGAACTTCACTGCATGTAATGCTCTGAAGGAAAATGTTATGAAAATGATATATAGATGGTACATGACCCCAGTTAAACTTGCCAAAATATACCATTCGTCTGATAATAAATGTTGGAAATGTAAAGAAAATGAAGGAACATTCTTCCACCTCTGGTGGACATGCCCTAAGGTGAAGGCCTTCTGGGAAATGATATACAATGAGCTGAAAAAGGTATTTAAGTATACCTTCACTAAGAAACCAGAGGCCTTCCTTCTGGGTATTGTCGGCCAGAAGGTGTTAAAGAAGGATCGAACATTTTTCATGTATGCAACAACGGCAGCAAGGATTCTCATCGCAAAAAATTGGAAAACTCAAGATTTACCCACACTGGAAGAGTGGCAGATGCAGCTGATGGACTATATGCAATTGGCCGAGATGACTGGCAGAATCCGAGACCTGGGAGAAGAAAAGATGGAGGAAGACTGGGAGAAATTCAAGATGTATCTACAAAAACATTGTAATTTGTTTGAATGTTAAGAAGGATGCTAGATTATAAAAAACTGGCCACCACTAAACTAGATTTAAATTTGATGATAAGTGAGACTAAAGAAAATATAAAAATTTTATTGGAAAAAGTGTTAAATTATATTGGAATGTGTGGACATGAGATTGTAAACAAGTTGATAATTTGTTTGGAAAAATTCTTTTTTTAATGATGTAAATGGGAGAGGGGGACGTGAGGGAGTCCAAAGAAGTGAAGAATTTGTTGTTATAAAAGTAAGATTGTTTGATGTGTGCATTTATATTTTAAAAAAAACCTTAATAAATATTTATAAAAAAAATAAATTAGTTTAAGAGCTGAATCCTATGTGTGTTTACTCAGAAGTAAGTCCCACTATGTATAAGGAGGCTTTGTTTGTGGTAAATAATTATTGCACCTCAAATTTGTATTGCAGACATCTCAATTCTCTTCTTTAATGGTCCAAACAGCACAACTCTTTACACTCGCCCCTCTTGTCCCCTCATGTTTCCTTTATTCCCCCTGCCCTTTTTTGAGGATCATGATCAGCTTCAGTTTTTCTCCCACACTGGTCATAAAGCTGTATCAGTCATTTGTTCACAGCTCGCTTAGTTGGACCATACTCTTCTAGATCTCTGCAGGCCTCATAGTCTCTGGTATTTGCTTAACTATCCCCAAAGTTATGGAGTGAAGTTTTTCTGTGACATTAAATGCTTGACTTGTGGCTGCAGGATTTTCAGAGTTTTGGAACCGGGCATATTGGGAACATATACAACTGGGCAACCAGCCAGCATTGGTCACAGGGGGCATTTTAGTATTCACTTATTTAAATGTGGGGAAAGTCCTGCCAAAACTGCATATATTTCTCATGTTACAAAGTACTGCTCTATTTACATTTCCTTCATTTTCTTTTTAAAAAACCCACACTGTTTAAAACTGGATTGATACTGAGAATTTAATACTATATTTTAATTCTTCTTAACATTTGATGCTTGGTATCCTGTTTATTGATCATTTTTATAATGTTGCTTTGTTACTATATACAGTGGTACTATATTAATTCTTGGCTTTCTTGAGCATATGCAACTTTTGCAACAATTTGTCCAACATTACTCTCAGATTCTTCAGCCATGTTTTTGATTCAGGAATAAGTCATTAGATTTATACAATTCTGTTGCCTTTTAACATTTTGCAACTCCAAATTCTTAATTCCCTAAATGTTCCATGAACCTATACAAGCCATAATCCAACTAAAGCCAAGCATTTTATTCTATGGACAAGCGATGCATGTCAACATCTACGGTAATTGAAATTGAGTTGATTATTACACTTTTCTCCCTTACTACAGCAGCTAATGGATGAGTAAGGTTTCAGTGAAACCTGTCGGCAAGAATCATAGGAGATAGACATGACTGTAAGGAACTCTGCATATAAAGAGTGCTGTGTGAAAATCATTAAGAATACGGTACACACCAATAATGCCCAGACCTAATTCCAGGGTTGTAGGCTTGTTTTACTAAAGGGACAAGAGCAGAAGATATCTACTTGCTGTAGTCAAAACCAGTGGTCAGTGGGGGGTACTAATTCAGAGCAATGGTGGCTCACCAAGGCCATCAAACCAAGCTACTGATGCTATTGTGTATTGGAAATTGTAACCATTAAGCAGAGCTTTAAATGACTAAAAGGGGGGAAACAGAGCTCAACTTTCCTGAAAACCACTTTTCATAGATATGAAATTTCCAGGAAGTAGATGTGTGTGACTACTGTGAAGTGAGAGAAAGTCACTCTACATATGCTTGGGATTACTCCTTATTAAGAACACAGACTAGCTTTGGCTCAAATTTACTTTTTTATATGCATAGTTGAAACCTACTCATTTTTCCTGTGCAATATCCCCTTTGAATACTGAAAATGAAAAAGGTAGAAACACCAGGCATTTCTGCATCTGCCTGTTGATACTTTTGCTAAACATCTACATTCATTTAAAAAACACCCAAAAGATGTGTGGAAAACAATTGTACCATTGCCACTATACTTAAAATAATAGTGAAAAATATATATTTTTTTATTTATATCCCGCCCATCTGGCTGGGTTGCCCCAGCTACTCTGGGTGGCTTCCAACACATATAAAAAAACAAGAAACCATCAAACAATAATAGTAACAATCTGATCCAATATAAAAAGTCACAATAACTTTAAAATAAGCAACTTGTACCATACAAAGCAACATTCAACAATCCATCAGAATCTAATAGTAAACAGTAAAATTAAATATCAGTAGATAATAATTAAACAGTTTACACTTATCAACCACAAGAATTACTAATCTATAATCATTAAAACAACAGCAAAATAATTTAATGCAAATATAGATACTGTGTGCATGCCATACATATGGTCTTTGAATGTATATAGATGCTTTGTTTTACTAATATAGAACTTTGCATTATCTTATATCAATTTGCAAACATATTTTGTAAAACCAAAGGAGACATGAATCACTTTGGCTCAAGGGAGTCATTTTTAAGGGGGGTATTTTGCAGGGGAACTTAGGGGCTGGTGACACCCTGAAACACAACAGTACATCATGTATCTGTTAGGGCATAAAATATAAACAAATGTGACTATCACAATTGGTTGAGGTATTGTTCATTTTAATCTTCTTATACTGCACACAAAAATTTAAATCATAAAAACGAATCAGTCACCTTGAGTTCAAAAGACAAGCTTTTGCATTGGTGTGTATGAATGTGCAATGCAAGAGTCCCTTGTACATGCACATAAATACCTGTCCTACACATTCAGATAAACACAGCTGTGTTTATTCCAGTGTGCAAGATTCCAGATGTGCGTGTGGTCACATGTGCACATGGGGCACTCCACCTTATTACTTTACAATTTTCCATTACATTTTCAAATCCTTAAACTTTGGTGTCACAGAGACCTATTCAGAAAACACAAAAATGATGCAGCAGGAGATATTAAAGGCCTTCTTTATTTGAATTCATGCTGGTGGAGGGCAGTATTTCCTGCAGAGTTTCTGCTTCTCCTAAAAGTATTGGACAATATTTCTTCAATTTAATATTGGCATGAAGTTAAGACAATCCACATTGAACCGGAGAAACTAATTCACTTCTATCATGATGTGAGGACTTAAAATATGAGGTGAGAAGAGAAGGGGGTACAGTACTGAATCTTTTCCAGTGTTTACATTAAATTGCTCCACTGTATATATACCAGGTATAACCCTCATTCAGCTTGTAAAGTCTGATTCCATACCAAGCATACTTCATGGAAACTATTTGAACATAAATCTCCTTCAAATTACAGGCAATATACAAACCAACCAAACATGTTGGTTTAGAAGCAGATGCACCTGCGATGTACTACTTGTTGAAGGTTACAGTCCAGTTAACATCTGGGAAGTGCCTGAAAATTCCTATTTTGCCTTCAGAATAGGCCCCTAATAAAAGTAGACAATGAAAAGGAGGACACTGCTTCAGCATTACCCTCCATAAGTGTGTCATTCGCTAACGTCACATGTGCTCACTCAACTGCTTCGATCTGCAGAACTGGCATTATTACAGGTTCCACGTAATACTCATTCCACATTCATAAGAAATTTTAATTATTTTTAAATGTGCTTAATTGTATTTTTTTTACTATTTTTTATTATTTTTACTATTTCTTGTATACTGCTTGGAGATTTTACTATAATCAAGCAATATGTAAAGGTTGTTAAATAACTAAGTAAACACTAACATTGCTAAGAAAATTGGTATGAAGAAATAAAATACATGTGTGCCTTAATAAAATTACAATTTTAGCAAAAGCAAAGGGAGAAAAATCCTGCTGTAGTAAGACATTATCATTTGCAGTGGCAGATTTATAGGTATGTGTGGTATGCACAGAATTAGAGCTCCCTGAGCCCCCAAGTCATTAGTATACATTGTTGACTGAGATGGTATTTTTGAAACATGACTGCAAACAATGAATAGCCGTTGTTGACTTCTAGTATTTTAGTTTGTTGCATTGTTTCCACTCTTCATTGCTCCTGCTCCCTGATTAAAGTCAGTATATTCTGGCCCATTAGGAAAGCAGGGCTTAGCCCTTCCAAGTGAAATGTCAAGCAACTTTTTGTTCAGGTTTCCCCTTAAACTTCAAAGCCACACTATTTCATGCCCCACACATCTTCTCGTGACCCATTTGAATTTAGAGAGCCAGGGCAAACATTTCTATCAATCTCCTTCTCTCTAGCCAGTCAGTTTTCCAAGAAACCACACAAGTGTAACAATAAAAATACTAGAATACTACAGGATGAAAATGGCATTGTCTGGCTGCTCAGTAAAAAGTGAATGTATAAAGGGTGGCAATACTAGAGAAAAGGGCCAGTGTAGAAAGAGCTAACAAAACAGGACTAATATCATTATGGTGTATTTCCCATCTCATGCTGTTCCTGCTTCTAGACTTAAAAATTTATATTTTCATATGATTGTGGGTTTTTTTTAAATAAGCCACTTTGTAGACTCATAATGTAGTGCCAAAATGCTTAAAATAAAAATAATAAATAACAAAGAAAGTTCCCGATTAAGACATGTTAAAAGTGACTGTATTCATGTCTGAAGTTTTTGAAATTGGCTTAGATTATATGGTTTTAAATCATTTGGGTATAAAGGTGTGTGTGTGTGTGTGTGTGTGTGTGTGTGTGTGTATATATATATATATATAACTTGACTGAATAATTAAATATCTTTGAACTAGCTTTACATTTTATTAAATTATTCAGTTTTGCAAAAGATTAAATATTGCTACTTAAAGATTTGCTGAGTGTTGTACATAAGAATTACTGCACAGAACACAATACCTTGCTGAAAAGGGATTTTTATGTTTCGGTGTTTCCTGGTTGCCAAAGGCAGCTTTCAGTTTTGGAAGAAATTCATTTTTCAGCTGCATGGTTTCTCACATAGCTAAAGAAAATGCTAATATGCAGAATTCTTGTGTTTTTATTGCATTCCTTTTTTTTTTTTTTTACTGTCGTGGATCAAGGACACATCCTTTGAAGAAAAACTCCTATTTTACCCCAAAGTCAGAAGTGGACATTGTTGATGTTTGCCTATTCATCTGATGTTCAGCCAATTGGCATTTGCTGCTGTTGTTTTCAGTCTGTAAATGATACACAATTGATGACACCCTTCAATTTAAATTACCTCACCTTTGCATTGAAATGCAATAATTTTGTAATTACCGTAATTACATTAAATTCATAAGTTATGTAAATAATTACATAAATGATGTTAAACAGCAGACAGTGTGATGAATAATGTATTACAGTGGTACCTCGAGTTACATACGCTTCAGGTTACAGACTCCGCTAACCCAGAAATAGTGCTTCAAGTTAAGAACTTTGCTTCAGGATGAGAACAGAAATCATGCTCTGGCGGTGCAGCGGCAGCAGGAGGCCCCATTAGGTAAAGTGGTGCTTCAGGTTAAGAACAGTTTCAGGTTAAGAACGGACCTCTGGAACGAATTAAGTACTTAACCTGAGGTACCACTGTATTTGGAGGAAGCAGAACTGCAGTAGAACGGAAACAACACTGAGTGTGACAAAGGTTGGAATGAAAATTGCTGCCTTCTTATATCCCTATTGGTGGTGGAGAACTCAATGCATTACATAGTAGGGTCACAGGCTTTCTGGGTCTCCCCTGCTCCCCTAAGCATGTATCCCCAGTGCATGCTCGTGTAAATGTAAATTAAGTAAGTAAGTAAATACATTATAAACCAACAGAAAACACTATTTTCCTTCCCTTGCCCAGCAATAAGAAGAGGGCAGACTCTCTAAAACTACCCAAGGCAATAGTTGGCAAACCAATTCACAGGCTGAATCTGACCTTGTCAAGCTTTACCTTGTGCCATGTAATAGTATTAGAGGAAGGGGCTGTAATTCAGCATTTGAACACATACTTTGTACGCCAAAGTTGCCAAGCTCAATCCCTTGGGGGAGTTATTGGTTCGTTTGTTTTGTTCTTGTTTTCATCATGCATTTTGTGCTTTTATATTGTATTTTTATGTTGTAAACTGCCCTGAGATCTGTGGATGAGAAGGAGGTTGAGAGGGTTGTCCATAATAATAATCAATCAATCAATCAATCAATCAATCAATCAATCTACAGTGTTTGGGCCAAACTAGACAAATAATCCAGAATGGGCCCCTGCACTTTTAGTTTACTTTTAAAGAGTCATTCATGGAATTTATAATTGCTTGAATGATGTCTCATCTTCTTTTGTGCTTTTTAAAGCGCCAATCCAGCCTTGGGTGTCTGTTATTTCTGAGGGTCCCAATGTAAAGTCATACAGCATCATGTTTCCCCCCAGAAAGCTCTTATCAGTCTTGTTCTATTGTTTTCGTGCCAAGAACATGAAACACAAATTGCTCAAACAGCATCATCACTATGAATTTCTGCCATAGGCGGAGAGCAGTGACTTTCTTTACCTGTACGGCAGCCTTCTATTCTTAAAATATCTTGCACCTTAATAAATAATATAGAGAAGCATTTAATGTTTCCAAGAAAAGCATGGAACAAAATGACCTCTTGTCCTAAATGAGGAATTTGCCTTAGATGATCCCTGTGGTTGGAAGCAAGTGTGATGTTTATCACAATGCGCTTTGGTTGCTGAAGTACAGTGGTACCTCGGGTTAAGAACTTAATTTGTTCTGGAGGTCTGTTCTGAACCTGAAACTGTTCTTAACCTGAAGTACCACTTTAGCTAATGGGGCCTCCTGCTGCCACCGCACCGCCGGAGCATGATTTCTGTTCTCATCCTGAAGCAAAGTTCTTAACCTGAAGCACTATTTCTGGGTTAGCGGAGTCTGTAACCTGAAGCATCTGTAACCCGAGGTACCACTGAATCAGAGAACATAGAAAAGTTAACTCAGAGTTGTGGCAAGTGTGTTACAGAACCAGATGGACATAAGTAAACCAAAATATTTATTTCTATACTTCACTAACAGTGCTTCTGTTATTTTAGAAGATTCTGTTTTTCCTTCTTTGTAGTTAAAATAGTAGAGAATGTCAAACGTCTGCTACCCAAATCTAGCTGTGTGGACAGCTTCATGGCAGTCAGAGTAGGGCCCTGCTACCACAAGACAAACTGAGTAGACAGAAGGCCTTGGAATTAGAAGACTGTTACAGGCTGGTTCTAATATTAGCCAGAGGGAGGAAGTTGCCTCATGCAGATGATTTTGGGTACCATGAAAGAGTAACAAATGGTGTTGTTGTTGTTGTTAACATGTTTACTATTGGAAGTGTCAAAACTTGCATACTACAAATCTTGGCTGTGGGTTGGCACAATTTGCTGTTCTGCCGTGGGCTCTGGCTCTGTCTTTGGCTGTGTTTATTTAGTAATCCTGAGCAACCCTTTGTCTTGCAATACTTTCCTATAATTAAAACTGAAGCAAACTAATTATCTAAAGCATATTTAAAAGGAGGAGGAAGTACTGGATTATATAGCAATTATTGTGGTTCAACTCCTGCACCAAAACATATTGCACTGTACTAAAAATCAGTAAACCTCCTTGCACCAGCAATTCAAATAAATATCAGTTTAAATATATATAACGTATCATGTTAGTATCATTAACAAAGGTTGCTGTGCATTAAAAGTTCAATCAAAATTCTCAGTTGGAAATGGCCATTATTCTTGTATTGATTTGTGTTCATGGCACTCATCCTAGATGATAGAAAACAGTATCTCTCCTAGAAATTGCTATGGCAATATTGCTTTTTATGTCTTCTTATTTGCCCCCCCATTAAGAATAATTAACTGGATTTGTGTCTCATAATGTGTCCTTAGTATATTGCTAATTCTTTGTGTATGCAATTCTTTCTTCAACCTGTTTAGGTCACCAAATTCTTCTGAGATTAACAGACTAAGTGTCCCTATTTTCCAGGGATAGTTCCAGATTTACAGAAGCCATCCCGGTATCTGATTTGATCCCGGAATGTCCCACTTTTCCTTAGAACGTCCCTATTTTAATCAGAGAAATGTTGGAGGGTATGGAGTTATGCAACTCCTGAGCCAAGGAAATAAGTAACTATACAACCTTTAGAATACATCTGAAGATAGCCCTATACAGTATAGGGAAGTTATTTAATGTTTAATGGGTAGCTTATTATTATTATTATTATTATTATTATTATTATTATTATTAGATAGGACATCCCTCTCCATCAATTACCTTCTACCTTTACCTGATTGAAATATTGATCTCTAACAAGCCAGGAACGTAATTCTCTCAGAGTTTATTAGGGGTACCGCCACAAAAGACCAGTAATGGTGGGCAAGTTCCTTGAAAGACAATTGTGCAGAACTACCAATGTGCACAGATTGTGTACTATGTTTGGAATATGATGTGAAGCCTTAGAATGCAAGTATAGATCTTCTGCAATGCACCCAAAAGGGATGTATGCTGCTTAGTGGCAAGCCCAGTGTGATGGGTAAAATGCCCCCGAAAGAATTACCACATTATTCCTTACCAGATATGGTAAAGCAGCTCTGGCTGTATGATCCAGTCTTACATTCCCACACATTTGACCAAGGTGAGTTGCCTTGCCCAAATTCTTAGTCCAGGGAAAGGTGCTGTTCCTCACAAGCTCCTTAGTGAGGGAATTTGCTTGAGCAAATGACTACAAGGGAAGTATGTCTTGTTACACGCATTTTTGAACTACAAATGTCCCCAACTTTCTTAGTTGTTTGCCTATATTTTATCACCACCCCGCCCACTCCATGTACTATTAAAAGTCATTGAGGAGAACTATAGTGTAGAGCGAATCAGTTTGTAAACAATCTCTCTGGAGCACCAGCAATTATGTCAGAGAGAAGTGTGAAGGGGAGAAAAAATGGATTTGCTTGATGTTATTGCCTTTCTGAAGATCCAGACTGTCTGGAGCCCCTACTCTTTAGTACTCAAAGAACAGAGTTTACAGTTATGGACTTTCATTATGTTAACATTATTTTCATAAGAGGTGACAGTTAGTATTGGGGAACTGTATTTTACCTGATTTTCACTGAATGATAATGAGGTAGCTGATTCTAGAGTGTTCAGTCAATTAGAGTAATATATATGCAGACTGGTTACTGTGCCCTTGGAAGTTCCTCTTTTTGACAAAGCACATCTAGTCACTTCTGATTTTACCGGCCCAGTGCATCAAATTCTCATTGACAGATGGATAAGCTGAACAAAATCATTAAATGAGACTTAGGGCCCTGCTATATGTGATGCCAAATCATCATTACTCTCTGGCACATCCAGGAAGGGCTGGAGAAAACCCCAGTCTGAAACTGGAAGACTGGGGCCTAGCAAGTACAGACACTACTGAGCTAGCTGGAGATTTAAATCACACCCAATACACACATTTAAAGCATATGATTTTTTTGCAAAGAATACAGGGGACTGTAGTTTCCTCCTCACAGAGCACCCTTAACAAACTTTAGTTCCCAAGATTCCTGATGCGGAAAGTTTTGTGTTTTAAATGTGCACTGGGTGTGCTTTAAATCTATGGGTGTATCCATCCTAAATCCATATAAATCAGCTTCATACATTCAGTTTTGCATTCGGACTTTTAATATTGAACAAATAACCTCATGATAACCATTGCTTGGATGGGTTATAAAATATTTAACAATATCTAATTTATGTGACTGTTAAAGAGCAAAATATATTTAATGATATCTGACTTTGGGTTGTATCCAACTCCTTACTCCTACTCAGAGAAGACCCACTAAAATTAAAGAACCTAAGTTAGTATTGTACATTAACATCAATGGGTCTTCTCTGAGTAGCAATAGCATTTGTTCTGATACAGTATCATGGGGCTTTGTAGCTAACACAAGCATAATAAAAAACTATCTTTGCAGCATAAGACCTATGTGGTAGAAATACAAATTCTCAAAAGGATGTGGTTCTCTAATAGGAAGTGCATTACTGCCCTGAATAAGGTCAATCAAATTTCATTATTTTTACATTAATATAGAGACTGAATTTCAGGCAGTTGCAATAAGCTCTGCAGGTAGATGAGATGTGTGTGGGATTATTTTTTGCTGACTCAGCTGACACTCTCCTTAGCTTAGCCATGGATATACTTTATTATCTTGAGGTTTTGAAAAGCAGTCATCAGGATCAGGCTGCATGCATTAACATTGTTTGGAGCTGCCTTGTCCCATTAGTAGTAGAATTTCCTAGATGGTTTTTGAAAGATCTGTTTGTCTACCCAATTTCTTATAGAACACGCCTACAACACTTTCCACTTGTTTGGGCAAGAGGCATCCCATTTCATCAAAATGATCCCAGAAACTGAAGTTTTGGAGCTGTCCCCTTTTAAAACAAATGAATCACAATACAGAGAAGATAATTTTGGAACTGCTGTGTCCCACACTAGTGATTAAAAATATAAATCCATAAGAAGTCAATATAACTTTCATTAGCAGTCTAGCTTTTGGGAGGATGGCAAGATATAACAGCTTCAAGATGCCTAGAAAGAAGTTACAACATATATCAAACAGTTAAAACAATAGCATGTATAAAAATAATTTTAAAAAGTACAGTAACACCAGTCCCAAGTTAAATAGCACTAGATTATCAGGGTACACCACTTCCTTCAGGGCCCATCCACACTTTTGCTTTTGTTGTTCCACTGCTGTGTCCTGTTAAAATCTGATGTTACCCACTGAGTCAGATCTGAGTTAGAATATCTGAAGAGAGATTTGCCCCACTTCCTAAACCACTCCACTACTGTGAGAACTTTTTGTTTAAGCCAGGGTAGCGAAAACTGTAGCTCACCAGACTCCAAATTCCTATCAGCTCCTTCCACCATGGCCAGAGGCCATGGAAGATAGCATTAAAATCTATCAACACCTGCACACCATAGGTTTCTCACCCAGATTTGATACTATTTCCTGCTGTTTAATGATATATTAATCAGTAAGATGTTGCCCACTTATTCCATGCCTGATCAAAATACTCAGGAGCCTTTTGTGAGAAGTTCTGTAAAAACACACAGGTAGTTGTATGGCATGATTACCCCCCCCCCCCAGTGTAGTTGACATGATCCAATTTTCTGCCTCCATACTATCTGTCTTTCAGAAATATTGGGAGATCCAACCATGAATCTCCCTTCGCCTTCTCTGGTTTTGCAAGTTGATCAAACATGTAGTTGATCAAACATGTAGAAGTGACAAAGGGCTTTTGACTCACCTGTGTTAAGAGTCATCACAATCTAAAAGGGGTATAGTGTAACATTATAGAGTTCCCAATCAATCTGTCTCCCAGGTTCTCCAAATAATGAATGCAAAGACATAAATACAACTGCAGACCCTCCAAGTGCACCTATTTTCCAGGGACATCCCTGATTTAAAGAAGCCGTCCCAGCTTCTGATTTGATCCTGGAATGTCCCACTTTTCCTTAGGATGTCCCTGTTTTCACTGAAGAAATCTTGGAGGGTGTGAAGTTATCTGCACCCTGAGCCGCCTGAAGGCAATGCTGTATAGGGAAGTGTTTTAATGTTTAATGTTTTATTATGTTTTATATATGTTGGAAGCTGCCAAGAGTGGCTGGGGCAACCCAGTAAGATGTGTAGGGTATAAATAGTAAAATTGTCATTAGGGAATGGGACGTCCCTATTTTCATTGGATAAATGTTGTAGGGTATGAAAATGGGGGGAGAGGTTCAGAAACTTAGTTTTGTTCAGCCAACTAAGATATCAGAAGAATCCAGGAAATAGGGCTGGGTTACTGCTTGGTTTTTTTTGGGGGGTGAGGGGTTGATTTTGTTTTGCCCACCCACTTTTAATCTATCAAGACTGTGTTTTACAGTTTCCCCAGAAATACTTTTGCCATTAAATGATAGATTTGTTGCCACCTGTCTCACTTTTGTCTTGTCTGATCAGGCTGCAGTTGTAGCAGCCTCCACTCAGCCTCAGGCAAACAATTTACAGTGGTATCTCTGGTTAAGAACTTGATTCCTTCCGGAGGTCCGTTGTTAACCTGAAACTGTTCTTAACCTAAGGTACCACTTTAGCTAATGGGGCCTCCCGCTGCTGCCGCGCCACCGCCATGTGATTTCTGTTCTCATCATGGGGCAAAGTTCTTAACCGGAGGTGCTACTTCTGGGTTAGCGGAGTCTGTAACCCAAAGTGTTTGTAACCCGAGGTACCACTGTATTGTACACTGGGCCTGCAACTTACGCTCACTTTGCATACACAATCACAACCTTACATGGGTGGGGGAGGAATAAATAAATAAATGGAGAGCAAGGGAAATTCTCCTTTCCCCTCTCTCCATTCATTTACTTATTCCACCCACCCACCTAGTGAACTTTCTTTGCTTCCTAGCCTCTGGGGAGGTGTGGGAGGCACTGGGAAGCTCACAGAGCCCCTGCACGTCCTTCCCAGAGTCCAGTAAACAACGTACCTCGCTTAAGGGGTTTGGGAAGGAGGGCAGGAATGCTTCCAGAGCCATATGTTCAGATAATATAATACATAATATGATATACACATATTACCATTAGTCAAACCAAAACATATAACTTAGTATCAAGTTATCTGTGGGGGAAAATGTTTCTGTGCCATTTGAAAAGTTTTATTTTAAAAATAAAGCAAAACACCAAAGTACAATTAGTATGGGTGTTCTAGAAGTTGGGGTATCAAATCTTCCTTACACCATGAAAAAGTTGTGAAGTTTGATTCTATTTTCTGCTATTCAGGGAGAAGCCATCTGAATATTGGCTGGATAAGCAAGAACCACAGTGGGGGAGAAGGCTGAGCCTTCTGTATTAATGCTGAACAAATGGAATCCAGATTTAATATTGTGTGTGGTCTAAGAGATCATAGCAAATTAGGATCCAGAAAATCTGTTTTTGTACTGATATGTGTACCTTTGGTGTTTTTTTCCTTACTTTAGATGAATTGCATTTTGGTACTACCTTGATTTTGCCGAAAAAAAATATTGTTATGCAGCTCTTTGCAGGCTTCCTCTAACATAGACTTTAGTGTACTGCAAAGTCATATTTTAAATTAAATATGAAACTGACTCTCTTGTGAGTTTTAAAACTGCTTAATTCCACTTTATGTGTTCTGCACCAAAGCACTTCAGCTTGGAGCAAGAGCAGAATCAACAAGTACTCTGAGAGGCTATTTGCAGTGCTTAGCAGGAAACTACTAATAAAGTATCTGGTAAGATTGTATTCTTTCTAAATTTTTATCTCAGGTGGCAAATTGCTGAAGTTCAAGAAAGATGTAGAACTGAATTCTGAAAAACAAGAAATTGTATTATTTCTCTGGGTTGAATTCAACTGAGTCTTATGCAGAGAAGACCCATTGAAATTAATGAACCTAAATTAGGAAGAAATCCTAAATATGGAAAGATCAGTCACATTCTAACTTGCTAATCTTGGTAGATCTAGGGGTTGGACTGTAGCCTAAGTAATGTTTATTAACTTCAATGGGACTACTCTGAGTAAAACTTAGTTGAATACCATCCAGAGTGTAGACACTTCTTCACTCTTGCTAAGCAAAAACTAAAATCAACAGCACATTATGCACTCAGTGTGCAAATTTGCTGGAGAAACTTAGTGAATGTTTTAATGAATATTATGAAACCTCTTTGAAAAGACATAGAGTTGGAAGCTTCCCTAAGGGTCATCTAGTCCAACACCCTTAAGTTAAGGAATCTTAACTAGATTATCCATGACAGATGGCCATTCATTGTTAAAGCAGATGAAAAATTCATGCTTGAGCTAACAGAACACTGAACTATAGGTCAAATATAACATAAATGTACTGGAATTCTACAAACTGTACATCTCAGGAGAAATTTTCTGCACTCAGGAAACAAGCACTAAGAATAGCATCCCTGTTTGGAGTGACCTACTGCTGCAAAGCATTGTTTCAAAGCTGGTCCAGGCCAAGAACCATCTTGGTGCCAGATTGTCAGATGACAACTGAGAGAGTGGCATTAACATCAGTGCAACCAGACCTGGCAAGACTCACAAAGGAAAAGAATAATCAAACAAGAAAGAGATTATGTCTGAAGGATAAGGATGGCTATAAGGAGAGCTGGATGCTACATGAAGTGATTTGTATCAAAGCTAAGAAATTTATTGTGCATGTTTCTCTTTAGCCCTGCCCTCTTTGCCTTTGGCCCCCCACCATTTTGCCATCAGCTGGTTGGCCAGGTATGAATACAGCCCTTAGGTTGAAATGGGCTCCCCAACCTGGATATGCAGGTTTTTTCCTCCGCTTATTTGCGTTTTAGTATTAAATGAAACTGTACCACATCCAGTTTGGGGCACCAGAGTTTAAGAAAGATATTGACAAGCTGGAACATGCACAGAGGAGAGTGACCAAAATGATGAAGGATCTGGTAACCAAGCCTTATGAGAAATGGTTGAGGAAATTGCATATGCTTAGCCTGGGACAGAGGAGACTGAGAGAAGATATGATAACCATGTTCAAATATCTCACGGGCTGTCGTATGGAGGTTGGAGCAAGCTTGTTTTCTCATACTTCAGAGGGTAGGACCCGAACCAATGGCTTCAAGTTACAAGGCGATTCTGACTAAACATCAGGAAGGACTTTCTGACAGAAAGAGTCCCGCCACTCCTTAGTGTGTGGTGTGCCCCAGGCTGCGATACTCTCCCCGATGCTTTTTAACATCTTTATGCGCCCCCTCGCCCAGCTTGTCCGGAGTTTTGGGCTGGGCTGCCATCAGTATGCTGATGACACCCAACTCTATCTGTTGATGGACGGCCACCCTGACTCGGCCCCAGACACACTGATCAGATGCTTGGAGGCTGTGGCTGGATGGTTACGTGGGAGCCGGTTGAAGTTAAATCCTTCGAAGACAGAGGTCCTCTGGCTGGGACAGGACGACATGGGACTGAGGGGGCAACTCCCATCTCTTGCGGGGGTGCAATTAGTGCCAGCACCGTCCGTTAAGAGTTTGGGTGTAATCTTCGATACCTCCCTCTCCATGGAGGCGCAGATTGCAGCTATAACAAAGGCGGCATTTTTTCATCTCCGCCAAGCTAAGCAGTTGGCTCCTTACCTCTCTCGCCCTGACCTAGCCACTGTGATCCACGCGACGGTCACCTCCAGACTGGATTATTGTAACTCGCTCTACGTGGGGCTGCCCTTGAGACTGACCCAGAGACTCCAGCGGGTGCAGAATGCCGCAGCGAGACTCCTTACGGGGTCTTCGCTTAGAGATCACATTCATCCGGTGCTATACCAGCTGCACTGGCTCCCGGTGGAGTACAGGATCAGGTTTAAGGTGCTGGTTTTAACCTTCAAAGCCCTATACGGCCGAGGGCCCTCGTACCTACGGGACCGCCTCTCCTGGTATGCCCCACAGAGGAACTTACGGTCTTCAAATAAAAACAACTTGAAGGTCCCAGGCCACAGAGAGGTTAGGCTGGCCTCAACTAGAGCCAGGGCTTTTTCGGCTGCGGCTCCAACCTGGTGGAACGCTCTGTCACAAGAGACAAGGGCCCTGCAGGACTTGACATCTTTCCGCAGGGCCTGCAAGACAGAGCTGTTCCACCTGGCCTTTGGTCAGGGCGCAGCCTGATTCCCTCCTCTGGCAATCTTTACAAAACTTTAGTTTATGGTTGCCATCAATTTTGATTTTAATTAATTTTTATAATGTTTTTATAATGTTGTACTGTTTTAGTGTTGTTAGCCGCCCTGAGCCCGGCTTCGGCTGGGGAGGGCGGGATATAAATAAAATTTATTATTATTATTGTTGTTGTTGTTGTTGTTGTTGTTGTTGTTGTTAAAGAACTGTTTGATAGGGGAACAAACTCCCTTGGAAGGCGGTGGAGTCTCCTTCCTTGGAGATTTTTAAGCAGAGGTTGGATGGCCATCTGCCATGGATGTTGTACTTGAACTTCCTGCATTGCAGGGGGTTGGACTAGATGACTCTTGGGATCCCTTCCAGCTCTACAATTCTATGATTATGGAAATCTATAAAACATTGATAATATTAATTAAATTCTGAAAAAATGATTGTTATAAGAGTATAAATGAATATTGTATTATAATTATATCATTTTGATCTGTATTTAACTACACAGACACATTTAAGTAAACTTTGTTACTCAGATTTTTGTGTGTGGTGGGAATAATGGGGAGGAGGAAGCTACAGTAGCAAAGCCTCCCAACTAAATTCCAGCTGTGATCATAGCTACACACATGCCCTCTATCTCTTATTTGCGGTGCAGTCTATATTTATGTTATATGTGAAATAACAGTCCAGGGAACAGTGGCTTGCTTAAGAAGTGACGCCTTCCTCCCCCCCCCCCCCCATCTTTGAAAGAGGATAACTGTGTCCAAGCAATATATATAGCTGTGTGGTCCTTAAGATCTTCAGTGGAGTCCACTACCTAATGAGGTGAAGTGTGAGGGTATTAGGGAGAGGCCTTTTCGGTGGTGATGGGGCCTCCATTATAGAGTACCTTCACCAGAGAGGCTAGCCTGGCAGCTATATTATAATATTTTTGGCACCAAGTGAATACTTTATTTATTTTTCAGCCCTTTTATTTATATGTTAAGTACATTTTAGATCTTTGGCACTAATCACATTTCCCTTTGCTGAGCTCTGGAAGGCTAAAGCATCTAAGGCTTGCCCTCTAGGGATCCGATGTGGAAACAGTGAACTTTGTAGGAGCATTACGATGCGCACCTCCACCTAGGATTGTGCATCAACTGGTGTGTACCCAGAATAACAAGGCGAACCATGATCTCACATTCCCTAGTCCTATGGTGCCATTACCAAGGCATCTAAAGGCAGAACAGGGACCCCCTAAGTGTCTGAGTCACTCTGTAACTTGAGTTTCCCCAATAAGTTAAATGCATAATAACCCTTCCCCTTTCCTTTCTGAGAAACAAACCAAACTGACTGAGCTCAGTGCTGGAGAGGGGAGGGGATGGACAGTGGAGGGAGCCTTCATTTTGATGGACAGGTCTTGCTTGTAATCACAGTAAATTATTTTCTGCCGTCACTCCAATCACAATGATTTGATGAAGCAAGTAAATAGAGTTGTTCTTCATGTCCCAAGAATAAATTTTGGTTACACCTTGGTTTGTTTCGAATGAGGCAAACTGTAAGCCCAAGTTACGACAACATGCTAATCCAAACCATGGCTTAGCTCATTGCAGCACAGCAAGACTGAAGGAGGACCGAACTGGAAGCCTGCATGCTTGTATGTTCATGCTAAGGCATAGTTTGGCTTTGCATTATATGCAAACAGAGCTAAATAATAGTCAAAAACCCATTGTTTCATTTCTTTCTGCAAAAGAGGTTCATTACTGGAGCTAGAATCATAGAATCATAGAATCATAGAGTTGGAAGAGACCACAAGGGCCATCGAGTCCAACCCCCTGCCAAGCAGGAAACACCATCAGAGCACTCCTGACATATGGTTGTCAAGCCTCTGCTTAAAGACCTCCAAAGAAGGAGACTCCACCACACTCCTTGGCAGCAAATTCCACTGTCGAACAGCTCTTACTGTCAGGAAGTTCTTCCTAATGTTTAGGTGGAATCTTTTTTCTTGTAGTTTGGAACCATTGCACCGTGTCCGCTTCTCTGGAGCAGCAGAAAACAACCTTTCTCCCTCCTCTATGTGACATCCTTTTATATATTTGAACATGGCTATCATATCACCCCTTAACCTCCTCTTCTCCAGGCTAAACATGCCCAGCTCCCTTAGCCGTTCCTCATAAGGCATCGTTTCCAGGCCTTTGACCATTTTGGTTGCCCTCCTCTGGACACGTTCCAGTTTGTCAGTGTCCTTCTTGAACTGTGGTGCCCAGAACTGGACACAGTACTCCAGGTGAGGTCTGACCAGAGCAGAATACAGTGGCACTATTACTTCCCTTGATCTAGATGCAATACTCCTATTGATGCAGCCCAGAATTGCATTGGCTTTTTTAGCTGCCACGTCACACTGTTGGCTCATGTCAAGTTTGTGGTCAACCAAGACTCCTAGATCCTTTTCACATGTACTGCTCTCAAGCCAGGTGTCACCCATCTTGTATTTGTGCCTCTCATTTTTTTTGCCCAAGTGCAATACTTTACATTTCTCCCTATTAAAATTCATCTTGTTTGTTTTGGCCCAGTTCTCTAATCTGTCAAGGTCGTTTTGAAGTGTGATCCTGTCCTCTGGGGTGTTAGCCACCCCTCCCAGTTTGGTGTCATCTGCAAATTTGATCAGGATGCCCTTGAGTCCATCATCCAAGTTGTTGATAAAGATGTTGAATAAGACCGGGCCCAAGACAGAACCCTGTGGCACCCCACTAGTCACTCTTCTCCAGGATGAAGAGGAACCATTGATGAGCACCCTTTGGGTTCGGTCAGTCAGCCAGTTACAAATCCACTGAGTGGTAGCATAGTCAAGTCCGCATTTTACCAGCTTCTTTACAAGAATATCATGGGGCACCTTGTCAAATGCCTTGCTGAAATCAAGGTAGGCTACATCCACTGCGTTCCCTTCATCTACCAGGCTTGTAATTCTGTCAAAAAACGAGATCAGGTTAGTCTGACATGACTTATTTTTCAGAAATCCATGCTGACTATTGGTGATCACAGTATTCCTTTCTAGGTGCTCACAGACTGTTTGCTTAATGATCTGCTCCAGAATCTTCCCTGGTATTGATGTCAGACTGAGTTCCCATCTAGGATTATTTTCAGGCATTTCCTGAATACTAGAGAACTTCAGCTTCACTGCTGACAGTCACAATAGCTCCCAAATAACACATAACCCAGAGAAATGAATCATTCTGTTGTTTCCTGGATCAGCTTAGCAAAACAGAGGATTTCTTAAATGTTGCCTAAAAAAAACATATCATCTTCACCTTTGTCTCCCTAAAGATGTTTCTTTCTCTTACAGTAACCATAGTAACTGCAAAGACTTAGGATAATAGTAAAAACATGGGGGTCAAATGCTAAATTCTGACTCATTCACAGTGCAACACTATACATGTCTACCGTGAATTAAGTTCCATTGTTTTCTTCCTGGCCATTGATAATGCTAGCTGGGGTTGATGGGAGTTATAATGCAAAATAAAGCATCAGGTTGGAGAAAACCATTTTATAGTTTTCTTAGCTGCCTTGTGGACCCTTAATGGTGTAAAAGTGGGATGTAATTGTTTTAAATAAATAGTCTTCTTATTTGGGTACCAGAAAAAAGTTTTGTGTTCTTTCAAGGTTATTAGTTTTTATTAACCCATTATTAAATACTCATCTGATTGTAATACTGTACTAAAATTCTTGTCGGGGTGGATCTTTATAATTGTTCAGGTGTGGACAAATATGTAGGAAAAACTCAGAGAGAACAAGGCAATCAGAGTGTCAAAATGTTTTATGTTGTCCAATGCATTTTGGAATTAAAACATTTCTTTATTGTAGCAACATATACTTCTTAGCAGCTCCTCTCTGTAAACATGCCCCAATGGTTCCATGTGAGCTGCTCCTCCATTTTGTTTCTAACCACATTACAGCCGTACCAGCAAGCTGAATGAAGTTTACTATGTCAAATTACAGAGATAATACCCCCCCCCCGCCATTTTGTGGAGACTTTACTCATCTCCTGTTTTTCTGGTTTAATGCACACATCTCAAATTACAAGTGCTGAAATGTGCTGGCTGTACATTTATTTTACTTATTATCAGTACTTACAGGATACTCTGTTACAGAGTTAGGTTTGCTCACGACAAGAGATAAAGCAGTTTAAAATTTATACTGCTGTTTCTTCTGGAATGGTGGTTTTTGCCTGTTCAAACAATACAACAGGCCTGAAGATGGCTTTCACACACTGTGTTAGATTAAGATACCAGAAAAGAAGCAGCATTTTATTTTAAGCCATGGAACATAAGGTATATAAAGTGCCTTGAACAAAGAGGATTTTATCTGTTTGTACAATATTACACAAAACAATACACAGCTCAGGTTATATATGATGTACAGCAGTCTTTGTGGCTCCTTGAGAGCTTTTCATTGAAAGACCTACTTTTCAAAAGAGTAATTGTTTTTTTAAAAAAATAATATTTATTAAGAGTTTAAAGATTACAAAAAGAAAGAAAAAGAATTAAACAAATCAATATAATACAATACAAAAACAGAAACAAAAACACTACATAAAACATTGAATTAACAAAACAAAACAAGAACAATTAAAAACACTTCCAATATTTTCAAGCTTATCTTTCATTCACTTGTTTCACTGACTTCCTCACGCCTCCCTTTTTCTATTCCACTTCAATTAACTGTTTCAGCAACTCCTTTCCATCTTCCTCTGTTTTCTGTCCTGTAATTAATCTTACCATATTCTGACCTTGTTTTTTCCCTTTAATACATTAACAGTCTATCTGTACCTAGTTCCTTATAACATTTCTGCCAAAGCCATATAACTTCATTCCACCATTTTTCTAAAGCTCATTAATTTTACAATATTTCTGTAAATAATCTTTAAATTTTTTCCAATCTTCTTCCACCGACTCTTCTCCCTGGTCTCGGATTCTGCCAGTCATTTCCGCCAATTCCATATAGTCCATCAACTTCATCTGCCATTCTTCCCGGGTGGGTAAATCTTGTGTCTTCCAATACTTCGCGATGAGTATTCTTGCTGCTGTTGTTGCATACATAAAGAAAGTTCTGTCTTTCTTTGGCACCAATTGGCCGACCATACCTAGGAGAAAGGCCTCTGGTTTCTTCAGAAAGGTATATTTAAATACCTTTTTCATTTCATTGTAAATCATCTCCCAGAATGTCTTAATCCTTGGGCATGTCCACCAAAGGTGAAAGAATGTACCTTCAGTCTCATTACATTTCCAACATTTATTTTCGGGCAAATGGTAAATTTTTGCAAGTTTGACTGGTGTCGTGTACCACCTGTAAATCATTTTCATTAAATTCTCTCTTAGGGCATTACATGCCGTAAATTTCATACCTGTGGTCCATAACTGTTCCCAGTCAGCCATCATTATGTTATGTCCAACATCTTGTGCCCATTTAATCATAGCAGATTTCACCGTTTCATTCTGAGTGTTCCATTTCAACAGCAAATTATACATTCTTGACAAATTCTTAATTTTGGGATCTAACAATTCTGTTTCCAATTTTGATTTTTCCACCTGGAAGCCAACTTTTTTATCCAAATTATATGCCTCCATTATTTGGTAATAATGAAGCCAATCTCGCACTTTGTTTTTTAATTTTTCAAAACTCTGCAATTTTACCCTGTCTCCATCTTGTTCCAAAATTTCCCAATATTTCAGCCATTTGGCCTCCATATTGAGTTTTTTCTGTGCCTTCGCTTCCATTGGTGACAACCATCTTGGGGTTTTATTTTCTAACAAGTCCTTATATCTTATCCAAACATTAAACAATGCTTTCCTAACAATATGGTTTTTGAATGCTTTATGTGCTTTTACCTTATCATACCACAAATATGCATGCCAACCAAATACATTGTTAAAACCTTCTAAATCCAGCACATCAGGGTTTTCAAGAAGCAGCCATTCTTTCAGCCAGCAAAAAGCAGCTGATTCATAGTAAAGTTTAAGGTCTGGCAGGGCAAATCCACCTCTTTCTTTAGCATCAGTTAATATCTTAAATTTTATTCTAGGCTTCTTGCCCTGCCAGACAAATCTGGAAATGTCTCTCTGCCACTTCTTGAAACAATCCGTCTTGTCTATGATTTGCAATGTTTGAAACAAGAACAACATCCTTGGCAATACATTCATTTTTATCACAGCAATTCTGCCTAACAATGATAGCTTCAAATTTGACCATATTTCTAAGTCCTTTTTCACTTCAATCCAACATTTTTCATAATTATCCTTAAACAGATTCACATTCTTGGCAGTCATATTAACCCCTAAATATTTCACTTTCTTGACCAGTGTTAATCCTGTCTCTTCCTGGAACTTCTCTCTCTCGTTCAGAGTTAAATTTTTCTCTAAAACCTTAGTTTTCATTTTGTTTAACTTAAAATCTGCTACCTGTCCAAATTCTTGAATCAGTTCCAGTACCCTTTTAGTACTAGATTCTGGCTCCTGTAAAGTCAATACTAGGTCATCAGCAAATGCCCTCAATTTATACTGTTTAGCTCCCACTTGTATACCTTTAACCAATTGGTCCTTTCTAATCATATTTAGCAAAACCTCCAGGACCGATATAAAAAGCAGTGGAGAGATTGGGCAACCTTGTCGTGTTCCTTTCTCAATCTTAAACTCTTCTGTAACTACATTGTTCACAATTAATTTTGCTTTTTGTTCTGAATAAATTGCACCTATACCATTTTCAAAACCTTGACCTACCCCCATCCCCTGTAAATTCTTCTTCATAAAGCTCCAAGAAATATTATCGAAAGCTTTCTCCGCGTCCACAAATATCAAAACTGCCTTAGTATTAATATTCACTTGTAGTTTTTCTAAAATGTTAATTATATTCCTCATATTGTCAGACAGATGTCTGCCTGGGAGAAAGCCCGCTTGGTCTTTATGAATTTCTTCTACTAACACCTTTTTTAATCTTTTAGCCAAAATATCTGCAAAAATTTTGTAATCCACGTTAAGCAGTGATATGGGGCGGTAATTCTTAAGCTGTGTCTTTTCAGTCTCTGTTTTCGGTATAAGTGTAATATAGGCTTCCTTCCACGACTCTGGTGCCCTTTTCCCTTCCAATATTTCATTACAGACTTGCTTCAATGGTTGTATTAGCCATTCTTTCAAAGATCTATAATATCTTGAAGTCAAACCGTCCTGGAGATTTACCCAATTGCATATTCTGTATGGCCCCTTCCACTTCCTGATCCGTTATTTTATAATTCAACATTAATTTATTTTCCTGAGAGATTTTCTGTAGACCATTTGTTTTCAAAAATCGATCAATGTCCATTTCTTTCTGCTTCTCCTGGGTATAAAGTTGTTTAAAATACCTCTGGAAGCACTTCCTGATCTCCCCTGGATTCTGTATATTTTTTCCTTCCACTTCCTTCAAAAGAGTAATTGCTTGCTACCCCAGGAATTCAAATTGAATTTAAAGGAAATGTTTTGCTAGATGAACATTTAACACCCAAACTTGGAAAAAAGATGGTTAACTGTAGGACTTTCAAAGTAGGAAAGAAACATGTAATTATTTTGTTTTGTGTGAAAGATTACCGTAATTTTTTAAAAACCTACTTTCATCAAGAACCCAACACTTGTGAAGGAGAATATTTGTTTAAGGTGTGCAAAGTTTAGGCTGCTTGCACATTACTGGCTTAAAATGCAGGTATGCCTTTCTTTTTCTCAATTTGGATCAAAGCTGGTTGGGAAGAAACTCATCAAAACATAGTATTTCATAAGAAGAAGAAGGGTAGATATTGATGTGGCTAATATTGTGTGCACACTGCTTCCCAAACTAGTGGTGGAAGCTCAATGGATGCAGAATAAATGGGAGTGTGTCATTTTGGAGATTAAATGTTGACTCTTGAAGATACTTTGGACCTTTTTGTGTATGCAGAAGAAAAATAACACTCCTTGTGAAAGTGAAAAATTATTTAATCTGTTGCAGTACAGTAAAAGACCTTGTGTTGGGAGGTGGGTAGAAGAGGGTGATCTCACACAAAAATGGAACTTTATTATTCTCTCCCTTAAAACATCTATTTTTAATAGAAAAGAAGGAAATTGTTGGCTGTACATGGGTAAGTAACAGATATGGTAAAACTGCTTAAGACGGTTATTTACATTTTATCACGTGGTTAAATGCAATTATAATGCTGAGTTCTGACCATCAGGCGAGGCTGAATAAGGCACACTAGCATACTAAACACAAGAGACTGTATTATTTGGCATCTTGTTTGCTTTTGCCATTCCAGCGTTTCACATTCACATGACTGGTTCAGTATGAGGCTTTTAAATACTCAGATACACTCTACTATGCATGTGCTACATTTTTAATCACACTTTCCCTTGTAGTACTAGCTTTAAGAAAAACGGAGAGAGAGAAAACACCATTTAATCTAATGAAGCCTCTTATCTTGTTAGTTATGGACAACTGTAGTTAGCTAGTAAGTGTGGAATGAGTCTTTTTCCTTTTGGATTTTGAAGAGAGAGAAGATGGAGAAATGTAGATATTTTTATAAGCTCTCTGGAGGATATGGACCCTACATTACATAAATATTTGGAGAAACTGCAATTGAAATTGATCCCAATTAAGTCCTAGATATGTCAAAGGGCAATAAAGTTCATTGTTATTAAATACAGGAATACTTTTTTCTCAGAAAAAGCTTTTAAGAGATATAAGCATCCTAATAAATATGGAGTTTTTTTTAAAGAAAAGGAGAGCAACAGGTTGAATGATCTATTCTTAAAATGAATACTGGAGTAGTATTCCCCTACAGTGAGCCTTTGTTAATATTGGTTTAAAGTATTTGTAAATCTGTTATTTAAAAAAACAGAAAAATGCTAAGGCTTCCAGGCCGACTCTGTTCACAAAACACTTTAGCCAGAGTGTTTGGAACTGAGCTGAGTTCACATGAGCATAAATGGAAATATTCTGGCTCCTCTGGTTTGCAGGTCACAGATACTATCTAGATGGGTGGTGTTTTATAAAGCATTACGGATACCATAAATCAATTAAAGAACTTATTAAAGAATTATTACATGTACTGGTTTCTCACAGGAATAGGGAATCTCAGGCCTCTTTATCTGCCGCTTGAAATTATCCCAAGCCATTCTTCTTTCCAGACCACACCCCTCACCAACATGCCTCTGCACACTCCTTGAGTGCTTTTGCCTGACTGCACTGTGCCCTTGAACTGTGTGTGTGTAAACCCCAGAGTTTTGCATGACTGGAATGTAGCCTACTGGTCAAAGGAATCACATATGGTCAAAAGTAAGGGTCAGGCATTTGTCTCTGGCCATGCCCACGACTGGTGTGTCATGTCTAGATAGTTGCCTACAAAAGAATATGACCCTTGAGCTGAAGAACATTCCCAATTCATGCTTTAGGATAAGATCACATTGGGGTTGTATAGTCTCTTTGTAATATTTGCTTTATTTGCAAATATATAAGCAGAGAATATTGGAAGCAAACAGACACCTCTGCATCACATCTAAGTGTAGGATTGCAGAGACCCAGGTTCAACATGAAGTTCACTGGGTGGCCAGTTACTGTCTTTCTTATCTTCCAGGTTATGGGGAAGAGAGAACCATGTGTATGCCTCCTTGAGACGCTTGGGATAAAGGTGGAACAAAAATAAATAACTATTATGTATATAACTGAATAACATCAGATTCCCAGAAAGATTTTCTGACTCCAGTTCATCTAGAGTTCATCTTCCATCAACTCAAGTCCTTGTTGCCCTTGTGTCTGTTTTTCATGGCAAATAACAACCCAGGCTGGATTTTTTGGCAGGAAACCACTACAGGCCCCCCAATCCAAACTGGGACCATGATCTGCATCAGGGTCCTGAACACCTGTTTTTCTTTCAAAGCAAAAGGAAGAGGTCAGCTTAAGCAAACTTCAACAATAAGTTTAATGCAATGCATACTTTTGACCCTTCGATCTTTTTGAATAGGAACTATTTGCTCTTTGAGTTTAGCTCAGACCTCAGCTTATATCTGCGTCTTACGGGATCCAAGATGGAATTTCAGAGAGATCATCTTCATTATGCCTGCTTGCATCTTCCTTTTCAGTATGTTGTGATCTCATCTCCATAGTATAGTCCTTGGAGGACGTGCCTGGGGTTTGTAGACAGTGTTGGAAAGTATCCTTTCAGAGTATTTTTTTTTGGAGTCATTGCTAGTTGTCTCAAAATGCAGTTTGAGGTCATCCCTTGGATAATAGATGCATCTAGATTACTGGATAAGGTGGAAAGAGCAGAATTCTTATAGCACTATTCCATAACAGTTGACAGAATCATTGTGCATTTTGGACATACAAAAATTATTTCTGACAGCCGCTGGCATGATACATTGCACAGTGTTAATACATTAGCTTCTCCAGCAAGCTCTTTCCACGGCTGTATGTAGCAGGATGCGATGGAAGGATGGCTGGGCTGGTGGGGGTGGGGCAGGGAGAAGAAATCTGTATGAACATGTTGATGAAAAGTAGTAATTCTTGGATGCAAAGATCCTAGTTTGGGGCAAGTGCCCTTTGGTGAAAGAACCCTGGCAAAGATTTAACATGGCGAAACAGGTAGTGAAGTAAATTGTGGAAATATAGGCTGTAAAAACTTTTAAAATGTGCCCCTCCAGAATGTCACCTTTAAAAGCTCCTTCCAGAGTTCCTCACTTTCCCTAGCACAGAAAAAGACCACACGTTTAGTAAGTTATAAAATGGTTTACTTACAAACTCTCTTTAGGTCAGATTCATGAGCTTTTCCATTCAGCGGTCAGAAAAGTTGCACAGGCAATAAAACATAGCTTGGTTACAAAATGGTAAAATTTCCTGAAATATTAGTATAGGAAAATGTTAGTTTCAGACTCCAGTCTTGTCTGAAACAAAAGAGACTGGTTAAAGCCATGTGGCTGAGCTGGAGTAACCAGCTCAGACTTCCTCACACACCAAATCCAGAGGTAGACCAACAGAAACACTTGATTGCCCATTTCCTCCCAAGGTGAAGGGAAGTGACATAGCCAAGCCTGGCAGGACAGCTTATTTATTGTTTTAAGTAATCAATTAGACTTAAGCATATTGGTTATATGAAGCTGGTTATCCCACAGGACCAACATTAGGTAATGTTTCTGTATACTTTCTGTGAAAACATGTACACCCATTTACTGTACTTTCCTTAATACTTTGAAATAAGTACAGTGGTACCTTGGTTTTCGAACGTCTCGGAAGTCGAATGTTTTGGTTTTCGAATGCCAAAAACCCAGAAGTAACTGCTTCGGTTTTCGAACGCTTTTTCGAAGTCGAACGTGCCACACGGCTTCTGTATTGAGTTTCCCGGAAGTAAATGCTTCCAGAAGTAAATGCTTCGGTTTTTGAACGTTCGGAAGTCAAAAGGTCTTCTGGAACAGATTACATTCAAAAACCGAGGTATTTTGGAGAACTCAGAATAAACATTTCCCTTATTTTCCTGCTCCAATTAATTTTTTTTTAATGGTCCTACTTTAGAAAATAAAACATGTACCTTGCTAGCATATATTGACGATTCTAAATATAAAATTTTACAATACACAAATTATACTATTAAATCACAATTACCATCTCAATTTCAGATCAATATTTTCTAGTTTGCTGTAGAATGCAAACTTTTCTCCGTCTCCTATTTATTTTATTTTACATTTTATTTTATTGTACACAGTGTTGTGTGGCCATGTAGGTCATTTGCCCCCAGCTGATTCTGAAATAGCCAACTTCTTATGTTTTGTAAACTATTTTGTGTCTTAGAACCATAGCCAAATATTTTGACAAGGACACATAGACATGGCGGCATGTCTTAACAATAGCTATCACCTTAAGGTAATATTTTTGTATGTTATCTTTATGTTCTCCATAGATGAAGGAAGAGTTGGCTGTGCTTTTAGAAAAAAAGGCAAGATTCAACTTTTTTTTTCTTTTTTAAAGGAAGTTGAGAATGTGTTACTAATTGTCTCTGGTGTTTATATTTCCAAGCAAAGACTCTCAGCCAATAAGTAACATTTCCAAATTGATTATGAGACATGTTTGGAGGTGTATTTTCTTTAATGATTTCTTAAGTGAAAGCTTGGCCTGCTTGTGCCTATGTTTTGAGTAAGGATCAGCAACTGCCCTTTTTTGGATAAAAACTGAATCCAGCCCCGAGGAGGTGTAGATGAATAAAGGGACTGATATGAGACAGCTAAATCATGCACTGGCAGAAGCTTATTCCAAAACCTTTGTGCCAAATCCAAAAGCTTTGGGAAGAGCACTCTACACATTGGTTTAAACTCTGGTTGTTGTTGTGTGTTTTTTAAAAAATGCCCTTATCTATTCATTCCTGAAACCCCTGGATTTACCATTATAACTAAGAGCAAAATATGGCTTCTTTTGTCTGGTTACATAGGGAATAATTTTTATTGGAGGAATTAAAGTGAATGAAATTTGAAGCTATACTAAAGGGATAATTGTTATAAGCCAACAGCTGGGTACACATTACCATTTACACTGGTTCCTGTGCACTCCCACCAGTGGCATGGGTTGCCAGCACCTGGGGCAAGGTGCAAAAGAGGGAAGTGGCATCACCAGGGGGAAGGGGGCTAACGCATTGCTCTGGGCGCGCTTCCCCATTTTTAGTGCAACTTCTGAAATGTGGGCTTTCCCAGGAGGTGCTGGACACAAACTCCTTGGTGCCATGACTCACCCTGCACCAGCCACTTCAGCTCTCCGTAGTGCACCCACAGGAAGTTCCGCTGGCCCGGGCCAGGAGCTGGCATGTTGCCAGCCAAGGCTTGTACAGCTTCCTCTTCATCCGTGCCAGGCCCCCACCCATGTATTTTAGGAACAGAGGTCAAAACTCAAGAGTTGGTCTGTGTTCCTCTTGGACAGCATTTTATTTATTTCCTCAGAAAGCCTTGAGTGATACAATTCCCCTTAAATGCCCCTGGGAATGGCACTACATCCAGGCATTCTGGCGAAATAAATATAGTGGCTGTGAGCCTGGAAGTGAGTGCAGAATGGAGTCTATGGGTTTCCTTTGGGCACATGGCTACCATATTTATTTTCCCAGAATGCCCATTGGAAAGCTGCTATTGTTAAAGCAATTTAACATTCAGTAGCCATAACGATTCTGAGGGGAATGACACTTGGAGAAGGGCCTTCACGGAAGAGCTCAAAAAACACGAGTAGAAAGACTGGTCCTTCAAGTACCCTGGTCCCAAGCCATGAATGACCTTAAAGGTAAAAGCCAGCACGTTTCCTTAGGATATCCCTATTTTCACTGGAGAAATGTTGGAGGGTATGGAGTTATCCGACCACTGAGCTGTCTGAATGCAACCCTATATAGGGAAGTTTTTAAAAAAATGTTTAATGTTTTATTATGTTTTTATATATGTTGGAAGCTTTCCAGAGTGCCTGGGGCAAACCAGTAAGATGTGTGGGGTATAAATAATAAAATTATCATTATGGAATGGGACATCCCTATTTTCATCAGAGAAATATTGGAGGGTATGACATTGCCTAATCGAAACATTTACTGGTTTGAGTATTTAGTCCTAATATGAATAGAACAATGCAAAATAAGGATATTGAAATACCCATTTCCATAATAAAATGCTCTGCTGAAAATATTTATTCATAAATCTGTTTTAAAATCATTGTGTACCTTGAACCTTCATATTGGAGTGAATGGATTGGAAGCTACATTGCTACTTGGCCTTAAACATCTCAAGAGACTTAAACGTTAACATCTGTTTTGTATTTAGCATTTGTGGAAGCGCTTGTTCTGGTAAAATGAAACTCTTAGCTAGTTAGTGACAAAAGAAAATAAAAACCTACCTTAGAAAAAGGAGGCTAGAAAGACTGCTGGATGTATGAATTCAAGGTTCCCAGACCACAAGAATTTTAATTGCCATAGCATATAAAGACTTCTTAGTTGAAGAGTGTGTAACAGAAGGCCTATTTAGTTATGTTTACTTTAGGCAGTGTAGCAATTAAGATTTCTGTGTACAGGAGCTATTCAGTGCAGGGGTTTTTTCATTTTAAATTGACAGGGTTTTAAAGGCAGAGCTACCTTCTGCTTTTCTCTAAATCAGTGGAAATGGTTTTCCTAAGTATCCCACATGTCTTCCCCTTAGTGCATTAAACCAATGTTCAATCGACACTGCCACTGCTTAGTATTTAATTTGGTGCTTAGAAGACTAAGAGAACAATACTAATACTAATATCTGACAATTGGCGTGTGCATTTTTCTATATTAAAGCTCAGCATTATTTCTCCTCTAATACAGATAGAGTACTGTTTCAACTGTGATTATTCCCCTGCTTGGCAGTTATGAATTTAAGAAAAAATAAAGACTAACACTTTTTTTTTTTTAGTCTTCCCAGAACTGTGTGAATTGGGGAAGCCATTTTGCAAATCCCCTTAGCATTTTTCATGCATTAGTTATATGAAGGTGATCCACGAATAGAAAAGTACGATAAGCAGACTGAACCTTCTGGACCTGCCCCTAAAGAAATATCATCAGAGCATGAACAGCTGCTCAAATGTAGACACCCTTTGCAGATGTCCATGCTCAGTGTGTAGACATTAAAGCTAGGGATGCCCTGTGTTTGAAGATAGGAACACTGATAGAAGGTACAGCCCCACTTCCTCCTCTACCTGTGAATCCCCATTATATGATTGGGTGAATGTGTAAAGGTGAAATTCTCAAACAGATTTTGTTATGAAGTTTTAGTAAGCCTCTCCACTCCCTCCATCCCAAAGTAGAATGTATAGAATATGGGGGGGGGGGGGAATACATGAACTTATTTAGCTGAATTTGCCCTGGGTGCACACCTCAGCTATCTGTTGTAAAAATTTCCATTCTAGCAAGACAGACACTAGTGATGCTAATATTAAAATCTACTGAGGCTTGTGATTCTCTTGATGTCTTTTGAATTCCTTTTTACTACGAATGTAGCACTGTGAAATTTATTTGTGTGTGTGTGTGTGTGTGTGTGTGTGTGTGTGTGTGTTTAAAAGTATTTCTACTGCACAGACACAAAAAAATTAATTTCATTTGTCCCATGGATTTTATTGGCACCTCAGAAGTATCCTCATAGTTTCCTACTGTGCAGTGATTGAATTTTTGAAATATGAGTTTGCCCTCTGTTGGAAAAAGTAAGATGAGATTTGCAGCCTTTCATAGTATTATCTACCTTAAGACTTCTCTATTTTAGATGGGAACAAAAGGCACAGATGGATTGCAACCCTAAATATATGAAATATCCAAACTGTGTCTATCCCAGATAGTACAATGTTGTTTGATTCCTGTCTTGTAGTTCTGATTTATTTGTAACCCAAGTCTTATGTATTGAAACGTGCATAACAAAATGCCTATATGCTCAGGAAAAAAATTAATTTTCATGCTGAACATAGCACACAACTATGTACATGAGTCCCCCCCCCCCAAAGCTTTCTTTGTTTTAGGAAAACAGCCATTTATGAAACGGCATTTCCCCTATTTTTCATTTATGTTGCTTGTCTGTGCCTACAAATAAGCTTGTTCATCCCTTTGAAGGTCAAGTGGTGTGGATAACTAACCAGGCTCAGCCAACCTTGATTTTCCTTTGCCAAAAGCTGACCCCAGCTAGCTGCTTTTGTAATCAATGTATCTGAAGTACTCAAGAAACATGTCAAACAAACCTAAGGTCTGATTGTTATCTCAACTACATTAGTAACATCCTGGCAAAGACGTTTGCTTGTTGGCAGGATTGTAGGCCTGCCTATTTGTAAAATAGGATATAAAAATCTGAATTTTAGGAATAGGTTGAGAATGACTTTTTCTTTTCCAACTATTAGAATGCAGTGAGTTGAAATACTAACTTTTATAGAAGAGAAGGACTATAGGGGGTGTCAATTTTTCACTTAAACTGGGGAAATGTTCAGCTATTTTACTCACTGAATGTTATTTGCTGAACCAGTGCATTGTACTAAGAGAACCAGTGTGGTGTAGTCGTTAGAGCCCTGGACTATGAGCTGGGAGACATGGGTTTGAATCCCCACTTGACCATTAACTTCACTGGGTGGTCTTTGGTCAGCTGTGAAAAGGTGGGATATAAATGCAGTAAATAAATACTATCAGTCCTAGCTAGAATGTCCAGTGGTCAGGGGTGATGGGCTGTAGTTCCCGATCCCTAGCTTAAGAAAACCTACTATGAAAAGCTTTCCCAAATCTCTAACATAGTTTAATATTACTGAGCATTCAGGAAACTAAAACAACAGCACATGTTATTAAAATACATAATGGTGCCTTTAATACAAATTACTAATAAATATATACTTACATCACTACCTCCTCCTCCTGACACACCTCCCCACTCAGGACTGACTGCCTCTCACCCACTGCCCAAACAAACTCACAGATCCCACCCCCCGAATCTTACAACAAAGAGGAGTTCTCGAAGCTGCTGAAATCACCCTTGTCTCTCACTCTAGGTTTGCTTTCATGGAGAGGCAGGCATCCTTGGGCTGCCCACAGCACTCAAATCAGCCATACAACACACACCAATCCCAGGCTACAGCACATCTGGTTTAGTGAGTTTTCCAAGGAGTCCAAAGGATGGCACTCACAGCTCTTTCTCTGGCCTTTGTACATAATCTCTTTTCTGGCTGCTTTGCTGTCCCTACAGCAGGGGTTGTTTTTTCATATCTATAGTATTAAAGTGATAATTAGTTGTGTTGATCCCCAAAAGCTAGCGGTACAAAACAAGCATAGCATCTATTTGTGGCTAGTACAGGTCCTCAGGGTTTGACCCTACTTCTGCACATAGCTCCCTTCGGAATGAACTTTTGGTGACACAATCTTTAAAGCTGCATGCTTAGGCATAAACCAAATGAAGCTGATTTGGAATATTCAGTACAGACCTTCTGGAAGACTACTGCTTTAAGATTTCTGTATACCAGAGCTATTCAGCATACATTTTCCTCTCTTTTAATTGGATAAGATTTTAAAGACAGAACTACCTTTTACCAGAAAAGCTCACTACACTTGTCAATGAAAGAGCAGAATGTGAGTTGAAATTTTTAAGCAGCCTGCAGCTCAAGAACTCAGAAACATTAGAGCATACACAAGCATCACATTTTTCTCCTCTGTGGGTATATGGTTTTTCCCCCCTTTACTTATCTCACTTTCCCCTGGTGAATGAGGTAATCTCTACATTATAAATTTGTAAAGGCCTTTAGGAGCCTCTGATATGCAAGATGCTTGATAAGTAGAAGGTAATAATGTTTCACGTTGGACTTTTGCCTTCCTGGATAAGTGAGCTGTTTCAGAGTGTATGGTACTCCTTTTTACACAGCTCCAAGTTGCGCATAAATATTGTGATCCAGGTAAATTAATGTGGATTTTTTCCTAGGCTAGGCTAGGCTAGGCTAGGCTAGGCATGGCATGTGTTTGTATTTAGGTCTCCGCTATGGGGTACCCTTTATGGGGGCCATGACCTCCAATCGCGTTATAGTTCTTGTGACTTAATGTAAGTAATGTAAGTGGCTAACACCCCAGAGGACAGGATCACACTTCAAAACGACCTTGACAGATTAGAGAACTGGGCCAAAACAAACAAGATGAATTTTAACAGGGAGAAATGTAAAGTATTGCACTTGGGCAAAAAAAATGAGAGGCACAGAAACAAGATGGGTGACACCTGGCTTGAGAGCAGTACATGTGAAAAGGATCTAGGAGTTTTGGTTGACCACAAACTTGACATGAGCCAACAGTGTGACGTGGCAGCTAAAAAAGCCAATGCAATTCTGGGCTGCATCAATAGGAGTATAGCATCTAGATCAAGGGAAGTAATAGTGCCACTGTATTCTGCTCTGGTCAGACCTCACCTGGAGTACTGTGTCCAGTTCTGGGCACCACAGTTCAAGAAGGACACTGACAAACTGGAACGTGTCCAGAGGAAGGCAACCAAAATGGTCAAAGGCCTGGAAACGATGCTTTATGAGGAACGGCTAAGGGAGCTGGGCATGTTTAGCCTGGAGAAGAGGAGGTTAAGGGGTGATATGATAGCCATGTTCAAATATATAAAAGGATGTCACATAGAGGAGGGAGAAAGGTTGTTTTCTGCTGCTCCAGAGAAGCGGACATGGAGCAATGGATCCAAACTACAAGAAAGAAGATTCCACCTAAACATTAGGAAGAACTTCCTGACAGTAAGAGCTGTTCGACAGTGGAATTTGCTGCCAAGGAGTGTGGTGGAGTCTCCTTCTTTGGAGGTCTTTAAGCAGAGGCTTGACAACCATATGTCAGGAGTGCTCTGATGGTGTTTCCTGCTTGGCAGGGGGTTGGACTCGATGGCCCTTGTGGTCTCTTCCAACTCTATGATTCTATGATTCTAAGTACTTTTTATATCAAGTACCTATAATATTCCCATATAATCAATGAGACTTTAGAGTGTTTGGACATGCCTGGATCACAATAATTTTTACATTAGCACTAGTGATAGACAGTCCACAGAACCCCAAGCTCAACACGTAGTTAATTAGTTTTTCTCCACCATTCTTGGAGACACAGAATGTTGGTTGTCCAAGTCTCACCACAATACATGCCTTCTTTAAGGGAGGACCCGGTTTCTCATTTTTCCAGTTTTAAATTCAGATCTCTACATTTTGCAGCAATTTGCTTTTTAAAAAACAAAAAAAAAAACTTTCAAAAATTCACCAGCGTTTTAGTGTGATTTTTTCCTAGTAAGCATATATTTATATGCAATTTTGGCTAATGAGCATTATTGAAAGCAATTTTCTCTTATAGTTAATGTATGTGGTGAATGTAATGCAAGCTGGACTCAAAATTCAGAAGCTGTTTCGGCTTGGCTCATATTAGAGGCAGAATTTCCAAACAGAGATATTTTGGCACCTGAGCTCCCCTAATTCTGAATCTGTTATATCACTGATTTGAATACCGCACATTTTTTTAGTATATGTCATATGAGACAAGACTGATAAATTTAGTTATGGTAATGCATTTTTGTCTGTATAAAGGTTTTAGCCAGAAAGTGGGGTCATGACTTTCATTTTTTTTATGAATATTGCTTCCAGATAATTACTTCTGACATCTGCCACTCCTGTCCCTCATTGTTACAGTGAACATGTGGAATTTTTAGCATTAAAATGAGACTGTGGGCTGTGAAATAAGGCATCAACCTGCCCTCAACTGATCAGTAGTGCTGAAGCCACTTGTTAAATTGTTTAAATGTGAATCTTTTATATATTAAGAGAAACCAGGAAAAGGCCCTATCCTTGCAATGGAAATTGCTAAGATACGGACTGTGAGGGTGACTACTGAGATATTTGCAGTCTGTGAATTACCACTGGAATATGAATCAATTCACAAGCACAGAAGGCAAAGATCTCTTTTTGCTGATCTGTCTTATTTTATAAAATATAGCTACACATGTCACCAGACATTTGCTTAATTTCTCGCTTAATTGGGTAAAAAAGAATAAAATGTATTCCACAAATTCCACAGCTGTGTCCCAGGGGTGTGCTGTCTGGCTTCTCTGGTGTTTGTCCAGGCAGCTCGGCAGAGGCAGTACATGAAACAGAAAGATCAGGCAAGATTTGCTTTGACATGTTGCTGCTGATCCCACCCGTCTCAGAAGCACAATAGTGGATCAATCTTAGGAACACTCCCAGTAAGTCTGGTTCAGTCTCCACTCTAGTGAAATGGGTCAAAGGAAAGAAAAAAGTTTCACAGGTATAAAATGAAGGGCAAAAATGTAAAGGAAAACTGTAATTATTTTCACAATGGACTGGTGTTGTTTATAGGAATCTGTTTGGTGACTCAGCTTATTAGGACAGGCTTTGCATAGCTTTCAAAGCACTGGTGCTCACATACTTGCCTTCTTCCTAATATGCACCTGAAGTTACGAATTATATTGCTTTTTTGTTAAACACTTCCATAAATTTGGGTAGCGCAAGTGCTAATTCTCACTAACCCCACAGAAAGATCATTTGTAATAATAATAATAAGAATTTATTATTTATACCCCGCCCATCTGGCTGGGCTTCCCCAGCCACTCTGGGCAGCTTCCAAAATAAAATAAAATAAAATAAAATAAAATAAAATAAAATAATAAAATAAAATAAAATAAAATAAAATAAAATAAAATAAAATAAAATAAAATAAAATAAAATAAAATAAAATAAAATACTGTAATACATCAAACATTAAAAGCTTCCCTAAACAGCCACTACCGAGAAGGCCCTCTGTATTTGCATTGTACATAATTTCTCAGTTTAAAAAACAACAAACCCAAATCCAATTCTGTCCATGCGAACCTATAGATTCTGTAGAATCTATAATGAATCTGCAAATGGAAAGCTCTTGAGATTTATTTTTAAGGGCTAGGATATGGCACCATCAGTCAGGGTCACATCAGCTGTGCTAAATCTCCCACGGTGACCATATACTTCAGATGCAGCCCTTATATTCCAAATCTTGTGACAGAAAACAATCAAATGAATATGGATCTATTGTTTACCTGAATTGCTGGTGCCTTTATGGACTTTTCCTATAAAAATGTGGTGATCAGTACAGTTCTGCCATCTGACTGAGGAATGTGGTAACTCTGGTCTGTGAATACTAACACTGAAATTCAGGCATGCTGAGTTGCCTCCAACATGCCACCCCAACCCAGCCAGGCTGACTCTGCCTGCCAGCCCCCACCTCCTCACCGCCAGCTTCCTTTCCTTCGCTGCATTCCTGGTGGAGGACATGCCAGCACATGGAATTTTTTGGGGGGGGCGGACTCCTTGAAAATATGGGGGCTGGCCCCCATGGCCCCCCATAGATGTCACCAGTGCTGGAATTAAACTTGCATAGTCCATATTCAGAACACATATTTGAATATGGGTTACTTGTATAAATGTCAATATACTCCTTCAATGGTACGTACAGAAACCTTTCAGCTGAATACTTCAGGCCTATTCAAATTATTATCCCTTGAAGAAGCAATAGGGAGTTAGAGGTGATGAAGAAAGTGTATGAAATAATAATAATAATAATAATAATAATAATAATAATAATGCCATTGTTTAAATGGAAACAAAACTAATGACATGGCTGGCTAGAGAGAAAGCCCCTCTCTGCTTGTAACAAATAGTGCCATCATAACATAGCATCAAAATCAAAAGTGGAAATTGATGCACTGATTCAGATTCCTTTAATAATTTATTACTTGTCTATATATCTCTGGTGGATTCATTACAGGAATGAATATGATTCCCTTTGTTAGAAGAGGAAGCCTACGTGAACATCATAATTTGTACATAATATTTTATTCAGAAAGTACCATAATGTGATTGTGTAATTCCAAGTCAACAGAAGAATTAGCCTGTGGTAAACAACGGGGCTATCAGGTGAAAGCCTTTGTAAATGTATCCTTGGAGTGTATGCATTCTCAGGGATTATGCAAGCGTTCTTTAGTATTACACTGCCAGGTAAAATGCTATACCTACTGCTAAAGAAATCAATTTCCTAGCCACATGGTTCTGAGGTCACCATGTCTTTTGCTTCAATGATAAGTCACCAGGAATTATGGATTTCCAATGCCAGTGTTGATAGCTGCAATGTTCAAGATGGCAAAGAAATACAATACATTGAATCCATTCATAAAAGCATCCTCCAAACTGATCACATTAGATAATTACAACAGACAACATGGTTGGCTATCAGATGACACCAGGAAATCACTAGCAGAGCAAACCTATACTCATGTTATGCTGAGATCAGAGATACACCACTGCTATGCTGTAGAATGACATGTCCAATACTGGAAGTAAGGCCTTTGTGGGGGGCGGGAACCATATACTGCCATATCTTTGCCAGTAGAATGGCTCTGACCCTGGCTTGTTCCACCACCATGTCTGGTGTTCAGGTGATGTATCTGGCATGGTGGTTGCATATCAGGTGTTTGTCCAGTGTAGTAGTGTTTATGCTGCAAACATTTAGTTGTTCAGCTGGAGAATCTTGATTATAGAACTGCATCCTAAAGCTCTTCTGCAGTTTCAACAAATAGCAGTTTGGCTTATCTTAAGGTAAAGGTAAAGGGACCTGTGACTGTTAGGTCCAGTCGTGACCGACTCTGGGGTTGTGGCGCTCATCTCGCTTTATTGGCCGAGGGAGCCGGCGTACAGCTTCTGGGTCATGTGGCCAGCATGACTAAGCTGATTCTGGCGAACCAGAGTAGTGCACAGAAATGCCGTTTACCTTCCTGCCGGAGCGGTACCTATTTATCTACTTGCACTTTGACGTACTTTCGAACTGCTAGGTAGGCAGGAGCAGGGACTGAGCAACAGGAACTCACCCCGTCACAGGGATTCGAACCACCGACCTTCTGATCGGCAAGCCCTAGGCTCTGTGGTTTAACCCACAGCGTCACCCGCGTCCTCTTGGCTTATCTTACCCCCAATTATACGAATGCTAAAAGACCAATAAGGATTATAAACCCCACATTATTATTGGGGTGCATATGGCAGCTGAGACTGAAAAATAGTGCCTTGCCTAAGGTTATCAGGTGAGCTCACACATGCACCCTACCTTTTCTCCCCACAAAGATACTTGTTTATTTAGCATGCATATATACCTTGTTTGTAGGCTCTTTAATTGCCTAGACTAGAGCAATTTTCACACAGTGTGTGGAACCAGAGACTTGGTTTAAAATATAGGTACTCCTGACTTATGAAAGGTTCAGTGCCTTCTCTAGGTTGGACAAGAAAGACCCTTCTCTGAAATTATGGAGAGATATTGCCCATGCAGACACAACAAAGTTATATGGACCAATGGTCAAACTTATTATAAGGTGATTTATAATTTTAGATTTTCAAGGAAGGGGACAATGGCCACTGCTCTCCTTTAATGGAATCTTTGATGCAGCTTTCAGAGGCAAATAAAATTCTACATATACATTGGGCATCAAGATTTATTTGAACCAAAAGATAGCCTCCAAAAGCTAATGACAATTTCAAGCCAAATATGTATGTTTTCCCCATTAAAAATATGAGAAAAATGTAGAAGGGTATTTTCAGATAATATCCATGGACCTTATACATATATCTGATTCTATGAATTACATGCCCTGAAAAAAATTGCCCTAAAATATGTGTACATTATTCAACAATTCCTCATGATGATGTGACAGTCTGGGAACTGGATCTGGGTGGACTTTGCGGTTTCTATCTGTATTACATTTCAACCTTGTTTAAGCAAACTATGTGCTGCAATGTTTCTTGATGCATTCCAGAACTGTAGGAGAGGAATCCATATTGGCATCTTGTCAATCTCATTGCACTGTAGTTTGAACACTTGGGTCATGTAGATATAAAAAATGAAGAATATTCAACTGTTGTTTGCCTCTCTTGAAGAAAACGAGTTAGTTATACTATGGTCATGTGGAAGAGTGACTTCTTTTTCCAATTCTCTAATCCAGTCCTTTCTTGGGCTCCATGATCACTGCAGATGGTGACAGCAGTCACGAAATTAAAAGACACCTGCTCCTTGGGAGAAAGGTGATGGCAAACCTAGACAGCATCTTAAAAAGCAGAGACATCACCTTGCCAACAAAGGTCCGTATAGTTAAAGCCATGGTTTTCCCAGTAGTGATGTATGGAAGTGAGAGCTGGACCATAAAGAAGGCTGATCGCTGAAGAATTGATGCTTTTGAATTATGGTGCTGGAGGAGACTCTTGAGAGTCCCATGGACTGCAAGAAGATCAAATGCATCCATTCTTAAGGAAATCAGCACCTGAGTGCTCACTGGGAGGACAGGTCGTGAAGCTGAGGCTCCAATACTTTGGCTACCTCATGAGAAGACAAGACTACCTGGAAAAGACCCTGATGTTGGGAAAGATGGAGGGCACAAGGAGAAGGGGACGACAGAGGACGAGGGTTGGACAGTGTTCTCGAAGCTACAAACATGAGTCTGACCAAACTGCGGGAGGCAGTGGAAGACAGAAGTGCCTGACGTGCTCTGGTCCATGGGGTCACGAAGAGTCGGATACGATTAAACGACTAAACAACAACAACAATCCAGTCCTAGCACAAGATCCAGTCCTAGCACACCCAGTCCTACCTCTCTGAGGTAGGTGGGGGCACTTCTCCTCTCCCTGCTGCAGCCTGCCCACCCTCTCTTTTCATGATGCCAGAAGTGTCTCCCCTTCAACCTTCACCCCCTCACTTACTTTAAAAAAAACTTTTTTCATAGTTATCACATTAACAGCAGTGCTCGCAATTTCTCTCCCACAGTGAAAAAGGGTGCTGTGACAAGCTGCCGTGGTGGCCCAGGTACTCTCCTCTTCACCTCACTCTGAAGGATGTCCTTGGCCCTTCAGAGCAAGTGGAGGAATTGAGAGTCTTGCCTCATCAAGTGGCTGGCTAAGCAGGTAGGCATATGCTGAGGCAAATGGGGGGCTGTTGATGCCCATTTGTTGTTCTCCCACCCCCACCTGAGACAATGGTCTCATTTAGCCTCTGCTTTAGTTTGGCCTTGTCAGTGGTTCTTCTCAAGCTACTCCACTAACATCTAGATCCAGGAACCTGAATGCAGACCTATCAACATGTTCCCTTTCCTTCTGAATATTGTTCTCCTCCCTCCTTTCATGGGAGGAGGAAAGCAATCTGGAAATTGTAGCTCTGCAGAGGGAATAGGGACCTCCTAATAACTATCAGCACCCTTAATAAAACTACAGTTCACAGGATTATTTGGGGAAATACAGTGCTTTAAATGTAAGGTGTGGATGTGGCCTATTCATAGACAAGCATAGATTCTCCTGCTCCTTTAAAAAGAAAATATATTCTGATCTAATAATCTAGAATTTGAAGGAACATTCTGTTGCTACTGATACCCATTCAGCTGAGCCAAACTTTAGAATTCAAGTCTATAGGTTTCCTGTAAATGTACAGTCTTAGAACTGGCAGAAATCTGAACTCATTTTAAAGAAAAAGGATGGTTTATTGATCCTTTCCCCTTGAAAAGATACCTTTTGACAACATAAACATATTGATATGGCTGAAAGCTAAGAATTGATTCTTTATTAAGATTGTGAATCCTCTACTCTATATAATGGAGTAATGCTAGCTTTTAGGATCTATGAACTATCCTACAGGTGCTTTCTGGAGAATCCCAAAACAAAAATACTCCAGGTCAGTGACAGAGAACCTGTGGCCCTTTGAATGTTATTCGACTACAACTCCCATCATCATCACCATTGGTCATGCTGGCTGGAGCTGATGGGAACTGCAGACCAACAACATCTGCAGAGCCACAGGTTACCACACAAATATCAAATTATTCCAGTTTATTGCTATCTATGGTCTTATTTTCATTCATATTCAGCTTCATGAATCAGCAATAGGCTGGTCACTTTTTCTTGCCAGTGTGACTACAAAAGTGGAAGCTTGATTTGCACTTGAAAAATCCTTGTATAGCATTGAGGCCTCTCAATCTAGAGTGGGTCCTGGCCCAAGTTCTGTCACAACCGCAACTAACCAGGCTGCTAGGCCAGTTTGGTAACCCATTCCAGGCAGAAGTCTGTTGGTCATTATTCATTGGTCCTGCAGCCAAGATTGGTGGTAGATTATAGTCTTTGTGGCTAATAGCCATCAATAGCCTTCTGTACGACTGGAATGTCCAATGGACATATTGAGTCATGTTTGGAGGCTCAAACTGGAGATTAATATTTTCAACTAGGGTTCTTAGGTAGCTAATTTCAGCTGTGTGGTTCCAAGAAAAGCACCAAATATCATAAGATTCATGACAGAACGTTCCTTAAAATTGTAGCAGTTTACACTGACAAACATGTTGGGAACATAAATAAATAAATAAATAAATAATCTGTGCATGAACTGTTGAGGAAGACTTTTTTAAATCTAAAAAACCCAAATTCAATATCTCAACAGACTTTTCATGATTAAATTAGTAACGTACAAGAGGCTAAGACAGACTATGATTCATTGAGGTATATTCTTATTAACTTACAGAAATTCAAGTTAACTTGCACTGCCTCTTCTTAACCAGAAAATTTTTAGCTAGCCAACAAATTATTTGATTTCCTCCTTGTGTAAAAATGCCTGCAGCTTCCTTTTGAACTGATTAATTGTGTGCGCGTCTACACATTTATTTAATTATGTGTAAAGCGATCCCACTTATTTCTGATATTTGAATCAGCTTACACAACTTTTTCTGGTAGTATGGCGAGATGTGATGGGCCACTGATACAATAATATCTGAGTGCCCTTTCAATGCTGCAGAGATCAAGCTGCACTTGACCTGCAGGTAATGAAACAGACATAGGATTTCTTGTGAAGGTGACCATATGCTAGAGCACACAATTATGCCTAGTGCATGATGGTGAAGGCAGCTTTTCGGCCTCACAAGTAGCCATCCAACAGAGTTTTTTGGGCAGCCCAGAAATTGTTGACATAATTTCAGCACATGGTACTGTACAACCCTCAGAGGCCTGCTATGACAAAATTGCATTGTATTATGGGGTGAGTCAGTGCTATTTTACATCAATATGAAGTAATCTTTAGGAGATTTGGAGCATTGTATTCTCAACATGCTGATGTTGCCCAGCTCTTTCCCCTGGTTATGTCTGAATCAGATGAGCCTGTATAGACCATGAACCAGTGTCTGGATGCAATAACGGGCTGGATGAAGGCCAATCAACTGAAACTGAATCCTGGCAAGACAGAGGTGTTTCTAAAGTCTGGGAGCTGAGTTGCATGCCTGTCCTGAATGGTGTTGCAGTCCCGAGGAACAGACACACAGTATGGGAGTGCTCCTTGATTTGTCTTTGTTCCTGGAAGTCCCAATACCTTTTACCAGCTTTGGCTTGCACACCACTTGTACCCATACCTGGAGTGAAAAAGCCTGGCCATGTGATCCACACACTGGTAACTTCTAGAATGGACTACTGTGAGGCTTCCCTGAAGGGTGATCTGGAAGCTACAGCTGGTGCAGCATGCTACAGTGATATTATTTAGTGGAGTGTCCCATCAGACACACATTGCACCTCTTTAAAGGAACTGCACTGTCTGCCAGTATGCTACCAGGCCAAATTAAAGTTGTTGGTTTTAACCTATTAATTCCTCCAAACAACTTGGTATCAGGATACCTGCAGGAGTGCCTTTCTCCCTGCTGCCCTGCCTGAGCTGTGGAGGCCCTCTTGGTTGTGCTGCAATATTTGTTTGTGGAAACCAGGGAGAGGGCCTTCTCTGTGGGTGGCCCCCTTTCTATTGAATCACATCTCCTAGGAGCTCCAGCAAGTACCAGCACTGATGACATTTCAGTACTTGTAAAAAAATAAAATACCTCAAGCATTTTCTTTTATGGCTATCAGTTGCATTTTATTTCCTTTCTTGTAATTTTACTCTTTTATTGTTTTATCATTTTAATTTGTAACATATTATATAATAGGTGGTGTACAAATAAAAACAAAAAAATAAAGACAACAGTTATTTTGCTGTAATTTATTTTCTTCAAAATATGACTATATGATTTACTATGTCTCTACCTTCTTGCTAGCTACTACTTGATGTCGGAACTGAGCTCTGTGTATTGTCTCTCAGCTTTCTGGGATGAGGCATTCAAACCCTAATGTGTCCATTATTTTCTTTCACTTAACATAATGGGGTTGTGGTTTTGCTACACGTTTCTACATCTATGGAGCATCATTATATGACCATGGGTGAGAGAAATATTCAGAATTATGCCTCAAGACTCTCAGTAGAAGTACTGTAATTCTCAAAATGGGACGGGCTGGATTAAGGTATAGTAACCATTTCAATAAGGACGTGGTTGGCGCTGTAGTGTAAACCACTGAGCCTTGGGATTGCAATCGGAAGGTTGGTGGTTCAAATCCCCGCATCGCTCCCATCGCTTGGTCTCAGCTCCTGCCAACCTAGCAGTTCAAAAGCACGTCAAAGTGCAAGAAGATAAATAGGTACCGCTCCAGCGGGAAGGTAAACGGCGTTTCCGTTCACTGCTCTGGTTTCACCAGAAGTGGCTTAGTCGTGCTGGCCACATGACCCGGAAAAACTGTCTGCGGACAAACATCAGCTCCCTCGGCCAGTAAAGCGAGATGAACGCCGCAACCCCAGAGTTGTTCGCTACTGGACTTAACTGTCAGGGGTCCTTTACCTTTACCTTTAACCATTTCAATAAACTCAACAATTGCACCCTGATCTGACTGCTCCCCCATACAAGAATGTCATCCAAATATAGAGAAGGTTCGGCTACTACCTTTCCTCTAACATACTAGCATAAGGTGCACACACACACACACACACATTCGTGTGCCATCTTCCTTTTGTCTCAGATAGCAAAATGTCTTGAGCTGGTCATGTCCAGAATTGGCATGCAAACTTTTCCTATAACCCATTCTAAATGTCAGGCAAGCACATGAAGTAGATGCTACAGGAATTCGGCTTCTTGTGCCCTCCAAATAGATGTGCTAGATTAGAGGTAGGAAGAACCTCAAGCTCCACCAACTTGAGCCAAGTAACATCAGATTGGAGCACTTCCTGGTTTTGGGTGGGATTCAATCACATACCATCAAATTCAGGCTGCACAATTAAAGTTGATTTCTAGCTCTTGTGAAGCAAGCCTCCTTCCCCCAAAAGACTGGAGTTTTTGCAATAGAAAAGCATGAGAGAAAAGTGGACTGGAAAGTGTGGGATAACATTTGCTTGATGCAATATCACCTAATCTCTCCATAAACAAATCAGGATGAATATTCAATAAACATCCAATCTCATCTAATCTCTTTATAAATGAATCGGGATAAATGCTTATTAAATAGGTCATTTGGAGGTGACCTTGGACTTGCACCTTTGAAATTAAATAACAAAGTTCTTATGAGCACAGGCTTAGCACAGTAAATTGTTTTCAGTGCCGAAATGAAGCTCCAGTCAAAAATCCACTACTGGTTTCCTCCCCAAGTTTTCTTTGTTTAGCACCCTAAAATTATTTTTGTTGTTCCTATTATTATTATTTTTAAAAAGGAGTCACAAACTTGTCTTTTGGCAATCAACACCAAATCACCAAAGTAGATCCTGGAAAAAAGTAGATTCACTGAAGAAGAAAAAAGACATGAAAAAGCTCTATGTCAACCCAAAATTCATCACAGAATTGGCAAAGGAGGTTTGAATGGTATTGTATAACTTTGTCTCAGAGCAACAGAATTATCTTCCTGTTTCCCTGGAAGCTTCTCTAATATGTATGCTACAATTTTTAGCTGTTTCTAAATAAAAAAGGAAACATAAATTGTAATTTTATCTTCAAACACTTTGATATGATAATCTCCCTAAACCGATTAAATTGGTTATATATACAATCACTCTGATTGCAACCTCATCATAACATCTATTACAAAGTCTACAATGCTTTTATTTTTGTTGGTGGTTCACATATTGAATTATAAAGCAATCATGAAACCAGGCAGAAACACAATCAGCTTTATTTCCTCTGTCTAATATGATATAATGTTCTTCTAGGTAACTTAAACTGCCAATTACACCTTCTCTTTGGACTTCGTGGTATTTTTATTTTTCTATATTATTTGCAGTTCATAATCTTTCCTCTAAGCTGACCAGATATCCATTAGACTCAGGTTTAAATTCTGGAAACATCCATACCATTAAGTTGTAGCCACATAACAATACTTCATATATCTCTTTCCCTTTGTAAAAGTGGGTAATAGGTCCTTTACCAGACTGTCTACTAAAAAAACTATATGCTTGTATCTTCTCACATCTCAGTCCACAGTTTTGGATTATAATAACTAGCATTACACACACTCTGCATTTGTGGCTACTCATAGATAGATTGAAAAAGTTATTCAAATATGGTTACATGTAAAATTATTTTACCTAAAACCATAATAAGACCACCATCCCACACCCTTTTGCAGATATTTTTTTGATTTCTGAAAGAGCAACTGCTGAATTTATCCACTACCCATGTGGCACTTAAATTGAGTTGTTGGCAAATAGAATCACTTCCACGTCTTCCTCCAAGTCTTTTTGATAAAGTTGCTGTGAAGATTTTTACAGTACAATTTATTTTTTCTTTCTCTGCCAACACTTGAGCAAAGGCAATGAATCAAAATCAGGAGCAGCATCCATTTCTCTCCCTGCTCCCCCAAATGCATACACTTCTTAGAGCTGTGAACATGGAACAGGATCTTCAGAGGAGAACCATTCCAGCCTCTACAATCAGCCCCAAATTATTCTGGACAAACTGGCATATGGCTGGCTTTGATCTTGAATGGGAAATTTGTCCTCTTCTCTCTGAGAGTGATCCAGATTCAAAATCAAACAATACTGCTAGTACCAATACTACTTATCGCCATCATTATCCCACATTTTATGGTAATGTGGTTTAACAATGGACATATTTAAACAATTTCTATAAGTAAAACAACTTGGAACTACAAAAGCAAATGTGTACAATTCACACCAAGATACAACAGAAAAATGCAACATATTGAAATATCATAAAAATCTGGTTAATATTACAAAAAGAAACACATAATATAAACACCAAAATCATTCACATTCACTTTTATACTATAAAAAACCAGTCTAAACACACAATTCCAACATACCAAACCACTCAACAATCACTCTCCATATACCCACAACATCATGCCATCCACTCAATTCTCACTTCAATAAAACACAAAGGGAATTCCTTGAATGGTCGATCAGGGATGGGGAACATCTAAACTAGATTACAACTCCACTTATCTTTGACCAATGGCTGTGCTGGCTGGCATTGATGAAATTGGACTCCCAACAACATATGGACAGCCAAAGCTTTCCCACCCTTGACTTTTGTTTTAAGGACTGTCTGCCTGGTGGAGTAGCAGGTATACTTTTGGTATCAACAGCAGTAAAGATAATTTTCATGTGTTTACTATACCTCAGTTTATTTAATACAAGTTAAATCTTGCATCCTGATATATTTCAGATATTACTGTTCTGTGCTGAGGTGTCCTCTCTTGGCAAGGATTACTAATTGCATGCAAGAGTCACCCAAATTAATCTGTTTGGAAAAAATAAGATTTGAGCTGAAATCAATTATTTCACAGTAGGACACATAACAGTGGCAATTGTAGGTGCTTAATGAGGGACAGTATTAAGCTAATGACAAAGGAACTTACTTGGTGATCCAATGGTTCAGTACTAATGAGTCTTAAAGCATCATTGGTTCCTAAGTGCTCCCCATCAAAACAAAGAGAGAGCAATTTTACACACAGCATATTTTTTATGAGCTTTGTACACTATATTCCATTGGGCAGAAGGCAACCTCAGCCTTATGATAACTGTAATGAAATAAGGTATCTGAAGAAGTGTGCATGCACACGAAAGCTCATACCTAGAACTAACTTAGTTTGTCTTTAAGGTGCTACTGGAAGGAATCTTTTTATTTTGTTTTGTAATGAAATACTTCTTTGCAAATACATTTAACCATCAGCTGCCTTCTCTGCATGTACACAACTTGGCTTAGTCCTTCCTTTGCATCCCTGTGTGCTGTTTACCTACCTTCCCTATAACTGGGTCATTTTATCAAGTCATTATTGCCTGAATGTTCTCCTTTTCAGCATCAGAAATTTAAGGGATTCAATGGCTGTTGAATCTGAAGTGGCAAAACCTGGATGATTTTATTCAGCTTTTATTTATAAAGTGTGTAAAATCTTTTAAAAAGCAGAGACTCAACGCTTTTAATTTTTATTGCCCCTTGTCTCCAACCTCTGCCAGTTTTTTCATCACAATACAGAGGGTCCTTTGTAGCCTAATGATGTTGAAAAACACACCAGTATATAACTAAATCTATTTATACATTCATTTAAATGTACATTATAGCCAATGTTAATTAACCCCAAAACCCACATCCTCCTATTTCTGATAAGATATAACATTACGGTTTCGTGAAACGTAGATTCCACTGTCCTTTTCTCAAGAATGTGCATGTTACTTTGCTGCACTGGTAATTTTCTAGTTAGGTAACTAGTTTTGTTAGTCTTGTTTTGCTTGCCTAAAATTTTCCATTTTATACATGAGCAGCAACAACAAAAACCTATGTCGATGAGGATCTGGTTCTGTAGCAACAGAGAAAGCATACTGTCTGTTTGCAGGCTCACTACCTGTCTGCTTTTAAAAAACTGGATAAGGATGAAAGCCTGCCTTTCATTTATGTCAGCTGACAGGCTGTAGAAGTGGTGGAAACTTCACTATGGAGGAGCCTATCAATTTCAACTTCTCATTGTTTCAATCTTAAGTTCAGTGCACGGCATTTCTGCATCATTATACAATTACCAAAAAAGTCCCCACAAATATTTGTCAGAATTTTAGTGTGCATTTCTAATAACAGACAGATTTTAAAATCCCATGGTGCCTAATGCACACTTTTTATAGGCATTTCCCCCTAATAAAATGCATTTTCGTAAGTTATTTTCACTGATAATCACATTTTTACACACACTTTACCCTAACATACACATTTCTTTGTGGGAGTACTGCATCACAAAATTCGGAGATGTGCAAGTTGTGAAGAGTAGCTGAGTTTTGGTTTGCTTATTGCTTCACAAAGTGTAAATCAGCTTGGCTTGCATTAAAACCCAAGCCAAACTGAGTATCTCTCCATCCCTACTTGCTACACTAGCAGAATGTCAGATATGCCACCAAGGCAAATACAGTGGCAGAACACCTCAGAAACACTGGCAGAATTTGCTGCTGGTGTCACCATTGCACTGGCAAAGATATGGCACTGGAACAGCGGAAGCAAAGCACAGAGGAAGTGGGTGGCACAGGGAAAAGACTTACTGTGTATCCAGCATCCCTTCATTCTACAGCCACACACTTATCAATGGTGCAGTGATGGCTGTTCATAATCATGTGGCCTTGGCTCATAAAGGCACTTATATCCATTATATCAACTCAGGAGACATTTGATCCGTATCTGCTCCCAAAAAGTAAGCATCTTTGCAGAGGTAAATGCCACATGGCCTAACATGCCTTATTGCTTTCTGATCTCTTGCCCCAACTCTCTTTTTACAGAATGTAAGTTAAATTTACATTAACTGCTGGTTAAAGTGTTAGTGACATTCACATTCCCCTGAACATTGGGAGAGATTTTGAAAAGCATTTGGTCCAGGCTTCATGCAGTGCATTCTCAGCATAGTATTCTGCCTAACATCTGTTTGAAATCAGCGGGAGTACTTGCTTTTGGAAGAAGCAGCAGAGAGGATTTGTTTAAACCAAGACTTGAAAAGGTTGATATATACTTTTTGATATATATCAACAAAAGGTTGATATATACTTCTACCAGATAAAAACATGTGCATCCCTTCTTAAGATTCCTTTAAACCCACATAACTAAAAATATGTGGCCCAGGTGTTTGTAGGGAGAAAAAATACAACTATGCAATGTGTCAACAAGGGGATGGAGGGAACCTAGGAAATGGGCTCAGGGGAAGAAAAACGCAGTTCTAGGCCTCCACCTATCTTAGATTGCAATCTTATACAAAGTCTCCAGGGAGTAGGTCCCATTCAATTTATGTCTGAGTAGACATGTAGAATTGCACTGTTATGTTTCTATGCGTTTTGCACCTTAAAACAGAGACAAAAATACTTGAGATCATCATGTGTATGGAAACTTTGTCCCACCAGATGTTGCTAAACTACAATTTCCATAATCCCTGGCCATTGGCCATGCTTGTTGGGCCTGATGGGAGTTGTAGTTCAGCAACATCTGGAGGGTCAAGGGTTTCTCATATCTGCTTTATGTCAAAATGCATTATTGCTCCAATCCAGTGGTGGAGTCATCCATGTGTGGAAACAGTCCCCCCCCCTCCAAACGTATCTCATTTATGGTTTGTGTAGAGACTATGATGTATGTCATTGACTCCACAATCTCAGTCTTGTAATGAAATTTGTCACAGGGACATCAAATTGCTCACAAAGGTGGAGAGTTCATTCCCTCCATCTTTCCCAGCAGCAACAAGTTGTTGGGTTTTCATTGGTGTTTCTTTCTTTTTTCTTTGCTATTAATGTTTGCATACTTTGCAGTACTGCCCAACCGCCAGTGTTTTTCCATCTGCATACCATATTTCGCCTTCAGAATTTATAGTCATGCCCTGAAAGAGACAGCAAAAATCTTTAAATGATCCGAACTTCATAGAAACAGGCAACACAAACAACACTCTGAAAGATTTTGATCACATAAGTAATTTACATCTTTTAAGCATTTAGTATTCAAAGCACCCCAGGGACCAGATTCAAAGTACATCAAAGTAAAGGATTCCGTAACTTCATTTGGCCTGCACTGAACCTACATTTCATATAAGCATTTCTTGCAGGTAGAAAAAAACAGACAGGCGGATAGTTTATGTTTTTACTTCTACTTATGCCAACACAGAAAAGTAATTTCTACATGGGAGCAATGGGCATGATGCTGATATTATTCCACCAAAAGCATTTCAAAGGAGAAATGCCATCCAGTCCCAACATATAGTGTAGTATGCTGAAGGGAAACTGGGGGGTACCCAAACATTACTTTGTTTTTCTACAACAGCTTCTGCAAGTGAAGCTTCTCAATAATTTCCTTGCAAAAGTGAGAATGGAAATGAAAATCATGAGTATCTAATCTTGCATGGGGAGAACGTGCTAAGAATTTGTTTGTTTGTTTGAAAGGGTCATACTCAGAATTTCAGTCAAATGATTCTCAAGGCTGCTTATAGGAATCAGGACATATAACAAAAAACTCAGCAAACCCAAGTCACACATAGGCATACATACATAAGCCACCACCCCTTAGCACTCTGGCTGATGAATGGGGCCAGAGCATGCTTCCCTTCAGATGTGCAGTCCTAGGGCAACTAGCAGTTGGACTGAAGTGTTATTTCTGGTAAAGAGCGGGGAAAGCAAACGCCTTCTCTGGATGATGGGCTGAACTGGGCTGATCTTCTTCCCATGATGTCCTTCCTGGGAGGGAGGGGGTGTGGCCCCTTTGATCCAGTGGCAGAGGCCAGAGTGTACTTCCATTCTGCTCTCCAGTTCTAGCACAACTCATTACTCATTGTTGCATTATACCCCTCTTTTCCATAAAACAAAACCAAACCATAAAAAGTTCTATTTTGGGGGTAGGGGAATGCCTTTTCTTGCAGTTCTGTTCGTTCATATCAGATGCATCTGAAGCCCATGGCTTCCCGCTTTCTTGTGGCTGTGTTTTATCCTATTGTGGATGTGGGAAGCAATTACAGATAGGTAGCCGTGTTGGTCTGCCATAGTCAAAACAAAACAAATTCCTTCCAGTAGCACCTTAAAGACCAACTAAGTCAGTTCTTGGTATGAGCTTTCGTGTGCATGCACACTTCTTCAGATGTGTGTATCTGAAGAAGTGTGCATGCACACGAAAGCTCATACCAAGAACTGACTTAGTTGGTCTTTAAGGTGCTACTGGAAGGAATTTGTTTTGTTTTGACTGTGGGAAGCAATTTCCATTTTCTCTCCACCGCCACCCATGATCCTGTGTCTCACACATTTCTTCCGGTTGTTGACTTTATTTACAAGCGGTTATGTGTCCTTACTGAGAGATAGTGCATTTGATATAGAAAGCACTGCATGTTCTAAGAGTTTTAGCAAACTTCTTTTCCTTCTCCTTAAAGGGTAATATGTGAATAAATTGTTAACAGGACTGTTTGCTATTTTGTCAATTAATCCAGGCTGTCTGTTCTGAAAGCACATGGTGGATCTTGCTTGTGCAATCTCATTATTACAGAAATGCTTCTTCTGCTATCCCCCAGGACACAAGCCAATGAGGGGTAAAGATACTCATATTCTCATGGAGGATAGCCTTTCTTGGCATGTCATTCTAACCTCCCTTGGTTCTCAGCAATGACTACAAGATCTTTTCGTTACACCACTGAGGTTTTAATTATGCAGTCAGACAAAGCATGTCCACCAGCTTTCTGATCCCGACTGGCACTCCTCTTATTTCCTTATGTCATCTGTTGCCAGGAGCCTAACATGATTTTTTAATTCAGCCTAAGCATCTTCTTTAAAAGGCATTTAAGATCTGGTCCTGATAGTTTATTTATGTGTTTGTTTGTTCCAGAATTTATAAACTGCTCTACATTTACATGATATACAGAAATAAAATGTAAAATATAACACAAATAAGAAAACAATATTAAAAACATTTTGTGTATTTGTAAATAAAAAGTGAGCAAGATAAAGTAATGGGCAGTGCTGTTTTTCTAGAAAAAGAGGTGCCAGAACTCACTATGAACACCTCTCTTGTTCTCTTATAATGGCAGCGGTGCCTACCTGAGAGGTGCCAGAACTGAGCTTCAATGAGTTCTGGCTGGGGAAAAAATGCTGGTAATTGTTGAATGGTTTATTTAAATATTAAGGTTCATTATTGTTTCACAAGATGTGTATCTCTTTAAAGGCCAGAGTAAATATCATGACCTAGTTTTACAGCTGTGAAGCAGTATAGCTGGTGCTGTTAAGTTGTGTTAATTAAGCTATGTCAGCAATTGGGTATAGTATATAAAGAGCAGCGTGTACCTCTCTCAGTACCCTGGTGAATGGGTCAGACTTCTAAGAGGAGTTTTTGTTTTTGTAATTAAATCCAAGCCAAGCCAAAGATATTTTTGGGTTTCTTCATTGTTTCCTAAACGTGTGGTCTCCCCAGCACGCTTTCTGCAGCACAGTTAATCTGCTCAATGCGCAACATCCATGCACCCCAAGCATGCATTTTAGTCTTTAGTCTACCTAGAACAAGTGTTGTGATCCTGGGGCGTTCTCGATTTTGATAGACTACCATTCTCATGTCACTGGCAAGGCATGTTGGAGTTGAGGGAGTAGGAGTACAACATCTGAGAGCCACCAAAAACAAAAAAAGTAGAAGAAGGTTTGGGAGGGGAGCAGTCTGAAACATGTCTAGGCTACGCAAAAGGCCTGTCCTAATATGAACTACCTATCAACCAAATACATGATCAAAAAGGAAGGGAAATACATTGTATCCTAGAGTATTGCATTTTCTTCTAATAATCACACAATGGCTGCATTCACACTTAATGAGAAACCATGGTTTGTACAACAAACCATGGCTTTCCCCCTTTAAAACCAGGTTTGTTTTTCAGCTTTCCTTGCCTCATGTCTCTGTAGTTTGGGGAGCATGTGGGGTAGAATGGAGTAGTTAAGAGAGACTGTTGAATTTGGATATAACATCAAACCATGGTTTTAAAAAGCCATAGTTCATACAGCAAGAACAAACCATGGCTTCACACTGCGGTATTTTAACAGAAGACAAACCATGGTTAGTCTCCTGGACTGGGCACTAATATTCAGCAAACCACGTTTGGTTAAACAAACCATGGTTTAGGGTTTCTGTGTGAACCAGGTCAATTTATAACACTTGAACAAAGGTCTATAGATTAAAACTCCTATGCACACTTATCTGTGAGTCAAGTCCATTAAATACAGTTGAGTTTATTTTCAAGTAAACAGGCATGGGATCAGTTACTTTTGTGTGAATCATGAATTTGCCAGAAAGATCATCCAGATAATTCTTTATTCATGATTTAAAGGATATTATTATTTCTCAGCTGATGGGTCTCAGCTTTATAGATCGGGTGCTGATACTTTTTCAGCCCATACTTTCCAGAAGCTGTACTCTTGATGAGTAATAACTCACTCTACTTTATTGCCAGAGTAATAAAACTAGAGCTCACTTCCCTCTTTTACAAACAAAATTAGACAACAGTTTTCCCAGGCTACTAAAAATAAACCATTAGTATTAAGCAGCAGCACTATGCTAGCTGTGCAGACAAAAGAGGAATGCCTTTTGATTAGTGCTGTTTGAAATCACTAACTAGAAAACTTTGTTAAGACATTCTACTGAAAACAGTAGAATGACAACCTCTGCTCTGAGCCTCTGAGGTCTGTGTTCTGCTGCTACACTCAGTGTTTCTTGTACTGTAATATAGTAACTGGCTGCACCTTGTGACAACAAGGGAGCAAGCGTGTGGGTGGTAGGTGGGAGGATGTTGTCATGGTCTTCATTCTTAAGATGCTTCTTCAGTATTGCAGGACCTCTTAAATACTACAGTGGTACCTCGGGTTACATACGCTTCAGGTTACATACGCTTCAGGTTACAGACTCCACTAACCCAGAAATAGTACCTCGGGCTATGAACTTTGCTTCAGGATGAGAACAGAAATTGTGCTCCGGCGGCGCGGCAGCAGCAGGAGGCCCCATTAGCTAAAGTGGTGCTTCAGGATAAGAACAGTTTCAGGTTAAGAACGGACCTCTGGAATGAATTAAGTACTTAACCCGAGATACCACTGTACTGTGTAGAAGATGTGTATTTTAGTCTTAAACCTGTTCAAGTGGCATGGATTCTAGCCCAGAGTGTTTCTGGGCTCTGAGAATCTTGAACAAAAAGTTGTTCTCACCATCAAATTCCCAGGATTTGTGGGAGAATATTATGGCACCTAAACATAGCCATGTGACTTCTATTATTTGAACAAAATGAATGAGATGCACTACATAAAATTTTCTTAAGGACAGTGCAAGTGTCAGACACAGAACCCCAGCAAAGGGGTATTAAAACTTACAACTTTGTTAGCAGCAAATCACTTTCAAACAATTTTCAAAGAAAGAAGTTTGGTTTAAGTGTAGCGCAGTGGCAGTCCTCATCACCAGTTATTTCTAGGCCAAAAGATGACAAGATAGTCGAGTTATCCCTTAACTGGCAGCTTGTGCTTCAGACACATGTTTTCAGATGATAGTGCGTAACTGAGCAACAAGTAGAGAGTACACAATGCATTTTCAGTGGATTAATATTAATGAGGATTCTGAGAATGTCCAAACAATACTATTTAATGTTGTGTTCTTATTACTGATGTACCCAGGATGAGTTGCGCATTCCTCACTTGGTACTCATCAGCCTTCTATTTTTGGCTTTGGCCTAAAGGAAGTGCTACTGTAATAATGGAGATTGTCTGTTATTCAGGTTCCAGTTAGCTAAAGGCTTTTGAACATAAATCTCTTCTAACGTAAAAGAAAGATGAGAGGTTCAGGAAATATGGGTACAGACAGAGACATCTCTCTCCAGCCCCAACCCCATAATAGAGAGCTTTTTTATGGTGCTTAAAAAAAGTTAAGAACTGGTGTGTTTCAGAAGACAATCTTTGCATTCCGTATTTTTTTATATATATTTCTAAATATATCAGATAAATTGTATGTACAGTGGTACCTCGGGTTAAGTACTTAATTCGTTCCAGAGGTCCGTTCTTAATCTGAAACTGTTCTTAACCTGAAGCACCACTTTAGCTAATGGGGCCTCCTGCTGCTGCTGACGAGCCGCCAGAGCACGATTTCTGTTCTCAACCTGAAGCAAAGTTCTTAACCTGAAGCACTATTTCTGGGTTAGTGGAGTCTGTAACCTGAAGCATATGTAACCTGAGGTACCACTGTATTCTTCTACTTAGTGTATGTCTGGGGTTTTGTGACATGGAAAGGTATTTTATTTATACAAAATGGGATTGAAAACTGGCTAGGCAAGATTGGTAGCAAATCACCAGGGCAATGAGGACAAGTAGAAAGCTTTGGTAGAGGAATATTTGGGCTGAAAACTATGGATAATCCAAGTCATACCTTTTGGGATTCCAGCAGCGTAAAGCATTTTTGCAAGAAACACTTAAATCAGGAATTGGGAATGGTACTCACTCCCTGCAGCAGCGGTTGATGATCAATAAAAGCACTTGTACGCTCTTAGGCCATTCTGATAGCCTTTGATATAATTGATCATAAAGTGTATGTGATATAACTCTGGGTGCTTGCAAGAGCTCACAAAATTTCTCTTAAGTGCCTCTAGTCACTCCTGAAAGGAAAACTCTGAGAGATTTCCGAAGTCATTAAGGCTTCCTACAGAGGTTCATTCTGCTACCTCCAGTTCAGTCTACACATGAAGGCGTTAAGCAAAGTCATGGAGACAATTGTACCTCTTGCTTTTCACCTGACCTAGGTGCTGCAGGTGCTGAGCTAGTTTACACATGGGTCTCTTTGTTTGCTTAAATAGCAATTGTAGCCCACCTTTTTATCAAGATACTAAAATTGGCTAAAGAGGGTACATGGATAAGGGAGTGTGTATAATAGGACTGTGTAATCAAGAACATTGGCTTCTTAATGATAATTCATCCTGATTTGTTTGCAGGGAAGCTATATGACATTATGTCGAAGCACATCTTTTCCCACACTTTCTACTGTGTTTCCCCAGTGCTTTCCTTATTGCAAAAAGCCCACTCTTTTGGGCTTTTGTTGCGCAAGAGCTCTAAGTCAGCTTTAATTGTGCAACCTGAATTTACCAGTATATTATCGAATCTTGCCCCCCCCCCCAAACCCCCAGCACATAGCAAGTCTGGAAGCACCCACTGATATGCTGAGAATATGGAGAAATGCAATAAACACAATGTTTACACAATCCAAAGGGCACTTAGTTGAGTTAGACTGACAACTGAAGCTCCATTTTAATTATTCATGACACTTCATTTACTGAAATGTTCTGTGGCATATTTTGTAAATATAATGAAGTCTTTATAATTCACAATCTTACCACAAATACAGCTACCATTTCTTTCCTAAAAGGATTAGAGGCATAATAAATTGTGCACATCAGCAGTTCAACTTCAATAGTTTCTCAGTGAAACCTCAAAATGATCTGCTAGATCTATGATACATAGAAGGGGAGAGTCCAAGGTTTTCATGTTGTCGTGTGTCTGAGCCGGTGTTTGGTTGAAAGAGGGAAATAGGAGGACAGACCCTCCAAGTGTCTCTATTTTACAGGGCCATCCCTAATTTAGAGAAGCCGTCCCAGTTTCTGATTAGATCCCGGAATGTCCCACTTTTCCTTAGGATGTCCCTATTTTCATTGGAGAAATGTTGGAGGCTGTGGAGCTACCTGACCCCAAGCCATCTGAAGGCAATCCTGTATAGGGAAGTTTTCTTAATGTTTAATGTTTTCTTATGTTGTACCTGTTGTTAGCCACTCTGAGCCCAGCTTTGGCCAGGGAGGGTGGGATACAAATAATTTATTATTATTTTTATTACTACTACTGCTGCTGCTATGTTTTTATATATGTTGGAAGCTGTCCAGAGTGGCTGGGGCAACCCAGTAAGATGTGTGGGGTATAAATAGTAAAATTATCATTATGGAATGGGACATCCCTGTTTTCACTGGATAAAAGTTGGAGGGCATGGGAGGATGGAGGCACATGCATAAAGCCCCACACATACAGATGAGTGTCTCCCAGGGAGAGTGCAGGAGACCCATACAACCCCATAACTCTGTGAAGACTAAGGTGAAGAGGAACCATGTTATCACTTTTGTATCGCCACCCGCTCCGTTGTAACCTCTCACTTCTCAGTTAACCCCAGTATTAGTACCATCCCTATGAAGCCATTTGGAAATCCAGGAAAGCAGAATACAGTGGTACCTTGGTTTACGAACTTAATCCTTTCTGGAAGTCCGTTCTTAAACCAAAACCATTCTTAAACTGAGGCATGCTTTCCCTAATGAGGCCTCCCGCCACCGGTGCCCTTCTACCATTCGGATTCCGTTCTTAGACCAAGGTAAAGTTCTCAAACCAGGACTCTAATTCCGATTTTGTGGAGTTTGTAAACTGAACCGTTCTTAAACCGGACTGTTCTTAAACTGAGGTACCACTGTATTGGTAATACCTGGTTTAACTGCAGGAATTATTTCTCTCTCTCTCTCTCTCTCTCTCTCTCTCTCTCTCATCCTGTTCTTCTAAAAACAAAAAACAAGGCTTGCAGAGCAGTTTACAAATGCCAGTGATGAAACTATCCCTGCCCTCAGGCTTAAAATCCAAAGTCTTGACTCATGACACAAAATGAAACTCTGGAGTTACTTCTTAGTGACATATTTTTTTTAGTGACCAGCTGGGACCAAAAGACTGAAAGATGGGAAACATACAAGCAGAACCTGAACACATGAGTTTCCAGCAACTGGTATTCAGAAGCATTGCTGCTTCTGACCATGGAGGCAGCACTGAGCACCATTTGAGAGCCATTGGTAGAATGATAGGATACAAATTTAACAAATAAATATAGTTGTCTCTTTGGACATTCCTGTCCCCACCACCTCAGGTCTCTTTGTTCCATTCTGAAATCGGAAATAGTACCTTATTCCCATAGCCAGTAATAAAGCACCCTGGCTATATGTGGCCCAAACCGCCAACCTCCTATAACTCCAACCTCCAGCTCTTTTTTAAAATGATGAGTTTTCAACATATTGTTTTAACTTATTTATATTTATTTATAGGATCTAGGAGTCTTGGTTGACCACAAACTTGACATGAGCCAACAGTGTGACGCGGCAGCTAAAAAAGCCAATGCAATTCTGGGCTGCATCAATAGGAGTATTGCATCTAGATCAAGGGAAGTAATAGTGCCACTGTATTCTGCTCTGGTCAGACCTCACCTGGAGTACTGTGTCCAGTTCTGGGCACCACAGTTCAAGAAGGACACGGACAAACTGGAACGTGTCCAGAGGAGGGCAACCAAAATGGTCAAAGGCCTGGAAAAGATGCTTTATGAAGAACGGCTAAGGGAGGTGGGCATGTTTAGCCTGGAGAAGAGGAGGTTAAGGGGTGATATGATAGCCATGTTCAAATATATAAAAGGATGTCACATAGAGGAGGGAGAAAGGTTGTTTTCTGCTGCTCCAGAGAAGCGGACACGGAGCAATGGTTCCAAACTACAAGAAAAAAGATTCCACCTAAACATTAGGAAGAACTTCCTGACAGTAAGAGCTGTTCGACAGTGGAATTTGCTGCCAAGGTGTGTGGTGGAGTCTCCTTCTTTGGAGGTCTTTAAGCAGAGGCTTGACAACCATATGTCAGGAGTGCTCTGATGGTGTTTCCTGCTTGGCAGGGGGTTGGACTCGATGGCCCTTGTGGTCTCTTCCAACTCTATGATTCTATGATTCTATGATTCTATGATTCTATATGTGAATAGTGATAACATAATCTACATTCTTTGGTAGCATATGGCACAAGTATCTAACAGTACATGGCATTATTGTTGGTGTCACTGTACTTAAAGCAAATTTGGTAAGATCTTGATGTTCACTGCAGCAGAGTTTTTTAGAAATGTACTTGGATGACTGGATGACAAAGACTTCAGACCATGACCACTTTCATGCATCCACTCAGACATGAACAGACTGGTCTAAAAACTTAGTTAATCCCAAATACTTGGCTTTAGTCCACTAGCTTCATTGGGATCAACGGATTTAAAAGAAAGTGCCTCATAGAGGTGCTGAATGGGCTGCTTGTGAGTTTTCAAGACAAGGCCAAATCTCATAGGTCATCATAGCCAAACCACTTAAAACAATCTGTGTGTATATGTGATAGGCAAAGGGTGTATCCTTAATGCTTGAATTCTAAACATTAATACACTTACATAGCATATGTACCATGTGTATTGATAGTTGTATATAAACAACAACATGATTTCAGCCAGGAAAAATGATTATTTTTTCAAGCTATTGATTTCCTCTTTCCGAAGGCTCACTGCAAGGTTGTGTTAAAGGAATGAGGTTTTAAAAAAAAGGGAAAGAAAGAAAATATGACAGTCCATCAATGCTTGCATTACTAAAAGTGCTTGAGTTGTATCCTGTTTATTCTTCCTTTCAGTAATTCTAAGCCATTGGGTTGACCTTTGCTTATAATTGCAAGCACTGATCTTAATGCCAAGTGAAAGAAATAATTCCTGGTTAACATCTTAGCAAGAATTTGTGGTCAACTGGTTTGAATGTGTTTTTGGAAGATCTGCAGTGGAGCTCGCGTGGCTTTGTTTTAGGCAGGTGGAATGCGGGATGCTAAGCAAGGCTGCCTCTGCTTTGTGGCAGGTGCAGTGCAGAGATAGAAGAACATAGCAAGAGCATATTGGTCACCACCCCAGGGTACCACTGTGGTGAAGAGAGGAATGCTTAGAGCCTTAGACCAACATTTGAAGTGGACTGGTCAAAAAGGTGGCCCTGTGTCCTACTTTAAAGAGCCAGTCCTCTAACTCAGAGAGCTGTCAGAGGGCAGTCCTCTATTGAAAGATGTTCTCTGTTTGGAGGGCTGTCCAGTCCAAGTCTATTTTAAAGATAAGAAAGAAGGGAGGTGACCTTGAAGAAGGTAGAGTGGGAGCCTTGAACAGCACTAGAAAGCAGACTGAGTTGGAACACAAGTCGCCTGGTCAGTCACAGCCTGACCACAGTCTGGCCACCTTCCTTCCCTGTGGCTTCTTCCCACATTGCTCTGTTTGGATGCAGGAGTCATGGGCACAGAGCAATGGCTCAGTGGTTCAGTTAGGGCAGGACTTTCAGGCAGAAGTCCCGGGGACCACACAGTGGAATGAGCAGGAGGCTTCCCAAATACAACTGGGTTTGTTTCCAACATTTATGAAATAAGCAAAGTAATACATGTAAAGTCTGCCCCTTTGGGCATTTCACTTCGGAAGGAAGTTGAAGAGCCTAAGAAAGGGTTCTGGGTGTCAAGGCATAAAAGTTTTATTCTAGGCCCAGATGCTGCTGGAGCAAGTTGCCCACTAGGTTCTCTCATCCTTGCTCTGCTGCCCTGTGGACTCTTCCTTAGGTCTGGACCATGACATGAAAGCTGGCTCTGAAGAGCAGGGATTTTTAAAATGCTTGATTTTTTTTAGTGCTGAGTGTACCTAACAATGATGGTGAAAGGACGTACCTATTCTTGTTATAAAAAAAAATATCCATACTGGGGGAGTGAAAGATCCTGGAGGAGCACTTAATCCCCACTGCAGATCACTTTCAATGACCTGTCGCCCTGGTTCAGTCTATTTGCAATTGGCCATCGGGACAAAGTGTTTCTGACTATTAAAAACAAGGAGCAGCAATGAAGATTGTTGTAATCAGCTCAGTTTGTGCTTCCAGTGAGCATAGCCTACGTACTAGGGGCTTAGGCAGGAGCAAGCTGTTGGAATGGTCCTATGTTAGAAATAGAAAGGTCTCTGCTTGATGTAAATTACCTAGCCATGGTGCACAGTCATTGCAACAGTTTGCTTACTGCTGCGGTGACACAGAAGGGGAACGGAGGCTTACGTTTGGCTCCCATGAAGAGCTGTTCCCCAACTTGCTGTCTGTGCACATCTCTTATAAACAAGACTACAACCCACATTTCTAAATTGTGAGGAAGACGTTCAAACCTTTCACATGTATGTAATTTCTTCCTCACAGCTGAATGCAAGTCAATGTTTTTAAAAATGCCAGGATATGTTTGAAATGCTTGGCTGTCATAACGTTTTAGTTGGCGGCCATGTAGTATTTCATTTGGCTTTGACTCACAGCTCTCCAGAACCAGTAAATGCATCTCAGATAATATGGGGGGAGGGCATGGAGAGGGAATAAGTTCCTTCTTTAGGGTTCAATATATAAGAGAGGATTTTTTAAGCTGGCATTTATAATTTTGAAAAACCCCATAATTTAATGTACACATTCTCAGACCTTATTGAATGGGACAAGTATGAAAGTTATTGCTGGAGCTAGCATTGCTTGCAAATTTTGTATGCTGGATCAAGGAGATAACAGAACAGTTGGGTTATGTCCCAACTAGCTGTTGGGAGGTGTCATTCAAATCATTAGGAGGGCACAAGATGGTGTGAAGACTGCCCAGTCCAATTCCATCCTTTATAGTGAGATATGGTCAGTCCATATTTGCACCTGCCTCCATGGCTTCTATGGGTTTCTAGCAAACAGAAAATGAAGGACCACCCAGGCAGTGCAGAGAAATGTGATAGACAATTAGTTGACAATATAGTGGATGATTCCAATGCACCTAAAAGAAAATATTCAGGGAAATTATATAGCAGTTAAAAGAACACAGCATCATATTTCCTCCATTTGTGGAGAGGCTTCTCCAAGTGGTTTTGTTTCTCAAATGGGTTTTATCTGACAGTACTTGAAACAGCTGAAGCTTCACCTAACAGGGTGGAATTCTATAACTGTGAAGCAATCACCAGTATATCAGTTCTATGTACTATGACTATATGAATATGGAATGGGAAGCAAGGCATTCAAGAGTCTAGACCAGGCATGTCCAAAGTCCGGCCTGCAGCCTGCCCTACCACACGACTGCATATTATTCATCCATGCTGTTGATTATCATAAAACAAAACAAAGACTCTGGAAGCTCAAACTCCTGCTGCACCAATTGGTCACACAGATATTTCATCTGTGTGAGGTGCTTCTGAACTAACACAGGCATGTCCAAAGTCTGACCTTGCGGGCCCCGGGCTAGTTTCAAATGCCCCCCCAGCAATTTTGAAAAAGCAGTCTCTTGTGGCCCCCAAGCGCCTGCCCACCAAAACCATTTCCTTTTTGTGGGCTTGTCTCCCCTCTGCGCGGGGGCGTGGTTAGCCCCCGCGCCATTAGGGAGTCTCTGGCTGCATCAAATTTGGGCATTGCATCAAATCTGGCCCTCTTTGAAAAAAGTTTGGACTGGTGTAGACGATGATGAAACACAAGCACGGTCTCTCAATTATGCAGGAACTCCAAACACACATTACTTACCTAAGCCTAGACCAGCAACCTTGAGTTATGCCTGGAAGTGTCAGTAAAGACTCTGGAACAGCTGGTGGAGTAAGTTCAAGGCTGTTTAGCGCCATCCAGTTTAATCAGGAACACTGCTGCTGTGTTTATGTTGTATTTTATGGTATGCTTTTTAAAATTTTTATGACCCACTCTTGGATCTCTTGGCAATGAAGGACTGGATATAAATTTCACAAATAAATACAGTGGCCAGCTCTTCACAGCATTATCACCAGGTGGAATTGACAGTAGTGTCTGCCATTTTCTAACCTTGGTAAGTTCCGGATAAACTGGTGGCTCCAAGACCATCTTGAACGGCAAAATCTCTGTGACTATATTAGGTGAACTGCGTCATTGATGTCCTTTTCTACTGTCTGCCTCTGCAGATTATTATTACTTCAGTCTTGTGTAGGCTGAGCCCTACATCATAGCCAGACACAGAGGAAGCTCTGAGATTGCACAACCCAAGACAGATTAATAGGGAAGGTTATGGCAATGCCGCCTCTCCCTGAGCAAAATAGGTAGCAGATTCACCATGGAAAGTGTAGGAGGATGGCTCAGTTCTCCGGAAGAGACAAAGCAGACTTAGCAAGTTGGATTGCACTAAGCACAAGCTGAATAGGCTGCCTGAACTGTTAAGAGCATAAATCCAAAACTTACTTAGGACATTTGAGTGTGGAGTGCCAAACTCTGATTTCTGTTCATGATTAATCATTCAGATGAGCCAGTGGTCTTCTACATGCATGATATAATCCGGGCTGGAAAACAAACCAACTAGTTGCCAATAGTTTGCCCATGCAAAACAGCCTTTATCCACCGTCACAAATTCAGAATTAAGGATTCCAATGTTACATATAATCTTGTTGATTATTTGTTTAAAGAAGAAGAAAAATACAGAATGTGGTTTTTTTAAGTCTAGGCATTTGTCTGTATGTTAAATGCTGCTTTAGACAGTGCTCCCAAGTGGTTTCTAATAAAACATTTTCACAGTTTATTTTAAACCTTTGAATAGCTGGAACCCATGCAATAAGAGCAATGTGAATAATTTATACAAGAGGCTTTAAGTCTCACTGTGTGTGTGAATGAAAGAGTGGGATGGGGAGGCTTATTGGTCAGCTTTCTGCCAATGTTTAAACCTAGATTAGGGCTGCTTCCAGACTAAGACTATTTTCTGGGTGGAATTCAATGGCAAATTCAGGTTGCACAGTCAACGTGGATTTGGCACTCTTGCACAACAAACTGGCTATGCCCCCCTTAAAAATAAGACTTTTTGTAGTAAGGAAAGTGATGGGGAAATGCCCTGGAAAGTGTAGGATAATTGAGGCTTGACACAATATCTTACAACCTTGCTACAAACAAGTCAGAATCAATAAACAGTGGAAGTCATCTAACTGCCCCACAAGTGTTGTGAAAACCAATCAGGATGGATGCTCAATAAACAGGTTGTCTGGAAGTTACCAAAGTCTAGAAATATGGATTTAGGTTTTAACTGGCTCTGAGTCTAAACCCATAGCAACAATTTGCAGGGCCATTAATAAGAATGTATTGTTGTTGTTTAGTCGTTTAGTCGTGTCCGACTCTTCGTGCCCCATGGACCAGAGCACGCCAGGCACTTCTGTCTTCCACAGCCTCCTGCAGTTTGGTCAAACTCATGTTCGTAGCTTCAAGAACACTGTCCAACCATCTCGTCCTCTGTCGTCCCCTTTTCCTAGTGCCATCAAGAATGTATAAGTTTGGGAAAGGGAACCCTCAATAGTGATCATAATAGGAAGCATGTGCCTGTGTGTGTTGTGCATAATTTCAGGAGTGCCATCCTGTACCATACAGTATCTAAACAGAAACAGCTTAGAATTTAGAAACAGCATATTATGCTAGCTAAGTTTGTACATCAGTCCTGTTTTACAAGATTCATTGATTAGACAAGAAAGAACTCTTAACTTTAGGCCTAAATTTACTCATTGATCTGCTGTATAATAATGCATAGGAATACCAGTGAAACACACGTGGCTTTAATGATTAATGTTGTACTCAATATGGATTTAATTAAGGATGAAGAAATGTGTACTGTGTGTACTTGAAGAATTTGTACTATATAAACTTTACAAAGTTTGTTTTGTATATATGTGTGCATAGGGATATCTACAAACACACACATTTACGTATATTATGTTTTTCATTGTGGGAGACAGATTATATGCTTATAGCGCCCTATAGGATTTCTGTTCCATTAGGCAAAGTGTGGACACCTAGACTATAAATCTTCATATTGACTCTTCAAGGGCTTATGTGCTTTAAAAGCTCTATACTAGGCCTCCACATGACTCAGTCTGCTTGATCTGTGTTAAAATATATCATTTATGCTTGTGAACAGTGAAACTGGTATATTTATCTTAAAGATATGTAGTAAGGGAATAGTGAAGATGTTCCAGTGTGACCCCTGGTTATCTGATTGCTATGTAAAAGGCACCTCCGGGCAGTGTCTAATGAGAGAAAGATTAGTGCCCAAAGAGTCACTCTGCACAATACAAAGGTTTCTGATCACACCCAAATACCTTAGAAAACGTGAACATTATAAAAGTTATAGTTTCTGATATCCCAATCTTATTTATTTCATTTTTTCCATAAAATTTATACACAACTTGATTGTAAAAAAAATCAAACTAGTTTACAAAAGATAAAACTGTAAAATCGGGGGGGGGGGGGGAGGATACAATTGTGATTTTAAACCTGCAAAAGTTAAATACTATAACAGATTAAAAATTTCTTCCCTTTCTAAGCATCTGAGTAGGCTTGACAAAACAGGAATGTTTTTAGCAGGCACCTGCTTGATCTCAATAGGCAGGGAGTTCCAAAGTTTAGGCGCTGCCACACCAAACAATCAAGTTATTGTTAATGCAAAACTAATAAATATGAACCATGTGTGCTCTATACTTGAAATGTCAATAGTTTGATTGCATAGTTAAAAACAAAGAGGGAGAGAAGTTCCAGATTACTTCTTCTCTAGACTAAACTAAAAACATAACTGAGACAAGCAGCCCATTTAAAACTGTGACAAATTATCCTGGTCTGTGATTTGTAACTACTGTAATATGTTATTTATGGAAGAAGATTGTGTCACTGCGTGAAATTATAACCACAAATGAAGGATGCAAGACTGGTTTTGAGCAATGAATTATGCAGCTCAGGACCCCAATATCCCAGGGTCTGCCTCTCCCCACTTGAACCTGCCCTGATCCTGCAGTCATCACCAGAAGTCCTTCTCCATGTGCCTTCTCCAAGGGAGGGTATAGAGGATGGCAACCTGAAAATGGCCATTTCCAGTGGTGGAATTCTCTCTGCAGGAAAACACACCTAACTGTCATCACCATCAGCTTTTAGGTGCCAGTTTTTCAGCATTTAATCCTGGATCATACCTTTGTAGGATTCTATCCTCTATTGTAGTAGTACTCCTCTACTGGTGTGGGATAACATTTGTCCTTTGGATAGTATTAATGGATGAGCATTTGGGGGGATATTTCTTCTTGTTTTCCAGCTTTTAAATGATTTTAGCTGTTTTATGGTGTAGTAAGTCATTTTTGCACTTTTAGTATAAAAAGACAATTAATTACAATAAATAATAATAATAATAATAATAGACCTAGTGAAGTTAAGAACAAAATACATGATTATTGCTAATCACTTGGTTAAAACTACAAATACTGGCAGTTCAACTGTGTATGAAAAATGTACCTGTTTTCACTGAAAACATAACTTGATTTCAAAAGGAAAGTAGCTAAAAGTCATTCAGAGAATATATATTTTATATTGAGATCTGGACAGTCTAGGCAAGAAATGTTGGTTCTGATTTTGACTTTGAGCTCATTTGAGTTATAACTAAACCCACCCAGAGAGCATATAAGCAAAAGGAAGGTTATTCTGGAAGCCCTAGAAATGAGATTGAAAAATTGTTTTGGTTTTGTATACTGGCACCTTTGTATATGGTGCCAGCTGGCGTAGGAACTGATCCCAAAGCGGCTCATGTGCAGGAATTGCTTTCTGCTGAGTCACTGTGTAGGCCGAGGTGTGACAAGCCAGTATTTTATTGCCATTTGCAACTGGGAAAGGCTTAGCAATGAGTCATTGGTATTTCAATATTGCTAATATATTTATAGACACCATTATGGCTGAAACATGTTTGTTCTGGGGCATAGATCATTGTTTGTCACATGTTGATCAGGATCATGATGCAGAAGTGATTAGTGTTTACATTTATTTCTTGACTTCACTTGAGTTGCAGCACAATGCACCAGCAGCCCTGTTGGCAGACAAGTATATGGTAGAAAAATTAAGACGTGGGCCCCCTAAAGTTTGTTTGAGTGAAGGCGGGTCCCAGATTTGAAAAGGCTGAAGACTACTGCATTAGAATATTGGAAATAGAACAAGAAGTAATATGCTTCAGTGTCCTCTTGGACATTTTACCACATCACAGAATCAAAGGGTTTGGCAAAAGATTACGGTGTCTAGTTATGAAAGAGTCTGGAGCAAAGCGTCCAGGCTTAACTGATCAGAGGGAAGGTTACACACTGTACACAGATTACTTATGTCTGCGAAAAAGAGTTAGACTCTGGTGTACTCCTGCATTTCTTTATGCTAAACTCAACCACAGATTAGAACGAGAACCCAACATCAACAAATCATCTTGAATGCATTACTCTACTGCACCGAGCAGAAGTTGAATCAAAGGAACTTGGCATTAAGCTTGCCCTAACAATGCAACAATATCAACAAAATACATAATGACACTTTTGTTAAGAACTTTGCTTCAGGATGAGAACAGAAATCGCACGACAGCAGTGCAGCAGCAGTGGGAGGCACCATTAGCTAAAGTGGTGCTTCAGGTTAAGAACAGTTTCAGGTTAAGAACGGACCTCTGGAACAAATTAAGTACTTAACCTGAGGTACCACTGTACTTAATTCGTTCCGGAGGTCTGTTCTTAACCTGAAACTGTTCTTAACCTGAAGCACCACTTTAGCTAATGGGGTCTCCTGCTGCCGCCACGCCGCCGGAGCACGATTTCTGTTCTCATCCTGAAGCAAAGTTCTTAACCCGAGGTACTATTTCTGGGTTAGCGGAGTCTGTAACCTGAAGCGTATGTAACCTGAAGCGTATGTAACCCGAGGTACCGCTGTATTTTGAAAAGGATTTTGTAGAACTAGAAAAGGAGCAGAAAGGGAACTAAAATAAAGGAAACATTTCCTAAGAGGGAATATTACAATGTTTGGAGCTTTCTAGTTTATAAGAAAGGGATGTAAGGGGCAGTATGATAGAGAAGTATAATTGCACATGGAGCAAAGAGAGAGCTTCTGTCCCACTCCCACTGTACTAGTGAAGCTGAATGTTGGGAGATTCAGGACAGAGAAGAATAAGTGCATAGATGTGATGGTGGCCACCAAACTAGACAGCTTTAGAAAGTGATCGGACTTTGGTGGGGAGAAAAAACTATCAACATCTCCCTGTCATGAGGGCTTTTTTGTGCCTCCAGGATCAGAGGCACCTGACTGAACACTTTTAGGAATCTCTGCTTTCATTTAAAAAATAAAATGCACCTCAAAAAATGAAAAGTTAAATTTGGGAGCATATAAGCAATACCTGGTAAATGTGGCTATTGCCTTGTGAAACCTAAGAGTCTGCAGGCTGGGGGATGACAAAGCACTTAGTAGGCTTTCCAGCACTTAGTGAGTATGAGTATAGCTTCATTGCCCTAAATAGCTCTTTACTGCTACCCATGACCAGCATGAGCGAAATTAATAATTCAAACTAGAAAGCCCCATGCAAATTTGTTGGATTTTCATAATTTATAAGGTTGCAAAACTCTCATTTTGTTAAGGTGGCCCTGCTCATGGATCAGTGTGGAACATGGAATATATGAGTCAATCACTTAAGCTGCTGCTCAGGGGGCTGTCATGCAAAGCATAGCTGTTACCTTACAGCCTCATCTATTCATGCTTTGTGGCAGTTCAGTGTATTCTGGGGGGAAACTCTTATAACACAATCCTGTGCATGTCTGCATAGAAGTAAGCGTCCCTGAGATCAGGGAGGCTTACTCCCAGGTAAACACATGGATGAGGGAGAAATCTGGCTTGGTTTGTATTGAATGTTCCTACCAAATTTGCAGTTCCTGAAATAATAGGTGAACTGAAACACAGCTATTTTTTAAAATTTGCAGTGCTCTGAATTTTGTGACACAAAAAATGGTGCATTTAAAAATAACATATTTGTGAAAATAGCATGTAACAGGAACAACATTAGGGAGAAATACTTCCAAAATGTATATATTAGGAGAAACACATGGAAATAATGGTGAGTTTTAGTGAGGACTATTTTTTTAAAAAATGCAAACTGCTGTGTAAATGTGGTGAACTGATTTTAATATAAGAAAAATGATAAACAGAGAAGTTAGAATAGATAGATATACCCATGTCTAGGTAGTTGTGCAGGACTGTACCTTTAAAGTTTTAGGACTCTTGTATTGCCTATATACTTCCCCCTCTTTCCGCCTGCTCCCCAGAACATCATAAGCTTATGTGAAACAGGATAGGTATTGCCAGATACCAGAATCAAAAGTGGTGCGGCATAAAGAATATAAGGCATGCACTGTTTAACACACAATGGGCAACTGTTATTATAACAACACTAGATTTATTTTGCACAGATATAGGAATTCAGTTCCTTCTCATTAAATTTTTATGATTTCCCAGGGTAAAAAGGAACAGCTTTCACATTTCATTATTCCTTTGTAAGTATATTCAACATTGCAACCCACTTCATCACTTAACAATAACTGTGTGGGAACAGCCTAGTTTCAGATGAACAATGTAAATCTATGCTTCAGTCAGTGTTTTGGTCCATTTTAGTTTATGCTGTTGTTTGGTCTAATGAAGAGAGAATAAACCCACAAAAAGTCAGCGTGGCTAAAGAAGACAGATTGTCATCTGTTGGCACAAGAGCAACACACTCAGCTTGGTTACTACACTAGACATAAAATTCATGAGCTATGAAAGATGCTGGCTCCTCAATTCATCATTCATTGGAGCCAGAGTAGTGTAGTGATTAGAGAGTTGGGTTTGCAAAACCCACCATCTAATGTCCACTGAAGGCCAAATTATGTGTTACATCTTCCTTCCTTCCTTCCTTCCTTCCTTCCTTCCTTCCTTCCTTCCTGTATTGTGTTAATGGTTTTCACCCAACCTCCAAAATGCTGGGAATAAGGGCCATGCCCTTAAGAGATGAGTTATTTAGGCAATATGGATATGGTATGGCATCCAGTGCTGTGGTTAGTTCAAGCGTCACCGGTATCTTGGAGCTGGGTAGCTGTCAATGGGAGAAGGGTAGACTTAAGTTCCAAATTGGTCTGTTTACTACCATAGATGCACGGAGAATTCAACTAAGTTTTACTTAGAGTAGTTCCATTTAAAATAGTGGCCCAACTTAGTCATATAAATTAATTTCAGTAGGTCTATTTTGAATAAAACTTCATGAAGACCACTCTAGGCAACTAAAGCTATCATGTGGAACATGTGCAGCGGAGGGTGACCAAGATGATCAAGGGTCTGGAAACCAAGCCTGGGGAACAGTTGAGGGAGTTAGGTATGCTTCGCCTGGAGAAGAGAAGTCTGAGAGGTGATATGAATGCCATCTTCAAATATCTGAAGGGCTGCAACATGGAAGATGAAGCGGGCTTATTTTCTGCTGCTCCAGAGGGTAGGACTCAAACCAATGGATTCAAATTACGATAAAGGAGATTCCAACTAAACATTAGGAAGAATTTTCAGACAGTAAGAACTGTTCAGTGGTGGAACAGATTGCCTCAGAAGGTGGTAGACTCTCCTTCATTGGATGATTTGAAATAGGTTGGGTGGCTATCTGTCAGGCTTTCTTTAGCTGTGTGTGATTCCTGCATTGCAGGGGCTTGAACTCAATGACCCTTGGGTTTTGTTCCAACTCTAAACTTCTATGATTCTATGTAAGCGATTTCACATTATTACAAGTACTCATTTACTAGACATTCCCCTTGACCTATCACCAGGGACTGGGCAGCTGGTTACTGGGATAGGATGAAGGATAGAGTGCTGGCAGCAAGGACATGGTGATGCCGGTGCCCCAGTGGGAGTGTCAGATTGGCTCTGTCAGAATATACCTGTGCTACCCAGACCAAGCTGTCACCCTCCCTTGCCCAAGTAAGCAGCAGCAATGCTGATGCTGAGAGGTTGGCTTCATGCTGCTCCCCTGCAGGCTGCTCCTGCCTCTCACGACAAACCATTTCCCAAAATATGCATTACAAGTAGAGAAATCTTCCTGGAAACTTCAACCTCAACAAATTATAAGGAGGGGGAAAAGCCGTCAAAATGTTGAACTCACTTGTAAAAGGTTTAACTCATTCAAGATAAGCCATTTTAAAAATTCTATTCTACCCCAGATTCAACCTGGACCATTCTCTCCTACACTGCCAAGTTTAAAGGCAAAGGGAACCCGACCGTTAAGTCTAGTTGCGGACGACTGGGTTGCGGCGATCATCTCGCTTTACTGGCCAAGGGAGCTGGCGTTCGTCCACAGTTTCCGGGTCATGTGGCCAGCATGACTAAGCTGCTTCTGGTGAACCAGAGCAGCGCACGGAAATACCGTTTACCTTCCCGCCAGAGCGGTATCTATTTATCTACTTGCACTTTGCCGTGCTTTTGAAGTGCTAGGTTGGCAGGAGAAGGGACCAAGCAACGGGAGCTCACCCAGTCGCGGGGATTCGAACCGCTGACCTTCTGATCAACCTTCTGATCGGCAAGTCCTAGACCATCCGCGTGGCAAAGTTTACTGAGCAGTAAATCAAGCTGTTGAGCTATTTTACAACTATAAGCCATAAAGCCTATTCTCTCACCTTGTTATATTGGCAGAATGTGTTTCACCGGACATAGGGTCACAACTGTGAACCACTAATTCACTACCCATAAACATCAGATGTGGCAATGTCCACCAACTTGACTAGCATGAGAAGGTAACTGGATAAACCCATGGTGGATAGTTGTTGTTTTTTAAGTGGCTATAATTCTATTATTCTGTGTACCCTCCAGGTTCAGAGGCCAGATAAAGAATGAACAGGTCCATTGCTTCATCGCGAAATGGACATGACAACATCTAATTGTTTTTTGCTTGTTTTTGTTTCTGTACTGCCTTACTGCTTTTTGCATAGAGGCAACACTTTTAGTAATGCCCCTTCACTTTCTAGTTCCTATGTCTAGACTGAAATTATCCATAAAGCAGTATCAATATTGCATATTCTGCTTATTAAGAGCTCTTCTTTGGCATCCAAGAACTCTGAACATTTTAATGACTACACCAGTGGCATTGTTATGTTGTACGTGCTTACTGTAAACCCAAAACATGCTGGCTGATGAAAATCTCTATTTTCACTTAATTTCTGCCAGATAAACAAAATCTTCCTTAGATAATAGAGCTATTAGACTGTAACATTATTCAGATAAAGATGTTATACATTCTCAAAATATTTGTTTGCAGAGTCCTAGCATTTTATTTGATTTTAAATGGCAAGCTTCTTTTACTGAGCAAAAGCAATATATTTTTATGTATTGGCTTTTTGTGAACTGTAATCTATACTGTGTATCACAATGACCTTTACAACTGCAACATGAACATAAAACTGGGTTTGCACTTTGTAGTTATCTTTTGCTTTCTAATAAGACTTCAGGAAAGCAATTCTATACTCCCTTTATGTTGGGTACAGAGATATGCTGCTGCTGTTCTGGTGGAACGGCCACTGTATTAAATCTATGCTCAGTCTAGGAGAGGGAGGGGCATAGCTGTCAACTTACAGATTTGAAAATAAGGGACCAGCAGCCTTGAAAATAAGGGACCAGCAGCCAAAATAAGGGACCTGCAGCCTCACCTGTTCCAGGCACTCCAGTCTTCCTGTCCTCCTGCAGTCTGGTCAAACTCATGCTGGTAGCTTCGAGAACACTGTCCAACCAACTTTGTAACCAGAGGTTCAACTGAATAGAATCTGAATCAAATGCACCACAAGGCCTATGCAGCCTCAACTTAAAATGGCTCCCTGGCCTGGCAAAGTTTGCAGCAGCACGTGCAACAAAATGGCGTCCAGCATTCAAAAACCCCCTCAGCTTGCATTAACTAGCCACACACAAGGCATGCAAGCTCCACCCCCCAGTCGTTCTTAGACTTCTTATTGGGTGAGCAACACAGCCAAGCAACACAGTTGGAGCCTCCCTCCTCCCTGGCCGGCAGGGAGGGAGGGAGAGAAGCTGCTTCCTTTGAAATTTAAGGGACATCATTTAAGGGACATTTAAGGGACATCCATCAATAAGGGACAGCAGCGGGACATGGCGCTGGAATAAGGGACTGTCCCTTCAAATAAGGGACACTTGACAGCTATGGGGAGGGGGAATGCACAAAACAGAAAATACAAAAATGCACAGTATATATTCCAACTCGTGAAAACTGATACATAAAAATTATTTATTTACTGCATTTATTTCCCACCTTTTTCTCCAAGGAGCTCAAGCTGGTGTACACGATTCTTCTCATTTAATCCCTGTAAAAACCCTGTGATGTATTGTAGGCTGAGAGTAAATGACTGGCCCAAGAACACCCAGTGAGCTCAGGGGTGAGTAGGTATTTGAACCAACTAACAGACTGTCAGGGACAGGCAGACACTGACAAGTGTGCGCCAGGGGCAGGGGGACTGGAGTCTGACTCGGGAGAGAGGGGCAGTAGTTTGTGGAGACCTGTACCAGCCAGGAGGCAATAAACAGAGGCAGGGGAAGCTTCAGAGCTGGTAGGTGGAGCACAGGATGTGTCTGAAGAAGAGGAAGAGGCAGGTCAGGGAAGGGAAGGGCCATGTGCTTCCTATCCTTTCCTGCACCACTGTCTCCCAGAACCAGGGTGGAAATTGAAAAGGGAGGAGCAGAGGACGTTTGAGGCAGATGCAGTCTCTGACTGTGTGCACCCAGTCCATTTGGGGAAAGTACAGAAGCTGGTAGAGGGGGAGCGGTCCCCTGTTGCTGCAGCTGCTCCATAGAGCACAGACCTGGGAATAGCTGCCTAGCCATTAGATTGGGGTGCAGAGATACTTAGAGCTGTAAAAGCAACTGTAAGTGTTATCTTTGACAATAAATACCCAAGTTTCTGCCATGTGCATTCCTTGGCTGGGAAGCGCCCTTTACACAGATATAACCTCAGCATCTCTGGTGGGGTCACCTTGGTGGAGTATTTGCTGAGAGACTACATCCCAATAACGTCTCACTTCCAAGAGTGACCTGCTTCTCCTCTTTCTATCAGTGCAACCTCCTTGGTCAGCTACCGCTTGTTGTCAGCCCAAACAATAGTGGAGGTGAGAAGGAGTAGCAGTAGATTGCACTGCCTACTTCCTTCTTGGTTCTCTGCCTAGCAAGCCAGCAAGTGCTGGCAATGATGAAGGAAATGAGGGGCAGTGGGAGAAGGTAAAGGTAGTGAGGAGGTAGACTTAACTGAGGGGGTATGTGGAGGCTGTCTCACCCAAGGGCTCTCAAAAACCTGGAGTCAGCCCTGGTTCTTTGAAACACTTTCATCACTCACCAATTAGAGCATGTGCTGGAAACCTGAGGGATCCAGTGTACTCACAATGATGGGACATGCCTCCAAATTCAATATGCAAGACAGTACCATAACACTTCCCAGGCCATCAGGCTCAGCGGCACAGCTAGCAGTGGTCCTGCTACTGGCAGTCCCCAACCATACCTGCTAACAGGGGTCTAAATACCTTCATAACTCAACTGTTTTTGAAGTGCAACATAAAAAGGAGAGGAAGGAGAAGGCACACTGCATGGTACACATACGGGTTGCCTGAAGAGAGCACACACAACCCTTCTGGAAAGTGGGTTCAAGATCCACCTGGGTAGGGGAAAAACGCTTTTGCAGAATGGCCAAGAGGAGAGGACAGAACATGAAACAGGGCCAGCCACACATATAGCAACAACCTCTAGTGGCTTACTGCATAGGGTTGAGAAGCAGGAGATGGGGGTTTGATCCCCATCAGTGGAAGCAGTGAAGATGTCGACTCACCATTAGCGTGCCTCAAAAACATGTTTTGTACAGGGCAGGAGAGAGGCCGTTTCTGGAATTAAAATCAACATAGCTGTTTCCTAACCACTCAGTCATAACAGCAGGTGCATTGTGGTGCAACAATGTGGGAGAGAGAGTGCTTCCTCTCCAGTGTCAGAAGAGTTTTTCTCAGGACTGCAGTGAGACAGGAAAGGGTTAAATCCACCCTCCATGTATGCTGAATGCTCTGGTCCCACATACAATTTCACACATCCATACATGCATGCATGCACACATGCACATGCACACGCACACACACGCACGCACACACACACACACACACACACACACACAAAAACACATCACACAGATAGGTAGGTATAGATAAAAATATAGATAATGTATAGTTTCTCCCTAAGTCCCTGACAGAACTGGTATGGTGTCTTAGTAAAGGTACCCCTGCCCGTACGGGCCAGTCGTGTCCGACTCTAGGGTTGTGTGCCCATCTCACTTAAGAGGCCGGGCGCCAGTGCTTTCCGGAGACACTTCCGGGTCACGTGGCCAGTGTGACGAAGCTGCTCTGACGAGACAGCACCAGCGCAGCACACGGAAACGCTGTTTACCTTCCCGCTATAAAGCAGTACCTATTTATCTACTTGCACTTAAGGGTGCTTTCGAACTGCTAGGTGGGCAGGAGCTGGGACCGAAAGACGGGAGCTCACCCTGCCGCGGGGATTCGAACCGCCGACCATACGATCGGCAAGTCCTAGGCACTGAGGTTTTACCCACAGCGCCACCCGTGTCCCTGTCTTAGGAGCAGCCTATTGACACATGCACTCTGTTTCCATAACCTGCTGATGGGTCCTTTCTCTCCATCTGAAAATGACTAGCACTGCAGCTTTGAACATTTTGCAGTAGTTACCATTATATTGAAGGTAATGGGCTTATTTCTACTGATGTATATCTATTGATTTACTTTCATGTGCTGCATTCATCACCATGTTATCTGAGTTCTTTGCAATGTTTTCTCTTGGCTCCTAATTCTGCAAATGATTTTGTCTATGCATCACTTCCTAAATGCTGCGTTAACTGTTTGTATATTAAGCCCACAAGTGCTGTGGAACTGGCTTTGAGCATTATGGTCCTGACTGTGTGATTTGTCACCAGGCCAGTACCAGGGATGATCCATTGGCTCAGTGGCAGACCTTGGAGTCTCAAATTTCAGCAGCTCCCTGTGCAAGGCCAAAATTTGTCACCCCCTCCTCTCGCCTTCCATTTTACATCATAGTTGCAGCACTCCTGAAGTGCCCCCGAGGCTCCACACAAAGTGTGACTGAACCAGTTTTGCACCCATAAATCTACTTCTGACTGAAGTGAGGTATGAACCAAATTTGATAGCACAGGACATGCCACTATAGATACTGTGTTAGTTCTTGCATTGAGAGAAATTTGTGATATTACTGCTGCACTTGCTGCTTCCATGCAACTTGCAGATTTAAAATGATTATTATGTAATATATCTCAAGTGCTTCTTTACCATGAGCTCTGTGGACACAGATTGTTCTATTTTTATACAATAAAAAGGCAAACATGATAAAGATCACAAACGACTTTCAGAATTAAAAGTTGGGCTATTTCTGGATCAAAGATTGTGAAAGGATGACACATACAATGCAGGCTGTACACCCACTAGCCAGTTTGTAGTACAAAAATGCAGTTTTGCTCAATATGGAATTATTCATGCCCTTCGTCAACATTTCAATTCAAATTGGGCAGGCCACAAGTGGTGCCCATTGTATGCCTCGCTCTTCCCAGACCTGCTCTCTTTTGGCCCGTATTTTGGAGCTTTATAATTTAGGAAGACTTTGGAAGAGCTGGTTGACAAGTCTTATCAGTCGCTGACGTATGAGTGGATTTTATTTGCTGCTATTCTGGGCTTCTGGTGCACCAGGTTTACACCAGTGTAATAGAGTTGGCCAGGATGCCAGAAGGCATACAATTTACGAGCTCTCTCCATTATCTGCACAGCAGGGGGTGTTCAGTCAACAGTGCAAAGGCTGAGCTGAAGCATTCCCTGCTGGTTACCTGCTTTCAGCAATAGGGGTCACTCTTTGGTAGTACCCAATTGGTTAGCTGTCAGATTCTAGAGCTCCCTATTGGTGGCTCTTAGGTAATGCACAAAATACAGAGTCCACTCATAAAACACAGTGATCATTCATAAAGCAGTAACATAAATCTCCATTGCTACATATTGGGTGTATATTTCAGCGGTTGAACGTACAGGTTTATGGCCATGCTGTAGTATAGTGCTTATGTGACTATGAATAAAAGGTGGCTGGGCTCATTGTCTTGTGGTTTGGGGGGGGAAGAGATGACAAAACTGATTTCCAATAAGTGCCCCCCCTATTTCTATAACAAGTCCTTGAGTCTGTACTTTGAATAGTGACACCAGGTGCAGAAGGTGCAGAGCTTGTCAGTCCAACCCCTGCATAGTCTCGTCAGGGCTGACCTTAAGGCAATTGGAGCAATTTGGCCAAATTGGGCCCCACGTGCCACTCCTAACGGGGCCCCCGCACCAGGGCAATCTAGATGGATTTTATTTATAAGATTTTGCAGACTTTGGCTGTGACCTGGGGCCCTACAAAAGAAAAATTTAAGTTGTGCCCCGGTGCTTCAAATTGGGCCCCACTGGCCAGCCCTGAGTCTCATAGTTGCTGGGCCCGAGTTGCCCTGCCCTTGCATGAAGTTTTGGGTTTGCAATTTTGAGAGAGGGAAGACTGCCCACTGGGGAGCAGACGGGCTGGAGAGGCCCCCTAGATTTAGAGGCCCTCAGTTTCAGCCTACTTAGCCTATACATAAACCCGGCACTGGGTCAAGGCGGCGGCCGCCCATCTGCCACCGCCATCACTGCAGCATCAACATTCTGAATGTGTAGTGTAGTATTTATTTATTTATTTAGCTGCCACCACCCCCCAGATTGGTTGACCCAAGGAGTGATGCAGCCAGGGACTCCCTAATGGCATGGGGGCTAGCCACACACCCTGTGCAGAGGGGAGAGCTTGTGACGAGCCTGCAAAAAGGAAATGGCTTTGGTGGGCAGGCGCTTGGGGGCCACAAGAGATTGCTTTTTCAAAATTGCCTGGGGGGCCATTTGAAACTATCCCGGGGGCTGCAAATGGCCCCCGGGCCGGACTTTGGACCTGCCTGGTATATACCCACCCACAGTGTCACTGGGCAGGTGTGGATACAACCCCCATTACTGTGACCACTTAAATCTGTTTTTCAATGAATACACTGTGAGGTGATGCAGGATCAATCTGCAATTAGCTTTTATTTTCAGAATGAAACCAGTTTCTCAAGAAGTGCTTTTCAGGGTCAAAAAATATGTAATTTATCTAGATTGTGTATGGACTACATTCTAGAAAAAGTACTCAGTTTCCATTGATTCAAGGATAAAACGTCATTTGTATGTAACCACTATTCAGAAGTAGCATCACTGAGTTCAATAGGAGCTAATTTGAGGTGTGTATAGAACTGCAGTTGTAAAATCATGCAAATAAAATATGTGTGGTTATAAATATTAATTTTATGCAAATTGAACATACCTAAGAGGAATCCTTGGTTTGGTGTGTGTATGTGTGTTTGAATATTTCTCATCAGTATGCACTTATATCTTACTAAACCATAATGACCGCTCCCCACTTAAAACGGGGGGCGCCTTTTGCGTGGACGCGTGCAGCCCTGGATCTGGAGTGGCCCCATCAGCATAGGCTTTGCCTTCCCTCAGGTGGGATACCTGGAGGTCCCCGCCTACCCCAGTGAGTTGTCCAATCCCACCTGGGGGAAGAGTTGCCAGGGAAACCAGGCCAGGTAAGGGGAGGGATTACCTGCTAGACTTAATTACACCATTGAAAAAATCAATAGGGCAGTGCGCTCTGCAATCACTCGCATTGGAGGTCGGGTAGCAAAACACCCCAACATTAAAGTCTACATGAAGGAACTATTTCGGCCTGATGGCGTGCACCTATCGGATCATGGTAACGAGCGTTGGCTGAGCGACATCAGGCATGGCCTGATTGACTGGTTGGAGGATGGCAAAGGGGATTTTCAGATGTAGGTAGTCTTGGCGGCGAGACCGCAATCTTTGCGGTCTCGGGTGGCGGTATCAGGCCTTGGGCGGAATCCTTTAGTCCATCTTCCTCTTTGCAGCGGCGATACCAGGGTTCCCCGTTAAAGGGGTTTTTGAAGGGAGGCTTTGGCCGTACGCCGAAAGGTCGTCATTGCTCTCCCCTGCGGCGGCGTAACGGGGGCGGCTACATATGTTCTCCAGAGCCGGCCCATCCCCCCCACACACACTGGATAACCCTGATGCTCCCTAGGTCCCCGGCTGGGGACTAGGGAGGGAGAACGCCCAATGCCTGAGCCAAGGTCTACCCACATTTGAAATTTAATAAAGTTGTGGCCAATTTAATCCCATAGCACGTTGTCTAGAGTCGTTATTCCACATGACGGGGGGGACCACTCGGGATCTGGGGACTCCGCCTGTCCACGCAATGAGTATGAGAACAGTTTGTTTTGTATACTCCTGTATTGTACAAATGCCAGTTATTATTTTTCCTAAGTTTGAGCATGGCATTCTTAAGGCATCTGCTAAATTAAAAGCAAATTGAACTGCATTTAATTTTTATTACAATGCCACCACTCATTTCTCCTCCTCCTCTTCCTAATATAAATTTCATTTCCCTTCCTCTTAAAAGCAGTTTTTAGTAGGCTGCATTCTGTAAATTTGTTGCCTTTCCAAGATGTGGCTAAAAGTAGAAAACAGCTTTGTGTGTATAATATAATAAACTAAAAGTTTTCTACAGTAGTGTTCAACGATTTATTCCAGGCAATTAATGTGCACATGGCATTACAACAGTAATTGCTTTACAAACCGGTATATTGGCTGCTGAGAAACACAGCTTTTACCTAGCTCCAAGTATTTATGACATTTTAAATTTTAAAAGGGTCATATTTAACAGCAGCACACAAGAAACACATTTTAAAAAATGAAATGTTTGAAGGATGTAATATGATTTTATTAAATGTGCATAATTCCAGAGAAATACAAGAATTAAATTATTTCATGACAGAAATGTCCCAGCTTAAAATATGGTTGTCCATGTGATATTCATATTTCATAAGACAATTCATAAAACCAGATCTGAAATTGCAGCTCATCATGAGCACTGAGCATACAGGCTTGTCTTTGGTTAGTCAAGTGTTTGTGGAATTGTTCACAAGTGCATGTTCATCATCTCATGAGCTGTATACGTATGAAAGAACTATCACAGATCAAATACCACAGTTAGGCTACTCCAATAGCCCAGTAGCACATCATGTGCAATATGCACATTCAACTGCTAGAAATTGGGATGAAAAGGTATGGGCTTGTTTCCCAAGGTAATGCAAACAGAAAGTCTCACACAATTGGGAATTTTGGTCTGCCATTCCTCACTATAGTTTCTCTGAAAGTGTCTCCTGGGATCCAAGGAATCTTCAAGAAAGGCCTGGTATAGGGACAAGTGGCAGAGGGGAGGGGTGGTGCAATGGAATGGAAGCATTGGAGGAGGACGGTCACGTGAGCTTGAGTTGCACTGACAAAATGCACCTCCACTTGATCTTTGGCAATCCTGCCCTCCCAGCGCAGTTCTCCCATAATGGAAAAGACTTCTGTCAGAGCTGCCCCAAGGTCCCAGCTCACAGGTCCAACGCCAGGTCGTCGTTATGTACAAAAGTCTTTATTGAAGTTCAGTTTCCATTTCAAAGCCGCAGCGCGCAGCTCTACGTCTTAAACCCTAGACCGTCGAAGTACCGTCTGAATCTCCTCCCCCCTGACACCAGTTTAAGATCCTAGCCCTGCTCCACCTCTTCCGCTGCTCTCTCCTCCTCTGGGTCCTCCTGCCCGCTGGGGCATTCCCCTTTCTGGACTCTTCTCACGCTGAGTCGCCTGACTCCTCCCCCTGCCTCCGGCGGGCTTTAGGACCTGGTTCCCAATCCTCATTCTCTGCTGTCCCGCGCTCCTGTACATTTGAACTTGCCTCTCGCGCCAACCCAGTGACCTTCCTCCTGACCGTTACACTGCTTCTGTCACTGCTTCCCTCTTCCGGGAGGCTTGCTGGACTTGACCTCCCCTCCGTTGCCTGACTCTCCGATGGAGGCGTGGTCATCCCTGACTCATCTTCTCTCCCTGGTGGGGGATACGCTGGCCCCGATACCTGGGACTCTTCCCCCCCCACTATGCTCTGGTGGGGAAGCTGGTCCTGATTTCCAACTGCTGCTCTGGGAGTCCCCACTGGCCCCTTGCTCCTGGAGTGTCCCCCTTGGGAACCCCCTTGCCCTGGCCACCGGCGCCCCCTTCTGTGAATCTTCCGATTCGCTGGAGAGGCTCATGGAATCTCTCGGGCCACTGTCATCTTCTCCTACGCTCCCCTCGGATTCTTCCCCTTCGCTCTCCATCTCCTCCCTTCCCTGTGCTTCTGCTCTTGAGCCCCTGACAACTTCTTTCTATTCCAAAAACAGCTGGCTGCAGAGAGGGATAATTGGGTCATTTTAGCTCTATAGATTTTTCTTTTGTTTGTTCTAATTTGCTCTTTGGTTGCTTCGGTTTAATCAATTTTTGTCTTTTTGTCTTTTGTTACATTTATATTTGGGCTTAAATTGTATTTCTGGGTTGTGTATGAATTAGTTTTTATTCACATTTTTGTACACAGTCCTAGAATTTTTCGATGAAGGCTGGTTAATATGAACAAATATGAAGGCTGGTTAATATGAACAAAAAAATATAACTGTACATTATGGAGAGAAGGTCTAATGCTCTGCACCTATACAGTGACACTGGTCCATGTCCCTTCTAACCTACTATTAGCTGAGGTGGGGATACTGAAATCTTGAGGCTGTGGTCCTAAAGTGGGGGGGGGGTTAACTGCTGCCACCCAACTGTCCTTTAACAGTGTGTGTTAGCTCCTGAGAGTTATGGCAGTTCTTCCCAGTTTCCAAATGTGTGTGTATTTTTGTGTATGGAGGTGCGGGGGGGGGGGGTAGCAGAGAAGGCTATGGATCTTTTCCACTCCAATCCCAGCATTCCCCCAAATGGTCCCTGGCAGAACTCCTTTTTGGCTTTATATTGGAGCTCCGACGTCAGCAGGACCACAGGCATTGCCACAGTGGTAGAAAGGAGAAGCCATCATTGGATCCGCCTCCTCCAGTGCTGGAGTGGGAGATCAGATATACCTGATCTGAGAGCTTCTGAGACACCCTCCCCGGGACCATAGGTTTGCTACCATGATAGTGGAGACGTGGGAATATGACAACAGATATTCGTTCCTAATGTCTGGAAAAGGGTTCTGATGTATGCCAAACCCCCTGGGATGTCCTCTCAGAGGGCATAATAATTCCCTCATGACTCATAGCAGCTTAGTGTTGGGGTGTGTACTAGGTCACAGCACTGGGGGCAAGAAGATAGTGTCCCATTCCCTAATGCTGTGTTCTGATCCCACTAACACCTTGTGTCTGTTAGTTGTTGTATAAAAAGATGTGTGGGGCTCCAACCACAGAATGTATGCGTTTTGTGTGTAGTTTGACCCTTAATTAATGCTGGAGTAGAAAACAAGTCTTGTGGAGAACCATCATCAGCACTCATTCAAAGCTGGTAACGTGGTAACAGCATCTATGTCCTGATTTTTTAGCAAGTAACACAGATTAAATGTGCACTGCTCATGTTTTAGTTCAGCATTGGTGCTCAGTACATGCAATTGCAGACAATGCCAAAGTTCTGTTACAGCAAACTAGCTACGTAAGAGAGTTTATTTTGGGAAATATCCATGCTTTTCTTTTTCAGTGTTATAGTTCAGATAAGTCTGGGAACCACTTCTTGCTCTGAGGATTATGTAATTTCATGCAATATTGGATAGAATAATATTTACTTCATTTACTTTATTTCCTAAGAATCTGAAAAACAAACTCACACTGAAGTCCGTGGGTGTTAAATATATTATGCATGCTATTTCTTGGGAAGCAGCCCTCAGATCTGAAAGGTATTTTTAAAAGGAAAGAGAAACAAAAAGTTGCTTAAACATGGTCCATCAGAAAATGAACTGAAGATGGGTTTGTTAAAGGGAGAGGAAAAGGTCATTTATAAGCACTTTTAAAAATTACATTTATATCCCACCTCTCTTTCAAGGAACTCAAGGGGCCAGACATGACTCTCCTCTTTCTCACTTTATCCTCGCATCAACCCTGTGAGGTATGTTAGCCTGAGAGACAGAGACTGACCCATGGTCACCTGGTGAACTTTATCACTGAGTGGGAATTTGAAAACAGGTCTCTCAGGTCCTAGCCGAACACTCTGACAAAGGCTTTTCAGTCATGGCATCTAAACTGTGAAATTTCTTACATGAGAGGCCCATCTAGCCTCATCACTATTTGTTTTTGGTGAGCAGATCTGACCATTTCAGCGGCCATTTGGGCTGCCTGTTAATTGATTTGGGATTCTGCTTCTCCTTCATGATTTTAAAACATGTGCTTTGGGTTATTAAAGGGCAGCAAATTGTTAAATTTAAAATGTTTTAATGCTGTGGACGTTTTCTGCTGGGAATCTGAGGTGAGATACCCATTCAGTGAAAGCTGCCCCCAGTTCCAGTCACCACACAGAGGCACCTTATGGTCCAAATAGTTAACTGTTGCGGAAGAAAAGGCTTCAGTAAAACAGTTCCAGATGGAGATGCATACATATTGGCCTTTGTAGATACAGATATTTACAAGTACAAAGTATCTCAGTTGCTCCAGCAATTCAAGATGCAACACAGACTCTGAGACACTTCACAGACCCTGGACACTTCCAGACAGATTCAGTAACTCCAGGACAGACTGACATGGCTTAATCACTTATATAGTCAACACTGAGCTGTTGCCATAGCAACTGGTTTGGCTGACCATGTGCCTATTGGCTTAGATGATTTCTCCCCATGAGCGAAATTAACCCCTACCCCATGTCCAGTTGCTGCAACATTTTCTAGCCCTAGATACCAATATAATTTGGCAGCCTTGGGTACTAAATACATTGATTTTGGGGAGGCACCATTTGCTCTTCAACCTGAAAACGTATTGGGCAGGCTCTGGCCTCATCTCACAAACCAGGACTCTAGTTCAAATCAAAACAGACATTGCTTTCAGTTGAGTAGGCAGGTAGCATTTTGAGCTCATTTATTTCTTCAGTATTTCACGTGTATTTTTAAGACTTATTTTCAACCTATAGTGACTTTTTTCATTCATGCCCTGTGAAGATAACTAGAAATGAAAACAACAACAACAAAAACAACAACAAAAACCCACAAATGGATTCCAGATGTCACTCAATAATGGAACTGGAAATGTGGGGCATCTGGCAGATGGTTTTCTGAGATGGTAAGAACTGAGATAGAAACTGTGACTGATGCTGATCAGTTTAACAAGTTTGTGGAACAGAATCACAACTCCAGTTTCCTCAGGAATCTATACATTCTCCCAGATGCTGGAACAAATCAGACCAGATTTCGCCAACCTAGTGCCCTCCAGCTGTTTTGGACTACAACTCCCATCAACTGATAGCCAGCACAACTGCCTGGGGGCTTGTGGGAGTTGTTGTCCAAAACATTTGGAGGCAACCAGGTTGGTAATGCATACATTGAACTATGGGATTAGTGGGAAATCATATGCAACAATGTCTTTGCTTCTCAGGAAAGTGGTTTAGCTGGAAATTTATTGCCAAGAGCACCTTTCCTTAACACTGAAAACCTCAATATGGCAAAAACTCACTGTCTAAGGAAATATCTCCCCTTCTCCCCACTCCTCTCTATGTTACCCCCTCCTTGGTTGGAATACCCTTTTTTCTTTCAAGTGCTTTGCTGTTCTTCTATTAGTTCCCTTTAGCTTTTTGTCCTCTTTCCCACAGAGTTTTTAATAACGCTTGTTTGACTATGGATTTGAATGCTATTTATTTCATTGTATAACTGGAATGATGGGAGCATATAAAAGCTATATTATTAGGGCAGCTTGTAGATGTGCTTCTGGCTGTAGATTGCTTCTGCCCTGAATTCTCTTCCTTTCCTATACAGATTTGTGGAGTACATGCCACAGCAGTCTGTGAGAAGATTACTTCTCTACCATGAAAACAGCTGGCTTTTATTTCATGTAGGAAGAAAAGGTCTTTGCACTGGACTCGGGAGCATGATCAGGGCCTCTGCACTAATTATATTTTTCTCCTCTTTGTTGTGCTTTGCAAGGACAAGGATGACATGAGGATCAGAGCTGTGGGAAAGAGGAGGAGGCTTATCCTCGCGACATCCTGTAAGTAACCACAATACAGTATATGAGCATTTGCTCCTTCACTTATTAGAAATAGAAAACTACATGCAGGACACAGGACCTTCCCTGGGTCTCTTTCCCCTAATTTGTGACTTGAGATTGAATTCTGAAGTTGCAGCACCAGCACTGTTTATTTTCATGCCTTTATCACTGTTGATACAAAACTTATCAGATTAGTTAAATACCATACATTACAGTAGTCTCATTCTGGTCAAATACATATGCAGACCCCTGAACTGCTGTGTTGGAGTGTCCCTCTGCCTAGTCTTGCTGGTCTCTGCAGGCCTCTACTGTCAGACGAGCTCCACTATTGATGGAAAAACTTTGCCATTGGTAGGCAATCTCACTGACAAGAACCAATCCAATATGCTCATCCAAATAACAAGTGAAAGCTGCCAGCATCTGCAGCCAACAGAAAGCTCTCAAACAGGGTGTTTTGGGGGTGGGCAGGGCAGGGCACATAATTTATAGCATTCTAGAAGCAAAAGCACCAGAGTGACAGTAAAGAAATATAGCATCCCTATTTGCCATAGTCCTTTGGCCTGCTACATATCATACACATTGCATCTCACATGTAATGTGCTTATGGCTTCCCAATGCATAATACATTAGATCCTTGATAAGTTTTAGGGCCAAATAGATCCAGAATGAGTAAGACACACAACTATGGATAAAAGTCACATTAACAGCTCCATCTGAAAAGTCATTTTTCATTTCCTTTGGTGGGAAAAGGTCCAATCAATGTAATCTATGCAAGTCTTTTTGTATAGCATTTGAAAATAAGATGGTGAGGTTTGCAATTCAAGAGGTGCTGGTAAAGTCATAAGGATGAAAACTGTGGGTGCTGGGTATGTGTGGAAAGAGCAGGAAGTTGTTATCATTGTGATTGTGTGATATGCTGTAGGTCAGGGTTGAGGAACCCTTTTCAGCCCAAAGGTTATATTCCCACATGTCAGTGGTGGGCAGGCCAGAGGCAAAAGTGGGTGGAGCAACAGATTTAAAATCCACCTTGCTACAATGGGCTGGTTTCTATACCAGCCGTCCAGAGTGGCTGGGGAAACCCAGCCAGATGGGTAGGGTTCTACCCAGGCAAAATCTTTGGGGGCATGAAGCAGGACCAGTGAATGGTGTAGCCTGGGGAGAACTCTTACAGCCTGACAGAGAGGTCTGGGAGGCTATATTCAGTCTCTGGGTCTGAGGTTGTAGATAAATGCCCAGATGTAATCACACACAGAATAATAATAAAAGGAGAAAAGCTACTCCTCTTCTGTAGGTAGGACCTATTACATTTATATACCTTGTACAGATATTTAGTAGCACAGAGATTTCTTATAGCACAGAGACTTATTCTATCGTTGTTTATTTGAATTAATACCCTACATCTAGAGTGCCTCGAGGCATGAGTGATTAATTGAAAATAGCCATAGCTGTACAAGTACCACATGTATTGGAGGTACTTCAGCTTTGCTGAATTTGGGGAGGAAATGCCATTTCTGTCTCCACTCAGAATTTGATGTATGTGAACTTAATTCACTTTATTATGGTTTCATATGATGAAAATATGTTTGCGTTGTAATATGTCAAAGAACCAATGTCTTGTTTGCATCAGAGTTTCTTTCTGATTCATAAAACCAAATATGTTTTGTGGGTTGCAGCTGCAATCCTACACATCCTTAACTAGGAGTAAGTTCTGCTGAACTCAGTGGGACTTACTTTGGAGTAGACACTTCCAGGATTGCAGTGCTACATTGTAAACTGAAACACACTGGGCTGTAAACTCTCTTGAATACATTGGGACTTGCTTATGAAAAAAAATCTATTCATTTATTGGTAATAGCTTCCAACCACACTGCCCATCCCTAATCCTCACTCCTGGATTCTTACTTTAAGTCACCAGGGACTTGAACAGGTCACTTCCCTCTCTTTTTCTGCCCTCCAGTTTTCCCTTTTTTTCAGAGACAGAAGAGGGGCAGTTGTTGTTTTTTGGCTGACACATGAATATTCTGTTTTTCTTTTTTAAATAATATTTATTAAAGTTTAAACAACCATAAGAAAAAACAACATACACATACACAGACAAAGAAAAACAAACATAAAGAAACAAGTATAATTTCAATCCTTATTTTCTTAAACCTAATTTCCTCGACCTCCTCATACCTCCCCCTTCTGTATTCTAGTTTCATTATCTAATCAGCAAATCCATTCCCTTATTTCCCATAGCTTTTAACAATTCTGTTCTTTTTCCATAATCAACGCCTCTGTAAACCACATAATTTTTAAACCCATGTCAATTCTAGCTTTCATTAATTTTATAATATTTATTAAGATAGTCTTTAAATTTATTAAGATAGTCTTTAAATTCTTCCACATGTGGTGGACGTGCGAGATTCTCAAGAAATTCTGGGAATCTATTTATAATGAATTAAAAAAAATTCTTAAATATACGTTCGTCAAAAAGCCTGAAGCCTTCCTGCTGGGGATAATTGGCAAGGATATTAAAGAAGAAGATAGGACCTTTCTTCAATATGCAACAGCGGCCGCTAGAACCCTCATAGCACAGTACTGGAAAACACCAAAAATCCCAACATTAAAGGAGTGGCAATTTAAATTATTGGACTATTTAGAATTGGCAAAATTGACACAGAAAATAAGAAATCAAAAATGTACAAAATTTAATAATGAATGGGATAAATTTAGAACATATATGGAAATAGAGACAAGGGGAAAATCAAAATGTTAATCAGAAATATATATGTATATATATAAAAAAAATCACAGTAGGCATGAGATAACGCTTACTACGTTATAAATTTCATTTTGGAATAGATACAGCAGATAGATAACTAAGATAACATTATCCGAAATCGAGATAAAGGGAAGTCGATCAATGTTGTTGTAAAATTAATGTTAAGTTGTGTTGTTTATGTAGTATGTACTGTATGTTTTTCTTTTTCTTTTCTTTTCTTTTTTATGTTTGTTTTATTTATTTTTGTCTTTTGTATGTCTGCGAAATATATTTATGCAAAACTTAATAAAAATATATTAAAAAAAAAAAGATAGTCTTTAAATTTCTTCCAATCTTCTTCCACTGTCTCTTTCTCCTGGTCTCGGATTCTGCCGGTCATCTCTGCCAGTCCCATGTAGTCTGTCATCTTCATCTGCCATTCTTCCAGAGTGGGTAGATCTAATGTCTTCCAATACTTTGCAATAAGTATCCTTGCTGCTGTAGTAGCATACATAAAAAGAGTTCTGTCCTTCTTTAACACCACATGGCTAACCATACCGAGGAGGAAGGCCTCTGGTTTCTTCAAGAAGGTATATTTAAATACCTTTTTCATTTCATTATATATCATTTCCCATAAAGCCTTAATCCTTGGGCATGTCCACCAGAGGTGAAAAATGTACCTTCATTTTCTTTACATTTCCAGCATTTATTATCTGATAAGTGGTAAATTTTTGCAAGCTTGACTGGAGTCATGTACCACCTATAAATCATTTTCATAATATTCTCTCTCAAGGCGTTACATGCCGTAAATTTCATACCGGTGGTCCACAACCTTTCCCAGTCAGCAAACATAATGTTATGTCCAATATCTTGTGCCCACTTAATCATAGCTGATTTAACTGTTTCCTCCTGTGTATTCCATTTCAGCAGCAAGTTATACATTTTTGACAAGTTCTTAGTTTTGGATTCTAACAGCTCTGTTTCCAATTTCGACTTTTCCACCTGGAAACCAGACACATGAATATTCTGTGTCTCCTACTGCTCCCAACTGTTTATTTAACAATCTGTCCCTATAGATGTCATTGGGTTCCAGATTCCATAAGTCCCCAGCTATCATGACCAAAGTTAGGAATAATGACACCATTGCTTTAGGAAACCTCCTCTCCCTGTGTCACCAGTCTGTGCATTCAACAACCATCAACCTTCTGTAAATTCACAGGTTCTTGTAAAGCAGTTCTTGCCATTAAACCCCCCCCCCACATATTTTCTTTTAAATTACACACTTTGTACCATGGATAGGAAATCTTTGGCCCTCCAGATGTTGCTGATCTCCAACTCTCTCCAGCTCAAGCGTGCAAGGCAAATGGTCAGGGATGACGGGAATTGTTCAGAAACATCCAGAGGGACAAAGTTTCCCCATACATTCTTTATATTTCGACATATTCAATGAGTTCCCAAGTATGTAGAAACCATTCCCTTATTTTTTGGTGCGGACTCCTCACTTCCAAATGGATCAGCAGCACTTAACTACTCAAGTTCGCTGCTAGCAGAGTGAGGATCTGTGAACCTGCATGAAAGTATTCCTGCCAAAAGTCAGTAAATAAATATTGTATAAAAAAATCAGTGTAAATACACTAATGATCTATTCTCAATAAAGAAAGTAAATGAAGTTAAGGAGGCAGTGTACAGTGTTTGCATAGATTTCTTAGCTTTACTAGGGCTGTGTTAGTCATCAGTACCTTTGCATACAAGCTGTAAAAATTAGAAGCAGAAGTCCTCCACCCCTTTTGAACTATGTGGTCATTTTAGAAAAATTAATATGAAGCTATGTACTATAATTAAAACCTTTTATTGACCTCCTCTTCTGCTAAAGTATGCCCAAAGGAGGAGGATAGGAATGTAAAATGATAACACAGACTGGACAAAGAAAGTGTCTCTGAAAGAGGACAGAGGAAATATTAAAGTCTGCTGTTAGGCTGTGTGTGTGTGTTTCTTAAAAGTAGTTCTGTAATACTGTCACATTTTTCTACCTGAACTCATATTCTGGTGAGAAGTTGTCATCACTATTAATCATTTTGCATGCTTGGTTTCTGAACACCAGCAAATTCCCAGTTTGAACAATGTCCCTTTGGTGTTTTTATCCTAGGCCAAGTCTGAAGTCAAATAATATATAAGCTGTTCCAAATCTACAGAACTAAGACATTTTCTGTGTAAGCCTTTGTGTTTTTTGTATTCTGATGTCATGGGTGGTTGGTCCCAATATAAAAAATGTTTAATTAACTGAGTCAGATGAGAATTTGGTGTGTGTGCTTTTTCTCATAACTTTAATAACTATTATACTCAGCCTCTTATTTAACCCCTTTGTTTCAGAAACTAACTGGTGAAATATGATGTCTGCAGTAGATCATGTCAAGTATGTGTTCAGACAGACCCTAACTAAAAACAACAAAGGATACGTCCAGATGATGGCACTAATTTGGATGCATTTGTATTTATACAGTGCTCCCTTATGCAACATTTGGCAAGTTATAAAGATCCGTCACCTTTAGGGCAATCACAGATCTGAATGCTCCCAGGTGTTCAAACACCCAGTCCCTGAAAATAAAAATGTCAGGGTGAAAATCTTGCTTGCCTTTCTTCTTGACATGTTGACTTTCTACGTGCAGATTTTTTTGGGCATGTGTTTTTGTGTGATATTCCAAGTAGAACCTTCTCTCCATTGATTCTTGTTTTGATAGTATAGGTTGGCTCTTTTTATATGCTTGTGCTTATCAAGTCTTATCACTTGGCCTCTGTCTGTCGAAATAGTTTTCATAAGAAATAATAACAAAATGGCAATTTAGTAGTAGTTTAATTGTGAAGGCTGCCCCCAGAAAAAGAGGGAGAGAGGATAAAAACAGAGTTTGCTGACCACAGAGGTTTGCAGCTTCTGGGGCAGGGCTGAGATGGATGATAAGCTGCTTTAGGAATTGAAAGAGTGGGTTTTATGGGGGACAGCAGTGGGACAAAGCCAAAACTGCTTGGACCCATGCACTCTAAGCATGGGACACATGGAAGTGTGAATGCGCCTGAAGAGAATTATTTCTTTATTTTTTGTTGGACTGCAGGGTGGTGGGTGCAGGGTATCTTTAGCACTAGGAAGAATCTAAAAAAGAAGATTATTTTCACCCATGCTGACTGTCCCATTAGATTGTTAAGGGCACCTACTGCTGGTGGCACAACATTTAACCAAATAATACAATATTCCTGGCTTGCTGTTATCAATGCTTTCAGCTGAAGCAGCCTTGTAATTGCCAGATGATGCCTGCCATGAACTGCATTCATAGGCGCCGACTCCATGGGGCCTGAGGGGGCCCGAGCCCCCTCAAAAATTTGTTTGGGGGGGCTCAGCCCCCCCAATAATTTAAGAAAATTATTACCGTAAACTTTGCTCTATAACACGCAGATTTTTTTCTCCTAAAAAGTAAGGGGAAATGTCTGTGCGTGTTATTGAGCGAATGTGTGGTCCCTGGAGCTGACTTGCCAGAGCGCAGGGGCAAAAATAGGCAAAAATCAGGCAAAAATAAGATCGGGCGGGCGGAGGGAAGGCGGAAGCTGCTGCTTTCCTGCATTCTGCCTCAGGGTCTTACTGCCCACCCGCTTCTGTTGCTGCGTTTGCTCAAACTCAACAAAGAGCAGGGGATCCCCTGCCCTCCTGGCAAGCAGAGGGTTAAGGAAAGGATCGAGTCCTTCCTTCTAATTCTTTCCTAGTCACACTGCGTGCCGGCTCCAGCCCACCACCTCCTCCTCTCCGTGCTCTAGGGACTCGCAGGCAGCCGAAAAACATGCAGGTGATAGAGAGAGGGCTGGCTTGGGGGGGGTGACTTTTGCCTTCCTTTCCTCCCCCCCCACCCCGTTAAACTCCTCCCCTGCATTCTTAGCCAGCTGCTTCTCCGCACACCCCTCTTGTGCTTCTTGTCCCTTCTGTGTTTTTCCTTCCCTCCCCATTTAAAACGTGGTGACAAAGCACGGATCCACATGGATCCTCAGGATTTTTGCATTGGGTCACCCCAAATTCACCATCAGATCACATTACATGTCCATGGCTACAGTCTGTACCAAAAAAATCACGCACCCACTGTGGCCTGGGGTCGCAATGGTGCAAAAACGTGGTTACAAAGCACGGATCCACATGGATCCTCAGGATTTTTGCATTGGGTCACCCCAAATTCACCATCAGATCACATAGCATGTCCATGGCTACATCTTGCACCAAAAAAATCACGCACCCACTGTTGCCTAGGGTCACAGTGGTGCAAAAACGTGGTTACAAAGCATGGATCCACATGGATCCTCAGGATTTTTGCATTGGGCTACTCCAAACTCACTGTCAGATATTAAAAATCTTTATAAAATAGAGAATTAAATACATACAGAATGTTAAATTTTCAGTTTCGAAATATTAGTACTAGTTTAGTACTGTATTTCTATATTACTATAGTACTGTATTAGTTATTTTCAAATACTTAAATATTTTTAGGGTGTAAGACCCAATTAAAGCCCGTTATTTACATACAGTATTACAGTATTTACATACAGTATTAGGCATACTGTATTAACTGTATTAACTGTATTAAAGCATTAACTTTGAGATATTATTTTTATTTAATGAACCCTCAGCCTTATTCAAAGTAAGCTTAAATTAGCTATTTCACTTATTAATCAAAGTGCTATTACTGTGCGACAGCAATATTTTATGTTTTATTCTTTTAATGATAGTTTAGGATTTATTTAAATATCATTTCAGTCTTTTCAGAGCTATATATTCACTGCTCTGTAATAGTCTATAAGCATAATTGTTACTGTAAATTAAATTAGCTTTTTACGAAAATACCGTGCGTGTTTATGTTTTGTTTCTTTTTTCAAAGCCAAAAAGTGTTTCAGGCTTGTCGAGTTTCCCGGAGTGTGGAGTTATACAGAGTCGAGTTTTCGGGATTCTAATGTTGATCATATGACTCTAAAATACTTTTAAAAAACTTTAAAACTCACTAATTTTCATCTAAAATTTAGAAAACTTCCTGGGGCAGGACCCCGTTATGGCCCCCCCCCCAATATTTTTTATAAGTCGGCGCCCCTGACTGCATTCCATTCTACACAAAGCAAACCGGATTGGTTTTTCTGTTTCTCTGCCAAGGGATTGGTCTCCCATGCACCCTTAGATATACATGCAGAATTCTAACATGTTTCCTCACAGGAGACCAAAGGAAACCCTGGTTCCAAGCTGGCCATCAGGAGAAAATGCGAACAAAAAGCAATTTGACTGAGTAAATGAGACATAAAATAGAAATGCCAAAAACCTGAAAGCAGAAAGGAGGGAGTAGGTCTCTAGAGAATTGTTCTCTATATTTTTTATGGAAGAAAAATGTTTTCTAGCTTACAATGAGCACTGGAGTCAAGGCTACATTGTTCCATTCTTACTCATGTTTCTTAAGTGTAAGGAATAATCCAGTCACATAAACAATGTCTTTCAGTTTTTTCACTATGGAATGAACATGACTGGACAGCAAATATTGCATTTGCTGCTTATGTGACTTAGAAAAAATTATTTTAGTTTTTTTGTCTACCTTCATTGATTTGCCTGAAAGCTGAACTCTGTTAGAAGCATGCTATCGTTTTAGCCTAGATGTTGGTGGACTCCAACTCCCATCAGCCCCTGGCAGGATGGCCAATGGTCAGGGATGATGCAAGTTGTAGTCCAGTAACATTTGGAGGACCACAAATTCCCATCGTATTTAGCCGCATCTGGAGAGTAGCACTCTGAACTGCTCCGTAAGTTTATATTCAAAAGATATGTCACTCACTCCCGCAAACCACCCCTCCTTTCCCCCAGCTGGGGACATTTCTCATATCAGAGCTTTGGTACTGGCTGAGATGAAACTCCTCTGAGCCATGGGATGGGGGCAGGAGAAGGAAGAGAATGTCCATTTTGTTTTAAAAATTATATCTCCTTCCAAGAGTCACTTAACATGAGGATGTTACCAGTCATTATTCTGAATAGATCTGGAATGCATGTGCTTTGACCATGCATACAAAATGATGACCTCCTATTCCTTCTTACAATTCCCACAATGTAGTCTGTGGGAAATGGTACTCTTCCCAGTGGTTTTGAATGAGCATTGTGACTCATCTGCAGAAACAAAAAGTGGATCATTCAACCAACTCCTTTCAGATTTCATAGATCTCAGGCTGGATTCCTAGAAAAATCTGTAACTTCTTTGGTTGCCTAGAATTACTTGATGATGATGATGATGATGATTTTGCAAAAACAAGGTTGTGTATAGTGTTGTGTGTCATTTGGGTGGTAATCCATTATGCTACAGTTCTTTTAGGTCTTTTTTTGGATGTGTTCTGCATGCCCATTTTGTTTTTGGCTGCCATTGTCAACAGATGTGAATATGTGTCTCTTCTGATGATATTCTTTTCTCCTTTAACATGAAAGGGTAATCCTTATATGGCTCTTCAGAGTCTTCAAAGTCACAACAGAAGCACTCTGCCTTTGTTCATCATAGCTTGGTTTATGAACTCCATTTGTGCTTGATTTTCATGGCAATAGAAACATTTTGGAGCAACTTTATTTTTCACATTGTAGCTATGGTATCATGTGATTAGCTAGCACCATGCCAATAATCCCACTTAAAACATATTGCAGCAGTAATGATATATCATATTTTTGTTGCTGTTTCAGAATATGATTATTTACATGGGTACTATTCAACCAATGAAATGCTGATAATGTCACAATAATTCATGCTTATTGCCTTTTAAAACATAAATTGATTTCTATGCCAAAATTTTAGTCTTGTTTCTGAAAGGGACAACTTATCACCATTTCTGGCACAAAGACCTTCCAAGGTTCCTGTGGAAATTTGAAATCCAATATAATTGGTGCTTACCTGCTTAAGGAGATTATGAGAAGAGATCATAAAGGAAAAAAGAAAAATATACGAACAAGATGAGATGTGGAAACAGCAAGATAAGACTGGATAGAATTATGAATATTATTTGGACAGATTTGTGGATATTAACGCAGCAGCAAGAAGATGATCAGAATCCCCCCTCGGAACTTGAAATATGGGTCCCCTCAACAAAAATTTAAAATTCGGCTTTGTAATTCGGAATTTATGTGATCTGATTTGATTTGATTGGTTGGTTAATAAAAATTATTTTTTTAAAAAAGGAAATTTGAAATCCCAAAAAGGTGAAAAGGTTGGACTAAAACTAAAATTCAAAATCCTAAATCTTCATTCTGACATTGGCCATAGTTCTTCATGAGAAATTTAGCCATGTACTCGTTCAGCATGGGTAATTTCATTTGTTTTGTGTTTTTTAAAAAAGGATTCTTCCAGATTGAACTGAAGAATCTCTTGCCCCATAATTTGTTGTGACTATTTTCTAGTGAAGCTGCACACCACACAAACTGAGTGTTGGTATGCTTTTTTTCAAAAAGTCAGGTTGAATGCAGGGGACCTGTGGCCCACTACAACTCTCATCATACCCAACCACTGTTCATTTTAGCTGGGGCTGATGGGAGTGACATTTGGAGTCCTCAGGTAACATTTGGAGGACTGTGGCTTCCATACTACAGGTTTAATTTCTGCTGTCACATGCAAATGATCAGGAAGGAGCTAGACATAGCACCCCCTAAAGGCAGCCATATTTAACCACTTCCTTGTGTATTCTGACTCAACCCAAGAAAGTAGTTTGAAGTGGACAAGAATCGACCAAATATGGATAACTAGAGGTCTGGCACCCAAGGTTAGAAAAGTGGAAATCTGCCCAAAGACCTACTCCGACCATAATGCACTGAAGATGGACATGACACTACTGCCAACCGGTTCCTTTAGATGGAAGATGAATGACAACTTGTTTAGAGATCAGGAGATTATTAAGAAGGCCCAAAAAGCTTTGAAGGATTACTTTGAGATAAACATGAGCACTATGGTGGAAAAAAGAACTATCTGGGACGCAAGCAAAGCTGTGATGAGGGGGTTCTTGATACAACAGAACGCTGTAAAGAAAAGGATACAAAATGAAAGGAAAGACAAGACCCTGCAGAAAATCAAAGAACTGGAGAAGAAGTTAAGATCAAATCCGAAGTCACAGCTGATTCTGAGAGAAATTAAACTCTACCAAGCACAATATTCTAAACTGATAAACCAGGAAATAGAGTGGAAAATTAAATTAATGAAACAAAAAACTTTTGAATCGGCGAATAAATGTGGGAAACTGCTTGTGTGGCAGCTGAAGAAGAGACAAAAATTAAATACAGTTACAAATCTAGAAATCTAAGGAAGAAATATTCAGAACCCCATGGAAATCAGAAAGTGCTTCCAGAGATATTTCAAAAAATTATATACTCAAGGCCCACAAGACGAGGTTGAGATTAAACAATTTTTGGAAAGAAATGGACTAACAAAATTGTCACAAAAAAACAGATCAATCCTGAACAACAAAATAACACGAGAAGAGATTGAACAAGCCATTCAGAACATGCAATTGGGCAAATCTCCAGGGCCAGACGGCCTGACCTCCAAGTATTATAAGACATTAAAAGACTACCTGATTCAACCAATGATGGAGGTCTGCAACGAAATTATGGAGGGGAAGAGGGCGCCGGAATCGTGGAAGGAAGCTTTTATCACATTGATACCAAAACTGGAAACTGAAAAGACACAACTCAAGAACTATCGTCCCATTTCCCTTTTAAATGTGGATTACAAAATATTTGCAGATGTTTTGGCAAGCAGATTTAAAAGAGTTTTGAACGAGGTAATCCATAAAGACCAAGCAGGCTTTCTCCCAGGTAGACACATGTTTGCTAATACAAGGAACATTATTGACATTTTGGAACTTTTACAAACAGATATAAACACAAAAGCAGTGTTAATTTTTATAGATGCGGAGAAGGCCTTTGATAATATTTCTTGGAAATTTATGAAGGGAAATTTAAAAGAAATGGGAGTGGGACGAGGGTTTGAGAATGGGATTGATGCAATATATTCAGAACAAAAGGCTAAATTGATAGTTAACAATGTGGTTACAGAAGAGTTCAAAATTGAAAAAGGAACACGACAAGGCTGCCCGATTTCCCCTCTGTTATTTATTTCGGTTCTGGAGGTGCTCTTGAACATGATCAGAGGGGACCGGTTGGTGGAAGGGATTCAGGTCGGAGCGAAACAATACAAACTTAAAGCTTTTGCAGATGACCTAGTTTTGACCCTGCAGGAGCCAGAATCTAGTACGAAAAGAGTATTACAACTGATTCAGGACTTTGGTCGGGTGGCGGGATTTAAATTAAACAAACAGAAAACCAAGGTGTTGGGAAAAAATTTGACAGATACAGAGTCAGAACGGTTTCAGAGAGAAACAGAACTAACTGTTGTTAAAAAAGTAAAGTACCTAGGGGTAAACATAACAGCAAAAAATCTGAGTCTATTTAAGGATAATTATGAAAAATGTTGGTTTGAAATTAAGAGAGACTTGGACAGTTGGACAAAACTGAAGCTTTCTTTGTTAGGCAGAATTGCTGCTATTAAGATGAATGTATTGCCAAAAATGTTGTTTTTGTTTCAAACACTACAGATTGTGGACAAGACGGAGTACTTCCGGAAGTGGCAGAAAGATATATCTAGATTTGTCTGGCAGGGCAAAAAGCCCAGAATTAAGTTTAAGATATTAACAGACGCGAAAGAAAGAGGGGGCTTTGCCCTGCCAGACTTAAAGTTGTACTATGAAGCCGCAGCTTTCTGCTGGCTAAAAGACTGGCTACTTCTCGAAGACACTGACGTACTGGACCTGGAAGGTTTTAACAATGCTTTTGGTTGGCATGCATACTTATGGTATGACAAGGTTAAGATCAATAAGGCCTTTAAGAACCATATTGTCAGGAAAGCAGTATTTAATGTCTGGACAAAATACAAAGACTTATTGGAAAACAAAACTCCAAGGTGGCTTTCACCTCTGGAAGCTAAGGCCCGAAAAAGACCCAATATGGAGGCCAAATGGCCAAAATATTGGGAAATATTAGAAAAAGATGGAGACAATTGGAAATTGCAGAGTTTGGAGAAAATGAAGGACAAAGTGCGAGACTGGTTACATTATGCTCAGATTAAAGAAGTTTTTAAAAATGACAAAAAGTTAGAGTTCCAGGTGGAGAAATCGAAGTTAGAAACAGAATTGTTAGAACCAAAGACTAAGGTACTATCTAGAATGTATAACTTGCTGTTAAAATGGAACACACAAGACGAAATGGTTAAATCGGCTATGATAAAGTGGGCACAGGACATTGGGCATAACATTATGTTCGAGGACTGGGAAAGGTTATGGACCACTGGGCTGAACTTCACTGCATGTAATGCTCTGAAGGAAAATGTAATGAAAATGATATATAGATGGTACATGACCCCAGTTAAACTTGCCAAAATATACCATTCGTCTGATAATAAATGTTGGAAATGTAAAGAAAATGAAGGAACATTCTTTCACCTCTGGTGGACATGCCCTAAGGTGAAGGCTTTCTGGGAAATGATATATAATGAGCTGAAAAAGGTATTTAAGTATGCCTTCACTAAGAAACCAGAGGCCTTCCTTTTGGGTATTGTCGGCCAGAAGGTGCTAAAGAAGGACCGAACATTTTTTATGTATGCAACAACGGCAGCAAGGATACTCATCGCAAAAAACTGGAAAACTCAAGATCTACCCACACTGGAAGAGTGGCAGATGCAGCTGATGGACTATATGCAACTAGCCGAGATGACTGGCAGAATCCGAGACCTGGGAGAAGAGAGGATTGAGGAAGACTGGAAGAAATTTAAGATGTATTTACAAAAACATTATAATTTGGTTGAATGTTAAGAAGGATGCTAGATTATAAAAAATTGGCCACCACTAAATTAGATTTTGAATTTGATGATAAGTGAGATTAAAGAAAACATAAATTTTATGGAGAATTGTTAGATTATACTTGAATGAGTGGATATAAGATCGTAAACAAGTTGATAATTTGCTTGGAAAAATCTTTTAACGATGTAAATGGGAGCGGGAGACGTGAGGGAGTCCAAAGAAGTGATGAAACTACGTTGTGATAGAAGTAAGATTGTTTATTATTGGTGCATTTGTATTTAAAAACTCTAATAAATATTTATAAAAAACCAAGAAAGTAGTTTGAAGACTGCAATTTAAATAGGTGTAGGATTATTGCCTAAGAGGCTGACCTGCAATGATGTAGTTTACATTCCAACACAATTAATTTAAATTAAAATTAGTATGTTTGTTACCTGTTCTTGGAAGATAAACCTCAAGAAGCCATAGTCATAAGTTCATAGGTCTCTGACGTTTTGAAATTAGGTTAAAATCCTTAATCTTACAATGCTGTCACATTACAGGCGGCTTTAAAAAACAACAACAACCAGTAGGAATTTGATTAAGTGTATCTCTTAATCTGCTGTTGGGCAGAAATTAAATAAAGCCTCCTGCCTGTGAATGTATGAGATCAAGGCACCATTCTACACAAGGGGAAAGAAAAGCTTGTCAGATTCAACAGCAAGGAAAACACAGTTCATCAAAGGTGATCACTCTGGAACCAACAAAACCAGAATGGAAAACAATAGCCTGCAGTGTAAACATAGCCTATATCTGAATATGAAATTATGTGTTTCTCAATTTTAAAATTAAGAAATTCATCTGATTGTGAAACATGGAATTAGATAATAAGGTTGCAGCATAATAATTAAATGACTTGTTTCTCCTGCTGCACTTTGAGGGTAGGGTTCACCTGCTTGCATAAGCCCTGTGTAAGGACTTCTGCTTGCTCACTGGGACTTCTCCCCATCTCCCCGAAATTAGCTGAGGGGTTTTAGGAGAACCTCCAGAACAGTGCACAAAGGGAGGAGAAAGGAGTATTGTTCCACCTGCAAGCTGGAATCTTTGTGCAGATGGAACAATTGGAAGAGTGCAATGTTGTTGTTGTTGTTTTTTTAAAGGTATCTAATGCTAGTTCTATTCAGAGTAGGCCCACTGAAGTTAATGAACATGACTTAGGTCCACTGATTTCAGTGGGTCTACTCAGAGTAAAATGTAGTCGAATACAACCCATATTTAGATACATTCCTCATTTCTATTTTATAGGTAGGTAGCACTACTGTTTCCAACATGTAACATAGTTTTTACTCTACATGAATTCACTTATAATACATCAAGTTCTCTCCTTTGGATATGAATAATGGAGCACCTTTCTTCTTGTCATAAATAGGGCTTGAAAAGTTAATTTAAACTAAAAAATGCAATTAGGTAATTTAATTAGAAGAAAACTCTGGTAGGTACCAGACTTTTCTAATAACTCATTTTGGTTATAATTTAAGAAACAGTGCATATCAAGTCCATATGATTGGCAGTTATCCACAGAATTAAATGAAACCATCTCATTTCAAAGCAGATCTCTCTGTTGTTTCCAGTAGGGAGTTTGGCATAAGAGTCTATAGAATGTTGAGGCTCAAAGATCTCAACATTTAAAATGGCAAAGTTCATCTGCTCATAGAAATTAAACAGAGGCTAGAACCAGAAAACAGCTGCTATTTTAAAAAATGCTCTATCGTTTGATTGTGTGTGGTTTTTTTTAATGTATAGCTAAAGCATATTAATGTATAAATGCTAGCACCTTCCAAACATAGTTGCACAGACGGCCTGTTTAGGGAGGTGCCTTTTTATAAAGTATTGTAATCCTTGAATGAGGTGAATGGATATTAGAGACTAAGAATGCTCAGCCCTTATTAGCTTCTTGTTAGGCTTTTATTAAAATGAGAAGGTTGGGAAATTTTTTACACAAGCCCCAGGTCAGCTTCTGAGCCAGTAAACATATACATGTGTGTTCAATGAAATAATTAAGGGCCCATATTGTATACTAAATATATTGCTTCGTTTTAAGGAGTCTTGTCAAAATTACCAAGGTTAGGCTAGGGCAACAACATGTTTACTGACTGGTTTGGTCAGTTTAGGCTGGCATCATTGTTTAGGCAGTTGAGTGAGCAGAATATTGTGTGGGTGGGAATAAGATGGTCAGGCTGGTTTCTAAACCACCTTTTGGTGTTTCCCTCCCTCCTCTTTTCTTAGAACAATAGAATAACCTGAGTGAGTCAGAGCAAAGGCAGTGACATGTATCTGACAGCAGCAAGAGCTAAGTGCTACAGGAAGTAAGTATAGTACAGGAAGGATTCTATGTAGCTCTTCTCAAACTTTGATTGTTTAAAGATGTGTGGATTTCTTATACATAACAAAACTTTGACCTGGAGATCTTCCCATCAACATATTTCACAGATTTGTCTCTTTCTTTCTTTTATTGTTGATCTACTTAGCTTTGTTGGTCATCATAATTTCTTGTAGCAGTGTGTTCCAAAGGTGGATCTGTGCTTTTGTATTTTCTTTCTCTTTTTAAAAAAAATTCTGCATGGTTAATTTAATATGGGGAAGATGTTTGCCAATATTGAGAGTGTTGCATGTGCGTAACAGTGTATAGAATTGTATACAGTACTGCAATATGACAGAGTCAAAGGTTAAAGCCTTTCCTAGGCCATTTCAAGCTCACAGGCTTATGCATTTTAATAGTGAATTATTATTCACTTTGCTTTTCAAATCCATCTTGCTTAGGTTCCTTATCTGAGATAGCCATTATACCTTTCAGTATTTCAGAAGTTCTGAGAGACTAGCAGAATAAATTAAGGGGAAGCAGAGAACCCAACACTGTCAGATTCTTATGTATGAGTGTTCCAGAAGATGTCATCCCACAGCTTTGCAGAGAGAGCTATATCCACCCTTCTTCTTTTCAACTGGGTCTAGCTTCCTTTCCCACTCTTGCCTTGAAACTTTCTTCCTATGTGCTTGAGTACTATCCCTCTTCTCCATTCCATCTCCATAGCGGTGATGTACTGTATCTCTAGCCCTGGTATAATTCCAGGATAGGATGTTCTGTTTGTTTAGAGGAGGACGCTAAATGTCCTGTTTTGGTTTGTTGGATTTGTATGGTCCTTTTTGGCCTCTGCACTTCCTGTTGGTTTATAGTGTTCATTTTTTGCTTTCTTTAAGTTTGAAACATATCATTATTTCTGGCAGTAGATCTGAAACGGAACTCTGGGAACGGAGTATTTATTGAAGTTGTGTTTGGGAAAAATGCTGTTATGGCCTCCAACCCAAAACACTGTCCTACAGGTGTTCCATTAGCCCATGAAATGTTAAGATAAACAGGTCTTCCTTAAATTCTGCTATAAAAACGTTACCTTAGTTAAAAAGATGATTTGGCCAAAAGATGGCACTGCAACAACATTCCTTCTGCTTTAGGTGTAAGTGAGCTGATTCTGTTCTTGCATTCCTATTCTTTTCCTACTATTTCAGTTAGTTGTAAGTGAGGATCATATGCACTGCATGTAAACTTTCATGTCTGAAGCAGCTGCACACATCTGTTCCACTGCGTGATAGGGATCCATGTCTGGCTGCAGTTTCCAACATATTTTTACAGTAAAATTGTGTGTGTGTGCTTCATTAAATGTGGTCCTGTATGCATGCTTATATGCACAGCACACAATCTTAATTCATAGTGTATGAAGTCTTGTAACTGGAAATTAAAGTAGTTTATAATTTCTAAAACACTGTAAAAGTAACTATGCAGGCATAAACACTTAAAAAAAACATTTCAGAAATGGAGAGAGGGGTCATCAAAGCAAATAAGTGGTATTGTCTGCCTGCCAAAATGTGCATATGTTAATAGGAGATGCTGACAACATTTTTTTTGCTCCTGAATGGTTTGTTTAAAGCAATCTCAAAACTGATTTTCCTTGATGTGGGGCGAGGTACTGTAGGGTCTAGCCTTGCAACACTGAAATAATAAGTGATCTGACTTTCAAAAGTACTTAGCATAAGCAGCTACTAGAGAAGTTAATGGAAGTCTCAGATGTTCAAAACCTCTGAAAATCTCAAATCATAGCAGTTTTTGATATTGATTTCAGTGGAAGCTGGATTGAGGCTTAGCTACTTCAATAACCTTACGTAATGGAATTGCTTCTAAACCATTATGGAAGAGGTTTGATAATTTCCTTCTTTATCTGTGCTAGCGAAAAGCAAACCTTCCAAATCAAAATGACACATTTGATCAATTTTTACTAAAATACACTACCAGATGGAGTTACTAGTAATTCACTTGTAATTAAAAAATTTGCAGTTGCACAAAGTGTATTTTAGTATGAAATATCTATTGATCACTATGCAATAGAGAATAGATTGCTAGTATCAGAATTTATGTCAGTGATCTATGTCTTCCACAAGTATCTTCCACATTCATGTGAGTCACACACAGATCCACAGATTCTTTTACAAAGTGCGCTATCATGTTCTTCCACCACTCATCTTTTTCCCCCACGTGCATCTACCCAACTAGCTTTTATATATCCGGCAGGGGATTAATCCCCACAGATGTAGAGTGCTTCCTAATTGCATGTCCTAGAAGGCTACATTTTTACTGGGATGTGACCACAGAGATGAATCAGTCCTCCATTATAGTGGGAAATACCAGGCCTTCCAGATATTGCTGGACTCCAACTCCCACCATCCCTGATCATTAGTCATGCTGGCTGGGGCTGATGGGAACTGGAGTTAACAACATCTGAAGGACCCCATGTTTCCCACCCCTGATCTATAGACTGAATATTCCTCAACAAATTGCAATGGAAGGAGCTATTTTTTTGTTTCCTACATTTATATGACAATGCTATACAAGGCTACTAACAAGAATATCCCACTGAGTTAATTAGGACTTACCCCCTGGTGTGTGTATAGGATTGCAGCCTTAGGTACAGTGGTACCTTGGGTTACATACGCTTCAGGTTACAGAAAAATTAACCCTAACCCAGAAAAATTACCTCCGGTTAAGAACTTAGCTTCAGGATGAGAACAGAAATCGGGCTCCGGCAGTGCAGCGGCAGCAGGAGGCCCCATGAGCTAAAGTGGTGCTTCAGGTTAAGAACAGTTTCAGGTTAAGAACGGACCTCCGGAATGAATTAAATTGTAGTACAAACCATCTGGAGGGCACCAGGTTGGTGAAGTCCACCTTGTAATATTTTATTTACTAGGGTGCACATGTCCAAGTACAAAATGTACTTAGCCCTTGGTGGGAAGGGGTGCAATAAAATGTAATAAGCAAATAATTGATTAAAAAATATGAATGGTGCCTGAACGTATTATTTTCAGCTTTCCTCTCCCAAGTCCATCTGAATGGCAGGAGGTTTGTGTGGGGGTAATGATTGTGCTCACAAGCAAGCATTTGAAAAGAAATGGTGAATAATATAAATGTGCACCATTCATATTTTTTAATCAATTATTTGCTTATCTGTTAGCATGAGTCCCTTGCCATGATTTCTCAAGGTAGATAGTGAGTTTCCTTAAAGTATATGGGAAGCACAAAGTATTCATTGATTCAGTTTTGGCATTTTTCTAGACCTAGCTCCAGCCTGTCAACCTTTCCGTTGCAGTTACTGATATAAAAATAAGTGTATACACGGCCCTGGATCAGTGGTAGCCTCCAGATGGTGCTAGACTACAGTTCCCATAATTCCTCACCACCGGCCATGCTGGCTGGAGCTGATGGGAGTTGGAGTTGGAGTTCTACAACATCTGAAGGGTGGCAGGTTCATGAAGGCTAGCCTAGATAACCGAACCACCTTTCCCTAGGAGCAGTTTTTTTGGTTCCTGTTCTTCCCAGTAGGGATTAGCATACAACATGTGTCCACAGCATGGGAATACCTGATGCTAGGTAAAGGTAAAGGACCCCTGGATGGTTAAGTCCAGCCAGAGGTGACTATGGGGTGCAGCGCTCATCTCACTTTCAGGCCAAGGGAGCCGGCATTTGTCCACAGATAGCTTTCCAGGTCATGTGTCTGGCAGGACTAAACCGCTACTGGCACACAGAGGACTGTGACAAGTGCCAGAGCGCATGGAAACACCATTTACCTTCCAGGGACATAGCTAGCTGCTCTGGCACCAGAAGCGGCGGACGCAGGGCAAGCCGCCCATGGGGGCGCCGTGGCAATCCATGCACCATGTAATCAGGGCGAATGCTATCATTAGGCCAACTAGGCAGCCACCTAGGCCACAGACCCCAGAGGGGCACAGTAGTAAGGCTAAAGGTAAAGGAGCCCTGGACGGTTAAGACCAGTCAAAGGCCATTATGGGGTGCAGTTCTCATCTCGCTTTCAGGCCCAGGGAGCCTGCGTTTGTCTACAGACAGCTTTCTGGGTTATGTGGCCAGCATGACTAAACTGCCTCTGGAGAACAGTGACAGAAGCCAGAGTGCACAGAAATGCTGTTTACCTTCCCACTGCAGTGGTACCTATTAATATACTTGCACTGGTAAGCTTTCGAGCTGCTAGGTTGGCAGAAACTGGGACAGAGCAACGGGCGCTCACCCTGTCACGTGGATTTGAACTGCCAACCTTCCGATCAGCAAGCCCAAGAGGCTCAGTGGTTTAGACCACAGGGCCACCAAGTCCCATGTACTCAGTGTACAGTCCCATGTACTGATGCTACACTTAACCAGAGTAAAGCAGAGTTTTTCAGTGTACTCAAAATGCTGGATCCCAACAGAGTTTCTCAAAATCACAAATTCTATTCTGTGCTTTTAGTTCCTATCAGCTTATTTTTAGGAATAAAAAACCTACAGCAAGCACCTTTTTCATTGAACACAAACTGCCAAACTTTGTCTAGTTACAGAGGATAGCTTAAGTGAAGTCTACTGTCAATGTACATTTCAGCTACCAGTTTTGGCCAGCCAGGCATGTGACTTCTTCATACTTTTTAAAAAAAGAAATAGAAAAATAATATCTAAATAGTTTTAAAAACTAAGCACATATTACATATAATACCAACACTCACTTTAAAAATCTGTTTTACAGTGCATTTCTAAAGACCACTATTCAAATGTGCAATCCTAGTACATTTACTTGGGAGTAAATCCCACTGTATTTAATTAAGGTTACTCCCAGGTATGTGTACAAAAGACTGCAATATAAAAGTGAGAAAAAGCTAGCTACTGGTCAGCCTGTACCTTGAGCTGTATTTTTTATCTTCTGGTCTTTTCAGTCCTACAATTTCCTCCTTTACTTCCATCCTCTCTGCTTGCTCCAGCTCCCCAGATGCTGCAATTGGGATTTTAGCTAGATGGCATATAAGTGGATGTGAAATTAGCACACACACACACATTTTTGTTGATCAACATGTTAGCCTTGAAGAACACTAGCAAACATGTTAGCCTTAGTTTGTGTTTTCTGAGGAATGTGACAGAATTGACCCATGAAATGCATTTGGCATGTTCAGGCATTCTACAAAACCATGGTCTAGCTCTGTGTTAGGGCTGGAAAAACGTGTAGCCCTCTAGATGTTGCTGAACTATAACTCACATCAGCCCTGACCAAATGCTGACTCAGAATGATGGAAGTTGGAATCCACATGATCTGGAGGGCCACATCCCTGCTTTGTGTGAACAGGTCTAGCCTTCTCATGGGCTTGTATGCTTCTCCTCCCTTCCCTGGTCAAGTGATATTTACTTCTGCTTTTAATTAACTGCAGCTTCCTGAACTGTCCAAACCAGTTAAGCTATGGTTAACATTATGGTTTATTTCAACAAATCAGTTGCATAAACTATTCTTTAAGGGTGGCTTGCTGTAAAATCAACCAAAATAAGTGTCAACTACAAAGTCACACCACGTAAAATCATGGATAAGGAAAAGTGAAAGTGAATTTATCCTGTTCGGTCTTTACATTTTATCGTTGAAATAAGGGATTGACTTCATGCTCACACACACCTAAACAAAATGCATCATACTTTTTCAAATTACTTTCTTAAAGAAAGAAAGCTAGTAGGTAGGGCTGGGTGATATATTGATATATATGACCTCCTTTCTCTCATCTTTCTTCTACCAGCCCTTTTATCAACACTAAATTGGATTTATTGTACCTAGAGATTACAACTGCTGATGGTCTAGTACCAATGTGGTGTCTTTCAGATCTTGTTGGACCCCAGCTCTCGTCAGACCCAGTCATGGCCAACAGTCAGTGATGGGAGTTGTAGTCCAGCATTGGGAACAGGTTACCACGTTGGCTACCACTGTTCTGGTGTCTCAGGAAAGTCTTTGACACTGACTACTGAGATACAGCAGGTTCTGAGAGGTCTGGGTTCTTTTGGGTGAGCGGAGACCTGTTTATAATGCCCCCCCCCCGTATCATGCTTAGCAACGACAATGCTGTCTCCCGCTCAGTGGTACAAGGCTCACCATCTCACAGAAGTAGGCAAGAAACAAAAGTTATTGCTTGCATTTATTTACCTGCTACTATCTCACTTTGGTAGGTGCAGTGCTAAGGATTGTGCTGCAGCCAGGTAAGCAAGCTGCCTTGTTGGAGCAGTCTGTTGCTCATCCAAGGAACGTCTTAATGTCTCTTGTGCATCTGTACTTCGTTTTTGTGGGTGGTGCAGCAGAAGAGACTGAGCCCAATCCCTTCAACTGTGCCACTCAAAGAAAGAGGGAGGATGTGAGTATTAGAGCTGACATAAATTCTTGTGCACTCAGTTTGGACTACCCTGCTGGGCCCAATCCTCCCTATTTCGCCTCAGAACAGGGTGAGTGAGCAGTTCAGTGGTAGCGCACATGCTTTGCATGTACAGTGGTACCTCGGGTTAAGTACCTAATTCGTTCCAGAGGTCCGTTTTTAACCTGATACTGTTCTTAACCTGAAGCACCACTTTAGCTAATGGGGCCTCCTGCTGCTGCCACGCTGCCGGAGCACAATTTCTGTTCTCATCCTGAAGCAAAGTTTTTAACCCAAGGTAATATTTCTGGGTTAGTGGAGTCTGTAACGTGAAGCGTACGTAACCTGAGATGCCACTGTAAAATGTTGCAGGTTCAATCCCCAGTGTCCCTGGAGTGAGTGATCAGAAGTCGATGTGGCTGCTCTTAAAACTTGCCCTGTGCTCTCTCTAAGCACCCTGTTCTGTGTTCCAGTGAACCACAAGATGCCTGGGGTTGTTGCTGTGTTGTTGTTCACTCTTTAATGTAAAGTTTTGATGGTACTTTAACCAATAAAACACACACTTTTATAAACAAAACAGCAACTGTCACTTGCTTAACCCTTCCTACCATACTACAAGGGGGGCTATCCATCGAACAGGGTAAGCTCCTGCAGTCTCCCTGGGTGCAAGCAGAAGAGGGAGGTGTGGACCTAATCGCCACCCCCACAAGAGAAAGTGCAGGCAAATGACAGGCGCAGAAACAGCCTTCACCTCTGGGCATTTGGTTGCCCTCCAGGCGGCGCAGTGGGGAAGCCTGGGCTCTCTGCGCCCAATCCACATTGCTGAACCAGCCGGGCACAAAATGAGCCGGCCGTGTCCTACAGGAGCGGCTGCCGCCTGGCCCCTTGCGCACCTGCCCTCTCCAGCTGCGAGGACGGAAGCGCGGGCAGAGGCCGAAGCTCCCTCGGCAAGGCGGCAGGGCGCCAGCTACACTCCACGAGGAGAGAAAGCGCGCGCAATTCGCGGGCTCTGTCTCTTTGCGGAGGAATGCGCGGGCGACGACGAGGAGACAAAACGCCCGCTCTCCTGACCGGGAGCAAGCCGCTCTCTCCGGACAACACCTGGCTCGTGATTAGTCTCGCCAGGGAATCTCCTGCGAGCCTCTGGGCGAAGGCGGAGCTGCTGGAGAAGGCGGGCTTGCCGCCTCCTCAGCCGCCTGAAACTCCGGCCTCCCTCGCCGTCTTTTCCGCGATTGGTTCGGGGTCGCTCCATCCCGCCCCGTCTGGCCCGCCCCGCCCCGCCCCGCCGAGGGGGCTGGGTCACGCCAAGTTTCATTGAGGTGGAGATATGTAGGCAAAGCCCCGGGCTGCGGCGGCTGGACGGAGCTTCGCGGCTGGGAAGACGCGCTTTTCTCGCCTGAGACCGAGCGCGCGCGCAAGGGAGAGCTGGCCGCCGGGCAGCTTCCGACGCCCCCGCGATGCCCCCTGCCTAGACGCTCGGGACAGTTTGGTGGCGCCTCGCTCGCAGCGCCCGAAGTTCGGCTGGTCCCCGACGGGGCGGCTCTTGTTATGTCTGGGAATCTCGCGCGTGAACTGTGAGGGATCCGGGACAGGCGCAGCCATGCGCGACAGAGACGGCTCCGTTTGAGCTAATCTAAGGCAGCGCTCAAGGCGATAACCCCCCTCCCCACGCCCGCCCCGGTGAGGGCTGGAGCAAAATGGTTCTCAAGTGAACAAACGGAAGACTTTCCTCTGCAAGAGAAACGGTGCGCCTTGAGCTAGAAGCCTTAAGAAGCGGATCTTGCTAGCCGCGCTGCGGAGTTGTTGGGCTTTTTGTTGCTTTGTGGACGGGCTGCTCCGGAGATGTCGAAGGGCTCTTGAGAAGAAGCCTGCAGGTCACGCCGAGAGAATGCTCGTTTGCTCCAGCCCCGGACAAGGGTGGACCTCAAAGACAGGAGCTGGCGCCTGGTGACATTGCAAGTGATCCTGGTCTCCTTTGTTTCGCCAAGACTCGAAGTGGTCCCATCTCCCAGCGATGGCAACAGAAGTGGTGTGTGGATTGATCTTCAGACTACTACTTCCCATCTGTCTAGTCACTGGTATGCGGAGTTTTTCTTGCTGGGACAGAGGGGGTGATAGTGGGGTGCGGGCAATGTAAGACCGTTATTTTGGAAGTAGGTAGTCTTAAAGTCTCTTTCTTGAATGTAATACACATCTTGGATATCTTTTCTCTAAAACTGAGGCACCTTTTGTTCTACAGGAATGAATACTGTATCACTTACGCCATACATATTATTTAAGAATAGCCTTATTTTAATGCTGTGGCCTTTGCCTCTTCTCTTCAAACTTTTCATTTTTACCCCACCTGATCTGAAAGAACCATTTCACCCCACGTATGTCAAATTAAATAGAAATTTACGCACTTTCAAAACTGATTTGTAGTGTAACCCTTTCCATGTCTACTCAGAAGTAAGTCCCCTTGAGTTAAGTTGGATTTACTCCTAGGTTAGTGTGTAAAGAACTGTAGCATTAGTATTTAAATAGTTTGCAGGCCAGCACTGGGTGAAAAGATCTGTTCAGCTTAATACAATCGTACACACGTCTACTCAGGAGTAAGTCCCATTCAGTATAATGGGACATTCCCAGGTGTATAAGGCTGCAGCCTAAACCTGTACAGAATTAATCTGATTTGCTGCATACTCTCCTACAGCCTAAAGCACAGTTCCATATTAAGAAGTGAAAAAATACATTTTTGCATTTACTGGGAAGTATGCATGCACCATTGATTCCCAAAGATCATAGTTCTGTTTTAAGGCCACACCTTAAAAAATGGCCTTTACATGAAAAGCATATTTTACATATGTTTGGGTTTTTCTTACCTGAAAACAAAATGTAGTTTAAACAAAAACAAAAAAGCAAGTTTGTTATGTTTCAAGCAGAGGAAAAGTTGGTTCTAGTTGCCTTGTATGACCAAGGGGAAATTATTTTTAGAGTGCCACCAGAAATTAATATTAATCTACGTCCACCTCATTGACAAAACAGGAATCTGAATGATTAAATGTTCATCTTTTTGGTTGAAGTCCTTAGCACGCTCACTGTGGAGTAAGACCCATTGTACTCAGTGAGTTGAGTTTAGGATCACACTTCATATATTACAGGACAGATGTACTGCATGCAAGAGAATGAATCAAATAACAGCTGGTGAATGAACTTTGACTAAAATTGAAATACCACCAGGATTATTGTGGCCTGTTAGTACAATGCAGAAAAAGCATTAAGAATGGTTTCCAGGATTTAAGATCATGCAGAGTCTAAATATTCAGATGGAGATTAACACATGGAGCACTGATATGTTACAGATTAATTTGGTAGCTCATTCTTGGTTCCTTATTTACTGTTTATGGGTCAAGGCATTCATGGACTTGGTAATGCCTGTGACTTAAAGTCTGTGGGAGCACATTCCATTCACCTGGCACTCTGTAATTATAAATCCAGTTTAGATACTCCGTTCTGTTTTGAAGTATTGGTGTCTCAAACACATTGCCCACATAATTAGGTGGTGCCACTGATTTCCCTGTTGGTTGGGAAATCTGCATAGTGATGCATCTATGCTGAGTAACTTCTTCTAACTTTCTCGATAACCTCCTCTAAGAGTTGAGGAAGGGAACGTCCTTTGAGGCATGTAGAAGCTGCCTCCTTACACCCAGTCACCAGATGCTTCTTCACCTTTCTAAAAGATTTTGTTTTGACACATAGGAAGAGAACATGAAAAATTCTGTGCCCTCACTGAATTTCACAGTAGTTCAGCGAATGGGCAAATATTCTTGAGTGGATGATACTAACACCAGCTAAATGCTGCATCTTTAATAGAAGGAAAAAACAAACATTTTATCCCTCATCCCAGTGCCCCAAAATCTGGTGGTTTCCATGAGCAGTATCACAAACTTGAGGTCAAGCTGCCTGCCTGCAGAACCGTAGCATTCCATAACTGTGTAGCTTGGTCAAGGCATGATTAGAATCTTGAAAGTTTTGGGGTGGTGTTTGTTGTTGTTTTTTGCAGCTTTTAAACATTTGCTTTTGTATCTCTGTGGCGCAGGGGGTGGGGGCCAGAGTGTATGTGCTGTGCTGATAAGCTCTCAATCTTCTCCTTCAGAAAATAGTGCTCCCAGTGTCTTCAGTACAAGTGTAGATGAATAGATACTATTAACGCCGGAATTTGTTTTTATAGTTAAATAATCAACTGTATTCATTAACAGGCTAAAAACTACTGTGATATGCCTGCTGTTATTATCATCTGGACTCACTTGCAACTTAACACCAGTGTCTTGAACTGCCAATCATCATCTTTTTTTTACAGATTGTGTGAATTGCCATCTGGAGAGGTTAGCATCTGAATATTGCGTAGTTTAGAACCCTGTACAAGGTGATTATAATATTAAGGAGGGTGGTTCTGACTCTAGTTTGGCAGCATAGTTTCATGGCGCAAGCATGGAGAGTCATTTTATTTGAGCCAAACACTTCTCAGGAATGACTTGGCGAAATGCACCCTTGAAGTGGAGCTCCCGCCACAAGAGCCATGTTTCCTGTGCCTGAAGTAGGAAGTACAACCTTGCCTTCCTCTGACCAGGGATTGCAAATCCTGATGATCTGGATCTCATTAAAACGCCTTCCTAATTATTTCTGTTCACTTGTGGAAACCATCCCAAATATTACAGGCTTTCAGCAGCTGGATGAGGTTGTCAAGGCTGTTGCCCAGGTTTCAGAGCTTTTATTCTCCCCAAGTACCTTCCAAATCAAGTCTCCAGGATTCCCCATAACTCATACATAAACCTTGGAGGCTGCCCAAAGTTGCTTGCTATTAGCCTTGGACTTAATTGTAATTGTTGTTTTATTCATTTGTTATCTGGGAAATGCCATTGCCTGAAGTACTCCTGAAGAAATCATTCATCTTCAAAAGGCACTTTGTCTTGCATGTGCTTCCTTTATAGTAAAATGATTTGTAACATCTACACAGACACATTCCTCCATTTGATCCCTTTTGCCTTTTCCATTTCTGTATGAGACGCACCAATTGTTTTCACGTCTGTTCTGATTTCTGAGCCAGACAATCTTTTACATCTTAGCTCTGTCAACTCCAAAATGCATAATATTTCAATTTCCCCCATCTACCTTTCAGGTGTGAAATGTGAACTTTATGTAAACAACATGACCACTTTTGAAGTTAGGGTAGCTGATGTGGTTCCATAGTCTTCTGACAGTTATCTCCCAGTGAAAGAGACCACATTCACACAATGCGTTTAAAGCATTATTTCCTAGCTCTGTATTCTTTCCTAGCTCTGTTTCCTTGCAGTTATCTCAGTCTTGCAGTAGCCCATTTATCTGGACATGAGCAACAACTGCTTCCAGGTAAGTAGCTTGCCAGGTCCATCATTTGAGCTATGTTGTGATACATTTGTGCATTTTCTTGAGGACTAATTTACTTGTTTACTAATTTATCTGATCACAATAGTAGTTAACATTAACATAACCTGCCTTTGTTAGTTGCTCTGGAGGGCATAGAAGTTGGAGATGCTTATGTCTCATTGGAATGAATGCAAGAAAGCAAGTTCAGATCAGCTTCTCTAGAGATGTACAGTGGCAAAGCTGTTCTGCATAAACTGGCTCCTTGTGAGCCTGTAAATAAGTTCTCTTAAGTACCCTTCTGATCCCAGTTGCCCTTTCTTTGTGTGTGTAATTCCTTTTCACGTGATATTGCACATTTGGATTTTATCCGAATGCGATGGGGATGGGCCCCATTTCTATATAGAAATTGGTAATGAGAGGCAGCTGGCTACTCTGCGGAATAATGTATGGATCCAAGAGATTTAAACTGCAATTTTTGTTTATGCAGTGGGCCTGTAAACAATTCTCAGCTTGTGAAGGCAAACTCCAAGTTGATGGCAGTCCAACGTACAACCCAGTTAAAGCCAAACTCTTTGGATTGGCGCCAGTTTAGTCCCACTGTTATAATGGAAACTGATAGGCTTTAAGACTTGCTGTACAAGAATAAAAGCAGGTAACATGTGGCATATGATTTGGAATTGGCCTGCTAAAGTGTGCGCACTGCCTGGTCCCATGTTTTGGGTACTGCTATCCTCCCCCACCCCTAGAAAATGAAGCTTTGTTTTACCAAGAGCCTGAAAGGAAGCTGCAGGAGGCATGGACAAACATAAACGTAGAGGCTGATTTATGGACAGAAGCCTCGGCTCTGGGTCCTAGATGCTTGAAGATATGCTGTGGAACAGATTGATGATTTATTAGTTCAAGTTTTTGTTAATGGTTTATTTAATTAACAGTTGCCTTATAAAATAGCTTGGGTTTTTCTCCTTCCGGGATAGAGGGTTTGAATTTTCTTTGGTTGTTTTAGGAGGGAGTACAGCTTAGTAAAACAGGTACTTGATTTGATGAACATTTGGTCTTTCATTAAATGTATTTAATATTAGAGTTGCTGTCAAATTTTGTGGCAATTTTGGAGGTTCCTGCTCAGTCAAAACACTTGAGAAATTTAGAAGCAAAAGGAGTGTTGCTGAAAAGAGAAAAAAGTATCATGGGATTACTGCACACCTGATCTTCCTATAGTGCTGAAGATAGCCCTCAGCTGAGCCACTGATTTCCAGGCTATGTGTTTTAAATGTTGTGGGTAAAGGCCATTTTTGGGTGTGTCTTCCCTATGTGGACATACAGGAATGTTGGAGGTGGGAGGGGTGCATTGAGTGGGTGGTATGCACAGGTGTGCTCTCTTTCCAGTTCCTCTTTGGGGCTGGGTTGACCTGATGACATTGTCTGCACCTGCTCAAGCTGTTTTGTTGGTATCATTATCTGCCTCTCATTAGCACTGGTTTGCCTCTGCACATTTGGATCTCATTAATAAATTCCATATGCAGTGGTAGTTACTAAGTCATGGGAACTAAGTTTTACCTAAAGTTTGGAGTGACTATTAAAGTTTCTTTATCAGAGAAGTATCCAAGCAATTTTGAGGGAAGTAAAACAATTTGATAAGACCAGCAACACTTCTCATCATGGAGGTGAATATTTCTTTTTAATCCCTTTTTTGTACATTCAGTTCATCCTTTTGGGAAAGTCTTAATTAGTCTTCTTTCTGACATCCTAATCTTTTTGTTCTAATATGTAACCCACCTATCTGCATTCCACAGCAGCGATGTCTTGCTGTAAGAGCTGTTTCATATGATGGGTCTGAATGTGCATCTAGGACAGGCTTCCACAACTTCAGCCCTCCAGATGTTTTTGGCCTACAACTCCCATGAACCCTAGCTAGCAGGACCAGTGGTCAGGGATGATGGGAATTGTAGTCTCAAAACATCTGGAGGGCCGAGTTTGAGGAAGCCTGATCTAGGATATTAGCTAATTTGGTTAGGTGTCATTTTCTTTGAATGTGGACTAGACAGTGAGACTGTTAATCATTGACTAGCAATTAGCATTGAATCCTGCACTTAGTATGGGATTTAAATCAGTGTTTTAATATGCTTTACTTGACTATTGACCTGTCATGTCTATTCTTATCCAGGATAGATTAATTTAAAGCTGCCCCCCAATGAGAGAACAATCTAAATTAAATTTTCTTGGTTTAATGCATATACTTCCCAAGCAAGGAATGCATACTAATTAGTTGCTATATAACAGCTAAAACTAATGGTAAACATAACTTTTCTGCTGTTTTCACGAGGCCGTTTGTCCCCTCTGTAAAGGGCTATTCTTCAATAAGTTTCAGGGAAGGTGAAATTTCTGTGAATTTTGAGCTTGAGTTTCACTTTCCTTTAAGATGAAGTGGGCATGGCTTGGTTCTTCTTCCAGACACATCCGTTTTTTTACACTTAAAAACCCCCATTAATATTGCTTTTGGTTGTTGCTAGTGAGACTTTCCCAAAAGTCTCAAGAGTCTCGGACTGGCAGCCAAGATAGCTTTTCTGAAAAAATAAAAACCAGGGGTGGGTAGAAACCAAACCTCAGCCATCTCGAAGGTTCTGGGTAACTTACACCCTCACATCTGCAGGTTGGGCTTGGAGGGAGCCCTCTGTGAAACTCTGGAAAGCTGCTGCCCGTCAGAATTGTAAAACATACCACCAAGTGAGATATTAAAAAGAGCAGGGATGACAGTCATCCCAGGTGAGCCCTGGAGCATACTATGCTTGAGGAAGCTCATTGAGCTGCTGGAGTGTGTATTCTGAAGATGGATTGTGGAGCTGTTGAATTGAGTACTGTTCAGAGAGCATTTTCTCCCTGGATGTAATGGCATATGGGGATGTGGAGTGGGTTTGTGCTGTCCTTATGACCATGGAGAGGACTCAGTGACAGAACTGGGAGATCCTGCATTTAATTGAACGTGGGAACTTCCCAGGCTTTGTGAGGCAATAAAACATATTTTGTGTAATAGTTAAGAAGGCACAATGTAGAATATGTTTTGGGTGAGAGCCAAGGAATGGAAGAAGTTGTTAATTTGATCTGTGCTTTGGGAGGAAATGATGGGGGCTAATAAGGGTTGTGGGATGATCTGCAAGGGGAGGATACATGTTCTTTAAGGACCATGGGAAGGTAATTCTATATGGAGAATAGGCTGAGAAACATTAACTCAACTATCATTACGTAGGGCGAGTTATATTAGGAAGGGAAAAAATGGCAGGTGAGAGCAGAGAGAGGAAGGTTAAATGCCCCCAGATGTTCAGAGAAGTAGCTTTTTCATTAATACTCTAAACCTCACTCTTGGGCTTTTCTTCTAATAGCTATAAAAGGCATTACTGTATTTTGTTCCAAGCCATTTTTAAGAGGAAATAGACATGAAACTCATTTTCTATTTAAAAATGTTTACCTAGCTGAACTCACCTTTTGATAAGAGGCTGAAGGCGTGCATTATTCTTGATATCATTATTATGATTATTTATTTACCACCCTTCACCCTAAGGTCCCAGGACAGGTGATAACAATTAAAACACAGCATTGCCACATTATTGACAAAATATAAACTCCAGAATGTGAGATAGCAAGTCCGAACTAGAAGTAAGTTTTGTGTTTTAGATGTCCGTAATAGTATAAATGCCACTGAAATGAGATGAAGCTATTTGTTCTCATTTGTGTTCATGGAAATGAAGCTCTGGTCACTACCTGAGTTTTCCTGCTCTGTTTACCTGCCCATTCTCTTGAATTTGAATAACTGTTCCAAATACTGTAGTGAAGCAGGAAATCTGTTATCAGACTTATTAGAAGAGATTACTGTATGTATCACTTCTTCGATGGATAGATAACAGATTGGGCACATAATGCTGCATCTGTTGGAGTGGCTTCAAAGCTTATTGCTCACACTTGTGTATTATTCATTTAGTGAAAATATTTAATTGCCATGAAGGTCATGAAGGAAAGAAGGTGGTCACGAAGGAAAGAAGGTGGCCACTTAAATTCTAAGCTCTTCTCCAACACCCAGAAAAACAGCTTGGAGCAAAAGCCCTTAATGTCTAAATAAACAACCCCAAAACCTTGAAGAAAGGAGATGGGAACACAAAAGGATTCAGAAAAGTTGGAAATAAAAGACTTCACTCAGTTCTTCCTGCCTGGTAATAGAAGGCTCACTTCAACATGGCCACTAATTTAGGCCACAGCCTAGATGACACTGCTCTCAAAAAAGGTCCTTTCTTGTTGGAGAAAGAAAATGGTAACAATATCTTAAGAAAAGTATTTGTAGCACAAGAATCCATAAAGGAGCTTGGTAAAAAAAAACTAATGCTTCCAATGAAACATGAGGCTTGACTCTTTAACATACAACTACAGCTACAGTTATCTATGACAAAAAGAGCAAAAATTACAAAAAAGAAAATTTAGATATACACAACAAGTTTGAAGATGCATAAAATCAAAATAGGAGAAATAATTTACGTTTTCTTTTCTTTTTTTGGAGGGAGTGGAATAGAATGTTCCTGTGCAATTTATTGCCTCATGGCTTAAATCACTGCTTCCAGACCTGATAATCTCTGCTGATGATTTTGAATGGGCATACAGAGTACTTGGACCCGAACTGAGGGAGGGATCTTTTCCCCTCAGCCCCAATAATATAATTGTCTGCTTTGCCTATTGGGGGAAGGAGGAAATGTGGAACAAACTGAGGATCCTAATATCCATAACATATAAAAACAGCCCTGTTATGGTGATCTGGGTTTTGAAACAAACACGCCCCCCCCATCTATGTGCTTGTACAATTAAAGTGCAAGTAGCAGGAATTAAATATTGTTGGGGCTTCCCCTTCCATCTTATCTTCATGAGAGGATTAACACAGCTCATAGCAACAAATGACATGAGAAGACTTGGTCTATTTATTTGTATCATTTATTATTTCTCTGATCCTTGATTATAAAAAAGTTATTTTTAAAACGATTGTCATAATCTTTAGAAGACTCATGTTCCATTGAAGCATAGGAGCCAGCTCCTAGGGCCAAGGGGGCTTTGCCCTCCACAATAAAATATTTGAGGGGGCTGGTACCCCCAAAGTTGATGAGCATTGCCACTCAAATGGTGTTTATGTGTGCAGAATCATGCGATCAATTATGTGGGGTGGGGTGGGGCTTACATGGGCTCCCACAATATTTTATTTAAGTTGGCACCCCTGCATTGAAGCAGCAATAATGTTACCATTTTTTAACTGAAGTGGCTTGCATTTGTACACCTGAGTGCAGATGTTTGGTGTCATATATCAATAACTTGCATGTGTGAAACCAGCCTCATAAATCAGTCATCAGTTGCTGTCTCTTACCATACTGTCCAATTACCTAACAATGGCAAGCAAATTGGTAGGTGATAAAGCTATTGTGTTTGTATTCAGGCTTAGTGCCAGAAATGCTATCATGTTAAGTGGAAGCAATCTCTCCACATGTTTTGGTTAAAACTAAATGAGCAGAGATGCAGTCGGATAATTGATACTTCTGTTGCTGCTTTTTATTCCGCTTTTCTTTTGCTTGGTATAAATTAGTGGAAAACCTGATGATTACTTAAGTAGCCAGCTTCTATGGAAAAATGAAAGGTAGGTATGGTAGAATTTAAAACTACCATGTGCCGTTCTTATACCCATTTGATTTACTTTTATTTATTTATTATATGTTTATACCGACCTTTATCTGTAGATCTTGGTGGTTCACAACATAAAATACATGATAAAAACACAAAATACATGATAAAAATGAGAACAAAAAACACAAACCTCCCTCGCCCCTCCAAACACATTTTAAAAAGGGTATTGGATGTTAATCAGCCAAAGGCCTGGTTGAACATTTTTGCCTGGCACTTAAAGATGAATAATGAAGGTGCCACCTGAACCTCCCTGGGGAGAGCATTTCACAAGCCACTGCAGAAAAAGCCCATTCTCCTGTTGCCTCCCTCTGGACCTCTTGTGGGGGAGGGGACATGAAGAAGGCCCCCACATGATGATCTCAGGGGCTTGTGTGTATATGTTACTACTTTCTGTAGCTCTCTTCAGGCATTATGCCTGGATATGCCAGAGGTAGGGACATTTTTCAGCCCAAAGGCCCTATTTTTGCATAGGCAGCTGCATCCATCTGCCAGCTGCATCTATGTAGTGGATGGGGTCAGAAGCAAAAGTGGGCAAAGTAATCTGGTCTTTGTACAGCAGGCTATATTCCAGCCATACAAAAGTCAGAGGTTTCTAGTCACACACACACACACACACACCTTCATCCTCTGTCCAGACAAGAAAGAAGCGTTACTACAGTTCAAGGGCACAATCCATCTGGGTGAAAGCACTTGGGGAGGGTGCAGAGAAGCCTGGAGTGCTAGCCAGAGAAGCCTGGAGGCCACATTATTTCTCCAGGCCTGAGGTACTCCGCTTCTGGTTTAAAGGGAGGGGCTGCTCATATCGGTCTAACCTGGAGTATCTCTGAGGGTGCCTACTCCACCTCAACTTTTGTGTGTTTAACACGAAGGCTTAAAACAATCATAATTTGTTAAAAACATGTATTCGGCCAACAAGCAGGAACACACAATTTAGGGCAATGCTGCAACAGTAGACCAAAACCCCTATGGAACAGTTCCATGTAGTTGCTGAATAATGCAGGGGACAAGATAGAATCCTGTAGATCCCCAGAGACCAGATCTCATGGGGCTGAGCTATAGTTTCACCTTCTACAATTGTAAAACAGTATTTCTAGCCCCATCCTGCTTAGCTGAGGTGGAGGTGTGGGAAGGAAAGTGTGAGTTCTGAAAAGAAAAGGAGCAGGCTGTGTTGTATGTGAAAGAGGTGCTAGCAAAGGAGTAGGATGGATTACACCTCTTGTGGCTTTTAGCCCTTGAGTGTTTGGTTTTTAGGGCCATGATGTATTGATGATATGCGGAAGCCAATTATGAAGGTCTGTGAGCTTTTGCTGTTTTACACTGCTCTTCTGTCAGCCTTCTGCCTTTGTGCAATGTTGCCAATTGATTTTCTAGATGCATGTAAGTGCATCTGCTGACATGCTCACTTTTGACATCCTCTTTTATGCCTTCCGTATCCTTCTCTTTGACATTTACAACTAGAATTTCTTACACCTCCCACACTGATATGTACTTCAATGTACCTTTTGTCCTGATGAGAGCAGATGAATAATTCATGACTTAAACCCATCCTGCCTGCTTTCTCGGAGACCACATGTGAGAGGTAGTCTGGTCTATGGATTAAAGTGCCTAAGCAATCCGTCTCTAGAGAGCAATACACTTTTAACCATAGCAGGTGACTTACAATACTGTTTGTAAACTGCTTATATCGCACATAAGGCACTTTGAAGGCCTCTTCTGTCTATTTTATAAATATAAATAAAAATTTGCTTTCGTTTAATAGAACAATGTGTGTTTGTTTAAAAGTTGAAGCACTTTCAGACAGTTGCGTGATTTTGAAGCTGCTGTTAGAGAAACAAGGTAGGCTGCATGCAGACTACCAAATAAGTCTATCACTGACTAAAGCTTTTGAATAATCTGAAGGTAGTTTCTCCCATCCTCTTCTTCCCAATTTCTTTCAAATATTTCGTTTGAAGTTCCTGAGAAATTGAAATGGCAAAGTTTTGGGGCTTCTTCTTTTTTGTTGTTAATGGCAGCCCTGTTGCGTTTTGCTATTTGATAAAATTAATAATTAGTAGCTGATATGTGAGGGTGCAATCCACATTGAAGCCTGTTTTTGTCTGCAAGGTATCACTGTACTAATATTTTTCACAAATGTAGTTGCTGCTCATGGGACCACCCTGTAAGGAATACAGTGCTATATTGCCTTTGTTCATAGTGCGATTCCCTGTTACATACTGCTGTGAAGGATACTGTGACATTTTTCTTTATCTCACAATGTGAGAAGTAGGTGGCACTTGAAAGGTCACTTTTTAAAAATCACATACATGAATGCATAGACAGTTAATTCTAATTACCGGTAATAGAGACAGTGAACTCTGCATCGTCCTGCATAGGAAGAGGTTGGATCCGCAGGTATGGCTGTATGTATATGGATGGGCAGCTCCTCCCACTGCCATGCAATTACTTTGCTGAGGGGGTGGGGTGTTTGTGGAGATTCATACTATCCTACCTCTGAAGTTAAAAATGAAGTGGGGGAGGAAGGTGGGTAAAAGGCTACTGAACTAGTACTGAAGGATCCATCATTACTACTACTACCACTACTATCACTACTACCAGCATGTGTGTGGTTCACATAGAAATTGGCAGAGAAAGATTGGGGCATGCAGTGCGAGCCTAGTATAAAAGCAAGGAACAGCAATACTGCAAAAAAGTGTTCATGTGTGTTGGTCCAAATTGTTAGGGTTAGGCAAAGAGGAGGAAATCCTTTTCAGTCCTCATACTTTATAACTCAGTCCAACAAAGGAGATTTATGTGAAGAAATGGTGTTACACAGATCTGCAGGAATTGCAGGTCTGATTTGGATATGCATTCAAATGAGTCAGTGCTGCACAAACTATTGGAGAACAATGCAGTATCCTGGATTGAAATAAAAATCAGGTATAGGGTCTCTGCTGTTGCTTTTTAAAAAAACCAAAAACAACTACAAATCATTTATTCAAGTTACAATATAATGTATTTTCAGTCAACATATCCTCTCCATCTGGGACACAGGTGGCGCTAAACCACAGAGCCTAGGACTTGCTGATCAGAAGGTCGGCGGTTCGAATCCCCGTGACGGAGTGAGCTCCCGTTGCTCGGTCCCTGCTCCTGCCAACCTAGCAGTTCGAAAGCACATCAAAGTGCAAGTAGATAAATAGGTACCGCTCCAGCGGGAAGGTAAACGGCGTTTCCATGCGCTGCTCTGGTTCGCCAGAAGCGGCTTAGTCGTGCTGGCTACATGACCCGGAAGCTGTACGCCAGCTCCCTCGACCAATAAAGTGAGATGAACGTCGCAGCCCCAGAGTCGGCCACAACTGGACCTAATGGTCAGGGGTCCCTTTACCTTTTATCCTCTCCATAGACACCTCTGTGATTATGGTGACATTAAAATACCCTGTTCTTCTTTAATAAAAGAGAAAAAGGGAGTCCAGATCGTGTCAAAGGTATCTTTTTTGGAGATGCCTTTGATTAGTCGCCAGTGGTATGTAAGGCATTCTGATAGAGCAACACTCCAGATATTATTAACCCAAGCCTCTATTGGTATTTTAGAACTTTCCTTCCATCATTAGGCAATAACTAATCTAGCTGCTGTGAACAGGAAGGAAATTAATTTTTTTAATTTAAGGAAATTAATTTTAATTTAAGGGCAGAATTTGGGGTCCGATCTAATAATAAGGCAAGTGCCAAATTAGGAGGGATAGATTGTTTAGTGATTTTGGAGGTCAGATTAAAAACTTTTTCCCAAAAGGCATGGACCTAACTAAACTACCAGTCCTTAGTTTGGGAGTTTAGAAGGTGCTGGATTTATTTATTTATTTATTTATAAATGCATTTATGCATTAGAATAATTTATATTCTGCCTTTCTACATATCCAACTTGATCACTATTCTGATCACTATTCTTGATCACTATAACTTTAAAAAAGTTATTATTAATATTTAAACAATTAAGAAAATTGGAAACTAAAGAAAAGAAATCATCTTGAAGGTAATTAAAACACCCAAAGTTACCTTAAGAAAAGCAATAAAAATCTCACTTGAACAAAATTATGTGGATCAGACAGATCATCACTGGGAAGCAACCACATCACAACATCCTTCTTTGGGTCACAAGACATTCTTCCTATGATCTGCCCATCCCACATGATTCCTTTGGAGAATTGTTACAAAGACAGTATGGGTTCCACTCTTTTAAAAGCAACTGTCTCACTGTGCCAGGAAACTACGAATTGAGCTTTGTTTGAGTCAGCAAAGTTGCAGTTAGTCCTCATTGTTGGAGGGAAACAACTTAATCACCTACTACTCACTGTTCCTTGCATGATCCAATTTTTTATCATATTGCATGTGTCATAAAATAGCCCAGCTGGCAAAGTAAAAAACTGAAATAGCTCAATATTTAGCAGGACAGTAGGAGCTGTTAAAGTTCTTGCCACTGGTTGTGGTCCTCATAGGAAGAGATTCTCTAGCTGGTTTCCCTTTCCCCTTTTTCTGTTCAGCACTCATACAGGATGCTGCCCACTTTCTCCATCTCACTGATTATTTGGCATGACTATTATGCTAACCGATGTTAATCGCATATCAGTGCAACAATTACATTGGGTTGAATTAAACATTGTGCTAAGTGGAGTAGGTGCAAGCACAAAATCTTCTTGAGCAATGAGACTTTCCTTCCTTCCTTCCTTCCTTCCGCCCTCCCGCCCTCCCTCCCTCCCTCCCTCATTCAGTTTATAAATCCTGAAGACCAGAAGTGCTGCTGATACTTTAGTTGTGGACAACAATCCAAATAATGGAGGTTATTATGTACCATTTTGTGTTTGTTAAGATTTTGCTGATTTTAGCATATACACTTTGACAAAGCTATGCGGAGTATTTGGAGGTGATTCTCTGACTGTATATAGTTTTATTTTTTTTTAAATAAAAAAATTAAATTAAAAAACCCATAATGCACAGCATAACAATACACCATAAATATAAAATAATCATATTCCCCCACATTTAACAAGCCACCGGTTATTTAACGGCCAAAAGCCTGGATAAAGAGGAATGTTTTCACCTGGTGCCTAAAGATATGTAATGATGCTTCCAGGCGAGCTTCTCTCTCTACTACTTGATCAGAAGACACAGTGCCCAGTTTCACAATGGCATAAAATGATAGTCTCAGCAAACTTTTTGGGGTGGGAAGCATAGCATGATAGCGCAGGAGAGCCTTTCAGGGAGGCTTCAGCTGACTGACAGTCAGCACAAAATAAACAGGTTTTGAAGGTTTAATTTATGTGACCTTTGTCTGGGTTGACTGACCAAGTCATGTCCTTTGTTTAAGTAGTAAGTAAATGCTTATGGGTGGGAGTTAACATAACTGTTTTGTAACCTTGCTTGTGTCACCGCATTTATCACATTAACTATCACTGCAACTGCATTTTGGATGGATGGCTGATATGTTTGCTTAGCATCTAGGAAGAAACAAATGCACGTAGTAAATCTGTCCTGGATATATAATGATTGCATTGGATTGGGGCTTATCAAAAAGTTGAACACATATTTGTGTGTTTTTTTAAAAAAACAATATATAATTGGATGATAACACCATCATGGCTTATTAAGATGGTTACAAAAATTTAAAAAAAAGCCTCTATTGGTCACTGAAATTATTAGTGTATAAAGCACCTCTGAGAAATAAAATCAGGGGAAAGGGCCCCTTTCAGCAATTGTTTTCACTTACTGCAGGGTTTGCTAGGGAAAATACATGAGTGCTATGACATTGTAGAAACTGGCTGGTTTATTCTGACAGGAGCTTTCAGAGACCAATCTCTAAATAAAGTTACTAGTTTAGAAGTTCAGAGGCAGTTCATTCAACTTTCATGAAATTAGATTTCCTACACTTGGGCAAGTAGAAACCAATGACTAAGTTTTATTCTGGATAGGCTTAACCTAGACATGAACATCTTAATATTAGGCAGGCACCTTCATTTAACTGTTTTTGATGTCAGTAAAAGCTTTTTTCTTTAGGCAAGCCTACCCAGACATGTAATTTTGCCGTGTATATTTGTTCTTAAAATTGTTGATTTTATCTCTATTTTGATCCATTTTATTATGTCTGCTTTTTAAAAAGTCTGCTTTTTTAAAAAAAAGATGAATATTTTATACTATTTTATGTAAACCACTTGGAGATTTATTTTGATTAAGTGGTATGTAAATCTTGCTAAATAAAATAAACAGAACAAAAGCAAAACATTGATGACAAAGAAATCTCATCAACACAACTTAATCTCTCTCTACCATCTTGGCAGTCTTACGCTACCATTATGGATAGTCTGAGCTTAAATAAATAAATAAAACTGATGATTTTCTGAATAGTTGGCATAGACATCTAATATTGACTTTGATACAAAATAAATAATGTGTGTGGAAGTCAAGGTCTTTATGAAACACGCCCTCCCCCCCATGAGTTAGCTGGCCACTAAATTCTTTTTTAAAAGAAAAAAAGGCTCAATTTCAGCAAACATTTAATTAGATGGTAGGATTCACAAAACAGATGACTGAGATGGCAGGCTGCTGAAACAATTTGCCTTAATTAAAGACCAAAAAAAGATAGAGATGGCTTTGAAATGTGACTGCCATGTATAGTTTCTCCCCACCCTCCTAGTTCTGCAGAGTACTTTCTTGCAAAAATCATGATGAGCATAACTGAAAGGTTTCCTCTGCATTTGCAGGAACTAATGGTCAGGTACCAAATACATGGAAACAGCATAGTTCAGAAGTGGAGGAGAAGTTTATAAATTACAGGGTTTTCCAGCAAAGTGCAACATGTGGTGGCCTCCTACATGTTCATTTTCCCAGAGAAAGCATCAGTGTACGTATAGATGCATGCACCATTTATGTTCACACTGTGCATATTTTGTGCTTGGAAATAGCTTCCAAAAGTAAAAGAAATAACCCAGCTGATTTGGCTATTAGTCTCTTAAAATAGTCTCCCAGACATACAGCAGCATGTACATGTCCTGTCAGATTCCTCTGGAAGAATTGCTGATTAGGAATGCAGGAAGATTGTGAAAAAAGATTGTACAAAAGTTATTGGAAAGCCACAAGTTATCGAGAGAGGGGCCTAGGGAGGGAAATTCCTTTTGTTTTGTTCATATCTGCATTACCTTTAGACTTACTTTAAATAAGTAAAACCAATTTCCGGCACTTATTCAAGCGTTGAAGTTTTTTGTTTTTTAAAAAAGTAAAGCTGCTATGTCCTACAAAGAACACTGCAACTCAAAGGCCATTTGCAATGCTGTGTTTGAAGAAAACGGTGAAAAATAATGCAGGGGACATACGGTCCCCCCAAGAACTTCTAAGAGAGCAGTCCTATAATGTACAGCAGTAGAGCTTCTGCTTTACATGCAGAAGGTCCCAGGTTCCATTTCCAACATCACCAGGAAAGAACAGGAGAGACCCCTGTCTGAAACACTCAAGAGCCACTGCCAGTCTCTGAGCTGCACACTTCCAAGGAAGGCTTGCATTGATTTGTTTCATTAGCAGTATAATGTTACTGGGTTTGTGTGAAATACTGATTTTTAAGACCAGACTGAAGAGAACTTTTGTAACGTAGGTACCGTTGTAACTGCAGCTTCCACACATATTTCAGGAGAGCATTCAGGGAAGCCACACTTGGTTATGATTGTATAGGCAGAGTTCCACAGGATGCCTCTTAGTGTAGGTATGTGTTTAGAGTATCAGGGGAGTACAAAAGTAAACTCCAGTTTGGGCTGTAGTTAAATATATCTGCTTAGTTTGTTGTATTGCACTTCAGGGGGAAAAATTGCTTTCATTGCTGCCTGATCCCATGCATGTTTTATCAAGAAGTAGATTCTACTAAGTTCAGAGGGATTTACTCTGATGTAAGTGTGTATAGACTCGCATCCTTAGTCTTGCTAGTGATTAGTTAGAGCTTTTGTTAAGTCTCCTGCCATGTAACATTATTTGGTCAGTTTGCTAGCTTTCAGAGACATTTTGGTAATAGAATATATAGAGAGAGACATTGCCTTTGCCCATTCACATATGAATGGTATAATGCTGGTGAGATTTGAAACAACTTCTCTTTTATTCAAAACCACAGGGTACTTTTTTTTTGGGGGGGGGGGTTGGTAACACAATTACATTCATGCCATTATAAAGGTAAAGGTAAAGGGACCCCTGACCATTAGGTCCAGTTGTGACCGACTCTGGGGTTGCGGCGCTCATCTCGCTTTACTGGCCGAGGGAGCCGGCATACAGCTTCCGGGTCATTTGGCCAGCATGACTAAGCCGCTTCTGGCAAACCAGAGCAGCGAACGGAAATGCCGTTTACCTTCCCGCTGGAGCGGTACCTATTTATCTACTTGCACTTTGATGTGCTTTCGAACTGCTAGGTTGGCAGGAGTATAATTCATGCCATTATACTCAATATTAAAAAGTTGCAGCAATTTTGTTACCTTGGGCTCATTAATTTTCAAACCATCTCATTTCCCAAATGTCACAGTTTGTTGACTTGCTGGTCATGATTGTTGACCCAAACCTGGTATTCTGGTGTTGTAGTGAGCAGTATGTTGGAGTCCAGTTCTTGGCAATATCTGACAAGTACCCTATGCAGTCTGTGATCCCAAGAAGCTTCCCCTTCCTGATGTCTTCAAACTGCAGTTGCTTCTTGTCTGCCCCAGGAGAATCATTTTTGGCGGCCTAAGAAGCCTGTGATAGCCTCAGAGGGACTTGGATGTCTGTGGAAGTTTCCCCCAAAGTCCTTTTGGATTTTGCCCTTAGTTGGCAAAGGCTGAAGACATTTTTTCACTTCTTAATAGGGTGTTAACAGCTATTTGTGTTGTGAGCTAAACAGAGACATGTTTATGCATTAATAAGCTTTCCATATTTTTCAGGAAGTTTACTTGTTTTTGACAACATTTTATTTAACCAATCTAGTTTTTCTGTAGTAATGACATTTTCATGTTAATGCAGAAGTTATTTTCCTATAACTAACTTAGGAGTGGAAAATTATCTTCTTTATGTAACTTTATATTCCTTTAGCAAACATTGTGTTTCATATTGTATATGAATATAAAAAAACAGATCTATAACACAGAAATTTGATATCTCTATAATTTTATTTTAGAGTGTTTGAATATGGAAACCAAGTGATCTTTTTATTGTTTAATAAATCTAGATAGATAAAAACTGTATGATTCATATCCAAGCTTTGTATCAAAACTTAGCCTTACTCAGAAATTAGTGGACATTGCTAATTTAGGCCCATTAATTTCAGTGGGTCTACCCTGATTAAAATTTAGTTTGCTTAAATCACCTCCTTTTTGAGGTGAGGAGACTAGAAGCATACACAGTGTTCCAAATGTGGTTGTACCACAGATTTGTATAACAGTCTTATATCAGCAGCTTTATTTTTAATGCCTTTCCTAATGATCCCTGGCATGGAATTTGCCTTTTTCACAGCTGCTGCACACTGAGTCAACATCTCCATTGAGCTGTCCAAGCCAGGGGTCAGCAAGGTTTATCTTGCCTGGCTCAGATTGGTCCCGCGGAGATCCCTCCGTGGGCTCGATTGCGTGTGCAATTTTCGGTGTCTGTGTCCGCGCAGGTGCGATTTTTGGTGCTGCAGAAGTGAGTCCCCTCGCCGCACTGGTTTAGTGCAGCACGCGAGCGGGTTGCTCAGTTCGGGGGCAGCTTGGGGGCCGGTCAAACGACCTCTGCGGGATGCTTCTGGCCCATGGGCCTTAGGTTGCTGACCCCTGGCCCAAGCTCTCCTTCCTAGTCCATACAGACCCTGTAAGTGGATATGTGAATTTGATATTTTTTTGCGCCAACACGCATCACTTTATAATTTTTCTTGATAGGGCTCTGCTTTTTAGAGGTGCCTTGGTTTATCACAGAAACACTTTGATTTCTGGGGCAGCAGTTACATAAAAGTTTTATTATTTCATTTCAGACAGATTGTCTGGTTCTCCCCCCCACCCCCACCCCCCAAAAGTTGACACGACTATCATGATTTTTGTATTTCAGCTATAGTAACACACCTTGGTAAGGTAGAATGCTAAATAATACCATTTAGTTGTATTTAAAATTAAATAATCCAAATGTTGTTTAGTGTTTACAACTAAGTGCATCACTTTTTGCAAGCTCTCAAAGGAACAAATATATATTAACAAGCAGCCATGAAAAATGAATGAAGTGCCAGGAACCGCTGCAAACAGAGTATGTGATAACGTTCTGCAATAAGAACAAGGATTTAGATTGTCTTTTAGAGTCTTATAATTTCTTTTATTCACTAAAAAGAGGCTTTTTCTTTGCACATCTGAGTGGCAGTTGTAACTGAATGCTACAAACATCTTGTAAACATAGGAAGAAAGATTGGTCAGAAAGAAGTTTCCTATTTTTTTTAATCTTCCAGTGGCATACACCTTTCAGGATATTCAAGCAACTCCCTCCACACGTACATTCAGTGTGTGAGGTTGCATTCTAACCTTACATTGTACTCACCTACCATGTTGTTATGTTGAACACAAGCTATATGATGAACACAATCAGAAGCATCTCTGAGCTCTTTCTTTCTTCAGTTGTTCCCTGACTGAATCTGGGTATTGAAACCAGTTGCTGCAGGCTGAGTGGGGATGAGCCCTAGTGTAAATGTAAGCCCTGATCAGCCATGCCAGGGCAGGGATTTCTTTCCTACCTACCGGGAACCTTTTCACATATTAGTTGTCCCTGCAATGCACTTTCTTTTAAGGACAAGGACAAAATGGGCAAGCTCAGCAGCAGCTATGATTTCATATCTGTCTATGTATTACCTTTTTAGGTTGATTCTGTTTTTGTTTTGAAAGCTGAGAGATTGTTGTATTGATGGAGTAAAAAAGTGAGTGCATTAAAGTGCATCCAAGTGATTTTTTCCCATAGTTGCTTGCTATGCCGTGACTAATTCAGTCCTGTCTCATCTTTTTAGGCAGAGAAACTTTTTTTATTTTTTATTTTACTATGCTTAAATTATTGTGCTGGCAGTATAAAGACTCATACAGTTCATTGCTGCATATCTGCTGAGTAACAGTCATCAGTAGAGCTGTCATTCCCCCCCCCCCCATTATGTAGCATATGTATTTTGCTGTCATGGCTAATTGACAACATTGCTTGGGTACCAGCTTCTTTGTAAAAAAGCAAACAGTGACGCTATAGCACTTGTACAAGCTGGTGTGCCAACAGTTTGATGAAAATACTATAGGTATTAGCAGCTATAAAGCTCCTTCAGCTGGGACACAAATTAATGATGAAATACTGGAACACATAGTATTATACAGAGGAGCCGGCAAGCTTCCTCAGTATCTCCTGTTTTATTTCAAATATATTTTGAAAATCTGTCCATCACAAGTAAGGAAAATAAAGTTATTCATGATGTTGTGGTTATAAAGAAAATTTAAAGATTACACAATAAGCTGCTTCTATTGGCCTCCACAGTCACTTACAGACTCATTGTTAAAACCGTGTTTTTGGAAGACAATCTTACTTGGCTATGAGTGATTATTGAAGAAGAAAAGAAGAAGAAGAAGAAGAAGAGGAAGAAGAAGAAGAAGAAGAAGTGCATTATTGTTAATTGCACTTGTTATGGTCAATAAGAATGGTTACACTGCGTATACTATACGTAAAAAACTGGTTCTTCAGATGTCATTGGTCTCCCAACTTCTATGATCATCGTTGGTTACGCTGACTGCGCATGAGACTGATGGGAATTGGTACCCAACAACGTATAGAGAACCACAGGTTCCCACCTACGACATAAACTGGGTGGGTGGGTGCACCTGTGTGCATGTCCCCCCATTGCACATATGCAACATATATTTATAAATACAGTATGAATGACAACAATAAATCATGGCACTTTTTGCCAATTGACTGCTATGCAGTGGGCATTGAGTGTTGCATAGAAAATTCAAACAATTATGGAACTTGGAGATTTTAACAATATTTTTGAACATAATGTTTTTCAAGGGATGCCATGTTTTCTTTTCAATGTGTTGTTGATAAAATGGATTGGTAGAAAATATCTGCCTCCCATTACTTCAAATCAGCCATTTTATAAAAGTTTTACAAAGTGTTAAGTCATATGTCCTACTTTATGAAGGAATTTTGTCACAGCCAATAACTTTGAGAAGTGTATTATCAAAAATGAACAGCATTCTTTGTGTAACCATACCCAAAGTATACAGTACATACACATATAGGTATTTATTTTAAATATCCAAATGTTACAGGATTTTTGGATTTATTTACAAAAGAGGACTCTGCTCTTCAATCAACATATTTATAATGTTTGTGTAACTGGTTTTTATATTTTGTGAACTGCTTAGGAGCCTATTTTGGCATTAAGTGGTACATAAATCAATAAGTTTATTAATGATAATAGTACCATTAAATAGACAATCCTCTTACCCAAGTCATATTATGCAAATGCAGTAAGAAATAAGAAGCTCAGGAGAATGTTAGATATTGCATGTACTGATCCGGCAAGACCAATTGCTATAATTTCTTATTTATTTCTTGTGATTAGTTTATCCACTGGTGATTTATTAGCTGCCATAAGCATGCCAATGGAGAGTCAGTCAATCAATGTTAGGTTTTAGATATGGAATTTTCCCCAAGGTGTATGGGATATTTTTCCTTCTGGTGTATCGTCTCAGCAAGCTACTGGAAATTATTCTCTCTTAAATATTTTTCTGTTTGGTTTATAGGGGTGCTGCATTTGTAGGTAACCTAATCACCTTTTTGAACATGTTCAAACATGGTTGCATAGCTCTCTAAGGCTATAAGAATGTTATTTCTACTGTATGACATTGACAAATGTTTGCTTAGAAAAAAATGTGTTGACAAACTGCATTTTGACACTTCTGCCTAAATGTGAGTAGAGCATGTAGGACAGCTTCGTGTGGTTGTAATAGTTTCTGATAGGGTTGCCAAATGTCTGGACTTTCCTGGACACAGCTGGGATTCGGCCATCGGAAACAGTGTCCAAGCAAAAATCGCTGAAATGTCCGTGAAAATCTATATGTATGGCAGCCCATGTTGGAAGTGTAGATTTTGGCGAATTTCCTTAAAACATCTCAACTTTGTCAACCCTAGTTTCTTAACATTGTCTAGTTCTCCAAGAGATTTCAGACTGAAGTAGGCCTTCATAATTGTCGAAAGAAAAGTGTATTTTATCTCCAGATTGTGTATGGTGAACGGACTAGGAAACAGAGTGCTGAAAATGTGCTACCTGTTCCTCCTCACTCAGATAGCACATAACCTGAAGTGTGTGTGTGGTTCATAGAATCATAGAATCATAGAGTTGGAAGAGACCACAAGGGCCATCGAGTCCAACCCCCTGCCAAGCAGGAAACACCATCAGAGCACTCCTGACATATGGTTGTCAAGCCTCTGCTTAAAGACCTCCCAAAAAGGAGACTCCACCACACTCCTTGGCAGCAAATTCCACTGTCGAACAGCTCTTACTGTCAGGAAGTTCTTCCTAATGTTTAGGTGGAATCTTCTTTCTTGTAGTTTGGAACCATTGCTCCGTGTCCGCTTTTCTGGAGCAGCAGAAAACAACCTTTCTCCCTCCTCTATGTGACATCCTTTTATATATTTGAACATGGCTATCATATCACCCCTTAACCTCCTCTTCTCCAGGCTGTATGGTTGTATGAGAAAGGAGACATGCACTCCTCAGTGGCGGAGCTGAGTGCTCCAGCACCCGGAACGGCACACATGCTGTACACCCGGGGCAGGGCGAACCTCCCCGGGGGCCGATCTCGGTGTGGGGGGCGCTGAATGTCACCCCTCTTAAGGCTGAAGGGGGTTGACATTTGGCGTGCCCCCCCCCCCGTGACTCCCAAGCCTACAGTGAGCTTGGGGGAAGGGGGAGAGCCACAGCAGCTGCTTCACCACTTTGCCCACTTGCTGGGCTTGGGGGAGTCGCAGGTGGGGGGCGCGCGCCGAATGTCACTCCCCTTCAGGATTACACCCGGGGCAGCCCGCACCACCTTCCTACGGCTCTGGCACTCCTTGCAAATATTTCGTGCCTGTAGGCTAACATGTACTGCAGCCAGACCTCCTGCCTGCTTTCCTTCCTTCCCTTGGAAGAAACCTTTCCTTTCTTTCCTTTTTGCCTGCCCAAAGGCATGGCGAACTCCCTGTCTTGGCTTTGTTTAAGTTAAAACAACAACAACAACAGGTGTATGTTTGACTTAGTGAAACATGCCATGGTGAAGTTGGCATGTTGGCAAGACTTGTATGATCAAGTCTTTTTGATTGCCATTGTTGCTTCTATTAGGAGCTAGGGAAGGCTTGCACAGCGTGGCATTCCTGTGTTCCTGTATTGTATTGTGGCCTGTTGTGTGCTTGATAAACAAACATACCAGTGTACTTTCTAAGCAATAATACCTGGTTGTTGAGCTGCATGTGGTTTGGGGTGGGGGGTGGCATGAGATGTATGAGATTGAAATAGGTCTCAAACATGTACTTAAAAAGGCACATAGACTTCAAAAGTCTGGTGAAATCCACTTTTCTTTAAAGCATTAAGAAAGTCTAGTTGTTTATTGAGATTGCCTTGAACCTCACCTGCTTAATGTAAGTAGAGGTTTATACTTAAAGTTCCACATCCAAATCAATGCTCTATCCAGTTTTCAGTAATAATGATGTTGTTTTTTAGAGGGGATGTGTAACGATTGCCCTTAATTTCATGTTAAAAGTCTTTTGCATGCATTTAATCTTGTATGAATTCTTTTTTATTTTAAAACTGTTATTGAGTAGTTAAGTGGCTTTCTATGATTCTTTAAAAATCTCTCTCTCTCATCCTCTAGTGTACATGAATTATATGACCCAGTTTACTCTTGGTTGTGGGACAAACAATTATGGTGTGAAGTGAAAACAGAGTAAAACTCCATACAGCATTAACAGAGGATAGTTGCTGCAGCCCTAAAGGTCCCTTGTTTAGTCCATGTCGCATTAATAGCAAGGACTTTTATTAATCCATATTGTCTCTTGAAGCAGCATGCAAGCTTATCGGACAGAAGTTTCACACTTGTTTACATGTCATTCTACAAGGCTGAGATATTACATATACTTCTGAACATGAGTCACACGTATTCCTGGCTTGTTAATTTTGATGTAACAAGCTATATCATGGGCCTAAATTAGAAAGTGATGACAAAGTAATGTTTTTTTTATCAAGGTTTACCCTATAGCTTAGGTTTTTTTAAAAAATGCTTTCTGTCAGTTGGCTTGTTCAGCAAATTAAGTTACAGATGTAATATTCTTCAAGCTTCAGTTGAATATCTAAGTTAAATACTCAAAGCTTCTCAATATATTTTTACATAGAGATGTGATTGTGATGACTTGTATGCTTATCTGATTCAATATTAGTTTTCTGATTTTATAGGTTAGGTGGCGTTGTTAATTCAAAATCTAAATAACATATATGCAGAAAGCTTATTTTTTTGCATAAAAAGTGCTGTGGAACCTTAGATATTGATGTATCATTTGGTACATTGATACACTATGATTTATTGACATATATACATGAGCAGCAGTGATCTGCAGGCTTTCATGGTAACAAGGGTAAGATAAGAAGCATCTGCTTCTATCTGAACTGGGAAAACCCTGGCTATGGTTTGAGCAAACAAGTGTAGCATGTTGGCACAACACATAGTTTATACTAGCCAGAGTTCCCCGTGTTTGTAATTAAACTATGGTGTAACATTCTTTGAGAAACTGCCATAAGCTTTTCTGTCCGTCTTTGTCATTTGTACAAAATGGATTGATAAAGATATTAGTTGGGAGACCTGAAGAGGCTACACACCAATATAGATTTGCCAGAGCACTAAACATAACATGTATTCAATATGTAGCTGATAATGTAGCTACAATATGTAGCTGAGGCAATTACCTTTTGTAGTGAAAACCATATTTTACATAAAGTCTATAAATTTTATTTTTTGTAATTGATGGGCTCTCTCACAGGTGTCTTTATTATCGGTTTGTAACATATGATTTATGTATGCTTATTATTATAAATGTGCACCAGTACACTTGCTAATTTACGTTAGACCACAGTTTAGGTTTTAGGTTGGCATTATGTGTGAACTGAGACAATATACCAATTGGATATAATCTCCTATTTTTGTAACTGCATCAGGCTGTGTTGTCCTTATGTCTTTCTTCTTTGTCATGCCTATCTTTGAAATCCCACTCGCATAGGCCTGAAATGTGTTGCTTTCACAGTTTATCTATATGCTGCAACCTGTTTAAATTCCATTAGAAGTAGGCTTTTCCTTTTGATGTAGATTAGGGCAGATCTACTAAACCAATGTTAAATTATTTAGAGCGTATGATTTCTAGATGTTTACTAGTTTGCCACTGAGACTTTATTGACTGACAGAATCTACCACATCAATCATCCTGACATACTGATGTTTCTGTCTAGGAATCCATGAAATACCATAATTTTCCTTTTAGAGCTTATTGTAGATTTAAAGCAGTCAAAAAATAGGCAAAACCAATCCGATAATCCAATATGTCTTTGCTGCTGATGCAAGACTTTTTATTTCCCCTACAGTACATTTTCTGGTGCTGTGTCTTGTCTAGTTATAAAAGCCTCAGGGAATATGACTTCCATCTAGCTGCCAGGATGTTGTTAGTAATAATCAATCTCAATTTTGTGTCTCTCCTTTTTATACCTCAGGCCATACCTCCACTCATATATATATATATATATATATATATATATATATATATATATATATATATGCAGGTTTTGGTGTCCTCGGGTGTCTTCCCGTGTAAAAGTTGGGGTGTCTAGGCGACGTTTCGACGAGGTCTCACTCGTCATCTTCAGGCTGGTGCTTTCGGCTTCTTGTTACTGGAACAGAGCAGGATCTCAGTGTTTGAGTTCCTATAAATACTGTAGAGGGGGTGTGGTGTATAGCCTCCAATGTTCTGGGCAGAGAGGAAGTTCCCAGGCTAGTGTGCCTTTTCTTCTTTTGTTCCTTAATTACTTGAGAGATATCTTGAGTGGTTTCTTGAGTGATATCCTGAGTACCACTTAGGTGGGTCATTAGGTGTGGATTAGTTGTTAAAGTCTTTGTGTCTTGACCTCTTGAACTTTGTGAAGAGTTTTCCTGAGAAGATGGCTGTACTGTACTTAGTTGTGCTCTGGCTTGGCTTCGTGTATAGGGGCGAGCTGTGGTTTTGTGGCTTGTGTCAGCCAGATCTGTGTAGGGATTGCAGGGGGGTGCAGCATCCGGAGGTGCCACCATGGATTGGCTACTGGATGGTGTCTGTAATTCATCTGTGGAGAGGGTCTGGGTTTGGGTCTGGTGTGGTTGATTGGTGTTGGCGTTCTGTGTGTCTCTGGATCTGGTGTCAGTTTTTGTGGGGAGGGCTAATTTCCAGATGTCTGGCAAGCGGGATGTGTCGTCACGCTTGTTCATGTTGTGAGGGTGTTTCTCTATCTCGATGGCTTCCATGATTATTCTCTTGTGGTGATGTTCCGTGTTAAAGAGCAATTTGGAATCTGCAAAATTAATTTCGTGTCCTGTTTCTTTCATGTGTTGGAAAAGAGAGGAAGTTTTTTCTTCTTTTTTGACGGCATTCTTGTGTTCTGCGATACGTGCATTTATTCGTCTGTTTGTTTGTCCAATGTACGTGGCTGGGCAGACTTTGCAGGGTATTTCATAGATCCCTTGGTTTTCCAACTGGATTTTATCCTTGGGGTTTCTGAGGATATTGGCTATTTTTTGGTTGGTGCAAAAGGCTGTTTTGATATTGTGTTTATGGAGGATTTTGCTAATTTTATCTGTAGTGCCCTTGATATAAGGAAGGAGGGCCATGCCATTGTTTTCTTCTGTGTCTTGGTTTTTGGGGGGTGTTTCCTTTTGGATTAGCTTCGTAATCCTGTTTTGCTGGTATCCATTGGCAATTGCAATTCATTGGCAAAATCTACGAAAGCATATATATATATATATATGTGTGTGTGTGTGTGTGTGTGTGTGTGTCTCTCTCTCTCTCTCTCTCTCTCTCTCTCTCTTTTGGACTCTTGCTGAATATACTTATTTTGGAATCAGTTCTTCCCCTCTTTATTAACCAACAGATGAGCTACTTCTTTTGGTTTCAGTCCACTAAGCTTAGACATGTTTTTTTCAAAAAGTATTGAAGGTGGTATGTTGTACTAAGCAGAAGTATCTGGTTGTCCACATGGAAATTAAACTGCCACTGTTTATCCAGCTTAAAATTTCATGGGGACAAACAATGGAAAATACATAGCAGTCACAGTGGATTAATACAGTGAACAATGGTGGACAGTGAACAGTGGTGGTTTAGTTAGTATTGAAATAGATTAAACTATTGCATGTTTGTTTTTCATTGTTTAGCACTTTGAAGAAGCATGTTGTTGTTGTTGTTTAGTCGTTTAGTCGTGTCTGACTCTTCGTGACCCCATGGACCAGAGCACACCAGGCACTCCTGTCTTCCACTGCCTCCTGCAGTTTGGTCAAACTCATGCTGGTAGCTTCGAGAACACTATCCAACCATCTCGTCCTCTGTCGTCCCCTTCTCCTTTTGCCCTCCATCTTTCCCACCGTCTTTTCCAGGGAGTCTTCTCTTCTCATGAGGTGGCCAAAGTATTGGCGCCTCAGCTTCACGATCTGTCCTTCCAGTGAGCACTCAGGGCTGATTTCCTTAAGAATGGATAGGTTTGATCTTCTTGCAGTCCATGGGACTCTCAAGAGTCTCCTCCAGCACCATAATTCAAAAGCATCAATTCTTCTGCGATCAGCCTTCTTTATGGTCCAGAAGAAGCATGTAGGCTTAGTCAATAAAGTATAGTGTGTTTGTATGCCTGTACCTGCTGCAATTTTCATTGTGATATTGTAAAGTTAGCAACACTTCATTAGACAGCCTTCCTTCCACAGCACAAAGATGTTTCACATGTTTTTGCATAACATGTTTTTTATTTCTACTTAACAGAAGTTCAATATTCCTTTCCTTGTGTTATATTGTTGAGATTTAGTGCCGCTCCAAATGTTTAGGGGGCTGTGAACAAAGTGGTGGGCCATCTCTTCTGCTGTTGGATGCATGCAAGCTTTCCTGGTGGTGGTGCTGAATCTTGGGATCATTTCAGCTTGCAACAGTACCTTTGACAATGCTACATTGAGAGCATTGTGAAAATTAAAATGGTGGCTAGACCTATCCATCCAGTACTGCTTGGTGTGGCAGGCCATCCGGTCTTACTGATGAGCAGTGCTGGGACTCTGACATCTGTTTAAGGATGCTTAGTGCTGATACTGGCCTTGATGAAACCAGTTAGGACAGTTTGCTCTTCAGTGTTATGACTGCACTTGCTTTCTTGTTGTGCTTTAGCACATTATTCAGCTAGAAAGCAAACATGATACAGTATTGGAATGCTTACATACACATTCACAAAATTAAAATTGGATCTATTATTTACAACATTATCTTAGATATATGCACTCGGAAGTAAATTCAAAGGGACTGATTTGCCTTAGTCTCATTTACTATTGTTTTCAAAATACCGTACTAATCCATAATTTACCTTGACTTTAGAAATAAGGATAGTTCTTCCAGCACATTCCAGGAATAATTTAAGTGCTGAGATTGATTTTGCCTATTTATAAACTTGATGATGTGCCTTTTTCACATTTTTTAAAAAACCACCACTTAAAAAAGAGCACATGGTTTTGTTTTCATTCTCTTGCATAAACAAGATATATACTTGTGTGAAGGTTCAGAAAATTGTCTGCGTGAAAAAGCAGTGCTCTCTGTCTATTGACCCTCATATCTACATAGTCACCATTATATATTCATGTAAGCATCACAGCTGACTTGCCAGGGATTAGGTATGTGTTTCATGAAGCCATAATCTGGATGGAGCCTTTGGTTGTGTTTCTTTTCATGCATGAATCCTTTTGAGTAGATGTGCAGTAGGCACTTGGATATAAATGACAGGATAAAAATAGAGCTCTAGAAGCTGCTGTTTTCTGACCTTCATGTCAATATTCTTTGCCCTAACTGTTGGAAGTGAGAGATGGTTGGATCTCAGGAGCATGCTCTTGGTATCTTTTTAAACAGGGGGATTTTTGTGTGTGTCAGTCTTCCTCCCATTTTTCCACAGCACCTCCATGATGAGGTGTGAATTGCAGTGTGGTAACTCCCACCCCACCCCCAGTTCCTTAATTTTGTGACAAATTATTATTTTTGCTCTTACGGTTTTTGGACTCAATTCTATCCCCAGTTGGAATGACTGAGAGAACTGAAAAACCATAAATTGACCTTGCAAGATTCTGTTTAAAGTTGTTTGTTATTTGTCTGTTTGTTTGTTATGTCCCCTTCCTGTGAGAAAGGCATATAGAGGGTGAAAAACTAATGTTTTGTGTATTATTCTAATACCTTATCATATACCTCCCTCAACAATACCACAAGCAGCATCAAGGATCAATAGTATTCCCCAGATTTACAACAAAGAAAAAAGAAAACCCTGTATGGATCTGAATTGGGTGAACATTTTGTCCCTGTTGAAACCTTCCTTGTTACTAAGCAAGACTGTGTTTTTTCATCATACACTGTGGAGAGTTTGCTAATCCTGCTTTTGGGGTCAATGAGACCCAATTGCATCTGCAAATGTTTGCAACCGACGTCCTCACATCAGCAATTGGCCACACTTAATGGCTACTTTAAGTCAATGATACTTTGCTGACATTTTTCTTTGTTCATTGAAATCTTTGCAAAATGTGTTGGGGCATAGTGTCACAGGCCTTGTTCAAAATAATCAGGTCCTCATTTTGTCACCCTTTGCGAGTGGATTAGCAGTTTATATTGAGCCAACTTAAACTGAAGTGTGTATTCACTAATTATATAAAATACAGCATTTTTTTGCTATTAGGCCTTGGAGAACAACCACTATATAGTGCTATTGATGTGGAGATTTGGGTGCATTGTATCAACATCACTTAGCCACGAAATAGCGAACACCACTGAATTCTACACGGTGATCCTAGAAACCACTAAGCAAAACACATCTGCTGTATAAAAACCACAGCATTTCAATTAGCAGCATTGGGTTAAAGTCTTTAATGCATATGCATTTTCTAAAATAATGGGATAAAAAGTTATTTTTCATGGGTTTCACAGCAGTATCATGTCCAAACTATGACTTTGCTTATATTAGTCTGGAATGTTTTCCCTCTGAATGTTTCCTCAAAGCCATTGGAACTGGAGGCCTTACTTCCACAATTTTTGTTTTCTAGCAAAACAGATGTGTGTCATTGCCTACGTGCTCATGCTGGGAAGCAGCCAGGAGAGCCATGGGTCTGGCAGCTTGGCTGCTATTGCTTGTGGCTGTCACACCGTGCACAGTGAAATTTAAAACCTCAAGTGCTCCTGGGAAATTAGTGTCTGCTTCCAAGGCTATCATACAGAAAACAAAAAGGCATTGCCTATGAGCTCGGGGGGGGGGGGGCAGCCATTTTTTCACATGCAGTCCCCCTGGCAATGGGAATGACGAATTTTCTGGGGCATTTGACGTGTCAACTTAGAGGATGATGTGGTAGCAGGCTGGCAGTGGCAGATGAGCTGATGGCTTGCTTTCAAAAGCTTCTTAAAAAGACTCATCACTCTTCTCTATATCCATCATCTGCTGGTTTCTAGGTAGTTTGTGGACATCTGAACAAAGGGCTCTGGGTTTGGGCCCCAAACTCAAGTCCAGTTGGAGTCACTGCCTCAGAGCCATTTTTTATCTTGGCTCCCCCATGAGTGGACATGTTGTTGTTGGCCCTCAAGTGTTCCTTCTGTTCAAAATAGGGTCCCTATTTGTTTGTTTGTTTTTGACGTTGCTGAGTAGTGGCTTAGTTTGTTCTCTTGCTGGTTCAAGTGCAATGAAAAGTTCAAGTAATCGAGCATATTGTATTATTTATATGATGTTAGCCGCTCTGAGCCCGGCTCCAGCCGGGGAGGGCGGGGTACAAATAATAATTTATTATTGTTATGAGGGTGGGGTACAAATAAAAATGTGTTGTTGTTATAAATTTATTACTTTACAACCATTAATTGCTGATTCACTGCTTCCCCTCCTCCCCCTCCCTGTAGTGCCCTCCATATCATTAAAAGCTGTATGACTGGCAGAAGTGCATCCGATGCCTCTTTTCCCATCTCTGCATTTCTGTGTTGGGAAATGATGCACATGTTACTTTCCAAATAAACCTTTGTATTCAACCTCAAACTTGCTAGTCAGTTAAAAGCAAGAAGGCATTGCTGTGTTCTTGTTCAGCGTGTAAATCTCCAGCGTTTTTCAGGTTTGCCGCTGATTAGATGTCCACAACCTCTTTTTTTTTTTTAAGTCAGGTATTATTTGGTGTAATGCACTCCTTCTGTAAGTTGTATTCCTGTTACAACCCATCCCTTTCTCAGTGTTTGAAACTCCCATTGTTCTAGGCACATTTTGCGACAGGGAATTTCATTAGGGCGATCAGTTTTTGAGCTCTGGGCACAGTACTGCGCCTAAGATTTCAGAGTAAAAATGCAGAGTGGAAGGAAAGGAGGACCGTTTTCTGGCTCCCCACTTCCAGCTACCCTCTGAAGACTGGAGAAGAGACCCTCTTAAGAATATTAGGGGGTGGGCAGGGGAAGGACTAGACCATGTGAAAAATGAACATAATATTTTAGCTGTAGTTAATTTTATTCTATGTATAAAAATGTGCGCCTAGACATTCTGTTGTTTAAGGTGCCATTTAGCTCCTAGTTTTAATATCTTAGTTTCTAACACTGCCATTTCTATACACTGAGCAGGAAAGGGTCATGAGTTTAAAAATGTATGCCCATATCAATTTATCTCTAGTGGTTTTGGAATCATAACAGAGTTGTTCTTATGCATTTTAGGTGAGCTGCACAAGTATTTGGCAAGAAAATTCTTTGGTGTCTTTCTCCTTTTCTGACTTAACTGAAATAGCAAGTACAACGAGAGAGAAAGTGGAAATGACTGTTGTGTGAGGGATTAATTAATCAAGAGCTCTTCTGGTTTGTGTATAGTTCACTTTAAAGTCCAAACATCTACTAGCTTATCTTACTAATTAGTAGGCTGATTGCATGTTGAGTTATCATCTTTGCTCAAGTCATGACCACCTGTTTCCTGAACTGATGAACCCATGTTATGATTTATGCTGCTTAGAAAGGAGTACACCATTTTAATGATAAATGCAAACCTACATTTGAGTTTATATAAGGGATACCTTGGCAGATCATTGTGAAACAGTAATTTGGTTTTATTATTTTTTGATAAACTATATACCACAAAACCTAGCACTCACAAACATTTGATGAAACCTTCATATAAAATGTAAGACTGTCATTGTGCAACCCCTGTTGGAAGATTCGTAGTGCCTCATAACAATCATGGATTTACATGAAGTCAGAGTGGTGTCAGGTATCGGTTAGCAAACAAAGAAGGCAGGTTGCACAACACCAGTGACCATGGTATGGGCGTGAGAAGAGATGAATATTGATGGGGAAAGTGGTGGTTTAAACAGCGAAAGTTTTAGTAAATCAGGGAGGAGGGACACAGAGGATAATGGCAGTTTTAAACACCAGCAGAGGTTTGAGTCAATCAGGGATGGAGTAAAACAGAGAGGGGAAAAGTGACAATTTTAAACAATGGCAAAAATTTTGAGTAGAGGCAATATGGGGTGACGCTAAGGAGGTGGAATAAGTGTCTTTGGATATAAATAATATTCTATTCATTTTCAGCTTATTGCCAATTACTTAAAAAACAGCCATAAAAATTATTGCTTCATTTCTGAATCGTGCAAGGGCTGAACTGAGTGCATCAGAACTTAAACTCTATGGAACATTTCTGAGTGAACCTTTCATACTGAATTAAATAATTAGCAAAGTATGACATCTTGAAGAAAGCAGTCTCCTCCCTGTTTCTTGTTAAATGCAGATATTGGGATTGTGATGATAGCAAGTCACTGAAGCTCTTCATTGTGGTGGTACTCTCTGAAGTACAGTAAGTGGGTTTAGTTAAAGATCTACAGGGTCAGCTGGTATACATGAGCATGTTTGTCTTGGCAGCTATGGAGTCTGATTTACAGTTGCTGCCAGTGCCATGAGGCTACTTTTAATTTATACCAGCTGGTTATCCAGCATTCTGAACTCAAAACGAGTAATGGCTATTTCAGTAAAAAGGTCAGAATTTATGCATGGACAAAATCTGTGTAAAGGTATATTTGCCCCCACAGAGATTACTCGGTGGCATTTTTTTCACTAATCTCATTTTTCAAAAGTGTTAAATATGTTACCACATAGAATAATATATTGCTTTAATATTAAAGGACATTTTTTGCAAGGAGATGATGAAATATTTGCTGTGATTTTTTGTTTTGTTTTCAAGGGTATGGGTTTTTTTTAATTAAAAAAAATGATCATGGGTGCTCCCTTGTGAGAGCTGCAAGCTCTGAGGGTGGGCTGTGGTCAAAATGGCGTCCGGCACTCTTCTTAGCTGCGTCACTGCTGCTGTCCGTGCCACATGGGCTGTGTGTAATTTTGCCCCACTTTTTGATGGGAGCTTCAGTTGGGGAGATAGAAGCAGCACTCTCCTATCTGCTACCTGTAAATACATGCTTATATATTTGGTGGGTGGGCTACTGATCCTGAAAATAGCACATAGTTATTGGAACTAGTAGCCATTGATAGCATTATTCTCCATGAATTTGCCCAACTCTTTCTTTAAAGTTATATGAATTGATGGCCACTACCATATATTGTGGAAGAATTCCACAATTTAACTCTGTGCTATGTGAAGAAGGGAAATTTCCTAAAACAGCAAGTGATGAATATTAATCTTTTCTTTTTATTGTTTCTCCCAAAGGTGGAATTCCGTTATTGGTGTACTAAACCCTTCCACTATTTCCCTGAATTAAATCTCAGCCCTCTTAATGGATATATAATGGATCAGGGGTTGTCAACCTGGTCCCTACCGCCCACTAGTGGATGTTTCAGCATTCTAGGTGGGTGGTAGGGGGTTCTATGGCACAAGCTGAATCCTCCTTCCATCAAGCATTGGTGAGCGGTAAAGAAATTTTCCCATCAAGAAAGATGCATTAGTGGGTGGTGGGTATATAAAGGTTGACTACCCCTGAGTTAGATTATAATGGCTTTGCTCCAGAGGAATATGTAATCAAGCCTTTTGCTACATGTAAATTTAAACAGATTAGAAGAGAGCATTCCAAACTGTGTGTCGCGGCATGTTTGTATGTTGACTGCAGTGTGTGGGTGTGTTGTGCGAATGCTCCCCACGATCCTCCTGGGGCTGGAAAGGGGTAAGTCTAATCTCCTTTTTGCTAGTAAAACTGAATTAGTGTGTCGCGAAATAATGTCTAAAAAGTGTGCCACCAACATGAAAAGTTCAGAAAGCTCTGGATTAGAATAACAAATTCTGCAAGAATAATTCTCTCCATCTTAACATGCTTTGGAAATATATTGCCATGCACAATTCTGCCCATACTGGCAAGACGGAATTTACCTTTGTTTGTTTCCAGGCATTTTTACCCAGTTTTGCCATTTTTTAAACAATTGCTTAAAGTGACTTTATATCGGCCTTAACATTAAGCTGAATTGGGGCATGCATTCTGGTGACCAGTTACAAAGCTATGATCCTTACTTTATTGTAGCAGTGGTTTTCATAGGATTGTCAAATGACAGGGGGAGGCGGGGGGAGAGGATACTGACTTCACTATTAATGACTTTACTCTGCTAGGCCTATAACTCCCCTATCCTGGTTACGGTACTTCATATATCCTCTCACACACCATTATTGCATATGGGCAATAATACAACAGAGCTATAATAAGAATACTTTCCCCGCTCTTCCTTTATCCTCCCCACCCCCTCATTCCACATCTCTCCTTACAATCTCCAGTCAGGTCATTTAAAGTGTCTGGCGTCTTTTGCAGAAAGGAATCAAAATCCACCATTCCTGCTTAACATACAGTTTGACCCTGTTTCCTTCTTGTAATATTTGTTGGGAAACAATACAGCGCATTATTCTGTAAAGTGTTGCTCACTTGAAGGGAGTTTCATTTGTGCTAAATGGCAAGTTATGCAGCTTATGATTTCTTGCTTCTTCCAGGGATCCCCATGAGGGCTTTTTTTAAAAAAAAGAATCTGCCCCTATGTGCAGTTTCTCATTTGTTTCCAGATCCTATAAGTATTCTTATGTGATAAGAAGACAAAGTATATTTGGAAACCTGTGTCCACTTGCAAATGCCTTTGTTGGCTGCTAGGCTAAAATAGGTAGCGGGGTGAGGGGACAAGTTAACTGTCTTTGCTCATTAAGAAAAGGGGCCTTTATCATCATCATCATCATCATCATCATCATCACCATCTGCATCCTGACGAAGTCTGATTTCTCCTACGTGGCTAGGTCAATACTTAAATAACCCAACCGCATTAGTGCAATCAGAATGTATAGGTCTTTCCCGTGGAATTAACACTAGGATGTTAATGTGTGATGTTCAGTTCTGTTGTCTGGACTTGCATAATTATGTCCACTCAATTTATAATTTAAATGTTGCCTCAGATGCTTTTGAAGCTGTTTCTGTGATGTTCAAAATAGGTTCATTACAAGAATGAGAGTAGTGAAATGGTAACACTGGTCTACTGTTACTAAACATTAACAAAAGATGTCAACTTTAGTTTACCACCTCTTAATTTCTGCAAGGAATTGTTTTTGAGATTTAAACCTGATTTTCAGTTATGAGATATATTATTGATTTAAGTGAGGAGAGTTACGTTTTTGTGAAAATAAATAAAAATATGCACTGACACCTCTGCATTTGGCTTATCTGACGAGAAAAGGCTGAATGTGGTAGGCCTCATAACATTTCAACATCTGCCATGGCGTTAGATTGAAGCTGGCTTTTTTCCTTCTCTTAATTTTTTTTCTCATATTTTTGCCATACAGAACAGCCCAGAGACACATATTTATTGATATACTGAAACTTCTGCTTGATTCAGTGTCTCACTGACCAATATTCTTAAAGGGAAAATACAATAATGACAATGAAAAAAATATGTCCAGTGGCTTTAAGTATATTATTTTTGTGCAATACTGACCATAAAAAATTAAAACTTTGAACTGTCTGTTGTTTTGCCCCACTGTACAATTAACTTATTTCTTGTTTGTGAAGAAAAGGTTGACTTAGAACTGCTGCTACAGGAGAAGCACTAGTATACTGGGATTTACTTACATAATTCTATGTGGGTTAAGCTGTGTGTGTGCTTTGATTAAATGAATGTTGCTTTCCAACATAAAGAAAAAGAAAAAGAAAATTGATAAAGCCTGATTTGTGTTCATATGTTTGCATGATTTTGTGTGTATTTACACAACTTTTGACTACAGCTAACACTTTGGCTTCAATCCCAAGACCTTGCATGTGCAGAGGTTGTTTGCACATGAAAGAAACTTGTTTTGGATTTCTCCTTTCCAGTTGTAACCCCATCACGCCACTGGATGAAAAGTTTCTACAGTAGCAGTACTGAGCACTGCAGTCAGTAGAGAGATAAAAGGATGATCCTGTTGTGCATACGGCATTTAGATTAAAAGCTTTGAGTACTAATAATGTGTTAAATGCATTTTGAGGCACAAATCACTTTAGGAGAAAGCTTTATTTAATTATCTTGGTGGGTTATTCAGTTTTCCAATTTCTCTAATAAGCCACAGGGCTTAATAACAACTCTTCTGAATTCATACAATAAATTTGTGATATAGCTCACTGTGAAGTCAAATATTTTCTCCAAATCATAATGCCATCCTTACTTATGGTTTGGTCATTTCTGTTCTTTGGACTACAATCTAGCATTGATTATTGACCTGCTAGGTATTGAGCATAATTGAATGTTCCTAGACACAGAAGAGTATCTTCAATGGTTAGCATAAATGTTTCGTCATTAGAAATTATGGAAGGTCAATTTACAGGGCTGCCCTGACACTTGAAAGTTTGTCCTTGCAAAAACAGCTCAATCAAAATGTTATCTTCCCAGTACTTTGTCTACACATGGGGAACTCAGATGAATTTTCTTACAGTAGATCTTAATAGCAAATTCCAACCCTACGATCATAGAGAATACAATCAGCTTCTTGCTCTAGCCTAGGGGTCAGCAAACTTTTTCAGCAGGGGGCCGGTCCAATGTCCCTCAGACCTTGTGGGTGGCCGGACTATATTTTGAAGAAAAAAAATGAATAAATTCCTATGCCCCACAAATAACCCAGAGATGCATTTTAAATAAAAGGACACATTCTACTCATGTAAAAACACGCTGATTCCCGGAACGTCCGTGGGCCGGATTTAGAAGGTAATTGGGCCAGATCTGGCCCCCGGGCCTTAGTTTGCCTACCCATTCTCTAGCCATTAATTATTAAATGAGAGATGAGTTCTGAGTCAAAATTACCTGTGTTTTTAATTGGTTGTTTGTGGATTTTGTTATATTCTCATTTTAAAAGGCATAATCTGTGTGCAGGTATATTGTCTTTTCCTTTTCCTTTTGCTGCAGTCACCTTGATAACCCTACACTGTGGATGGTAATGATAATAAGTTAGTTTATTAATCACTTCTGTATTAAGACTGCCTAATAAATTTACAAAATGTAAGAGCTTAGGCATAAAATACAATAAAAGAAAAATGCACTTCAATGTAGATCAAATTAATGTAATGGAAATGCAATGTATGTCAATACACTGGTCAGTTGAATGTGCAATCATTTCCCTGAAATATTAGCATTAATCCGCTTCCCCCCTGCATTTCTCTCTTTCTCTCTACAGCATGTGCGTTCCGCTACAATGGACTCTCATTTGTCTACCTCATCTACCTGCTACTCATTCCTCTTTTTTCGGAACCTACAAAAACAACAATGCAAGGTAAGCCTGTTTCTGGCTTTTAAAAAAGGTACAGATAGATGCAACTGAAAAATTAAGTTGCTACAGAAACCCTTTTTTTTAAAATAGTGGGCTATATATCTGAGAGAGAAATGAAACTATGGACAAACCAAACACTTCAGTAAGTAATTGCAGTTTGATTAATCCAGTTTCTTTGGATGGTATTCAATTAAGTTTTACTCATAGTATATCCATTGAAATGAATGAACAGGACTTATTTAAATGGCACTTTTTGCCTTTAATTTCTGTTGAATAAGCAAAATATTCATGTATTTTTGAACTAAAGGGCAGGATTCACTGGACAAGACTCATCAGCAGAAGCCCTGAGTAAATGACTTCTGTTCGTGCAATGAAGTTTTCCCTTCTCCTCCTTCCACACCTCTGAAATTGGGTTGTAGGTAGGAGGCTGAGAGAACCCTTAGAACTGTGCAGGGAGCAGGGGACTGTTCCATCTGGCAAGCTGAAATACATGACATTGAATTATACCCCCAGTTTCCTTTTCCACACTTTATGTTGTGTGCGCTGCCTTTCACTAAGAATCAAGGTAAAACTTAATTAGTTTAGTTCTTGTACTTTTTAAACCCCCCATTGGCTTAACTCTGCATGTTCATGTCTAAGGTAGAAAATAATACAGTGGTACCTTGGGTTAAGTACTTAATTTGTTCCGGAGGTCCGTTCTTAACCTGAAACTGTTCTTAACCTGAAGCACCACTTTAGCTAATGGGGCCTCCCGCTGCCGCCATGCCACCGCCGGAGCACAATTTCTGTTCTCATCCTGAAGCAAAGTTCTTAACGTGAAGCACTATTTCTGGGTTAGCGGAGTCTGTAACCTGAAGCGTATGTAACCTGAAGCATATGTAACCCGAGGTACCACTGTAATTGTCTGTCAGCATAACACTGGATTAAACAAATAAACAAAACTTATTAAGGTCTTTGTTTAACTCACATGCACTCTTTGAGAAAGTACTGGAAGCTGACAGGCATTGCACACTATGTGTTTTTACACAGTCTACTGTAGTAGTGAAGATTTGCTCAATTTCTTTTAATAACCTTTGTGGGACAGGCCCTGTCCTACAGCACTCCCCACACTGCCAAACTCGGAAGCAGCAGCAAGAGAATTCAGCCTTGAGAGATATAGAATAGGATCATGCAGTCCATCCATGATATTTCACTCATGGGGGAAACCTATACTTCTCCTTTTTTGACAATACATTTAAGAAGACCGATGTGAAGGGGGAAACAGTGTATTATTCTTTGAAAGGTTCCTATAGTAAATGTGTGGACTTAGTTCCTGGTGAGCTTTTGCAAGTAAAATACAGAAGCGAAAAATGAAAGGTTCTATGTGTTAGAAATTCACAATGTTGCTAAATCTGTCAGACACTTTTTATTATAGAAAAATTATAAGAACGGAGCAAAAAACCAAACAAAAATCCAGCAGTAAATGTCTAGATGTGGGCTAAAGTGTCTCTTAAAATGGTAAATATGACAGATGAGTGGCTAGATTGAGCACCTTAAGGGGAATATGGGTGCAGTTTTCTGATTCAAAATCTTTTTATGATCTTCATTTTATGTGATTTCTTTTCTGGCCCTTTCTGTGCAGGAAGGATGATTGACATCCTAAACACCGTAATTCTCTGTAAGCAAAACACTACTAATGTTTGACAGCCATCCCTAATCTTCCAGCTCAGAATTTTAATACAGTACTATTTTCTTTTAATGTTTTATACTGGCTAACTTTACTTTCAGATAATCCATCTGGGCAATGCTCATCAGTGTTGAGGGACAGCTTTAATTTCTCTAGAAAGCTGTGGGCCAGATATCACTCATTAGTTACCGTAGTAACTTGGCGTCCACTCTTAAAAGGAAGTCGCAGGCAGCAGCAATTTTAGTTTTTGTCATAGAAGGAATATGCGCCACCCAAGCTTTCTGGTTCCTAATATCCCTTCAAGGGGAAGGGATTCAAAATCCAGTTTCAGCCCATTGTACCAGATTGTCTAGTGAATACTACTAGATCTGGACTTTTGTGCATCTGTCTTGGCTATTTTCAATGTCTTCTGTAGTGCCACATTTTGGGTGGAAAATGAGCATTCTTACTACAGTGGTACCTATTTCATTCTGGAGGTCTGTTCTTAACCTGAAACCATTCTTAACCTGAGGTACCACTTTAGCTAATAGGGCCTCCCGCTGCCGCCACGCCACCTGTGTGCGATTTCTGTTCTTATCCTGAGGTAAAGTTCTTAACCCGAGGTAATACCTTTGGGTTAGCAGAGTCTGTAACCCAAAGCGTTTGTAACCCGAAGTGTTTGTAACCTGAGGTACCACTGTATATTCAAAGTAGCTCTCTAGCCAAAGGTGAATTGTACCCAATTACCTGCCCAATCCTAGGCAAGCCCTTGCAGAGCTTGTCTGAGGTGCAGGGTGGAAGTCTAGTTAGAATAAAGTTATAAACTGAAACTAAAAAAGCAGCTGGTTCCTGGCGGGGGGGCCCAGCCACCTTAACCCTCCAAGGCAAGAATACCCTACTCTCCACCCCCTGCACATGCCTGTTCCTAGATACACTGCCAGTGTTTTCACATACTTTCTTTGCAGAAGCTCAAAGCTATTTTAACCTAATAACAATCCTGTGGATAGGGACGTGGGTGGTGCTGTGGGTTAAACCACAGAGCCTAGGATTTGCCGATCAGAAGGTCGGCGGTTCGAATCCCCACGATGGGGTGAGCTCCCGTTGCTCGGTCCCTGCTCCTGCCAACCTAGCAGTTCGAAAGCACGTCAAAGTGCAAGTAGATAAATAGGTACTGCTGTGGCGGGAAGGTAAACGGCGTTTCCGTGCGCTGCTCTAGTTCGCCAGAAGCAGCTCAGTCATGCTGGCCACATAACCCGGACGCTGTACGCCGGCTGCCTCGGCCAATAAAGCGAGATGAGCACTGCAACCCCAGAGTCGGTCACGACTGGACCTAATGGTCAGGGGTCCCTTTACCTTTAATCCTGTGGATAGGATTACACTGGAAGTTAGTGGCTTGCCTAGGGTAACCTAGTAAACTTTTTAGCTAAGGTTTGAACCTGCGTTTATTGCATCCAAATTAATATTACAGTCACTATTATCTCACTGCTTGTGTGATGAACTGTGATTTGGTCCTGGTTTTATGCTGCAGACTGTGTCAGAGATACTCGTGTGAAAACAGTTATTGTGAAGTCTTCCCATACATGTGTGTGCTTTTATAACACATGAGCACACACATTCTGTCTGTCTCAAAAGGAACAGGAAGTGGGGTTATTTGTTGTTATTTCTGAAGTTGCCATACCTCAGTGGTGAATCACAGTCAAATGTTCACAAAGCAAACTTGCTATAAAATAAATGAGGGAGGAAACACTGCTTTCTACCTTCCTGACTTCCTGTGCTTTTCTGCATGCTTCTGTTTAGCCTTTGCACTATTTTTATTCCCATCACTCACTAGTTTATTCGGGTAACTAGGCTTTATACAGTTCACTTAATTTAATTCTTCCTTAAATTATTTCTTTTTCCTCCAGTCTGATGTAGATTTTGGAAGGTGATGATTTCCCTGGGCTACTTAATGTTAAAACTGTACTTCGTTGATCTTCACTTTTTCTCTTCCTTCCTGTGCCATTTTGTTCTTCTACAAACAGCTGTTTCTCCTCTTATTTTCCATTGCACCTGGATTTCTCATTTGCGTGCATGAATTTCCCTGTCTTCCTATTTACTTGCAATACTTCTCACATATGAAAACTACAGATCTGGCTGATTTAAAGAGTTTAAATACTCTGAGTTCTGTATTTTAATATTACTATTAAATCCCAGTTGCTGCAGTAATTGATTTAAGGGCAGATCTTCAAAAGTTTGCTTCACCCTGAAGCTTTAATTCACATAAGTCTCAAATTGCGAACCAACAGTGGAATAAAAATTACCACCAGGGGCAATTCACTCCACATTCAGCCCATTTTTTATCACAGGATCCGCTTTTAGGCAGCACAAAAGACAGTTTCCCCCCGTAAGTTTATATCTTACAGAAAAACAAGATGAAGATGGGGCAGTGAAGTCACCCCAGCCTTCTTAATTGCTTTCATAGTACCTCAAATATTTGGGTAATTATTATTATTTAAATAAGAGTTGGCAGAGCACAAGTCTGCCTGAAAGCCTCTCAGATATGCCTCAGTCCATTCTGTGTATGTTTGTGTAGAGTTGTTACTCAGTGGTGTGGGAATGGTTCATGTTCAGAGGTGTGTGTTCTTCACAATTGAGGTGTTCCATACCTGAGTGGTAGCAGTATGGTAGTTTTGAAAAACAACACTTTTCAAAAGTGGGAATGAAAAAATACTTTAAATGAGTGTATGCTTTTATAGCAGTGATTCTTAAAAACGGATGTGGACCTTTTTAGGAAACTGTGAACAGTTTTCAGGGAAGGTCTAAACTTTCCCTCCATCTTTTCCCAGTGATTTTACAAGATGTAATGTGTCATCATATGGGTCCATTACACAGAGCTGACATGCTCAATGAGGTAGACTGAAGCAGCTGCCTTGGGCTTTGGAATCCTATGGAACAGCACCCCATGAGGACCTTGTCGTCCCCTGCCACGCAACCCCAGTAAGCTAGGCTTTGGCGGGGGCTGCCACTGCCAATACACAGTAGATTGTGTGTGATATCACTACAGATGCTAACCTACGCTATCAGCAATAAGGCCATCATCTCTATGTGTATGATGAGAAGCATTTTCTGTTTTATTTTTACAGGGAAAGATTGATAGTACACAGCAACTAGTTATGTCCTCAGTAGCTGTGCAGCAGCTTAGATCGTACTGATAACACATGAAGGGCTCTTTGTATTTCATTTATCTAAAAAAGCAAAGAAAAGGAAGACTATCACTTGCATTTCAGTTAATTGTGCTGTGTTGGAAGGAGTCTGGATTGTATGCAGGGGATGGTAGCATACTCAAGGGTGAGCAAAGGGGGAAGTTAATGTGACTTGTTGGCATTTTTAGATATTGAAAAATAAAATGGTAGCAGACACAGAACTATGTACATCTGTTTTTCATTAGAACACTTTGTTGGGCCTCCCCTTTTAAATAGTACTATAGTTTAAACAATTGTGTTTTATTATGTCATCATAAAAAGCGGGGAGGGTGATCCACTACATCATTAGGTATATGTTTTTGTTATTACGCTCAACATAAAGGCAAGATGCATTCCACTGTAAACTTTGCCAGGTTTTTAGTTCTTTCAAAAAAGTAGTTGCAGCCGTTTCCCATTATCTGGCCGTTGATATGGCCTTGCTGAAGAATATGCAAGAGAGTCTGGATTGACCATGTAGACAGTACTGCAGCTAGCCAGGAACATGTCTGAAGGAGCTCTTTAAAAGGGCTCAGTACACTATTGGCAAGCAAGCTGAACTGTGACAATGCCACCATTTGTTGTCGCACTGCTTTCAGTGCCATAAATCTCTTCACTGTTAGAAGACTGTCTAGTTGGTGCTAGTTGAAATTTGTCTGCTGTGGTAAACTTCCTTCCTCTTAAATAAATAAATAGACTATATTTATTCACAGCTTATTTCTCTTGCTTGAAGGCTCACCTCTCCCATACTTTGTTGCAAACAACATTGATCTTGTTCTACATCTGAAGTGGGCAATGAAGAAAATGGCTGTGGTCACATCTTTATATTTCTCAGATGAGAAACTGCTCCTCTCACTCTCTGAAATGGTTCAGACATTATACCCTAGTGAAAATTCCCAACCTATTTAGTTTTTGCCGTGAACCTCTCCTAGTTAGTTCAGAAGGGAACACGAATGAATGAAAGTTGTACTGTATTTATTTGACCATGGTGCGACACTAGGCATTTGATTTTAAGCACTCCCCTCCATTTCCCCCAGGTATTTAGGGAGATACAGCATTCAGATGAAATTTGGATATTCTTGCTTCTTTTAAATCACACCGAGGAGGAAAACTAAGGCTGGATTGAAAGTTGTCTGCAGAATAGAATGCCACCTAACCCTATTTAAAACCACAAATTGTTACATGCTCAAGGCTAAATTAAATAATAGATTCTGTTGTATTCAACTAAATTTCATTCAGAGTAGACCCACTGAAATTAATGGTTCTAAGTGAGTGATGGCTATTAATATCAATGGGTCTACTCTGAGTAAAAGATTGTTTAATGCAGCCTAAAATTTGGATGTTGAAGTGCATGCTTGCATTTTGTGAACTGGGCCCACCAGCCGTGTATTCTGTTCTGCCATGTGCTTAGTGATCACCCTGTTCTTAAGTGTACCAGGGAAGCAAGGAAATTGAGAGGTTTAGTGAGACCTTTTGGTTGGCTGCCATACACAGCTGGTGGGCTGCATTCTGCTTGGTGAGTTGCAGGTTGTACAGGCTTGGCTTGATGCGGAACAATTTCCCTGTTTTTAAGATATAGATATATAAAACCAAAAAAAGTAGGCTACAAGCGTAAATGCACTTTGAAGTAGCACTGCTCATATAAATGGTGTGTATGGGCATTTCGCAGGCATATTTGATACAAAGAGGCACATGCTGCATTGCATCAGAAAGGTTTGATTAATTTCCATGGATCTGCTCTGGAATTCACCATTTATATCCCACTTCTAATTATGAAGATGCTTTTAAAATTGTCTTGTTCATCCACCTGCCAGGTCTGTGAGATAGATCACTATTTTTCCTGTCTCATAGAAACTCTCTAGAATGTTTGGAATCCTGAATACACGTGTAACAATTTTCAGCCGTTTAGTTTCTGTTGAAGTTGTATAATGAGTTTGGGGAAATCTGGTGATCTTTGAAGCTCAAATAAGAGTCCTCTTGAAAGTCATCTGAGAACAGAAGTTGCTTACATGCTGCAAAATACTTTTGAAGGTTGAGATTGGCTTCCTCAGAGGTGGTAGCTGTCCAGTTCCAAGGTAGTAGGGGAGAATGGCATTTAAGGCTGTGGTCCTTTCTTCTTCAGCCTAGCATGACTTCTGCTTCCTTCAGTGCTTTGCGGAAATTGCATTGATCACAGAGACGGTTGTTGTGCCCTGAAGCACCAGAGGACAGAGACTTCTTGTGTGGGCTGTCCTGATTTCAAATATATCTATTTAGAGTCAGACCTAAGTTGGACCAAATCTCAGTACATACACACAGTATGTGTGCAATTTTCTGACATAAGACTCTTCAGCAAGGTTCCTTTATGAGAAAGAGCTGAATATAAATTTAATAAGAATAAATAAATAAATCAGAGTGCTTGTGTTTTGCACTGTTAAAGTATAAAAACAAAGCAAAAAATAAATAAAACCAGAGCTTGTTATTAAGAGTTTCTGTAATGGTGCAGGTCCATTAATCAATTCTGGGTAATAGTTACTAAAACAGTAATTGTTCTTCACAATCTGGATCTTCCAGAAATGTTTGAATTAATTGTCCTTGCCTTCATTGCTAAACTGATTGTTAAATGGTACATTTTTGGAGGACTAGCTTTTCTGATTTTGGTGTTTGGAGTTTCTTGAACTTTTAGCAAAACCAATAATCGTCTAATTTAGAAGTTGTCAGAGCATAGATGATAGTAGCCCTGTCTGTCTTACAGCACTGAGTGCAGCTGGCAACTCAGCAGAAATTGGTTAAATGCATTCTAGGTCACAGCTGCCTTGTAGCATTGCTGGAGCCATGAATAGTCCCATACTGCAAACCTGACCTTCAAGGTGAATGTGTCCATACCGAAGACCAACTGACTGTTTTATCAAACCCCCTCTGCACCAATCATTGTATTTTTTAGATTAAACTTTGTTCAAACTTATCCAGTCTGATATTAATACACAGCCTACTGAAGCCTCACAGAATTTCTGCTGGATGGCTGAGACTGCTCCTTCTATCACTGCTGTTACCAGATTCCTTTCCACTTACTTCCTTTTCAGACCAATCTGGCAATTGCACTCTCCCCTGGGTGCAGTGGATTGGCAGCAGCACTTGCTACTGATCCTCCTCTCTGACTGCCTTCCATTGCCATCCTATTGGGCTCAAGAGAGTGAGTGGGCAAATGAGCAAATGCTAATGCCTGTTCCTCATCCAGAAGAGAAGCAACTGGAGAGCACTGGTAATAGTAGTGGTAAGGAGCTGAAAGTGCCACAGGTATTGTGTTGGTACGTGTGTGCATGTGTGACAAAATTGAGCTACTGACAGCCCAACCTTCCTCATTTCCATCAACGTATTTTGGGATGAAAACACCGAAGGTGTCCCAAACACCTAATTAGTCTTGGGTGAGATGGAATAGTGTTTCCTTTAAGTCACAGCAGGGTGTGAATTTATGGTTGGGAATGGAATCTATGGTTAGAAATCTAGTTGATTAAAAGAGATCTGAGTCTAGGATCAAATTATTTAGTGTGTGTGTAACTCTGGCAGTTATGCAATTTTATGGCAAAGTACTAGCAGTTCTTGAGAAGTGAGAACATGCTAAGAGTTCAGTAGGCTGGCTTATCTTGTTTGTGCATGAGAGAGTGTTGGGAAGATGGTTAAAAGGTGCTGATTTATGTCTTTCCATTTGAATGGTGGTAAATGATTTGTCATCAACTCAGATATTGTCCATAAAATATCAAGCATGTAGTGCATCCAGAAGGTTTTTAATGGTCATGCATGCGCAGACGATTAAGCAAGCAGACAACTATGAGTAGTATTTTCTCCTCCCCCCCCCCAAAAAAATACTTGTTTGAGACCCTAATAGATTCTATTGCTGTTATATTGACAAAGTATTTCCACCATGCTGGAGCAGGATGGTAAAGTTCTTTTTTATAATTAATAATTGCATCCAGAGAGCAAAGGCTGTTCTCAGTGGTGCTGTTGAAGTGCAAACAAGCCAATTTTAACAATATTACATGGAAGCATTGTTTGCCAGATTACATTTATCTATCAATCAATCAATCAGTATTCTACTTATTTAACAAATGTGTCCTTTGATCTTTGTATTACACCAGCAGATGAACCATCCAAACACACATTAAGAAACAGCTAAACATATCGCATGAATGAAAAGACAGAGAATATTAATAAGCTATAATCTGCAGTCATTCTAGAATTGTTTCTGCCCCTTCTTCAGTGCCCTATATGTAAAAAGTGGGTGTGCCTGGGTTCAAAGAATAAAGACATGAGATTAAGAGGACTATTTTCCCTTTGCAAAGTATAGATAAACTAAGTACAGTTCCCATACACCTCTAAACTGTACCATATAGTGTAACACTTGCACCATTGGTTCAGTACCCACACATGGAGAATTCCCACAGGGTTTAATATTACACTGTTTTCACTTCACTGTACCTTGTGGTTGGCATCTGTCTGTCTTGAGAGACAATGGAGTGCGCCTCTGGGAGTGAAGTCAAACACCTGCAATTAGCAGCATCCAAGTGACTTCTCCTGGGGCGCAAGCCTGACCGGGGCAGTGTGTATGGAGGTCCTGGGCTGCCAAGACGACAAGGCCTTGCTGATGTGGTCCAAAGGGAAGCAAAGCAATACGTTTGGCATCAGTTTGACTGCAGGAGCTGCATGAAGGAAGTGTACAAGGCGCCACCCAACCGTCTTAGGGACTCTACTCTGGATTTGCGTTGGGTTTACTCCTTAGCCTCCTTCCACAAGATGTCCCACAAGACAGCAGAAATTTAGGATCAGAGTTTACCTTCTCCTAGATGGGTTATCTTCCAAGGTTGACGAACCCATCTACCCCTCATTTTCCTCTACAGCACGTGTAGAAACCACCTTCTTGACTTTCGGGCGCACTATTGGTTTCATCTGCTCAGTCGTTAGGAGCCTGCCTAAAACCACTGTGAATTGGTGTAGCAAGTCCTGAAACAGATTATATGACTGAAAGACAAATTTTAAAAACCTAGACAATATTTTGTGCCAGAAGAGTATAAACATTATTTGGATGTTGGTGTTTTTTATGGCGAGGGGTAAAATTCTGATGTTACTGTGCTTAATTGTAAGTTCATAATTTGTGATAAACTTCTCTCGTCTTGTACTTCACTGGGAAGTCTTAAGAACCGTGGGCTATGTTTGCCCCACAGGATGATCTTGAGTTGCTTAGGTGAAGTCATTCTGGTCCTGAAAGTTTTGTGGGTGGGAGACGACATGGGCTTTGTATGTAAGCCACTTTTGACTCTTTGAGGAAGGGAGGGTATAAGTGCAGTAAATAAATACAGGTCTGGCATACAAAATTGTACTCCATCTCCCATCTAGGAGTAGCCCAAATTGTTATACCTTCTGCTAACTCATTGCAGAAAGTACTCACATCCATGTATAAAATCAGTAAACAGCAGCAAACACTATATTCTCAGAGTCTAATAGCTCACTTAAAAAGCTTAGTTGCTACTCAAAAAACAATGAAAGGGAATGAAATGAATCTTGCCTTTATCATTAAAAATCCTTTCTTTGTTCATTCATAAAATTCTCTGGTGAACTTACTGAGATCATTGTTTTGCCCCATGCTACACAGGGCTTTAACAAATTCTGAGGCTGTTCTTTAATTGATCTTTTTGGGTGCACTGTGATTAAATTCTAGGAAATTGCTAAGCTGTGACTCACATCATAAAATCCAATTAGTGGTTGGTTGACAGTTTGTCTCCCAGTTCAAGCGTCCAAGTTTCTTTTAATACCACATCAGTATATAGGTTATTGCTGGCAAAAGTCTTGAGTTTATTTTGTAAAAGAATGTTACGCATAGTCAAAAGTTTACTTTGGACACTGCTATAACTAAGGCATTTTTGTTTTAGCAAAGCATGCTTTGGTTTTGTCACTTTTGGCTTCGTTTTATGGGTTCAAGTGCATATTTAAGTGTTGGGGTGAAAAGGTTTTCTGTAATAAATAAATAAATAAGTCTTAAAAATGAACTGTTGTTAAAAATGTTAGCCCCCAAAGAACCCAGGGCAGCAAAGAGATACACAATTTAAAAATAAAACAAAGCAAACACATTCTAATACAGTTAAAACATTTTATAAACAAATACAATTAAAAACATCTAAAAGTAGTTACAGTTAAATACCCTTTGCTTTTATAAAAATTCATAAAATTGTGTGTGGGGGAGGGGCGTTCAGTCATGAATTGCCAAAGCAGATATTGTATAGCCTGAGAGGCTGATTTTGCCAGGGGACACAGTTACACGTTCCCATTTTTCATTGCTAAAGTAGAGACAGTCATACTCGGGTGTGTTCCCCCAACCTCTTTGGGTGAACAAAGTACACAATAATGTTTGGGGGTGTTTCTCCATCATATTTGGGAAAGTACTTAAAGTTTATGTACCCAATATCTCATCACTTTCACTTGTTTTTAGTGTGGCTGTTGGTGAGAACTACAAGTTATAATGGGCCTCAGAAAAGTAGATGTGTGCGTGCCTTCATTTTTTATTATTCTGTATTGCCTGGGAAGAGAATATCCTGAAGTAGCAAGAAGCATGGCTCATACCCCACTATCACCTTATATATATACACATCTTCCCAATCTGAAGCCTCCCCAAATTGTGTGGAGACATTGGCACCAACTGTTGGGAGCCCGGACACCCACAGTTTTTGTGTGGGTGTTTGGCACCCACACTGCCGGGCCTTTGACGCAACTTCTGGGGCTTCATGAGGCCCCAGAAGTTGTATTGGAGGCCTCACAGGTCTTCAGAGGTAATATTGAAGGCCTCACAGGGCCTTGGAAGTCACATCTGAAGCCCCATGGTGCTTTGGACACCCGAGACCTCACAAGGCCTTCTACGTGACTTCCGAGACTCCCAAGGAGCTGCTAGAGTGCATGTGACGTAACGTGCCGTCAGATGTCATATTACGTCACATGCACCGCTGGGCACCCACAATCTGGGGCCATGTTGGTGCCCCTGTGTGGAGATTATGTCTGAGATACCTATTTGAATGAGATGAAGTACAATGATACCTTGGAAGCCAAATGCCTTGGCTCCCGAACAAATCGGCTCCTGAATGATTGAAACCCAGAAGTGAGTGTTCCGGTTTTTGAACGATTTTCAGAAGCTGAACGTCCGGCATGGCTTCCACGGCTTCTGGATGCTCCTGCAGCCAATCAAAAGCCACACTTTGGTTTTCAAACAGTTCTGGGAGTCGAATGGACTCAAAGTTAATTTAGACCACCTTATAACAAAAACAGATGATAATGATAGTGTATTGGCTGTACTACCTTCCTATACCAGAAAATGCCTGAATCAGCTCTTAAGCATTGTGTTTTTGGTTTTAGTTCTATACTGAAAGCAGTAGTTTGCTAGGGAATCTTTTTTTTATAAGCCTGTTGTTAAGGTTCTTGTTGGTTATGTATTTAATTATAAATGTATGGTTCTACGAAATGGACAGATGGTGGGGAATGGGTCTTTCCCTTCCAGCTTGTTGGAGGCAGCCTATTATAACTATTGTTATTATTGACTAATTAAATTTCTATACTGCCCTACACCTGAGAACCACCGGGCAGTTTGCAATATAAAAATACATCATAGTAACAAACAAAAACAGCACTTCCCCATACAGTTTAAAAGTCCATTGATTGTTTAATTAGGCAAAGGCCTGGTAGAAGATTAATGTTTTTGCCTGGGGCCTAAATATACACAAAGACAGTGCCAGGCGAGCCTCCCTGGGAGGAGCATTCCTCAAAAATTGTGCCTGTATTCCTAGTCTTCAGCATTGGAAGACAGATACTAATCTGAGTGGTGCAATATTTGATGTTCATTAGTGTACTGATGCTTGACTTTCTGGATCCAACACTGATCATAGCTACTCAATTATTTCAACAGAGAATTGTGATTTGAAAAGCAACCTGCATATTTCTTACACTCTATCAGAGTTTCTTTTACAGCAGTATCTTCTCTTACTCTTTATTTTACCTATTTAGATATCATATCACCCACTCTGCCCATGTCATATGTATTGCAGCCGCTGTTAATGGAGCAGCAAGTAGTGAGGAGGGGTCATGGAATCAGAGGGTTGGAAGGGGCCCAGGGTCATCTAGCTTAAAATTCCTGACTGATGGCCATCCAAACTCCATTTTAACACCTCCAATGAAGGAGAGTCCACCACCTTCTGAGGTCATGAACAGAGTGGACAAAATCCAAAAAGATTTTCAGGCCACTTTATGTTTGTGCATAAATCTTTCTTTCAAACTATCAAACACAAGATGTAAAACATTCCATTCTTTCTTCTGACATACATTAGGAACAATGTTGTTATATTGGCATATTCTTGATCATCTATACTGCAGCCCCCTTCAGCCCTTGTTGTGTTCAGCAAGGCTGGGAGTGGAGTGAGTCAATGCACATGCTGGCATTACAACAAATTCCAAATGCCTGAAGAGGGCTTAAGTCTATCAATATTATTTGTTTCCCTTCTAGTGAGGGATGAACTAGAATTGATGGTAAAGGCAGTTGGAATAAAGGAAACCATGAAGAAGGAGCTGAAGAGGAGGACATTATTTGAGACTTGAGAATGAAACATTTAATGCAAGATACAGCTGTCACAAAAATAACAAAACAGTAATCCAAAGAAGAATGCTTTGGATTGAAAGTTGTCAAACTGAAGCTACTGTTGATACTGTAGAATGCTGCCTTTGGATTATGCTATCTGCCAATGGTCCACAAATAATGAAGATAATAGTAACCCATGTCCTTAGCACTATTTTCTCAAATCAGGGCCCCCTGTGGTGGGTCATTCTTTCTTTTGATTATGTGCTGTCCAAAGGCTTTTCAGCATTGCAACCTGCTATAATCTTTATTTGTGGCGTTCCTATTCACATGCTATGTTTCCAACTGGGGTTTAAACCTCTGTAGTGGAAGTCAGCTAGATGAAATATTACTGCATCTGAATTGCCTCCCACTAATTGGATACCAGTACTGGAGACCATTGCCTACTATGTTAAGTGACCCCGATAGAGATAATTGACTTGGACACATTCTGCGCTACACCTTTGAACTCCTTTAGCAACATTACTTGGACTCAATCTGAAACCACTGCTTTCAGTTCTAAGTACCCTTATGAATAAAATCCATTGACTCCTACAGGAATTACTCACTAGCAGGTAGGTGGGGATGTAGTCTTTTACAAATATTCTGTGTACCTTGTTCTGTTCTTCAGTGTATAATTTGAAAATGGCAGCTTAGTTCCAGTGAACTATGTTTATTTTGACATTTGGATTGATAGAAGCAAAGTAATACAAACACCGAAGGTAGTGATTATGACTCAGTGTCTTGCTGCAGACTTCTGCTGGTAAATTTGCAGCTGTTACAGTTCAAAATACTGTTTCACAGTTTGTTTAAAATTGTACTGCATATTAGCCAAGTACATATTGAACAAGGAAGGTATATTACAGGCTTGTAAATTATCTCCTTGATAATTTTTTTGCCCTTAATCTTAGCTTTTTTGTGATGAGGCAACTAGAACCGTAAACAGTATTCCACACCATAAGTTTATAGAATGCCATTATGATATTGGTGGTTTTATTTTGCAATTCCAGGTAACCACAAACGTTCAGTGTATATATGAAACCAACATGCCTTTCACACAGGGAGGACCCAACAAACAACTCTTCCTTTCCTGGCTCTTATTCAGCAAAGATCTATAGTAATACAACAAAGAGAGTGTCCGTACTACTTTCCCAAGGGCCCTTGCAAGAAGTGCCCCACCACCCATTAAAGAACCTCTTTTTTCTGTGACTAAAACAACCAGTGCCTTCCCAAGGTAGCACCCAGAAATGGCTCATGGTTCAGGAAATCAAGCCAGAAAAGGTACCATTTCAAAATGAATAGCAATATCTCATTTCTTACTTCTATGCTACCCCTGGTTTCTTACCTAATAACAAGCACCGAGTTAGCAGCAAGGGAGAAGTCTTTCTGTTGATATTATTCAATTATAATTTGACAGGTGCACAAAGAATTTATAAAACATGGTAATTATGTAAAGCACTGCTGTGCTGGCATGCTTAGTGGAACATGGACTTACATTTTAGGAAATCACAGTTTGAAAGTCTAGAGATTCATTTCACCCAAGCTATGTCATGCTTCCCCCAGGCATCAGGTAGATATAAAATAACGGCAAAGTGTGGTCTAAACCACTGAGCCTAGGGCTTGCCACCGGAAGGTTGGCGGTTCGAATCCTCGCGACTAGGTGAGCTCCCGTTGCTTGGTCCCTGCTCCTGCCCACCTAGCAGTTCGAAAGCATGTCAAAGTGCAAGTAGATAAATAGGTACCGCTCCAGCGGGAAGGTAAATGGCGTTTCCGTGCGCTGCTCTGGTTTCGCCAGAAGCGCTTAGTCATGCTGGTCACATGACCCGGAAGCTGTCTGCGGACAAATGTCGGCTCTGTTGGCCAGTAAAGCGAGATGAGCGCTGCAACCCCAGAGTCGTTTGTGACTGGACTTAACTGTCAGGGGACCTTTACCTTTACCTTTTTAATTTGAAATGAAAACAGTTTTTGTGTGTGTCATGACATTATGAAAGTGTGCTCAGAATCATGGAACTTCATTGTGTGTGTGCGCGCATGTTTGTAGGTATTAGTGTCAGATGGCTTTTAAATTTGTTAATTCTGGAAAGATAGCTAATAAATATCTGTATGAAACAAATCAATATGTAATGCCCAAATGAATGCAATTTGCAGCACAATCCTGTGCATGTCTCCTCATAATTAAATTTCACTGAGCCCTCTGGGGCATCCTCCTAAGTAGGTAGGTATAGGATTGCAACCTTAATCTACTTTTCCTGCAGATATTTAATAAAACGCTAAGTAAATACAATGATAAGTAAATACAAAGATAAATAGACAAGATGTAAACTTTAAAAAATCTCTTATTTTTATGTAGCTACAGATAAAACACTGAAATAAAAATTTTGTGGTCGGCTATTTATTTTTGCCACACTTGATCTCATGTGTTTATTCAGGCCTGTGCCATTGCAGTATTTTTCTTCTACTGGATATTTGTATTTGGATTAATAGTAAAGTAAGCCTTACTTTATTAACAATATTGTTAACAGGGGATGTTGCTTTAGGGCCAAAGTAATGCTGCATCCCAAAAATTCTCTTTCCCATTGAGCTGTGGGACTTGCATATTTTATGACCTGTTCCTCATATCCTGTTAAATGGGAAATGGATGTTATTTCAAAGGTGAGCTTGTGCTAACCACCCTTGTTGTTCAGTGACTGAGACAACCAAGCTGTCAGTCATAAGACTATGACCTCACTTAAGGCAATCTTTAGTTGCTTCCTTAAAAGGTCACCAAGCTTAAAGCACTATTGTGGATCAGTAAATCAATGGGCTGGCATTGTGTTGTGCTTATTCTGCTGTCTAGCAAATCCATGGATTTTTTTCACCTTCTGTCTTCTCAGGATTCCTTCCTCCAGGGGACACATAAGAGAATGATGGCTGCCTTAAAGGTGGACATTAATTGCTTTATTGCGCCTACATCATATAGGGCTTTCTTTTACATTGAATTTTGGATTTGTGGTGAATGTGTGTGTGTAATGATACTGCATTCCTCTCCTTATCATGAGTTGCCATACTTGTTTTATGTGTAAGATGCCTAAACTTTTGGAAATCTATTTACCAATTGTCATGCGCTTATATGAATATGTTCACTGGTACTTCTTCAGTCCAAGCTATTATAGCCTGGCCATACGATCTAAGATGGACCAAAAGCATAGCTTCCAAGAAGCAGGAAAGCATGCACCTAACCTAGACAAAAGGGACGCGGGTGGCGCTGTGGGTTAAATCACAGAGCCTAGGACTTGTTGATCAGAAGGTTGGCAGTTTGAATCCCTGCGACGGGGTGAGCTCCCGTTGCTTGGTCCCTGCTCCTGCCAACCTAGCAGTTCGAAAGCAAATCAAAGTGCAAGTAGATAAATAGGTACTGCTCCGGCAGGAAGGTAAATGGTGTTTCTGTGCGCTGCTCTGGTTAGCCAGAAGTGGCTTAGTCATGCTGGCCACATGACCCGGAAACTGTATTCCGGCTCCCTCGGCCAATAAAGCAAGTTGAGCACCGCAACCCCAGAGTCGGTCACGACTGGACCTAATGGTCAGGGGTTTCTTTACCTTTGACCTAGACAAATTGACAGATAGTTGCATGTTTTGGGAACATAAACTAATTTCAAATATTCTCTACATATGGTATGATCTTTCCTCTGTATACCAGTCTTCTTTTTGTATTGTATACTTCAGTAATCCCTTTGAAATTTGCTGTTCTTTAAGAGTTTAATCCATCATTCTTTGTTAGTCTGGGATTGCTAATCTCAGTAGAACCTGCATGATTAATGTCAATGTTACATCAGTTGCCCAAAACTGTTACGTTAGAGGAGTTCCTGGTTACAGTCTCTGAAACTCTTGCTTCTCTGGTTCTTCACCAGTGCTTGCTCCTGGGACTCCTATGCCCACACAGTGCCTTATCTTCATGGCAACCAACATCATGTTTCCATGATGATTCGGAAGCTGTCGTGAGTTAAGAAAGCCACAGCCTGTCTCTTGGCACTGTATAAGCCACAATGGACACATAATTGTATTCTGGCCCAACTTCACTTGGCTGCTGTTTGTTCAGGACCATTTCAAAGTGTAAACATTAATTATTTTTAAAGTATACCGTAGTCTGTGTCCAGAAAAACTTTAGGAATGTCTCCTCTTTTATGTTTGCCTTCTCCCTTAGATGTGCAGGGAGAGGCACTGATCTGGGTCTTTGCTTTCCCATGAGATCTAGACATAAGATGATAAGGACATAGGAAGCTGCTTTAAATGAACTCCATCAAGCTACATATTGTCTGCACTGATTAGCAAAGAGTCTTTGGCATTAGTCCTTTAACTAACCCAGCACCATAGAATTATATTTGAATGATATTTTGGTAAACTCCATAAGAAGTGCATTTCGTCATATATTTATTGTTGTTTCAGCTTTCCGGTAGGTAGCCGTGTTGGTCTGATGCAGTCTAGATAGATAGATAGATAGATAGATAGATGATAGATAGTTTGATAGTCCAGTAGCACCTTAGAGACCAACTAAGTTTGTTCTGGGTATAAGCTTTGTGTGCATACACACTTCTTCAGATACACTGAAACAGAAGTCACCAGACCCTTATATATAGTGGGAGGGTGGGGTGGGGTTTTTCTCAGAAGGGTAGTGGGAGATTATTTTAGGTCATCTGCATACTATCCCTTGCTTTTTCCTGTAGGACTAATTGCGGTCATTAACAGTCGTCAACAGGTTTACCATACCCATTGAGTCAATCACCCATCTCCCACTACCCTTCTGAGAAAAACCCCACCCCAGCCTCCCACTATATATAGGGGTCTGGTGACCAAAGTAATCAAAAATCTTTTCTAATCAAGGTTTGGGATTGTAACAATAGGGAGGAATTTTGGAATGTCTATTTATATAAATCTTTTAAACCACTTTCCAGCTCAAATGCCTCTTGAACTGGTATACAACAAAATCAAGAGTAAAATATTTGGCCACCAACTTAGATAGCTTAAAAAGAGGATTAGGCAAATTCATGGAAGAGACTGATGGTTACTAACCATGATGGCTATTGGTCTGTCTCACAGTCAATGGCTTCTGAATACCAGTTGCTGGAAGAAGTACTCTTGTGCTTGAGGCCTGCTTGGAGGCCTCCCACAGGCATCTGGGTGGCCACTGTGACGACAGGGTGCTGGACTGGATGGGCCTTTGACTGGGTCCCACAGTCTCTGTATTCTTTCAAATACAGATTTTCATGATGTGGACAGGCAGGCGGGGTGGGTGGGGGAGCAGTGGGCAGGAAAACCATTTTTGGGTGTAAATATATCCAAGTAGGACAGGGAATGACTCCAATCTGAAACTCCGGGGAGGCAAGACTAAGCTATATATGGGCCAATGTAATACAGGGCAGCTTTCTGTGTTCCTAATATACAATAAGATGACAATATGTTGCTTGCTTTATATGCTATAAAGCAACACAGTATGATATGTAGACAGAAAGAGTATTCAAACCAACAGTGGCTCTTGATGTAACCTCTAAATCCACCAAGCCACTGCTGACTCACTGACATTCATTTTCCAGTCAATAGTCAGTATGCATGCTAGTTCAGGAAATAAAATGAGAGGGGTTGATTTTGAATCAATGGTTTCAAATCGGCCTATTTTTCTTGGGTAATTTAACACATTTATTTAAATCACCCGTATGTCAGATCAATCCACTCTCAACAGCATTAAGTGTAGGACCAAAATAGAAATCAGTACAACACTGGATATGTAATCTAATACTTGAGTAAATATTGGAACATGTGTTGCTGGCATGGTAGAAGCAGTGGTATTGTAATTCTTCATACCAGAATAAAGAACAAATGTATAGAAACCACAGAATATTAGCTTGGCTTCCCAAATTGCTTTGACATGCTTACTTCTTCCAAAAAAATTATGGTACAGCGCAATTCAATATTTAGATTTTTGTCTTTTTCAGTAGCTGCCTGGACCTACTCCTAACTTGCAGCCATTTTTGTTAAAGTCAAAAGATCAGGTGCCATGACTGAGGCCTTGGTGCTTGTAGGTTTGATAATAGTGTCATAGTACAATAAAGAAGATCAGGGCTGTAAACCAAACTTTCAGTAACACATTTCATATTAAATATTCCTTTAAAAGTATGCTACCTCCAGAGGAAATTCACCAGGCCAAAATTGGATAATTCAGACACATTCAAACAACAGTGAATGAAGCAGACATCCGAGTTTCTGTAAGAAGGTAAACTGGTGTAGCATCAGAATAGTAATTCAAAAGTATTCATTTGTAGCCGATGTACTCCATTTGAGAGATAGCAAGAAGCCTAGGGTCAAATATATTTATTTATTTGAATTTCTTGAATTCCTGTTTTGGCTTGTCTTTGCTTTTATTCTGTTTTACTGGCTTCATGTTGTATTTTTGTTTTTATTATATTGTTCATTGCTCTTATGCTGTACATTGATTAGATTTTTAAAAAATATTAAGTCCTTTATAAGTGCTTTTAAATAAATATATATTTCACGAAGGCTTTTTGTCGAGTTCCCAGCATAGCCCTTGATGCCAAGATGCCCTCCCACAAACACACCATTATACATTTTCAGCCTCTTTCTCTCAGCTAAGACTTAGGCTGTGTACACATTACTGTTTACCCTGGCTGCAGTGCACTCCCACTGCTGGATTGTGAATCCTTGTACACATGATGTTGCCCATGAATGCAGAGCTATCCAGTGATTTCTTGAGAAAAACTGGTGTGTGGTGCATTTTCTCTCAAACCAGCTGCAATCTGAAAGGAAAACATAAGCCACATTCAATTTGCAGTAGAAGCATCAACATCATAACAGAGGTAGCAGTGAAGTTAATCTGCATTTGTCAGAGGCCAGTCAGGATGGCAGAAGTCAGATTATCTTGTCTTTCAGGAGAACTCTGCTCTCTGCAGAGTACAGTCAGCAACCAGAAGTGGTCTGAGGTGGTCTTCTCCAATCTGATGCCTTCTATAATCTCTGATTCAATAGGAATGCCCTATTATGACCTATTGCCTCCACAGGAATCTTACTGGGAACCATTGGATCTTGTAGTTTTAATCCAAATTTTCAATAGCTTTCCTTGTAAGGTAGATAAGAAGTTTCTGTGTAGACAAGACAATCTCTCTTTGAATTTTTCAGTGTGGTATTCCAGCTATGTTGAAGCCATGAAGTCAGTAGTCTTGTTAAACATTAACATTCATTGGGTTTATGTGCCCCCCTCGTATCCTCTCTTGTGGTGTTGCTATAAGAAAATAGGTTTTGTTTCAATTTTTGATTACAATAATCAGTTTATCATTATCATTATTGTTTTCCTAAGTCATAGTTACATATAAACCTAAACTTAGGTTAATACAAAGCTTGTGATCTGTTTGCAGCTGTGTCTAGAGTTGCGTCGGAAACAGAGTGTCAATTTTATTATAGAACCTTCCTAATTGTTTTCAGGTGGCCAAATACATTACTGGCCCTTTACCAATGACGGGAGAATAGTTGGCTGGCGGTAGATACTGTGCTCACACTTCAGTCTGACCACCTGTGATATGTGAACAGGCTTTTTGTTTCCACTCTATATTGCACACCAAGAACCTTTATGGATCTGAAGTTGCAATAGACTTCATTTGAAATCTGAATGACTTATCATTGCTATACTGTAGTTGTCTTACAACTTCAGTCATTGGAGAACATGATAAAATGAGATAAAACAGCAGAGCCTTGCACTGTGGCATTTAAAGACCTAACACACATACTGTTGCACAAGCTTTCCTGGGCCAAAACCCAATTAATAGATGCACAATGATATGTATTGTATTAATCATGATTATACACCTTTGGGAAAATATCTAAATATGTGGATTACCTCCTCATTCCATAATTGATCAGTCAGGTGTTCTCAGATGTTCATAGGAATGGGTTTTATTTGTTATGGAAAGAGTCTGGGATTTTATTGGTGTATGTGACAGGGAAGCTTAAATCTTTTTAGCAATTCTTGGAAGTTGGAAAATGGGAACCACAGTAAAAATTCCTTTTATTTTTGTCATCCTTTCCACAGATCTATTAAAGTTAAATTACTTTCTCTTTCAGTTTTTATATATGTGCTTGAGGATATTTTTCCTGTTGTCTCTATTTTTTTGCTTTGAATTTGAGTAATACTGAAGCAGTTAATTATGGTCCAGAGAACTGATTTCTTTTTTAAAACACTTAGTCACAGGAAACCTACTTCAAATATTGCCTAACCTGTGCACTCTTGTACAAGTCAAGTAATGTGTGTCGCCATGGTTAGAATCAATGAGGAAAGGACTCTAAAGCACCATGAACATTGTATTTGCATATCATGATGCTCTGTGCATTTGGCATCATGCTTCTCCTGTTACTCAGTTTGATCAATATTATAAATTGGTAGTATATCGCAAGCAAATCGGCATATCATAAAGAACTTGATAAGCCATTTTATGGTCAGGCTTTGTATATGGTAAAACTATCAGACTAGGTACAGTAACTGCACTGTTAGTGTAATTATTATTGCTTTTTGGCTTCATAGTTAGAATTTTACTCCAAATTCTGTCTTGGTGGTTTGAAAAACTGAGTACAGTTTGTATGACTGGTATTTAGCAAACTGTCATTTTAGAAGTGTATATGGATAGCAAAGATTAAAAAGCCCTCTTTTCTACCAACATATATTTACTTAACTGTAGATGAAACTGTAGATGTTGTTGGGTGGGAGTAGTGTACGTGCTTAATCACTGCTGTTCTCTAAGCATTATGTCCAGAAATTCAGTTTGGCTATACAGCTATCTCCATTAGAATCTCAAGATCCCCTGGGGACAGGATATGGCACCACCCACTTGTGCGTCTGCTGAGAAGCAAGCTGTCTACAAGGCATTGATTCTTTAATCATTGTAGTAAAACCCAGTGAAGCAGGCCATCGAGATAGAAATGTGGCAGTGCCAGGATTTCCCAGAATGCCCATGGGATACTTTTTATTAGCAGAAAAAGTTTTCTTGCCAATTCATTTTTGTCTGCGGAGGCAACCAGCAAGAGTACTTAATAGTGCTTTTACCACATTGAGTTCTTCTGCTTCATCTGTTCCTTTGAAATAGAAAGCATAATGCAAGTCTTGTTTGCTCTTCTTACCTCCAGCCATCACACTGCTTTCCTTAATTTAGCATTTAATGTCTATGTTCAGAGTTGAATGCCAAGCAATAGTCTGACCATACTGTGGTAACTGGTCATTTTATAATTAAAGCTGGAGGCAACAGGGTCATCAAGTCCAGTAACTTCCAAGAGATGTACCGGTATGTCTTTGTGCATCTATCTCAGGGATCAGCAACCTTTTTCAGCTGTGGGCCGGTCCACCGTCCCTCAGACCATGTGGTGGGCCAGATTATATTTTGGAAAAAGAAAAAAATATATGAACGAATTTCTATGCCCCACAAATAACCCAGAGGTGCAATTTAAATAAAAGCACACATTTTACTCATGTAAAAACACCAGGCAGGCCCTACAAATAACCCAGAGATGCATTTTAAGTAAAAGGACACATTCTACTCATGTAAAAACATGCTGATTCCTGGACCATCTGTGGGACGGATTGAGAAGGCGATTGGGCCACATCCGGCCCCTGGGCCTTAGGTTGCCTACCGCTGATTTATCCCATGAAGCCTACTCTATATAATTCAAATTCTGAATTCAAACATGTAAGTTATTCATTCTTCTCCTTTGTGCCATACAGTACATCAGTTTTTCTTTTCCATCTGAAAACTATGGATCCAGAAGTCCATTGACCTGCTTTCCTGAGATTTTGATTTGTTGTCTTCTGTGAGTTTTTAAAACAAAATATTTTGTACTTCTGTGTAACACAATAGTTTTCCTGAATATGTTGATATGCACCTTTTGTTTCTTAGTGTCCCTGTTTTGACTCGAGTCCTGTCAGCACTCAACCTCCTGAGTTTGCTGCATAGCTGTCAAGTGTCCCTTATTTGAAGGGGCAGTCCCTTATTCCAGCGCCATGTCCCGCTGCTGTCCCTTATTGATGGATGTCCCTTAAATGTCCCTTAAATGATGTCCCTTAAATTTCAAAGGAAGCAGCTCCTCTCCCTCCCTGCCGGCCAGGGAGGAGGGAGGCTCCAACTGTGTTGCTTGGCTGTGTTGCTCACCCAATAAGAAGTCTAAGAATGACTGGGGGGTGGAGCTTGCATGCCTTGTGTGTGGCTAGTTAATGCAAGCTGAGGGGGTTTTTGAATGCTGGACGCCATTTTGTTGCACGTGCTGCTGCAAACTTTTCAGTGCAAAGTGAGGCCGGGGAGCCATCTTAAGTTGAGGCTGCATAGGCCTTGTGGTGCATGTGATTCAGATTCTATTCAGTTGAACCTCTGGTTACAAAGTTGGTTGGACAGTGTTCTCAAAGCTACCAGCATGAGTTTGACCAGACTGCAGAAGGACAGGAAGACTGGAGTGCCTGGAACAGGTGACGCTGCAGGTCCCTTATTTTGGCTACTGGTCCCTTATTTTCAAGGCTGCTGGTCCCTTATTTTCAAATCTGTAAGTTGACAGCTATGGTTTGCTGCTAGAGGGAACATGTGGTATCTGTGCCAAAATGTTGGTGGGGAAGAGTTGTTTCCAAGAGGGGGATCTTATTATCCCAGGACCTCCATAGACACTGCTCAGGCTTGTGTCCCAGAGAAGTCACTTTGCTGCTGCAAAAGTAGTGATTTGACTTCACTCCTGGAGGCACGCTAGATTGTCTCTCAGTACAGACGGATGCCAACAATTCTAGCAGTGCGTTTGTTTTCATGTGTCAAGGTTCTGACGCTTGAGTTTAGAATTTCCCCAAGCTTTTATTCTGTCAAACACTGTTAATGTTTAACTTTAAGTTTTGAAAGTATGAATACTTTGTGAATATAGAATGCCAGTGTAGCACCTCCTCAACAGTCTGATGAATGAACAACTATACTGAATAAAGACATAATTAGCAAGGGTGGGAGCTTTATGTTCACACTATTCTGCTTATATGTAGGCCCCACTTATTTTCTTCATATGATCATCTATGCATGTAAATAATGGCACAGTAAAAATCACAGAATTTACAGAGGCAGTTGATCATAATTGCTTTATCCCAGGTAAGGGGCTTTATCTCAGGCAAGAGTTCATAGGATTGCAAGCCACAGTATGTAACTATATATATATATATATATATATATATATATATATATGCTTTCGTAGATTTTCACGGGTACAGGAATGCAGGTTTTGGTGTCCTCGGGTGTCTTCCCGTGTAAAAGTTGGGGTGTCTAGGCGACGTTTCGACGAGGTCTCACTCGTCATCTTCATGAAGATGACGAGTGAGACCTCGTCGAAACGTCGCCTAGACACCCCAACTTTTACACGGGAAGACACCCGAGGACACCAAAACCTGCATATATATATATATATATATATATATTTCCCCTCTTACATTATGTAGAATAAAGTATGATATCCTATGTGAGTGCCCGTAAGAGTCTGTCTACTGTTGTTCGAAACATAGCTTCAGTGAAGAATATGGCACCGTCTGTTGAATTTTTACTTACTTCTTATAACGCTGACTAATATTTGAACTGAAAATGTTGGTTGTAATCTGTAGCAATGTCATGTACTTCCATGTTGACTTTACACTCTTTCCACACATTTCTGGAGTTTGTCTGCTTGGTTCGGCCTGAAGAAGAGAGGCAAATCTGCTATCATTGAAGGCATAGAGAATAATCTGTGAGGAAGCTAAACAACTATTGTCTCTCTACAACGAAAACAGAACAGTAACTGGGATACCCCTGATTCTGCAAAGATGCAATTTAGCTCAGTGTTACTTCGTGACTAAGCGATATAATGACACTACACACCCAGCGACTATATCAGACTTCTTCAAGGGTTAGGTTTAAGAATGCTATCTTGGATCTAACAGCAATGCTTCTTTATTCTAAAATTTCCTTGCCAGTCTTTGGCGGGTGGTAGCAAGATTCCAGGGGTTCCAGGAACTCACCCAGGGTCATGTTTCCATTGTGAATTCAGGGCACAGCAGAGGCTGTAGCTTTTTAAAATATATGATTTATTTTACATCTCTATACACTTGGAATTACATGGAGAGGACTAGATTTCACAGAATTACATCTCCAGGGTGTCTCTTTTTGCTTCTCTCACAGCTTCATCCAACTTGAGTCAAGAGCAGTCAGCCATGCTGCCCAGTCTCTGGGTTGCAGCCTCTACAGTCAGCAGCACCTTCTGTTCTTTGCAAAACACACATACACTCTTTTCCTGTTACCTCACTCCCAGCCCATCACCTTGGTAACCTGTCAATTCTCCTGTCTCTGTCCACTCCTCAGAGCTGGGGTGGGGAAGGACAGTTCTTTTGCATTGCCAATGGCCCTCAATGGCCCAGTATTGTTTCTTGATGGCTCTGCATTTAACTAGCCCAGCCAGGCTGGTTTGCATGAGCCCATCCAGGAATTCCTTGTCTGTCACAGGTCTACAGTTTGCATTTTCCCTTCCTATCCCAAATATTAGCTACATTCTGACATTCATTAATTTCTTGGGTTTAGGGGGGTCTCTCCACAAACCTATATCAGTATTTATTTTTAGCATGGCTTATATTCCAGTGGCAGCAGTATGCCTGCCTGCCTGCACCCAGTCTGCCCACCAGACCAATCTACTCCTGCTTTTATTCCTGTACTGCACATGTACGTTCCTGCCATAGTTGCTATTGCCACCAGAGAGTGCCACCTTCACAAGAAAACAATGACTGTCAGCCACGCAGTCCTACATTTGCATGACCAAACCACAGAGCATGGGCTTAGAATAAAGTTCTAAAGAGCTGTGCTATCCACCATATTTTGTTTCTGGCTTGTGCCTGCCTGCCTCCACCTACTCTGGTGGAGGTAGAAAGGCTTTGGGGGCCCTAAATGATTGAGACACAGGGCTGTGTGGTTTGCAGGAAAACCAATTTCGCAGTTCACATACTAATGGGTTCATGCTACGATGCCATCCAGTGATAGACATGCATTATATTAACCCTAGATTTTATTTCATTCATGTGCCTTACTTGATTTGAAGTAGATACATGACAAGTTTGCTGTTTTTATGTTTTGAATTTTGAAAACAGTCCTCTGGAAATAATGAGAATGGTTATGCTGCAAGTCTTGTCTGACATAATATTTTGTTAACAAAATGGGTAACTTGCTTAGGCCAACTTATGAGTTAGAGAGTGTAACTGGTTTGAAGGGTGGAATTGTCTATTGATGCAGAGGATGCAGCTTCTAATACTATTCTGGGCATGAAAAGCTCTAAAAAAAAAACCACAGGAAGTCCTGCAAAAGGTTTAGAGTGAATAGGATTTTTCCTCTTATTTAGCTCCTGTTCTGTTTGGATTTCTGAATCTAGTTGTTTTTTTAAGCATGCGTTTTTTACTACATATTTTATCCGAGCTTCCTTCTCAAGAAAGAAAGAAGATACCTTAGATTCATATTAATTATTCTTTTTTGAATCAGTACATTATCATAAGGAATGGAAAAAGGCAGGCTTAAAGATTTGTTATCATATCTGCAGCAAAAATAAATGTATGTGTAATCACACTTTAATTAACATATAGAAACAAATGTGTGGTTTGTGTATCATCAAAACAAATGTTTTATCTAATATTTGATTGAATTGGCTTGAACTGGCTTGAAGGCATGATATCCATTTAGCCTAATTTATCCCATATGCATAATGTAGAATATAACAGTGAAGATAACACTGATTGGAACATTGTTGGAAGTATTTCTTATTTGTGCTTTTTTTTTTACTTCATCTGCCTTTACAATATATTTTATATGCATAAATATTTTAGCACTTCTTGCAGTTTTATCTATGCCAATGTTTTTTGTCACATTAACTAGCTTTGAATTGTGTTTTGTGTCTTTTAGGGCATACAGGCCGGTTACTAAAATCCTTGTGCTTCATGAGTCTAACATTTCTGCTTCTGCACATCGTATTTCAAATCACAATAAACAGCCTTGAAGCTGGTAAAAGTATTAAACCTGATTATAACTGTGAGTATCCTTTTTATTTTTCTAATGTTCTTCACAGCTCTTTATGTAGGAAGGATATTGTGACTATCAGCAATAGTGGTTTTGTTGTCATGGTTTCTAGGATTCATCATAATTCTGCTTTAGGAAAGTGCTTTCTTTAGGATTATGGCTATGTAATTTGTAAACAAAATTAAGTTTTTCAAACCTCTCAAGATGCATTTCTTTCACTTCCTTATTTAGTTTTCTACTATGTGTAAAAAATACCGTATTTTTTGCCCTATAGGACGCACTTTTCCCCCTCCAAAAATGAAGGGGAAATCTGGGTGTGTCCTATGGGGCGAATGCAGGCTTTCGCTGAAGCTTGGAGAGTGAGAGGGGTCGGTGCGCACCGACCCCTCTCGCTCTCTAGGCTTCAGGAAGACATCCGCAGCCTAGGCAGCCCTGCGGGAGGTCCCACAGGGCTGTGTAGGCTGCGGATAGCAGCCTGCTTCCCGGAGCGTCGGGCGCCCTGAAAGCAGAGCTCCTGGCGTTTTGGGAACACATCCGCAGCCTGCTTCCCGGAGCGTCAGGCGCCCTGAAAGCAGAGTGCCCGGCGCTTTGGGAACACCTCCGCAGCCTAGGCAGCCCTGCAGGAGTTCCCCGCAGGGCTCCCCACGCTGCGGATAGCAGCCTGCCGCCCGCCGGACAGACATCCGCAGCGTGGGGAGCCCTGCAGGAGTTCCCCACAGGGCTCCCCACGCTGTGGATAGCAGCCTGCTGCCCGGCGCGCAGGGCACCCTGAAGCAGAGCGCCCCTCGCGCCAGGCACCCCACAAGCTCGGAGGACAGCAGGGAGGCGCAGCGCCGCCATCCCGCTGTTGCTCGACCTGGTTCGGTTTCCCCAACCTGCTTTTGGGGGGAAATAAAGGGGGGGAAAATCCCTTTATTTCCCCCCCAAAAAACTAGGTGCGTCCTATGGGACGGAGCGTCCTATGGGACGAAAAATACGGTAGCTACGTGTAGTTGGATATTTCTTCTATAGAACCTGTTGAAACTGAGCATAACTGCTGCACTTTTGGTAGAAAGGGGCCACACTTCTGCAGTAAGTTCCATGACAACATGTTCTAGGGGGACAGTCATTTAGGGTGCCTGTAATGTTTGCCTCTTTGTCATGACCAGAATATGCATTTATCCAGTGTATGGTTATTGGCTATTAAAGCACAGTTACCTTTGGGTATTCCTCTGATTGCTTTCTCCATTGAAAGATCACCTGATAGTGCATTCTCAGTATGAAATTTTAGGGTCGGTTGTTGCCACTTACAACAATTAATTTGAGATTTCCAGTTTGTTTGACTCCATGCCTTCACTGTACGCTCATCCCTGCCCTTTCTGCAGAGTTTATATCAAGAGATAATCATATGAGTGGCTTGCAGTTTTCTACCATTGTCAGACAAACACCAGCATATGGTATTTCTTTCCAAAGCCTCTAGGTTGTGCATGGTGCCCTTTGGCCTCTTTTACAAGTTGCCATGCCATATTTTAGATTTGTTGCCTAGTTCAGTCTTTGCTGCTTGGTGCCCTTTGGTTTTTTTTAAATTCACCCCAGTGTTAAAACATGATGAGAACTGTAGTCAAAAACATATGGAAGGTGTCATGCTGGGGAAAGCTGACTGAGTGTCACCCCATGATCAGATACAGTTTCACTCTTGTTCTAGAGGAATGATTCATTCTGAAACAGATGTTTCCCAGCTCCTGTTGACATTGACCCTCAAAAAGTTGTTTTGTAACCTCTTTGATATTAAGGTACATTGTAAGAGTGCATGGTCTCTTAGCTAATAGAATGGAAGATGGAAGTGGAAGTGTAGAAAGAATGGGAAACATGCTCTCTAGTTACCACTGAAATTTTAAATCTGTTTTTAAAAAGGTAAATGTAAACATAAATAGAGCTTGACTGCATTCAGTTTTAACATTTGGTTAACTAGCAAGGAAAACATGAACTATTGGTGCCCTACTCTGCTGACAGTTGAGTAAACTCAGTCCAGCTATTTAGAAATATAGATGCCTTTGAAGGAAATCTTGTTTTCTTTTAAACCATTAAGGATTATCCATCAACAGTAAAAAAAAGAAAGAAAGAAAAAGTAATGTATCTTAAAATGCTTAGATTTGTAACACATTTCTGGCTTTCTAAATTTGGATTTATTGTTTGGATTTAATATTAAGCATCATTCTTATAAACTAAGTGGAATGAAAACTTTATAGGTATGTAAGGAGTAATGAAGCATACGAAATCTTTCCAAAGCTGCAGTCTATTTCAGAAGTTTTCTTAGAAGAAAAGAAAGCTGTCCAATCTAATATTAGCCTGATTTTGTTTTGACAGTTAAATAGACCTACCATATATACTCGAGTATAAGCCGATTTTTTCAGCACATTTTTTATGCTGAAAAAGCCGCCCTCGGCTTATACTCGAGTGAGGCAGCAGCAGCGGGAGGAGTGGTCTGAAAGGAGCCCTTTCTCGCCCCTGCCCACCTCTCGCAAGGGCAGGCACAGGAGCCGTGGTTGGGAGACATGCGGCGCTGCACTGTGCCTCTCCCAACCGCGGCTCCTATGCCTGCTCTTGCGAGCGGAAGAGGTGGTGGCAGAGGGACAAGCGGCCCGAAAGGAGCCCTCTCGGGCTGCTGGTTCCTCCTACGCCGCCTTTGCCACTGTCAGTGGAGGAACCAGCAGCCCGAAAGCAGCCCTTTTGGGCTGCTTGTTCTTCTTCCGCCGCTGCCGCCCCCACCAGGCTTGTGGTGTGGTGAACTGGCTTATACTCGAGTCAATAAGTTTTCCCAGTTTTTTGTTCTAAAATTAGGTGCCTCGGCTTATACAGTGTATAAAAATTGTCATGTTATTACTTTTAAAAATACACTACAAGGATATAACCATTAAAATTGTTTTTCAGTTTATAAACAGTGAAATAGCAGGAGTTGAACAATATTGGTCCTAGTGATTAATAGTGGAAAGAAATTTTTATGAATGATTTTTTCCAACCAGCAAATTCCTAAATAAATGGAATGTGTTTACTACCCGTCACTATAATTTTTTTTTTATGCAAACACATTATTTATTTTTTTAGATTTTCAATATGTACTATGAATGGCTTCTATGTATACTTATTTATCTTACAAATAATTTCCCTTTCTTTACATTATTGCCGTTATAGGGATATCATTTCAATCACATAAGAAATAATTTGAAGATAAGCTTTTCCTTTTGTCGAGTATAAATATAATGGGTGATGTGTCCAACTAAGTGATATTCTGAGTAGACCCTTGAAATCAATGGACAGGTCCATTTCTTTTAGTGGATCTCCTCTAACAAACATTAAATATCACCCAATATAAATGTCAAAGCTTATTTGGGGGTAAGATGCATGGGTGTGTGTGGGGGGGTGTATGTACATTTGCCAGTATATTCCATTTGAGAGCCAGTGTGGTGTAATGGTTAAGAGTGGTAGTCTTGCAATCTGGGGAACCGGGTTCGCGTCTCCGCTCCTCCACATGCAGCTGCTGGGTGACCTTGGGCCAGTCACACTTCTTTGAAGTCTCTCAGGCCCACTCACCTCACAGAGTGTTTGTTGTGGGGGAAGAAGGGAAAGGAGAATGTTAGCCGCTTTGAGACTCCTTAAAAAGGGAGTGAAAGGCGGGATATCAAATCCAAACTCTTCTTCTTCTTCATATCAGTCTTGCAAAGGAATGAATAATAATTGCAACACTTAGATTCCTTGGTTAATATATACTTTTAAGGATAGTGTGTGAACTACAGAAAGGAGAGGGAATTGAAAGCAGAAGAAAATTAAAGGGCTACATGTTGACTGACAAATCAGGGAAATGGATAAAATGAGTGGTGAACAAAAGCATGAAAGTTGTGTGGAAAGAGATAATCGAAAAAAGAGATACTGGGCGGTACCTGGCTGAACAGTTCTGCTAGTGCAAGGAGTTTTTGCTGTGCAATAGAACTTCCTCACCTTCTCCTCTCTCCATGTGTACTGTAAATCTTCTCTGGAGGGTTAGGAGAATCCCAGAAGTGAGAAGAAGAAGGGTTTGGATTTGATATCCTGCTTTATCACTACCCTAAGGAGTCTCAAAGCAGCTAACATTCTTCTTTCCCTTCCTCCCCCACAACAAACACTCTGTGAGGTGAGTGGGGCTGAGAGACTTCAAGGAAGTGTGACTAGCCCAAGGTCACCCAGCAGCTGCATGTGGAGGAGTGGAGACGCGAACCCAGTTCACCAGATTACAATGAGGCTTATTCGGTCCTAAAATCTATTTTTAGTATTCATTTTAAAGTGTAAAATAATATTTTAGGACTGAGATGCTATTGCAAAATCAGGAAGTACATAATCCGGCTGATAGATCCTCAAAGCAAGTTGAGGAATGCCTAATTAGGTTGGTCTGATGCCAAAAAAAGAAAAAAAGAAAAAAGAGAGAACAAATTTCTTTTCCATTCTTACACTTTGCTCAGAACCAACAATCAGAACACACAAAAAACTATCTGAAAGAAAGCTGCTTTAAACTTCCAACTGTCTAAAACTAGGAGCAGTGGATGTTTCCATGTTCTCTGCATAAAAGGAAGGAGGGAGTATCTTCTTTTAACGCTTTTCTGTTGCCACTGGAATGTAACCAGATACCATAAGGTCTGCTCTGTTGCTTATAGAAATGTTTATTCCCTTTGGGGGATTTCTTGCAGACTGTTTTTATGAAAGTGTTGTATTACAATTGTTAACAGGAAGTGTGGTTTTACCTGCTCTTGATCCTATATTTGTGTGCTCTGTGGTTGCTGGTAAGGACTAATTTCATCGAAGTGTGCTTTCCCCAAAACCTCCTGTTTAGAGATAAAGAATGTGTGCTTCCACACCCTGCTTTAGTATAAGAAACCATTACTGAAACAATATGATCTCTTCTATAAAGGAGTGATATGTCTTGTACTGGGAAACAAGCACATATATTTATCCTTGCCACACTGATATAGAATATTAAACCATATGGAAATTTTATACTTTGGGATATTTGTAGATTAACCAAATTTCATGAATTTTAATTAAAGGGAAACCCCAAAAGTTCAAACATTTAAAAAACAATATTCGAAACTCCTGGCTGGGTGGGAAGAGTTCCATATAAGAATTTATAGCTGGATTTTTCAAACATTTATTTCAAGGGTGGCCTCACATACATTATGGTAGTAGTCCAATCTAGAGGTCTCCAATACAGAGCTCAAAATACTTTTACTACTGTCTCATTAGTCTTTGGCAGACAGTCCTCGTCAAATTCTGCAACTACAACAGCATTATTGACTCTCTTCTCAGAAGACAACTCAGAGAAATTGTAAACACTTACTGCCTCATAGGCAGCAATTATTATTATTTAATTGATTTCTGCTGGCTTAGTGACTTGCCCAGAAACAAGTGCATTTGTTGTTAGTCAAACCGCTGTGTTAGCAGCAACTAATTGACCTCCCTGGGGTGGAAACCTAGACAGTGTGTATGGAGGTCCTGGGCCGCCCAGATGACAAGACCTCGCCCCCCTCGGCCTCACTGATGTGGTCCAAAGGAAAGCAGAGCAATACGTTTGGCACCAGCTTGGCTGTAGGAGTTGCCAGAAGAATAATGTATCAAACTATTGTAATTTATCTGGAGGCAGAAAAAGTGTCTCATTAGGGTTTAAGGGAAGAAATTAATACTAACAAAACTCAAGGGCTGTCATTTTGACGTGGAATGAATGGCTCACTATTTGCAGACTGTGTTTGCTTCTGCTTGTTCAATAGTGACAATACTAATTTTGATGGTACAATACAACTGTGGTGTCGGTATGCATCTGTGTCAGGAGACTATGGAAGAATGTGCCTTCAGGGGTAAAGTCAAACTGTTGGAGAGTTACAGTGCCTGCTATGGCTGTAAAGACTGATGCTGGAGATACATGTTTAGGGCAGACGAAGGTATCTAATTTTGCATCATGGCATTTCTTCTCTCTGCAGTCCTCCCAGAGGTCATTCCTCCTCTGGTCTCTGCTGTGGATATACAACCTGACCTTCTCCAGGCACTGCGATCATCCCATATGTTGCTAGCCTTCATGTCACATTTGCAGACATCTTTGTAATACAGAGTTGGTCTGCCAAGAGGCCTATTGCCTGAAACCAGCTCCCCATAGAGCATGTCCTTGGGGATCCTACCTTCTTCCATTCTGTGTACATGACCAAGCCAGTGTAGATGTCACTGAGCCAGAAGTATGAACATGCTGGGAATATGGGCTTGGGAATGTGATGTAGGACTTTTGAATCAATGCTAATAGTCTAGCAGCTGAGGCTGTTTGTACTCAGTGCAGATAATAAACTTATCTAAGCCCATTGTGGGCTTTCCCCTTATGCAATTGCAGTCGTATCCAGGGAAAACACTGCTGCCAGGCGACAACAGGTTGTGTACTATCAGCTAGGCCTCATCTAATTATCTTAGCATTCCACTGGGCCTATATGAGGAAAGCCAATCCTTAGCATCCTAGGCATCCTGATAAATATACTGCACATCCCAGGACTCCATGGGCATGCATGCTACAGCAATGCTGATTGCACCATAGAGAGAGGCCTCACTCTGAAACCTCTAGTGAAAATGTCATGCCAGAGCTGACCCACTGCCAGGAAAGCTTGAAGGAAGAAAAGCAGAGTGGGTTAGGGTTTAGGAGGTCACAGTGAGATTGCTTGGATTTGCAGGGGATGGTAGCAGGTGTTCAGACCATGATTGGGATATGCTATAAGTACAAGATATGTAAACATGACAAATGTAAGAGGTGAGGGTGGTGGAAAGAATATCTAAACACATCCCCTAAATGCTTGAAAACTCAGCTAAGTCTCTCATCTTGTTTATCATGTTTACCTTGTGGAAGATGTAAACAGCAGATGTTTCAGAACATGTTGTGCCTGACCACTGACTAGCTGTTGTTGTTTTGGGTGCTATTTGTATGCCTTTCGTTAACCAAATACACACGGTTTTTCAAGAAGAGAGTGAATGCTTTTAAAAAGTCATTTTACTGCTTTTACTACCTATGCATCCTTCAAATTCCATTTAATGCTAAGAAATTCAGTCTGCAGTCTGCAGAGGTACTTCACATTCTTTCTCTCCCAGCCTTCTTTTTCCTTCAAGGCAACCTTTCTCCAGCTATTTCCTAAGCTTAATAGCAGCATGGTGGTGGTGGGACACTCCATCAGAATTGTGGAAGAGCGAGGGAAGCTTTACAAGAGAACCCTGAGCACATGTAGTTTACTTGGATCACTGCCTAATAATCTCCTTGAACAAACCCTTCTGAGTTGCCATTTCCCTTGTACATAGCAGTTCGGGTATGGCTAAATATGTCTGCCAATATGGCTGAATTCCTTCTGTGTGTGAAAACCATACAAATGAGACTCAGCACATTTAGGTCATCCATAGCTTGCATGCTTGTAAATATACTGGAAAGCTAAACCATGTGGGCAGAAGTCTATCAGTGTACCTGGGCTGGTATGGGAGCTAGGGGCCATGCTTCCCTTAAGTGACACTGATCACCAGCACTTGAGTGTTTCATTTCTGCATGTTTCTCTGAACATTCCCCCTCAGCTAAATGGTAAATTGTTTATACCATAAAAGTACTTAATTCGTTTCGGAGGTCCGTTCTTAACCTGAAACTGTTCTTAACCTGAAGCACCACTTTAGCTAATGGGGCCTCCTGCTGCTGCCGCGCCGCCGGGGCCCAATTTCTGTTCTTATCCTGAAGCAAAGTTCTTAACCTGAACCACTATTTCTGGGTTAGCGGAGTGTGTAACCTGAAGCATATGTAATGCAAAGTATGGAAACTGTGACCCAGATCTAGTTTTAGTTCATTAACAATACAATGGTATCTCAGGTTACATATGCTTCAGGTTACATACGCTTCAGGTTACAGACTCCGCTAACCCAGAAATAGTACCTCAGGTTAAGTACTTTGCTTCAGGATGAGAACAGAAATTGTGGTCCGGCAGCGCGGCGGCAGCTGGAGGCCCCATTAGCTAAAGTGGTGCTTCAGGTTAAGAACAGTTTCAGGTTAAGTACAGACCTCCGGAACAAATTAAGTACTTAACCTGAGGTACCACTGTAAGTTTTATACAGAAAATACATGTTTCTGCTATGCAGTGTATATTTCTTTGCATTTTTAAGACTTGCTTAAATTCTCTTCCCCACCCCACTTATTTTTTGCCTCTCAGAAAGTTGTACAAACATTAGTATGACAGGAGTAGAGGGAAGTTGTGAAAAGGATGTATGATGTCATTCATATTGTTATCTGGAATGACACAAAATACATGTGCCGACACATCTTTGACATTTGCCAGAAGGCGGGGGAACTCATTTGGCATTCTAGCTTTGTTTTATGCAGCTGTATATCTGATTAACTTCCTTTCTTAGGTATTTTTCGCAGATGAGAGATTTCAGCCAACATTTCAGACAACACACCATGATTTATAAAAACATGTTTGAAAGCTCTCATCATAGTGCTTTTTAGGAAGATGATATGAGATAGCGGAATGGGCAGGTGTGGCACTAGGCGATATGGTAACAGGAAGATAGATTTCTTTTACTATTGAAAAGTGATTGAGAAGTTTTGTTCTGGTAGAACAAACCTTTGAATGCCAAATGCTTTTTTATTAGAAATATTTAGAGACAGTGGGAAGTGACATCCTTTTTTTAACAGAGTTTTTATTTTACTTACTAAAATATTTATGCACCATTCTTAATCTAGGCAAGGTCACACAGGGCTCTACATAGGCATCAAAACAAATTTCAAAAAGTGATTAAAATATAACTTATCATCAAAATATTATCACTTTTAGATAAATCTCTCAGAAAGGTCTCTTGTAAAGAATGTTTTAGTCTGAAGTTTCATGTACAAGAATTTCACATGCATTTGGAACTTTCTTGGCTGCTTAAGCATTGTGTTTATATTAATATTGGTTTGTGGTCATGATTTTTTTTTAAAAAAAAAAAAACCTAGCATCTGCTTTATACACATTTACTTTAACAAAATGTGTCCCCGTATTTATATCTGTGGAAAGTTGCAACAGAAGGGCAATTTTCTCAACTTGATACAAAAGTGAAGGCCCCTGCCTTAGTTAATAGTACTAATTGTGTAATCGGATCTGCTTCAAACTGGAAATGGGGTGTAGGCTGGTGTTCAAAGAAGCAGTGAAATAATGTGAAAAAGTTCATTTTGTAATGAATGAAGGCATTCATCAACTGCTGAGGCATATTTTTGATACACCTTTAGAAGATATTCTTGGCCACTCTCAGTATGTCACCTTGAAGTTGATTATTAAACTGAATTATTTCAGATGTTGATGAGCACAAAATGCTCATATTCATGCCTTATGCAACTACATGAGTAATTGCAAAATAAATATGATTCTTCTTAAAAAAACACGCAGTAGATTAAACCAAACCCTATCAGGGTACCTCCAAGTACAAATATTTGCTCCTGTTCTCTTACTTGTACACACATAGGGATACCATTGCAACATTGGAGAGCCCTTTTTTCCACATTGGGTTGTATAAAATCTACTTTGACACACACATATATATATTTAAAAACTCCTTTATATAAACACTGAGGCAAAGAAGCCCAGACATGGAAATAAAATGTATAATAGTATGTCTTGTGGAAACATAAGTTTTATGTCACAGCTGTGTGTAGTTAAACACTAGACCACCACACCCTACAGGTGGAAATAAGAAATTGAGGGGCCATTAAAAACCAACTTTGACTCCTTAACTGTAGTCTATGTTTTAAAGAATGATGGCAGGTCACTTTACTCTTTGACTGAATCTGTTCTTCGTGAAATTTGAGTCTCTGCACTAGTGAAAGGATCATGGTTGTGTGTTATGAAACTTTAGATTTGTCTTAAACCACCACCAACCTGTGGGGTCTTGAAAAGCAGGACTATTAATCTGGGAGTTCTGTAACCTGTGTCTGTCTTTTTCTAACAGTAGCTTTGCCCAACAAACCCCAAATATGCATTCCATGGTAACATGACCATGTGAGTGCGTGAAGAAAATATAATGATTTTATATCCATATGTTACTTGCTGCATACTTGAGCAGGCATTTTCCACTCTAGCATGATTAAGTGATTGATCGTTAGTGCAAAATAAAAGAAACTAGAAAGGTGTGTCCATGTTTTACGGAGTTTAATAACCTGTTATAAAGAATAAAATGATGATTCAGGTTAACACATCTGTGTTCGTAACGGAGAACTTTCCTGAACCTACAGTATATTGGGTCATTTGGACCGCCCAAATCAGCAGTCAACTATAAAAATATTAACTTGTATTAAGAACTGATGGGGTCTATAATAATTTTTGTGTTGATTCTTATGGGGTCTCACATTTTCTCATTTATAGTAGGTTGCTAAGCACCTGGTCTAAACCACTGAGCCTCTTGGGCTTGCCAATCGTAAGGTTGGCAGTTTGAATCCATGTGATGGGTTGAGCTCCCGTTGCTCTGTCCCAGCTCCTGCCAACCCAGCAGTTCAAAAGCATACCAGCGTGAGTACTGAGTAATAGGTACTGCTGTGGCGGGAAGGTAAATGGCCTTTCCATGTGTTCTGGCACTCATCAGAGTGTTCCATGCACCAGAAGCGGTTTACTCATTCTGGCCACATGACCCATAAAAGCTGTCTGCAAACAAACACTGCTCCCTCGGCCTGAAAGCGCCACACCCCATAGTCAGATTCGACTGTCCAGGAGTCTGTTACCTTTACCTTACCTATGTTAAAAAGTGCATTGAGCATAGTCTCATCAGCCCTCTTGGGTTGAAACACCGCAGTGTGTTTGAAGTGTATGAAGTGGTACAGGGCAAGGGGACAAAACTTTACATTTTTATGCCCCGTTGGGGTTAGTTATAACATCTGTGTGTATAGGAACTTGCACACAAGCAGTCAGGAAGAGCTGCTGTTTGACTTTGTACCTTGCAATCATTGTCACGTTGAAAGAAGAAGAGTTTGGATTTGATATCCTGCTTTATCACTACCCTAAGGAGTCTCAAAGCGGCTAACATTCTCCTTTCCCTTCCTCCCCCACAACAAACACGCTGTGAGGTGAGTGAGGCTGACAGACTTCAAAGAAGTGTGACTAGCCCAAGGTCACCCAGCAGCTGCATGTGGAGGAGCGGAGATGCGAACCCGGTTGACCATATTACGAGACTACCGCTCTTAACCACTACACCTCACTCCCTGGAATCTTATCCTAAATGCTGGAGGGTACACTTCTGAATTTCCAGGGTAATTATTTTAATTACCCCTCATAGTCAACTGCTTCACTCATTCATTTTTGAGGAGTTGAAATGGGCTTCAGCCAGTGAAATGCTCTGCATGTAAAGTATTACAACCTGAACAGCTAATGCTCAGTTATTCATTGTCTGAACCACTGGCTGGAACTATGATGCAGCTGCTCACTATTACTCATTGCTTTCACTTTGAAAAAATATATTGCTGGTAGCAGTTTTTCAGAAACCTTTGGCAACTGAAAATGAAGTTCAGCCACTGGTCACATTCAACATGCAGCGTATTTTATTCCTTTTGTTTTCAGAGTATTGAATTGATGAAACACACTTCAGTGTAGTCCTGTTTAAAACAGCATTTGATTTGGTGGTGTTGAAAACTTCGTTTTGCTTTAGATGACTGCAGTTCCTTTGAAGAAGCATTTGAAAACAACATCTTAGAATTATATTAGTGCAAAAGGCCAGATTAAAGATATAGAAGCCGCTATGTTGACGCAATATCTTAATAGCAAAGGCAGCCAATGTGGTGTCACCCATGTGTTGTTGGACTCCAGCTACCACCATCCCTTACCATTAGTCATGCTGGCTGGGGCTGATGGGAATTGTAGTCCAGCAACTTCTAGAAAGCACTATCTTGGCTACCCCTGTCTTAAAGCTTCAGCCCCAAACAGCAAGTCATAAAATTCTCATTCGAGAACTCTACTGAGGAATTGCAAAGATTATATTGCTTCATTTTCATAGTCCAGACCTGAATGTTCTAAACGTCCTTTTAACTTGAAAACACAGCCAGATATTGCATGTCCTTGAATCTACCACTTATGCTTAGGATATAAAGTTCAGAATTGTTTTGCTGCTTTAGTCAAAGACTTTTCCAGTGCAGCATATTGCTTTCCAATAAATGCACCTGATAAACTCACAAGCAGTGCAAATGGTGGTGGTTGGTGCTGTTTGTTGGTTTGCTATAATAAGTGTATATTCCCTCTGAACATATAGATACCATGTGTGCAGTGTAGATATTAATGAACTTGTGTCATCAGCTGTGCTCTGAACTGCAGGGAATAACATGGTGAGAGCATTATGATGCAGATTTGAGCTAGAAAAATGAACTCTTAAGAGTGGGTGTTTCCACACCCACATACCCTGTGTAATCAAGCCCTGAAAAGATAGCTTGTGTGACAGTTTTTAGAGCCTCTGCCTTTTTCTCTTCGCTTCTAAAGATATTGTATTTAAAGAGAAATAATAAAGCTTGTTTATAAAAACATTTTTTTAAAAAATATCAGTACGGTTTCTTCTTCTTTTCCTGAAGTTCATGATGCTACATTCTGGAGTATTAATATTGAAATTGAAATTTGCTGCATTGTTTATGTTAAAGGGGCAAGCATAAGTTAAAAAGCTCATATCCTGCTTTAGTACTGATTTAGACTTTTAAACATCTGGCAGGAACTAAAAAAGCTTGGTTTTTTTCCTTTTTGGTTAGTTTTCTCAATTGGAAGCCAAGTTCTTAAGTGCGCAATACATTTCCTGGAATAAATTTGTTTGAACCCAATAGAAAACCACCTTCCTTCCTAGCTGACTTGATTTACCTCTGTAGTTATTATTACATAGATAATGATAATTTTTTTCACTATTAGCAATAAAATATAAGGAAATATGGTGCACAGTGCAGTTAAAGTTCATATTTATTTAAATAGTTGCAAGTGGAATACAAAAGTAGAGCATAAAATGCCCAATATCAATTTAAAGACTGAGATACAACATAAAAACCAGTAGAACAATATCACAAAAACAAATCAAAGTAGGAATTTGGGGATCACTGCTCTGATATTCTGTAGGATGTGGTACCACAAGTAAATTTACCCCAATCATCTTAATTCTTACAGGTCTATACAGGGAAAAGCAGGCTTTCAAGTACCTTAGTCCTGAGTTACTGTGTCAGTAACAAGATAATTGAACATGACTCAGTAGTTCATCTCCAGCCAGTGCAGTTCCATCATCACAACTGGTGTGTGTGTGTGTGTGTGTGTCCAGATACCTCTCTTGACAATCTGGCTGCAGCATTCTACACCACGTCAAATTTCAAACACATTGAGATATTGACTGGGATAAAAATCTCTACTTAGAAGGCTTGTTGAAAGACAAATTTATTTAACAGGCACTGGAAAGACAATAAGGATAGAACTTACCAATATTTAATGGGCGGGGGTTCCAAAGGCTAGATGCCACCACACTAAAGACCTGGTTCCAATACCATGCAGAATGGACCTCCTGATAAGATAATTTCTGTAGGCTGCCCTCTGCTGCAGATTGTAGGGATTGGTCAAGTATATAAAGGATGAGATAATATTTAAGGTATCCTAATCCCAAACTCTATTGGGATTTGTATACCAGTGCTAGTACCTTGAATTTAGCTCAGTAGCTAATTGGCAGCCAGTAAAACACTTTTAACAGTGACTTAATATTCAGGCTGATGCATGCTTCGTACATGGGTTGGATAGGCCCCCCCACTTTTCTTCCTTATGCCATCAGTGAGCAGTCAAGCTGCTGCGTTTTGCAGCTTCATGTAGATGTTAAATAACATTGGAGGCAAGATGGTCTTTGTGGCACTCCACAGCACAACTGCCAGAGGACCAAGAGATTAACACTGATTAACACTCAGTGTTAATCTCTGAAACCACCCCTAGAGACAGAACCAGAATCACTGTAAAACATTGGCCCCAATGCTCATCTCACAAGCGGCAATAACATCAAAAGCCACTGGGCAGCTGAGCTGAAAAGTTAGAATTTTTCAATAAGATTGTGGGGAAAGGGACCTTTCATCAGACAGCAGGAAGAGAGACATTGTGTGAAAGCATCAGTGGAAGACTTGTGGAAGCGAGTCTTGATTATTTCAGTGGAGGTTATTTGCAAGTACGGTATCTGTTATTTGGATCACAGAGAGGGGATATGAAACAACTGTAGTTCTGCTTGCAGATTTCCATGATTTAAGTGTAGTTACAACCTAAAACAATGGAAACTGAGAGAAAATTACTATTTTTATCCTTCAGTGTAGTTTCCTGTACTGTATTGTATTGGTTTTGTTGCATTTTGCAGTGATGGCTTATATAGAAGTGACCGTATTCAACATTGGTTATTATTTGTTGAATTACTCAGCTTGCTTATATGATCCAAAAATCAGCCACTGTGGTAAAGATTCTCTTTCACTGGACTGCAGTAGCTTACAAAATGCTAGAGGGTCTGCAGCAGAAATGTGACTCATTTTCTGCTCCCACAAGTGTGTTTTTCACACATATATTAAATATTTCCTTGGAAAAACTGGGCCACCCTTGTGCTTTTTGTTGATCCCTGATTGATAATGTCTGTATGGGGTCTCAAATGTACTGTCCTTCATATGAGACTGGCTTCTGTAGGTTCATAGGACTTTTTCTTTCCATTAAAAATATTACTAAAATCATCCCAGGAGAACAGGATGCAGTAGACATTCCAAAGAGAGCCCCTCTGTTATAAATCTACCAATAGTTTATGAGCTGTAAAGTTTGCATTATGAAAAGGGAATTGGTGCTCTTGCAATTTCCAACTCCTGATGCAAAATCCATCTATATGTAAAGAAATAAACCTGCCAAAAGCACTTCAGCCTATAAAACAGCAGTTCCCCAAGTGTTTTAATAAATGGTCCAGCAATTTGAAAGTTCTCTTTTTCTTTTACCCTGATAGCTGCCTCCTCCCTTCCTTTCTTCTTCTCCCTTACGACGATCATGGTCCTAGTAACTTCTGAATTATAAATGCTTAATCTGCATGTATTCCAGGCTTTGCCTGTGCATCCTAATTCAGTATTTGCAAGTCATAGGGTCTAACTAGATGTGACATTAATTGTGCTATATAAATGTCATCTGGGGTGATGCCTGAGCAGCCATCAGCGCATGGGGGTGGGGAAGTTTATTTGGTTTGTTTCTGACCCCAGTGAGAGGAATGTCACAGAGGTATGACATTTTTAAATGAAAATTTGGTCTAGAGTTATGTATCTCTTTGACCCAATGCAGCCATTAACATCCATATCTTGTAAGAGTGGGAGTAGAGGGGTTGAGGTGAGGAGTCAAATGGGCAGATGTCTTATCTTTGCCGTGTGCTCTTTTGGGAGGAAGGGCAGGATATAAACTTAATAAATAAAAGCTGATAACCTCCTGTCAAGTTTCCATGGAAGAATAACTTTATGATTTCAAGCAGCGTTCTGTCACTTTCTCTTGAATGCTTGTGAAGAGGCACAGCAATGCACAACTTACTGAACAGTTACAGATAGGTAGCCGTGTTGGTCTGCCATAGTCAAAACAAAACAAATTCCTTCCAGTAGCACCTTAAAGACCAACTAAGTCAGTTCTTGGTATGAGCTTTCGTGTGCATGCACACTTCTTCAGATACTGTGTATCTGAAGAAGTGTGCACTTCTTCAGATACTGTGTATCTGAAGAAGTGTGCATGCACAAGAAAGCTCATACCAAGAACTGACTTAGTTGGTCTTTAAGGTGCTACTGGAAGGAATTTGTTTTGTTTCAACTTACTGAAGTTTTGATAATTATAAAGGTCACACTGCCTTTAAGTCTTCCTGTTTTGAGCCTTGCTATGTATTCTCTTTACTAAATGGGAAGAATGGCAGTGTACTTGAAGCATGAGGGTGGGTGGCATTTGTTAGTGTTTTTATAGACGTTTTGAGGGACTTTAGAGAAAAGTTAATGTTTCTCTGTTGCTAATGTTCGTTTGGAGAAATGTGCAAGTGTTGCCTAAATTAGAAAAGGGGCATAGGATTGTATATCCAGTGCATGAGTTGTTTGTGTTATTTCAGGGATATTTCACAAACATATGGACAGTACAGACTAGCCACCCCCTAACCTGATGCCCCCCAGGTGCTTTGGACTAAAACTCCCATCAACAGCATGGCAAATCTTCAGTGATGATGGGAGTTGTAGTCCAGTAACTTTAAGGTAGCACTCACTTGGGAATGACTAAATACGGATAAACTATTGGGCTACATCTGACCAGTGGATTGACTCTGTGCTGGCTGGGGTTTGTGGGAGTTAAGGCTGATTAAAGACTGTCACATCAGTGTAGGCCAGGACTCAGGTGGAATACCATTACAACAGGAAATACTTTTACAATGAAGTTTTAGGGGAGACTAAGACAGGACAGTTCTGCTTCACTTATCTGGGTTAGCTTGCTGCTTTACCTGTTAGTGTATGTCTACACTAGTCGTGCAGCAAATAAGGCAGGAAAAGGGTATGACCCATTGTTTTATAGAGACCAAATTTTAGCCAGAGAGTACAATGGAAATAGTGTTCAAAAACCTAATATGAAGAGAGAATATTTGATATACAAAACTATTCCCCATAAACTCTGCATACTTTCTTCACACAAATCTTGTGGAACCAAAGAATTTGAGGTTCCTTTCTCTTGCCTTTTTAAAATTGCTTTTGTTTAGTGTTTCTGATTTGAAATAAACCACAAATGCTCTCAGGACTTGGATCATGTATGTGTTAGAATTTCTGATCTATGATTGCAGTCATGGCCTTTTTGTCTATCACATGACGGTATGTGTTTTGACTCCACAGAGTGGGAAGTGATGGAAACAGGATGTTTGTGTTATTGTGTTTCTTGAAGTGGGACTATTGTCCTTTGTTCTTTTTCTCTTTGCTGTCTGATGCTAGAGAGAGAGAGAGGGAGCCATGTTGCAGTGCTCCATGTGTGTTTATGTGTAAATAAAGTAGATTAATAAAATGCTGAGTTGCTGAGGTCTGTCACGCAAGTTGCGCAAACTCTGCGGATCCCTAAGTGTGCCAGTGTCGGTTGGCATTGGTCGCTGTGATGTTCGGGCTGAAGAAAGCTTATGAAACTCGCGAATGATCGGCCAGGAGGGAGGGAACATGCCAGTCAGGCATGTGTCTCTGCCAGAGTCCTACTCGAGTGTAGGCTGAACTCCTGACAGTATGTACCAGTAGTTAACTATTCATTATCCATGCTTTTCTTCACTACTGAATGCATTCATTATTTATTGTTCTAATTGTTACCATGACAGTTCTCATGATCTTCATGCTCGCAGTCAAGAGAGCTGCCTGTTCTTAAAGTAGCCAACCTGATGACCTAGAGGTTTATAAGAAAAGGAAAGCATCCCACTGTGGTTATGCACAGCCATGTAAATGGTAAAGGGACCCCTGACCATTAGGTCCAGTCGTGGCCGACTCTGGGGTTGCGGCGCTCATCTCGCTTTATTGGCTGAGGAAGCCGGCGTACAGCTTCCGGGTCATGTGGCCAGCATGACTAAGCCGCTTCTGGCGAACCAAAACGGCGCACGGAAACGGCGTTTACCTTCCCGCCAGAGCGGTACCTATTTATCTACTTGCACTTTGACGTGCTTTTGAACTGCTAGGTTGGCAGGAGCAGGGACTGAGGAACGGGAGCTCACCCCATCGTGGGGATTCGAATCACCGACCTTCTGATCAGCAAGTCCTAGGCTCTGTGGTTTAACCCACAGCGCCACCCGCGTCCCTTCGCACAGCCATGTAGGCAATGGTATATTAACCCTGTATTACATTGACTGTTTTGAAAATGGAATAGTTATACTTGTTTTATATCAGCTGACATTTTATTAAGTTGGCAGATTAATTTTAGTTACAGAAAATGGTGTCATCCCCTCTTCATTCTGGCTAGCTTCTTCACTAATTTCAGTTCCTTTCTGAAGTAGTGCAAATTTAAGTGTTTACAGTTTCTCATTGATATTACGATTCTTATTGGTATCTGTTTTCTTATGTTCCAGAAGTTAGATTTAGACAGTGGCGTAGCGTGGGTTGTCAGCACCCGGGGCAAGGCAAATAATTTGCGCCCCCTAACCCGTGGATTTGCGCCCCCTAACCCGTGGATTTGCGCCCCCTAACCCGTGGATTTGCCCTAACCCCAGATGTTGCGCCCGGTGCGGCCGGCCCCCCCTGCACCCCCCACGCTACGCCACTGGATTTAGAACTTCTTATGTGTCTGCTTCTGGCAATCTAGTTCCTATACTAGTTCAAATAAGGCTATGCTTTGCTTTTCCTTTCTCTGCTTTTATACAAGACCTACCCCCTTTATTTCAAGCTAGTGGTATCTTTATCTTTCTTGCATCTTTTCATGCAGAAGTCTGATGATTTAACAGGCTATGTGTAAGAGATCGGATGCATTTCCTGTGTTTCCATTGAAATGCTCAATTTAAATATATTCACTAATAATATGTCAGGATTGCACTTCCGGATTTCATCTGTTACCCATACTAGCAGTATTTTCCCTCTCTACCAGTTTCTGTGTAGCATTTCAAAATGTACTGAGGTATCCACCATTCCCAGATGCATAGGCAGATATGATCTTTTCAAAATCAGGAGTGGAGAACCTGTTATCTTCCAGATGTTGCTGAACCATTGGCTTTGCTGGCGGTGACTGATGGGATTTAGAAGTCCAACAACACCTGAAAGGTTAGACGTTCCTCATCCCCAGAAAGGATTAGTATCATACTAGAAGGCTGGGTAATTGTTAGGAGATGGATCTGTTTAAAGGCTTGGCTTTTGCCATTTAATTTCTTCTTCAAGTCTCATGAAATGTGGAAGACACTCAAAAATATTTTTTTCCTGGCTGTTAAGGTGCATGCAAGATGAAATTCCTAGATAATTTTAGATATGTCTGTTAATTTATCTATTCACTTGTGCACTCTCCAGATATTCTATGATATAACAGCAATAAAACTCCCCCCCCCCTTGACAAGCACATAAAGGATGAGATTCCTAGGCAGTTTAATGTGCTTGGCTGTGGTTAACGTTGTTTGTTGTATACTAATAGAAGTTATGATCCATTCTGATCTTAATATTTCATCATTTTATCAAGACGTTTTTGTTCTGGCAGACATTTAGCTTGTTGGCTAAAATACTTTAAATACGCAGATCCCTTGCTATTTTTCTTATCATCAGCTGCTCCTGTCTTTGTTGTTTAAGGTTTTATGGTATCATTAACTACTGTTTTTTTCTGGGTGTTTTTAAAATTTTCACTGTGGCTACTGCAATGGAAGACTGTCATGTGCATGGTCTGGAGTTATATGGTCTGTTTTGGCTGCCAATGTGGTAAATACATATTAGCAAAAAAGTGCTGCGCCGGATATATTTTGGAAAGTAGCATAATATCAAGTGCTATTACTCAATTGTTGCTATATATACTAAGTATATACTGAGATAGTATATACTTAGTATATCTAGTAACTCCTGAAATCTTATGTGATTTAGCCTCTCTTTGTCAATATATGTGCCCAACTTAATGCAAAGCAGAAACATGGAAAACAGATGAGAATTATTTAGCAACTAAAACAGTCTGCAGCAAGTTCCTGAAACAAAATTTTAATCATAGGAACCTTATATTTTAAGTACAGCAACATAACAATTGATAATATCATGCTTCTGTATGAGGAGCTTGAAGTGAAAAGTTAAACCAATGGCCATCAAAATACAGACTCTAAAGGTCTATAGAGAAAATGGCAAGAGTTAAAGCAGAGATATTGACTGGAGGAGGCCCAAAATGATTTGTTATTTGAAAAGTATACAGGAAAGTTTAACTAATGCAGCTTTCTTCAGGATTTTAAAAAATCAATGTTCTGCGGCTTGTTAGCAACATTCTCCCAAGGTTATTCCTTTAATTTGGAGCTGGGAAGGGATTATAAATGGAGAAGAGGGAGATATACTCCTTGAGGGTAGGGAACTTTTGGCCATCCAGATGGTGCTGGACTTCCAGCTTCCATCAACCCTGACCATTGGTCATGCTAGCTGTGGCTGATGGGAGTTCAGCAACACCTGCAGGGCCATAAGTTTCCCACCCCTGCTTTAAGGAATAGTTTTCTATTTGAGCAAGTGAGAGATACAGATGCAGATTTCTGCAAACAGATACCTTGTCTGCACTGGACATAAACATGCAGTGTTATGTGCATCAATCCCCTGAATGCATGCCTGCTAAATCAGGTTGTGCAAATGCAGTGGTACAAACCTTGACACCTTTCCCAGGTTGATTGACAGCCTGGCTGGGGTATCGATTCCATGTGTCCACCCCACCCCCCAATAGGTGATGCTGTTGTCATATCCAACGTCATTGGTCAGGGCTGACCTAGCCATTAAGCAGAGAGGGGCAGCTGCATTAGACAGTACATGGTGGTGAGCAGCAAGGAGGTATTGGGCAACAGAGCTATGGGTGCCACATGCCCTGTGCTATGTGGCCGTTTAAGCTTGCCTGCTGCTCCCAGGTGTGGTGGGTGATGCTGTCCCACTATCAAATTAAGATTCAGTTGCTAGTCCAGTTTATGGAATTGGGGGTGGGTGGAGGGCATGGCATCTTAACATTCACCTCATGCAACCCACTGTTTTGGATCAACCTCAAATTAGTCATCAGTTGGGCAGATGCATGCATGCAGGGTTTTAGATTAAATGTAATTGAGAAAAAGAAAGAATGGAGGGCACCAGGGTAAAAATGAAGAAAAATGAGACCCTGAAGATCCACTGTAAAATGATAAATTGAGGGAACATGTTTAAACTAAAGCACCCTACTCTTCAGAGAAACTATGTTGGGTGTAATCATTTTCATTTGAGGGTTCGTATTTTTTCATTTATAATTGTGCATGCTGTAGAATATTATGAACACCAATTTGCACATACTGCAGAAAACTACGAGCACCAACATTCTCATTATACATGAGGCATGTTTATTTTCTAGCATTAACTGAAACCAGGTTATCTGATTGTGATATGATTATCCTTGCTGCGCTCTTTTTTGATTACTGATTATTTAAAATATTTCCTTATTAATATGTCATTAATATAGACAAATATGTCTATTAGTCATAATAGCATAATAGGTTATATTCCAATGTTGTATTCCATTTCTCAACCATCGATGTCAGCTATCTAATTTTGTCCCTGCAATAGATCTTATCTGTTGACTGTATCTAATATTTAAATTAGATATCCCTTAAGCAAGACTGCAAATTTACAATGTCTTGCTTGTGCAATCTTTTGCAGTCAAGTAGAAGGCCAGCAATTATCCTCCACATAATTAATTAAGACAGTCAGAGGAACCATTCTAAAGTTAACCCCAGTTGCTTGATAAACAACAGTTTGAAACAGTAAATTTGAGCAGGATTGAATGAATGTTTATTATTACGGCCCAACAGCCAGCATACTTTGAGCAGGATTTTATACTCACTGAAACGGCAACATTCTGCTTAGCAATCCTAGAACTTGATTCTATCTCTGCCAAACATCTTGCTTTTTTAAAAATTGGCTTGAGTAACATACCTGTGATACATCATTTTGTAATGGACTTCCTGTATGCTATAACCAATTGAGAACATTATAATGGACCAAATGCAGTAAAATGGTAATTCCTAAAAAACCCTTATTCCCCCCCCCTTATATTTTAGTTTGTGTAACGTTAAAGGAGTGCTCATTTTCCTATTATTATTTTTAGACTCCTATGCAAAGTTTCTTTCCAGTTGTAGTTAGTACAAAATATTTTACCTGAAATCTTTTGAATCTGGGGTGAGAGGGAGGAGAATCAGTCATCTGCTCATGCTCTTATTTCTTCATGGGTGAGAAAATCTGTGAATGTAAAATTTCTATTTTCCCAATCAGAAAAATAACCTATAACCTAAAATATATATTCAAATTAAACATGGAGGGCAGGAAAGTTACATCTGTTCTTACTAGATTACTAGTAAAACATATGGGGTTTTTTTCAGTTTTGTTGTCTCGGGACTTGTTCCACAGTTATCCTAACATTGGACTTAACCCATTGGTTATAATATTACCAAAGCAAAATGAACCACATCTATCCATATACCCAGCTCCAAGGGTGTATAAGGCTATAATCCTAAACAGTTATAGAGCAGGAGTATAGCTAACCTGCCAGCCAGTGGTGAGTGTGGCCATTCCACGCTCTTGCACACAGTCACATTCCTGTCCTCAGCATCTCTGTGCATATCTGCTGAAGTGGACGTTATCACCCACTTCTGGCTTGTTAAATGTTTGGTCCAATAATTTAGAGAAGGGGGTGATTTGCATCCCCATCAGTGTGTTGGGCTATGTGTCTGCCTTATTTCTTCTTCTTCTTTCTTTTTGCGGCTTCCACCAAAACCAGTGGAATTTGGGAAGTCTGGGAAATATCATTTGGAAGCTAGATCAGGCTTCCAAATTTGGGGGGTGGGGACAGCTTAGCCACTCCTGTACAGTGGTACCTTAGGTTACATACGCTTCAGGTTACAGACTCCACTAACATGGGCATGGGCATGGGCATGGGCATGGGCATGGGCATGGGGCCTATCACTGAATGCGCCTTGGCTTTTCCAGCTACCAAGCCACTTGAGGACTAGTACTGTACACTATTCATTCTAGCAACTGTGGCATAAGTATCAGGCTGAAGGTTCAGCTGCCAAATAAATGAATGGAAAACAATTAAATGAAAAATGAAAAAGGATGTTAATGAATCCCTTTCCTTTATGTTTTTCTATAGGCTTGACCTGGGAAAAAACACTCCGGCAAATTGGATTTGAAAGGTAAGCACTGGGTGTTGATTTTCTATTGTATACAAAACCGAATTTTGAAATGGGGAGAGAGAATAAATAGAAAAGTTAGCAAATGCTCCTGTTCAGCAACTGAGATTTACTCTTGACACTATTTGTAATATTTGAATATTTAATTATGTTCACAAACATTGGGAACCAGTGTGGTGTAGTGATTAGCATGTCAGACTTGGACTTTGGAAACCAAGATACAAATCAGCCATGGAGCTCACTGGGTGATCTTGGGCCAGTCTCTGCATCTCAGCCTAACCTACATCACAGAGTTGTTGTGAGGCTTAACATTTTGTAATTAGATAATACATTCTTATTTTGGACACTGTTGTTGTTATTTCTAACCTTGGAGAATAGTAACACTGGCCATTTAGATTTTCTATTTCACATGAGATAATCTTTCAAAATGTTGTAGCTTGAGCAAATTAGCTTAATATTCAGGAAATGTCTTGGGTAAAGAGCATTTCAGTTAAATGGAAGGTACCTAGGTTTCATAGATTTAAATGAAGGTTGTATATGTATTGATTTATGAGACAGTAAAAGATGACTATAACACAATGTACTGTAATAGTAATCACTCTTAAAAGAATTTTCTTGGTGCCAGTAGAGCTTAAACTTCCCTTCCCCACATCTGCCCCCTATGCCTGGCATTTAATTTTAAAATAAAAAACAGAATTTGCTAATCACTCTTTTAAATTTGCACCTGGTTGGCCCTGAGTGCACTCCTGAAATGCAGTGATAATCCAATTCAACACAAATATTGCTTCACACTAGTTTATGGCATGCAAGTATGTACCTAAAATTGTAAATGTTTGACTTCTCTTTCTCCCGCTCCTGAAGTCAGATATAAATTTTAAGAGACCCAAACTTATGTCACTGTATGACCTAAAATTAAAAATGTATGTATGAAAATGACATGCAGACTGTTGTGTCTGTATCTGCTAAGAGTTTGAAGATGGGATGTGGGAGGAATTAGCAGGTATTCAAATTAGACTCTGCCAAATGCTCTGCATGTTTCTGGTTGCCCCAAGACCTATTGAGAAGGTGGAATAATCAATTGCTTGTCTCCCATCTCTGGAAGCACAACATTTCTAGATTTTGTGCGAGTCTAGGTTTTGGAGGGCCCCTCTACCACAGTGCTACCTTTTGTTTGATTGCCAGGCAGCAAGCCAATGAACAAGCAGGCAGCGGCATCTACTTTTTGTTTATTGCTTCACCATTGTCAGGACCAGAATGAAAGGCAGCAAACTAGTAGGTTGTAATGGTGAAAGAGGAATAGCAGGTCTGGGGGCTCTGGTCAATGTGTAGCATGGATGTGAGCCCACAGCAGATGCCAGCCCAGTTCCTTGATGCTGGCCCTGATTTAAGGTGGTGCTTAACCTGGGCAGACTGGCTTTTCTACTGGAAATGAGAATTGAGCATCCCACGAAGCTCTGGCCTTTTTACACCTGATCATGGGATGGTGGGGCCTGAGGCTGCTGAGGTGTTGTTGGGGAGGGAGTTGTTGCTCTTGTTGCTGCTGGAGTTTTTCGCTTTCTTTTGTATCTTTTGCTGTGATTTATGTGGAAATTGTTCAGTTTGGTTTTGTATTTTGTATTTACTACTGATGGCTACTTTTGTTATTTTGTAGTTATGTATTTTTTCATTATGTAAGCTGCCTTGAGCATGGCTTGAACTGTTGAAAGGCGGCATACAAATAAATTTATGTAATGTATGTTAACTGATGCTGGATTGCTACATCTAGTCCAAATTTACTATCTAGTCTGATGAAGAGCTCTGGAGAACTTGAAAGCTTATAGTATTATATTTCACCATATTTTCTGTATATCATTTTTTATGAAACATATACAATCTAAGCTAAAATGCCTGTGATTTTAGCATAATAAAATAGTGAATCTGGTTATTTTTTTATAGAAAGTAAAGCACAACAGCATCACAGGACATCACATATTTAGAGTGTATGGGTTGCTGAAAGTAGTACACAGACCTCAGTGCGTCTTCACACTTGTTTATTTAGGATCATAGCTGGTGACGTGTACAACTGACTTCCCTTGTTTAAATTAAGATGTTTCTAAACTGATTTAGTGATGTTCTGGCAAGTTTATACACAGATGAGTCATAAGACTATTCACTGTTAGAGATGCTGCATAATCATAGGATAATTAAAAGGGACATGTGAAGCACTCATACAGACAAATATATACATATATATATTTGGAGGCAATCAACAATTTCTGCATGCGATATAATGTTTATAACAAGTGGGATTATAGGAACATAAACAGGAAGGTCATCAGAAGTCCTCTACAATTCTCATCTAGAAAAGTCTCTTTCCCCAATTTTGATTTAGCAGAATGTGCTGCTCTGCCTACAGGCCTCTCTGTTTTCTACACTCCCACAAAAATGCTGCAAAATATTGCAATATTGTTTCTATGCAAGGACAGAGTGAAGCACAGGGGTTGGTTTGCACACCTGTGATTTGTGAATTGGTTCACACTGACAGGAAGTAAAGGTGCAACTTGTTTGTACACACATTCCTTCTTTGAGACTCCTATGCACCTGTTGACGTAGGAAAGCAATTTGCTGTGAATTAGTCCTCCAAGCAATTACTGCTACTGTGAGGGCAAACCTGCTTCCACAATGGCCCTCTTTTTTTCTCCCTAGGGCACTCCCATTGGGGGAATAGATTAAATTCACACAGAGAGGATATATATCTTTTTTGTGTGTGTGTCTGCATTTGGTTGTCTCAGCAGACTGCAATTAATCTTTCCTTTTGAAAAGTAATGCATTGTCATGATACTACAAGTGTGTGTTCCCTTCCACATGATTGCCATGGAAGCTATAGTGCCTACACCCACTTCAATAGTCAGGTGTTTTCACAAAGGAAAACTGGGGGGAGGGGTTAGTATTCTTTCAAATTATGTACCTACTATGTGGAATTTGATACCTGGCTAAAATATGTTACAACTTTTCAACATGTGAATGGATAGTTTATAGACATACAGTCATACCTCAGGTTGAATATGCTTCATGTTGAGCGTGTTCAAGTTGTGCTCCGCGGCAACCCGGAAGTAACGGAGCGTGTTACTTCCAGGTTTTGCTGCTCACGCATGCGCAGATGCTCAAAATGACATCACGCGCATGCGCAGACGTGCCGTCTCTAGTTACGTTTGCTTCTGGATGCAAACGGGGCTCCGGAATGGATCCCGTTCATATCCAGAGGTACCACTGTATATTGTGCATGGACAAATATAATGACATTTGGAATGCATTTATAAAAAATATAGCAGCTTATAAATAAATATATATGCATTAGAATATTGCACTTATATACCTTTGTATTAGAAAGTATGCACAGAACTGTAGTGCTTTTTCTTTCTTCTTTTGTGTTTTTATGCACTTTTTGTTTCCTTTTTATTTTTTCACTTTATTTAAATATTTTCAATAAAAATAAATTGCACTCAAAAAGAATGCACAAACGTCACCAAGATAAAACTTTGCCACACCAAGTTCAGATACAGTGGTGCCCCGCAAGACGAATGCCTCGCAAGACGTAAAACCCGCTAGACGAAAGGGTTTTCCGTTTTGGAGGTGCTTCGCAAGACGAATTTCCCTATGGGCTTGCTTCGCAAGACGAAAATGTCTTGCGAGTTTTTCTGACTTTTTCCCCCTCCCCCCCCTTTTTCTAAGCCGCTAAGCCGCTAAAAGCTGCTAAGCGGCTAATAGCGCTAATCCGCTAATCCGCTAATGGGCTTGCTTCACAAGACGAAAAAACCGCTAGACGAAGAGACTCGCGGAACGGATTCTTTACGTCTTGCGAGGCACCACTGTACCTAGGGGTACAACTAACGAGAAACCTCAATAAATTATACTTCCAAAACTCCAACCCCTTGTGGCAACAAATTAACAAAGACCTAAAGAGATGGAACAACATGAACTTCACTCTCTCAGACAAAATAGCCATGATCAAAATGACCACACTCCCAAAACTAACCTACCTATTCCAAACCCTCCCAATCTTGATTCCCCCAACACAACTCTGTAAATGGCAGAAAAAACTACACTTATTTATCTTCTCACACAAAAAACCAAGAATAAGCCTCAAATACCTGCACTTCCCTCCTCAGAGGGAGGATGGGGAATCCCCAACATAGAAGCATATTACATTGCCAACCAAGTATGCCACATAATCCGATATATACTAGAAGATGAGACAAAACAATGGATACACCTAGAGAGGGACACAATTGAAAATACCTGCACCACAGCATACCCATTCCTCCCAAACAAACTAAGGAAAATTCCCACAACACTTGACAGGTACACACAGACCATGCTTAAAGCATGGAAAGCAGAACTAGGCAAACTATCCCCAACCCTATCCCCACTAATTCCCCTGGCATAACACCCATTATTCCACCACACAGCACAAAACATCCAGATAAATACCTGGCAAACCAAAGGCCTATATTGCCTAACAGACTTCTATAAAAATAACAAACCCTTATCAACACAAGAAATACAAGACAAACTAGAAGACACCCAAATGCCCTGGTTCGCTCACCACCAATTAGATGTCCCTTTAAACAATCCAGTAGTAAAATCAGCAGCAACTAGGTCCCTGACAACCTTCGAAAACCTCCTCCTAACAACAAAGGGACACAGCAAAGGGATGGTATCTGCAATATACAAAATACTACTCCAAAACCCCACGAACCCCCTAGACGTACCATATTTTTCACTCTATAAGACACACCAGATGATAAGACTCACCTAGTTTTTGGAGGAGGAAAACAAGAAAAAAAATATTCTGAATCCCAGAAGCCAGAACAGCAAGAGGGATCTGGCTTCTGGGATAGCCTCTTGCTGTTGTGGCTTCTGGGATAGCCGCCAAAGCCTCTCCTGGGCAGTGGGATGAAGGCTCTCCCTGCCCAGAAGAGGCTGCACGCGGCTAAGCTGCCCTCTGTCCCTTCCCCCACCTCCTGCAAAAACCAGCCAAGAGCCACGCGCTCTTTAATGGGAGCGCGGGTCTTGCGGGCTTTTCTACGAGGTGGGAGAAGGACAGCCTGTCAGTGACGGGCTGCCCTTCTCCCTCCTCAGGATAAAGCCCGCAAGACCCGCGCTCCCTTTAAAGAGCGCACGGAGCATGTTTGCGGCTCTTGAGGGCTTTTACCTGAGAAGGGAAAGCCCCCAAGAGCCACAAACACGCTAGGCATGGCTCTTTAAAGAGTGTGCGGCTCTTGTTGGCTTTTGCGGGAGGTGGGGGGAAAATACATTTAATAAATAAATAAATAAACAAATTTAAAAAACACCACAATATTGCATTTCATCCTCATAAACCCAATAGTTTAACAGTAGTGTATGTGTGAATGCATGCTTGTTATATCTGTGGCCCAGGGGAGCAGGGAGAGAAGCAACTAGGCAACAAAAAGATGCATCTGGAAATTTTATATTTGCACAATAAGGATATCATTCTGGACAATTCAGTGAATTTTCTGTGTTCTTCCACTAAAGTAAGTTTTTTTTCTGATTAGCAGTTTAAACACAGCTGATAAGTTGCCAAGTGAAACATAAATAATAGCTCTTGAGAAACTCTGATTTAACAGCCCAGATTCACGATGCATCGTTTTAGATGACATAAAGAAACATTTTTGCCAAGAGAGCTGCAGCATGTCTAATACCAAAAAAAATTCTTGGCATTTAACATGTGTCACTTGTGTTGTGCATGTCACTGTGGTTGTAGATGTTGCAAAACAGCTCATAACTTTTTTCTCTGACAGCCAAACTCTTGTTACAATACTCTTTTATTTTGTGGGATCAGATCTATGAAGACCATTTTTACCCACTGACAGGGAAAAAACTCAGCTCTTTAATTGTGGGAGCTTACCCTTTATTGAAATATAGCTGTACCAGCTCATGCTAGACTTGATATGGTTTGTGCATGAAGCTCATATTTGTAGAGGTGCAGCAGTGGAGTTGAATATAACAGTCAGTGTCCCAGAGGAAACCATTCACTTGTTTGCCATCGGTTTTTGCTAAACTGGGTTAATAATACACTGTCTTTAATTATAAATCTGTCAGCTGCATCTTATGATATATGCACTAAATGTCTGTGGTCTAACTACCGATTCACTTTTGCTTCACTAATGCTGGTCACATTATGGTCTTGCTATTTTACGAAGTCTATAACTTTGGTGCCTTCTCACACCAGGGCTGGCCCTGGTAAACTGAAAAGGGCAAGTCACCCCCCTCAAAAGCATTGTGGCAGATGATAGGATTTGGTGGAGAAGGCTTTTACATTGCTTTTTAATTACTGACCTAACTTAACAGGTTTACAGCTGACACTCTGCATCCACTGTAGCTACATTTATTTTTAAGCTAATTTATACCTCCACCACTTTTTTTAAAATGCTATTTTCTGCCACCATCTCAGTCACCCATGGCTCTGTCCAAATCCATTATAGCAAGGTTATTAGAGATACTTTTCAGTCCTGTGATTTGGGGAAACATCTTCTCAGGTACCGGTATTTACCAACATTTTGCCGTTTTCTCTGATGCTAAACTTCTACTTTAAGCAGTGTGTGTGAGAGATTGTGTGTATATATATCACATCAGAGCAGCCAAACAATGTGGAAGCTAAAACATTTTGTTATAAGAATTCATTATCTTAGGTTTTGTTAGTCACAGAAATAAACATACAGCTTTAATGATTGACTTCATCCTACCAGAATCCAGAGTGAACGTGTCTGAAGTGTTGTTTGATGCTTTACAAACAATCTCTCTCTCCGTGTGTGTAGAATTTACCCACAGAGAGATACAGCTGTATAACACAGCCTCTGCACTAAATGGCAGCAACAAAAATGCTACATCATTTGAGGCTCTTGCTTGTCATCCACTGAGGTACCGTATATGTATGCCATGCTTCATTCATAGATCTCAGAGTGGTTCACAACATAAATATTCAATCTAAATTATTTTGGAAGTCAATTATGCAAGCTTTGCAAGTAATGAAAATCATTTTAAGTACAAAAGTTAAATGCTTTCATGACCTACATATTTTCTAACTTTACCATGAAGTTTCTAAGGAACTTAAAAACCATTAGATGATTGTTTCTGCCAGATACCTTAGTACAAAGAAGTTCTACTACGAAACATTTGCCCGTCTTTATTTGCCTGTAAAGCATTTGGCAAAATATTTGCATATGATTTCTTAAGTGATACTGGTCCTGCTGCTCCTTGTGCTTATTTTCCTTTCAGCTAAATTAATTTCAGGAATTTTTTTTCTGCCGTTTAATTCAGGTCTTGGACAGAATCAAGTATCTGATACATGCTATTTTATTGCTGGTGTTGTTTTGAGCAGTGAATTGTTTGACTGTTGCCAATGTTTTTCTTGGCATCACCTAACCTCCTGTGGACACCAGTAGCTAGGGAATGTATAGTGATTAACCAGCAGCAGCGTATGAACTAGTCTTTGTTTGAATCTGGAGAGCAATTTGGCGTTGCAGTTTGTCCAAAGAGCTACAGCTTGCATGCTATAATAATTTGCCTTTGTCTTTTTAATTTTGTTCTTTATCTTTTGTTCATGAATAAATAATAAAGAGACTTCAAAGAAAAACTGGAGCACAAACAAGCAAGGATGATCATGACTATTGGTATACTGTGGTTACATAATATGTCCAGGGTTTCTGAAAAACGACACTGCTCCATGTATTTATATACGTCTGTGGTGTAAGTTATTATTGCAAATGATTCATATTTCATTTATGCCTCAGCAATATAAACTCGTTTGGCCCTCTCCAGCAACACATCAGTCTACCAAACTCCTATACTTGCTTCCCCAGGAAAGTTGCTTTTAGCACACCCATGCCTGCTGTTAATTTCTCTAGCAGCTGGAGGTCCCAGTCAGAGATTAGTGGTCCAGCAACATAAATCAGTGATGCCTGAGGAAGTTGATGTTTATGAACTATTATATGAACTTATCTCATCTGCATCTCCCAGAATAATGTGTGAATCGGAAATTAATTACAAGCTAGCTTTTACAGCTCCGGAATGTTCCAATAGAGTTCTCAGCTAAAACCAAACAAAACAATGCACTAAAATGCATACCAGTATTTCACTGCATCCTGTCACCAGCGTTCAATACTTGCACCCCCCCTTTTTCGGACCCCAGAAGTGGTCCCAGAGCATTCCTCGTGTGATAGTTGTATGGTAACTGAGGCTCTGCTAGGACTCGGACCCATTCCTTTCCTCCTCTAGCCCCTGCCAGCCCTTCTCCCCCCATACCTCACCATCTTGGCCATGAGCTCCTAGGCTGAGTGCAGTGGGGTGGAATGTTCCTCCCCATCCTCCAGCTGCTGCTTTTTTTATCGCTGTTTCAGTGGGAACTGATGCCAGGGACGGTTGGGCCACGTGGGCTAAGGGGAGATGCAGTGGGCATTGGCAGGCCTGGCTGCAGGTGCTGCTGTCGCTGCTCGTTTGCTGTTCTCACGGCATTCCTTACCGGAACTTCCTTTCCAAATTTGAATGGCTGTTCTGCTCTTGTAATGCAAAGTATACAGTCATACCTCTTGTTACATTTGGTTCAGGTTGAGCGTTTTCAGGTTGCATCCCGTGGTGACCCAGAAGTACCGGAAAGGGTTGCTTCCTGGTTTCGCCGCATGCACAGACATGCAAAATTACATCACGCACATGTGCAGAAGTGGCGAATCACAACCCGTGCACGAGCAGACCCAGGTTGCTTTCTGCTCATGTTGCGAACGGGCCTCCGGAATGGATCCCATTCTCAACCAGAGGTACCACTGTAGATCCGTTTCATTCACCATGGAGATTCTGATAGATGAGTGGCGCCACTGCATGTAAGTAGGCTGGACAAGAGAACATATTTACAATGGAGGCTTCATTTTTACAGAAAGGTATGCTAATGTCTTTCCATTTTATCTCCCAGTTACTTATCTTTGGCTTGCGCTCTCCCAGCTCCTTTGATCCACCTGCTGTTGTCCCCACTTCCCCCCCCCTCTTATAATGGTCGCACTTTCGTATTTACCGGCATAATAGTCGCACCCCTCCCCCTTTTTGGAAAGGAAAAAATGGGCACAAAAATACGACCATTATGCGGTGAAAGACAGTATTTTCAGCAAACATGGGACAGATATCAAAATATGTTATAAAATTTCTATTAATTATGCAGCCTTTTATGCAACCTTTTTGCATAACCATAAATTTATGTTTATTGCTTATGTGAGTAGAGTGATCCAGAAGCTTTGCTGGCATAATAAATGATTGTAAATTAATACCAGTGGCTGAATTGCTTGGTAAAATGGGAGAAAGAAGCCATTTGTGATCTCACTATTGCTGGTTAAATAGTTTCTGGTCTAAAAATTCAAAGCATGGAAATGCTGATGAAATATTGATTTTGTTGTGTGTAGGTTAATTAGCCAAGGATTAGTTTTTAATTACAGGAGAGGAAATTAAAGTAAACCAATTGAATATGGAGGAAAATGCTATGTATAAAAATTTCGGATAATCAGTGGAAATGCATTTTTTGTTGATGGTTCAAACATCTCTCCATGTTTTCTTCCAAAAGAAAATTACTATAAAAATATAGTCTGAAGCCAGGAATATTTGTCGGAAATTTGAGAGAACTATGTCAGTTTCATTTATATATGGTGGACTTGTTCAAAACTCAGCATAGAATTACTTGTTGTGTAGTCACTGACCTCATATCTTTAGTTTCAATTATCATAATGGTGATGGTTTTGACTTTGCTGAATCTCCATAGACTAGACATATCTTGGCTTCAATATAAAACAAGATCTGTAAACAACTTTAAAACTGTATAAATGTTTTCTAGTCTGACTTTTCCTGCTTTAATTCCTTGATGTGCTGTGTATATATTGGCATGATTACATGTAGTGATCTGCAGACTATGACTAGGCTCATGTTCTTGAATTATTTCCTCTGCATGTATTTTTTTTAGTTATTGCTTTCTGCTTGTGGCGCTGCTTCAGAGCCCTACATAGAGTACCATGAAACCCCAAGATGAGCGTCCTTTGTATCCAAATGTTAAGGAGGATTTTATCATACATCACATGCTGATATGCAATAGACTGTTGGGAAAAATAGTAATATTCATCCATAGTTTGAGTGGTGTTAGGTTGACCTAATATGTGGATTGAATGCACTGGTTGCTGGAAGGGAATTTCTATGACCATGACTGTTCAACCTAGCACAACAACCCCACCATGTGGCAGTCTCCTACAGATGACTTCAGTGCCTGGATTCAGTCAGGTTGTGTATCCATAGAATGATCAGAGGAGGACTGACCGCTGGCAGGAGTGTAGAGAGAGAAGAAATGTCACGGCGCATCTGCAGCAGCACAGCTGGATGCCTTCATCTGCCCTAGCTGCAACAAAACATGTCTCTCCCATATCCATCTCTACAGCCACAGCAGGTGCTGCAACCTTCCAATAGCTTGACCGCAGTCCCCCAAGGCTCACTCCTCAATTGTCTCCCAAGATGGACAGATGCCAACAACAAGTGGTATACAGTGACAGTCCTATTCAGAGAAGAATTACGACAAATAACTAAGGTCCATTAATTTCACTGGGTCTACTCTGAGTAAAAGTTTGTTGAATACAACTCCATGCAATGTACACTTTGGGTGAAGAGATACTTTTGTGGTGGACTTTGCCTCAGGACTTCCCAGAAACCACCAGCAACTATCACATGGTCCAGCCTAGGTCCTTGCATTCACAAATTAAAAAGTGCTGCCAATATCTCAAAGACCAAGCCTGCTTATCAGCAGATAAAAGAGTTAGATTCCACATTAGTAAAATCTGAACAAATATCTCCTTGTCAACCAAGTCCAACTCTTTAACCACTTCTGTCATAAATAGCTTCCCATGTTGGCTTGCTGCTGCCATAAATTTGTAAAAAACTGGCATACAGTAGACTATAAATCTCAGTAGGAATGCTCTTCTCACTCTATTTGTTAGTGCTCTCCAAGATTTGAATGTTCTTTCCTCTGACATGATCATACCCTTTGCCCTTTCCAGCTGGAGGCTTGGGCTCTTCTTAGGGTGATGGTGGCTATGGTGGCTTGTTCATACCAAGTGTTAGTGATTGTCATTTTTATCTCCTTCCTGCTCCTTCATCTTGGAACTGCTTTTCAGGTTACAGCAGTCCTCCTCAATATAAGTTTCCAAATTTATTGTTAACACTATTCCTCCTTCTTTTCCATACCTCCTTTGCCCCCAAGGTTACCCAGGAACTTTTACTGTAATGATAAATGTGTTCATCGGACTCTGCCAGTTTCAGTTTCTCTGTCTACCCTCTCCTTTGTGTGTCGTGGATCCCCCCACTTTTTGAGCAGGTTTTATTTGCAATTTTGCATTTTTACCCCTCCAGGTTCCCTGCTGGTACATGAAGAATAAATAGGTATAGAAACAAATGCACAGCTGCAGGTGTTGCACAGAATATAGGATTGGCATTGAATTATCCAGGATTGTGATGGTCAGGAAATCAATGCTCAGCATGAGGTCTACCATTAAAAAAATAATCTGGGCAGTGCAATGAACACCTAATTTGGCTTGTATGGGAAAACAGATGAGGCATAAGAAATAGCATGGAGGGGAGTGTCCGAATTTACATTTGGCACAAGTCTGCTTTTTGTATGCAGCACAGTCCTATAAATGTTGCATGCTTTATGTCAGTAATGAGGCTGCCAACCTTGGCACGTGCATTCAAGTTGTTAAATAGCATAATGATGTTTGGAAAGCAAACATTTGGCAAATGTTTGGTTGATATGTGGGTGAACACTTTTGCCAAACAGCCCCCCCCCCCGCCGTTTCACAATATAGCTGTCTAGAGACAGTGAGATGTGCATTTGGTTTGAAAATATATGAGTAATTATTAAGGTTTGCATATTTTTCAAGAAACTTGGAGGTTTTATGCTTGCTAAAGTCTGCGCCAAGTTTTTTTTTTAATGTTATGCATTTTATACTTCTCTGATTTCTCCCTGTATTTTACTTCAGAAGACAAAGCTTTTTCTACATTAAAATATCAGGAATTAAAATATATTATGATGCATTAAAAAGTTTTCGTCATCGCCCCAGTACTATATTCTGTGTGGTGGTGGTATGGCTTTTTTTGCAAGGGAGGGGGGGAGCATTTGCTTGTTCTTGTGCCCATGTTTTGGGACTGTCTTGCAGACAAATGCAGAGCACAATGTAGTTAGGTGGCGGATCCTTACTTTCTTATTTCACCCAATGAATTGTGTTCAGAATGTAACACAACAACAAGAAGGTGTGGGGTACGCATGGGGAGAGGATGGGCCAAATCCTTTTGTGTTGGTGTTAATCCTTGTGCTAGCACAACCAGAGTAGCACCCAAGATTCCTGTTGTCCTACATCTACTTTCTGCTTCCCCCGCACATCACTCTGCAATTGCATCCACTGATGCCAGAGTGTCATCGCACTGGCAACACATTTTTTTTTTCTGCTGATGAAGCACTGTGCTTCATTGGCACAGGGAATGTAACTTGAGCATAAGATTGCAAATGGCTGTAACTCTGGAAAGATACGTGCATGAACCCTGAGTGCAGCTTGAGGCATCTTTGAAGATTCTGCTGAAGCCATTCATATAGCTTCAGGGGAATGCAGCCTGCCAATTCAGCAGCGTGAGTGACTGTAACATGAAGTCCAGACGCATCTCCAGCTACATGTACAATTCTACCCTGTGTGCACGCACTGGAATTGCAAACGAATTAGAAGAAGAGTAATTACAGCTGAAGACAAAGGAGTCTTCTCTCTCTCTCTCCTTCTCTCTCTCTCCTCTTTTGTAGATATGAATATGTCTAGCTCAACAATCTTAGGAATATGTTAATGATGTTAATTGAACCCAAGTGAATAAACAGCTTTATACTATATGATGAACAGTTATAGTATCGAATTCTTAAGACAATTATTAAAATATCCACATTGCCTAGAGCAGTGTTTCTTAAACAGTGTACAGTGGTACCTCGGGTTAAGTACTTAATTCGTTCTGGAGGTCTGTTCTTAACCTGAAACTGTTCTTAACCTGAAGCACCACTTTAGCTAATGGGGCCTCCTGCTGCCACTGTGCCGCCAGAGCACGATTTCTGTTCTCATCCTGAAGCAAAGTTCTTAACCCGAGGTACTATTTCTGGGTTAGCAGAGTCTGTAACCTGAAGCGTATGTAACCCGAGGTACCACTGTACTGGGATCTGCTAGTGGACCTTGGACCATTTTCAGTGCCACAGCCTGCCCAGTGCTTCCTTACTTGTGTGCCCCTTTCTACACTAGCCAGGCCATAGCACTTTAGTCGGACCAGTTACCAGCAACAGCAGCGCCTTGCATGCCAAGTGAAGGTGGCTAAGAGACAGAAAACTTTATGAATGGGGGAAAGAAGGAAAGTGGGTCTCTCTCATTTGGGGAAGGAGATGTTGGAAGGAAATGAGAACATAAGATAGAAGATTACTATTTATTTATGGATTATATATAAGCTAGGAATAAAAATGAGGGGGAAAGGATATCCTTGTTTTGCCCTGCATTGTCCAAGAAGCCTCCTCACTCCCCAAGCAGTGAGGTGTGCAGGATGGCAGCAGAAGCAGCCTTATCAGTTGGCGGGCGGAGATGAACAGTGAGTGGCGAGCCTGGCATTTTGTCATGTGATTAGATATCAGGAGAAAATGAACTGATTCTGATTTGTAGCTCAAAGGGACAGGGGTGTGTCTGTGTGATGTATGGATTTTTGCCTAAATCAGTCTAAAACAACCTGTGGGCCAATCTCCCCCTCCAGGTGTCCCATGAGGCCCACTTGTCAATCAGCTGATATCCCATATGACATCAGCCAATGGACAGAAGCACAGGGTTCAAGGAACTTTCATACATCCCACCTCTTCTGTTTGAGCATCAAAAAGTAGCATTGGGGGATGCTTGAAAGCCATTTCAAGAAGGTGCCCATTGCAAATATTGGCTACTTGCCTGCAGGCAATGTTTTCAAGATACAATTTTTTCCCTCCCATTCCGATTGGGGAGTGGAAGGATGGGATGGGATGGAGAAGCTGCCCTTCAAAAGCACTGCCTACATGCTGGACTTCTCCCTTTTGTGCAGTTTTCATATATCCCCTTGACAAAGTAGGTTCCTAGGGGAGGGGAAATAAGAGTGTAGCCTGCCATCCAGAAAAGTTTCCCCACCTTGCTCTGAAATCCACTTTGTAATAAATGATTTGAAACTAAGAGCTAATCGGAAAAGGCCATAGAACACATGTAGCGTGTGTGTGCGCGCGCGCGCGTATACACACACACACACACACACACACGGACTTAGATGCACATGCATAAATCTGATTTCTACAATAATTTAAACTTTTTAAAAAAGAATTTTCTTTTGCAGATTGTGTGAACTGACCCTTACCTTAAAGGTTTATTCTGTCTAACTGTAGTCATTGACAGTAAACCAAACCACATACAGTATGTCAGCTGCTGCAAGAGCAAAATTTATGTTCTGTTGCTTATTGAAGAACGTGTGAGGCATCACCCAAGATCATAAAGATAACGTTCTCATTTAATTCAAGTACTGAATTGCAAAGAATACCACAGTATCTTGCAATAAATTTCCCAAGCCCTCCAGGTGGTTTGGGATGAGATTTGCACCTAGCCAGTATTTAACTATTCATTGTGACAGATGTTATACACAGAAGGTTCAGTGGCCTGGTCAAATAAAATGCTTCTGAAGACTAAAACAACATACTGAGGCCATATCTGAAATGGATTTGTTCTCTTTGAAGAGCAATTTTATAGGTAAATAAAGTGAAATCTTATGTACCGCATAACTTTACATTATACCTCCCCATATTTATCTCCCCCCACCCCCATTTTACAAAGCATGTACTGAATTGACCAACTATGATTTTTAATTGGTTGGCAAATAAGAACATGGAGCCTTGGTATGAAACTGGTTTTCAAACTTAAGGCTGTATCCATACTAAGCTAGTCACACTTGCTCCCATTTAAATCAGTGGGGACCAAAGTGTAGCTAACTTGCTCTTCATCACCCTCGTGGTTTCTGTAAATCATGACTTGGTGTGACATCTGAGCTGACAAACAGTGGTATCTGTTTCCCAATGCAAGGCAAACAACTTAGAGGGAAGTTGGAGAGGGTATTCGCACAGTGCTTGACAATACGGCCCTCTCCTACATAAATCCCCATGTTCATCTTTTCTCCCCAGCCTGTCCCCCCCACCCCACCCCACCCCTCCCTCCGCAACATGTTTCTGTTGTGCAGGCAGAGCTCTAATCTCCCTTTAGGTGGTTTTCCGCCTGTTTAGAAGGTGTAGGGTTTTTGTTTGTTTTTTGCTGCATCTCTGAAAAGCATAGTGGTGGGGAACCTACATCCCACGGGCCAATCTAATTTGTAGCATCAGCAGCACACCTCTTATTCCACTGGTTTCTGGCTGCCATGCTGGTTTCTTCACAATGTGCCAGTCTCTGTGGAGAGGAAAACAAGGTGGGCAGTTGGAAACCTGTATAATGAAAGTTCTGCTTCTGCTGTTGCTGCCATTTCAAAGCAGCAAAAAAAAACTTTTTGAAAGAAAGGTTCCTGGTGATTGTTAAGAACTCTGCTGCCCCCTTATGAGGTAGTGAGGGCAGGTAGCATTAGGCATCAGTGGCGGCACTGAAAATAGTGTTGGCTCCAACCACCTGGCTCTTTTCTCAGCTTTACCCAGCAATGAGAGGGTAAACCAGGTGACCAGAGTTGCCACCATATAAATTTCCCAACAATACTGCCTGACCCTGACATAATCACCCTACAATGCCATGTCGGTGCCCAGCCAGAGGCATTCTGGGGGAATTAAGATGATGGTGACTCCTCTTATTTCCTTCAGTGTGGCACGTTAAAAATAAATAAATTGAAGAAATACCAGGGTCAGCTATGGTTGGCTGTCTCAGGTATTTGGAACTTTATATTTGCCCTACATATACTGGTTCTGTGCCTGATCAAATAAAAGCATGGCAAAGTGGTTTGGGAATATTATCCAGGATTCATGGAGGGAGGGGTGAGGAGAGTGGACAATGGTTTGCAAGTTTGTTTGGAACACATTTTATTTCATCTCTAAGTGAAGATTAGTGCAAACAGTGGTGGCTCATTTTAGATTCTTGGGATTCTTGGTACCATTTCTGGTTTCTTTTTTATTTTATTTTAAATTCGGAAATCATGGTTAGGACTCATGGCCAAATCATGGTTTTCAGACTCTCTTCAAACTGTGGTTTCAATTATAGTTTGGAAAAATGAAATGTGACATCTGCGCTAGTGAATCAGGTGTCCATAGGTATTGTGACAGCATTTGTAGGACCTCAAAGGCTGGAAATTATCTCTGAAGTTAGACATTGCTGCAAGCCAATATCACTTGTGTTACACTTTGATTACATCACTGTGAACTCAGAAGTGGTGGGGCGTACCTGTGAGAGAGTAAGCAAGGTAGTATGTGCACCACAGCCTTCTCCACTACATATTCCACGGGAAGAAACAAAGCCCTGCTAGTTCAGGTACAAAATCATGAAGAATAATGCAAAAACGTATCAAGATTTTCCTTATATTGAAATGTTAAGCTAGGTTTGAGTAATGGAATAAGAACTAACATGCATTTCCCCCCTCTTTTAATTCTATACAGTGTCAAAGGGGCAGATGCTGGCAATGGGATCCGAATTTTTGTTCCTGATATTGGTATGTTCATTGCCAGCCTTACCATATGGCTTGTCTGCAGAAACATTGTTCAGAAAGCAGCGCAAGAGGATGCAGGACAGTATAACACACAGTTTGAAAATGAAGACATGGTATGTTTGTATATTCTCTATCCTGTATTTTAAAATACCTCTTTTTCTTGGAGTGCAATTAAATTACAATTAAATAAAAGTTTTTCAAAACACTGATTCCCCAAGAAAACCCAAGGGACAAAGTATATAGTGTATTGGTAGAGGACTTCCTAGCATCACCAAAGGATCAGGTTGCCATGATGTGAAATATCTAACCTAAAGAGTTGCTTTGGTCAATTTAGACTTACTCAGCTAGATAGTCCAGTGATCTGACTCTGTATCAGGCAGCTTCTCATATTCCAGTGGTCCACATTACCTGGCATTCATACCTGGTGCAAGGGTGGAGAAGGAACATATGAAGAGCAGGAGAGTATGCTATGTAGTCAATGACACTCTTAGTTGAGGACATAGCATTTTATCCCTAAGGTTTTTGAGAGATGGATGATGAGACCAGCTTGCAACCTAATCATTGGGAGCCTTTAAAGTTTGAAAAGGTCAAAAATTACATTATAGGAAGCATAAGTTGTGGTGTGGCAATGTGCGTTAAGTATAATTAATTGTAAAATACTGCCTAAAATAGGAGAGATTGTGGTTTTAAGTAGGATCTTTTATTTCTAAAGTAGCTCAAAGAATCAGCAGTGCAGCTGGCTGTACCAGGATTCATGTGGTTTTACATGAGATTGTTCATATATAAATGCCTTAAGCATTTATTAAAATGGCAAGATATTGTTTAATGGAATCATTGCATTTTGACTTAGAATAAAGTTTACCTTTAAAATACTTTTTTGTGTCACAGTGGAGTTTAATTCAGTTTCACATATCCATTTTTAATGGGTAATTTAGGCAGTATTTCAATTTATGGAACTCGGTTCTACTATAGTGTGGCATTTCAGTGAATGTGGGGAAAGCAGTTGTGTAAATAAAAAGATCTTCACATTCTTCCATAAAACTCCTCACTGTAAGTATTTTTAAACGGGATTACATAAGCATGTTTCCTGGCTCCTGTGCAAACAAATAGCCCATAAAATGGAGCTTAAGGGGGCAGTCGCTAGCCTCATCCCTTCTGTGTGTGCTGCAGCTGTGCTCGCTATGAGAAGCTCTTACGCAGTTGAGGAAATGGCATGAGCTGGTCATGTGGCATGCAGGTTAGCTGCCTTATGCCTGGTCCAACAACCTGTTATCTCATGGCAGAAACTGAGCTGGACTCTTAAAACATATGCAGTTATAATGCAGGCACAGAAAACCTTCCAGCCATGGCCCAATTAGCTCTGCTAAAGGTCTGTGTTTTTCTCCACAACAGCCACCTGCCCCACAAGCTGAATTTAAGGTGGAATGTAGTATGCTTAACACTTTATATCTTTGTGAGAAGAGAGTATCACAGGAAGGAGAATCATAATAGGTGAAGGGGGACAGGGAAGAAAGGGCCCACAAGGTTGTCACAGGTAGCAGAAAGGAGAGCTGGGGAAAGACAATAGGGAGGTCAAGAAGGAAGAGGAAGCATAGTGCTAAAGTAGGCCTAGTGCTTTGTATCCACCAAGCCTACTTTAGCAAAGCCCTTTCATTCAATTTTATGAAAACCTATGTATGCTATATTAATTTAATTTTAAAAATCCCAGCGTTTTTACTTTTGTGTATGTTTGGAATTGCAGCCCCCGTGACTGATTTAGCACAGCTTGGAAGGTATAAAACTATCAACACAAACACAGTATAATCAGTGAAGTAATTAGGCACATTTACACTTTGTTTTAAAGCAACTGTCCAGTATACATAGAATATCACTATAATTCCCACATTATAATATTTGTTTTAGCTTTAAGGAGGGAAGAGAGTATGGATAAGAGGAAAGAGTGAGACTGGAGTGGTGGGAAGGAAGCAAAGAGGAAGGCACTGCGTCTCTGTTGTCCAATGGCTATTGTTCATCATTGGATTCTTCAAGAAAGAGATTTGGATTTTGGCAAGGCTTTGGGTGAAAAGGCCCTTCCCTTATAGACAGCTATCAATAACCCCTTAGTAGATCTCATAACATAGCTGACAAGACATAATGGTGCTAGTCTCAAGCTCTCTGGTGAATGTTCAGTGGGAATATGTAGGTTTTCATCCCTAGGGCTTCATTGTAACCACAAGGAAAGCGTACATTTATCCAGAACACATATGAGCTGAACTAGAGGGAGCGGGGAAATTAGTGGACAGGAGAAATGCAGTCCTGCAACAAGCCAAGGGTGTGTTTTTAATTAGTATTGAATTATAAAGTTTTAAAATTCTACATGATCCTAGGCTGCTATCCAGTTCATTACCACTCTTAAATGGTTGCACATTTAGAGCAAGCTTGTCTGCAGGCCCTTTTTATTAGGGCTTAGACAATTTAAAGCAGGTGAATTCAGCTGGAGAAATGCCCAGACTGCAGGCTCTGTGAAGTACAATGCGATTCAAAAGGTGTAAAAGGTGAAAAAATCAAGAGAGAGAACATTTAACTTCACAGCTGCAAGCAAGAATTAAGATACTGATTTGGTGCAGATGTAGTATTAACTGTTGAAGGGGTTTTGGAACAAAATTAGCTTTCTTTTACAGCCATATGGATAAATAGTCCAAATTAGTAAGAACCTTAAAATGAAGACAATTAATCGGATAAGATTTCATATCTTTAACTTTCTGTTGATCTTAACCAGTAATATGTGCTTTGTTTTGTATTGCAGTTTTGTTCATTATTGTTTAGTCTTACTTTTTAAGCTTATTCCTTAAAAGTTTTGCTCAGGGCAAAGTAGATATTTTGGCAGCACAACACATTGTCAGGATATGAGTTGCATATTTTCTATAAAGTTAAAGCACAGCATAGATAGGTGGGAGAAGGCAGTGAATCTTTCCTTTTCTTGCATGCTTCATCCCAAAATTACTTCTTTTTCTGTTGAGAGTTTCATTCTTGTCAAGGGAGACTAGGGGAGCAGACTTATTCATTAGCTGTGCTGAGAGAAACATCTTCAACTCTTCCTCAGCAGTCCCCTAGCAGCAGCAAATCTATCAAGCAGTCCAAACTATTTCCATCTCAGCTGGTCTTACTATGAACTGTAAAGTGACCCTGGACTACAGCAGGTCATGTATATAGGTGTGTTCTTTCCTTATGCTCCTAGATTTTTTTATTCTGCACTTAATTTGGGCTGCCTTCCTGAATCCTTGCTGTTCTCATTGTGATTAGCATAGCGGCCTCACAGGCTCCTGGTTCTCTCTTGTTTTGTATACTGTTTATTTCGTTTGGGAGAGGGCTACGTACTCCTCTTTGGTATTGAAACCATCAATATAGCTCCACTGAATTCCATACATACCATTACAACTTGAATGCAATAGAGTGGGCAATTACCCAATTCTGTAAGACACAGTTGTGTTCTCATCATGTCTAGACTGCTTCTTAGAAAGAGAGCAGTCTGTGAACAGGTCCAGATGTCATCTCAGTTTCACATTTTGGTATAATTGTCACATACAATATTCCAAATCCATTGATTGGATAGTGTTTGTAGATGCTGAATTAGCCATCTCAAGGTTGTTGGGGTTTTTATCAGCATATGATAGAAGTGTATTGTGACCAGTTTTCCTATAAAAATGGCAACAGTTGATGATTACATGAATAATAATAGCAGCAGCAACAACAACAACACAACACATACTGCTTTCTGTTTAACCCAAGTAGTCTGGATCAAATCATCATGTTCTCCAGTAAATGTGTTTGTGTTCACAAGTAAGTGTGAAAGTTGATTCCATATTACCATATAAGGCTTTTTGAAATTACTCCTATTTTATTGCAGGTAACCTTCCAAAATATGCACAGGGAATGATCCATTACATTTTACCAGTATATGTGTGCCTAGGGCTGTGCACCGATGGACTCTAGTTTCTCCCCCTTATTTATGGAGGAGCCATGTCCTGAATTTCATCAGAGGGAAAAGAATTTCTCCTAATGGTTGGTTGGGAAAGGAATTCACCATCAGCAGTTTCTTTCCCCCCCTAAGGTTTTTTCTCCTGTTGCTGCAAGTGGCAACAGCAGCAACCGTGCTGGCAGACCAGGTGCCATTTTGCATCCTCCACAATGCCTGGGCTGTGGTGTAATTGCAGCGTGGTGGCTGGTTGGGAAGGGGATAACAAAGGCCTCACACACACAAAAATGTGTTAAGATTCTACAAAGTGGCTGCCTTCTCCCAGGAAGCTGACTAACTGAAAAACCTCAGAAATTTCCTCCCAAAATGATATTCCAAGAAGTTTCAACTCAGCTATACATACTCTTGTGCAGAGAAGACGGTGAGGAAGTTCATAGAATGCTCTTCACCACGCACAATAATTTAGGTCAATAATATTTCAAAAAACAAAGATTTAAAAATTGTAGATAGGCACCAATCAAGCTTTGCTGCAAGGAAAGAAGTAAAATACTGAAATGGTTTAATATTGAAATTCTATTCCCACCCCCCAACATATTAATGAGTTTCAAAAGAGTGTAGTTTTTTGTTTTCACTTTGCCCTTCAGAAGCTGTTCCACTGAGTAAGGATGTGGAACTGATAAATATTGCATTTAGGTTTGGCATTGATGTATGCCCAGCATCCTATGGTTGCCCTTAATTGATTTGGGTTCTGAAATGAACATGCATTAGAGGCTCCTAATGCAGCATGCTGTTTGGGAGACTGCTCCTTCATTTGTGATTTACAACATTGCTGCTAAATTTGGGAGGAGAGGCGGGAATCAGCAAACAAAGCTGCACATGGAGCTAGTATAAAAGGGCCTTTATGCTGGTTTAGAAATATCATATTCACTTCCATTCCTTATTATTTCAGTACAGTCAAAAAGTGATGTGGGGGGAAACACTGCCATACTTGTGTCAAGCTTCTTTGGGAGTTATTTGGAGAGAACCAAAGATTCTTTAAATATTCTTCCTCTTTCAAGAGGGAGCTGATTATTCTCCTGCACCCGAAGGGCAGTGCTCGTCTGAGGAGTCTGACAGTTTAGAATTTTTTAAAAAACTGTGGATGGAAAAAGAGCAATCTTAATCTCTTTTTATTTAAATGGATGGTTAACCAAAGACAATAGCACACTGCTTTTTAGAGCATTTTCATTTACTGACTTTTCTGAAAATGTGAGCCATTCGTCTTGATGCCCAGAGCTGATAAACTGTCTGCTGTTCAAGGCACTGGGCATTCTGTTGAAACACTTGCATGTCAGTCATCACCATCCTGCAGAATTCTACGCCATGCATACAATTTTCTGTTGAATTCTGCCGCTTTGTAAAACATTGTTATTATATAACAATTTAATAGAAAACGCTGCTTTCTATTAAAACAGTGTATCAATCTGGTGATTTGTTTAAAGCCATTTGTTTCAAAGCCATTTTTACATATAATTCTTAAATGCATTTTAAAATTGCCAGTTCAGCTGTCAACACTGTGTAAACTGTAAATAGGTGGACAGTAAGTACAAGCTGTGCCTGAATTATTCTTTGGTCTTGTGGCTATTTTTTAAAAATTTATAAACAGAAAAACAGAAACCTAAAACCCATTATCAAGGGTCGAGAATAATTTGCAAAGATTCAATGCTCAACTTGTATCTGGAAGGAAATGCAATATCTTCAAAGAAGGCAATTTGTCTAACATGAATAAAGCAGATATCTTAAGGAAGCACCTGTATCCCTGAGAGAGCCTGTTGTGTAAGCTTACCAGTCCAGCTGTGAAAGCTCATGGAGTTAAAACAATTAGTATACTATGCTAGACTTTTTTGTTTGATTGATTCATTGCAGACTGTAGTGGTTCAACTGATTCCAACAATAACATTGTTGACTCATCAAAATGTTAATTATGATAACAACATATTTCTATTTCTTCCAGGCAATCCAAATTTTATTGTATGGTATGTTTATGGATGCCCTACTCAAAGCACTCAGTACAACACAAGAATGGATTGCATGAAAGGATTTTAATTCTCACCAGGGCAGCTTACTGGTGCATGTGTCAATGAGATCTGAGAGGCTATCTCAGCACATCAATGTTTATACTGTATCAGAGGAAACATTAAAAGCTGGATGTTAATAAAGCAGCCTCAAACATAACTAATGGACATTCTGGCTCTGAGCACAGTAGTAGCAGTCACAGCTGCTACAGAAGTAGTGATGCTTCCTGTCTGTACTTTATCTCCATTTGACAGGTTTTTTATTTATTTTTTTAATGTTGAGTTTCCAGGCTTACCCCAGTGATTGAAGAACCAAATAATACATTTAATGTTCTTTTGGCCATCTTGTACCCCAGTGCTATGCAGAAAGACATATTTTGGCCATTTTAATTCAAAGAGCAACACTTCTACATATAGGTGAAATGAATCCATGTTATAATATCACTTAATAACTCTATAAATAAAGGGAAGGGTTTTGTTTATATCAAACAATGTTTCTGATCTACTTCATGGGAGGCTTGGGACTTAGCTGCACAATAGAATTTAGAGTCACCCAAAAAGATCCTTCTTTGGGGCATTGTTCTCAGCCAGATGCACTTGCCTTTTGCCCCTCTTTTTTATTTGTATGATCTCTAGATAATGTGGCCTAAGGTAGTAGTATCCACATGGCATGGACTAAATAACAGCTCAGTATACAGTGGTGCCTCGCAAGACGAAATTAATCCGTTCCGTGAGGCTCTTCGTATAGCGGTTTTTTCGTCTTGCGAAGCAAGCCCATTGACAGCTTAGCGGATTAGCGCTATTAGCGGTTTAGCGGCTTTTAGCGGATCAGCTGATAAGCGGCTTATCAGCGGATCAGCTGATAAGCGGCTTAGGGCTTAGGAAAAGGGGGGGGGGAAACCCCGCAGGAACTCGCAAGACATTTTCGTCTTGCGAAGCAAGCCCATAGGGAAATTCGTTTTGCGAAGCGCCTCCAAAACGGAAAACCCTTTCGTCTAGCGGGTTTTCCGTCTTGCGAGGCGTTCGTCTTGCGGGGCACCACTGTATTAGGCTCAGAATTGAGAGGCTCTTCCTACTGTAAAATAAAGTGTGGGACATCTAATAGGTGAAAGGAGAGGCAAAGAGAGGAAGGATTTGGGTAGGAGACAGACATGTAAGATGGGTTTGGAAAGTGCCCCAAACAGAAGTGGGAAATAGATGCCTGTTACACACACATATGCATACATGCACATTGAATCAATTTCACATTTATATTTTGTGTTTTTGTGGGTATACATTTCCCATTTACATGTCTTTGTACAAGTGTGAGGAGTCATATGGAGAATGATTAATTACATGTTTCCCTGCTGGGCAAACCCTGAGTAGCTATTTGGGGCAGCACTAATGAGAGAGGTTTCTGCAGCCCTGGGTGTTGCAGAGGTCAAAGCATAGACAGAGGAAGGCTGTTGTGTGCCAGAGGCGCCTCAAGGAAAAAACAAACCAACTCAACTATCAGGGCATCTCAGTAGCAGAACATACTATCAAGTACCAGTAGTGATGATGTCACGATACTTGGATGGTGGAATTGCAACAAACTTGGGGTTTTTGACAGACATGAAATTTGGGAGGCTAGCCGGGAACCCCAGCAGCAGACTAGGAGAATGAGACAGAATGGAGAAATGAAACAGAATGGATTTTTAGGAGTGAGGATATCTCCTGGATTCAGTTGAATTTGAACTGAATCCTTATACAAACCTGCTGAAACTTCAGTCCTTGGAGTCTGATAGCAGTAGTGTTTAGGTTGTTTAGGTCTTTAGGTTGCTATGATTTAAGTGACTTTAAAATACAATCTTGCACATGCTCAGAGCTTTCATTTTTTAATCTGGGTTGGTAAACTGTATTTTGTTTGTCTTTTCCTCTAACATATCAAATGTAGAAGCATTTATGAAACATCGTGTGGCAGTTGCAGGATGGGAACAAGGAAACAAAACAACTTTATTCTGTGCTGAAATAATAATATATATCTGTCTGATATCTCTCTCTATGTGTGTAGCATTAAACCATTAAGTCCAGGGTCTAAAATTACCTTGCACCACTGGAGTGCTCCTGGCATGTTGGTGACTTTAGCTGTCTGGGTAGCACATAGAAAGGACTAAAGCTGCAAGCCAGTGCCGAGATTTGAAAGCAGGAAGTATAGCAAAAGAACATCATTCCTCATTTGTAATTTTCTCTTATTTTCAGAATGAAGGGGAGAGACTAGAGGCAGATGATGCATTAATATATGAAGACTTAGATGATGCAGAACATGGGGAAGAAGAATCTGAAGAAACCACAAAATTAAAACTGCTGCGTAGAATTGCCTCAATAGCTTCAAAAGTGAAGGAGATTATTGGCAATATTATAACCACAGCTGGAAAAGTTGTTGTTACGATTTTACTTGGTACAACAGGTGGGTTCTCCTCTTTTGAACAATTCCTCAAATCCCACAGGGATTTTAGCCCTTCCATAGTTAAGGTAAATATATTGCTGATTTTATTTACATGAAAAAATAATTTTTGTTGCTTAATTTCTTACATTAGATACAGTTGTAGAGCATTACTTCTAGCATTTTTTTAGAACCTATTATAGACCAATTGTCTATTTAAGAAGTGAAGTGTCACTAGATGCTGCATTTTTTAAATTTACCTTGGTGTTCACCTCATAGAGTGTATGTCTTTAAAAGTGAAGGATACCCAATAGAATATTTAATCTTTAAACTCAAGTGGTAGTGACAGAACTGAATGCATATGTGCAGATATTCAATCCCCCCCCCTCCATCTTCCTTTCTGAGAACTCCCCAGAAATGCAATATAGGTATGGTTAACTAAAATTATCTCTGGTAACCTTTTCAATTGACACACATAAATCATTCATATAAATGCCTTGGTGATTTTGTAGTGATGGGGGGGAACCTATTGATGTCAGTCCACAATCATGTTCTCACCTACAGTGGTACCTCGGGTTACATACGCTTCAGGGTACATTCACTTCAGGTTACAGACTCCGCTAACCCAGAAATAGTACCTCGGGTTAAGAACTTTGCTTCAGGATGAGAACACAAATCGTGCTCCGGTGGCGCGGCAGCAGCAGGAGGCCCCATTAGCTAAAGTGATGCTTCAGGTTAAGAACAGTTTCAGGTTAAGAACGGACCTCCAGAATGAATAAAGTACTTAACCCGAGGTACCACTGTATTTTAATTAGATAATCAGTTCAAATTTTGAGATGGAATGAAATGTACTTACCATGAATAATTTTATCCAGCTACTTACAGGTCTCCCATAAACTTCAATAAAAGTAGAAAACATGTATTTGATTTTAATTAAAGTGACCTTAGGGATTTTTTTAAACAACTGAATTTTCAAAGAAGTTGATTCTTAGTCATCTTGTTTAGCTTTCACATTGTAGACATATCATGAGTACAAAAGAGAATAATTGCCCTCCATTCATTTTTTTCTGTAGGAATGATGTTGCCATCGCTGACTTCAGCTGTGTATTTCTTTTTATTCTTGGGTTTGTGTACATGGTGGTCCTGTTGCCGAGTGTTTGATCCGCTGATATTCAGCTGTCTCTGTGTGTTAATGGCTATATTCAGTGCAGGCCACTTAATTGGACTTTACCTGTACCAGTTACAGTTTTTCCAGGAAATTATTCCACCCGATGACTTTTATGCCAGGTAGGATATTCTTATTCTTATTCTTCATTTGCATCTTTCAGTAAATGGGACTGTGACAAGAAAAAACAGCAAAAAGATTGAGTCATGTTGTGTGAGATATGCAAAATGTATAAATGAAGTAGTATGCAGTGAAGTATTTGAAATTTATATGTTAAATGCTGGGTTAAAGAGACATACTTGGTTGTATCCAGTGGTTGTGGGAACGGGAGGCAGCTCCTGCAACTCATCTTCCGCTTCTTTCCCTGCAGCTGCCTGGACCCTCCTGAAAAGCATCTTCAGAGGGTCAGGGCTGCCTATGAAGCATTGTGGGCTGTGCTTTACAGGACTGCAGTGGGAGGGGGAAATTGCCTGAAAGTGAGGAGCAAGGTGGGGCCTAAGTAAATTTCTTACAGGAATTAGAAAATGTGTCTCTCATAGGAAAGGATGGTGTCACCTGGGCAGATTCTCTGTGTTCAGCTTCTGTTAAATTCTTCCTTACTTTCTTTGATTTTTCATGTTTTACATTTGTTGACACTTATTTGCTGTTTCTGTACTGTACTGTGGAAGTTGGCATTCTCAGCAGCAAGAAAGTGTTTTCATCTGTGAATTTGAGAAGGTGTGTGACTATATAAGTGCTTTTCTGCCATCTACAGGCCACAAATTATTATTTTTTTACTCTTTCAATGAGGTTTTTAAAAAGTACTTAATTTGTTTATATAAGAATGCATGGTGCAGTTTTTCTTTTTTTTTAATTTTTTATTAAATTTTCCAACATACATTTATAGTATCCAATCTAAATTTATCACATATTTTCTCTTTTAGACTTCCTTCAACCTCTCTGACAATCATCCATTATTCAAATTTTTTAAATACGCATTTCCTAATTTTATATTGAATTTCACAAACCTTCACACACTTAGTTTTCATCAATACAATAGTCCTCTATCATTTACAGAACTTCTTGAAATCCCACTAGCGTTATTTGCTCATCACATACACATTTCAGATAGTCTGAAAATTTTCCCCAGTCTTCAATGAACTTTTGATCTCGTATATATCTGATCTTTTCTGTTAGTTTGTCCAGTTCAGCATACTCCATCAGTTTCATTCTCCATTATTCGAGCGTCGGCAGTTGTTCCTGTTTCCATCTTTGGGCCAATATTCTCGCTGCTGTTACTGCGTATTGGAAAAGTTTATAGTCCATTCTATTTATTTCATTTCCTACTATTCCTAAAAGAAAAGCCTCTGGTTTCTTAACAAACGTATATTTCAACATCTTTTTCATCTCATTATATATCATTTCCCAGAAGCCCTTCACCTTCTTACAGTCCCACCACAGCATGGTGTAGTTTTTCAATAATCTTCTACATCTAGCATAAATGTCATTTAAAGCAACAGTAATGCTGATAGTCTGCCTATGTGTGTGCTTTAGCTAGTATTTAGTAGGAAAAAGTAAGGTAATTATAACTAGCCATGCTCCAAGGATAATATCTATTTTGTAATACCCAAACGTTGTATCGAAAAGTACACGTTTAAAATTGGGACCCAATTTCATAAAGCATTTCAACCAGGGAAGGTGATCAACATTGGATAAACGCCACACATACCTTCTGTCTTCTTTGGTAGGTTTTCCCAAATAATTTTCTTAAGTTTTACTTTAATAACAAGGTAAAGACAAAGAGATTTGCCAACTTCAATCCACAAACCAAGGTCATAACTACATTATAGTATAATGAAAATATAGAAGTCATTTTTGCTCTGATAGTACTATTGAAATTTATATATTTTATTTAACAAAACGTATTTCATTTAACATTTGATGAAAAATTGTGCAACTGTGTTGCTAGAAGGTCATAGTATCCAGGAAGCATGAAGGCACCAGCAATGGTGTCTCACAAGAGGGAGAAGAGGCACCTTTGCAAGGTGAGCTGATGGCTCAAAGAAGATTAGAAGTCCCTGATTTTGGCAGAGGGCAGGCCAGCTGCTCCAAGTGGTGTCACAGGCAAGATGTATGTAGCTTCTGAGTTCACAACTCGTTTAATCTATCTGAATATGCCAAAACCATGGGATTAGGATTCTGCTTTGTGACTGCAAATGGCTTAGTCTCCCTTAAAGTCAACAAGATACTGTAATTCCCTAATAAGTTGTTGGTGACTTTTCCATCTCTTTTTTTAAATAGTGTAATCCATCTGGGACATGACTTTTGAAATTATGTTTGGAATAAATAATAAAGCTTTGAATCTGTACAAAGTGAAATTAGTTTACCTTGCCTACCTGAAGAAATTTGTCAATCCCTGTGCTTTGTGGAGTTGCTGAAAAAAATAGTTTTTTTAAAGTAATGCACTCCAGAGTATGAAACTACTTACAATAATCCTAGTTTGCTGTGTAGAGTAAGACTGCTGTCTTTTTAATTGGCTCAGCTACTGAAAACCTGTAACAAAACATCTTGAAAGAATCCTACCTTTCAGAACAGCACATGCCTGAGGCTATTGAATATTTTTTTGAAAATAAAAGCAAAAAGTAAAGGCAAGAGATTAACATAATAGTGAGGATAATTGCTTTCTTTTGTTAACAAAGGGATAAACTTACATTTCCAACTACACTGTCCTAACCAGTTTCTAAAAATTTAGCTGCTACAAATCTCCTAGGCACCCTTAACATATATTTAGAAATGCTGGTCACCATTTTTTAATATAATGATATAAGTGAGTTTCAAGCAGATTTTCAAAATCCTAGTATTCTTACAGATTAGTTCAGCAAACATGAAATATACTGCCATTAAATCCAGCAAATGACTGGCACACTTCTGAGAAGACACAGTATTTTACTGCTTGGCTCTGAATACATATTCCACAAGCTGCAGAATAGGTTTCCATCATTATGCCTGCAAGATTTTCTACTGTTCTGACTTGTACTTTAAATACTAGTGTCTGAGTTTAATACAAATTACTTAAGTTATTGGACCAAATTATATTTGCATAATTTATTTTATATTTGATGAACTTGCAGAATTTGGCTTTCGGTGTTATGGAATATTTGTTTAACTATTGACAGAGCAGAAGCAGCACTGCCAACCTAATGAGAAGCTAGTGGAAAGTATACAAGGAAAGAAAGGTTGTTGGAAATTTGGAACTGATGCGGAAACATTTAAACTTGACTGATGGAAAGCAATCCTCTTCATTTTGTCAAACTATAATGAAAAGAGAGGAAAACAATATGCATTTAATTATTTGTATAACTAGATGTCTTGTACGAAGACCAACACTTCTTTGGCTGAAGCACTGAATGAAATTTCATTATAAAAATGCTATTGCAAGAGTAGGATGATCTTGTTCACCTATGCTAACTTCTTTTTTTAAAAAAAATATATATTTATTGATTTTTGAGAATATAGATGTAAAAGGTCAGAAAGCTGTACAAATAAATGAAGATAAAATAAAAAACCTGTAAGTGAAGTACAGAGGTTCTTTACATCATCTTCAATATTAAGAAATAAATATGGAGAGATGATTTTACATCAGAATGAAATCAGATCAGAAACTGAATATTATTGGCTATTGACAATCATACCCACAATTTTATTTACATTTTTTAAAAAAATAAAAAATAAGCTGCTTTTGCAGATAGGTTCCTCTCAAATCTGGCAACAGCAATATAAACATTAAATAGGAATAATATAAAAATATATTACCATATTAAAATTTTGAAAATACAAGGTGGGGAACAAAAGTCACCAGAGTTACTCAGATCAGTAGCTACTGCCAGGGGAGGGAGGATCAGTCTAGCTGTTACAGGTTTTTTCATTAGAAAAGTACTTCAGTTAGCTGAAAACTGCAGGTTTGGAAAGAGACTAAGGATGCCTTCAATAGGTTGTCAGCACTCAGCTCCCTAGCAACAGCTCAATAACTGCAACTATTCAATTGGAGTATTTCTTCACCTTTTTTGATGGCTCTATCCTCATCTGACCAGTCCCAAAATCCTCAGCACTTAAACTGAGCATTATAGATGAGGAAAAAAGAACCTTGTTCAGTTGTTTATCTCTGGGACTTGTTGAAGGCAATGAGCAAAAGTAAAGAAAGCAAGTGGGAATTCTTATTTTAACAAAACTGGAAATTAATTATAAATGATGCAATAGGTGTGGAATCAGTAAAAGCCAAATTGGGTAATACCAGCTCATGGCTGAAAGGCTTTCCTCACCCCCAGTCTCTTGCTCATGTTTCCCAGGACTTTTTCAGAACTAGAATAGTCCCACACAGTCTCAGACTAGTCCTATATTATGAAGATCCAAAGTTGACCCTATCTAGCTGAACCTCAATTTGTGATGCTAAAGTATTTGAACCAAACACATATTTCTCTTAACCGTTGTAGAAACGTTTTAAGGCACTTCCCTGAGATGTACCAGAAATAGGGATATTTTTCTCTGAAATAGATCGGAATTAGATAAATGTTCTGTGGTATGTAGCCACCTGCCCTAATAAAGGAAAAATACCACTCACATTTGCAGATGCTTCAGAGCTTCAACCTATTTGACGTGTTTGTACAATTAATAGCAAAGCAGACAAACCCTCCCATGTGCCATGTACTGGTGAACCTTTTCTTCTAAAACAAATTGGCTATAGATCATGGGCATTATTTTGCAATGTTCAAAGAACACTGACCCAGTGAGATTAATGTCTGTAGCTGAAGAGTTTAATTTGCTATGCAGCTTTGAAATTTGATGCCTCCAGTTTCTTTTGGATGACAGTTGCTAGGCTCTTCAGTTGATTTTGATTCATTATGCTAGGACACTCCAGGATGTACCTCTTAATTCCAAAATACACCTCCTAATATAGCTTCCCTGCACGCTTCATTTGTGTTCTTTCTCATAGTCTCTCCTGTGTTTGAGGTTTATTGTAGGAACTGCTTGTTCATCATTTTGTAGAGCAGAAATAATGCTCTTTGACACTTCTCAAATATCTCAAAGTAGTATTTTACACCAGCTTGGTGGGCTTTTTGAGTTAACCATGTAAGGCTCTGAACTACTTTTCCTAAAGGCACATAATTTGCACCGTTTTTTAATTTGCCCACAACCTGATGTCTCAGACAGGTTTCTAGAAATTTATCGGGTCATACTTGGAAGCAATTCAAAGAAGATAAAAAAGCTCTTTCCACTTGCCACTTTTTTGTAGCAGCCTTTTGGCTCTTAAAAGAATATGTGCCTTTAATCAGCTTCTGCTGGTACAGCAGCAGCCATTACCAAGTGGGGATAGTTTGCTCACAATAGTCCCTGCATTGGTAACTTCAAGACTGGATTATGGCAGCGCATTGTATCTGGGGCTTTTCTTGTAATTGATCCATGAATTGCAGTTAGTACAGAATGCTGTGGCATAATTGCTGGTGGGAGGTATATTTTCCATGAGCCTGAACCAGATCTAATCTGTTTTTTAAAAGATTGTCCTGAATGTTAAGCGATATTGAAGCAGCCATTATACAGTGGTACCTCAGGTTACATACGCTTCAGGTTACATACGCTTCAGGTTACAGACTCCGCTAACCCAGAAATAGTGCTTCAGGTTAAGAACTTCGCTTCAGGATGAGAACAGAAATCATGTTCCGGCGGCGCAGCGGCAGCAGGAGGCCCCATTAGCTAAAGTGGTGCTTCAGGTTAAGAACAGTTTTAGGTTAAGAACGGACCTCTGGAACGAATTACAGTAAGTACTTAACCCGAGGTACCACTGTACTGAGGTAGCTCACAGTTGCCACCTCTGCCCCTACACTGCCTTTTCCTCTCACCTCTTCTTGCTAGACTGTTTGTTTGCTACAATTGCAACAAAATGGTACAGACACAGCCAGCTGAGCCACATTGCCTTCCTTCCTCAGTATGCAACATTGATGGGTGAGAATGGTACTGCATTGGAGGTGGTGACAAAGGGGTGTAGCAGTAGTGAGGCAACAGCAGGGAGGAGGAGGAGGGAGGAAAAGGCATCCCAACCACAATGTCTCTATACAACACTTACATAGCATAAATTAGGTTGGCATGAGGCATGTATAAGACACCTAAGACTGCTGCCTGTCAATTAATTTGGAAAAGCAAATAGCTCCAAATTGGGCTAGCACTATATGGTTAAACCATATCTCCTGCAGTAGTACCCTTGAAGTCTTGTTAAGCAAGATTTTTTCTGACGTGTGTTGGGTGCTTCTAAACCAGGAGTGAGAAACTCAATACAGCCCTCTGGTTTTCTCTATCTGGCACCTGAGACCTGAGGCCAAGTGACATCTCCTCCTCAGGTGACATCTCTTGCTGACTTTCCTCTTAATTGTAAAAATCATATCTCATCCAACCCATTCTGATGAGTATATTTATAGAAGCTGAAAGATTAGGACCAGCTTGGACATAGTTCTGTTAGCAAGATGCACTCTCTTTCTTTTTCTTTCTCTTTGTGTAGGCTTTAAAAAAAAAAATGTGGAGCCCACTGCCTACAAAAATCACCAACACATTTTTGATCAAAAAGAAAGTGGATGAAAACATATACACATTATCCTAAAATCTGCTGAAGCTCGATAGCCAGATTTCCATTGTTATTATTTTTATAGAACATCTGGAAGGTGCTCTCAAGTCATTGTAATGGTGTAGCCCCTTGTAGATCACTTTATTTATCACTTCCTCACTAAGTTAAAATAGCTTTGTAGAACAAATTTTCAAAGTATAAAAAAATCTGGATTGGTTCTTATTACCACTCTTCAGAGCTTTACTTAAGAGCCTCAGGGAACATAAGATGGCACTGCCCTAACTGCATGATTTGATATAAAATATATTTTGTGTTGTTAGTGCCTATACATCTAGGTAGCAATAAAATGCTAGTAATGGCTTAAGATAGCCCTTTGCAATCTGTATGGATCCCTGTGCTTGCATGTTTTAATCTGGGTGGTCTTCTCTTTAGATGATAGCAGGGAATATTGTTCCTTGTGCTTAATATTTCCTGCAGGGTATAGCAATAGTGGGAGCACCTCCCATCACAATGTCTACTCAAAGCTAGAACTGGAGGTCAGTGTGCATAACTGCAGGAGATCACTTGCTGTGCTTCTGGGTCAGAAGAAGGTGGTGACACAACCTGGTTTGGCTAAGCAGGAAGGAAATAGGCTATGCAATGTGCTTACATCACAACAGAACTACTTAGGATTATTTGACAGTATAGATCTTTTGCAGGTGTCAGAATCTAAGAAGAGGATTTTTTTTTGTTTTTGGCAGATTAATACTGCTTGAATGAAATGCAACAGCCAGAAAGTTAATTCAAGAAATATACTGTCTTGATATTCTGGATCTACACAGCCAAAACAATCTATTATCTTTTTTAAAAGTTTAATATTGAAATCTTGTTCTAAGCATAGCAGGTTTGACGGCAAATAAAAGTTCATGGTTGATTCTAGTTCATATTAAATAAATAAGTCTTGTGTGTTATTGTTGCCTGCCACCAAGTTTGTTAAAAACAAGAATAATAAAAAGTTAACAATGAATAAATGCATAAAGCTACACCAGCTTCTGCCAACTTAGCAGTTTGAAAGCATGCCAGTGCGAGTAGATAAATAGATACCACTGTGGCAGGAAGGTAAACAATGTTTCCATGTGCTCTGGCACTCGTCATGGTCCTCTGTACGCCAGTAGCAGTTTAGTCATGCTTGCCACATGACCCAGAAAGCTGTCTGTGGACAAACGCAGGCTCCCTTGGCCTGAAAGCGAGATGAGCGCTGCACCCCATAATCGCCGTTGACGTGTCTTAACCGTCCAGGGCTCCTTTACCCTTACTGCTGTGCCCCTCTGGAGTCTGCGGCCTAGGCTGCTGCCTAGTTGTCCTAATGATAGCATTTGCCCTGATTACATGGTTGACATTTACCCACAGGCTTAAACTTATTCAGAGTTTTATGTTCAGCCCCTCTGCATTTCAGATTAGTTCTGTTTAATAGAAAAAGTGTTGCCAGAAGGAATGTTATAATAGTGCTGGTTTTGCCATTGCCAGAAAAACTTTGATTCGGTTAAAGCAATGGAAACTAGGACTCAGTAGAAAAGAGGTATAGAGGAATCTGGGAATGAGCAATAAAAAACATATTAAAACAAAAGTAACAGTGTGTGTGTGTGTGTGTGTGTGTGTGTGTGTGTGTGTGTAGTATTTTCTTGACTGTAACAGTGTATTTGTATAGTGTAACTATATACACTATATCAGGCATCCCCAAACTCGGCCCTACAGATTTGGGACTACAACTCCCATCATCCCTAGCTAACAGGACCAGTGGTCAGGGATGATGGGAATTATAGCCCCAAAACATCTGGAGGGCCAAGTTTGGGGATGCCTGCACTATAGTTACAAGAGGGATAGCACTTTTGATTTTTAAAGTACAAGCACTGTCACAGTGAGCAAGAACTCTTTAGTTACGGCAGTGATTTCACAAGTGATTGAAGAAAACCTTGTACACACCCTAACATAGGTGTTTTTGTAACCTGTGGGCATGCGTTGCTTAGTATGTAGTATGGAAGAAAGTCGGTAGATGTTTCCAGATTGCTGCTGTTTAATTATGGTTAACTGGATTCCAGCTTTTCTGGACAAATGCAGTCATGACGTTGCATATGTTTTATAACAAAATGCATTTTTTATCATAGATAAATATTGTATCCATACAATGTCATTGGGATTTAGAGTTTGTGGCTTTTTATTAGTGGAAAGTGGTGCTACTTGTCAGAGCATAATGGTTAACAACAATTGGATGACCTCAGTCATTAAGTAATAACGTACTCAAGTGACTTGTGATGGATGTTTGTGTATGGAGACAGTCATTCTGTTCTGTGAAGATAAATTCTGATGAAAGAAATGTATCAATAGTTAATAAGAGAATTATACTGACATTGCCTTACAGGATTGTTCCGTACATATTGACATAATAACCTATGTATGTGTGTGAAATCTTTTGCATACTTACATTACAGATATATTTATATATAATACCTGAAACATACGATGTCATTTAGAAAGCATACAATTCAGGTGTCAGAAGTGCTTGCACAAATTTAGAAAACTGAAAATTGAATGCATCTTCTTGAAGTAAAGCTGTGCTGCTTTTCATGTATTAGAACTGTTAATAATTTCTTCAGTGTCACCATTTCTTATTAAAATGTTTATAATTATTGCATTTGAGTATTTGACATAGAGGATACATAGCAGGTGTTATATGGGAAGAAATGTGGCAGTACTAACTAGATTATTCTTGACCAGGATTTGCAAATCTTCAACCTCTTGGTTAAGATAGAAAGTATGGTTAGCATTGATACATGTGATCCCAAAGCTGGTTCCCTCCAATCTGCAAATGATAGTTGTTGTCTGTAGCTTTTAAATAAGATTTCTATGTGAACCTTTAATTAAAATTTAAATTCTAGGCTGTACAATCAAAGAGTAATTCTACACTACAAGAATAAGACAGCAGAAGCAGCAATAAAAAAAAAAAATAAAAAAAATTGGTGTGTGGGGTTGGTACAGGTGGGCACCTGCTGAAATCCGCATTCCTGTAGAGGGCCCTCTGCCAATAAGCCACAGCTAAGGTGAGACCCACAAATGTATATCATGTGTGGGAGTAAGCCTTCTTTTCTGCCTGTTAACCCCCGCCACCTCTTCTCTCCCCAGTTTAAGACTTTATTGGGGACGGAACCTGCAAGGAGACATGAATATTAGCAAAAGTAGGGTACATGCCTCCATTTTCAGATGAACCCATCTTAAGGTAGTCTGGTCTTTGCGATGATAGCTATATCCACAGTTGGCTACTTTGCTGTAGGTGGAAGTAGAAGAAAAACATTTTCCTGTTTTTTAAGAGAACAGCAATATTTCCACTCTTACATCACTATGCGCTTTAATGCTAAATCAGTATCTTGCATTTATCAAGGTCATAGGCTGTGAATGTGTCAGGAAGAGCAGATCACAGCACATATACACCAGAGACATGATTGCATTAATTCAGTAAGCTTTTGCTGGGGAAATGAATTGACAGAGCAACAATGTGTCAGCCACCTGTTTTTTTTTGTTTCATTTTTACTATTTTCCAGTTTGATGTTTGTTTAATGTTCCTCAGAACAGTAATAACATTATTTGTGGCTTGTATAACCTGAAATCCTGCTCATGTTATGGCCGCTCAGTAGATTGGTTATGAATATTCATTTACCTTTGGAAAACACAAAACATTTCCTTTTCTGCAAACTTACAGAGATAATCGCACACACAAACTAATTGGGGAAGAGCAGGAGGTCTTTACTCAGCCAGCTCCCTTAATTGGGTCCTGCAAGCAGCCATCTTATTGAGAAACTCATTCAAAAGTTTAATGCAGCTGCATGAACATACATAGGGCACGCCAACACTGAAGTGGCTGCAGAAGCCAGCTGGTTATATTGTGGCTTTGCATTGTCATTGAATCTCTCATAGGCATGAACCTACTGGATCAGAGTGCAGCTGGTAAGAACTTATGCCCACGACTGAGGGCAGAGGCTCACCATACAGTTAAAGCATATCCAACACACGTTTAAAGCACATGACTTCTCCAAAGAATCCTGGCAATTACAGCTTGTTAATAGTACTGGGAATTGTGGCTCTGTGAGAGGCAAGACTACTGTTTAGAGCAGGCTTCCTCAACCTCGGCCCTCCAGATGTTTTGAGACTACAAGTCCCATCATCACTGTCCCTGCTAGCTAGGGATCATTGGAGCTGTAGGCCAAAAACATCTGGAGGGCCAAGGTTGAGGAAGCCTGGTTTAGAGGGTTCGTTGTAGGAAGTCATGGGTTTTAAATCTGTATTGGATGTGCTTTAAATGTAAGGTATGGACGAGCTATTATATGCAACAGCTTTGCATCACTACATACCCATCAAAACAATTTGCACATAGGGTCCAGTGATTTAAATCTAATTGACACTAGAATTGGTAAAATTACTCAGAGGCATCTCTTAGTAGGTTGGCAAACTCTATAGATTCTTTAGTACACCAAATAAAACAAAGTTTTAAACAATGAAACTAAAGAGAAATGTTTCCCAAGAAAAGAAGACAAAGCAGGTAATATCTTCATGCTTAATTATATTCACACACAAAAATGTAGAAGTTGAATGAGGTCTCAGTTACCAAAGGCAATAGCCAGAATGATTTGCTAATCCAAATTCCTGATACAATTGTAGGGACTTTGTGCTGACTGAATAAGAAGCCATGAATTCAGACGGTCAGAATGTCATGATGATAATCTGTATTGTTTATGTAATATCTCCTGTTTTATCATTTCAACAGATTATTTGGTGTCACTTCAGTTATTCAGACCAACTGTTCAAGCACTTGGAAAATTATAACTAACCAAAAGTTGTTTTGGTATCACCATACTAGCCCCATCTTGGTGCTCCTGTTATACTATACGCTAGCAACTCTCATTCGACTTTGGCTCCATGAACCTATTGTACAGGTAAAACAACTCTCTTCTTCCTATATAGTAATGAGAAAATCTTCAGGAAAAGAGTGTAGACATCATTTCAGGATGTGGCAATATTTGTGCATAAAATTTAACAAATGTGCATTGTGAATTACGAAAAAGAGATGACTTGTATGTAATTCAGGGCAGAGCTACATGTTAGTAGAAAAGTTATTAACCCAGTAATTTCCTCATAATGTAAATGCCAGGGGTGGGTGCTTCAGGGAAGACAGAGTAGGCTAGGGAGAGTGCTTTGCACAATGGAGGGTTTGTTCAGATGCTCACTAGCTCAGTAATAGGTTATATGTGGAAAAATTAAAAAATTGTCCAGTAGCACCTTAGAGACCAACTAAGTTTGTTTTGGGTATAAGCTTTCGTGTGCATACACACTTCTTCAGATACCTTATATGTGGTGTGACATAACATGGCCTTTATGAGTGCATGCTCTACTTATTCATTGTGGTGATGTGTGCTCTGGATGAATACTCTTACACGCTCATGTGTTATTTGCCTGACCCTTGTAACCTCCCTATCTTCTCCATGCTCAGGGGTGAAGGGGAAGTAAACATGTAGTATATTGTGCTGAGCTGGTCTGCCCATGAGGCAAGGTGAAATAACAGCCTCAGGCAGCAGGATCCACAGGGGTGGCAGGTCCAGACTCCAAGGAACTCATTGTCCACCACTGCCGGCCCTGATACTGTGTATATATATCCATTGGTGGAACAGATTCCCCTTCTCCCTGTAGCCTCCTGCAAACATCCAAATTCTGCTTTAGAGGGTTGGGGGAAAACCCTGGAGGAGATGGGGAGCTGCAAGGGACAGGAGAGTAAGAATTGCCATGTTGCCCATGATTAATGTTGTCAAGATGAAGTTACCATTACCTGTTGATGTTTGCAGTGTTGCTTAAACCTGTCTAGCCAAAAATGTGTTGAGATTGATTAGTCTTCATACTTGTCTGAAAAGTTCATATGGGCTTGCCTGGGAAAGAAATATATTAAGCTAAACACTGCATAGATTGTAAACTGCCCTGTAATCCTTGGATCAGGCTTCCTCAACCTTGGCCTTCCAAATGTTTTGAGACTACAGTTCCCATCATCCCTGACCACTGGTCCTGCTAGCTAGGGATCATGGGAGTTGTAGAAAAAAAACATATGGAGGGCCGAGGTTGAGGAAGCCTGCCTTGGATGAAAGGTGGTATATAAATTTAATCCTATTTATCTTGGCAAGAAAATCCCCCTCCCCCATTTTTAAAGCAAAACTTAGCAGCTAAATAACTGGTTATTCTGGAGCTAACATAGCCATTTGTTCTTTAGCATATACCTGATGATGATGATAAATCTGGTAACAGGGAAGAGGAAACAGACTGCACTCATGTCCAAATGACTGCAGAAAGAAGGCGCAGTTTGTGGTATACAAGCCGCTACACAACTGATGAAAGAAAAGTAAGGTCAAATATAAAGTAGTTGGATTGTAATTATCCAGTTAATGATCAGGAGTGCTATGTTTCATGTTTCTGACTTTGTATGATGATACAGTTTGTACAATTTTAAGCACAACATAGGAGCGAATGTTGCTACAAGCACTTAAAAAATACAAATATTGCTGTATAAACGTACCACTTAGCATCTCCTGATTTTAACTAGTCTCTTGGTTTTCAAACATTTGACATAAAAGCTGCATGAGAGTTCTTTTAGGTGGGCTTGTGTGCATCTAGTGGGAATTTTGACTGCTTTTCTTTTAACGTTAGCCTTCTATGTAGCATTGCAGGATTTCTCAAAAGTTGTTAGCATCATTATTGTGTTTCAACTCATTTGAACCTTTGACTAGAAACAATGAGAGAGCCAGTGTGGTGTAGTGGTTAAGAGCGGTAGTCTCGTAATCTGGGGAACCGGGTTCGTGTCTCCGCTCCTCCACATGCAGCTGCTGTGTGACCTTGGGCTAGTCACACTTCTTTGAAGTCTCTCAGCCCCACTCACCTCACAGAGTGTTTGTTGTGGGGGAGGAGGGGAAAGGAGATTGTTAGCCGCTTTGAGACTCCTGAAGGGGAGTGAAAGGCGGGATATCAAATCCAAACGCTTCTTCTTCTCTTGATATGCATGCAGTGATTAACACATTCCTCAAAGCAAATGGTCCATTCGGAACCAAAGCCTAAAGCTATTAAGAATATTTTACGCTTCAGCTATAATTCTTAACTAATAAGCTATTCTTGCCTTGCTTTTGCAGCTTCTGTCAATGACTCAAGATGATCACAAGCCATCTGATGTTAGTACCATTGTCTCATTTTTGGAGTTAATTTGCACTGTGAATTTTTATTATATTGTTTAGAGATAAGCCTTGTTCACACATTACTCACACAAAGGGACAGAGGTACAGTCCAAAGGGACTTTGGGGACATGTGGTTCACCCCATCCCCAAAGCTATGCTCCTCCCAGCCTCATGTGTTGAGCAGCAACATCTAAAGCGAGGAGACTTTTATATCCTTTTAGCCCCCCAGCTCATCTTCTAAACACCTGCTGAAAAAAATATCTTCCATTTGGCTTATGAGGCTTAATAACATGGTTTGCTGTTGTATCACTATGTATTGTACTACTCAGTTATTCTTACAATATTGTGATTATATTACTGATTTTTATTTTGTATTTTATTAACAGTTGTTTGCTTCCCTGAGACGTTTTGTTAATGGGAAGCCTACAAGTTCTGAGTTGTATCCAATCCTGCTTCAGCAGAGTTTCACTAGCATAACAGAAGTTCAGTTTCCTTTCTTCCCCCTGCACATCCCCAAATCTGGTCCTAATGGTCTCCCAACAGTACAGGGGTTAGAGGAAACAGGAAGTTCCATTGTGTGCATTGAAGTATGTTGTACTAGCAGAGCTGCAGTGTTGGATACAGCCCATAATGAATAATAACAGGTGCAACAACAGCACCATCTGGCTCAATAGAAGATCCTAGCCTTTCAAGTTATCTGCCTGCAAACAGCTTAGAAGCAGAAGTAGATGTGTAACTTCCTGCCAGACTTTGAGATATTTTGAAATAGCTGGGTACCCACAACCACTCTTTCTATTATTTACAGATCATGGGCAGCATCCAAATAAACAGTTCTGCAAGTGCAAAGGCTTTTGACTATGCAACGGAACTGCCTCTCCCTGTATACCCCCTAAATTTATTCTGGGGGTTACTGCAACCCTCTGGAGAAGATATAGGGGACAAGAGGGGGTCATTTACCTTTACCTTTAGTACAGTAGTGTTAGACCAATTTGGATGTTGCATTTTGTCATGTGTGAGAATTGTTTGGACTTCTGATTGCCTGTTAATCATGTAATACAGTGGTGCCCCGCAAGACGAACGCCTCGCAAGACGGAAAACCCTTTTGTCTAGCGGGTTTTCCGTTTTGGAGGCGCTTCGCAAAACAAATTTCCCTATGGGCTTGCTTCGGAAGACAAAAATGTCTTGTGAGTTCCTGCGGGGTTTTTTTCCTTTTTTTCCCCTTTTCCTAAGCCCTAAGCCGCTTGTCAGCTGATCCGCTGATAAGCCGCTTATCAGCTGATCCGCTAAAAGCCGCTAAACCGCTAATAGCGCTAATCCGCTAAGCTGTCAATGGGCTTGCTTCGCAAGACGAAAAAACCGCTATACGAAGAGCCTCACGGAACGGATTAATTTCGTCTTGCGAGGCACCACTGTAGTTAATATTTAATGTGTAGGGCAACTGTGGATAGATTACTGTGCATCATTGATATTTTTGACAACAAAAGTGATAAAAATGTATTGTGTTTATTTTAAAAGGATTCATTTTCTGTAACTTTAATTCAACAGGTTCTTCTAGTGACAGTGAATGGTACACCTGTAGACTATCAGAGCATACACCCATTGTGTCCCATGGAGAATGGGCCTGCGAGGGTAGATATGTATTCAAGACCGCACTACAAATGGGACCCAACAGTTGATGACTTAGGTAGTAGTGAAAATTGTTTGGGAATAAACACTTGTTCTTTTTATGTCCATTTTGTTCTGTCCCACATTCCTGATAGGAATACATTGTTATTAAGAAGTGTGCTTAGCTTGGCTATGAGCAATGAATACATGATTGTGCTGGGCAGAAAAAGGTCCTGTTGTGTGACAAAGTGATGATCCAAACACATGCCAATTAGCACCTGCTTGAATTAATTCTGGGATATGGGAATAAATGAGTACCCACCAGCAAGCATACCCCGCTTACACTAAAGTGCCCTTTCTGCATTTCCTGAGAAGTCCAAGCCCCTCCCCTTTTCAGCAAGGGGAAGATCACCTTGCTAATAGATTATGTATATCAAGAATGTTCCTTTTGGGCATTTCCTGAGAACTTCCAAGCTCACTCACTTTAGGATTGGCAAGAGTGCCTTGCTGAAAGCAGAAACACCCCAATGGCTGTTCCTTCACCATGTGACATGACAGTTCATTAACTCAGGATGTCCTAGGAACTCCCCACCCATGTCTTTTGTTATGAATTGGCCCTCATGCCCTTGTGAAAAAGCCTCTTTCACATTTAGAGTGAGACAGTAAGATAAGTTTTTCCCATGAGTGGGAGCAGAAGGCACCCCCACTTTCTTCAACCTGTGAAGAAATACATTTTGTGGTATTCTGGCTTAATCTTCCCCACTCAGAGTGCTCCACACTTCTCTGTAGTTCAGTCCTCTGCACAGGAGATTGCTCCACAAGCTGAGATTTTTGAGTTGCTTCCAGGAGACTGATAAACAACACACTTTCTCAAATCATACCACTCCAAATACAGACTATAAGAGCATGAGTCTTTCTTTCCTCAGCTAAGCCTTTAGTAGAACTTCCTTTCTCACCTCTCCCTGTGCTTTCCTGACTCCAAGCCATGTTCTTTGTTTTGTTTCAAGACTAGTCAGGAACCCTTTGCAGAGAGACAGCAGCTAGTAACTTTCTAAAGGACAAGGTTTTTCTATTTTTGAACGATTTAGTGACTTTGGTTGAGCTGCCACCTTATTGGCCAGCCCACCACTTCCTGAGTCTTGTTAAAGAGCGGGATTCCCATTGTGCACAGATATAGATATAGATATAGACAGTACTACAAATTTACACATCCAATTTTAATTACCAAGCATCTGAATATTCTATACTATGATAGCCACTTCTACTATTAACCTTATGAGAAAAAGAGGATTTGGAGCCTCATGGTCATACCATGAATAGATCCAAAAGTTCTCTTCAATGAGTTTAAGTTAACAGAAATCTAACATAAATAGAAATCTTCCATGAACGGGACAATCCCTAAAAGGGAGCCTTTGAATACAATTCATGTTGAGTTTTGCAACTCATGCAGTTATTTTTGTCCCCTCAGAAAAGAAAGAGGAAGAAGAAGAGGAAGAAGAGGATGAGGAAGAAAATGTTGAGGAAGAAGTGAATCCCAAAGTTCATGCAATGGTCACAGTTTTCCATTTTATCATGAAGCAAAGTTATGTTTGTGCTCTGATTGCCATGATGGTAGGTTATATAACATCTTTGTTATAGCTCTGATAACAAATGTCCATTTTGGTAACAAGACTATTTTGTGGTCAAAGTCCTACAATTGATCATTATAATTGTTACTCCTTTTAAATTTGTAATTTTTCACTCAGCATTAGAAACAAACATGCTTAATCTAATGAAATATTTCCCTCATGTTAATGCTCTTATTCTTCAACCATTTGTGTATTGTCCCTTGCAATCCTTTATCTGCTGTAATGTAATGTAGACATATTACTTTCATTACAACTTCCATTTGGTCCTGAGGTAGTAAAGAGCAGGAATTTAAATTTGTTGTTAAATATGTTGTAGTCCTAAACGATCCAAATAAAAGTTACCCTGATTCATGCTTAGCGTTGTGCTCAGTTATGTCTTTGTACAAACCAAGAAACATGGTTTAAAGGAAACACTGATTAAATAAGCCAGCTTTATAATTCATGGTTTTAAGTTAGCTTATTTTGAAATTGTTAAACCTTGATCTCTAGATAGTATGGCACAGCAAGCTGTGATTCTGTAAGAATAGGATGCTGAAGTAACAGGTTGCTGGCCTTTGATCAAACAGAGCTTTTCTTATAAAAATGAAACTAAATGATGCAGAAGTTCTCCTGGCCATGTGGAAGAAGGATGGTGGGGAGTTCGCGAACCTGAGGCTTCCCGATTGTGTAAAACTCAGAACTCAAACTAGGTCATCTTTTTTTTAACAATTGATCAATTTTAAGCTAACAGTAAATCATGTGGTTTTTAAAAAACCCATATTAAATTCCAGTTATTAGCTATTTATGCCATTGTCTATATTAATATGAAAACACATGTACATTGCTAATCTTTGCTGGATTTTCAGATGACTGGAATGTTTCTGCTGTAGCAATATAAAGACATAAAATAAAGGAGAAAAGTGCCTCAGTGTTAACTGTAATTCTCCTAGAAAAACTTCTCGGTTGTGAAAGTTTATGTCAGCTTTGCAAACAGTAGGTTCCCAGTTCTCAATAACTAATGGGAATAGGATACACCTCTGACTTAGAAACTTAGCACTGTTAAGAAAACCATATGCTTACATGTTTTCCTTTTAATGGACATAATACTTCCATTTCTTTTTCTTTTCTCTTAAGGCCTGGAGTATTACTTACCATAGCTGGTTGACATTTGTGATGCTGATATGGTCCTGCATACTTTGGATGCTGCGTGACCGAAGGAAATATGCTATGATCAGTTCACCTTTTATGGTGGTATATGGAAACTTGTTATTAACATTTCAGTACATTTGGAGTATTGATCTGAATGAGAATGAACTTCCAACGGTTTCAGGATTTCTAGAACGGAAAGCTCCTACAGAATTAGCATCAAAGGTAAATAATGTTTTAAAATGGAATCAATCTGAAGCCAATGAGATCCTCAGTTCATACAGGATTTTACATTAGAAGTAAAAGAAGTGAAAGGATTTTTGTTGTTGTTGAAAAAATACAATGTGTGCAAGCTATGAGCAGGATCTAAAAAGCCCTGTATATGTACACCTAAAGCACCTCTGTATGGGTATACAGATTCAGATGTGGTGAATATTCAGATGTGGTGAATATTGCATTAGTTTCCTTGATTTTAATGCTGCTGTTTCTGTCCCATCTTCTAAAATTCCTTTCACATTATAGTACCTGTTGCATTATGGAACTGTGACTTCTTGACCGATATAACGGCATGTCACACTAAATTTCATTTACACTAATGGGAGTGGAATGGCAGAACAATGGCACCATCCTTGGACAATGTCACTATAGCCCTACTCTTTCCACACATACATGCTTCTGTTCTCCCATTATTGATCTATGAAAACAGCAGGAAATAAATTTACACTAGTATACTGCCCAAGTTTCATAACTTTACCCCTACAATTTTTTGGCTTAACCAGGGTTGCAAACAGATTATTTCTGCCACTAATTAACATGGGAACAAATGCTAAACTTTCACTATATTATACTAGATTTCAAGAAGTGGCTTTTATGTTGTGTGAAAGCTCAAATATAATATCACATTTAGTAGTCTTTTTTTTCTGAAGCAAAGTAGGTACAAAATGTTTCATGAATCCCACTATTGCATTTCATTATTCCTTTGTCTCACTAGCCCAAGCACCTTCATTATGATGCACTAGATTCTCTCTCAAAGTGAATTCTGTACTACTTATTCCCTGCTGGCTACTCCTTAATTTATAATGAATGTGAAAATGAGCAAACACTATATTATCTTCTCTCAAAGGCAGCATTAGTGCTCTTAAAACAGATTAAATGGTCCAGAGGTTCTGTTGGATATGTTGTACACTTTCTCTCATTGATGCTATAAATTTCTCTCAAGAGATTTAACTGCTTTAATATGTTGCCAGCAACTTTGCCATAAACTTTGATTGGCTGCTTTGTAAAATGTCTTATCTAAAAGTAGTGGCTATCAGAAAAATGAAATTATGGTATCAGCAAAAAAGATAAATGTATACACCATAGTAAGTAAGTGACATACCCTAGATATATTTCGCTGAATAAAAGACACTCTGTGGGTTTAGACATAAATTTAATTTTGCTTTCAATAGAAAATGACAGATAAATAGACCATAATGCTCTCCGTTTCGTTTTTCAAAGTATGTGCTCTTAAATAGAAAGTGAGTTGCTTTGTAGAAGAGACTACTCTCCAGAGAGATTTTGAAAATGGAAGCACAGTGAATATTCTGTGTAGGTATTTGTATGTGTTAGAAAATGCAAAAGAGAAAAAGGAAGAACCATGAGATACAGAACCTAGTCAGTCACAGAGTAAATGTGCTTATCGCTGCCTTTGGGAAGGGAGAATAAAGTGCTTTTTCACTTATTCTTTATACATGAAGGCACCACCCAAGCCTCTGAAGATGAGGTTGCACAATTCTCTATTCTATTCTATTTTTATTTTATTTTATTTTATTAACGTTTATATACTGCTTAACTACATTAATCTGTGAATGTTGTAACCACCTTAAAAGTACATAATCCTACATGTTTAAAAAAAAACTGTTGACAATCAGTGAAGAATTAAGATAAAGCATTCTAAAGGCAAAGTTGGGTAGGAATTTGGCATGGGTGGTATGGTTCTCACTGACTATGCAAGGCACAAAACAATCAGGGAATGACAATTTTTTTAAAACACTGCCTTTTCCCTAAGTAGGTCAGAGTGCTGCTGGCTCAACAATCCAGGGGATTAAGGGAAACTGACTACAAATCAATTCTCAAAGGACAGGACACAAGATAACATCACATCACAACACATCACAACACAACAACACAACACAACACAACACAACACAACACAACACAACACAACACAACACAACACAACAACACAACAACAACATAACATAACAACATAACATAACAACATAACATAACATAACATAACATAACATAACATAACATAACATAACATAACATAACAAACAACAACAAAACAACAACATGAGGGAGAGTGCAGGCACTGGATAGATGTGTAGTCTGTTATCAAAACCATAAGTAGAATCTGCAAATCACTGAAAATAAAGATTGTGTTATCATATGAAGTACATCAAGGATATAAAAGTATCTCAACATAACTGGAAGAAGTTGAGGACCTGTTTTGCACCCATCAGCAAGCACAATCCTGCCCTCTTTGTCTCTGTCTCTCTGCCTCTCATAAAGAAAAGGAAACTAAATTAGAAGCAAAATAGAGGACTGGAGAGTTATCTACATTTCTCTTCTTCCACCAGAGGCAGCCATGCCCAGTTGGCTGGCAAACTGAAACCAAAAGGCACAAACAGCACTGAATAAGGAGTTGTTCACTGAAAGTCATTTGTGTCCATGGCTCATGTCTTGACACTGGAGTAGAGCTGAAATTTCTTATGGAAAAAGGGGTAATTTTGCAATTTAGTGACCATCACACAAAAAATGGTGGGGAATACTTAGAGAAAATTCTGTAAAATGAAACTAGATCTAGAGCTTTGTGCACAATGGTGGTCAGGCCACCAACATAGTTGTTGCAACATCAAAACAACAACAAAGCAAATCCTTATAAAATGACAAAGAAGCTAATGGTTCTCGCAAATTCTTTGCCCACAAATCAGGTGGAGAGTTCTTGGAGGGAATTTGTGTACAGTTATATTTGTGACAGATGAAAAATGGAATGAAAGGTATATAGTTGTCTAATTTTACCATTCATCCCCAAATAAAAGCACAGTCTTAGCATCAAGATGGCTCTAGAGACATTTGGGGGCCAGATTATGTTGGCAAGTGTCTGGGAGATGTTCAGCAATATCATCCAGTTCTCACAAATTATTAACAGCAGGAATGGAAACCTGTGGCTCTCCATATATTCATAAACATAAAAGTGCCATCATCCCCAAGCAGCATAGAATAGAATGATGGAAGCGGTAATCAAACATCTATAGAGGCACTGTTGCCCCATCCTTTAATTACAATGTCACCCAGAGTGTGTCCATCTCGTAAGTACAATGTCGTAGGTAATTCTATTAGATAATGAATATTAAACAACATATTAGGTGTTCTAACTTTCCCCCTCTGTCCTCCTCCTCCCCATTTCTCCTTGCAGATTCTTTTTGCAATTACATTTTGGCTACTGCTCAGACAACATCTCACTGAGCGGAAAGCTTTTCAGTTAAAAGAAGCTGTTTTATCAGAGGTAAAAGTTGAAGAAGAAGAGAGTGAAGAAAAAGGTAAATACAGATTACATTTAAAAGATATCTGAGTGCTTAATGCATTCTGTGCATTCTGAACGCAATCTGTGAGCCCAAAAGGGACGAACGTGAGAAAGTGTGACAAAGAGTAAAGTGAGACAAAGAGGAAAGTGAAGCGGTAGTAGAAGGTGCAAAGGGCAAAGAAAGTGACTTTGATGGAAATGACATTGTGTGGGGAGTTTGGCTGATAGGAAAGTGAAACAGGGCAAATGAGGAAAAGACAGTGTGAAGTAACGAGGTGGGACACAAAGGCAACAACTGTTTTGTGTGGGGGTTACGTTTAGTGTTCGAAATTCCCATTGTTCTAGGCGCATTTTGTGACGGAATTTCATTAGCGTGAACAGTTTCTAAGTTCTGGGTGCAGTACTGTGCCTAAGATTTCAGATTAAAACTGCAGAGTGGAAGGAAAGGAGGAGCTTTTTCTGGCTCCCCACTTCCAGCTACTCTCTGAAGACTGGAGAAAAGACCCTCTTAAGAATATTGGGGGGGTGGGCAGGGGAAGGACTAGACCATGTGAAAAATGAGTCTGCTCTGCCCTGTTATGTCTCTTCCTCCCACCCCTTTCCTGGCCACTTCCAGGTTGTGGTGATGCACACGTATGTGGTCGCGCACATATTGGACAAGCATAAAACGGTTGTTGCCTCACTAAGTGAGGAATTTAACTGAAATTTAGCAGGGAGAATTAGGGAAATTCTGGGTCATTTTGCATGTCGTGCTTCTGTTTCTTTTCTCAAGTGTAAAATGCCATTTTGAAGAACTTTTGCCAGATAATGAAATTTTACCAAATGATATTTAAAATTATATAGAACATATTAGCTATATATGAAAATGAAAAATGAGTCTACGGGTTCGCGTTTTCATTGAATTACCCAACTCATATGTAGATCAGATGATTCAAGTGAGGCCACACATACAGAGGTCAAATCTCATATACATGCATCTTATAGTAAAAGTCATAAGTATCTAGAAAACAATGACTCAGTTTCAGTTAATTAGCACTGAAGCTAAGACAAGGTCAGTGAATGGTTCCATGGCATAAACGCAAATATAGGGAATTCAAACATCATGTGAATCAGATCCCAGTAATGCAAGCCTTCTATTCTATATCATTGTTGCGGAGCCCCCTGCAGTGCTCAGTCTGGGTGAACCAGTTGCACTCCCCTAAACTACCACTGGTAACTTCCCAGCTGCTACTCATCCTCTCCTTTACCATGGAATGAGAAGGAGGCTGGCAGGTACTGGCCTAGCATTAGCTCACCTCACATGAGTAGTTTCTCTCTGCTTCCTCACCTGCTTTAGCTTTTCCTGTGCTATGTGTCCTGCCCAGTGTAGTTGCACTCTGCCCACAGTAGTCTTGTTTTTACCAACAATGCAAGACCATGTAATATGAACTGAGCAAATGTAAAATTCATGACATTTTGTATTTACAGAAGAGGAATCCCAAAAAGATGAAGAATCCCAAAAGGAAGAAGTGGAGCAATTGGAGGGAGAGGAGGAAAGAGGGGAGGAGGAGGTGGAGGAGGAAGAGGAGGAAGAAGAAGATGTAATGAAGGTCCTGGGAAACCTGGTGATGGCTATGTTCATTAAATACTGGATTTATGTCTGTGGAGGAATGTTCTTTTTTGTCAGCTTTGAAGGGAAAATTGTCATGTACAAAATCATCTATATGATGCTCTTCTTGTTCTGTGTAGTCCTATATCAGGTAAGTTAAACAAAATAGGGTTTTTTCAGCTTGTTACTTTTTAATTAACGTAACCAGGGTATATGTTTAATTACCCTTACTATATTTTTAAAACAGCAATTGTTTGTCCTAAGCAATAGGTTTGGATTAGAAATAATTTAAGTCCTATAGTGTGGATTACTCTTTATTGTGGATTTAACCATCTCTTCAGTGTTCTTGTGATTCCAAGAGTAAGGGTACAGCACAAGACAATGGCAAGCACACATTTCCTAACCAGCAAGAGCCTATCAGCTCTGGAGTTTGCTGGCCATTAGGGTGAAAGCTGCCTCATACATTCTCCTGGCACCTGTACATTTTCCTGGGCATGGTGTCAATGAGAGACTTCTTCTTATACTCCCCCCCCCCGATGTGACCCTCTGTTAGCTGCCCCTCTTAATTATTTTACATCAAAGTCAGTTTTTACAGAGTGATGCCACTCCCCATGCTTTCCTGCAATAGTGAGGTTATATAGCAGTGTCAGCAAAACAATACAGAATTCAGTAGAAAAACATGTGAGTCCTAATCAACGGGGTTTATAAAGGTTCAGCAACATGTCCTTTGCATACAATCTGTTTAGCTCTCAGACAATGTCTTATGCCAAATCTCCCCTATTAGCCAAATCTCCTCCTCTTTTATGAACTATGTTCTCCATGCCCCTTCTTGCCTAGACCATGTCTACTTGACAGTGTCCTCGGCAGTTAACATAAACTGGGGGACATCACCTACTGAAGGTGATGTCTGAAGACCTAATCTATTGACAAAGTCGATTAAGTTTGTTTACCAAACTCTGTATAAAGAACTTTTGGCAGACTGTAGCTATGCACCCACTCACATATTCTAGTATAGGCTTAGCCTTCAATGGGATAGAGACATATTTCTTAGACTACTGCTGTAGCTTTTCACTACCTCATAGTGTTGTAACTGAAAAATAGTCATGGTTCTTCAGATCTCTTTTTTCTGGATATAAAAATTTAATAAACTTGCTAGTTCCTTATCTACTAAAAGAAGGTAATAGATCAGAGTAACTTAAAAGATAAAAATTTAAAATTCTGTGAATATATATATAAAATAAAATGGATGACTGCAACACCAGCCATAGCCAAGAGAAGCTCTTACACTGGTGGTTAGATGGGCCTTCCTGGGCAGATAATTCTGAGTGCCCCCATGGAAATAATATTCTCCAAATGCTAACCAATTTCATGTCAAGCAAAAGGGAACTCTAATCAATAAGTTTTTCTTCTCTCCCTCTACCCCCCCCCTTTCTACTCACCTATACAGCAATTAAAATGGTGCATAGTGGAGTTCAGGAGGGTTACTGCATGCAGGGAGCATTAACTATGCCACTTTAAAGACCAGACAAATTGCAACTTGTTTCATAGTCTTGGCAGTTTTCATTTAGTGCAGGAAAAGTTAATTATGACCCTTCAGAATTTGGGCTACAGCTTCCATTACCTCTGAGCACTGGCCATGCTGACAAGGGCTGATGAGAATTGCGATCCAACTAAACCGTGTATTCCCTATCCCTAGTTTAGTGTCATATTTATCACTGCAGTTAATAATTGCCTTAACAGGCCTTCATATGCCAGGCAAACAAGAGGCAGACCACAGCCCTTCAAACAATATTATCGACCTCCTCAGTAAACAAGAAATCCAACCACAATCCATTGAAATTGCCATGTTCAAATTGAATTGAATATAAGCAATTATATTTATAAAACGCTAACAATTTGCTTTACAACATGAATTTCTGGTTCCCAGGTGCACTATGAATGGTGGCGGCGGATTTTGAAATATTTTTGGATGTCAGTGGTGGTTTACACGATGCTAGTACTTGTTTTTATCTACACATATCAGTTTAAATCATTTCCTGGGTTGTGGAAAAACATGACAGGGATGAATGAGAAACAGTGAGTATTTTCTGTTAACATAGTCTCACCTTCTATTAACAAATACATTATGGATTTGGGTGTTGCCAGTCCTGCACAGAAGTCCCACTGATATGAATGCAGGTTAAATTGGATTGTGATGGATTTTTCTTATTCATGCTATCTATTCAACCACACATATGAGATGCAAACCAATATTTGTTTTATATTTTATTTTAATTTAAAACATTTCTTAACTGCTTAATATTTTAAAGATCTCTTAAGCAGTGTCCACTATGTACAATGTGAAAACAAAAATATGGCTATCATTCTAATCCTAGCCCTAAAGTGGGGAAGTCCCATGTTATGCACGTGAGTCAAAGTTGGGAAGAACAGTGTTTCCTTTCTGAAGTTGGCTGCTTGTTTTCCTCTCAGCCATATTTATTTAATTTTTCCTTAGCTTTATCTCCCTTTTCTTTCTTTTTCTCACCATCCATTGGTTACAGTTTTGTTCATTTTTCTGCATCATAAAAACAATGCTGTTTCACTGTTACCTAATTTTGAGTGGCTCATGGATGATCATTTTAAAATTTCTGCAGTTGTGGAGCTAAGCTTCCTGGCTGATTGTATTTTATGCATTACACTGTATTGTATTTCAAGACAAGCTTTCTTTCCACATGATGGTAACACACAAACAATAGCTTACCATGCACAATAGACTTCATATCTGCTAGCACTGGGAGGAGACAAACCATGATCCCTGGCTTAACATAGGGATAGTGATAAGCCAAGGTTAGTTATTAGCTTGCCAGTTGTGGTTTGTTTAAGCAAACCTCACATCCTGGCTGGGTGGGTGCACTTCACTCAGACACAGTAAGCCATGGTTTTAATCTTATCATGATCTGCAAAGGTAGCCACTGTGATTCCAAATGTCATGTTTGATGTTGTAAGCTGCCCAGATGGCTTCTCTTGTTGTTTGACCTATGAATAGTATTTATTTAAACTTCTCTGGCTGCTCTAGCAGATTCATATAGTTATCTGGATAAATTAGTTACTTTTTTAAAAAAATGTTAGAATGCATGATTGCATAATGCAGAGGTTTTCAACCTTTTTGAGTCCACAGCTCCCTTGACCAACTGCATTCTTTCTGCGGTACCCCGTGGGGCTCAGGAGCCCAGTTATGTCACCCCTTGCCTGCAGAGCCGGCAGCCCCTCACCCCTTTTTGAACACCCTCCCTTGTGGAGTGTTTCCTCAGCCTCCTCTCCCCACTCCTTGGGAGTCCTCTGGGCAGCCACCGCCACTGCTCTGAACTACCCCTCTGGCCCAAAAAGAGGTGCCTCCTCACACTGCCCCACAGGGGCCTGGGAAGAGGATGTCCCCAGTGTTAGTGGCCCAAAGGAGGCTGGCTGAAGGTGAACATGAGGCCAGCATCTTACCTTGGGTGGCAGCAACAGGCACTGCCAGAACTGCATGGTGGAAAGGCTCCCCTTCAGTGCTGGGCACTCAGCTCCCAGGCAGGCCTTGCACACAGTAAGCACAGGAAAGGCCAGCGTGGTACCTGCCTGTCTGCCCAGCCTCCCACTTGTCCGTTCCGAACAGCAAGGGCTGGTGGGCTGGCTGGCTGGGCCTCTAATGCACTTGCCTGCTTACTCCAAGGCCACCTCAGCTCCTGGCACCCAGCACCTCCTGGCCAGCCCCAGAGGCATAATTCATCTGCAGAGCTCATAGCTAGGGCTGCTGCAACAAACAGCTGTGCAAGCCTCTAAAGGGGAGGCAAAGATGCGAGAGGGCATCAGAGGAGGGAGGGAAGGAAAGAGGGACAGAGGCCAGTGTTGCCTGCAGCACCCTGACCATCATTCAAGGCACCCCAGGGTGCCACGGCACACTGGTTGAAAACCACTGGCATAATGCACTTTAAGAACCAGAAAGACTACTTATAAAAGTTCTTTTTGCAAGCCTCTTGTTGCTATAATAGATATGAATGAATGAATGAATTATTCTGGCCATAGACCAATACAATGGATATGTATATTATTAGTTTTCTGTTGTATGTGGAACTAGTATGATTCCCAAAACTGCACCAAATAGTCTTTATAGCTGCTGTTTTACAACCAGCTAAGAAAGTGCTTCCTGCCAAATATTAAACATTGTCAAATTCATCCTGACCATTAACTTAGCTGTATCTTGTGCTGCTTTATATTTCAGACTAGAAGATCTTGGCTTAAAGCAGTTTTCTGTAGCAGAGTTGTTTACCCGCATCTTTATTCCAACCTCCTTTTTGTTAGTGTGCATCTTACACCTACATTATTTCCATGACCGTTTCCTTGAACTCACGGATTTGAAAGCCATAATCAGCAAACAGGATAGTGCCATTTACAGGTAAAGCAAGCAGAGAAATGTTATTTCTTTCAGTGTCACCAGGTTCTCAGCTGCTACTTCCCCAACCACCATATGGTTATATAGCTCTGATGTCTAAGCATGAACCTTATGTTGAAAGCTAAGATGGCTTGCAGTCACCAAGAAATTGGGTAATAGACTGCTTAGAAATCATGTGTTCTATAGACTTCTGTTGGCACAACTCACATACTTTTTTATAGATCCTTTCTGTTTGGTTATGCTACTTAGATAATGTTTTATCGTTTGGTATTGAGTGGGGAGACATCAAACAGGATTGTTAAGGAGGTTGGCCCTTTTAATCCAAGTAGCTGGAAGTCTAGTGGTACAATGGGAACCTATATTCTGACAAGTGTTTGTTACTGAATGTTTTGTAATAATCCTTCAATAATCTTACTATTTCATTGGGACTGTTGGCAATATGTTCTTCCTCTGGTAAGACAGCTATGTTCCTTCATTCCTGTTTAACACTATTCTTTTCTCTCTCTTTCTCTAACTAATTTTCCTGCTGCCATCCCATGCATTCTTGTGCTTTCATCTCTCTCACCAAAGCCATGCCAAAGTCAATGGTCGTGTTTATCTAATAATAAATAGGTGGGTATTCCAATCTTTACTTTCCTAACAAAATGTTTCTTTTACTTGCTTGCTTACCTTTTCACTCGGAAGCGAGGGCGGGGGCAGAGATGAATATCAGGCTATATATTAACCTCAAATAAAACAATCCTAAGTGCTCAATTTTTCCAATGAACGAAGAGCTTATTGGTCAACACAGTGGAGTTCTAACTCTGAGAGTTCTCCCGTTTTTAAAAGCTGTGAGTACAATGATTCACTTTAAATGTTATCCAAGTTGAAAAAAGTTCAATCAATTTTATTTGCATCTAGACATGTAAAACACAATTGTCTGAGTAAACGAGTTCATCAGCACACAGTAGTGTCTGTGCACACTTTTGCTCATCTCAGTTGGCACCAGACTTCAGTGAGCCCTTAGAACAATGCTGTTGATGGGCTCCTGGCCAGTGTAAACCTGGCTCCCCATGTTTCTATCCCTGCATCCCCCACCCCCAGCATTGTTGCAGCAGGTGCTACTGCCACCCACCATTCACCTCCACTTGTCCACACACGAGAGAGGTGGACAAGTAGATTTGAAAACTACAGCAGCAGTAAATGATAGAGACTCTTCTCCTGCAAGAGGGGAGGGGTTGTGGGCGAGATCCGATCTCCGCCTCAAGCAGGGGGCGTTAGCCCCCTGCCACCCACTCACCTGGCTGGCGCACCACGCCCATGGGCAAGCGCCCCACCAGGCGGCTTGGAGGGGGCGTGGACGGCAGCTTAACTTGCTGCTGCGCCAGCCACGCAGCCTCACTTTTCGCCGTCCCGTCGTGAGTCACCCACCCTCCACTCCCTTAGAGCTCAGGGTTTCAGTTTCTCTCTTGGCCTTGCTGTGGACCTTAGGTTGGTCGCCCAGATTGTCCAGGGGGACTGGTAGGAATTTTTCCATTTGGCATTAGGCTTTGTGTTTTTTTCACCTACCTCGTAGCAACCGTCACAACTTTCGTGGTATTGGTGGGTAGGTTAGGCATTGGAATAATGTGTTTGTGGTGTGTGAAAGGGCTAGGTGTGGCCATCACCTACGCCTTCAATTTTTGGGTATTCCGTTAAATGAATCCGGCGGTCGTGGGTCCTGTCCAATGCCTGTGTGGCGGTGGGCCATGGCACAACCCTCGGTGACATCAGGAGAGAGCTTATAGTTGGATTAGCATCAACAGGCTCCACCTACTGGTGAATAAACCCCCTTTTAGACTCACCCCTCTCTGAGTGGGTGGAGTCAACTGACGTGATCCAATGCCTAAGCCAATACCTTTTCACTTGCTGTAATCAATAAAGTTGTGGCCTTTTCTTGCCCATTAACCTTATATTACGTGTCCGTGTGTCTTCATTCCACTAAGCGGGGATCGGGTCCTCGAACCACAACAAGACATTAAATGAGACACTCCTCTTTTATCAAAGACTACAATTTCCAGAGTAGTTTAATAATCCTTCTTCCCAGACAGCTCTGGAAATTATAGCTCTAGGAGAAGAATAGAGGCAGCCTAATAACTCTCAGCACCCTTAACAAACTACAGCTCTTAGAATTCTTTGGGGGAATCCATAACTATTAAAAGTAATAGCATAGTGCTTTAAGTTGTCCTAATACAATGTGAAGAAGCAAAGAGAAGTATCAGGTTTGGTATGGGTATCTAGGAATTTGTTTAATGCTGAATGGTTCCTGTTTGGGGTAATTCGGGAAATGGACCTTGAGGTGTTGTATGACTGCCCATGTCTATTGGCCAGTGATCCAGCAGGTGCATTATGCACTAGCTGTAATCTCCAGTCATCACCCTCTAGCTAGCGTTTGGAAGCAACAGTAGGCAAGGTTTTAGAAAACAGATAGTTGGTTGCACTCCTGCATGTGTCTTGTCCACACCTCAAAGCCCCAATGGTAATAATGGATCCCAAACAATATGACATGATGGTGTGCTAGACACCTCATCAGACAACTGAGGTGTAAAGATTGGAGCAAAAGCGAGTGACTTTATCTTCAAAGTGGCTTGTAAATTTGTCGCAGCAGGCCTGTGGGTATGAGAGTTAGGACGTGGTGTTCCTTTGTATACAATGGCATCTCAGGAACCTGAAAAAAACCTGCTGGTTATGGACCCAAGTCTCTTCTAAATAAGTGACATTGATTCTGATGTTGGCATGTATATCAGTATAACAACAGAGCAAAATATGGTAGGCTGATGCTCATATTTGAATAAAATACTTTTAATGTCCATGTCATAATCAGACATGAATTGAAAAACTTGAAAATAGTTGAACATATGTTGACAGCTACTTTAGGACAGCATTTTTATTGCTAATGGTTTTGGCTCATATATAGAACAGATGGAGGTTTTTTCCCTTTTATAATTTGCATAGTAATTGTACAGATTTGCTGAAACTTCTTTGTCTGCCAATTACCTTGCTTAGTTATATGCCTCCTTCCCATTGCAATACCTCTAACCCATGGCCCCCTCCCACTGCCCTGAATCATAGGGACCCTCCAAAGTGGAATTCAACGTGACTGAAAAGACTGTTGTTGAAAAGGAAAATTAGCAAACCCCCTCCCCTTTAGAGGAGAAGCGTTTTGGGGGCATTTTTTACTCTTTGGGTATCAGCCTGTATTCTTAATATCTCTCATCATGATAATTGGTCAGAGATAGAAGAAAGAGAAGCTTGTACTTCTAAGGGAAATACATATAATTATGAATTATTAATACTTCAGAACTCTGTTACAACTCATATATATAAAATTACAAATGCAAGGATAGAAAACCATTCAAAGAGTTCTTTAAACATCTGCTTTCTTAAACCATTTTTAGTTCATCAAATATTTTATGTGTTGCAGTAAAGAGAAAATGATGTTATAACTTGGCTACAAGAGTGCATCAAAGCAACACCATTATGATAAGCTTACCCTAGCAATACTGAAGAATTGTGGAAGGCAGGAAGGGGACAGTTATCATGAAATATCAAGTGTAAAATCTCTTGTGAACTGAACCTGACTTCCTCTGAATTTGTACTTGGTACCAGAATTTTCATATGCCAGTTTCTCCTCTCCCCCATTCCTACACTTTCACATGTTCACTAAGTTGCTGAAGAAAAAATGATGGTAAGGGTTTAGGCTGTCTGTTAGTTGTCCCTGCAGATGTCAGATCTTGGAAGTGTATATTCACACACACATATATAAACACACACAAACTGAACCAAAGGCAGCATCTTCTAAGTAGTTCCTCACTCTGCACGGTTAGTACTTCTAAGCATTGCTTGAGTCTGCTTTGCTGACTCTGGGAAATGTAATACTTTATAAGCCTCCTGGCTTAGTTTCTGTGATTAAGAAACTGCAATTGACAGACTTCCTGTTGACAGTGGAGGGGTTAAGGATTTCCAGAATCATTTATTGTAGGAGGAAAGATTCCTTGTTTTGGTTTGGTTTTTGGAAACGCAGCTGCTGTCTCTTCTCTACCACCCCACCCCACAACTTTTGACTTTAGGAAAAGGGGTAGGAGGGAAACTAGTAAATGAGTGACAGTGAAGGAGATCTCCAGGTTGGGTTTTCCAAACTTTGGGGAGATTTGGAGGGGGAAATCCAGAATTTTATTGAGAATTCTTGAGAAAGGTTTGGAAAGACCTGGTTCATTTTGAATTGAGATAGGTGGACTTCACCTGATGCAGTGCTGAAAATTTCCAAGCGTTGTTGTTTTTTACAACTGTCCGCCATCAATTAATGAGAAAATAAATTGCATTTAAAAATTATGTAGCTGGGGCAAGAGAGGAGAGAGGTTTGGTGAAATGCTCATGGGTTGGGTCTGGGTTTTTGCTTACCTTAATTTTGAGATGGCCAATGGATTATGTGAGTGTCCTTTCTTTCTACAATGCATCTCCCTGGCAGGTTGCAGCTTTTCCAAGTGCCTGTGTTTCCTTCAAAAACACCATGATGTCCTCAACTGGGCTTTCCTGTTGAGCGGGCTGTTGAAGCTGAGCGGGCTGTTGACGGTGCTCCTAACAGTTGTTTATTGTTGATTTTTAAGTGGCATGTATGTTTGCTTGGTGTAGTTTTTTGTTTTTATTTTAATGGTCAAAACTACATCTCTTAAAAACAAAGGCAGTGAGCGCACCAATCCAGGGGCACTTGGTAGCCAACCTTCCCAGCTTCCCGCACTTTAAATAAAGCTCAGGGGAAGGCGTTGTAAGGTAACTCCTCCCATGGTGCTTTTTCAGATCAGGAAACGCAGGCAGCCAGGGATGCTCCAGAGCACTGGAGAAGTGTTTAATGGAAAGGAAATTACACACACCACTCTCGGATACCTCACAAGGATAAGGTAAGCTCAATCCCACAGCCAACAAAATTATAAAGACATTTTAAAGGACTCTGAGAATAGACAGGGTAAGAAAGGTTTTGAGAAGGTGGAGGATAGTCTAGTCTCTCCTAACTAGCTCCAACAGAAAATATTGCATTCCACACTTTAGACAGTAAGCAAGCTACATAAAAGAGTCCCTTAAATTATTTGTATTTCACTAAATTTACTTAGGTCTACCTCCTTGTTGGATACTGTTAATGTGACGGAGGTTTTGCCTTGCAGCCTAGCACTCTGTTGTTTCTCAGTCATTTCATACAAAGCAACTGCTGGTGGTCGTGGTAGATGGGACATTTGAGGTCTTTAGGGGCAAGGATGTTGCTTCATCAGTGTGCTGCAATCTCTGAAGTTCCTAGCTCAGGAGATTTGGTGTGTCTCTGATTCTGTTGCTCCTTGGTTGCTGGGCTCTAGCTCAGTGTTGCGGCCCAGATCTGGCGATTCTGTGAGTGGTCCTACTGACTCAGCAGATCCCTTATCCTCCTGGGTCAGTGTCCATGCCACTGTTGGTAGTCTGGACAACAGTGCTCTTGATAAATCCAGGTCACTAGCACTTGTATTTTACATCTTGCTAGATCAGTGCAACAGCTTTTGCTTAGTAATTACAACCCTTTCTGGTGTGTGTGTGTGTGTGTGTGTGTTCGTGTGTGTGTGCATGTTCCTCTGAAATTAAGATATTTACATAATATTTACTTAAGTAGGCAGTGTGGTTAGCATGCTGTTCTCTAGGATCCTGAGCACATGTGACAGTAAGTGGCACAGAAATCAGTCAATTGCTTTTGTGTAACATCAAAGTGTGACCTTTAGAATATTGACAGTGCCAACTTTTGGAATTAGGAGAACTGGGAAAAGAAGTCACCAAGCCATTATGAGCTACTCATGACATTCTGGCCCAGCTCATAATAGGCTTTCTACAGCACCCCATTCTCTGCCTTCAGACAGTCTTTTCAATACTGGCCCTACCATTCTTACAGAGAAGGGAGGTCCAGTTGGAGGAAAGGCAGGCAGCAGCAACAAATGGCTCGTCATTAAGAACTGAAGACTCATGCACAGTTTTGCCTATGGGAAACCTGAGCAATGGTGTTTTTAGTACCTTTCTGGCCCATCCTTTGAGCTAGGAACCCTTAGGAATCCTTCCCAAGGTCTCTGGGGCACATTGAATAATATTTAGCAGGTATTTTTTAATCTCTCTTGAAAATAGTTGTCATAGAAAATTACTTCTATGAGAATGATTACAAAAATTCTGAATACCGTACATTGTATGATCTTATGTACCTTGACAACCTGAAGAAAGTTCATAAATAGAGATAAATTTAATGTCTTGTTTCAAGTCTTACACTAGTTCATTATTCGAAGGCATCTTGTGTTCATTTATAGCTATGTTGCAAATTTAAAGTATACTATTCATGTTTTACTATTAGCATTTAAATACAGTGGTTAAATGATTAGGTATTTTTGAAATAAGTAAAAAAAAATCAACAACATGCTAATTTTGCAAAAACGAAAGACAACTTTGGCTTCCTAAATAAAGCTCAACAACTCTGACAATGGGTAGATCACTGCCAGTTTTTTAGTACTGTGAGTAGATCGCAGACTCTTGGAAGTTGGACGCCCCAATATATATCGTATCCAAGGATTTGTCTGATCCTGGCAGCCTTAGCCCATTTACTTATTTGTGGCTTTGAGTTGTCCTGAGTCTTTCATAAGGTATGTAGGCAGCAGAGTAAAATATCAAGGGATATCTTTTAACTCTAAAGGACTCTCTATTAGAGCTGAAACGACGCCCAAGCTTTCTTTTAGAAAGAGAAACTGATAGTACAGTTTCTGACTGAAATATCTTCAAACTGAGGTTTGGATCAGGGACCGATTGGCTGTCATCTGTGTGGCAAGTTTACTATAATTACTAACATAAAATAAAATGTTTTCCTTACTTTTATGTAACGCTGAAACTAGACAGCCAATCCCATTTTCTTAGGGAAGAAGGTAAATTTGATCATAAGTAGTGTTTACCAGAATGCACCTCCAAAATACTTTATAGGTTACTAGTAACATTTCCATTTTCCACATCAGTAGAAACACCTTCAGTTGGCGTTTACTGTTTTCAACTCTTTATATTGATTTTTAACCATAGAATTCTTGAAAGTGTAGCTGAGATGATGTGAAGAGCTGGTTCAATATTATATGCTATCTGAATTTTGAACTGAATAAACAGACTTGCTTACTTGCAAATGGAAAATTTTGCCATTTGAATCTTTTGTTTTTTATATCAGCTTTTGTTTTTTACAAATATGTAAATATATTCAGACTCGGACTAGTGTAACTTATTTGAAAGAATTTGCTTGCATAATGTAAGAATGGTGAATTAAAAGTTTCTTTGAAAATGTAGTAAGCACTTTCCATCTTGTTAGAAGCACTCTTTTAATGCCAGGATGGCATGCTCCTGGCATCTGAAGGCTGACACAGATGGATTAAGAGAATGCTAGTGAGTTATATGGCATGATGTCTTTATCTCTGACCTTCTTCTGTAACTCCTCTGTTCTCATTTCCTTTTTTTCTTTCTGTTTCAATTACTTTGAGCAGCATCAAGAAAAAATTACCAATCCGCCAAAATGAGTAAGTCCCCATGTGAAGTCATGAAATGCTTGCTGTTAAAACATGCCATTTCATGCTTCTACATCTTAAACTTTGACCATTTTTTCCTCTGCGGGGGAAATGTCAAGTTTAGGTGGCAATATCACTAATTACTAAAGCAAATAATTAGCGTCAAAGTGACAGATAATTGCTTCTATGGTATGATACCATGTGGAGTTTCCTAAACAGTGTTTGACCCATTTATTCATGTGCTCCTTGTTTGTTTTGCTGTATGAAATCAGAAGATTGTTTCTTGTATTGCAACTGCTTAGTTTGTTGACATGCCTACTGTATCTACCAATAGGCTGGTTCATCAAGATGGAAGCCTGCCTGATATCACAATGATGAATTTAAATGCCAGTTTTGGAAAGGAACAGGAGAACATTTTACGAGAGCAGGAAAATGTGTTACAAGAGCAGGAAAAAAATGAGCAGGAAAACGTTTTACAAGAGCAAGAAAACATTTTACAAGGGCCGGAAAAAATGTTCCAAGAGCAGGAACACATGTTCCAAGAACCGGAACAACGCATAATGGAAAGGAGGGAGAAAAGAGATATGGAAGAAGGGCATGAAAAAGAAGAGGAGGAAGTGGATGAGGAGGAGGAAGATGATGATGATGATGAATCGGAGACAGAAGATATATCAGGTAGTCTGTGGAGAGAGTCTCAACTTGGTCTATTTTGTTTTACTGTTGATTGAAGGTGATTCATCTGGGATACATGTAATTCATTCCCTCTATTTCTTATTTAAGTGTTCCAATGCTCACAGACTATACAAATGGGGAGAGGGGGGAATAAGCAGACTTGAGTTCACCTTGACATTTACAGGTGCTGAAGAAGTCTTTAAAAAGAAAAACCTTGAGAGGGAGACAAAACAACATTAGAGACCCATAAGAACTCAAAGGTTATTCCAACATGATTAAGTTGTGTTGAAACTTGGCTCGATATACTTTGGTTCCTAGTGCCTTTTTCATTGCAGGGGTGAATGGCAACTCTTCAAACCTACTTCTTGTCTTATGCTCTGGAATTCTGTTTCTGAGGAATGTCAACTGCATTCTGTCATAAAATTAGGAATAAACACATTTGGCAGGAAGAATTGACACTTTGGGGATCTATGAATGACTTCAAATGAATCTCAATCACATTTTCCCTTAATTAAGAATTATAGCTGGTTTTAATATTGTTTTATTCTGAGGAAGAAAAGTTATAGTCAGAGGAAAAAATTGCCTCCCCCTTTATATTTCCAACAGAAGATAAAAGTAGCCCTGTTCACAAAGCCAAAAATAAGTTTCATTATGTTTGACTTGTCTTTGCAGATTTAAGAAACAAATGGCATTTGGTTATTGATCGCCTCACCGTACTTTTCTTGAAATTTCTCGAATGCTTTCATAAACTGCAAGTTTTTGTGTGGTGGCTTTTGGAACTGCACATTATCAAAATTGTCTCATCATATATTATCTGGGTCACAGTCAAAGAGGCAAGTAAATAATGGATGTGTCATCAGTTTCTCTTTCAGTATCAACTGAATTCAAAAACAAGGATGTTTTTGAATTTCTGAAATGTTGGTTTGGTTGGTTTATTAAATGTGTATTCCTCCTGTCCACTAAATGATGTAAAACACTAGGCTTGTCCCTAAAAGGTGCACATGAAACATAATTCAAACTTCAAAATGTAAACTTCAAAACTATATTTGATATTTTGAAGTTTTGCATGCAAATTGAAATTCAGTTTGTTCCAGCTCTATCTGATTCAGTAAACCAAGCTACCCAAATTGCTTAACTACTGTAATATACTATTGCAAAAATCCACCCCTTCCCCTAATCATCTTAGCCCAAACTTGGTCTTGTGCTCTTGCCATGGCCACCCTTTGACTACTGCACCTTTCGCATTGCTTTCCTTTCTTGCATCTTAGCAATGCTGATCTTTTCCCCCAAAACGCCACTGATCACATAGAACATTCCCTTCAACATCCAGCACAAGTAGCTTGTCCTTACTTTGGAAAGCTCTCCGCACCTTTCTCATCTTTATCTTTATGCTACTGTTTCACATTAAACCCCAGCCTATAATTCTTGATTCTTCCAAGACTACCACCCTTAGCCGATCAACTCTCCTGCTATCTTAAACGTTTCAATGCTCTCTCTTTTGCTGCTTCCTTATGCTTTGAATTCATTTTCAGAATGTTTTAGCACAAGGGAGCATAATAAAACTTCTCAAAATGTTGTCAAGTAATTAATATATTTTCTCATTTTGTGCTTACAGGTTTCCCTCCTTAACTATGTGTTTGTGATTGCCTGGGCTTTTGCTTTGCCATATTCTCAGTTCCGCCCACTGGCATCCAGTGTCTGCACTGTTTGGACCTGTGTAATTATCATCTGCAAAATGTTGTATCAGCTTGGAACTATTAACCCTGAAATGTTTTCTGTCAACTGTACAATGGCAAGTAGTAGCTATCTAATATTTTAAAAAGTAAAATAGAGTTGTTTAAAATAAATAATTTAGCAATTTGTGGATATTGTGGATCAACAAGAATGGAGACAGGCCCTTTCTCACGTGAGAAGTTAGTCAAGTTATTCCCCCCAAATCAGGAAATATCTCAGTGAATTTCTGAATCAATCACACATCCTGCCAAGTATTCAATTTGTTCGCTGTATGTATATTTGATGACACTGATGCTTCCTGTGGCATGGAGAGGCCCCAGTTGAACCTCTCCTAGCACTGATGGAGCTACTTCATTGTCTGCTTCTTTTCAGTCTCAGCTGTTAGTGGCAGATGCCTTAATGTTGCTTTATAAAGTCGATGATGAAACCTTTTTCAGGTGCCTGGGTTGCTCAGCTCTGTTCAGCGCCAAACTTATATTTTGGAGGCTCTTCACAACCAGCAAAGAGGTCTGGATAACCACTGTTACCTTCCTCAGTGGAGTCGTCCCATGACATATCACTACCTTTTTATTTTTTAAAAATTAACTACTACATCTCAGATTTTGAATAAAATTGCTGCACTGGATTATCACTGGTTTGAATAAAAATTTCCTGTGTCTTATAGTTTTCAAGTTATTGAGGGGAGATGAAAATTATGAGAATGTTATATACATGCATGATGCATTGTAGAATGATTTGTGTCATGTGACTCAAGTTGGGTCTACTGGACCTGAACTTTTTCAGCAATGTGGACTAAAGTTGCTTCTGGGGCCCCTCTGGGATTAGGGGCCCTGAAGCTAAAGCTTCATGGTAGTTTCATAGTAGATCTGTTCCTGGCTCTGTTCAATCAAAGCATCCTCCTTGAAGAAGTCAAACTAAAAATTATCTCTCTTTTTTCATTTTAGCCTAATACAACTAAGCCTCTAGAAGACATAAATGAATCACTACTTTACAGAAAGCCCATTGATCCAACTGAGTGGGTTGGATTGAGAAAGTCTTATCCACTTCTTGTATATTTGAGGGTAATTATTATTACTTGTTCTCTGTTGAATTTATTTTCAGTCTCAATAAATTATTTTCAGACAGTACAGTCGCTGAGTTGTCCATGTTTTTAGGGAGCATATTGCAAGCTGCAGTATGCTTGCTTTCAAAAGAATATTGGCTGATTCTTTGTAGCTCATATGGTTTCCTTCTCTTGCAGAATAACCTGCTGATGTTGGCAATCCTGGCCTTTGAAGTAACCATTTACCGGCATCAGGAATACTACAGATGTCGAAACAATCTCACAGCTCCTGAGACAAAAACAATTTTTCATGATGTTACCAGATTACATTTAGATGATGGAGTACTTAGCTGTCTTAAGTACTTTGTCAACTACTTCTTCTATAAGTTTGGTTTAGAGGTAAATTTAGTGCCAGCATGTTTCAAATAATATTTCCTATGGTGACTCCAACTTGATATTATTTATTACTTATTTATCTATTTTAGGGAATTATATATTTAAGGATTACTTGTTTCTGTATTTGGGGGATTAATGCCCTACTCTACAAAATAATTATCTTTGTATTTTAGAGGTCTGTGCAATTAAAGCCCTATACAATTCTACAACCCCCATCATTCTTGACCACTGGTTCTGGTAGCTGGGAATGATGGTAGCTGTAGTTCAACAACATTTGAGGACCCAAGGCTGAGAAAGGCTGATACAGAGCGTAGACTCCAAACATTTATCAGTGACACTATTACTTCTTTTTGCAAAAATATATTAGAATCGTAGAATCATAGAGTTAGAAGGGACCCTGAGGATCATCTACTCCAACTTCCTTCAATGCAAGAATATGCAGCTGTCCGTTACGGGGATCAAGACTGTGACTGTGGCGTCATCAGCACCACACTCTAACCAACTGAGCTATCAAAGTAATCTAGAGATGGCCAACGTGGTGCCCTCTGATGTTGTTGGATTGCATCTCCCATTAGTTCTAACCAGCCTGGCCAATGGTCAGGCATGATGAGTTATAGTCCAGCAACATCTGAGCGGCACCACATTGGCTACTCCGAAGTACCCACTATTGGTAAGCTAAGTTTGAAATATTGATTGAGAGAGAACCTGTTATATGCCAGTAAGCAAAGTGTTACATTGATTTTCAACCATGGAGGACGTTGCAGACAGCTGGGTTGGCGCCTCTTACACAAACCTTGAGGCAGAGCCTAGAACTTTCAACTGGAGGAGCAGCTGTCCCCTGACTCACAGAGTTGAGGCTTGTTTTTCCCATCCAGATTTATATTCCTACTGAACTGGTCTGGGAGTCAGGGAGCAGCTCCTTCTGCTGTTGAATGTTCATGGGGCTCTGACTGTTTCTGTAGGAGGTGTCAACCAAATAGTCTGCTCTGCCCTCCAGGATCCCTAGTGAACAGAAGCTCACAAAGTAAGAGACTTCAATTTTCTAAGAGTGATGCAATATATCTGTCAGTCATGGGCTAGCCAAGAGGATGTAAATTCTGATTTTCTTCTCCTTGTCACAGAGCTGTTTCCTCTTGTCAGTAAATGTAATTGGTCAACGAATGGATTTCTATGCTATGGTTCATGCCTTTGCGTTAATTGCTGTGTTATATCGACGCAGAAGAAAAGCCATTGCAGAGATCTGGCCAAAGTACTGCTGTTTTCTATCATGCATCATTACATTCCAGTACTTTATTTGTATTGGCATCCCACCTTCTCCTTGTATAGGTAAGGGGACTTCTTGCTTTCCGCTGATTGCGATTATCTTTTATTTTCACAGTAACCACTGAAAAATAGCCATGGCTCAGATTAGAGCTGCAATGAGTGATATGAATTACTTCCTGTAATTGTTCTTCCTTCTACCTTCATAGATTATCCATGGAGACATCCTAATGCCAACTTCAACTCTAATATCATCAAATGGCTATACTTTCCAGATTTTATTAAGGAACCCAATCCAGTCTTTCTTGTCTGTAAGTATTCTAATAGTAGCTTGTCCTCTTGTCTCATTTCTTGTAGCACATGTTGAAATTAATGTTCTGAAGCGTATTGGTGCATACAAATGGATAACAGTATCTTATTGCTAAACATGGTCATTCTGCATTTTCCAAGTCTCTCAGATTGGCTTTAAATCTGAAGCAGTTTTGAGTCTTTGAGAAGCACACCTACTCATTTCCAGATCAGTCCATGGCTTATGGTATTCACCCACCTCTAATATTCAGGCACTGCATATTTATTGCCCCCTCAAGTATAGCCTGGTCTCTCCCACAACCACTCACCACCTCCTAAACCCTTAGATAGGATAAACCCTTTCCTGGGAACCCTGCTAAAGAGGATAAGTTGAGTTAACAACACCTGTGTGGAACCTGAATTCAGTAGTCAAAGTTGGAGAGCATGCACCCCACATAGGCCTACATGGCTTGCATTTTAATGGTTTTCCTACTTGTGTGTGTGTTTATGTGCATGTGTGTGCTGCTGCCCTATTTATTTAATTAGTTGTTTGTAGTCCTTATCTTTCTTATCATAGTTTTAAGTTTTTTTAATTAATAAGGGTATGTCTAACCAAAGTTATTGGCTTGCATTTTAATTTGAGTGTCTAATTCCTGCCAGATGATTTCATGTTGCTGCTATGTGCATCCTTACAAAGGCAAACATTTGAAGATGAGAACAAGGCTGCTGTACGTATCATGGCTGGAGACAATGTGGAGATTTGCATGAATCTTGAGGCAGCTTCATTTAGCCAACACAACCCTGTCCCTGATTTCATCCATTGTCGGTAAGAACTGGATCTTGAATATTTCTAAAGGTCATACATCTTTCTAAAGATCTGGTTCATTTGTCCTCTTCCCAGACATTCAGACAAAAGGTGCTCTTTTCTTTTTATGGCTACTAAATTATGCTGTTCAAAATTGCAGAGCAACACTGATGGAATCAGACACGTAATATGCTTTCTCATATCATTATTACCCAAGATAAAAAGTTGGTGTACATTGCAACAGCCATGTAGATCATCATAAGCCCTGGAAAATTTGCACTGTACATTAGCTGGTGCTGAAACAATCAAGGAATAGAAGCCGGTCACACAGTGTTGCATTATATCTTGAAGGAGAAATGAATATATTAAGTTTATAGGTCGTTGGAGAGAAGCACACACTAACACATTTCATATGAATGACAAGCCTATTGTATGGGATTTGTTGCATTTTGATTTTGTTGCTTTCTAAACAAAACTAGATAGTGTATAGTACACATGATATTCTCATAGAGGAAGAAACCAGAGGAAATGACAAGAGCCAGAGTTCCTGCATTAGTGTCACTGAATCATCAATTTATTGATAAATTATACTGTGCCATTTGGGAACTCATATAAGGTATACGTCTGTTCTTTTGCCACTTGGCTCCAAAATAAAAGCTGTGCAGAAACACATTGATTATAATGATGCTCATGGAAAGATTTACCATTTTTTACTAATAAGCTTTAATGAGTTATGATAAAAGGAAAAGAGTTGTGTTATCCATGGAAAGTTTTAAAAGGGCTGTAGCTCAGTAGTAGAGTATTTGCTTGTATGCAGCAGGTCTCAGATTCTGTTCCCAAGCATCTCTAAGTAGGGCTGGGAATACCGTCCAATTGCAACTCTAGAGAGCTTCAGCCTGTCAATGTAGACGATACTGAGTTAAGTGAAGCAATTCATCTGACTCAGTATAAGGCAGCTTCCTGTGTTTCCGTAAAGAAGACAGTGACTTGAGTACTTTTAACTGCTTTGAGATTTTATTGCAGTCAAGCAGTATATAGATCTTGTGAAATAAATACTTAGTTTTCCTTCCACAAATAGGAGGGCTCCTTTTGCTTGGAGAAAGGACTCTGATCTAGGGGAGGCTTCAGCTGCTGAAAGTCAGGCAGGCAATTTTCAATGATTTCCCTTCCTTCTGCAGCCTAGCACCACCTCCCATGCTGTTCCTGATTTTTAGGGAGGACAGGGGCTGCAGTGGCAAAAAAATCTACTCTCCCTGCCCCCACACTTTCCTCCAGTAGGAGCATCCTGTGAGCAGACTTTGGGCAATGGGCAGTTAGGATCCAAGCCAGTCAAGATTTGCCACCATAGTATGATGCCAAATTTCTTTACCCACACAGGTAGTCATTTCAGCAAAATGAAAGGCATCCCAAACAGTTGACAAGAGCAAGTAGCTTGTTTGTTCTCTCTCTCTCTCTTTCACACACACACACACACACACACACACACACACACACACTCAGACACACACAAACCCTATGAATGGAACAAATAGATGCTTAACATTTTCCACTCCTGTATTCTCTTGTTGCAGATCTTACCTAGATATGGGTAAAGTGATAACATTCAGTTACCTCTTCTGGTTTGTCCTAACCATCATCTTCATAACAGGAACCACTCGGATCAGTATATTTTGTATGGGCTACTTGGTAGCTTGTTTCTATTTCCTGCTCTTTGGAGGAGATTTGCTACTCAAGCCTATCAGAAGCATTCTTCGCTATTGGGATTGGCTGATAGCATATAATGTCTTTGTGATTACAATGAAAAACATATTGTCGGTAAGTGTCTCATTATTAAGTCCAAACCCTATTAATATTTACCTCTGGATTGGAGGCACTGTTTTTCTAGCCCTTTGTGGTTTCAGCAGGAGAAATATATACCGGTAAATAAAAAAATCAAATCAAAGAAATGTATTCAGTATTTAGATATTGTTTTAAATACCGCTATAAACACTGTTCTTATTTGCCACAGCCAGAACAGAAGAGCTCTTATTAGGGGCTGTTGATGCACTGCAGCATTTTGTTGCAAGGATCCCACTTGCTCCCAGATATTTACCATACAAGATAGTAGAGGTCAGCTATGCACTGTATGTGCCTTCGATGGGCACTATTTCATGCAAAGGAGAGAAGGGAAAGCTTGTAGAATGGACCATGGAGTGAGATTTGATTATTATTTTTTTAAATCTTAGTTTTACTTTTATATCAGAGAAAAAATAAGTGGTAAACTGTTGCAGTGGAAAACCCTAGTAAAACAGTTATAGGTAAAGGTAAAGGTACCCCTGACCATTAGGTCCAGTCACGGACGACTCTGGGGTTGCGGCGCTCATCTTGCTCTATAGGCTGAGGGAGCCGGCTTTCTTTAGCTTTACATTGAGCAATCTAGCAGTGGCCTAGACTAATGGACTTTCACTTTAATTGTAACATTGTTTTTGTTTTGTCATCCTGAGATTTAATATATCCATCTATGTATTGCAGATAGGCGCATGTGGCTACATCGAGTCATTAATTCAGAACAGTTGTTGGGTGATTCAGACATTTAGCCTGGCCTGTACAGTTAAGGGTTACAAAATTCGTAAGTATAGACATCAAAATTCCTTTGCAATAATCTTAAAGTCTTACTGAAACTTACTTTTAAGTAGCTATTATTTCAAAAGCAGTTGCCATTTATTTTGTTTTTCCTTTGTTGCTTTGATGCTGAGAAATGAATATCTGAATACATTAAGCATAGATATAATTCAACTTCTTAAATTAAAATGGATAGAATTGGGAGTTTTTTGAAAACTATAATGAGAAACATTTGAGAAACATTTGATGGGAAATGCCTTTTTTCTTAAAAGATATGGTAGTATATATCACAATAGTGATCTTCTCCACTTACAATAAGATGGTTATAGTTCATTGTATTTTTTGGTAGTTGTACTTATGAAGCAGAAGATTGTACCAAAGCCAATATGTGGTGGTGATGTTTGCTAGGGTCAGATCTCTAGATTCCCTACTTGTTTTACCAACTGTCTGTACTCCCCATTATTCCTGTGGCATCTTAGGTGGCATTCTACATTTCATTCTTTTTTTCTGCATCTTGTTTTGATTGCTGCATAACACTTTTAGTTTTGCATGCTGTTGTTCCTTTCACAAAATACTGATCAATTCAGTATAACTAGAGTTGCTAGTCTTACAGCCACCATAGATGGCTGCTGGCCGCATAAATATCAGTGTGTACATGAACTGGTGAGGAATAAAGCAGAAAAATAAGTGTTTTAGCCACAAATGCCTTGAAACCTAAAGGGTTTAAAATGTAGGGACACATTAAGAAGAAAATTCCCTTCTTCCTACACACCTCTGTGAAGTATACTTATTGGGTAGCATATAAATTTTACAACACATCACAAATGATAAAGTTTTCTAGGTGGTTTACAATATTAATAAAACAATAAAATATTACACAGGTAACATCACTATGATAACTACTAGTCAGTGACTCCAAGAAATAAATTCCACAAATTTTAGAATGAAAAGATTAAGTGTTGTATATCCGACTAAGTTCTACTCAGAGTAGTAGACACATTGAAATTAATGAAGCTAAGTTAGTCATATTCATTAACTTCAATGGGTCTACTCTGATTAGGACTATCACTGGATGCAGCCCTAAGAGTTTAAAAGGCATGGGACATTTTTTAAAAAGTGATTACTTAGTTCTGAAAACTGAGTGGGTGCCAGGCTAGCCTCTCTATAGCCCCAAAGACTTTTTACCCAATAACCATCTGCTACACCTCACTTGGGGAAACCTGGAGAAGGGAAGAAATCGAGCCCAAGTTTTCTTTGACCATTTTGCACCCTTTAACCTTTTAAGAACAAATATTGCAGAATATAAATACAATACTGCTTACTATTCAGGAATTTTGTTTACTCTCATCAGCTTTAGATAAAAATCCAGACTGCAAACTACCCAGTGGGGAGGCAGGAATCATTTGGGATAGCATTTGTTTTGCCTTTCTCTTGCTGCAAAGAAGAGTCTTCATGAGTTACTACTTCCTTCATGTGGTTGCTGATATTAAAGCTTCACAGATTCTGGCATCAAGGTAAACTGAAGCATTTTGTTTAAATCTTTATATAGATCCATATACTATAGCAACTCTAGCTACATTCTGGGGCAAGCTGTCTGGCCTGCATCTTACTAGAAAGCAGTGAAAATAATTGTGCATGCATAAATGGAACTCGGACTTTTTGGCTCCCAAATGCCAGAAACCCAGAAGTGATTGTTCCGGTTTGCGAACATTCTTTTGGAACCCAAACATCCGAGAGGGCTTCCATGACTTCTGGTTGGCTGCAGGATCTCCCTGCAGCCAACCAGAAGCCGCAATTTGGTTTTCGAACGTCTTGGAAGTCTAATGGACTGCTGGAACGGATTCTGTTTGATTTCCAAGGTATGGCTGTACTTGAGTGCTCCCCACCACCCCTTGCTCTTCTCCCTTGTAGCCAAGAGAAGGAGTTCAGAAGCTTTTGCTTCTATTTTAAGTCAACTTGTCTGGATCCAGAATTGTGGTTAACAATAACTATGATTAGGTTTGTTTTGTTTTGTTTTTTTAAAAAAAACACTTTCAGAAACCATGGGGTTTTCATAATTAATTACAGTTCATTTGGCTATAAGAAGTTGGCTTTTTTAAAAAAAGTTAACTATACTGTAGTTAGTTAACCTCTGATTGCTACTTCAGACACATGATAAACTGAAGTTAGCCAAAAGCAAAAAAAAACTTCTGAATGCTTCCTCTCAGCTGCGTGCAAGAAAGAGGATAGGGGAAGGGAGGGCTGTGAGGCTCCCTACAGCTCATGCACGACGTGCTGAACTATGACATGTGAACACAGATGCTATATACATGTTTTGTTTTGTGTTGCATTGCTTTGACCCACATTTGGGGAACTGGTGAATTGTTTTCTTTTTTACAGAGGTGCTGAACTTTTCCAGGCCACAATTGTGAAAGCTGTAAAGGCAAGAATTGAGGAAGAGAAAAAATCAATGGATCAGCTGAAAAGACAGTATGCCTTTCTTTCTTCTTAGAATCTTAGAGTTGGAAAGGACCCAGGGGTCATCTAGTTCAACCCCCTGCAATGCCATTTCGCTTTTATGAGGGATTAACTATTAACTCTAGTGAATTTGCTACTAGATTAGTTGGTTAGAGTATAGTACCACTTCACTAACCTTATAAAATGTACTTTAGATTTACACCGTAGGCATTTATGGCCTTAGAATGTGGTTTAAACTGCTAGTTAGTAAACTAACTCACAGCTCCCCATTTCAAGAAACTAAGCACATTTAGGTGGTAGACAAAGGAAGAATGCAAGGAAGGAAGTTGCTAAGCTCAGTGCTCATTCCTGGCTTGCTAAACTATGATTTGGAAACTGGGAACGTTGCATCTGACTTGGGACAGTATCTTTAACATTTTAGGGCCAAATTATGTTGTGTAAATGCATGGTTAGAACATACTTCATCTCTTTACTTTTTCTTAAAAGTAGGAGTAATGGGGGAAGCCCAATTCAGATCACAGTAGGTCTTTATGTCCTGGTCCTGATAAGATTTCCCCTTCCCTTAAAACTGCTATTGACTTCAGGAAAGAAACTACTGGATTTTACATCGCATATAGGTGCACAAGTTGTGTTGGGTGTGGTCAGTGCACATACCCATGTCTAGGGGGCATAACTAACCCACTTCATCTTGCTAACCCCTTCATGGATTCAGCATTTACTGGTATCCAAAGCCTGAATATGGCTATAGTTTAGCCCTTAAAGATGTCTTTATGTGCTCATTAGCTTACTTACCCCAACTAATGCACAACACTTCACCCCTTCCAAGGGGAAGGCCTTGCATGATCCATGGAATTGGTCTCTTCTCCAGGATTGATTCCACTTTGCTCCCCATGACAAGACAAAGGGCCTGGGCAACTAGATCACCCATCTCTCAGGAGCATAAATAAGAGGCACTATGCCTTTTGCGTATGTGATGCAAATTTGTGTGTTTGCTGCAATTAAAAATCCATTTTGCTGTCCAGAGTAAATTACACAAGCTGAGAAAATTATACAAGATAAGAGTTTTGGAAGATTAGTTTTGGTTTTGCTCTTGCTCTGGAAATGTGGGTGGCACAGGAGGAAAAAGAAATGGATCAGAAGAGGAAAACAGTGTGTAGGGGGATTGTTTAAGATAAATAACAAGAACAAACGAGTTAATGAAAAATTAATTGCGTATTGTTGCAATGAATATACAGTCTCTAGAGAACGTATGGGCATAAGGTATTTTTGTTCTGCTTATTGTTTAGGGAGACCAACCCCACTCTTCTTTTGATAATAAAATTTAGTGTTGATATGCAGATTATCAGTATAAAGAACTAGGAGGTGGCATGGTTTAAAGAACAGTCCCGGCATACACAACCCCATTGTATACAATGATACATGGCCTCTCTATATAACTAGCCTTTGTGACAAGGATTGGGGTGGGGAATAATGCAGTAAGAATACATTGTGATGGTTTTGAAACATTTGCACTGCATATGCACAAAGATTGTTCTGTGACTCTGACAATGTAAAATTTGCTTTTTCAGAATGGATCGTATCAAGGCCAGGCAACAAAAATATAAAAAGGGTAAAGAAAGGGTGTTGAGCATGAACCAAGAAACCTCAGATGGGCAAGCAATTGAAAAGGCTCCTGAAGAAGATGATGATGGTACTATTCCTTCAATATATCCAGTGTTGGTATTAATTGCTTGGACCTTGGCAATATCAGCAAGAATGTGTGTAGGGAACTATTATATGCAATCCAGCCATTCAAAGAAAGGGCCTGATCACAGCCTGATCTTATGCATATTTACACAGAAGTAAATCTCACTGTGTTCAATGGGACTTATTCCAAAAATATCTATGCATAGGATTGATGTCTTAGGGCACAAATGCAGCTCACTAACCCTTCCCATTTACTTTAGTGGAAGAACAACCTGAGATCTGTAGTCACATGATTGTCCCTTTCACTGAAATAAATGTGAGACAATCCAGGATTTTGGATTAGAGTACTAAAGTACAGTAGACAAACAAATTCAAAATGAATGAATTATATTTTTGGAATTCAGAAAAAAATGGTTGTTACTGTTTTCAATCACTCTTATATTTCAGTTTATATGTAATAAAATTAAATTCATTGCAGATTTATATTTGAATTCATATTTCATATTAAGTAGCTATCAAATACTGATTGCTTTTTAAAAAAACTAAATTTACTCCCCACTCCCACTGATGACACAATTTCCCTCCCATAAATTGGGTTACATCCAATTTAGTTGTACTCATTGTCCAACCAATGACATCAATGGGCCTGACTAATTTAGGTCTATTAATTTATAAACGGCTCTACTCTGAATAGAACTTACTTAGATACAATCCATTGTCAGTGTGTGTGTTTTTCTCTTTGCCCAGAGTTTACACAGTGATACTGCACAGTGTCTCCTCAAAGCCTTTATGGGATACACACACACACACACACACACACACACACACACACACCCTGCCAAAAGTCTTAAATCTGTGAAATCTATTCAAATATCTTGTATCAGTACTTTTTTTAGCGGGGGGTTTACTGCACAACAAAGTACTGTGTCTCTTATTTTAAAAACAAAAAAGGCAGCCATGTTTCTGAATGTGAAATGTGAAAAGCCTCTGGGGGGGGGGGGAGTTAGTATTCCCTGAATTTCTTCTAATTTGAAGTAAAATTCTAGTTTAACAGCATATAAAAATGACCATGTGCTATTGATCAGCTAATTAACAACAATAAATAAATGCCTGATTTGTGGTGGTGTTTTTCTTGAGTCTATTAGAATTGGATCAATTCTTACAAAGTGTGGAGCTACTAGAAAGAGAAAATATAAGTAGTAATGTGTTTCTCACTTTCTAAAATTAATTTTTGGACATATTTCATTTTAGGAGAAGCAGACAAAGAGAAAGCCAAGGGCAAAAAAAAGCAGTGGTGGCGGCCTTGGGTTGATCATGCTTCTAGTAGGTTTTTCAATAATTTTTAAAATACATGAATTTAACCCTTATATCCTTGACCAGAATGAAGGCATTCCCAAGACCTGTTTGTTTTATGCATGGTTTTATAATTGTGACCTGATAGTTATATGAATGCAATGGCACACAAGATAAGTAGTTTAAGTGTTGCTAAATGCTATATATTTTAATGGAATTGGTTGAAGTGCAAAGTTAAAATGTCCAAAACGTACATATGGTTTTCTGTCTTTCAACCCAGCTTTAAAATACATTTTGCCCTTCTAGCCATATATGTAGTTTCTATGCATGCATATCTATGCATCCGTGTAACTGTAGTATCTATTTGTGTATCTATGCATATGTGTATCTATCCAGCTATGCAGATTTTGAATGTTGATTTCTGTCAAGTCACAAGTAAACTGTGCCTATAGATATACAGTTAAATATTTCTGTTTACAAAGGGCAGGATGAAAATGTAGAGACCTATCCTTTTTTCAAAGTTGCTGAAAGGAAATTAATTATTACTGAAGACAAATTACTTTGTTTTCAGAGGAAATCATTGCAAATAATGTGTTTTGAGGGTATAGCTGTTCAGAATGGACCTGGATATGGTCTCTGTTAATTCTAATTAGTTTTGATGCTACAGAATAATTGTTGAAATTAACATGGTGAGAATGACTCGGAGACTAGCAGGCTCCCAGGTTATCTTTTGCAGTGGATCAGTTGAGGCAGAAAACAGAGAATAGCACAATTCCACTGTTTTCTGCAATAATCCACTGTGTGAGACAGACCTGTAGCCATGCAACTTTTGTTAAATTATTCCAATTCTAATTCAGTATTGCCTACTCATTTTACTCTCATTATATGTTTTAGGAAATAGATGCACAGTACCTATTGCAATAATGCACGCACGTGTTATGAACAGCACCATACAGCCAAGCCCTGAAAATGATTGCTACTCACTAGCTCTGTCTTTCTAAAACAATAGTTCAGATTCAGGACAGTAGCTTGTGTAGTTGAATGAGCCATGTACCTTTTATAGCTCAATGTTGTAATATAATATTCAAAGTGTCCTGTAGCGTCACATTGACTTCTAAAATGTGTTTTATCTGCATCACTATCTTTTACTTCTGTACCTCAGGGCTTCACTTCTTCCAAGGAAGGCATGGGGCTAGAAACATGCTTTCTCACACAGTTGTCTTCTAAAATAACAGCAAAAATCAGTGTGGTGAGAAGAAAATAATAGTGCTTTCCTCCTCATTGTGCTTCCACCATTCTGATTAATCTATTAAACTGATGTGAAGAATTGTTAACTTTCTTCTGGAGGAAGTGTGGACTGTGGGTGGAGAGGTCTGATCCTCTTGAAAAAATGGCTACTGTTTTCAATTGGTTCATTACTTCACCACCATCCTAATTCATACTTGCAAGGGTGCATTATTGCAGTTTAATCATGCCACATGCCCTTCATATCTCAGCAATTAAATGTTATATAGGGTTCACTAGTGGTAATGCCAGGGCCTGTTGTTTTGAAAACACCCAAGAAAAAGCATCGATCTGCATTGCTTTCCCCCAGTATAAAGTAACTCTGTCCTGGGAGACACTATTCTGTGAGAGATTATATTAAATAATAAATTTGTATGTTGTGAACTGTCCTGAGATCTACGGATGAAGGGCAGTTTACTACTACTAATAATAAGAAGAAGTAGTAGAAGAAGGTATTTTAATGGGGGTTTTTTGCCATTAGTGCTTATACCAGAGCAAATGGAGAGTGTCACTATTAGCTTTAAAGCTTATTTTTTATCATCATTATTTATACTCCACCTTTTCCCCTAATGGGAAGGTTGGTGCCTGAGGTTCAGAACTAGGGCAAGTCATCATCTCAAATAGTGGCAACTAATATGACCTTCCATCCTGTAACTTTCTCCAGTGCAGGTAAGATAGGGGAGAATTCATAACTCTTACTTTACTCCTGCCTCAAGGTAAAGTGCTAATACGAAAATGGCTTCAGTATATAATTGAGATAAAACAGAGGGTCAGGTATGATTGAACAAGAATGTTATATAATGAGGGTAAAATGTATTGCTGAATGTAATTCTATCTATTGCTAGGTAGGTTTATTATTATAACTATACTAAGGGCTTTTAATTTATTTACAGATATTATGTTAATAGCCTTCTCTGGCAAATGTAATGCTGGCTTTTATGTTATCTTGCTTATTATTTTTCTTTTCATGTCCTTTGTTTCTCTTGTTTGATCAAGTTAGGCCTGTTAGCTTATTTGAAGTTTTTAAAAACTGTGCTTCTGTTCAAGGATATAAGGCCCAGTTCATTCACATCACATCTTGAACATATGGAGGCCTCTGAACTGTTTTAAATCCACAGGGAAAAATCAATGTGTAGTTATGATCATTCATCCGTGCTGTTTCTATTTTCTCTGTTTAAACTTGAAGAATATAGTAAAAGAAAAGCAAATGCTATGGGATGCCTGAACACTTCTAACAGCATTATATTTTGATTTTGATTTTCCTCCAGTGATACAATTTTAAATTTAGCTTACTCCCTGGATACCCAATAGAATTAGGATTTCTCAAACTGGCAAAATGGAAACTTTTTTTTCTTTTTAAGAATAATACTGCACATTTTTAGTAATACCTTGCCAACTCTTTTTGCATTCTATCTGTCCAGTTTCTTCTTACAATTTTTTTTTTATATTTTCCCTGTGAAAATGTACACTTTTTCTTTTTTCGTGCCTGCAAACACCAAATGATTTTCCTGCCACAAATTCTCTTTATCTCTTTCTTTCTCTCCACTTCTACCTGTCCTTCATTGAGTCCCACAATCACAGAATGCTTCCATGTATTTTTGTGGTGGCTCGGGATAGAGCTAATGAGGGATCTCCCGGCCTCCTGCAAGAAATAAAAAAAAAACCCAAATATTTTATTTTGCTTAGTGGTCAGAAGTGGAGATTATTATTTGTTTGAGACGGACAGTGAAGAAGAGGAAGATGAAGAAAAAGAAGAAGAGGAAGAAGCTCCAAAAAGATCTGCATTCCAGGTACTGTGTTTTGCGTATGCTGTGCATTCCTACAAAGGTATGATAACATGCTAATTTGAACTTGCTTGCTTATACTGTTGTCACATTTCTGCAATGTAAGAATGATACTGGAAATGGATTTTCATTCACTTGCACCTGTAGCATGTTTTTTTTTAAAAAAAATAAAGCTTCATATCCTGAACTCTATTTTTCTGATGTTGCATTGGAGACAAGTGAATAAAACATCTTTCCACAGGCATTGCTTGATATTGCTTAGAAGCTTGTCTGTTTTGGAAGTCAACAATCTATTTATTGTAATAAAAACTGTGTTTTATATATAGTGATGTTGTCCCAACAAGTAATTTTTTTTTCAGTGTAATAGTCAAATGGGGGTCATGAGGTAATCAAAAGAAATTTATATCGTAGGTAGAGAAAGGTAAGTATTTAGCTGCATCCGGCAACTTGATTCATGCATGCATATCCTGATTCAGAGTGAAGCATCTTGGTGTTCCTTTAGTTCCTCTGGATTAAGACAATAGAAGTGAATCTGATTTAATGTTATATTATTGTGGGTTTCCTTTCTTCAGAGTGCTGCTATAAACATGTACACGTAGAAAAACAATGTCACAATTATTAAGTTCTTTCACAATGATGCAACTACCCGTCAGTAATAATAGACATGAGTTATATATCAGATTTTTCATCTAAACTCACATAGTATATTGAGCTGTCTGAATCCTTCTGCCTTACAATGAGGTATCTACATGCATGGTGTCGCAATCCAAGATTGCAACTTCATTCTTTATGAGGCTTGTACATAAATGAGCAGAAACATTCTTTTCAAAAGCATACCACCTCAAGTAGCTCCCATACTGTGCTGTCATATACAGAAAGTACGGGTTTTACCAAAGTTTTAGGTTGAATCATATTCATTTGTTTATATTCATAAGATCTAGGTGCAAAAATAGATTTCCACATGAACTTCAGAGACTAGATAGTGGCTGGTTTATATGCCATGGTAAGCCAAACTGTAGCTTACCAGGCATATGTGAACATGCTGGCTCCCAGAGAGGAGCTTGCACCCACGATGCTCCTCCCCGTCCTTTTAGCTCGGCACAGAAATGTTTGACTTACTGTGTCATCAAACTCAGAATTGTATTTAAGCTCTCTCCTTTGGGTCTGTAGCCCCCCAAAAAACTTTTAACTTAGCTGTCATGCTACACCAAACTAAAAAGACAGAGAGGTTTGCACTGAGACCTAGTTTGGCCCAGTGTCATTTGTGAACAAGGTCAATGTCTTCTTTGTTCTAGCATAGATGTCAACCTGGTTGTTGCAAATGTGTTGCAAATAAGTTCTGTATTTGGAATCTAAAAATTGTGTCAAGATTTTCTGTTTATGTTGATCTTTCCTGGTGTCTTCTGTTCAGGAATCGTTAATTTTAGTCCTTGCATCAGTGTTTTGTAGCATATACGTTTGTGGTGAAATACATCAATTGATAATCCAAGCAGCAAAATTATTATAAAAATGTTTTTGGTGGCATAAATATTATGTTTTCATAAGAACAGCCGTAGGGGTAGGGATGGGAATCTGTAATTACTACTGTGTCATGTACTAAAAATTAACTTTCACTTAGAATGTGTCTTCTAATAAACATAACTAATTAGTATTTTAACATGTGTAGTTAATAACTGTTATACTAATATTTTATCACTAGTCCACTATTAAGTTGATTATTAACAGTTCACATTCATGAGCCCATGGTAAATTAATGTTTCTAATAGTGTCATGCAATATATTTCTTATAACAATAACAGTTATGTTTTCACTAATTTGTCTTGCTTTGTCCTTCTTTATAGAGAGCTATTGCGAAATTTGCTTCTGCCATTTTAGCCTTGCCAAAGTCTATTATTAAACTGCCCAAAACTATTCTTCAGTATTTAATCAGAGCTGCAAAGGTATTTGATGTTCCATACCATGTAGAATGTGATCTCATCCCATACTATTATGGCATAGGGTATCCCTTTTCTGCATTTTCCCTCTTTATATGAACTTTGTGAGGACTTAATGAGAGTCAAGCATTTGGTATGTATAAGATTTAAAAAACTAAATCATACAAGGAAATATAACTCATTTTAACGGTGATCCCAGAGAGAAAATGCAGACACATCTTGGCATAATCTTGGCATTTCTGCCTAAGCTGTGTTGAGAGGATTCCATGGGTTGCATGCATTTATAGGTAGCGGGTCAAATGCTGATCCTGTTTAAATTGCTGAATTGTAAAAAAAAAAAAGAGAGAGCAGGATTTCCTCCGGCATTGTAATCTTTCTCAGAAAGCTGGTAAAACCTTAAAATATTACAGCTGAGGATGCTTACCCTTCACACTTCCTGTCCATGTGCATCATCATTCTGGTATGAGTAATCCATTAGCCTGTCTTGGGACTTCCTTTAGTAGTATTTGTGATGCTGTGCATAATGTATACAGTATGTCACTTATGTGCAAGAAGCACTAAAAACATTTTGGATTCACTATAACAGTTCAAATCCAATGAGCTTGCTTGTAGGCTTTAGTGCTGAAATACAGAGCAGGAAGAAGTTACTGTACCTTAATGTTTAAATTTAACTGTTGAAAGATAAAAGTAACATTTCTTTTAAACATTTTCATTACTAGTTGCAACTAGTCCTCAAAACTATCTACAGTAACAAATCTCAGAATCAATTGAAGAAATGCTTGGGATTTCTGTAGCAACTGAACTGCACCAGATGCAATGAATATTGATATTCAAAATTATATTTCTCCATATTTGTTTCCACTAGAGTAATGTTTGGCAAAATTTATGAATTTTATTTATTTATTATCAGCTTTTTATTCTGCCCTGACATGAACTCCGTGAATCTCAAACTTTAGCTATTGATTTGGATTCAAAGAATCATGAGCAGCAAAGCAGCCCATTCTGTTCATTGAATGGTGTTTTCCTGCCTGATCTGCTTCAGTACAGCCCCTACCAGTCCCCAAAAGTCAATTATGAAGATCAGGGAACCCACAGGAATGGTGTGGGTGATGCCACAAAGGCTGCAGATAGGGGAAGAAATCGTCTTGCATCTTGAATCTGACTTACATGAGCAGGTTATCCTGATTGCAAAAGACATCTCTGGATCCGGGCATTAATATATTTTAGTACAGCAATAACAGCTGTATTATGCATTACTTATTACCATAAACCAAGTTAGTGCCTCAAACAGAAAGGAGACAGGCACTCTCCCCACCATCTGTTAGTAACCTCCCATATTCACTGCTAAAAAGCAGGTGGCTTAATGTTTTACAGATAATATCTTAATAAAGTACCAAGGTGATTTCTGTACATCAGAACCGTGAGAAACGAATGAAATAAAAGCATTTCCAATAATGGCCCATTCCAGCTTCCCTGAGACAGTTTGTGCATGCTTGTGTTGGTAGTGGTAATGCTTTGAATCTGTTTCTCTCTCCCCTGCCCTTTGCATGTGTATGTTTGCTTGTTCCTTGGCTGTAGCTATTCTTTAATTAATGAAATGCATCAATGATGCAGTGCCAGCAAAACATGGTTTTCATTTTGTGATGAAAATCATACAGACAAAATCACAACATCTTTTGTCTCAAACTGCTATCATACAGTACATTTTTTGTTCTTTTCAGCCATATCTTTGGGTGTTGGGGGAAAATCCACAATATTTGACGGTATAGCATTATGAATTCTCATGTGTTCCTACTTTAAAAGATGCCATCAACCAATTTGCTAAGAGAGAGTGAAACATTTTACAAACAATGGATAAAGTCTAATGTTCTTATTATATTGGAATACTGATTATTATTTGAGGCTAGTTGCAGGAAATGGTTCATATGTAAATTATATTTGCATTTCCAGAGTTCAGAACATAGCTTTTATGGATTCATATGAAACTCACATGAATCCATCGTTCTGTTCAAATGTTTTAGTTTGTTTAGCAAACAAAAATAGCACAAAAATTCTCAAACTTTCATTGAAATGTTTGGATAGCAATTAAGAATGTTTGCTTAAACTCACAAACCTACATTTTTTCATCAAATATATATTGCATTCCTATTTACTTACTGAGGAGCTTGGAATAAATTGGTTTTTCCCTCCAGTTCGTTTATCAGGCCTGGATTACTGATCCTAAAACTGCCCTCCGACAGAGGCGCAAAGAGAAAAAAAAGTTTGGGAAAGAAAGGAGACAAAGGCGGAAAGGATCTGGGGAAGGTATGTATGCATCTGTAATTTTGTCAGTTATTTCTTGTAAACACAAATCTTTCCTCTGTTTATTGGGTGAAGGGACCACAGCTCAGTGATTCAGCTACATGCCTTGCATGGGGAAGGTCCCAGGTTAATTCCATAACATCTGCAGTCACAAAAGAACCAGATAGTGGGTAATGGAAAAGACCTCTATCTGAGTAGCCATATTAACACAACAATTACCCTTTCACATGTGGCAGGAGAAAGGAGATAGAGATTTATTTTTACCTAGTTCCTCCTTGCTGGCTTACTACTATAGGCAGATATAATAGGCAAAACATTGGTCCAGTTCAGACGCAATCATTTCAGTTCATCAAACCATGCTTTCTTGGACCAGGAACAAGCTTGCGTACTCTCTCTTCCCTTAACTCAGTACCTCCTAATTTGTTGAACCATAGTTTCACCTGAAGTCCAAACGAAAAATCTTGTTCAAGTTACTGCTACAAACCAGGACATCAAAGTGGAGATGTTAGGGATGAGATGCACCTCACATAACCCTTCAGTGCGAGCTCTGCATGAGGGTTCCCATTTCCAGAAAAGGGCTTCTGCCCCTGCACCAATGGGGTCTTAAAGGTGCTTGATGACCATTTCTAAAGACCACAGAGACTGTTGCTAACACCAGCCTCTTAGGTAGCCCCGGTCAAATACTCCCACAACAGCTACTATGGGCAATCTGCCCTCTGAACTCCGAAACTGCTCTGGTTGCACTTCTGGCTGCTTGGACAGTTTAGTCAACTTTAAAAACTTGCTTGTGTAACTTTCTTCTGGTAAGACCTTTACACAGGGCAGCCTCTCCTACTAACTCAATCACCAGGCAAGTATGAATAAGGCTGGTTAGCACAGACATATAAAGGCTATAAAATGAGAATTCCCTGGATGTCAATATCCAGATTTGGAGCAAGTACTCTTTTGTGAGAGAGCCCCAGCAGAGATTTAAAATCACAAAATATTCAGCAAGGTAAAGCATGGAAATATAGGCTGTTAAACCTTTAAAATATGCCCTTCTAGGTGCCTTCCAAACTTCCCATTTTCCCTTAGCATAGAAAAAGACCACACATTTGGTAAGCAAAAAATTGTTTACTTACAAACTCTCCAAAGGTCACATTCATATGCTTTTTCCATACAACAATCAGAAAACACAGGCAGTGAAACTTGACTTAGTTACAGGGGTGAAAGTTCCTAAATTATTGATATAGGAACACAAGAAAGGCATGTTAGAAACATGTGGCTCAGCTGCAGCAACTAGCTCAGCCAGTTTAGCCTTTTTACATGCTGAGCTTCTTAGGTAATCTGAGGTACAATAATGGGCTAGATTAACTTTCTTCCAAAGTAAGGGGGAGTGACATAGCTAAGCCTAGCAGGGAAGCTTACTCTATGGCATCAACCCCTTCATGAATTAATTAATCTTAAGCATATTGGTTATATGAGTTTGGTTATCACACAAATAACAAAGTATTAATATTCAGACCTCAGCTTTCCACTCATTTTCCCCCAGTCTTTTCCTCATACTTCCTTCACCCATTATCTCTTCAACTTCACAACCGACCATTTTCAACTCTCTTCCTGACAGTTAATTCCCCAATGACAAGAATCTCCACACAGAGTCTGCTGTCCCACACAAATCACGATGAATTAACCTGACCCAGGTCCCACCTAATAAATTCTGGAAGTTACAATCTCTCTCCTTCACAGTCACCAAACAGCTACTGCTAAATGTGCTTGTAGCATAGTAACAGGACAAGGCTTCAGGCCTTGACAATTACAAAGAAATCACAGAATATTTTTTCCCCTTCAAACACAATTACTGTTGCAGGGAAAGATACAGTGGAGGGTGACAGGAAAATGCAGCTCACTATATATTTCCATCATTTTTGGTTGAATAATTCAGATCTGTGAAAAACTTTTGCTCATTTCTTTAATATTGATTTGTCAGTTGGTATAGATGTGGAGTGTGAAGAAAGAGAGGAACCTGTCAAAAAGAAGTCCTCAGACGGACCCGGTAAGCAAAGATGCAAGAAAGGTATTCTTTTATTTTCTGATTAGACAGTACAACAGTGTGTTAAATCAAGGCAAGCCAACAAATCCTATGTCTGGTGTGCTGTATAATTTCTTTACAATTATATATCAACATTCACCACTCTCCTAGCACAAGTGATACTATTAAAGCCGGAAAGATTCAGAGGTCAGCAAACAATTACACTGACTGGTGATGAAACAGAATAATTCTGGTTCAAATGACTGGCTAATAATTTGGCTCCTTAAACTAGAAATGCCAAAAAAGTGCTATCTTGTATAAGTCTACTCAAAAGAAAGTTATAGGAAGGTCAACGGAGCTTACTTTCAGGTAACTGAATAGAGGTAGCAGTCAGAGAGTAACAATGATTCCTTAGGGGCTAGATTTTCTTCATTCAAAAATATTTGTTACTGTGGTGGTTGCTTATGTACTAAATCTCTCTTTTTTTTCTTGTTTCCTGCTCCCAGATAACATTATCAAAAGAATATATAATATTTTGAAGTTTACCTGGGTTCTGTTTCTGGCAACAATTGACAGTTTTACAGCTTGGCTCAATTCGATTTCAAGAGAGCACATTGATATTTCCACTGTGCTAAGAATCGAGAGGTGCATGCTTACTAGAGAAATCAAAAAGGTAATAGGACATGCTCATATCATGTAGTTGATGCCATTAGGAAGGCTTGGAATTCAGGCCCACCTTGGCCAAACCATTGTTTCTAGATACTTGTCAGGAGTCGGAGTCAGGTGTAGATCAGCAATTAAAAAACCACTGGTGTCAGTGAAGTTAACTCTTTATTCAAGAAACCAAAACAGCACAGGACTAGCAATCCCAGCCACTCTTCCCAGTAGGTCTTGCCCCAATGAGGCAGTTGTGAGGACTGAAGGTTCCCACCTCCCCACAGCTGCCTAAGTGTTCTCCAAGGTGTGTTTTTTCAAGCAATCAGATACTGCATCTGCACACAACCCATCTCTACTCTGCTCATAACATTTCTCTGTGTGTTCTGGGAGAGTGGGGGAGGGAGAGGGGAGCTGGTAGCAGCAGGAGAGGGAGGCTCCCTGGATTCTTCAGCAGCCTGCCTCATCTGTCTCCTGGCCCCGCTCCTCTCCAGCCTCTAAATCAGGACTGCTCCCTGCCATAGCCTCGTCCTGCTCACCTAAACTCTGTTGCCTCTTCAGCTTCTGACACCTCCTCCCCCCAGTCTGCTCCCTCTTCTCCCTCTGACCGCATCATCATCATCCCACCACCTGGCTCAGTCTCCTTTCCCTGGGGGGTTCCCCAGCTGGTGCCTCCCACCATTCCTATGCATCCAGCTAGTCCTTGACAATATTTGTAGGAGCAGGTTTAGAATTTAGCAACCGTGGTTTTTCCTTATTTTTAAATGTTCTGGACGCATGATGAATATTAACAAAGATCTACTAATTTTAGCTTATTGCTATAATTGAGGATGGAAGAAACCTAATGAATAGCCTGGCAAGGGAGAAAGAATGAAACACTTCTATGGTATAGTTCTGAGACTCCTCAATTTTTGATATGCCTCACAATTCTCACTAGTTTGCACCAGATAATCACCAGATCTCAAAGATTGTTGGCAGACCCTACTTAGACTTCTAAATTCTATCCCTTCCTTTTTAGGGGAATGTTCCAACTCGAGAGAGCATCCATATGTATTATCAGAACCATATAATGAAACTTTCTAGGGAATCAGGATTGGATGAAATTTATGAACCTGGACAGGCTGAGAGGACAGAAAGTCTAGAATCGGCAGTATCTCGTGACAGCGAATCCAGGTATTTTGTTTAAAATAAGCAGTAATTCAACCAATGCATATAGGATGATATCCAACATTATTCAGATGGAGGGCCAATGGATTTCCTATTCTTCTGTGCCTCCCACCCCATTCCCAAGTCTGCGCCAGACAGTCCGACCAGATTTTGGAAGAGCACAGAGATGGCATGGTGGGTAGAGAGGAGAGAAAGAAGAAGTCCTGTTTTTCTAAAAGAAGTCTGACCTAGTGGGAGGCCACAAGTAACGTATCTTCTATGGGTGATAATATGTGACAAGGGTAGTATAAGCAGCACCTCTGTTTGAGCTATTTGTTTTCCTCATGTTTAAGATTTATGAAAGCAGAAAAACTGTTGCACATCATCCACATTTTTTTAAGAGTAGACCCATTGAAATTAAGGGACCTAACTTTGTCATGTTTATTAATTTCACTGGGTCTGCTCTGAGTAAAACATAGTTGACTGCCACTCCAGGGGTTTTCCAGATATCATACATATAGTAAGAAGCTGCACATTGGTTTACATATTTTGAAAATAAGAAAACTTTTTAAGTAAAAGTAAAAAGGCTTGCATTTTGTTTAATGAATAAAATTAACATTTGTGTACTAACCTATACAGTCTGGATTTCTCTGAAAGCGGATTGATTGATTAATAAATAACAGATCTTGTAGATCTTGTGGGAAGAAGTTTGCCTCCTAGTTATAATAACAAAAGAGTGCCAAAACAGCCATCTTTACCAAACGGAAACTGTCTAGTCTGTCAGACAAAAGGCAGACCTTTCCTAAAGTTACAACACCCAATACCCATTGTGTCCAAGAAGCATTTGAGAGTCTGACAGTGCAGTCCTAAGCAGGTTTACTCACAAGCACATTTCTCTTGAGTTAGTGATTGGCTTATGCGTATGGATTTTTTCTAATTCCCATCTCACACGTTGAATCTTGACAAGAAGCATGTTCTGCTAAAGATAAGAACAATCCTCATATGTGCTGGAACATAAAATATGCATATATACTCCAGGTTTCCTGAAGTGGCCATTACATTTCCAGTTATATACAACAATGCATATAACTGCATAAAAATATTTATACAATTACGTTGCAGAAATGCTGAACTACATTGGGCTATTATACATATTATACATATAATATACATATTTATTCCAATTTTCATATAATTAGCCGAGCTTCTTTAAAAATAATAGTACACAAGCCAGTTAGACGCAAGAAATTCCAGCAAAGTTTCGTAGGGTTGTGACCCTAAAATTCTGGGTATAAATCTGTTTCAAACTCAGTTGTTCCTCTGAGATACTCCCTAGCAAATGAATTTAGGATTGCAACCTGAGCCACTCTATGTGATTTTGCAGGCTGTAAGCTGTAACTGTGTGACAAAATGGCTGAAAGCCCTATGCCTTCACACCATGGTTTCCCATTTAACTACTATTGATTCTGTGTGACTATCAAAAACTTTGTTTTGAATAAAAACCAGTGCATACTGGTATCTCAGAATCTCCACTCAAAACCTTGTCTATGTGTCTCTGTATACTGCATGGCTAGCCTGCATGGTTACTATTGGACCACTTCAAGATGCTGTTGGTATATAACACTGTTTTTGTAACTGTTTGCACTGCTAGCTGCTGCACTGAAGCAACCACACTGTTGTTGTCAAGGCAGTCAACCCTTGATGATTTAGATGGACCAGACCCTATTCCTAAAACAAGTGAGCGTGCGCGTCCTAGGCTTCGTAAAATGTACAGCATGGATATGTCCTCCTCATCTGCTGACAGTGGCAGTATGGTGTCAAGGTGCTTAACCCATGCATGCTTTGTTCATTCATTTACCCTGACCATTGTAAATTTTGGCACTGTGGATTTTGCCAGCGCAGGTGTGTTTTGTGTGTGTTTTGTATATGTAGGTGTGCATGAGTACTTAATAGAAGCATATTTGTCTTGTTTAGGCTCATACCAATATTTCTAATGGGGGGGGGCTTTCTGTCTTTTTAATAGCCCCCATTTGATCCTTATACTTTTGGTCTCAAGTTTCTAAATTAGATACCTATTTATTGATCCGTTCATTTTAGCTGAGAGCTTAGAATACTGCCTTCAGCTCCTGGTTCAGATAGAATCCTGGTTAGCTTTAGCCACAGCAGCTAATATCATTGCTGGCCAAAAAATACCACACACACAAAAATCCAAAACCATAGGTAAGGCAGAAAGAGGCAATTAATTCTTAAGAGGAGAAAAGATGGGGAGGATATGACACATAACGCCATGGCCTGTTCCCAGTCTTTTAACTGTGGTTGAGTTTGTCTTCACTGGCTTAACATTGAAATTTAGCACAGAGCATACCTTGAACACATCAGTGTTTCATTTGTGAAATAAGAAATTGACAAAATAATATTGTTCCCCCTGTTCTTGACAGTGAGGCTACCCAAATCACCATGCTGTATTCTCGTCAGGGGACAGCAGAAACTATTGAAGAAGTTGAAGGGGAGGAGCACGAAGAAGGAGGAGAAGAAGAAGAAGAAGAAGAGGGGGTAGATGCTGCATCAAGGCAGGAGCATGACATGGAAGTTTATTGCATAGATTCTGAAGGAGCTGCATATACTTCTGATACAGATATACCATCCTATTCTGGTTTGGATGGCATTGCTGAACCCCCTCCTTCCTACAGCAAAGCTGTGAGCTTGGAGCTTTTCCCCTTAGATAGTTCCCAAGATGGTTCCTCTGTCAAAAACCATATGATGGTGAGCCCAGATGAAAATCAGTCTGACAAACCAGAAGATTCTATACTTCCTCCTTTGACACATGAGCTTACTGCAAGTGAACTACTTCTAAACAAGTAAGAATCATAAAATAATTTCCTCACAGGCATGTAAAATAATATGAATTCATTATGTTACAAAAAAATTATATTGTAATGATGCTCAAGTTATTTAAGTGAATTGTAGTAAATTCACTGATCACCAGATCATTCTGATTACATTAGTTTTGTGCTGCTTCATGTGATGAATTCAGTTTATGGCACTTGTACCCTGGCCTTCCTTTCAGGAGATTACAGTAGCAGGGATGTGGTATTCAGTAGTCTCTCACTTGGGCACTGGCCATGGCTAGACCTGCTTACCTTCAAAAATAGAACTATGTCATGTGCTTTCAGATGAAGAAACTTTTGATAACATTTCCTTTACTTTTCACGAATGTAAGACAGAATTAGACTGATTTGCAACGGGGTGCAATGATTTTGCATACCATGAACATTGATCAATAACTTCGTTAGAATTATTTACTGGGGGGGTGGTCATTTGCACATCGCAAAATTGTTAAATGAAAGGCACAGTGACGGCCACACATGTGTTTCACCATATGTGCTTATGGTGTATACCTGATGGGAAATTGCGGCTAATTATGACATTCTATGACAAGTACGCACCCCAAGAAACACAGTCAAAATAATATCTGAAGAAGTGTGCATGCACACGAAAGCTTATACCCAGAACAAACTTAGTTGGTCTCTAACGTGCTACTGGACAATTTTTTATTTATTTCAACTGCGTCAGACCAACACGGTTACCTACCTGACCCAAGAAACAGATTGCATTTTAAAGAAAAAAAACTGATTTGAAACTCTTTATATGCAAATATTCTAACTTTGGAAAAGGCCTGAATTCTGAACCTGATTTCTCAAAATATTTGGGTGACATTCCCACCCCAATGAGAAATAACACCTTCTTTTGAAATAAATGTGTGGTTAATGAAACTCTATGCCTGACTTTTGATAGCCTGCACTTCAGTTGCAAAGCAGGGCTCATGAGGTGTCTGGCCTTATGAAATCTCTGAGGGCCAAATACAGGGGCTCCATTGGAGGGCTGCATTCAGCCTCCCAGGCCTGAGGTTCCTCACATCTCTCGTGTGGCTGGTAAAGAAAAACATCTAAAGCTGGGTATTGGAAACTTGTTTGCATGGTTCTTTGTTAAGTAGAAATATATTATTTGTTGTTACTTACAGATTATTCTGCAGTATTTAAAATATTGGCACATCAAGTTATGTGATCTAACTTTGTCCCCACAGAATGTTTCAAGATGAGGAACTGGATGAATCAGAAAAATTCTACTCTACTCAGCCTCGTTTTTTGCTGCTAATTTATGCTTTGTATAATACCCTTGTGGCTCGTTCAGAAATGGTGTGTTTTTTTGTAATTATTCTTAATCACATGATCTCGGCCTCCATGATTACCCTTGTGCTTCCTATTCTTATATTCCTTTGGGCCATGCTTTCCGTCCCGAGGCCTAGCAAACGTTTTTGGATGACAGCTATAGTGTACACTGAGGTATGTTGATATTCTAATGATAATTTCTCATTTTTATGGAATGTTACCAAATTTTCAGTGATTAACATGAAGCTATTTTTCATCTTTCTCTGTTTTCTTTTTTTTTTTTTTTTTTTTTGCACAGGTAACAATTGTTATAAAATATTTTTTCCAGTTTGGCTTCTTTCCTTGGAATAAGCAACTAGAACTAAACAAGGACAAGCCTTACCATCCTCCCAATATTATTGGTGTTGAGAAGAAAGAGGGTTATGTTCACTATGACCTCGTTCAACTACTTGCTTTGTTTTTTCATCGATCCATTTTAAAGGTATTTTGGAATTTAAAAATGTATTTCATTGTTTTTAACTTTAGATTTTTATATAGAAGGATGTGGCTGACTTCCCATCATATCTGAATTGCGGTTTCCAAATTATAAATATTAAGAGTCGTGGAGTCACTTCTTAGGCTAAATGAAATGTTTTCACTGCAACATTTCATCAGATCTGAATATGATTAGTTAGCTGTCTTAATTTCTGATTTAAAGTTATAGCATGGATTGCTTATAAGCTTTTGTGAGCAAATAGCTCCACCAACTCAAAAGAACCAAGACTTTAAAACTGATCTTTGTCAACCAGAGTTTGGCCCTAAAACTTGTTTACAATTCTGTTGCATGCCTTTTCAACCATAACTAGCTTCACAAATCTTGATTAGGGCTGTGGTATTGAAGAATGCCTGAACTAAAGCTCCTCATTTTAGAAGTTAAGTAATGAACCAGCACACAAAGTTAAAATTAAGTATTTCAGTAGCTTTATTCTTTAAATATGGTGCACAAGAGGTTAAGTGACTTGAAGATAAGAATGTATACCATTAGCATGTGTATTTTATAAAGAGAAGGAATCCCAACAATAGCCAATTTTAAAATATAATATAATTTTAAATATAATTGCTTAACTTTATTTTTTTAGTGTCATGGATTGTGGGATGAAGATGATGGAGGAGACAACTGCAGCAGTAAAGGCGACTCTGATGATGAGTCAGTTGAGTCGGACAGGAGAGGTTCTGCTGGCTCTTTGACATCAGTCAATTTGGCAGCATCTGTTGAATCCATACATGTTCATTTCCCAGAGCAGCAGACTGCCATCCGTAGGAAAAGTTCAAGTAGTGGCTCACAGCTTTCTCACAGATCTAGCTTCTCCTCACACCGTTCAAAAAGAGGTATGCATTTGGTCCATGATCAAGACTCTAAAACAGAATGTGGCATTACACGTTGTACTTGCTTAGTCATTGATTTCTTGCCAGTGGCAGGAAACACCTTCTACTCTGAAGCAGCCACAGGGGAGACAGGAGAAGGAGACAGGGCAAGGCAAGGCAAGCAGAGAAGGCAAGTGAGGATACTTTAATTTAAACAAGGGAGAACAAGAGGCTGGAACAAGTGAGAGAGGCTGCAGTGGGGGGAAAGCACACTGGGGCAAGAGACAAGTGGAGAGAGATGAGGAGGTTGGCCAGAGGGTGCAGGAGGAAAAACGGAAGGACTGCCAAGCTGCACAAGTGGGAGGGGGAAATGGGGCAGCTGGAAGACTCACAGAGGAAAAGAAAACTCACAAATATTGGAGGGAAAGATGTATGAACTGGAGCAAGGATGAGAAATAATGGGAGCTTAAGAAATATGTGACTGTTTGGATGAAGGCAGGAGGAGTGAATTAAACTATGGGAACTAAGATGGAGATGTTACCCAACTTGATGACTTCTACAGGCAATGGGAAACTACCTTTTAGAGAAGTATCAATGGAGCTTTTTAGATCCTGCTTGTTCTTGCCCACCATTGTTTCAGCATGCCACAGTCTTCAAAGTTAAGACATCACAAGGAACTGTGGTTTATTTAAAATCAGGATTTGATCTCCTCCTTACGGGTACAAAGGAGGAGATGGATTACATCTGAATCATGCCAAAACTCTGTGAATTGCTTAGTACTTACCATAATCCAGGGTAAACGGAGGTTTAAGATTGATGTATCACTTTGTAATTTCTCCCCGCAACTGTTTTCTCAGGAAGTACCAGCACACGGAACAGCAGTCAAAAAGGAAGCAGTGTGCTGAGCATAAAACAAAAATCAAGAAAAGAACTTCTCATGGACAAGCTGCGGGAACAACTTATCATAGCTAAGGCATTTACCATTAAAAAGTGAGCAATTAAAGTTTGTATCAGTTTAAATGAAATCAGGAATTGATTCTGCAGTGCTCTGTGGAGGATTTTTAGAAGATTGCAATTCCATAAAAGGCTAATATCTGAAGGTTTAGTAACAAAGCACAATTCAGTCCTGAGGCTCCAAGTAACAGTTTTACCAGTGCGCTGATTCTCTCTTTGTTTGTCTTCATATTCTCCCACATTGTGTCTTTGTCCTTTTTCACTTGCCCTAAATGTTCTAGAGCAGGAGAGGGGAACCTTTTTCAGCTTGAGGGCCACAGTCTCTTCTGAGCAACCTTCCAAGGGCCACATGTCAGCAGTGGGAAAGACCAGAAACAATATTTGGCAGAGCAAAACAATGGACTTTCTACACACACATACACTCTGTTCTTCATCTGAACAATCAAACTGCATTATAAAAATTCAAGGACATATCCAAGTCAATCGAAAACACTCAATGAGGGTGTGAGGTACAATAGCTGAGGGGTGTGGCCTGGGGGAGAATACCAAGGACCAGAGAGAGAGAGGCCTGAGTCGTTATCTGCTTTCTCTACACCTAGGAATGGGCAAGAATGCAATGCAAGCCAGACCTTCAGGCTCACTTGGTTTTCTCAAGTTACAGGGAACCAGGCAGAGGGCCTTCTCGGTAGTGGCGCCCTCCCTGTGGAACGCCCTCCCACCAGATGTCAAAGAGAACAACTACTACCAGATTTTCAGAAGACATCTGAAGGCAGCCCTGTTTAGGGAAGCTTTTAATGTTTGATGTATTACAGTATTTTAATATTTTTTTGGAAGCCGCCCAGGGTGGCTGGGGAAGCCCAGCCAGATGGGCGGGGTATAAATAAATAAATAAATAAATAAATAAATAAATAAATAAATAAATAAATAAATATCATCATCATCGTCATCCCTCATATAGGACCAAAGGGCCATCATGGTCCCCAAGTCTGACTTCATTCCTTTTTTTAGTTATCTCTACGCAAATGTATACATTCTTGGGGGTAGTAAATTAAACTGCATAGTTCTTTACATAAAGTTATTTGTAAGACTGTATTTTCTGTTATTTCAGGACCCTTCAGGTATATGTGCCCATCAAACAGTTTTTCTACAATCTTATCCACCCAGATTACAGTGCTGTGACTGATGTTTATGTCCTGATGTTCCTTGCTGATACTGTCGACTTCATTATCATTGTGTTTGGATTCTGGGCTTTTGGGGTATGTTATAAGGAATTTGATGTATTTGGAATTTTTTTGTCATAAATGACTATCTCTTATGACAAATACTCCCTGTACCTTATTGCTCCTGTTTTTCTTTGCAGAAACACTCTGCAGCAGCAGATATCACCTCTTCGTTATCAGAGGACCAAGTGCCAAGTGCATTCTTAGTGATGGTGCTAATTCAGTTTGGAACCATGGTAGTAGATCGGGCACTGTATCTAAGAAAGACTGTCATGGGAAAAGTCATCTTCCAGGTCATACTTGTTTTTGGTATACACTTTTGGATGTTCTTTATCTTGCCTGGAGTGACAGAAAGGTACGTGTTTGGGTTGTTGTTGTTGTTTTAAAAAAATAATAATATTACGCTTTTAATTTAGCAGTGATTTAGTCTACTGCCTTAAAAAATGTGATAAAAGTATGTGTGTCTATATTAATTTTCTCCCATCTATTTTATGTTGCAGGAAATTTAGCCAAAATATTGTTGCACAACTTTGGTATTTTGTGAAATGTGTTTATTTTGGCTTATCGGCATATCAGATACGTTGTGGCTACCCAACTCGTGTACTTGGCAATTTCCTCACAAAAAGTTACAATTATGTAAACCTCTTCTTATTTCAGGGGTGAGTATGGCTATTTCTTTTCAGTCACACATTTATTTAGCTATAGTGACATTTACCCTCAAATAGGGTCTTCAAGAGTGGCATACAACTTTTAATATATATTTGAGTTATTCAGTATGATTTGATAATCATCAGTGCATCATCAGTGACCACAGAGCTGCTGCATGACAGGAAAATTTAAATCTCCTTTTTGCAGTCAAAGCAACTAGTCATGAATGATCAGAAACGTAACTAATCTTTTAGAACTCCCAAAAGTTAACCAAAACAATTAAAAATGAGCACATAAATCACCTGAAACCTTAAATGCTACAACATCTCTTTCAGCTTCTGCCTTCTGGAAGAAGGTATAGAGTTATAAAGGCCAGACTAGCCGCCTGAGAAACAGTTTTTCTCTGGTTTTAAATGCAGCATAAGGGGTCTCTATAGTATAGTGTATTTTAAAATGGGGTTTCAGAGTTTTTAGGGGTTTTTGAATGTTTTATGTAGTTTTTATGTAGTTTTATGTAGTTTTTTATGTAGTTTTATGTAGTTTTTCAATTTCATTGTTCTGCATGGGACAATGACCATAAAGATATCGGATATCGGATACTTGATTTAATATTCTTCAGTTAAAACAGAACCTTCACCTGTGATTATTTCTTTTTGTCTAGATTCCGCTTGGTACCATTCTTAACTGAGCTGAGGGCAGTAATGGACTGGGTTTGGACAGATACCACATTAAGCCTCTCTAGCTGGATCTGTGTTGAAGATATTTATGCTCATATATTCATCCTAAAGTGCTGGCGAGAGTCTGAAAAGGTAAGATTCCCCCCCCCCTAAAAAAACCCCATTTATTTTCATTAAATGTTTTATGAGGGCATAGATCATAGTGTAAGATCTTGAGGAAGCACAAGATAGAAAATTCATATCTGAAAATCATGCCTTTATACAAATCTATGATGGTATCGCTCTGCACAGTTCTGTTCACCACATCTCACGAGAGAGATTGTGTAGGTGGGAAAGATTCAGAAAAGGGTAGTCAAAAATGATTACGGGACTGGAGCAACTCCCTTAGGAAAAGTTATAATAAGAACCTAAGAACTTTGGGTTCTTAGATTCTTATTATATGAAGAGCCTGCTGGATCAGGCCAATGGCCCATGTAGTCCACCATAATGTTATCACAGTGGCCAGCCAGATGTCTGTGGGAAACCCAAAAGCAGGATCCAAGCACGAGAGCACTCTCCCTTCCTGTGGTATTCAGAAGCATAAAGGCTCCAAACATGCAGGCAGAGCATAGCCATCTTGGCTAGTAGCCATTGATAGTCATGGATTTATTATTAGCCACTTAGCAATTTTTGGAGTCTTTTACTTTGAAAAGAGGCAGGTAAAGACCGACAAGATGGAAGTGTAAAAACATGTATGGTACAGAGAAAGTGAATAGGGAGAAATGCTTTATCTCTCTCATAATACTAGATCCTGGGGTCATCTAGTGAAGCTGCGTGTTGGCATGTTGGAAGATTCAAAATAGATAAAAAGTACTTCTTCACCCAGTACATAGCTAAGCTATGGAATTCACTACCCTACCACAAGATGTAGTGACGACTACCAACCATGTCCTGCTGTCAATGGTTACTAGTCATGATGGCTAGAGAATGCCTCTGGGGGTCACAAATGGGAAAGTTCTGTTGCACTCCTGTCCTTTCCATAGGCATCTGGTTGGTTACTGTGAGAACAAGATGGTGGACTAGATGGGCCTTTGGTTTGATCCAATAGGGATCCTTTCTTTAAGAAAAATAAAATTATTTGCTTTTCTGTTTCATTATATCATCAACGCATACTGTGTTACAGATATACATAGGACAATAAGAAAGAAAAATAACAAATATATGAATATCAATGGTAATATAACTTATTTCTCCAATTTGTTTCACTATTATAAACCTTAACCTTTACTCTCCTTCCATTCTTTCCCTGGTTTCCTATCTGCTATCTTTTCAGTTGCGTTTTCTTACTTACTAAGTTGTTTTCATTACCTTACTTACACTATCCCACGTTGTAACCTCTACTGCAGAGTATTTTTTGTCAGCCTATTATGATTATTTTCTTATTGCAATATATTTCTATATAATCTATATACAATGTCCAAACCTCTATTAAATCCTTATCATCTTTATATCTCAATCTATTTGTCATGCTGGCAAATTCTATATATTCTAATATTTTAAGGTGCCATTTTTCTTGTGATCGTACCAGTACGATGCAATAGGGATCTTATGTTCTTACACTGATGGTGTTTCAAGTAGTTTTGTGCTCATCTAATTATCTTTCAGGTACCTTCACATATAAATAGACAATTGTGTCTGCAAATGTAAACCTCGAATTGTATACACATATTCCAGAGATGGTTTAAAAGCCTGACAAGAATTAAAACTGAAGGGTCCCATAAAATGTTAAGTTATTTCAGCTCTTCTTTTCAGAAGCCGTAAATTTAACAGTAGTTTAAAAAAACAACAACTAAGAATTTAGGACCAGGGCATAAAAAGTTATAACAGCTGAATCTGGTTCAAATGCAATGGTCCAAAAAGTTCCTTATTTACTTACCTGAAACAGGAACTCTTAACCAAAAGCAGAACTGTTCAACATAAATTCATGTGAACTGCAGGAAATAGCTTCTAAATGGACCACTGCAACATTTCAACTATGGGTGCACTCCAGATCCATTAAAAGCATTTGAAATGTTGCCACTGTCTTCAGTAGGAATTAGTTTGCAACTCTAATTTATTATTTTTGGCATACAATCCGTATTTTGCATGCATTGTTAGCTTTTTTGAGCCAGTATAGGCTAATCCTGTAAATTCCTGTATGTCCAGTTTATTTCCTTTTCACTGTTGTTTTTTTTTTAAGATTACAGTAACCCCACCATCACCTTTTTATGAGTTATGGTGTCTAATTTAATAACCCATCTTCCTCAACTGATAGACCCAGGGACTGTCTAAAGGCCTTTTCTCACAACTGCTTCTAGGCTTGATGCCCCCCAAACAGCCTGTGTTGAATGTTAGCAGATATTGGTGCATGCTGAACTAGTAATATACTACCATTGCCCTGTACTGCCTTAGACTTTAGTATGCCACTGCAGACTCCAACATGTGGGTGGAATGCCAAAAGCTGAATTCACTGCATGACAGAATATATTCAGGATGCACAAATGGTTGTTTCCTGTGGCTGCCATATGCTGAAGTGATTCTGAAAATAAGACCCAAAGCAATCACTGAAGGAACACCCTAAAAACCTGGCTAGAAATCTACCCAGATAGATTAAGACAAGGTACTGCAAAGGGCTTTTTACATCAAACTCATTGCTATCCTATGCAAAACAAGTGCTATTATACTCATGCTATTATACTAGGTATTTGGTTTAAGATGTTTCCAGCTCACTGTCCACCCCCATCCTTGGATGATAATGTTTTTCTTAAGGGTGACCAACCTATCCTGCAATCTGCAGCCTTCTAATAACATTTAAATGATTAACTATGGATGGCAAGACAGGGGCTTACGGCTCCTTGAAATATGAAATATATATATGGCTAAAATAAGTATACACTAAATTTTGGGAGATGCTTGTAACATATAGTTTATATATATATATATTTAAAAAATACATAAGGTTCTGAGTTTAGAAGATTGCTCATAAAATCCAAAAGTAAAATAATGTTTAAAAATTCTAGAAAAAGCGCAATATAGTCTCCTAATGTTTTACATTGCTAATTACAGCGATATCCACAGCCAAGGGGCCAGAAGAAGAAGAAGGTTGTGAAATACGGAATGGGTGGCATGATTATCGTCTTGCTGATTTGCATCGTTTGGTTCCCTCTGCTCTTCATGTCTCTAATTAAATCTGTTGCAGGCGTCACAAATAAACCTCTTGATGTATCCATTACAATAACTTTAGGAGGTTATCAGGTACGAACAAGAAACTAAAATGTCATCTTTCCCTTCATCTGTTTCCTTTAAATACTAAACGTTCCTTATATAAATATATGTCAGGAGTTGCCAGCCCAGTGCCCATGGCTGTGAAGGCCCTTACTGCTGCCCCTGGGTTTTTTCATTTAAAAAAACAAACACCCAAGTCTCTTAGCCCTCCTAGAAGGCAAGATATGTGATTTCTGTGAAATAAGAGTGAGTGTGGGATGCCCACCTTGTATATTTTTCCTGCCACTGAGGAATTCTCCCAGTTGCTGCAGTGTGTGTAAAATCAGTGTTCTGTGAGCTCCACAATCTGGACCAGCCCTAAAGACATAGCTGGTTCAGAGAAGGTTGGCTGCCTCGATAAATGCCTTGAATTTTGATTCTTTTTTTTAAAAAAAATCCTGATTCTGTTATTAAACTCTGTGTTCTTACTCTCCAGCCTATTTTTACTATGAGTGCTCAGCAGAGTCAACTAAAAAATATGACACCAGCGGAATATAGCAGTTTCCTAAAGAGTTTTCGCTCTAATACAGTAAGTAATTTTATTTCTTTTAAGTGCCTGCTGAACTTTTAAGGTATCAAGTGATTTAGAAGTGCTTTGAAACAAACAAATAAACACAGTGAAGGCTGTAGTTCACAGCAACTGTAGTTGTAGTTTTAAAGCGACAAGAACTGAGACATTCTTTATGAGCGTTCTGTGAGGTAGATTCTCCATGTCATATTTCCAACTGATTTTATGATTAATAGAATTTTCATACTTTGTAATGGCAAAATACTGGGTGGAAAGCACTGGCATTAACTGTAGAGTTATTTCCATCTGCCTGTAATACCAGAATCTTTGTCATGGCATAAAGCATGTCAAGCTTTAGGATGCTGCACTGACAAAATGTGTTGCAGTTGTTTGCTCTACCTGGGTGAAGTTTGCTGATTCAGCACTTCCCCTTGCATTCAGCTATTGCCCTAGTCATAGTACATAATATTTTCTCCAAACTGCCTCTCCCTCCATCTTTTTGTGGGCTACTGAAGAATGATACCAGCAACAAGTACCAAAAAGAATTTGAAGGCAAAGGGATAAAAGCTTCATCTTCCTCCTTTTTTTTTTAGGCTGCTCTACAGTTTCTAGAAAACTATGGTAATGAAGATATAACAGTTGCACAGCTAGAAGGCAATTCAAATTCCTTATGGACTATCAGCCCTCCCAGCAGGAAAAAAATGATTGATGAGCTCAATGCAGAGAATGCTGAATTTTCTGTAGTTATTTCATGGAGTATTCAAAGGTATGGCCTCATTGCTAACATATAGTGTTATTCAAAACAAAATAAAAAAATTCCTTCCAGTAGCACCTTAAAGACCAACTAAGTTAGTTCTTGGTATGAGCTTTCGTGTGCATGCACACTTCTTCAGATACACAGTGCTACTGGAAGGAATTTTTTTCTTTTGTTTTGACTATGGCAGACCAACACGGCTACCTATCTGTATATAGTGTTATTGCTGTTTGTCTAGTGACTGACACAATCCCTACATATCATTGCTTAGGGATCACTTTGTCTAAGGTTCCTTGGCACTAGGAGCCAGCTAAAAGCCCCCCTGCCAAATCCATGAGCTCCCTGAAGAACACATACATTCTGGTACAATTGTGGTAAATCCGGATCACTTGTTTGTCATCTCTTAGAAAATGGAAAGAAGCAAGGACAAACGCCTCCCATCATGACATTCTCGGTGCAGCAAAATTATTAGCATCAAATAAAAGACAGTTGGGTTTTCTGATAGTACTTGGATGTAGATGTTGCTTCAACAGGGGGCAGGGCAATTATTTTTGAACCACTGCAGTTATGGGTCCAGTGTACCTGAAGGAGCATCTCTACCCTCATTGTCCAGCCCGGACACTGAGGTCCAGTGCCAAGGGCCTTCTGGCGGTTCCCTCACTGTGAGAAGTGAGGTTACAGGGAACCAGGCAGAGGGCCTTCTTGGTAGTGGCACCTGCGCTGTGGAACGCCCTCCCATCAGATGTCAAGGCAATAAGCAACTACCTTACTTTTAAAAGACAACTAAAGGCAGCCCTGTTTAGGAAAGTTTTTAATGTTTAATGCTGTATTGTGTTTTTTTCGGTTGGGAGCTGCCCAGACTGGCTGGGGAAACCCAGCCAGATGGGCGGAGTATAAATAATAAATTATTATAATATTATTATTATTATTATAGGATTGAGTTGCCAATGGTCATGGAGCGGTAATTTGCCCAAAAGCAAATCTAATGGGGATTCACCCAATCTGAACTATCCTGACCAATGTACGGATTGGATTTGTTTCTGCTCTTGAATCTGCACATTGCTGGATCCTCCATTCATACCTCATACAGATCTCACATGTTAAGACTGCCTCTGTGTCTACCTTGTTTTTTAAAAGGAGGTGCAGATGCCTTGTGGCTATTTGGCCAGCAATTCCTGCAATTCCCTACAATGAAAAGAAAGAAAGTTCCCTAGGAGTAATCAATCCTACCCTCCATATTCCTGTCTGTTGCAGAACTGGGGGTCTGCCAGAATTGGGTCTTGGCCTTCATTCCTAGTTCTCAAAGAAATATAACATAGTCTATCACCCAGTGAGAATGGCATTTTGAATACAGCAAAGTCAGAGCAATTGTACATTCATCAACTGTTGCACCGCCTTACTCTTGTTCATACATTTTCTTAAAGAAACCTCTCCCTTGGAGCAAAAGCAGAAATAGCATCTGATAAACAGAGTCACAACCTACGAAAGCAAGCAAGAAAACTTATTGCTAAAATGATGGACAACCAAATGCAACCTGCACCTGTGTAAGTCATTTTCTATGCTTATTAATATGTTGATTTTTCTTATAAGCAGAGCTACAAATTACTGACTTAGGCAAAGAAAATTGCAATATTGCAACTCCTGTAAAAATGTGTTGCAACTGTTGCCTTATTTCCAAAGTGGCATTTTGTAGTTATTTCGATTTTCAGTAAGATAACCTCATTTAACTATATTTATCCTTCTGCACTTTCTTATAATGAAGTGGGGAGGAGTCCTATCTACCATCTGCTGTGTGCATGCACATGCGCTACCAAACAAAGATGTTGATGTTGTCAGCTTTGGCAGTTAGCTATTGGAGAAAGGCTGAATTATTGCAGGCCAGAGGCACCTGAAGGGGAGAGAGGCAAAAGTAGAAAGGAAGGGAGATGCTGAGAAATGCATACAATAAGATGCAACCTGAAGCTCTCATGTGGCCCTCATTCTATCCTAAGTGGAGAATATTTAGCGGAGGCAGAGCTAGCTACTGACAGAAAAATACTGTAAATTCCATTAAAACAGAGCTTTCCAAACTGTCTTGCGACACACTAGTGTGTTGGTGTGTCATGTGAACACTTCTCCTGGGGCTGGAAAGGAGTTAGTTTAACCTTCAGTCTGCTAGTAAAACTGAATTACTGTGTTGTGAAATAATGCATGTCTACAAACACCAACTTGAAAAGTTTGGAAAGCTCTGCATTAGAATCCAGTGCCATGAAGAATATTCCCAGGTTTGACTGTGGTCTCGTTGTTTAGGACTTTCATGTTGTAAAAATTATATCCAAGGCAAATTTCAAATGACCTTGTATTGGTATTTCCCTCAATTTATTTTTCTTTTGCAGAATACTGCATGAAGTGTATCCACGCTATATCAAGGCACCTAGTGATTCTGTTGCAAAACCCATAAAGCAGCTCTTGACAGGTATGGAGTGATCCACTGCTCATTTCTAACATGAATATTATTTCATAATGCACCCTGATTCAGACACTTTATTGTCTAGATTGCATGACTGCCTGTATAGGGTGGGTACAGGAGCTGAAGCAAAATTCCTCAGATAACAGCTGAAATTAAGATAATTTGCACATGAGATACTGACAAAATGGTTTGTTTGGTTTTTGTAGATGGAAAAAATGAAGACATCACTGTTTCACTGTCCAGGCATAATGAAACTGAGTGGTGGGTTCTGAACCAGACTAAAAAAACTCTAGGAGCAGGAAATACAAGTCTGGAACTTATTGTGTTCAGTGACAAAGTTAGCCCTCCTAGCCTGGGATTCTTGGCAGGCTATGGGTAAGCAACCATCTTCTACAAATATCATGTGAGGGGTTTTGCAGAGAAGCAGTTTAAAGAAGCCACCTTTGCACATGGTGACCTCTAACTCCTGGGAGGAAGAGGTGGCTTGGGCTGCCCTTGCCTCGCGAGGAGCTCTCCCCCTCCTCCTGCCGGAAGATGGGCTCTAGGGTGGGTCTTCTGAGGGTGGTGTAAGAAAAAAAAGCACTGGGCATCAATATATCTGCCAGAATGAGGGGCAGACCATGCTGATGGCTTCACTTGGCGGTATATTGTGGGTGAAACTGCCACTGAGCCCCTCTGCCTCCAGCACGCCAAGGGACAAGACAAGCTGCAGCTGAGTGAAACTGCAGTACAGCTTGTTCCTCCCTCCACTTCTTTAAGCTGCCTGGCTAAGGAGTGTGCAGCTGTCCTTGCCTCAGCCAAGCAGTTTTATGGAGCCCCTGAGCCAGCAGCAGGGTGGGGGCTCTGTTAAAGTGCTCCCACTCACCAGCTGAGGGAGCCCTGATCCTTCTCCTGCTTGTATGCTGGGGAGCAGGAGGCTTCACACGGCCCAGATGAAGTCTAACATTGCCTCTGGCTTGCACAAGCTGGAGATGGGGGGTGGGTCCTCTGTTAGACTTCTCCCAGCAGAGTCAGGCCATCTCTCTTCCTTGGAGAAAGAGGCAGCCTCTCCATGCGCTTGTGTGCCTTTGCCTGGGAGGGTGGGCTGCATCTTTCCTCCCGGGGTGAACAAGGAAAGTGGCACTGCACCCACACAGGCAAAGGCAGCTACCGCCACCTGGTCCACCTTCAGGGAGTGGGGGGCAAGCAGGCTGCCTCTTTCTTGCCCACTGCCTGCGCTGGCAAAGGCAGAGAAAGCACTGTAAATGGAGCCTGTCCAGCTCAGTCGGCATCTTTGGACAGTGAGGGGAGGGAGAGCGGCCTCTTTCCTGGGAGAAAGAAGTAGCTCGCCCGCCTCAACGCAGCAAAGACAGCTCCCTCAGGTGTAATGGAGCCCCCACCTCGCCTCTGGCTTGTGTGAACTGGTGGCACCTTTAAACTTCTCCATTCAGGGGCACACAGCTGCCTGTCCCTCAATGGAGACAGTGGGGCTTGCTCAGCTGGAGGGTGGGAGCTTTTCTGCCTCCCAGCTGAGCAGCAGGCACCTTGGCCCTGGCCTGCGAGGCACTGGGGTAAAAGCACCTCAGCTCCTGCAGTGAGAGCTGAGGCAGTTTCACCCCATGCCTTGCCAGCTGGGGCCAAAACAACTTGTTTCAACATCACGGTGTATCGCCAAACCACAATGTTTGGATGATGATACATCGTGATGTTGAAATCCTAATATTGCCCAGCCCTACTCCTAATCATTCAGCTTGCTAAGCCTTCATTTGATGAAACCATGTTGATACAAGCAGGCTACCACAATCCTAGATTTTAATGACTTTGTAAACATCTGGCATAAGTCTTCTATCCTTACCTTTACAGAAACTACATTCAAGCATGTGTCATAGTACTTGCATATTCTTCCCCTGTTACTTGTGCCTCTGTCTTTCCATCTCTTTCCTAAGTCAGACTTTATGTTGTATACTTCCCTCAGGACAGGGACATTTCTTTTTGGTGAGGTAGGAAAGAAAAGTAATTTGGATGAATTAATCTATTAAAATGAAAGTGAATTATAAATTGGCTGTATTTTTATGTTTTACTTTCTTCTCAGTATCCACATTTCATAATTCTGTGATTACATTTTAAATCTTTTCACATTTTAAAATATTATTACCTTTCCCCCCCCTTGTTTTGCAGCATCATGGGATTATATGCTTCAGTCGTCCTGGTAATAGGAAAATTTGTCCGTGAGTTCTTCAGTGGGATTTCCCACTCCATAATGTTTGAAGAGCTTCCCAATGTAGATCGCATCCTCAAATTGTGCACCGACATCTTCTTAGTGCGGGAGACTGGTGAACTGGAATTGGAAGAAGATTTATATGCCAAATTAATATTCCTGTACCGCTCCCCAGAGACTATGATCAAATGGACTAGAGAAAAAACAAATTGATCTTTTCGGGATTTGCATTGTAATTCAAGATGACTTCAACTGGTTGTCGTTTTTTTAAAAAACAAAACAAAGCACAACATTCTCTTAAGAGGGAAGCCTTTTATAATTAGGTAGCAATGAATTTTCTGTTTGTGGAGTTCATTTGGCTCCCTAGAAATATATGCTGCCTTTCAAATCAAAGATGAAGAAAGCTAGCCTTTGTTTTCAAATACAACTCCTCTAACATCAGAGAAATCTGCTTTTCATTTTAGTGAACAAAATATTCTGCATCCATGTCTGACTTGGGCTTCAGCTCTCATTCTCAAGGGAAAAAGAAGGCTATCACAGCTGAATTAATCAGATTCTGGAGTGGTGTGCAATATGCTGTTTTGCATCACTTTCAAGGGACAGCAGTGATCTGAGGAGTTGTTCTAGAAAATCCAAGACAATGGATTACAGAGGGTGCTGAAGGCAACTTTGTTATGTGCATTTCTAGAAAACCAGATCTGCAGATGTACTTCTGGAAGGAAAAAAACTTCACTGACATTATCTTTAACTGCCTTATTTTATTTGAACAATTAACAGGAGGCATTGAAAACATCAGTGAATTTACTCAGGAAAATAAAAACTGTCAAAAGTTTTACTAGCGAATAATGATTATGGTGAAGTGTTGTAATATTTTGCTGCGCCAATTGCTCCCAAGTAGCCAGGTATTTTTTAAAATAAGCCAGTTGAACTTTATGATGCCTTTGGCTTGTTCAAATATAGTATGTTTGGCAAAACAAATTATCGTTTGTTTTAATATCTAAACTCAAGCCTCTCCAAAAACAATGGTTGGTTGGGAGCTGACAAACTCGCACCTGAAGCCACAGTTTAGAGCTGGTTTACAAACCACAGTGCGCGCCGACTGTGGTTTGCTGTTATGTCTGAATTCACAGACCATTGACAAACCACAGTTAGGGCCATTGCTCTGCTTTAAGAGGCTGCTGCACCATGGAAATTAGAATGAATTTAAGAAGCTTGAGTCTTGGCCAGCTGGGAAAGGACAAGAAGCTTTAAACTGTTGTATTACTGTTGTACATTGGAAAGGTCAAAACCATGGTGTGATTTTTTTTAAACGGTGAATACCATTAATCATGGTTTTGCATTTCATTTGAACCCAGCCTTTGATTTCTTGGAAACATTTAAAGACAAAATAGTGGAAAGCATGTTGTAGGAAGCAAAAGAAAAAGATCACCCTATACAGACGTTTAAATGTAAACCATCTGACTTCTACCTAGTATTTCCTTCCAGTGTTTCAGGTATACAGAAATGTTAACATATGCAAATTCTCGTTTTTATGTCCAGGATGTGTTTTTAAAGTTCCTAATTATGATAAAACATATATATAATGAGCTTGAAAAAAGGGGCTTTTTCTTAAATTATTGCTGTTGGTGAACACCGGCTATTTAGCAGAGGACAGTGTAGCATGAACATTTATGTGTTGCAATGTAATTTGCATTACATGGTTTAGAAAATGCAATTTCTCAGCAACAGAAAAATCACTGAATGGATAAGGTATGCTAAGGGGTTTTACTGTGCAGTTTTCACTCCATACTGACAAATAAAGCACATGCTGCAAAGTCATTTCAGAAGTATTTTTTCATATGCTTGTTTACATTGAATGAATTTTTTTTATAAACTGAAAGTGTCTACGTAGTGAGATTGTCAGTAATCATTGAACTATCATAACTATTTATTGTATTTGATAATGTTACAAGTCACTAGAAGGTAGATGGGAACTGAACAGGAAACTGTAAAATTACTTGCACATTTTAGTCTAGGGGTGTATGTTAGGTAGAAGAAAATTGTGACATGACATGCCCACACAGTTGATCTGTTTCCATCAAAACATTGCTGGTATATTTCAATACTGTGAAAATTAGCATATTGACACTAGGAAGTGCACACCAAAATAAACCACTTTGGGATATTGCACCAATAAAACGCATGGTGACTCGACACATATTCAAATGTTATTATAATTTCCTAACAAAACATAGTTAGTCTAGCTCTCCTTGTAAAAAAACCATTGACGGAAGCAACATAAACAACGTCCTTTAAAGACTTAAATGAAGTGTTTACAAATACCATATATGCAGACCCTAAACTTACACAAGATGAAAACTTGCATACATTAGACTTCACTTAGAAATCAGATGTTTCAGGGCCCTTTGTTCCCATTTTTTACACATTTTCCTCCCTTTACCTATGTAGCTAAATGCACCTACTATGTAGCTAAATGCACCTATCCAGAATGAGTGGCCATCACCTCATATTGGGGCTGCAAATTCTATGAGCTAATTATGTGTTATGTATGGCTGTCCTATTTCCATTCAATTTCATTGAATGGCTTCATGTTCTAGTACTAGGAAAGAGACGAAAACGTCTCTCTCCACTTTCGGCACACTATGCATGATTTTATAAGCCTCTCAAAACTTTCCCACTTTAGACATCTTTTTTCTAAAGTATAATGCCCCAGAAGGTGCTGCAGTTCCTGCTGACTTTGTAATTGTTAATATGTCTCTGCCTTCTTGACCTCTGCTAGTTATTTATTACTCCTCCATTCTCAAGCCATACTTGTCACTTTGGGCCAGTAATCATCATTTTAAAGGAAATGCTTCCCACGGAAATTGTAACAATACATGAAGATTTGTGCAGTCCTCAAATGCTATCTGCTAGGAAATAAAAGTCCTTTGTACATGTCCTGTGTCCTCAAGGTGCTGTGTCCCTCAGTACAGGACTGGACATAGAAAACAGCAGATTATTTGAATCTTCCAAAACTCTACTGCCTTTTTCTGATCAAAGCGATATAGGGCTCTAAGTAGCATGGTTGAGCTCTACACAACCACCAAAGCAGATTAAAGTCTTAAATCACATTTAAATCCTTACTGAATGAAAACTGTGTGTCTGATTATCTCTCCTGTACATGCATGTTATTTATAAAGCATAACTTTTTTCAAAGAATTAATTATATGTATCTTCTTTTTTTAGAACAACGTTGTGATACATTACACCTAGGGATCGTCCTTGATTAGTACCAGGACCATGTCCTGGAACATGTGAAGTAATAAAGTACCTCCAGCTTTGTGCAGAGTGCTTTTCTCTTGCCACTGAGTAACCAACTGCAGTCTTTCCCATCACATTAGGATTAAAACTTTCATGACCAGGCAAATGGCATGGCATCCAAGTATGCCTGAGCCCTGGTGACTATTTCTTGAAGATAAGCACTATCCAATAATGGAAGTGTTTTTTCTGTTAGAGCAAGAACTTCTAGAAAGATGGCTCCAAGAATGGCTTAAGCTCATTTCCATGGTAAGGTTAAACACCATGAATGTCTGTGGGGATCATTGCAAGTCAGTCAGCAAAAGTGATGAAGTGTGCTTTCTATGTGATACTACGAACCTTGGGGTGGAAATATAGCTATCTATCTAATGTACCTCTAGGACCCAGCCTCTCATTTAAACAAAAATCATGTACAAGGGAATCCCTACTTACACAGGGTGAGCACAAGTGGGGATTCCCCTGTTCCACCCTCTTTTGGTGATGAAAAAGGTGCATGCAAATGGCACACATGCAAGTGAGGAGGTGCCTGTACTTGAGCTGTGTAGGCACACTCAATAAGACTAATTGGAAAAGAGAATGTTGCACAGAATAGATTTTTAAGAAAGCAGGAATGCCATGGTGTCTCCATTCTGGTAGTTATTGATCCATCCCACTTTCAACATCTTTCCTTGCAGCTAAAACTGTAAATACATGTAAAAAGCTATGAATGCACTATGTCAAGCTATGGTTTAGTGTTTGATTTTGTTGCCTGAAATGCAGTGTGAAAAAACAGTGGCAATGTGACTAGCAAAAAAAATGTTAAAATACTAATACCCTTTGTATAATGTAATTATGATATGAAAAGGCCTTTTTCTTGATTAAAGTTTCTTTTAACAATAATACTTCTCTGTTGCCATTTTTCAATCACTGATGTCATCAGCGCAGCAACAAAAATTTATGAGCACCAAAATTAGTTTTTTCCATGATCCCACCACTATGTCCAGAGCGAAAGGGACAGTGTCATTATGCTGGGCTTGAGTTCCAACATAAGTGTGTTAAGTGAGGTCCTTCCCTCCTCAGAAGCTCAGAAAAGGGATAGGAACTTATACCCAGTGCACTAAGGGCACTTATAGATGGTTGATAGTTTTGGGTGGGATTCAATCAGATATTTAGCAGATTCGGGACATGCTATTAAAAGTTGATTTAGAGGTCTTGGGCAACAAATGCGCTTCCCCAAACATTGTACTTTTTATCTATTTCATTAAATTTATATATTGCTTAACTGTAATAAAAAAAACAACAACCTCCTAGTGGTTTACTTTTTGTGGTAAGTGAAATATGGCATCATCATCATCATCATAGTTTATTATTTATACCTCACCCATCTGGCTGGGTTTCCCCAGCCACTCTGGGCGGCTTTCACTGAATATTAAAAACAGTACCGCATCAGACATTAAAAACTTCCCTAAACAGCTGTCTTTTTAAAGTAAAATAGTTGTTTATTGCCTTGACATCTGCTGGGAGGGCATTCCACAGGGTGGGCGCCACTACCGAGAAGGCCCTCTGCCTTGTTCCCTGTAACCTCATTTCTCACAGCAAGGAAACCGCCAGAAGGCCCTCGGCACTGGACCTCAGTGTCAGGGATAGAGACGCTCCTTCAGGTATACAGGACCGAAGCCGTTTCGGTCTTTAAAAGTCAGCACCAACACTTTGAATTGTGCTCGGAAACGTACTGGGAGCCAATGAAGATCTTTCAGGACCGGTGTTATATGGTCTTGGCGGCTGCTCCCAGGCACCAGTCTAGCTGCTGCATTCTGGATTAATTGCAGTTTCCGAGTCACCTTCAAAGGTAGCCCCATGTAGAGCGCATTGCAGTAGTCCAAGCGGGAGCTAACTAGAGCATGCACCACCCTGGCAAGACAGTCTGCAGGCAGGTAGGGTCTTAGCCTGTATTCCAGATGGAGCTGATAAACAGCTGCCCTGGCCAAAGAATTAACCTGTGTCTCCATGAACAGCTGTGAGTCCAAAGGCTACGCACCTGGTCCTTCAGGGGCACAGTTACCCCATTCAGGATAACGCTTCATTTGTTGCCTTCTTCCTTTTCAGCCAGGTAGTCCCTGTCTCTCCACCTTCATTCACCTTGTCCTTGCTCTCTCCAGAGATTTTCCAAGCTCACAGCACTTTTGCAACTATAGAACATATGTGCAAGTGGAGGCGGGGATCAAGTGAGGGAATGGGTGGCCCAGGAAGAAGTAGGACGTGGCAAGGTGGAAGAGGAAGCTATTGCTCCACTGCTGCTTTACACATCGGCAGCGGCAGGGCAGCAGCTTGCTGCTCTCCAGGCAGCTTTGAATAGGTTTGGTGCTCTCATACATAGTATATGAAAGCAGCATGCCTATCACCTATTCTGCATTTTTTTAAAAAATCAGTGAACAAAGAATGACAATTCAAAAGTGGCTAGCAGATCAATCAAAACCATGGCTACTCAGAAGTAAGTTCCACTGAGTTCAATGGGGCTTACTCCAAGGTTAGTGGGTATATGGTTGCAGCATAGAAATGGTTAGGAATGTGCTGTCAGTCACTTAAGTAGCTCGCGTGGAAGCACCTGCAGTCACTGCTGCTTGGTTATCAGCAAATGCAGACCTTTCATTTTTTATTTTTTATTTTGTTTAATTTATCCCACAATACATGTGGAAGCCTAAATTATACTTACTGGAGTGGGGAAGATGATCCAAAAAGATGCCCTAGTTGCAGTTTACTGTGCTGCATCTGTGGAAATTTAAGGAAGTGAAAGCCAAACCTATCAGCAGAAAAAGTTAGACATACCTCACTTAAACCAAACCTAGGGAGTTACCTGTTGGCCTAATGGACTGAAAAGAATGATGACACTGCTGTGCACAACTGTGGGACACAAGACCTGCTTCATTGGCTTTCAGACTATTAAGAATATGCTCTTTGGGGTAAAAGTGATCACTGTAAGATATTCAAGGCAGCAGGCAATCAATGCAGCAAAAGTCAGACATTCACAGGTTATGGGTGTCTTAGAAGTGAATTGAATACCACATGCATTGTATGTTAATATGGCCAGTATGCCCACTGGTGATGGTTGCGAGAACTGTAGACTATGGGAGTACTATTCAGCACATTCCCCAGATAGGAGAAGCCCAGATTTCTTTTCTTTTCATAAAGAAAAGTACATATTTCTGGAATGTTGGGCTTTTGATTTCCTTTTATCAGAAACTAAAATGTGAGGCATGTTGGCAGCAAAAGGGCTATGTCAATGCCCCACCGCACTCAGCCAATTTCTGGCTCCCTGAGGTATGAGTGCTGCTTTCTGCACTGTGCAGCGTTAGTGTATAGCTAAAGGGAGAGGGGAAAGTTATCTACCACCTCACTTGCAGAATTAGATAATGAAGGAATGCTTCTGAGAGGTCATCTGGAAACTTCCCATAGAACTTTGCCTGCCTCCATCTTTATGGTCTTTTTGGTGCCAGATGAAGACCTTTTTATTCACCCTTTAAATAACTCATGTTGCAACTCCAGTAATATCATAGAATTGTAGAGTTGGAAGGGACCCTGTGGATCATCTAGTCCAACCCCCTGGAATGCAGGAATATGCAGCTGTCTCATGAGAATCAAACCTGCAACCTTGGCATTATCAGCACCATGCTCTAGCCAACTGAACTCTAGCTGGTGGCCACCACTTTTGGCAGGCGTAGGGGGGCAAGCAAAGCAAGCAGAGACAGCAGCCCTAGTTTATCCATAAAAAGCTAGCCACTGATTATAGAATTGGCTCATATGAACTAAGATCCCCTATCAGTTGCCTAATTCACCCACAGGACGTTGATGCAATGAAATATAAGAAATGTTATTATTCTTCATTGCATTTCTTCATCAAGGTCTCTTGAGCCAACGCCTACACTCAAAGCACGCAAGGAACATAACTACACAGAAAACAGGGATGGGAATTGAAGCAATATGATCTGTGCTGTAAGAGCAGCACATCCTGCTATATCTTTTATGCCACTGGGAAAAACCTCTCTACTTGAGGACATTCACACCAGATGTGATCAAATGACCTATTCCCCCAAAGCATCCTGGGAACTGTAGTTTGTTAAGGGTGCTGAGAGTTGTTAGGAGATTCCCTTCCCAAAGGTACAATTCCCTGAGTGTGACTTGACAGTCAATCCCTTTCCCCAGCATACTCTGGAATTGTAGGTCTGGGAGGGGAATAGGGAGCTCCTAACAACTCCCAGCATCCTTAACAAACAACAGCTCCCAATATTTTTTATCGAAGCTATGATTGTACAAATGGTATAATAATGCTTCAAATGTGACCTTAGTTATAATTAACAATTGTACTTTACTTGTTGGGAGTTTAGAACAAGGGAAAGTGGAAAAGGTGCATTTTTAAGAAGTTGGCTGTGTCAAACTGTGATGTTAGGAATGCTTGCTGCTGCTAAAATAGAAAAGCTATTGAATTGAAACACCTGGGGTGCTGTTTTCCTGTGTCCTGACCAGAATGGGCTTTCTCCTCCCAGCTCAATTAATTTAGACACTGCTATAAACCACTCAAAGGATCTGGTGAGCCTCCAGACGCCAATGAAAGACTGAAAGCTGTTAACATTTTGTCCATTACAGTTAAAATCCAGCTTTACTGCTTCAAGTGAGAACAGAACCCCAAATTCCTCCTGCTTCCTGACAATTTATAATGTTGTGGATGTATTTCCTTCTTCTGTCAACATTTGAAATCATGGGAAACTACTCAACTGTTGTCATTTACTGCATGAAATCTTAACTGCTCTGATGAAATGTTAACATGGCTATTGGCATATGTGGATGTGGATCCGAGTGAAGCAGGGGCTGTTGCTTTTTCCCTAAATAAAAAGTAGCTACTTATGCTTGAAAGGTTGGGGACAAGAAAATGAGGGGGGAAATCATGGCCCTTAAGGGAGATTCTCACCATCCCTTCCTTTTCTAATGTTCAGCCTTTGCTTAAAGGTAAAGGGACCCCTGACCATTAGGTCCAGTCGTGGCCGACTCTGGGGTTGCGGTGCTCATCTCACTTTATTGGCCGAGGGAGCCAGCGTACAGCTTCCAGGTCATGTGGCCAGCATGACTAAGCTGCTTCTGGTGAATCAGAGCAGCGCACGGAAACGCCGTTTAACTTTCCCGCCGTAGCGGTACCTACCGTATTTTTCGTCCCATAGGACGCTCCGTCCCATAGGACGCACCTAATTTTTTTTTGGGGGGGGGAAATAAAGGAAAAAAAAATTTTCCTTTATTCCCCCCCCCCAACCAGGTCGGGGAACAGCGGGATGGCGGCGCTGCGCCTCCCTGCAGTCCCCCGAGCTTGTGGGGCTGGCCAATGTTTGCCCGGTGCGCAGGGCGCTCTGCTTCAGGGCACTTTGCGCGCCGGGCGGCAGGCTGCTTTCCGCAGCGTGGGGAGCCCCGCGGGAACTCCCGCGGGCTCCCCAGGCTTGCTGATAGCTTCCTGAAGCCTGGAGAGCGAGAGGGGTCGGTGCGCACCGACCCCTCTCACTCTCCAAGCTTCAGCGAAAGCCTGTATTTGCCCCATAGGACGCACACAGATTTCCCCTTCATTTTTGGAGGGGAAAAAGTGCGTCATATAGGGCGAAAAATACGGTATTTATCTACTTGCACTTTGACATGCTTTCGAACTGCTAGGTTGGCAGGAGCAGGGACCAAGCAACAGGAGCTCACCCCGTCGCAGGGATTCAAACCGCCGACCTTCTGATCAGCAAGCCCTAGGCTCTGTGGTTTAACCCACAGTGCCACCCGTGTCCCTTTGCTTACATAGCCAAAATAGCAATAGCCATGCAAAAGAGGGACGTGCCACCAGACTCTGGGACCCCAATGCTTGCATAAATACAAAAGACAGCAACACAACACCCTAATGAATGAGTGATCCCCAAAAATCAGCCCAATGACCACACTCAGTGGCCACAGGATGACTTGTCAGGAGAGGGAAACTAAATGGAGGTGGCCATGGCTGGCTGGAACAGTGCAAACTTTTTGTTGCAGGTCCTACTTGCCTCTTATTAAAAACCGTAACCAAATCAATATATCAGACAGCATTAATGGGCCCTCTGGAGATTACAGAGCTATTTAAAAACTTCAGCCAGGACTTGTTCTCCAACAACAGTATGATGTCTGCTCTGAGAACAGAGCTTCAGTATGCAGGCACATCAGCCAAAACAGCAGATGACCCTGAGCATCTGCATTTGCCATCTCCATTGCTCTATTAAAAGGAGTGGATAGAAAAGCATATGTCAAGTATAAATTGGCTAGAGGCACAATTGTAAAGGAGCCAGCAGCCAGACAGACTGCAGGTGCTAGGCGTATGAAATGAATTTACTCATCAGTGAGTTTGGCGTGCATAATTATTTCATTATATATTTTCAACGCAATGTTCATAGCTCACGTTTGACTTGCCCTGTCTTCAGGACCATGTCGCCTTTCAGAAAAGGGAAATATTTGTGATAGGATGCTGCCACTGCCATCATTACTCTAGAGGAAATAAACCATAGCCCCCAGATCATATAGGAGTTGCAAGCGTGGTTCTGCGCGAGATAACCATAGATAACGGTTGCAAAATGTAACCAGTGCCTGGTCAAAAGGCAACACCAGATTCAAGGAGTAGATGTCTCTCAGAAACAGGACCAGCTTCAGACTAGTGAGGGGCAGGCAAAGCAACCCCCATTGGCATACTCTGCACCACCCCTGCAAGTCTAAAGGTGGTAAACAGCAACACCATGATCTAAGTCAAGCCACCTGCCACTCTCACATTCCTACAGTGACTTACTGGAGCATTATGGGAACAACCATATGGCAGTTCACTAATCTTCTGCTGCCATTCCATAAATCCATGCCAGGGAAGATGGGTTGACAGGAGAGCCTGATTCACGTAGCGGTGTGTCTGCCCCAACTCCTGCCCCCACGGAGGCCCCTGCTTAACAGCGAATCTGAGGTTACATTGTCACTTTCCTGGTTTTATATTACAATGCATATGTAAAACCAGAAATTTTAAAAATATAATGTGATTAAATTATATTGAGGACTTCATTTAAGGCAGGCATAGGCAAACTCCAGCCCTCCAGATGTTTGGGACTACAATTCCCATCATCCCTGACCACTGATCCTGTTAGCTAGGGATCATGGGAAGTGTAGTCCCAAACATCTGGAGGGGGCGGAGTTTGCCTATGCCTGATTTAAGGGAATATTTAATCCTGAGTCTAAGGCAAAGACTCTGTGGCCCTCCAAATATCTCAGACTGGTGACTCTCAGAGCTTTCCAACTATCAGCTGACTGAACTCTCAGGCAGCATGACCTTATCAATAATCTTATCAGCAATCATACTCACATGCCCCCTAATTCCTTACAGAATGAAGTGTGACTAACTGTGCATCACAGCATCCAGACTATTGTCAACAAGAGTGTCTTGTGGGGCCTTAACAACTAACAGACTTGTTTATAGCTTACCCTTTTGTGGACAAGAGCTCACTTGTTTTATAAATGAAACCAACTCTAGTCCCTGGATGCTTATGCCACAATAAATTGGTTAACTTAGACTAATTTTGCATAGGATTGGCTGCTACTTTGAATTCAGTGTGCCCTACTTTCAAGCAAAGCTTCACAGGAGTGGGTTCTTACTCTGCAATACCATTCTGCTTTTCCCACTGGTTCTTAACATAGCCTCTTGGAGAAAATATTAAGTGCCAGGATTGCAGAATGGTAAAATTAAAATTTGCTTGCTATGAAAATCAACATCTTTTCACTCTGCACAGCAGCATAGGAAAGCTACTATGTCTTATTTTCAAGAAAGAAGAATGTGTACATGGGGGGAGGAGGAAGAATCTACGATCCCTGAGCAGCCAAAATTTAGAAGGCCCATAGAGAATAAGTAGTCAGCACCTTGATGAGTTAAGGTATATTGCATAGCAACAAAACAGAAAAATTGGAAATGGTTAGACACCCACTGTGGTGCTTCTCCTGACCCAAGGATGAATAGCAATTCCCAGCAGTTAAAAATCTTTGTGAAAGAACAAAAGCCAGCAAAAGGCTAAACCCATGAGCTTTGACTCATAGACCTTTGTTCTAATGGATCTAGCAATCTACTCCTGGTTTGTTTGGGGTTTTTTTGCCAAAATCTTACTAAAGTTTTGGCAGCTTTTACAAACTTCTCTATACAATTTGATGAGTCTGAGAATCCAACATGAAACTTGGTGCATTGTTCTGGCTCAAAATGCATCTGTCTCCGATTCTGTGTGTGTACATTACATGTGAACCTGAACAGAGATTAGAGTACTTACAGAATTGGAGGTGAGTGAATGCAAGTTTGTCCAGATTGCCTGGCAGTAAATTCAGCTCTTGGCTTAAAAAAAGCAATCCTCCTTTGCAGGAGATGTTAAAGTTAGTTGAATAGTTCAAGATAAATGTATTGTCTATATTTAGTTGGGAGAGAGATTCACAATGTGTCTCTCATAAAAATCACAACACAAACCACAAAGGGGGGTTGCCATAATGCCTGTAACTCCCTAAGGAAGAGTCCGCTTTCCTACTGTTCTTAATCTAGGTAGCTTTCTATCAACAGCCCTCTCTTTCTAGTTTTTAGGAACAGGCCTCAGACTATCATAAAAGCAAGTATAGTCCAATGGTAAGCTTCCTTCTGCACAGTCAATAAATAGGCGACACAAAAAATCAAACACAGGTTCAGATCTTCTAACTGTTTTGTAGTAATTGTGTATCCCATGAAGTGTGTATATTCAGGCAAACTGGTAAGGCATGGTTTAGATATCATTAGCAAGTCCCAATCCTGGTTTAGCAGCAAACCACAGTCTGCAAACCCTTCTAGCCAAAACCACAAACTAGAGTTTGTGCAAACCAAAGTTTGTCCACAAACCAGGCTCAAATAACAGTCTGCAATCCTGGTTTGCCACTAACTCAGAATCATAAGTTTCTACTTATCATGCACAGGGCACAGGTAAGGGAAGGAAGGAGTATACAATGGAACTCCCTCCCCCTGGAGGCACAGAGTGTGCCTACAAATTCTACCATGAGGGGTGGGGTGGGGACAAGCTTACCTAGCTTGTGCATAAATCAGGCACTAACTAATTTTGTTTACTTGGTGCAAATCCCAAACAAAAACTAATTTTGATTAGCCCAGACTTTTTTTGCTTGACCAAAACTTCCAGATTCCTGTACTGTGAGCCTTTCATCAAAGAAGACAAGAAATTATTGACTTTAGATCAGAAGGGTGCCTAGAGGTCACAGGCCATGAATATCCAATATAACTAAAGGAATATAAATAAAGGAATATAAAGTAAAGGGATATAAATATATCCTTCTGGAGCATAGTCACACTTTTCCAGTATTGAAGGTCAAGCCAGAAAGGCACTAAAAGAGTTAAAAGCTCAAATGTTTGCTAACAAATTAATCTACTCCCAAAGGTGGGAAGCTATGCTATTGCAGGAAACTCCCGTGAATTTTAAATTATTTTAATGTTAAACAACTGCTTTCTGTAGCACGAGGAGCAGCCAAAGCAGTGTACAACACAATAAAAAGAGTGTTAGGAAAAACACATCTCAGCAATAAAAAACACTTGAACAACATACATTAAAACATTAAAACTTGTCAGCCAGCGCGGGAGACAGTTGTTTCGCCAAATAAAAGGGCTTTTTTTGGATTCAATGGCAATCACAACACAAATGGAAGAAAGTTTAGTGCTTCTATTAAATAGTATAGAAAACAGTACAGCATTTAAGCAAAATCACAAAGCATGAGGAAGATAGTAAGAACAAGATAATGTACCTCCACGTTCTGTTATTGGGAGCGCCAGGAATCAACGGAGAGACTCCAGCTGGCCAGTACACTCAGGACCCACACCGAAGCTCAGGAGCTAGGCCCCATGTGAGAGATGCATAGGCTCCAGCCCCCTGCTGGCCTCTTGCTGGCTGACCTATTATGTCAATCCCTCCCACCTGCTAAGCTAGGTCAATCTACTGAGGCAGCATAATTAATTAGTAGTCCTGCAGCTGCACTGCTGCCTACAGGCACTCAGCCTACAGCTGGCCCACAAATGAATCTTCCACCAACCTGCTGCTCCATATCCCTGGAGCCCACACAGTAAATAAAACCAAAAAACCTGGCCAAGTATAAGGGAGGAAGAATCATTCAAACCAGTATCTATTTCCTCAGGATACAAAAGTCTTCTTGCATAGGTTTTATCTGCAACAGTGAACCAAGTTCCAGATGAGCCCTGGCCAGATTTAATCTCTCTGTCTCGCATCCACAATAGCCTACAAAGAGCCAACCTAGTACTACTAGGAGCAGAGTTAACAAGCGGTCATGACTCTGCTATCCATAAATTCACGAGCCAATCCCTCACAAATTGCAAGACTGGAAAGCATTGAATTTGGCCTTCTTATCCGTTTGAAACTGCAGAACTTTTAATAGCTGCAGATATCAAACTTTCATGTTTTAGTCTTTGACAAGCCAGCATTTCTCACAGCAGCTTGACTCCTAACCAGCCCTTTGTACTGCAGAGTCAAGCCAAGCCAAGGTTAGTGAGGAATGGAGAGAGCTTAAGCATGAACCTGTATTAGGATGACACACTAAGATTGGCTTAGCTCAGGGCAGTGAGGCAATAAAAAAGACAAGGGAGGGGCAAAATGGCCATGAATTCCTCTGGGCTTACCATGAAATACAAACCAGGCTACATATATCTTGCTACATATTAAGAGTTTAGGTTTCCAAGTTTCATATTCTGAAGTCATCAATCCCCAATCACAAATTGCTTGGGGATGCAATTAGTCATCTTACACTCTGTTCTCTACAAACACATTGTTCATGTCACTACTGCTTCTCTTCTGCTCCCCAGCAGAGCATCACAATTCTTCATATCTATTTTCATTTAGTCTCTGATTTAATACCTCTCCTTTCTATAGTGGCCTATACTGAAGGCAGCTGACTATGATAAAAATAATACAGTAAAAATAAAGCAAAACAAATCAGAAGCAGTAGCAGGATAGAAGACTTCAAAATGTACGCTGAAACAAAACAGGATTGTGGCTTATATATGGCTCATTCAAATGCACACCCCTATCACTTAGGGTGGGAACATACCTTGCTATAACACCATCTGCTTTTGCCCAAACATAGACATGCCACTAATATTTTATGTGATGGTGCAAGTCTCTTTGTAATACCAATACAGGATGACGTGTGTGTTCAATGTCCCACTTAGAAACCTCAAATCAGCAGGATGAGATTCCTTCAATGAAGGAAGGTAAGTGTTCTCGTGGTAAAGGCTTGACATCCAACACACACACATCGGGCTCTGCAAGGAACAGGTTTTATGGGCTCCTACCCAATTTGCAATTTCAAAACAGATGCAACAGGGAAAGCAGAGGGAGCAAAGTGGGGAGGCAGGGGTAGAATATGCAATTATTTCAGTTAATCATACGTGAACTTACATTACAGTAGGATATTTGGACTAGGGGGCCATTCCCAAGGTTTCACAGAGAAACCCCCTCTAGCAGGGAAGTTTAATATATTTACTATCAAAGGCTTGATCACGGAGGGGCCAACATGGCGCCGAGGTAAGACGTGCTTACCGGTGCTCTTCGGACTTCTTTTAATCTTTTATAATATCAAAGGCTTATAACCATGTTCTGCTGTGCTGCTCTTGCACACAGGATTGAGGAATTCACAAAGGGCATGTGGAGGTTAACCGCTCTCTCGACCTCTAATAAAATGTGTCGTGAGCTCCAGCACAGAGCGCAAGTCACCATAATTCTTTCTTCGGAGCTGTTCCATTTGGAAGCAGTTACTTGGAGAGGACCAGGGCCAGAGGGGAAAAAACTGGAGTCAGTAAACCGTTAAGGCACTTGGCATATCCATGAGCTGTGAAGCTCTGTAGGTGTTTTAAGCTGAAGAATTTTCTCATACCGTACTCCTAAGGCTTAATGCACGTTTTAAGCACTCATGGCTTTGCCACTTCATTTATGGCTAAAATACATGTGATGTGGAAGATCCGTGATTGGGATCTTTCACTTTAATAATAATGAAAGGTTAAACAGGCACCATAAGGAAAGACCAGGATCCCCTGCAAGATTTCCCCAGTTTGAAGCTGCCCCTAAGCTGTTTGCACAAGCAAAAGTAAAAACTAAAAGTATCCATATGGGTAACTGTTTGTTCTGTTCCATGTTTCATACTGTGTGGGGTTAGAGGCGATTTCAAAGTGTGCCTACCTTTGGCCACCCATAATTGTCATCCCTCTGAGCAAAGAAGTCAACCTTGTCTCTCAAAAAACATGTAATGCACAGTGCCCAATATTTCTTCATGCTACATACCCAAATCTGTGAGGTGCAAGTCATTGGCCAAGGTGTTGAATACCTTATTCATGTCACATCTGATGAGGTCACCGTCAATGCTGAGCTTTTCTTTGAAGACGTTGACAGGCAATTCATGTACTTCCACTTTCAAGAGCCTCCAAGTTGCAAATGTCCTTGTTTTCTCCTGCTCCAGAGGGTATGATCTGAACCAATGGCTTCAAGATACAAGGAGATTCTGACTAAACATCAGGAAGAACTTTATGATGGTAAGAACTGTTTTGACAGTAGAACCTTGGAAGGTAGTGGACCCTCCTTCCTTGGAGGTGTTTAAGAAGGTTGAATGGCCATCTGTCATGGACGCTTTAATCGAGATTCCTGCATTGCTGAGGGCTGCAGTTAGACGATTCTATGAAAATGGACTATGATTTGTATCTAGGGACTCATTCCTAGCTACTTCAAGAATCTCAATACTGACTCAGCCTCAGGTCACTTTGAAACTCAGGAAACACACTTGATCTATGCCTGGGGATTGTCTCAACTAACCATTTCATTCTTTGTAACCATTTTGGCAATTCAAGCCGCATGGCTATTTTATTCTCTGATGTGATGTTGGTGCTGTATAATACACACATTTATTTGGAGTTTGAATGGAGACTGATCTTCTGCTAATTGAAGTGCAATGCAACATCCCAGTGGGACATCTATGAAGATATATAGGGTAAGTTGCAGGTGGAAGGGTAGTTCTGCATTGCTGCAATCTGTTAGAAGCAGATATTGAGGATCTTTTGATCCAAAGGCAAGGTATAAATCTTGATTTAAGATAGTTTTTCATGTTCACTGCATTCACAGAGAAGGGTAGAGTAAAAACAACACACTTTTGTCTAAACCACAGCACCATCTTGTGGCAATAATTATACTATACTGCAAATCTAAATCCATAAACTGCCGAACAGAAGCCCCAAATGGGACCTTTTCTTCTGAAAGCACCACAGGTCAACTCAGTTACAGTGGTGCCCCGCAAGACGAACGCCTCGCAAGACGGAAAACCTGCTAGACGAAAGGGTTTTCCGTTTTGGAGGCGCTTCGCTAAACGAATTTCTCTATGGGGTTGCTTTGCAAGACGAAAAAATCTTGCGAGTTCCCGCGGGGTTTTTTCGCTCCCCCCCCTTTCCTAAGCTGCTAAGCCGCTTATCAGCTGTTCCGCTGATAAGCCGCTTAACAGCTCATCGCTAAAAGCCGCTAGACTGCTAATAGCGCTAATCCGCTAAGCTGTCAATGGGCTTGCTTCGCAAGACGAAAAAACCGCTAGACGAAGAGAATCGCGGAACGGATTCTTTTCGTCTTGCGAGGCACCACTGTATTAGAATAAACAAACGCACACCAAAGCATTCTTAAAGTCAATTGGTCATACCCAAGAGCCAGTACAATTTTGTGTAGCCTATTACAAAGTGTTCATTCTAGTTACAGGTAGGTAGCCGTGTTGGTCTGCCATAGTCAAAACAAAATAAAAAAATTCCTTCCAGTAGCACCTTAAAGACCAACTAAGTTAGTTCTTGGTATGAGCTTTCCTGTATCTGAAGAAGTGTGCATGCACACGAAAGCTCATACCAAGAACTAACTTAGTTGGTCTTTAAGGTGCTACTGGAAGGAATTTTTTTATTTTGTTTTGTTCATTCTAGGTCATTCATTTTATAGTTTGTATGTGCCCTTCCATATACAGAAGCAACAAACTTCTCATTATTTACAAGACTCCTTAAAAGAGAAACAGTTGAGAAATGCCTGATCTAGCTAGTGACTGCCAATATTCAAATTACTTCTCACTTGGAAGATTTAAAGATTATACCGTAAAAGCATTTGAGAAATTCTAGTGACAGGATTAACAGATTCTGTAAACAGCCTAAGTAACTTCTGTTCATTGAGTAACACTAGTTTTTCACCTCAACCACTGAGGTTTGATATTTTCAGTTCCATTAACATTTCAGCACCCCAATGGATGAAACTGATCACAATCATCATAAAAGCACACACAGAAACTTCTTGTCTTAAGATTTTTTTTGACAGCTGAATTACAGAGCCTCGTCTCAGGGAGGCTGGATCTTGTAGAGAATTACAACATTTTTATACTCTACTGCATCCCACGGAAAGGCCAGGCAGAATTACAATTAAAGTACAGGTTTCACATTGCATAAAACACAGTTTACACAACATCCGGGTGTACAAATGAGCAGTATTCAATAATTTATAGTTATTTACTTTCATAGTATTGGACTACATTTTAGCATCTTCATGCAAACCAACACATGCTTTGGCTCTTGAAAAGTTGGCATTCTTCCTCAAAACCTTCCTCCTTGCTGCATTTTCTCTCTTAGTCAAAGGAAGTGTGTACAGTGCTTTGGGAAACAAACACTAAAACACATATTATCAGAAAGTGCTGATTACTGTTTAACATTTAATAAAGATACTAGGGTTTCCATTACATTTTTGCCAGCTAAAATAAAGGTCAGCAGGTCAAAAAATATAGACATTACGCATTTTAAGTTACACTCAACTTCACAAATTTCAATTCTGAAAGTGTCATTGCAATCCTTTGTAAAAATATTGTTCCATTGCACACAAATTCAGTTTTATATCCCTGAAGATTTCCATGTACCGTGAAAATAGGAAGTGGGCCTAGTTCAAAACTGTTATACTCACTGGGTTACAAACATCTCTCCATAAACGTCTGAATGTGTGATTTAAGAATTTACTGTCTCTCCCCCCCACACACACACCTCAAAAAAAGCAGTGTTTTACAGTCATGTTCCTTTCCTCACACAATACATAATAGTGCAAGTCTATACTTGACAAAAACAGCAGTATTTGAATTACCTGTGAAAGTAAACATTACCCTATGGCAAGGGATGCAATTAACAGGGAATTGTGTTCATGATGTTCAATCAACACAGCTGAAAGCTACTAGGAATGTTATTGAACACATTTCAAGATCTTTCTCCTGTGGCATACTACTTCTCCCTGGAAAATCTGCAAGTTCATAATGTTAGATATTCTCTGAATATGAAAAGCATATCATTTGCATACCAATGAGTATGGGGTCCTTTTTTGCCCAGAAATGGGCAAAACTAACTATTCCATAACTAAAGTATGTGATATCCAAAAGAAAACAAGTTTTCTTTTCCAGTTTATCTATAGAGGTGTTGTGTTACTCAGAAAACTAGTTTTCACTATTTATGCTTCTAAAGAACTGATTATGCCTTCCCAACACTGGCCCATAAACCTTCTATATACATTATGTTTCAGAAAATATTAGGGTCATCTGGGAAAAGGGATATACAACATAGTTTAAGGTGTTCCACACTGTTTAGTGAGTGTTGTTCAAAAAAATGCTTAACACTCCTTTGCCTGAACTCCAAGGAATATCAGAGCATGAAGCAATAGGCCCTGAAACTAAACATCTAGAGAGAATTATCTGAAGGTAAATGCCATCATCCAAACCCACTTCCCCTTTTGAAGGGAAGACTGTAATACTCAAAATTCTTTATTAAAGCAGATGCACTGAAAAAATGCAGGACTGTAACTCAAGAAGACTTCGAAATGTACAACCATGCTTTCTGTACAAGTTTCCCAGAAGCAGACAAATTGTTATATTTCCAATTTACTGATTGCAATGAAGTGATGGTAATTCGGCAGCTTCCAGAATTGCTCACTGCCAGAAACAGCTAGGTTGACATTTAAGAGTAGAGTTGTACTGGAGTTACAGCAGTCCACTTGCATAATCATCATCTTCCTCATTTCCACGGGAACCTCCTTCACCTGGTTCACCCACTTTGCCCTGTGGAGTAACTGGGGATTTCTTCTTCACACCTCCTCCTGGGACAGCCAATGAGAGGCCAAGCTTGGCATACTGGCAGAGGGCAAGAACAAGATGTTGAGCACATATGCCCTGTTTAACTTACTCTTCTGCAGTCAATATGAGTATTTTCATAAAGTAACAGAATGGTTAATTAGAAAATGCCAGCACCCCACTAATACTACTCTAAGGAAAAGTAACCGAATACAAAGCAGTGGACACATTCATCTGTGTCCCAGGGCACCGTGATTATTTCTCACTATTTTATCTCAAATTTTTAATCTACAAAGCCATTAACAATTGCAATAATAAAATCATAAGACATTGAGTCATTAAAAACACAAGCAATGTAAAGGCAGGTCCATCTCTGCAATTTGAAATCAGTATTTACAAACCTATGTTACAGCCAATCTTTTTCTAGAAGGAAAAGGCCCTCTGAAAAAAAAGTTGTATGACCAAGGTGACAAGATACTACCCACAGCCCATTCAGACTTTAGCTTTGGCAGTGACTTGAATACTCGTGTATCACAGGAAATGCCACATTTATGCATAGCATTGCAACTTACTATTTGTCAGTACAAAACACCCTGTGGATCAAAATAATCAGTTAATATATTCTTCTTAAGAAAATAAACTGAGACACCAACTTACATCATTGTCCATGTATTTAAAGAGTGGTGAATTGCAAACATCTGATACTTGGTCCTGGTCTTGCTGATCATACCCCTCTAGAAGCTGCTCCAATGCAGCACAGTCTTCACTTTCACTGAAGCCTGGTATGCTGAAGCAATTGCAGTATTATTTAAATTACTTCACTCAAAGCAAAGAAACTAAATTTCCATATAAGGTACAAACAAGAAAATGGAAGATGTGAGAATCAGGGCCTGAGAAGTACCTAAACAACCACTTCCTACAATATGACCCTGCCTAGATTCTGCATTCTTAATCAGAAGCCCTACCCTGGTTTCCCTCACCAACTGAAGTTAGATGGGAAATGACCAAGACGACAGCCTTTTAGATGGTGGCACCCTATCTCTGAGATGTTCTCCCTAAGGAGATTTGCTTAGTGCCAACTGTACCATTTGTAGACCCAGCATGCATTGACTGGTTTTAACACTGCTTTTATCTCATCATTCTGTGCAAGTTTTAATTATGATTAAACCACTGGGATCTTGGGAATTAGAGCATAGTGTCATCTGTATGGTGCACACAGCTTTATTTCTCCATTCCCATCTGAATCAAGAGATGCTATGGAGGTACACTGAAGCCGAGAAGGCGTGGATGGCGGCTAATAAACTGAGGCTCAATTCTAATAAGAAGGAAATGCTGTAGGTGGGCAGGTTCCCATATCTAAGAACTAGGTGTCAAGTAGTTCCTGTGGCTAGGAGTGCTTAGGCCTTGTGTAGGCTAGTTTGCTAGCTATGGCTGTTCCTGGAACAGAATAGCTTGGCCCCACTTAGACTAACGTAATGGGTTCTATGTAGGGATGCTCTTGAAGTGGTCCGGCTAATGCAGAATGAAGCTGCTAGATTAGTAAGTGGGGCAAGCCCAATGGAATCTTGTGTCACCTGGTTCTGAAAGCTCTGCTCTGGCTACCAGGCAGCTACCAGCCAAATTCAATGTGTTAGTACTATCATATAAAGTCTTTGGGACCCAAATGCCTAAGAGTACCAAATGAATGAATGAATGAATGAATGAGCAGCTTACTTTCTAAACCAACAAATGAGTTTTGTAGATGTAACAATTTGATATTAAGACGAGGAACAAATTTATTGTCACTCTTTTATAGGCAAGGAGCGTTTCTCAAAAAGAGGACGTGCCAACGAACCCTGCATTCAGCGCTTATGCCAGTAACAGAAATACAGTGTATAAGATGATGAAGAACACAACTATGCTTTTAAAAATTAAAAACAAATCAGGCAAACAGATGACTTACCTACAACTTTCCCTGACACATTTTTCTGCAGCAACATAGTCATTTCTGTGAAGATGAACTAGGACCTGAGCAATAGTTTTCTAAAAGGGGAAAAAAATGACTGATTCACTCTCTAATAAACAAAGCAGTATTAATTTCTCAGTTTAATGGATTCAATAGAAAAAATATAAATGTCAGCATCTTAAAAAAGAAAAGAAAAAAAGAGGTACTTTGAAGAATTAAGGGTGATTTTTGTCTTTCAGAAAAATGACCAGGTTCTTGGCAACAGATGTTTGGCCTGCTATTTTCTGAGCAAAGTTTAGCATTAAATAACTCTCCATAACTGTTTCAATTATAGAAAGACATAAAATAAATACGCCTTTTGCTATTTAAGAGGACTTGGATCATTACAGATTATGTACTTTGGGCATTAGGCTACTTTGCCTCTTCTTCACCAAACTAAGGATGTAATTTTGAAGGTACTCCTCATACATTATCAGCAAGCATTGAACACAATGATCACATCGGTACACGGAAGATGCTTGTAGCCTAAAATAAACAGGGTCCCATGAAAGGTGAACCTGAAACCCTGCTAGCACCTAACAACAGACTCTGCTAGTCACACACAAGTGAATTAAATAACCAAGGCATGGCACAAAAGTTATGCAGGGTAAAATAAGACTTACTCCACCCAATCCATAGATATTCGGGATTTTCAAAGATGTCAGATTTTACAATTATAACACTACATAAAATATAGAGCAGGCCAATATTTTTTAAAAAATCAGCTTCCAAGTTTGATGGTTGTTGTTTTTTAAGTACTTTAAAACAAAAAACAAAAACATGAACCAATTTTAAAATTTCCAACTGTTTTAAGACTAGAGATTAGTGTGTGTATGATTTCTAGTGAGGAATACATCTAACACTGTTCAATTAGAGGTGAGCTTACAAATTAGAGTAATTCAAAAAAAAAGAGAGCACCTTTTCAGAAACAGATAAAGAGACCACCTGACTTTATACCTTGTAACAAGTTGGATAGTTTTCAATATCTTTATAAAGACTCTTTTCCTTCTGAATAGATACTGCAGCCTCATCTAGTCTGAAAGACAATGAGAAGGATTGGTACATTTAAAGAAAGGAGCAGCAGGAATCAGGAGAGAAAATCACTCCTTAACTGTCCATTTTCCAAAAAGGCAGCTCAACACCAAAGCAAGACATGAGCTCATGTGCAGTTACAGTGAGCCCATACTGAACGTAAAGCTGAAGGAACCACTTCCTTACAAAACACATGCTGGAGTATAAGGAAATGGTGAAAAGCCAGGACAGATTTATACTACCTGCAATGCATTTGGATGACTGTGTCTAATACAGCCACATGAGCACTGGGATATGGAATGTATGGCTGACACCATTACAGATGTACAGGAAGAAATGATTATGATCTGTATGTTTTAGTGGTGCTAGCCCTAATTGAGTGCCAGTGAGAATGACCTTTATCTCCCGAACCCAGACTAATTTTGCTGCTGGGGAGATGGGATTCAATGAGCATATACAGCTCTAAAGAAAAGGCAGTAGAATCTTAGAATTGTAGAGTTGGAAGGGACCATGAGGGTCCTTTAGTCCAAACTCCTGCAATGCAGGAATCTTTCTGCCCAACATGGGACTCAAACCCTCAATCTTGAGATTAAGATTCTCACATTCTAGCAACTGAGCTAAATGAAACATTACTGAGATAGGGATAGCTTTGCCCATTTTCAATGTTTGTTGTATTTTTTTAAAAGAATGGTAAGTGGACACGAAAGGAATGAGTTTGTCTCCTTTGGCTTCAGTGACTTTGCAGTTACCAGCCAATAGATGCCCACAACATTTTAATTCTTAAATGAAATATCCGTTTCATTTGAAAGTCAGTTATAGTAGATGCCATGCTACAGGAAGAATCTATTTCCCAAGAAGACAATTTAAAAGTTTGCAAGCTAGGAAATTGTAATTCCCCCACCCCAACATGGATGAATGTCATCTAGATATCATGCAATAATTTAATGATCAACTGTGAATTTATGCAATAGCTTCATCAGCTGGCAGTGCCATGAGAATGATTTCATTTTTAAAAAGGAATACAAAAGTTAGGATGCCCACCTGCGACCTCTGACTAAAAGCCTTGAAGCTTTTCCATACATTTCAACTGCTTGTCGTAAACGTTCTTCATTCTAGATAAGAAACCAAAATCATATAAGAACATAAATGATTTGTCAGGTAAAATCCTCTCCAGTTTACTTGCCTTAATACACAGCTCTATCAGCTGGGTGACCCAAACCTCTCTGAGTAAGCTTAACTGGAACATGAAATTCCAGAAAAGTTGCAGCATTTAATGGAATAAATGTAGGCCCTGCAAGGTAAACATTGCATTTTAAAAACTGTTTGTCCTGAGTTGAAAAGGTGAAGACAGATAGCTTGCCTGTTTACGTGCTTGCCAAGCTTGGCCCCAATTTTCTAGCCCCATTTAGGCTTTGTTATCTACTCTTATGGCGTATATACTATACAAAGCAAATGACATTTGCTGATGAAAGTAGTAAGACTCATGCAAAAAAAGAATTCAGCAGTGCTGTCAGAAAGACCAGAGACAAGAAGACATTTAATAAGCACATCTGAAGTTTCACTCTTTTGCAATAGGACTTGACTGCTGTTCACCTTTTAAATTTTATTCTCTGCCATTCTCAACACATTTCCTGGGGAACATACTATATTGGTTTCAGGCAACTTACTTCAAACACTGCTGCTGTCTGCTGATAAAGTTGTATAGCCTTGTCTGGATTTATATTTTCTATTACTCTGAAATAAAAAGTCAACATTATTATTTAACTTGATGGCTTTTTTTTTTAAAGCAAACTAGATAAATCAAACGTCTTTTCCAGAAAAGAAACCAATGCTTTGAGTTTGCAGACTTACTTCCCAGCCCGATCCAGGGCTATAGCTGCTGTGTCAGGTGTTCCATTCTCCAGGTACATCATGCTGGCTCTCTGAATCATTTCCACTGCATCATGATGTTGTTTCATCTCCTAAAGGAGAAAGAAAGAGATTCACGTTTGTCAGGAAAAACGGCAAATCAAGGTCTATCTAATACTTTCATTTAGTTTTATCACATCATTGCATATTTGAAACTATTAAAAGTTTTGTTAAACCCTTTGATAAAAATCAGTACAACAATCTTTAGTAGATGGAAACATTAAAAAGGCAAAGAAATTCCTGCAAGAATCGTACAGTTTGCAAAGAGTGAATGCCTAGGGGCAACTGCAAACACCCATTTATACAATTTTATTTCAACACTTTATGATTTAAATCTAAATGTATGTATTTCACGAAGATGCACTGCATTTGAGGCAATATGAAAACTTCCTATGTTGTTGATCTGTGATGGTTCAAGCATTGGCTATGCGTGTGAGAATCACCTGGAAAAGGTTTATTTAATGGGTTAGCTAAATATCCTTCCCTCACTTTTATCCTAACCAAAAAGTGTAAATTTCTTCATGCTGAAAAGATACAGCTTTTAAATACAGATTAGCTGACTTTCAAGTCAACAAAGGTTGAAATTCCTTACCAGGAACCACCTTCCTATTAATATTACTATTAAAATTACTTTGAAGTAAACAGGGCAATTAAGATGTTAGGAGTCCTTGAATTTAAGACAATTAAGTAGTACTGATTGAGATCCCAAGTACTGGCTTCGCTGATAAATGGATCATACAAGCAGCACAATTGAAACCCAAGAGCCACCAGAATGAAATAGTTTGGATTTGGAAGACCTTGGGCTTGCTACCCTGGCTCAGTTGCACTGGTATAAGTACCGAAAAAGGAGAGCCAGGTGCAGGGAAAGAAACTATCTAAACTTATTCCAAACCCATTTCAGTCATGTGACCTAGCAACCTGGCAAAATCTACTCAAAATCTCAAAAAACAAACAAACAAACAAAAACAAAAAAAAACCCACAAAAAAACCCAACGAGTTTATCAAACTACAGGATTAGCATTGCACAGGACAAACACCCAATAATTAGTTGTAACCAAATCAAATATAGAGTTTGACTGGAAATGGCCATACCTTTAACATCATGCCAACTTGTTCATAAGCTCTGAAAAGCAAAGCAAAATTAAATCAGTGCTGAAAGTGAATGAATTTAAAGTGTATCATACCAAAGAATATAGGACAGACAATCCTAAGATGCAGGCATCTTGGAGCTTATTCACTCCGCTGCAATATGCAGCACAGAACCAGACATCTAAATTACATGTGCTTTGATTTTTTCTCCATGATTTGGTTTGAAATGGGAATTTATAGCTCTCTCCCATGAGATGATGTGTGGGGAGCTCACTGGCTGTCCACGGGGGAAAAAGTAAGTCCCTTTTTTTAAAAGAGTAAAATATAAAGTAGATGCATAACCGTACATCTCTTATTGCTACCTAATTTTGTAATATGCGAGAAAACTCACAAGGTACCATATATACTCGAGTATAAGCCGACCCAAATATAAGCCAAGGCACGTAATTTTAGTACAAAAAACTGGGAAAACTTATTGACTCGAGTATAAGCCGGTTCACCACACCACAAACCTGGTGATGGCGGTAGCAGCGGACGAAGAACAAGCACTCCGAAAGATTCCTCCTCTGCCACTGCCGACAGCGGCAAAGGTGGAGGAGGAGGAAGGAGCAGCCCGAAAGGGCTCCTTTCGGGCCGCTCATCCCTCCACTGCTGCCTCTGCCGCTTGCAAGAGTAGGCATGGGACCCACGGATGGGAGAGGCACAGGGCAGCGCAGCGCCTCTCCCAACTGCGGCTCCTGTGCCTGCCGTTGCGAGAGGCGGGCAGCAGCGGTGGGACCAGCGGCAAGAAAGGGCTCCTTTCAGGTCGCTCGTCCCTCTGTTGCCGCTGCCCACCTCACTTGAGTATAAGCCGAGGGGGGCCTTTTCAGCATAAAAAATGTACTGAAAAAGTCGGCTTATACTCGAGTATATATGGCAATTAGGATTTGGGGGGGGGGAGTATTAAAAAAAAACCTGCGCTTTTTGATTATTTGCTTTGTAACTGCTCCAGAAACAGGTTTTGCCTTGAATCTTAATTTTGTTTGCCCAGGCTTAGGCAGAGCAACTGCCTCACTGCTGAATGGGCTTTGGCTCTGGTGCAACTTTACACTGGCTTAACTTATTTCAGCTTCCTTTGTCCCAGCTTCCTGTGCACTGAATTGCTGAATTATATTTTGATGAGTGTCAACCTCAATTAGATTTTCCATATACTGAAGAGCTCTCAACAAATTAAAACTGCATTCATACTTACTTTGCAGCATGGAAGAGACTGGAAGTAAATCATTTTGAGTCAAGGATACAAATTATACCATGTCTTCCTGAAATAAATACTATATTCAATCTTGAACTGTTTTTAAAGAGGGTAGATACTTGAATGCTATTGGTACAAGTTAACATTCATATATGGACCAAATAATTCCACAAGGACAAAACAATCCAGATCATTTCAAAACTACTACTTTTGGTTGTGGAGCAACAGACCCTTCTGCATCGTGACAAGCAGCTTTTCTAGCTCAAACTTTTGATTGAAAAAGGCAAAAGATCCAATGGAGATGCAAAAGCTAGTGTCTCAAGAAGCACTCGTCAAGAGCTGTGGTCATGAGTCATGTGGTAAACAGAGAAACTTCTTGAATTTCCTCCCCTAAATATGATAGAAAACATTACATCAGTATTTCACTAAACGTTTGGAATAAAAAAAAGGAGTAACAGTCCAATAGTCATGTTTTCAAACCCTTAAGCAAAGCAAGAATTAATGAAAGGATACGCTTTATTGTTTTCCTGGCAGAGTGCTTCTTTATAATAGGCTTCTTTTGCCTGATCATATTGTTTGGCATTTTTAAAAGCAACAGCTGAAAAGAAATAGAAATTAAAATATATTATATTCTGTGTTTGCATGTACATAGTAATATCCATTTACTACACCTCAGAAATCATATTTAGAAGGGAACTTTTAAGAGACAATTTGGATTTTTACTTCAGCAAAGTGATTTCTGCCCAGATCCTGTCAAGTTTATTATCACATTCATAAATCAATTAATGCCATACATTTCTTGCAATTTTAATGAAATGTGAATTACTTTTTATTATTTGTAGTAATCCTGAATAATGATATGAATCTTAAAGAAAATCACATTTTAGCATCAAAGGCTTTCACAATGTTATGGCTACAATCTTTATGCACGCATACTTGAAATTAAGCTTCATTTCACACTGCAGGGCATACTTCCAAGTAAATAGGCATAGCATTAGGCTGCAAGAGACATACTTTGGCCTAAGAAGATTAGACAACACTCCAACCTCTAGCCACTAGGAAATACTGTGCAACCTGACATCCATCAATAGTCTAAGGTAACCTCTGGTTTTCTTAATATAATGACTGCTGGGGTTTTTTCCCTTGCCTGGGTCCCCCAGAAATGATGGCTCCCATGAATGTAGAAATATACTTTTTCCTAGATATTTTGAAGTGTTTTGCTCCTGAAAAGCCTTTATAAATTAAACCAATCTAGCATTTCAAACAAACCCCCGAATATATCGCCTGTCTATTTTTACCCTATGTATTTATTCAGAAATGCAGAACAATGGTCAGTTAGCTACTGCTGCAAGAAAACAGCACTGTGGGTTAGTGGAATTTCAACAAGTTAATCCACAAACTGCTTTAACTGCCAATAGAAGTTAGCTTTGCCAGGGAACATATGAAACATATTTAAGGTTGCAAAAAAGAACTGCCAACATTTTGCAGAACATACCTGCTTTTGAATATTCAGTTGCTGCACTATCATAGTCTGGCTTCCATTTTAATAATCCAGTTTTCAAACTGAAATGTAGAATAAGCCAAGAAATTAATAACAATTCGTTTTATTAAAAAAAACCCCTCTTTATTGTAAACTGCTTACTTTTCTTACAAATAGTAATAACAACGATATGCTACATCATTAAGGAACTTGATGCTGCAACTGTCATACCAGCGATTGCCTACTGGCTAGTAATTTCACTAGATGTGTCAAAATGGTGACCAGCTATCAGGTCTTACAGTCAAACCTTTTTAATTCTACAAAGAAAAAGAGATTTATCTGGTTCAAACATAGCTGGGTTGGGGGGGACATGTATGATCTTTGCAGCTTACTGGTGCACAGGCCTCTAGTTTCAATCTCTGACGTAGCATAACAGGATCTAGGAAGAGTGGTGATGGCCTCTACCTAAGTACTGCAACCAGTACAGGTCGGGTGGCCCAGTGACGCGACTTTGTACAGTATTAAGGTAGAGTCCACAGAGGTTGGGGTGGGGGCGAGAAAGGAAGTGCGCAATACTTCAGGGCTTGAACATCCTGGGTCAAGCAAGCCCCATTAAGGGGACGACGCACTGATGACGAGGGTATGCCTGAGGGATGCAAAGTGTTGTCTGCGCATAAGCGCAAAACCCCAAACAAGAAACCGCCCCCCTCTTTTCTGGCGGGGGAGCTCAAGGCAGAGCCGCCTGGAGTTGCTCTCAAGAGACGAGCGCGGGTCCGAGAGGGGCTCCCTCCGCCCACAGCTCCTCCCCGGGGGAAACCGCCCCGTCTCCCGGCACTGCTCCATGGGGAGCTGGAGGTGCGCAGTCGGCCACAGCCCCGGGGTAGAGCCTCCCCACTCGCCCGCCTCTTCCCCAAGGGCTGGCAAGCCGGCTTCCCTTGTCCCTCGCCGGCTTCCTTCGCCCTCTCCCCTCGCTCACTATTTCTCCGCTTTAGCGATGTGCTCCAAGCCTTCGTTGATCTTCTGGGCAGCCATGTCGCCCCGCAGAACCTGCAGGGATTCAAGGCCGTGACGTTAGCGGGGGTAAGGAACGCCGCTGCACCCAAACAACTGCGAAGGGCGGAGTCTCCGCGAAGGGCGCTTGCGCGAAGAGAGGGTGTTCTGCCCAGGGGCGGGTCTGACTCCGTAGCATCGCGCTCCTGCGAAGTCAATGCGGATTCTGCCAGCGTTCCACAAATGGGTCTCTTGAACGACAGCTTCAATTAAAAAAATTAAAAATGCGCCTTGTTTCAATACATGAAAAAGCACTCAATTTTTCAATAAAATGGTCATGACGTTGCCTTTCTTCCCATACCCTGACAATGCTAGTTAATCTTATCATTTGATCTGCTTCCCAAACCTTTGATATCCAATCCTCCAGTGATAGCACATTAGTTTCCCCAGTTATATTAGATTGCCTTGCTTACTGCTGTTATAGATGTATAGCCATTTTTCTGTCTTCTTATAATACATTAATCTTTAACATTGCAAAAGATTATAACAGATCTTCATCTACCATCTCAAATAGGTGACCTACATTTTGGGGGGGGGGGTGTCTGCTCTTGTCATCTATTGCTAACGGAATGGAAATATAATTTGATTTGTGCTTATATGACTGAACTGGTCAAATGAGGTGGAGCATTCCATTCTTTTACTTCATACTGTACTGTATTTCATTTTAGGAAGGTATCATAGCAGGTTATCTTGCAAGCACTTTATATTTTCCTAGTGACAAGCAAACTGTAGGAACAAACCAGTACTTAATATGCACTACTGTACTTAAATACTTGAAACAGAATCACAAAAGGTCATGCTAGAAGAATTGGCAAATAGACTTATTTGGTAACATGGGTTGTGGAGAGCTACATTGGTCATGGTTCAGTTCCCACCTTAGCTGATAATCATTGAGTGTTTTGAGCATGGGTGTCGCCAGGATTTATGTTGCAGGGCAGGCTTCATGTTAGCTTAGATTTCTGCCTACAAATGGGTATAGTACAATCTTGCACAAATACTAGGAAATTAGTATTGTAAGAATCATCAAGGGTTTTGCTTACTGAAAGTGAGATATAAACTCTTGCACAAGTTTGTGATTGAGATGTATATACATTGACAGCGAAAACCTTTAAGAATTTGACTGTATTACAAATGATGAGAGAGACTGTGGCCTGGAACATTTAGGATGAAACAACAAAAATTATCTAAAACAGAAACAGATGCAAAAATATATGGAGACCGTTTTCAAGCCCAACAATGTTAAATAATAATATATATCCTGTGATTTCTGCATTAGCACTGCACTAAAACTTCTCTTATGTAGAGATCAAGTATCAGAATACTTTTGCTCAATGCTCTACTACTTTATACTTGTACACACATACCCAGATATTTGGGACAAATTACAGATCCTGGGACAACAAGGGTTCTATTGTAAAGGTTTTTAAAATAGAATTCTGGTTTAACTTACATTGTAACAAATGCTGTCCAGCAGAGGGCTGTATATGAACATACATTGAGCAGTTCCCTGGTGTCATTAAACAAGATGGCTCTCAAAACTGAATTTATTTACAGAGGAATTCACTGCATCCTGTTTCTTTCTCTTGATATTTATTGCTTTTATACTACACAATCTATAGAATCAAAGAGTGTCCTACAAAAGGTGCAAAATTTTGCTTTTGTGTGTGCTATTGCAGTGTAAATATATGCTAGTTTACTAGGGCTGTGCAGTCAGGATGCACAATTTATGTCTAGGAATCCTCCAATTCAAAAAGTCTGCCCTGGGTCACCTGGCAGTAGCTCCACATCACATCCTGACCCTTCTCTGCTTGGGAAAGGAATGGGACAACTCAAGAAAAGTGCAGTGAGAAGTGAGGGCTGGGGAAAGTGATCAATAGTTTATCTTGTTCCCTCCCACTGGAGTTAATGGGAAGGGAATCTGAAAAATACAAATATTTAGGTTACAAAACTATAAAAATACAGTCATACCTCGAGTTGAATGCGCTTCGGGTTGAGCGCGTTCGAGTTACGCTCCGTGGCAACCCGGAAGTAACGGAGTGCGTTACTTCCGGGTTTCGCTGCTTGCGCATGCGCAGATGCGCAAAATGACATCACGTGCATGCGCGGTAGCGACGAAACGCGACCCGCGCATGCGCAGACGCGCTGTCGTGTCTTGTGTTCCGTTCAGGATGCGAACGGGGCTCCGGAACAGATCCCGTTTGCATCCCGAGGTACCACTGTAAAGAAAAATTAAGTCTGTAAAACAATAATTACCATGTGGTTAGGGTAGATCAACATGTCAGTGTCCACTTATCCCCAGTGTAAATATGACATATTGGCAAAAGTCAGAAATTGAAAGATAACTATAGCATGTACACAGAAATCGATTTCGGATTTGAAATCAGCATTGAAAGAACATATAAGAACAGCTGAAAAATCTCATGCAACAGAAAATGGAAAAAAAATTGTTCCCTAGTGATCTGTCTGAAGTCTCACAATATTGGGTAGTCAGCAGTGCAGGGAAGAACAGTGTCTTTGATGTAGAGGAGAAGATAAAAAATATAGTCATTGTTTTGCAAAGAATTATAGGATCTATCACTGGGGAACAACTACCTGAACCAAAGGCATTCATTTTTACAGCAAACTGAAATAAATGAGTTGTTTATATTAGATACATGATATAAAACCAATGCAATATATTAGAAGAGAGTTATCTCATTATAAAAACCGCTGCATGAAAATGCCAGGGGAACTTCATTTGACCTTCACTGGTTTCTTAAGTCCCCAAGATATGCGAGATAATTTTGTTTGACATTTATTTAATGACCAGCTTTGATATGTAACATTCACTTGGCCAATGGGTTATAAATTGCTTTTGGAACACTTGTGGGAATTTACTTTTGTTAAGAGGCATACACAGTTGAAATTGAAGATAATATATTCATTACTAGAAACTCAAGATCATAAAGCTACAGAGAAATAGAAAGCAACATTTTCATCTCAAGGCCTTTGGGGAAGAAAAAATAACAAGGAAATGTCTTTGTCGCTATTGCAGACTATAGTTTCATCATTCTTTAAAAGGAACTGCAGTCAATTACTCCACTCAAGCTCTTTCTGCATCTCTTCCCTATAACTTCATGAACTGAGAAGAAGGCATCAGAATGCTGCTGGAAGGAGATAAAGAAGTTCTCATTCAGGTCAAAGCTGCAAGATGCAGCAAAAGAGCAAGAGAAATTAATGTGTTACGCCATCTTACAAATGATGCTTGTCTGGAGGGTTACGATTAATTTATAACCATTTGCCTTGTTAAAAAAACACATGTCACATGTAAATGCATAGAAAGATAATAACAAGGCTGCAGTTCTTTAATCATAAATACTATGATCTGGATTCTTTTCTAATTTCCACAGTGATAGTGGTAGAAAGGAGGAAGAGGGACAGATATTGGATTACAATAATTTAAAGATCTTTAGGAATGGTGCATGCTAAGCTTTTTCTTTTTAGCTTTCCAGACTAATGTACCTCAAATCATTCATGTAGACTGCATTATAACAAGATAACAGAGGGCATCTGTTTAATCAATTTGCGCAGGTTATTCTGAATGTGGTATTCGGTGTTCTGCAGAATTCTGAATAGTATGTCAAGGACTGGAAGGAGGACTGGATAAACCACAGGGAGAGGGTACAATTGGTAGACAAAGCCTCTAGGATATGGATGCAGGATTTCAAACATACCCTCTAATCCACAGAAGTCCTGCCCAACAGCTATGCTGTACAATTTGGTTGGCACTGTCTGCTTCTCAGGGCGGGCTTCAAGCTAAAGCTAAAGGTAAAGGGACCCCTGACCATTAGGTCCAATTGTGGCCGACTCACTCTGGGGTTGCAGCACTCATCTTGCTTTATTGGCAGAGGGAGCCGGTGTACAGCTTCCGGGTCATGTGGCCAGCATGACTAAGCCGCTTCTGGCGAACCAGAGCAGCGCACAGAAACCCTGTTTACCTTCCCACCGGAGCGATACCTATTTATCTACTTGCACTTTGACATGCTTTCGAACTGGCAGGAGCAGGGACCGAGCAACAGGAGCTCACCCCATCATGGGGATTCGAACCGCCGACCTTCTGATCAGCAAGTCCTAGGCTCTGTGGTTTAATCCACAGCGCCACCCGCGTCCCTAGGGCTTCAAGCTAGATGACTCAAACAAAGCTGTTGGGCAGGACTACTAAGGATTAGAAGGTATGCTTGAAATCCTGCTTTTGTATCCTTAAATTGCCTTGCCTACCAACAGTGCTGTGTATGTGTCTCAACTGTCTAAGATCTTCTTCATTTGGTCAATTCTATTGCCTCTTTCCCTCCATGTGATTGTCTTAGGCACATGTGAACCTACAACTGTGTGAAGAAAGCACCATAGGAAACACCAGAAGTAAGAGCCAAAGTAGATGTGAAATAAAATATATCTTTGAATTTAATGTGAAGGATTTTGTTTTGTTTTTTAATGCAAATAGGTGTGTATGGAGAGGGAATGTAATAATTTCTTCCCTGTTGCAGTCCTGCCAAAAATCCCTCCAATGATGCTGGTATTTGCCTTGGGAGGAAATCCCCTGCTGGCACCCCCCACCTAGTTAATATAATTTAAATATTAGATTACTGCAGTGTGTTATACATGGGGCTGCCACTGAAGAAGGTTCGGAAACTTCAGTTGGTGCATAATTCAGTAGCCAGGTTGTTCACTGGGACAAGATGATTTGAGCATATAACACCAATCCTGGCCGACTGCACTGGCTGCCAATTAGTTTCTGAGCCCAGTTCAAAGTGCTGGTTTTGACCTATAAAGCCTTAAATGGCTCAGGATGCCAGTACCTCAAGGATTGCCTTCTCCCCACATGAACCAACCCCAGACCCTACAACCATCACCTGAGGCCCATCTTCGTGTGCCTTCTCCACATGAGGTCCAGAGGGTGGCAACATGAGAATGGGCTTTTTCTGCAGTGGCTCCCTGTTTGTGGAACACTCTCCCCAGGGGAGGCTCACTTGGCACCATTATTATATATCGAGGTGCATTTTCCCTCACTTGGTTTTAATGTATCTGTGTGGATCTTGGTTGGTTGGTTGGTTGGTTGGTTGGTATGACACTCTGGGTTGCCTTGGACAAGATAAAGCAACTAATAAATTTAACAAATAATATTTTTAAATTAAACAGTAGGTTAAATGCAAGGATGCATTTAATATCAGATCTAGTTTAGCTCTAAGTACGTAGCCATTTGCACAGCAGTATGCTTTTGAAATGGCTGCAGTTCTGGGAAAGGCTGGGCGAAATAACTAGTTCAGATGATATGCCCCTTCAAATGATTTATTTCTGGATATTATTCTTGTGAGGAGCACAAACTGGAACAAATTGTTAAAGGCTGTGTCTGTACTTGTGATAGACTTACTAATTTATCAGTACAGCTTGTGATGTAGCGCTGAGATTGTCAATGGGGAACTTAATATTTCTCACCCTTCTTCAGAGGGTTACTGTAATGTGAGGCAGATCCATGTATGATTCTGCAGTCTGGTACATAGGCACCAGTGTTTGGAACCATGACATAAATCTCCAAGGATACATTGCCAAACACCCATTTATACACTCAAATGAGGGCTAGAAACAGTTTTGTGAAAGGAAGGAAGGAAGAAAACAGAAAAGCTTGGGAGACCCCTAACTTTGTGCTGTAGGCCAGGCACATGCACAAAGCTGGCATTGCTTTCAACTCAAAAGTGTCTGGCAACAGTGAAGAGAAAATGGGCACATCATTTCAACACTGCTGTAGATCTGCTAATTAAAAGAAGTGTACAACTGATGACAATACAGCTGCCCAAAGTTAATCCATTTTAACAACATAGGGAGTGTTTTGACACTCAACCTTTTGCAGCATGTCAGCTGAATGGATCAGAACTTGGCAAGCACTGCTAGAACCTAATTTGCTGCAATGATTAATGTTTTCTTCTACTTTGCTCTTTCATATCTGGTGTATACCTGTGAACGTATCATAAATCAGAGCTTACCTGTCATGAACCAGAGCTTAGCAGTCTTCATTCTTCAAAAATCCAGTAATCACAGGAATTGGCAGCTCAGTCCTCTCGCTCTTTAGCTGTAATGAGGCAAATAGCAGTGTATTAGCTGACTCCCTTCTTCCCAATATATAAAAAAATTCACACAGATGGCAAAACTGCAACTGGACAATAAAATATTGCAATTGGACAATAAAATATGGTCCATGCAATCCAGAGAATGCCACACACCAATGTAAGTAAGTAAGTAAGTAAGTAAGTAAGTAAGTAAATACCTGAGACCTCAGCAGTTAATTGTGCACTTAAATCATACTGGTTGTATCAACAGGTGTTGCTCAGCTGATGGTGTAGCTTCCATTAGCAAAATGGGGAAGAAAGTCATTTCCAGCTATTTCCTCACCTACCCACCCAGAGCAGATTTAGGGTGGTACAGGGGCTGCAGCCGGGAGAATTAATTGCCAAAAATTGTTTACCATCATGTTCTGTTGACAGAAGCCTTACCACGAGACAAGCAACAGTATTGGACACACCCCTATCCTAAATGTGCCTAAAATCTCTATCTTTACTCTCAGGTACCTATTATGTTGAGATGTGGGTGGCACTGTGGGTTAAACCACAGAGCCTAGGACTTACCGATCAGAAGGTCAGCAATTTGAATACCCGCGACAAGGTGAGCTCCCATTGCTCGGTCCCTGCTCCTGCCAACCTAGCAGTTCGAAAGCACGTCAAAGTGCAAGTAGATAAATAGGTGGGAAAGTAAACAGTGTTTCTGTGCGCTGCTCTGGTTCGCCAGAAGCGGCTTAGCCATGCTGGCCACATGACCCGGAAGCTGTACGCCGGCTCCCTTGGCCAATAAAGCGAGATGAGTGCCGCAACCCCAGAGTTGGTTACGACTGGACCTAATGGTCAGGGGTCCCTTTACCTTTACCTTTTACCTATTATGTTCGGGTTCTTTGATTTAATAAAGGTTGTCTTCTCTTTCTTTCATTGCAATGTTATTCTTTGTCTTTTGAGGGATGCCTGAGAACTCATTTGAAACAAAAGGCAAATTATAAATCTTCAGATAAATAGGAATGGATATTTTCATCTTGCTTTGTATCAGGGAATTTCAGAATGACTGTTTTGCTAACAATTACTAAGCTTCTGAAACTTTGTACACTGCACTTTTTTCTAGCGCAAAAAACCATGACGCTTAATTGATGTCATCCTTATAAGCTGACCTTTCCTTGGTCCTGGTTCAAACAAAGTACTACAAACTGTTATGGCCTATTTCTGATGCAGGTAAACTTGATAATTCAAATTCTTGGGGGCTTGATTTTCTCAAGGGTTTTTCAAGAATCCACATGGAACACTTGAAGACCCCATTCTTACCGTATTTTTCCATCTATAAGACGCCTCCTATTTGGGGGGACCCAGATTTAAGAAAATGGGGGAGATGTATCCATGCATAAGACACCCCCTAGTTTTTGACATTATTTTTAGGGGGGGACCTAATCTTATACACAGAAAAATACGGTACTTTTTATTGGAAGCCACTTTTCAGTCTTTATGAAGAAAAGTGGGCTAACAGCTTCTCAAGTAGATGAATAAATAGACCAGTGCATAAATGAGGAATCTATGACTGAATAACTGCTGTCACTCTGCTGAGTTGCCTTTGCTGGCAAGACTTGGAAAACAAGTTTTTCTACAACACATTGCATTTCATTGTCAAGCACAGATGAGTAGAATATTCAATAGAAGGGTAGCATATGTTAGGAGGACTATATTGCTACAAGAAAAATGCCTTTGAGCAGAGAAATCATTTTTAAAAGTTTGGGTGGGGGGAAGAAAAATTGTTCTGGATATGCAATGTTGCTGGCACAGAATAAAAAGCATCTCCACCTGGTTACTGTAATGGAAAATGAGAGATAATGCCAAAGCATGACAAGATGTGTTTTTCTCTGACATGTGCCTGGGAGGAAAAGGATAAAATTGCATGCTATAAATAATGTCTCTGAAGTGAGTGCAAAGTAGTTAATCCTGCCTATATTTCATCTTTAACCGACCTTGGAATAGTCTATGCAAACTAATTAATCCGAGCAGTTTAGAAAAGCTAAGTCTTGAAGGCATGTGATGCCTCAGTAAAATACTACTGGATTCTGCTATTGTTGTACAGAATGAATGGTGCCTCCTAGTTTGGTTATTGCTTAATTCAATGAGCTATTGATAGAATATGACATTCTTTTTTATTCAATTGTTTATGACAAATTTTTGTGTCGCTGTTGGCAGAAGACCTTACTGACATACCTTCCCTGAAGACTTTCAACCTGTAGGCCTGACTTGACCTTGAGGTCAAGAAGCCTTTGGTATTTTGCCCAATGCCTCAAAACAGGTCATTCCACACTTGTCTTATTGCCAGATGCCAGTAGGGACACTATCAATGGAGAGGGCTGTAACTGAAGCATGAAGTCTAGAAGAATGTTTGAGTGATTGCAATCAACTTGCTCAACTTAAGGAGCACTTGAGCATAGAGTCGTACCTCGAGTTATGAACACTGTGGGTTGCGCGTTTTCAGGTTGTGGACCGCGCCAAATCTGGAAGTACTGGAACAGGTTACTTCTGGGTTTCGGCGTTCGTGCATGCGCAAAAACACAAGATAATATCACACGCATGCGCAGGAGTGCCAAATCGCATCACACGCGTGCACAGACGCAGCACTTCAGGCTGCAAACGCTGCGGGTTGCGAATGTGCCTCCTGCACAGATCACGTTCTCAACCCAAGGTATGACTGTATATATTTTAGCCCTGGCCACTTGTTCATGCCATGCACTCTTATACCAAAGTTCCCATTTGTGTGCTCTAAATGCACTAAACCTGAGGAGGGACCAATGTAGCTACAGAGCGTACACCTGGCTGGGTCTATTTTACATCTAGTTGTATGGTGTGATTAGCTGCAGTTACTCAGAATTCCATCCTGCATTGTAGGTGTGGCTATAAAGAAGGTGGGGGAGTCATTTTTATGTCTATTGACACTTATGTCTAAAGGAGCTTTTAAATTTACTCCACCTCTTCTGAAGGCATATGGTGAGATTCACCTAATGAGCCCTGTCAGCATAATCCCTGTACGTGGACTTCTGCTTGTGCAATGGAGCTTTCCTCCTCTCCTCCCTCTGCATGCCCCCCTCCTTTTGGCTTGGCGGGGGGGGGGGCGGGTGTTGTGAGAACTCTCCGAACAGCACATGAAGAGAGGAGAAGAAGAGTGTTCTATCTGGCAACCTGAAATGCTCGCCAGAATTTTACGGAATTCAAACTGAAAATTGAAAATTTTAAAGAATTCAAATTGCAATACAATAACATACAATATAAGAAATAAAAGAAGCAATTAAAATACAAAAAAAATCATACAGCATCTAGCACAGTAGGCTACAGTTGCTATAACAGGGGGGAAAAACATGAAGTGGTCTGCCAAGATCCTCTGCAATTTTGAAGTGGTCCTTGAGGAGAAAGTTTTGGAACCGCTATCCTAGACGTTTGACATTTCGTTATTTGACTCCTAATGTTAAGAAATATTTTATTGTTGGATCCTCCTTCCTTTAATATCACTTATTACTAAACAACACAGGAAAGATAAAACACTAGGACTAAAATGTCTTCCAGATGTACCCTGTAGTCATGACCAAAGTTGCTAAACCAAGGCCCACCTTGGAGACCAAAACCAAAATCAGCAACAATGGGGCCAGCAGGTTCCAGAATATTAGCAGTACTTATTATACCAAAGGCACCATGTTGGCTAAATCTGTTTTAGGGCATTTTGTGGAATTAAAATGAAAGAACACTCCTGGAGCCTGTTGTCTGGTATGGGTGGGGAGGAAAGAAGGTGTCAGTGCAATGCTGGGCTTTGCCTTGCTGTTGACAGCTCCTAACGATGTTTCACGCCTAATCCTATATTGAAGGGGGGTGGAATCTGCCCCCTTCTCACCTTTAGCTACATTTCTGTAAATATGACAGGGTGGTCAAGAAGTGACAAGTCAAAGTGGAATGTCAAAAGCAGCTGTAAAAAGATGCAAAACCACACACAAAAATGAGAAAGATACTGTTGCTCATCATTCTTAGCAGCTGTCCTCATTTTCTTAAGGAGCCAAAAAGAAACCCACAACAGTGAGTCATCTCGCATTTGCATCCTTAGCAGTGAAGGATGATAATTTATAGAATTACCATTTTGCAATCTGCATATTGAATATGGAACAACTTCCAGTCACTAGTTCTAGTCCTTCTTCTGTTCTCACATATTAAAGTGGATTAGAATTTTCACTATATGTGTAAACAGGTGTTCAAATGATAACTGAAATCCACTTTTTCCTATCCTTTGACTTACATTTTACAAAGAGAAGAGCTAAATCACATTAAAGGGAAATTAAATGTGATTAACTTCCATCAGGTTATATTGTAGTAAGCAGGCCTACCACTTGATCCTATGCATGCTTAGTGAGGAAGACATTGGTCAGACTCTACCTTAATAGTGATTACTCTCAAGTGTTCATAGGACTGAAGCTTTAGTGGGTAAAACAGATTTATGGAAAAAGTAATCATTTGGTTTGACTATTAAGAAGTCTGTAGTTCTATACCCTACCCAATGACAGGAAGAAGGACCCATGACCTACAATGGGAGATACAAGGCGCTGAAAAAATTATATGCTTACTTTTGACACAATGTGCGTACACTAGAAACGTGGTCTTTACTCCTCAGATGGGCGAGGTATAAATAATAAATTATTATTATTATTTGTATGAACTTATCTGATTATCTGTTTGATGAATGGGCATTAATGTTGTACATTTCCCCATGAATTAAAAAGGAAATAACAACTCAAATTTGGTCATGAAGGTCAGTATTGCCAGCTTTACAAGTGAAGATGTACTGTTTGTACTATTTGTTTCAGCTGTTGAATGGTTAGCCAAGTAGATAGTCTATGACAGGTGCCCCTTTGAGTTTGGTGCCTCAGGCATCTGCATGGTTCATCTATTCCTAAATCTGGCCCTGAACATCCTGTCTTGCTCCTTCAAGCAGCAAGCTGATAGGGGACAATTATCCCCACAATATCTGAACATCGTGAGGAAAACTCCTGGAGTTGTTATGGAAAAGATGACACCTCTTAATAAAATTCTCACTCACCCTGTAGGTAAATTCAGAAGCAGAAGGAGACCATTCACACTAAGTTGTACATGGCACCAGCTATTATTGGTATATCCCAGGACAAACAGCTGATGCAGCCACATCCTTAGAAGATACTAACAATAGAAAATCAGCAACTGGGTTAGTTTCATGGCATCCTACATAGTAGCCAATGCAACTGAATGTCGTGTTTTTGCTGAAAACAACTCTTTGTTGTTTGAGCCAAAAGAACAGGACAAAGCTCATTAATTCTGTTCAAAATTGCTCTGCCCTCCACACACATTGTTTGGCTGGATACCTCTGTCTCTAAAATGAGTTTTATCCACTAGAAACCTGTAACGTGTTATCAGCTATTAATTGGAATGCTCCTTGGAGTTACAGGAGATAAAGAGGCTGATGATAATAGATTGGCCCAACATCACATACATTTTTTAAAAAATCACATTGTCGGTTGCTATTAGATAGGTCAGATCAGTTGAGCTGCTGGATTTATTAATATTATGCATGGATCCATCTCCCTTCATTTACCCAGAAGAGATAGCTTCCATAATTACGGTATTTCAGATTCATTAAATTTATTTCGGCTAGTCTTGTCTCATCACCAGAGACACCTATGAGAATAATCACTTCATACATTTCTGTATTTTGATAAATATTAACCCTGTTAGATCAGACCAAAGGCCCATCTAGTGCAGTATCCTGCTTTCACAGTGGCCAATGAGATGCATATGGGAAGCCCTAAGGAGGTCCTGAGGGCAACATCACTTGCCCCACTTGTGAGCTTTATCATACTGCCTCTGGCATAAGTACTAGAACATATCTATCATGGCTATTAGTCACTGACAGCCGTATCTGTTACAAATTTGCTAAACTCCCTTTAAAGCCAGCAAAGTTCCACATCTTGTGGAAGTCAGTTCCATAAGTCAACTACGTGCTATGTGAAGAAGTACTTCCTAAATTTCCAACATTCAGCTTCTACTACTATGAGGGAATCTGCAAGGTTGTGGCTCTGGACACTCGTGAAAACTTAATGTTGCTTAAAGGAAAATGCAGGAAAGACAGGAAAAACCAGGTGGGCTGCTCACAGTAAGGGCAAAATCAGACACTACTTTAACTGCCTCATTAGCTCCCAGGCCTGGATGCTTTAGCTAAGAGGACAGTTTTTATCAGGGCCACAGTGCACAGAGTGGGGAGGGAGGCTGAATCTTTCACTCCTAACCTGTAATTTCAATCACACACACGCTGAAAGTAATAGCCATTTTTAAAAGCTCCCAATGAAGCCAGGCATGGTTGCTAACCACCCAATAAAGAAAAATACTGTTTGTCCTATCCTGCCTCCCCTCACACTTTTTTTTTCTGAAATAGAAGAAGTTATAGAACAGCACAATCTCTCATGCTTAACAAAAGTGTGTTTATGCATGGGTTGCTATGTTTGGAAATAAAAAGACCCACAGGTTTCAGTAGATTGGATCTTCCATCAAGTGGGGCAGAATAATATATTTTAGTTTTGCCACCTGTGAGTTAAACCAATTCTCTATAACTGAAGGTCTGGGAAATGTTACTGAATGTTGTGTGTGTGTGTCTCTCTCTCTCTGTGTGTGTGTTAACGAATATGTGTTTTATAGTCTTTTCTCCCTCACCTTCTCAGGCTCTGCCGTTCCTTTAGCTTGTAATAATGCTAGTAACTTCACCACCCAGGTCTGGCTCTCTGTTTTTCTCCAAATAATTTGTGTTGATAAACTCCAGTTCCACTTGACAATTTACCACTGGAAGAGAGAGAGAGAGGCTCAGCCTTTCTGAATGACTAGCATGAAAGCAGCACATGAAAGTAATGTATGTCATCAATGAAAGTGGGCCGCCCTGGCATTTTATTTCCTTCTGGCATTAATACAAGTTTCTAAAGAGTTAAATATACTTTATTATATGCTGCAGGCAATGATTGGTACATAAAGATCAGACCACATGGTAACCCCCCCTCAAAGAAAAACCCTCCTTCGGGGCTACACATTTGTTTCTAATTTGGTGGTTAGCAAAAATGCTTCTATTTATGCTTCTCATTAAGGACCATAGTGCTTCAGATCCAGGAAGATGAGGGCTCCTTCCTTCCATTACATTTTAAGAAAAGCAGTATGGTCTCAGAAATGCATCTCCTTTCTTCCTCTTGCTCTCCCCTCCCCACATCTTAGCACACTTATTTTCAAAACAGCCATCAGTAGCCAAGCTATTAGTGAGTCTGTGAGAAGTGAGTCCTGTTATTCCATTGGTCCTATAAGCAACAACTAACAAGATGGGACAATAGTTTCCCAAACATTATCTTTAACACTATGAACTCATGGCCCAGTTATATACTCCAAGGTACACTATTAGTGACATATAAGAGGTAGCTAAGGACACAGAGTAGACCCACTGAAATTAATAGGCATGCCTAGTTTTCATCGATTATTTTCAATGGTCAACCCTGTGTAGAATTTCATTTGATACAACCCAATATCTAACATAGCATTTCATAGCAGCTTTTTATATCAGTAAGTGCTCCAGACAGAAAACTGTTGTAAGTGGAAGTATAATATCGTTTTAGGTGGTGCAGTGGTACTAAGCATGCATGTGGCTCTGCCTCACTTGTCTAATGTAGAACGCCATGTTAGCCTCTGCCCATCTGGTGTCATGTGTGGCAAAATTGGTGGCTTCATTGGACATAAGACCAGTAGATACAATTACTCCAGAAGAAATTGTATGAATAATGCTAGATTAAAAGTATTCTAGATACTGCATGTGCGTATGTCTTCAAACCTTATTAAGTAGCCTTACATGCATTTGTTTTTCTCTGAGCGGTTATTATTTTACCTAAGATTATCTGCATTTTTGTGACTGTTTCATGAGAAAAATTAAGGCTGGGAATGTCAGATTATCTGTAAACGGAGGAGTTTCTTGTGCTGGAAGGATGCCAGAGATGAAGGAGTCTAAAGCATGCTTGGATCAGATAATCAACATACAGAGAGTGGGAGGTAAGCAACAACCAGATACACTTGGCAAAGAGTTTTACAGAATTTTATCCTCTGACAACTCTTTCTTGCTATTTGGATCTTCACTTGCTCTAAAATATGGTTTTCTGCTTTCTAAAATCAATTACATTGTGTGGTTCTAGGGTGGAGATTGGGAAATGGCATATACGTCTCTCTTTCTCTCTCAACTTAGGGATTGGTTGACAGTGGTTTGTAAAAAGAGTTGGTGCTCGCAACGGGCTTGGAAAAGAATAAAGAGAGACAACACCCAGCACTGGAATGGAAATAGGCCACAGCTTCATTAAATCCCCAAACAGTTTGGCAATAGAAGGCAAGGACCCAAATGATGGATAATGAAATGGGTGTGACAGTGACTGAGGGCAGAGTCCAATGCAGGGAATTATTGCTCTTATCCAGTCTGGGTGGAAGCACTTGCTCTCAACTTACTTTCGAATTTCAAGATAGAAAGTACTGGAACAGAAGAGAGAAGTCCTCACCATTCTCCAAATCTAGTACTCAGAGCCCAGCTCTCCCCTTCCCTCCTGGAAAGTAGAAAGCCTCATTGGGGGCTAAGGAGGACAACAACCAGCTTTCTCAGGATGGATGAACAGGAGTTGAAAAGAAAGGACTCAGCCTTGTTGCCTTGGACCCGGCAACACCTCCTCAGGTGGGGACAGGTTCCCCTTCCCAAGTGCAGCGCATGCCTGCAAGCTTCCACCCTAGCACAGGGATTTCACAAATAACCTTGCCATACTTCGCCTTTGAAAGCTTGGCGGGTGGGTGTTGAAATCTATTGGGATAGCTCCATAGCTCCTGTGTAGTCCTGAACTCCTTCGACTCTTGAATTTTAAGCTCTGTTTCTATTCTGCCCAATCAAGCCCTTTTGTTGCCTAGTCAGAAGTTTGAAGTTGTTATAACTTAATGCTTGGTGCTGAGCCTGTATCATGTTTCCAGAATAAAGATCTCTTTCTTACTACCAGCTAAGAGCCACAATCATCACACTTGAGGTGGGAACCAGGGCAGACCCCAGGAAGCAACAGCTTTCTGGCATTGTCAACTGACAGTCATCCTCCATCCATAGTGATTCTTGTGTCGTACTACCAGTCAATTGGCAGGGAGTCAATTGGTGAGAAGATGTTCCCCAAGTGACACTTTGCCTTCTATAGCCTGGGAGCACTTGTAGGAATGTAGCTCTTGCTCATGTCCATCCCTGACAGACAAGATTTAGGGACAGCCATGTTCCCCCCCCCCCTCTGTAAAAACAGTATATTGTCACATAGCATCCATTCCTAGAGGTATTCTCCCAATTTAGTTTGATTGTACACCAGCATCCAATTACATAACTTCTGACTGGAGATGAAACATTAATTATGAGAAGAAGAAATGAAATGAAATATGAAGCATGTATCATCAAAGTGCTCATATATGAATCTTTATAGATAATATTAATTGATGTGTTAAAGATCTATTTTCATTTTTTTAAACATTGACAACTTTTGACTTTTTCAAAGAAAATTCACAACCAAACATGTTCACAGCTATTCCTGAAAGCCTTCTTGAATGGTTATGTACCTAAAGCATGTCTCAAATCAATGTTAAGTTTGGAAACTTACTATGGCAACAGGAATAGGTATAGGGTTTTTTTAAAGAGCATTAAAACTATGCAGATATCATAGAAGCTTAGCAAGAGAATGTTTTGGATTTTTTAATTTCAGAGAATAAAAATATAAACAAACTTTATCATATAACTGTCATATTCAATGAAATTATTTTATATGATAATTTAAGATTTCTGTATTTGGGGGACCACTTAAGAACCTGTAGGCCCTTCATGCACCACACACCCTATACACCCTACATTACTGCCCCTGGCTGGTAACCTAGGCTGTATCTACAATGACCCTTTTAATGTTATTAGAACTATATTAGCTATATCGTTCTAAAACATCACAGGAATACTGCCAAAAAAATGTGCCTTATCTTAAATGTTCCTTCAAAACATCAGTTTCCTTTACTGCCTGGTTCGTGGTTGCTCTGCAGTGCCCTCTGGTGTTACATTTTAATAACGCATTATAGTTGTATCTTTGCTCCCAAACGCCTTGGGAGTCGAATGTTTTAGCTCCCAAACGATCGAAAACCGGACGTGAGTGTTCCGGTTTTCAAACGTTCTTTTGGAAGCCAAATGTCCAACGGGGCTTCTGCGGTTTCTGGTTGGCTGTAGGAGCTTCCTGCAGCCAATCAGAAGCCGTGTTTGGGAAGTTGAATGTTTTGGAAGTCAAACGGACTTCTGGAACAGATTCTGTTCGACTTCCGAGGTACGACTGTATTTTAATAACACATTATTAACATTACCAGCAAAACATAATGTGTCCATTACATTGTTCCTTAACCCTTTTCTTAACGTTATAAACCATGAGTGTAGATCCACCTATATAGACTTCGAGCCCTGAATACAGTCCTGTAATGGTGCCAAACCAGGCATATTTTCTTCCGCTACTGATCCAGTCTACTCAAACTGTATTTCTAGAGTAAAGGTGACCTATGTCCCAAACCCATTCACTCCAGCTATGCCTAGTTTTCCACCATGCTGCCGTTGCCTGGTGTTCTAATATAGATATGGGCCTGGGCTCTCAGAGCATGAGACAAGCCTTCTTAGGAAGGCACAACCATTGCTAGAGGAGGTATACCAGACTTGTGTGTGTGTGTGTGTGTTGCCTAGTTTTGTGTGTTTAATTTGTATGGGCTCTGATGCAGAGTGTTTATATTTTTATTTATAGAATTATTTATAGGTCGCCTCAAGGCAGCTCACACAGTATTAAAAAAACCACATAGAAAAAGAAACTTACAATAGCTGTGATATTAACAATCCTTTAAAACAGAGGCCAGCTAAAACAAATAAAACAACATAAACATTCCTGCAGGCATAGAAAAGCCATCCATCTTAATAAAGCTCTGTAATAATGAAGGCTTTATTTAAGAGAGGGTGATCCAAAATAAATGAGCTTTTAAAGCCTGCTGAAAAGTTTGCAGCACGGGGCCCAAATGAATTTCTGGACAAACCTGCCCTTCTAAAGACCAATCCATAGATCACAGTCTGCTGTCTCCATTGATGGTGCTGATAACCAATCACACTTCTCCCTGACTGTAGGTGTTTTGGGGTTCAGTGGGATCTCCCACTTGGGTATCACAATGAATGTGTTATGGCATCTTCCCTTTTTGGTTCATGCATGAGGTAGGAGACAAGTGAATTGACTTTGTACTGCCTTCCCTATAATTTCTGATACAGCTTCTGAGCCGGGGAGTTGAGTGTGTTGATTCAGGGGGTTTCCAGTAATCTGGAAAATGGGTATCACTTAAATTTAGTACTAGGGTAAGGTTAATACACTTAAGAATAATATTCTGCCATGAATAATATATACTAAATGGTATTTCATTATATATTAATTATATATGTTTTCAAAAGGTTAATGGGACATTTAGGAAATTTATTTGGGGTATTTCTCTGCCTTGTTTTTCACTTAAGAGAATGCTGCTGCCAGTATCAGAAGGCTGCTTTAGTTTTCTAGGTCTTAATTTCTATCAAAAGGCATATTTGTTAGCATGTAAGGTTGGCAAGTTTCTCTTGTGAATTAGCCAGCTTGGGTAATTTTAGAGATGGTTTATTTAACACCTTTATTTGGATGACAGGGTCTGTGAATAATAAAACGAAAGGATTTATAACACCTTCAGTTTTTGCAGCTAGAGAGATATTGCATAGACTGGTGCTCATCACTTTCAATTTGACCCATATGCTCACACTAAATTAATGTAATCCAGATTTGAAGATAAAACAGGTTGAAGATAGATTATGCTTGTTGTTTTGTTTTTATTATAGGTATTATTCACATACTGCTTTTTCTTTCTTTTGTTGTTTCTACAGCATTATTCTCCCCTTTTCTTCTTTTTTCTTTGTTAAATTTGCAAATAAATAAATATATTTTAAAAAGAACATGTAGGGTGAATAAAACTGCAAGAATTTGATGTAGCTTTCCTCACCCACTGCTATGTATTTTCCCTCCTTTTGCTTTTCCCTCTCTGAGCTTCACTACATTTTCTTGTTTTCCAGCTTTGCTCCAAAGCAACTGTGTAGACATTTAGCTGCTAAAACAGATTATATCTATGAAAAAATCCAGTGCTAATAAAATCAACATCCTGTTTCTTTATGACTATAGTGAAAAGGGTGGTGATGGCATTTAGAGAGCGGTGGAGGGGTGGCTCTTTGCTTTCTGCTGCTCATTCTGAGTTATTTCAGGTTACTTGACAAGCTTCTGAGCATTCAAAACTACACCAGCAGACAATAAAGTCTAGTTAATATCCTGCTACAGGATATTAGAAAGGCAAACAGCTTTGTAAGATTAAAAATAGGATTAGATATGTAGGAGGGTACAAGAATAGTATCTGCAAGTACACCAGGCTAGAGAGAAAAACAAAGAGGCAACAATCCTTATTGCTGGGTTTAGGAAATAATTTCCTCTTACACTGATAAAATAATACCCAACTGTCAGGTGCATTATGGGGTTGGGTTGAAACATCTATCAGATGATGCCAAGCTTTTGGACACATTCCAGAAGACCAGCATCCCATTTTGGTATACTGTACAAATGTTTACGGCGATTAGTGGTGCAGCAGTAAATTCAAGTTGGCAAATACTAGTCAGGAGTGATATGTTCCTGCAGGTGGGACAGACAGGGAAAAACTAGGAAGAGGAAAGCTGGTTAAGTGACAGGGAGAAAGGTGGGAGGGTGGAGGTACATGGAATCTCATTGGCTGAGATTCCCAGCACTGTGACATCACAGTCTAAAAGGTGGTGGGGATTAGTAGAACTCAAAGGATTTGTTTGGTGTGTGCAATCATGGAACCTAAAAGGATAACCATACTAAGTATTTATACAGCACATAAGTCATATCTGTCAACTTTTCCCTTTTTTTAAGAGAAATTCCCTTATTCCGAATAGGATTCCTAGCAAGGAAAGGGAAAAGTTGACAGCTATGACTAAAGTGTATTCAGAGCATCTTTTAAAATAATATGAGGATAAATATCAAACCTGAACTCTGAAAATCTGAGCTCAATGGGAGTTACTTCAGGCATGTATAGGGTTGATCCATGTTAGGGCCAGGCTATAGATGAGTTAGGAGCAGCCATGAAACAAGACAGTGGTCAGAACTGATGAGTAATCAGCACCAGAAAGCAAACCTGAATGCAAGACCTGTAGAACAAGCCAGGAGTAACTCCCTTTAAAAAAAGCAGGGCCAGAAACACACTTAAAGCTCAGGTAGGTCTTCTCAATCAAACAAGGATCTGCTGAAAAAGGAAGTCTTTTACTGTATACTCCTTTCTGTCAAGAAATTTCCAGTTGTTCACCACAGGGGGCAGCGACACAGAGATGACAGCAGCTTCTGATATACTGGCAGTTGTACATAGCACCATACATTTAAAGCACCCGACTTCCCCCAAAGAATCCTAGGAACTGTAGTTTATCTATCATAGAGCTACAGTTCCCAGCTTTAACAAACTACAGTTCCCAGGATATTTGGGGGAGAGAGAAATGTGCTTTAAATATGCTTTATAGTATGAATGCAAGCACAAAAAATAGTAGCAGCACTGGAACGATGCTCTTGATAGCAGAATACATAGTGAATGGCATTTTTAAAGGGAAAAGGCAGTAAAAAATAATACTGTTTGCCAAACTGAAAACTGGATTATAGAACATATATAAATAAATTGAAAGTATTACAGATAAAATTACTTTCCACAATACTAAAGTCTTAATCTGTAGTTCATATACACTGCACAGAGAACACCAACAGTTTGAACAATAGGTTTTTTTCTGTTGTAGGAGACATAAATTCATAGTATAAAAGCAGAAAGAAGAGCAAATGTGAGCAGGGGGGGATTTCTTTATTTTTGGTTCAGAAACCTTGGTGATTATTGTTTGTTTGTTATCGGACATCCTCAATGACCTTGGTAGAGATGTACTATATTACAAAGTTGTCACTTTCCCACGTATTGCTTAAACTTCTCAAAGTCTGCTGTCTCTGGATGGGTAAGGGACATTAAGAAAAGAAAATTGTCATATGGACTGTTCATTTAGCCAAGTCTTTTTTAATGGTTCCACTTGAGGGCAGAGTTTCACTGCCAGGCCTTGGCCTGTCCAGAATTTCACACCCATCTGGAAGTTTGTTTCACCAAGTCAATATTTCAAATATAAGAAATTGCACAGGAAGTATAAATAGAGATGAAAATGCTAGAAATAGGCAAAATCAAGCTGATGAATTCAGCAGATAAATCTGTTTACCCAAAACTGGAGACGAATTGCCACGTACCTCTGGTGGGTCCTATTTACTTAATTTCATTTTATAAATAACCTTCCTAATTACTCTACCCAAAGTGGTTTGCACCCCATAAAAATGATATATTGTAGCAGTGTACTTTATACATACTAAGTTCATGAACAATTAGTAGTTTCCATAGTTCAGTAAGTACAGTAAGCCCACAACTTGCGCTCGCTTTACTTGCGAGTAAACCTTATGTTGGTCGGTGTGGAATAAATAAATGGAGAGCCAGGGAAACCCACTGCTGTCTCTGCTCTCTATTTATTTATTAAAATGTCAGAATGTTCATGGGGTTAGCAAAGGTCCTGGAAGCATTCAGAGTCATGTCAGTCTAGGAACAAAAGTTCTTATGATACTATGGGACCGCGTGGATGTTTGGGAGTGTTGCGGAACACCTACTGTCCTCCATGTGACTGAGCACACCAAAATGGTGAGAGAGTGTGTGTGCTAAGTGAGCAGTCCAAGCTATGTAGGCTGTAGCTTGGCAGAAATCCATAGGCATCAACATGTGCCGATGATAACAGCAGTGCTTTTGATGGCCCAGCAACCAAGACAAAACATGCGGCCAGGGGCAATGTCCTGTTTCCTTCCCCAGTTCCAAGTCTGGAGCTGGAAAGGGTGGGAAGGGCTTTTGAGTTTGGTCCTGCTGAGGTACTTGGAGCTGTAGAGAAGGCAAAGACTGCCAGGTAAAGATGGAGAAAGCTTGCTCCCTCCTGCTGTTGGGAAGTAGGCTGGGGCTTCTCAAGCTTGCCCAAGTGTGGGAACACTCACGGCATGAGAAGCATGGTGAACAAACATGAGAGGAAGTGCTTTGTGTCCATTCTGATGGAAAGTTACACTGTGGATGGAGAAATGATTGCTGCGAAGTTGCACCATATATGGCAGTGAACTGAAGGAGTATAGAATATGGTCTGCTTCCTCTCACAAACAGACACACCATGTGTTGCCCATGACACAACCATGACTCTTCCCATATGTATCTCTTCCCATATGACTCTTCCCAGTGTATCTGAGCAGTTCTGCTGGTGTATCTGTCATGGTGGCAGCATATCTGGCTTTCTCCTGGCACCGCAGGGCTTTTGCTGAAACCTATGGCTCTACAGCTGGCTATAAGATTGTGTTTTAAATATGACTTATTACTTTAAATAATGACAGGTGTCAGAGTCACCCGTGGCCCCAGCTCACAAGAGACCAAAGTCCACTCCAGCTTATGTACAAAAGCTTTTATTCAAGAACATCAGTAGCTTTAGATCCGAGGTCCGTGACCCTACGTCTGTTACCCTTAGACCGCTGAAGTCCCCTCTGACTCGCTCCCCCCTCGACACCAGTTTAAGAGGCTTGTACTGGTCCACCTCTTTCTCTCTTTCCTTTTCCGCAGGGTCTTTCTGCCCCCCTGTGTTCTCTCCCTTCGGGACTCTCCCGAGGCTGAATCCTCTGCCACCTCCTCCCCCCTCCTTCGGGCTTTGGGACCAGGCTCCTCCCCAGGACTCTCTTCATTTCCGCGCGCCTCCCATTTTGAACTTGGCGCGCTTACGTTGCTCTTGACCTTCCTTTCGACAGTTACATTGCCCTCAATACTACTTTCCTCCCCTTCCGGCAGCACGTTTTGCCCTGATCTCCTTCCCCTCTCTGCTTCCTGTTCTGCTCCTTCTGACACACTGGTCACTCCTCCCCCCTCACTCCGTTCCAGCGGAGCAGCCGGTCTCGCTCTCCAACTCCCACTGGGGGTTCCCCCTTCCTTTCCCTGCTCCTGACTGCTTCCCCCTCTAGCTCCCCTTGGCTTGACCAGAGGGGCTCCCTTTTGGGAGTCCTCCGATTCACTGGACGGACTCATGGACAATCTTGGGTCATTGTCATCCTCTTCCTCGTCAGTCTGGAATCCTTCCCCCTCACTCTGCGTCTCTCTCCCTGAACCCCTGACAACAGGTTTGCCATAGTAAATATTAATTCCCTTTTATCCTCAAACAACATACAGCAATGATCTACATTTATAAATGCATTAAATTAAATGAAGTTAAGTTGCCTCTAGCAGGCAAATGTAATTTATTTATTTTATTTCATGTAAGCAAATGTGTATACCTCTTAATTGTAAACCCAACCTCTAAGCAGTTTATAAATAATATAAAATGAACATTAAATTTGTCAATAAAATCAACAGTTAAAATGACACTACAAGCTAAAATTACAGATTAAAAAACATGTCAGGTTTACAAATCTGGTTAGCCATGCCTAAACAAGAACTTTTTTTTGTAGGCATCAGAAGAGCTCAGAGAAAGAGTACAGTAATGTGGAGGAATTATTATTGTTACTTTTGCCTATACACTTTTGTGCACAAAATTCAAAGTGGATATAATCAAATAAATGTTACTGATCTGCTTAGCAAATTGTAGGCTTGAGTGAGGGAAGGAATTCATACAATACATTTATATTAATCATATGTACATGGTGTATGTGTATATCACAGACAATCAGTGATGACTATTTAAGGTGAAAAAGTGAACTTTTTTTTGAAGGTAAAATTAACTATTGTCAATAAGAACCTGTGATTGCCTGCTGTCTTCATACCTATTAGCCAGCACATTTGTTAGTTACTGAAGAGGTGAAGGATACTCTTTGAAGAAAGACTCACAAATTCTCAGACACTTCAATATTTCAATATGGCAACCAGCCAGCTACCATGTTTTTTAAAAAATACTGTTTTCCACCAGAGATTTGACAGGTGGCCTTTGCAAATTTTACACATGAGTGAAAGCCATTGTTAGGCTGCTTAGGGTTTTGCCTTTAAATTTGCTTTTTCCTAGAACCAGGCAAGAAATGTATTTGCTTAACACAGCTGATAAAATCTCCTCTGAATATGTTTGGATTTTATCTGTTCTCTGTATTACTATAATGGATTTTATGGCTGGCATCCAATTAAGGCATACTTAGATCCATTGAAACCAGTGGACTTAAGTTAGTAATGATTACCTTAAGTCCATTTGTTTGAATGGGTCTACTTGGAGTATAGTTTAGTCAGCTACCATCCTCTATGTGCTCTCACTCTGCCATACTACACACATAGATTTGACACAGATATGCTATGCTCTGGGAGGATTACAAAGCTGTATTCTTCCCCCACTCCCTGGCCAATGATCACCATACTTCATTGTCTTCGCTTAACACTTATTGGAGACCAAAAGTCAATGGTCGAGAACCCAGACTCGGCTACCCCCTGCAACATTATGCATTGTGTTCAAATTGCTCAGAGGCACTTTGTAAACCATATGGAAAAAAGATAGAGCATATATGGAAATAGGTCCCTAAGCCCTAGCTTGGAAAGCTTTGTTCTAGCAGGTCAGCAGATGCAAGGGATATGTAGCTGGAAAAAAATCACCATGGTAGAGGTCATTTGTTCCTGACATTAGGCTCTATTTATTGAATAAATTTACTCCTCTTAACTAAATCATTGCAAATACATACTATGTAAATGAGGAATTGCAGGATTGGAAGACCACATTGGAATACACAGGAATTTGTATGATTTAAGCACATTTAAGTCCTAATATGCTCAGTGAGCTGCTAAACATATGCTTAACTCTTTCCTGTTGAAATCCATGGAACTATAAGCTGGGTTGAATATAGAACTTCAGTTTCCTCTTTGTCTGCAAAGCTGCCTTTGAGTGCAGGATCACATCTGGTGCTAAGTTAGTTGTTGATTATTGTACTTGCCATTCCTTTGCACCAATATTTGCAGCATAAATGATCAAAACTGCATTATGATTTAAAAAATCAAACTCAACAAATAAGAGAAGTCAGTCTGTCCTACTCCTCCCTTCTCCCCACATTTATATTTTAGAAAGAATTTTAATTAAGAAACGCACAGCAAGAGGCTTTGAAATGATCTTTTCTCCTATATCATCTTTAAACACCAGCAAGTAATTCAAAGCTTCCCTGCTCCTGCAAATCTGACCTTTTTTAAAGCTTGCAACACAACAGGAGGCAATGTTTTGCTCAGATTTGGTGACTTGAACTAAAGAAGAGTAAACAATAAAACAATACCGAAATAGGAGCCAGGCGGGTAATTATACATCTAGAGAGGGGACTGCAAAACCAACAGGGATTTATAAAAACTCAAAAGATCAGCCAAAGTTCTCCCTCCTGTCATTTTCTCAAGAGTGAAATGATTAACATAGCTAATGTTAGCAATAACTTGCAAGTCACAAGCCCAGATCCCAACAGCTCTTATGCTTGAGGCTTTTAAAAATCTGACAATACTTTGCCAAATTGGACTTGTTAGTTTCATTTATCTTGAAGTCAATGAAAACATCAGTCTTATTCCGAAATGTGTTAGATGGTAAGAGACTTTAGGGTTGCCTCAGTGCTAATTGTAAACCACCATAACCAGTATTTTTGTTACTCAGTTGGGTTTCTTAGCTCTACTAAGTAAAATGCCGGTTTATTATAGGCAAACATAGAATTCTGCCCCCCCCCCACCGACATAGGACTGCTTTGAAACCAGTGGCTTCCCAAATGAAAACAAAAGTGGCTTCAATTGTGTGGGAGGTCCATACCATCTCAGCAATGAAGCATGGGAATCTATCCTAAGCTGACATTAAGATCACACTGATGAATATATATTAGCAATGTTGATAACAATCCTGCGTTTGAGAGGACAAATAAGTCTCCATAACTGTAATGTCTAAGGTTCATGATCTAATTTTAATATTACACACAACCTACTGTTGGCAAAGCTCATAGCATTCCCATATTTGAAAAGACAAAAGTATTCAGAGTTGCAATTTTTAAGGTTCTTGGTATATCTGAATATTTGATGATACACTCTACTGAAACAATTTGAGATTCTTCCTCCCTTTAAGGGATTGCCATTAAGCGATCACGACAGTGGGTCAAGTTAGTATGGCACTGCAATGATATACATAGAGCATGACATCGTTCTAGTCTTATAGCAGCTGCTGTACACCAGATCCTTAACATTTACTTAGCTAGTATAGCAGGTAATAGGATCAGGCCTTTAGAATGTACTAAGAAAACCATAGGGCTTGGGTTTGAATATGCCAGCTATTTTGGCAAGTCAGTTGTTCTCATGATACCCAAGGGATACATAAATTTAGTGGAATCAAACTTGTAAGCTGTGGAGTCTCATTACTTGGCTGCTGTTTCGTACATTAGGGTCTATGAAATGCAAGCTGTTTACCCCACACATCCATGCAAGGTTCTCACATTGAAGAAAGCCCAGATCACGTTCAATGCTGAAAATCTGGCCCAAGACTCTGCTTTGCATATGCTTGAGCACAGCAGAGCCAAGGCAGGGAGCCTGTTCTGGCATTCTCATCTGGCGGTCGCAGTGACCTCATATATCAATGATGTATTTTCTTTTGAGCACTCATATGCACTTAGTCAGCTTCACCGACCTGACTCAAATTGTTGGCTTGCTTTGCTATGGTTTGGCTCCACCTTCAAACTGTCTGGCTTGCTCAGTTCTAGAATCACTCTGGTTATAAAAGGGCTATGGTTTCTTAACTGGACAACTACAATACATGTTGGAAGAAGCTGTGTTTCCCTTTAAATAAGCCACTGCTTGACAGAGTTTTTCTTCTGACAATCACCCAGTATGTGGATTAAAACCAAAACCAAAACAAAAAACAAGTACACTGCAGATGGAGAGCCTATCTTGAAAAAAAGGATTGTAGAAATCATAGAACTGTAGAGTCGGAAGGGAACCTGTGGATTGCCTAGTCCAAACCCCTGCAATGCAGGAATATGCAACTGTCCCATCCAGGGATCAAACCTGCAACCTTGGCATTATCAGCACCATGCTCTAACCACCTGAGCTATCCAGGCTTGGATAGTTTAAAGTACCCAAAGAGGCATCTGCTCCAAACTTAGTCCCCAAATGCACATATTTACCTACTCTTCAAGGCATATATTAAAACTAACTCTTCCTTAAATAGTGGAAGTTTCATTACAGTGGTACCTTGGGTTACCTACGCTTCAGGTTACAGACTCCGCTAACCCAGAAATAGTACCTTGGGTTAAGAACTTTGCTTCAGGATGAGAACAGAAATCGTGCTCCGGCGGCGCGGCAGCAGCAGCAGCAGGAGGACCCATTAGCTAAAATGGTGCTTCAGGTTAAGAACAGTTTCAGGTTAAGAACGGACCTCCGGAACGAATTAAGTACTTAACCCGAGGTACCACTGTAATAGAGAGGCAGAAGTCAGTTGACCTTCCACTTTCAGACATGTTGGAATGATGAATGGAGAAATGAGTGAATGTTGCTAATGATGGGTCAACAATGGTTGTTTCTATTTACAAACATTTAGAATTACCTGCAGTTCAACAAGTGAATGATTGTGCTACATGTATTTTGCCCCTTCCAATTTTATATTGTCCAAGCCCCCCCCAACAAAAAACAACCACTGCAGTTCTTAAAAGAAAAAAAACAAATGTAGATTTACAGGCCAATCCTTCCCACACACCCCACTGAGCTTCCCAGGTAACAACTGGAAGAAACCCCAATGCAACATTGTATGAACATAATATATTTTGTAATGTACAATGCCAGCATAATTGTGTTGCTACAGCTGCATGTCACAATGAAAAAAGTGGGTGCAGAAATCAGGAGGGGAGGGGAACACCAACCGGACATCATTAGTTGAAAGGTTAAAACACCACGGGTGGTCTTCAACTAAGTTGTACTCAGAGCAGACCAACTGAAATTAATGGATCTAACTTAATTATGCTCATTAATTTCAGTGTGTCTATTCTGAGTAAAGATTTAGTTGAGTGCTACTCCTTGCATCAGCTAAGTGCGTATAAAATAAAGCTGTAACTCAAAACCCATCCATTATCCCCAATAAAAAGTCTCAAACATCAACCATTGATAATAACGCAAGAGCAGCTGCTGGATCAGACCATCTAGTCCTACATCCTGTTCTCACAGTCGCCAACCAGAAACTTATGGGAACCCTGCAGGGAGGACCTGAATACAACAGGAGTGTCCATACCTGTGATTCTCAGAAACTAGTATACAGAAGCATACAGTCTTTGATAGTGGAATTAGAGCACAGTCATCATAACTAGCAACCATTGGCAGTTGTATCCTCATGGTCGAATTCATATTTAAAACCATTGAGATTGGTGGCCACAAGTACATCTTGTGAGAACAAATTCAGCAGTTTTAACTATTTATATTATTTCTAGTTTTAACTATGTGCTTTGTGGAAAAGAAGTGTGTGGGGGGGGGAATAAACCAATTTAATATATTAAAATCAGTTTTAAGTTATCCATGTATATATGTCATAACATGCCCATGCAAACAATGTTGAAATGTGGTTGCTTAAGACTGAAATAGCTGACTGAGGATGGTTAAAAAGAATGGTATTATTCCCTAACCACAAGCTACATTTCTTGCTTTGTATGCAAAATTTCTACTGAGAAAAACAACAACCCAGAATTGGGCGATAGGATATGCTAGGCAAGTGTTGACAACTGGGAAAATAGAACAATCCAGGCTTTAGACCACCAGCATCTCTTTGATCATTGCTAAACTATGGTCGAATGCTGTAGCTAGAGGGGAAAGAGCCTTCTTTTAACTCCATGTTTAAATAAAACAAAGACGATTCTGTACTTTAATGTGCAAAAGATTGAGAATGGGGAAATGGGTTCAGAAACTATTTCTTGCAGAGATCCAATTGGCCATGTTAATACATAGTCTTCAAAAATACAGGCTTTCAAAAACAGCTGGCAAAGAAACTAGCCAAGAGTGTTTGTATGAGGAAAACACTGATTTGATATTATTATTATTATTATTATTATTATTATTATTATTATTATTATTATCATCATCATCATTATCATCTTCATCTTCATCTTCATTATCATCATCATCACCACCATTCATCTATTTTTTTTAAATAAATTTTTATTCAATACAAGTTAAAATACATACATAATCACAACAAAAGAAAATACAAAAGAGAAAAACAAATACATCTATCCAAGGAAAAGGAATTAGAGAATATTTTGTCTCTTTTCATATTTACAGTTATTTATACCTCTATAAAATGCTATTCATGATAACACAGTGAAATGAAATGTAAGATATCAGAATAAAGAAAAAGGGAACAAAAAGAGAATAAAAAAGTAAAAAAACAGATCATATATGAAAAAATTTTAAAAGTAGATAAGCACTCACAATACATTGCCATTTCACCATTCATCTAATTATGCTCAAAGGACAGGTTCTAAAACAACTAAAAAAAATGTACACATTTTGCAGCTAGTGAATTTTTTTGAAAATGTTGTTTTATGAAGTATATGATTTTTAATCAGACAATATCACTCCAGTCTTATGGAACATGGGTACAAGGATGTGTTGAGTGATCCTGCCCCATAGCCTTCAAGCAAGGTGCTACTTGTACCGATAAAGCCTTTGTATGTACAACTAAATACATGAAGCCATCACACAGACATGAAAAGGTATAGAGATGTGGGTGAAATTGGTTCAGTTCATATTTTAATGCAAACCTACCTAATTTGCACTTCTTGAAATGATCCTTGAATTAAAGCTATCTTTGAAATTCACACTTTCGCAATGCAGTTCTCCAGTCCAAAATAATGTGTACAAAAACGCATATATTAGATAAAAGGGTGCATTAAAATACACGTGATAGTGAAAACGGCAACCAAAAATGCATTCTGTTATTGGAAATTGCTTGCAAAAATGTGCATACTAGGCAAAATTGCATGTAAAAAATGGTGGGTATTAGGAGAAATACACACTAAAATGCTAGTGAATTTTAACAAAGACTAAAAATAAATAAATCATGAACTCTTCCAGCACAAGCAATCATGAGACATCAGAAGTAAAGGTGAGAGGTGACCTTTTTTTTGGTTGCTTGACTGGAAACAAGCTCCTTTCATCATTTCATTACCCATGCATGAATATATGGATCTTGTAATCACTTTTAACTCACTTAATATGTTTACTGGTACTTGCAAGTGTAACCTATGACCCCAAAAGCAGATTATGGTGATCATTATTATCAAACCATCCTGATCCAACAACTCCCCACACTCAGTTTTGTTTTGTGGGGTAGGAAGTAATAGTAATGACTGCTATAGCTAAATAAGAGATATACTAACCTTGAGGTGATTCAGTTTCGTTGGACACTGAGCTTAAAAGTGTGGTAGTCGAGAAATATGGCAGAAGGCTTAATTCTGATCTCCCCTTTTCACACACTCATTGGTCTGGAAAGGATGCTAATTCTAGCATGTTACTATGCTTTGGTAAAAGCTGAAGCTTTGCTTTCTGTCTATGCCATAATTAGAGTCTTTCAAGGGTACTTACTGGACACACGGTTTAGGCCACCAATGTGTTTCATCTGTATACTTGGGGCATCTTGGGCACAATAGACAGACACACTGTTATTGTGTGTAACCTCTCGCTACTATATTGCTGCTACAAGAAATGTATGACTTCAGGCAGGATGCAGCTAATCACAAATAAATGATGTTTTATTGCCTCCAGAAGGCCAATGGGCTATGCAGCTTCAAAGCCACCACAGCAAAACAGATGGATCAGATGTTATCTTAATGATTGTGCATACAGCAGTAGCTGTGTGATTATAGCTGGAATTTTCATAAATGTGTACCTGTAGAATCTACATGTTCATGACACACAAACAAACACACACACACAGAGAGAGAGAGAGAGAGTGGTACCTCGGGTTACAGACGCTTCAGGTTACATACACTTCCGGTTACAGACTTCGCTAACCCAGAAATAGTACCTCACGTTAAGAACTTTGCTTCAAGATGAGAACAGAAATCGTGCTCTGGCGGCACATCGGCAGTGGGAGGCCCCATTAGCTAAAGTGGTGCTTCAGGTTAAGAACAGTTTCAGGTTAAGAACAGACCTCCGGACAGAATTAAGTACTTAACCCGAGGTACCACTCTCTCTCTCTATATATATGCGCTGTAGGTCAACAACCAGCCTGGGGCAGGAATCCAAATGGATGTATATGACACAGGAATATATAAGCTGGTGGTCAGGTTAGGCCAGCAACCAAAGAAAGGAAGTAGTAATTGGTAGGAAACTGATGCCCGATGTAGCTAGACAAATGACCATGAGAAGTGACAGAGAGAGTGGCTGTTGGTAAGGAAGGGTTCATCCATACAGTGCTGTTGTTTAATGTGAACAGTATGCTTCCTATATATCAGTCATATGCTTCCTATATATCAGTGGTCCATATTACATTCTGGTCCAACAACATTAGGAGGACCACAGGTTTTGGCTGCCCTGCACCAGACCATAGCTTATTGAACTAAAAGACAGTACTGAACTTCCACAGATTTCAAAAGGAATTCACACTGTACTCCAAATCCATAATTATGATGATTTGTGTACCATCCTTCATCCGAAGATCCCATGGCGCTTCACAACAGAAAAATACAAAAGAAGAGTACAAAATACATAATAAAACAAAAACAAGCCAATAACCCTCCTCCCACAAACACATTTAAAAAGCCATAGAAAGTTAATCAGCTGAGTGCCTGGTTGAAGAGAAACATTTTCACCTGGCACCTAAATATATGTAATGAAGGTGCTAGACAAGCATCCTTGGGAAGAGCATTCTACAAATGGGGAGCCACCACAGAAAAGGCCCATTCTCGTGTTGCCGCCCTCCAGACCTCTTGTAGAGGAGGCACACAAAGAAGAGCCTCAGATTATGATTGCAGGTTCCAGGTCAGTTCATATGGGGAGAGGCAGGAATAGGGTGTTTCTCTGTGTCCACAACCAGAGGCACTGCACACAAAAACTATATATGCAGTGTACTAGCACTGGATACCCAAATGTGCAATTAGTAAAATAAATAAAATATATTAGCATCTGAAAGTTTTCTATTCCTACTTTAAGCTTTCTTGTCAGACTTTCTGGCTAAATCTCAGTTTTCTGTCTAGTTGCTTAACTAGTGCCCAGATACAGTACACTTCTTTTGGTAAAGTTCCATGTGGCCCAATTTTGAACTATACATTTGCTAAAAGAGATTTTTGACATATTTCAGATGAATATTCTGTATGCCAATTCTTCAAAATAACTTTGTGTTAAACAATCCAACATTAATCTGGGCTCCCATATGGCCCTGATAAGGGAAGAATGCACATTTTGCTGAAGAAAAAGAAAATGTATTTTTGGTTAAGTAATATTAGAAAATAGTGGGTAAGTAATAAAACATGTTGTAAGCAAATAAGAAGGAAACTACTCATGCAACATACCTCAGTATCTTAACCTTCTGAGGGAACTTCTCAGGGCAGACATTAAGGCAGACATCTTATCAAATTGCATTTTACATAGCTATTTTTTACAACCATGTGAAACAGAATCTTAACACACCCACACCCAAAAAATGATGAATAACTGGACTCTGAAAAGAGGCTACAGATAATCATACCATATTGTTTTGGAGGCTACAAGAGGTTTGTGAAACATGTATTGCCTACCTACATACTTCTGTAAGTACAGATTCCAATCTCAGGTGATTGTCACAATTTGGGGATGAAAGAAACTGAATCTCAGAATCTGAACAATATAGTTCATCTCCCCCAACCCACTCCGTGGCAACTGCCTCCCCATGAGTGTGTCATGTGGTACTTAACCATAAAGGTTTGCTAACTTGGTATGACAATTGTTTTTGAACTTGGAGATCTGCATTTGATCCCCATAGATCCTACCAACTAGCCTTGTAATCGGTATTTATTTATTTGGTTTCTATCCTGCCCTTTATTACAAGTGATCTCGAGGAGCAGGGGTCATATTGAAATAAAAACAATACAAAACAATACAGTAAAATCAATCAATAAAATATTATAAAACCACCTCACGCCTGAGCAGTTTTATCAGAATAGCTTATTTGGAACAATCTGATTGGCTTAAGTAGAATAACTTAATTATCTAAACACTGGTGAAAATCTAAACTTCTTCATGACTCAGTGTCCCTTTTATACCTTATTGCCTCCCTTACCACACTCCCTCAATGTACCTCAATATACTACTGCCCTCATCTCACTGCTTCAATGTACCTTTTATACTTTATTGCCTCCCACTCCCCATGGCCCAAGTTACTTACTCTTCTTCATACCTACTTACAGAATTTGCTTTTCCAAAAGTACATCCCCTTTTGCACCCTTGCTCATAAGTAATAGTGGCTCAGATATTTCATCCTCTTCTCACAAGACAAGCTCATAATGCCTACTATCATTCCAGTTGTTTATATAGGTGTGGAATCTGCTGGTTTAATGGCGGTCTATATAGTGTATCTTGATTTCAGTAAAGCTTTTGACAAAGTCCCCCATGATATTCTTGTTGGAGAAACTAGTAAAATGTGGGCTGGATGTGGTAACTATGACCAAACCCAAGGAATGCTCACTGATGGCTCCTCATTATCCTAGAAAAAGTGACAAGTGGGGTCGGTCCTGGGCCTGCTGTTGTTTAACATCTTTATAAATGACTTGGATGAATGGATTAAAGGGATGCTCATCAAATTTGCAAACGGCAGCAAACTGGGAGGGGTAGCCAATGCCACAGAATACAGAATTGGGATTCAAGATCACCATAATAGATTGAAGAACTGGGCAAAAACTAACAATATGAATTTCAACAAAGACAAATGTAATGTTCTACACTTAGGCAGGAGGAACCAGCTTCACAAATATAAGATAGGGGGCACCCAGCTTGCTAGCTGTACATGTTAAAAGGATTAATGGCCTTATTAGATCACAAGTTTAACATGAGTCAACAATGTGATTCAGCAGTCAATAACTTAAAAAAGCAAAACAATGTTATTCTAGGATGGACCAAGAGAAGTATCGATCAAGGGACGTCATAGTACCACTCTATTCTGTCTTGGTCAGATTATGCCTGGAGTACAGTGCCCATTTATGGGCACCACAATTTAAGAAGGAAATTGACAAGTTGGAATGTATGCAGAGGAGGTTGACCATGATGATCAAGGGTCCGGAAACCAAGCCTTATGAAGAACAGTTGAGGGAGCTGGGTATGTTTAGCCTGGAAAAGAGGAAATGGAGAGGAGACATGGTAGTCATCTCCAAATATCTCAAGGGCTGTCACATGGAAGATGGAGCCAGCTTGTTTTCTCCTGCTCCAGAGACTAGGACTCGAACCAATGGCTTCAAGTTCCAAGAAAAGAGATTCCAACCAAACATCTGGAACAACTTTTGACAGTAAGAGATGTACAAAAGTGGAACAGTCTCCTTGAGGAGGTGGTAGAATCTCCTTCCTTGGAGGTTTTTAAGCAGAGTTTGGATGGCCATCTGTTATATAAGCTTTAGTTGAGATTCCTGCATGGAAAGAGGTTTGACTAGATGACCCTCAGGGTCCCTTCCAACTCTACAATTCTGTGTTTCTATGATTTAACACTCATAAGCACTCTGGTACAACTCATCTCAAAGTCCTAGCGCATTGAATTAAAAATAACATGCTGCCTTAGTGTGACCTACCTGCTTAAACGATTAATTCATCTACTTTCAGATTAATATCTCATGAAAAATTAGCAAGGAAAGAGGTTTGAAGAAGGAGGGGAGAGAAAGGGGTTACAGAGAAGAGCTACAAGTTAACAACCAATTTCTTTGCAATGGGAGGATGTAAAATCCAAAGGCAGAGATAATATTACCTCCCCAGGGCATTAGACGCTTGGTGGTTTAGAGCACATGCCTTTGATAATCAGCATCAGTATCTCTTTCATGTCACTGAACAGAAAGTGGGCCTCTTCAAAGAGCCTAATTCAGAAAAGGAATTGTTAAACAGGCCTGACTGGGTTGAGCAGTGCTGGAAATGAAGAACCCTGAAGGGCAGGATTAGATAGGAGGTCAGCACTCTCAGGCCACGCAAAGGAATAAATTAATAGGCGTCTGTGTTGCGTCTGAGGTTTTGGGAGGTTGTCATAAAATACTCACAGAATTTCTCTCTCCCCCCCCCCCGACCTCTCTCCCTGCCTTCCTCTCTCTTCATGTGTTTTCATAATTATTAAGAATTGTACCTTCTTGTCAGAAAATAACATGAATTAGTTGGTGGCCAGGAGCTTATTGGCCTTAGCCTTTGAAGTGTTGCTACAGAGCTTCAGTTGTATAACCTTATTGATTTTTCTTTGGACTTTTTCCTAATGTTAATCCTCCAAAAGATATTTGTCCTTTATGTAAGACACTAGGCCATTTCAAAGAAGGGCAATATTTAGTTTGACATTATCGGACATAAGTGATGGCACTAGATGGAGAATATAATAAGAACCAACCCCCACCTGCTGTTTCTCCCACAACCACTGGCCGAGGCGCCAGGTTGCGCCCAAGATTGAGAGGGCTCAGCGCACATTGCACGCGGGACACATTGTCTGGAGGAGCCAGCCGCTGAAGCTGCGATGTGCAACGTGCAATGCACGTAACAGCACATGCCAGGCCCCCTCAACACTGAGGGGGCCAGACCCCTTTCGAACAAATATTGAGGGGCCCAAAGACACCTCGGCCCCCTAGAGTTGGCGCGCCTGTCCACTGACAACTAATATTCTGCATGCTATAGGGCATGGAAATTTCACAGGCATAATAATCCTAAATACCAGCTGGGGAACCATGGGGCAGAATAGAACTACAGAACCAGAACTGCCTCCCAAGCCCCAGGGCTTGTGTTGCCAAGGGAGGAAATGGGGGCGGGGGGGAGCTTTTTTTGTTCCAACAGCTCCAAGGATTGGGTCTCTTAAGAGAATCCACACTTTGGATCCAGCAGGTCGCTAGCCTCAAACACCCCATTTCATGGCTTTCTTGCAGGCTACTACTAAGCCTTAGAATTGCACTATTAGTCATCATGTTTAATAGCTACTGATATACCTATCTTCTATGAATTTCAGTAATTCCCTTCTAAGCTACCTCAGTTAGCAGCTATAATTTCAATGCTGTTATAGAAATAAATAAACCTTTGGTAGGTCCAAAGTCAAGTTAGAAACAAACATTCCTTCAGATGAATTTAGAGGTGGAGGGATTAATAGAAATTTGGTGAATGTTGCAACCTATGGAGAAGTTTTGCATATTTTATTTATATTTACAAAATTACTAGGCTAGAATAGATTACTTTTTGCTGCAATAGAGAAAGAGACTTGTGCATGGCTAATGATTTCCTTCTGATCATGCCTCTGTGGGAGTGGTTCCTGCATTAGGGAATAAATATAAATCTAGTATCTGGAGAGAGGAACTTATATTATTGGGAGACAGGCATGTTGTGGCTGAGAGCGATTATGAAGTTATGTTATTGAGATCTAACATAACTGAGAATGTGAGTCACAATATGCACTGGGAACTGGGAAATATTGCAAACCATAGTGAGCGGGAAATTTATTTCTGTAAAAGCTCATAAGAAAATGCTTAGAGGAGATTATATTTTTCAAAAGGGTATTAATTTATGACAAATGGAGGAAATTCGTGTGTTGTAGGAAACAACAGAGTATGTTGTGCAAGTTATTCCAGCTCTTAATATTGACATTTAATAGTACATTAAAAATGGAGAAGAATATTGTGATTTGGGATACTGGGGGAAAAGTTATGGGTAAACAACAAAGGAACTGAGCAGCCAGTCTACTGTGGGAAATTCAGAGATTCCTATATCCAGAAGAAATCACTTATTTGAACTGAGTATAATTTAAGCATTTTGTGGGTCAGCCTATAAAATAGTTAAATCTTCTCAATCCATTTAACTCCAACAAGAAAGATGCAAAATGAGAGCAGTTGCTTATCCTCACTTAAAAAAAATATAATCCTCAGGTGCTGCTTAAACATGTTTTTTTAAAATCCCTACAGAGAGGGCACTTGCATATAGCCAAAAATGTGCATCACACATGTTCAGAATCTTATAATGACGACTGCATACATGGGCTTTTTCTTTGGGGGATACATCCTCTGAGAAGTGATCACCGGCCACAGCTTTCTCGGCATACGTACAGTGACTGGAAATATCACCACAACTCCAGACATGGGACTGGCAGACATGCTAAACTACATATGGGTTTCATCCTGCATATCAATCAATCATCTTATTTGTGTGCCACCTTTCCAAAGTTAAAACCATGCTCAAGGTGCCATACAACATGAAAAATACATAATTACAAACATGATAAAAGTAGTCATAAACAATAAATAAAACATCAAAAAAGTACACAACCAAACAGAACCACTGCCACATAAATCATAAAATATAAAATAAAGATACAAAAAATTAATATCAATAACAACCCCACCCCCAACAAAACCCCATAAGCAATGCCCCAAGCCCAAAGGTCTGTTCAGCAGCCTCAGCTTTTTGTAGCTAGAGTCACTCAGGGCTCCACCCTCCTAGGCCCACATCCCTCAAGTGTCCTGAAAACCTGGGACATCCTATTATTTTTTGTGTGAGTACAGTGCCCATTTGACATTGATCTTGAGCTGCAATCTTGCCCTGATTTTTTCCCCCCAGAGACATGATCTCACATGGGTCATATGACATGGAAGATGCATCCCCAGGTTTTTTACCTCAACGGGTTTGAGGATACGCAGGCCAGGTGGGGAAAGGCCTGCAAGGCAGGGAGCAGTTCCAGGACTCACAGCCAAGATGGTTTGTGGAAATGCCTTCTTTGCTATATTGCACTGTGCAAAGTGAGTTCAAGAAAATATTTAGAATCTGGGGACTATTCTCAGAACTTTTGCAGCTGAATGGAACAATGGGAAGTGGTGTCCAAGAAAAAGAAAAAGCTTGTGAGATACTGAATGGGCCTAACTACCTCAGAAGACATTGTTGGCTCTCCTATCTATGTGCTTGTTCTCCCTGGCTGATCCTCCAAATATCCTGGATCTGTGTTTAATGTGGGTATTCTGCACAGAAAGAGTGTGATTCTTAAAGGGCCATCTATCCAGATCTATCCCGACTTTACAACCTTATTTAGCAACCCTCTTGCACTGCAAGCAGTGATGTTTTGCAAGCATAATTTGGTTCCTAAGCCTTATTATTTTTTACATGTCATTGCCTTTACAAGAAGGATGAGCTGCAGCTCAAGGGGTGCTGGCCTTGTAATGCACTGGGAATATTAATATTTTCCAGATTTAAACTGATTCATCTGTGGAACTTTATGTCTGGAAATTAATTTTTCATGTGTATATTGTGAGTTCCTAATTTTGTTTAATTTAAAACTCTTTATTGCCATCTGTTCCAAGTGGGCTGTTTCTTGGCATTTCTCATCAGAGCTGTTGCGTGCAGATTAGTCCTTGAAGTCTGTGGCACCATCCTTACCAAATGAAAGGGAGGAATTTCACCCCCTAGACAGAGGGTTCTTTTTCTACAGCAAGAAAAGCAAAACTTTGGCAAGCAGCAACTTAAAAAGAAGAGACTTTTATGTTGTTGTTAGGTTTTTTGTTTTGTTTTGGGGGGAGGGGAAAGGATACTCAGATGAATTACAGGGTGTTGTGTGTTATTTTCAGTGCATCTTCTCCCAACTTTATTTAGTTCAGTGACTCATGTTTCCTTACCAAGGTTAACCAGTGTGGGGAGAGGTATGTGTGTTATCTTAGCTTTTCCTCTACACCTTCCCGTCCTTACTCAAAGTATCAGATAGCTACTGAGATACATCCATTGGCTTTCCTTGTTGTCATCCGTGTCCTGGTTTACAATTCTGCTGTCATGATTTACTATTAATTTTGATTAAACCTTGACACTTTTCAGTTACCTATATAACTCATATCCTCACAGCTTTGCATCTCTCTCTCTCTCTCTCTCTCTCTCTCTCTCTCCTTTCTCTCCCTCCCTCTCTCTGTCCCCTTTCTCCTCATGTACCTTTTTACTCCCAATCTTTGCATGCTTCCCATTCCTTAAAACTGGATATGTCCTTTTGCATTTGTTAATAGCCATTCAATATAGCAAGAATATTTTCCAGTACAGTGGTACCTCGGGTTACATACGCTACAGGTTACATACGATTCAGGTTACAGACTCCGCTAACCCAGAAATATTACCTCGGGTTAAGAACTTCGCTTCACGATAAGAACAGAAATCGTGCAGCAGCGGCACAGCAGCAGCGGGAGGCCCCATTAACTAAAGTGGTGCTTCAGGTTAAGAACAGTTTCAGATTAAGAATGCACCTCCAGAACGAATTAAATACTTAACCCAAGGTACCACTGTATCTATCCCTTTGGTTTCTGTTTTAAATTCTTTCTTAATACCTATCTCTAATGTCTATCTTTGCTTTATCTGTCACTGGCAATTCACTGACAATTTCACATACACTGTCTCTAGAAGCGAAAACACTTTTGCTTACTCTGTATCCAGTGTGGTCCTACCACTGGTTTGGGAAGCAGTGAACACATGATGTTAGCCATAATCCATACTTATCCTGTATCTATCCTGGGTTTTTCAAATATGAAATACTGTATTTTGGTGCATCTTTTTTGCTAAACCACCTTAGATCTGAGTTGAGAATAAGAACGGCTGTCTCTCTGCCTCTAGCCTCTTCCTGAAGGAAGCCCTTGCTTTGATCTCTTCTCTCTCTCCAGCCTTCCCTCTAGGGAAGACAGGTGATAAAGCAGAATGAGAAATGCTTCAGTTATGACAAATTGTCGAGGCAAAAAAATTAAATTGCTGTGCTCAAAGCAACAGGCAACTGAGACATGGATTGTCACACATGGTGTTTGTGCATAGTATATCGCATGTGCACTTTGGGAAATTTATAGCTGTTGGAGGCTCTCCACTCAGTGGCATCTAGTGACATATAAACACTACCATTCTCTGAGTATTCTTACATGAGATCTTTTAAAAAAATAAATAAAAATTGAATGCTCAAATGTAAAATTGAGGTGGGCAATTGGACCAGAAGATACAATTCAAAATTTTAAGATGATACAATTCCACCATGATGTTATTGGGACTTTAGCTTTTTGCTTAAATCCCACTTATTTCAAGAGATCGTCCAGGTGTGCATATCTCTAGATTGAGCTGATTCATATTTTGTAAGTTGTACTGTGACATTGCTATTTATTCCATTTTATTATAGCCTTTTTTGTTTTTAAAGAGCTTTTGCATCTTATTTATGTTGTTGGGTGAAGCTTGCCCTAACAGCATTTTGGCTGATGGACGTCTCTAAACCAAATACCTGTCAGTTGCTGTTTATGATGGCATTGCCAGAGTTGAGCCGTGCAGGATGCTGCTGCTTCCCTACTTGCATGCTTAATATGCCACCGTTAGCGCATCAGCAGAAGACCTTTCTTCTTCTTCTTTTTAGATGAGCCTCTGATATGTTTTACCTCATATGTTTTTATGAAGATGTTGTATTATGATGTTTTTCTGTTGCTTATTTTGTGGTTAGATCTGTTTTTCCATTTTGTTGTGAGTTATATGTATATATATATATATATATATATATATATATATTATGAACTGCCTTGAGCTTGATTTCATCATAGAACAGTGGGATAGTAACATCCAAGTAAATAAACAAGCTCGGCACAACAGCTTTCAAGGATAAGTGAGATGTTGAGAGGAAATAATTGAGAAATTCATTAGTTTGATGTCCAGTCACAACATACCCGGCTGATCCAATCAGATCAAAATTCTAGGGCTACTAGAAAAAAGTTACAATATATTAGGAAATTATTACTGTTTAAAGTAAAAAGTACTTTTTTAGAAAAGGGAATAGTTTTGTGATATATGTATCTGAACAACTTGATTTTAACATGAATGAACTCTTTCCTTTGAGACTAAAAGGCTGTGCCTTTAATGTTTTCCATAAAGATTGCTATTTCTTGTTTTTATCACTTGCTGGCATGCCATAAAGGCATTTTAGCACCTCTTGCTTTCGATTAATGCAGAAGATTACTTTAAACAACAGCTGATTTTAATCATGTTAATATCAACTCACCCTCTTCTTTTATAAATAACATTTTAAAACACATTTGTATTATTTTCAGCTCAGTATTTTCCAAACAATTAAGCTCATCAGAGGCAGCATAGATAGAAAATACCGTAGTTTGCTTTGTTTACTTGATGATTTTCACCTATGAGTGGCATCTGGCTAAGTCAGACCCATGCACGTCCAAGCAAGACCACAAAGCTGGATGGGATCCAAAAGGCCATGCAGCCCAACTCCACATGGAGAGGCAGGAGAGCTATCCACCAGGATACAACAGATAAAACAAACTATTATCAGATAATATTAGATAATGTATTTTTATGTTGTAAACTGACCTGAGATCTATGGATGAAAGGCGGTATATTAATTTAATGATCGCTTACCCATTTCTAAGGGACGCGGGTGGTGCTGTGGTCTAAACCACAGAGCTTAGGGCTTGCCGATCAGAAGGTTGGCAGTTCGAATCCCCGCAACGGGGTGAGCTCCCGTTGTTTGGTCCCTGCTCCTACCAACCTAGCAGTTCGAAAGCACGTCAAAGTGCAAGTAAATAAATAGGTACCGCTCCAGCAGAAGGTAAATGGCATTTCCGAGCGCTGCTCTCGTTTCGCCAGAAGCGGCTTAGTCATGCTGGCCACATGACCCAGAAAAACTGTCTGCAGACAAACGCCGGCTCCCTCGGCCAGTAAAGCAAGATGAGTGCGGAACTCCAGAGTTGTCCGCGACAGGACCTAACGGTCAGGAGTCCCTTTTCCTTTTACCCATTTCTGGTTGGTAGGCAGTTATGGTCCCTCACTGGTCAGCCACCATCTCTGGCAGACAGGATTTCAACGGGCAGGACTTCCGCCCAGACTGCAAAATTTAAATGGGCCAAACAGAGGCCCACTAGTGTGTGGAAGCATCCCTGACAGACTGTGAGCCGGATGACTCCACTCCGGTCTGCCAGTGATGCTTAAAAGCCATCTGCACCAGGGTAGTATTTAATAAATAATAATAATAAGGATATTTTCAGCCGCGTGATAATACAATTCTACCACTATCCCCCATTTCTTGCAGTTTAGTATCTTAAATAAGAGTCAGACCACTGGTCCATCTAGCTTAGGGGATTTTTTTTCATCTCTAACCCTGGTCTATACAGCCTGGTAGCAGCTGTCCACACATGAATCTTCCTGAGCTCTACCTAAAGATACCAGAGATTGTATGCAAAGCATGTATGCTATCACTAAGCTATGTCTCTTCCCCCACGAATATGATCTAACACTGTTCTCACTATCAAGAGTTGTTTAGGGAAAGTGGTTGATTGATGGCACCACCAACTGTATCCAAGAAGCCTATTTTATTCAACTTCCATTCCCAGAAAACCAGACCATCAGTGATCTAAGGTCAGCTCATTCATCAGATCATAAGTTGCTTGTCATGTTCACATTTATAACCAACTACTAGTAACTCTATTAGGATGGAGGCTTTGCTCAGCACCAACCAAGACTTTCAGTGCTTTCAGCCAATTTATGGATTATGCCTCTGGTGGAGAAGGACACACTACGTGGCAGGAAACCACAGTTCACGAATGAATTCATAGGGATTTAACTGTTGAAGGATCGGTGAAAGTGATGGATGTCCCCACATACACAGAGCCAATTATTCAAATTGCCAGTATAGTCACATCATACATAGTTGCTAACTATGAAAAAAGTAGTTTAGCAGTAGTAGTAGCTGCAGTTCAGGCAATCATTTTTTGAGTGGTGGCGGGAAACAATGTTCATTACAAACCATGCATACAAGCTGTTAAACCTATTACGAAGTGACTGGCACATTCATGATACACAGTGGAAAGTCTAAAACAAAAGTAAAATGTTGTGGAAATCACTTTAATAGCATGCAGATGAATATGATGGTCTGCTTTCAGAGCATTCCAAAACAAAGGTGAAATAACAAATTACAAAATATGCTACAAGAAAAATCATTGAGCTTGTAATGCTTACCTATACTGTATAGTCAAGTGCCATTTCTCCAAGAAGCTCTTCTCTAACTCAGAATGCATGAACAGTCAGCATTCTATAGGCTAGGACCCTCAAAGCCACATGCTTTTTGGGTAGTGTGTATTGACATTTGTAACATTAGCTAACACATAACTTTCAATAAAACTCATGACCCAGACCAATTAACCAAGCAGTCTTTTATTTGATGACTATTTTCTCTGCTGTCTTATTATTAATCTTTGTAAGCTCCTCTGGGAACTTTTTTAAAACTGAAGAGCAGGATACAAATGCTTTAAATAAGATTGGGGTCATTTCTTTTGTTTGTTTCTTGCAGTGTGTGTGTGTGTGTTGGTACCCAGCCATCTCTAAAGCACTCTTTATTTTGGAAGTGTATTTGTCTGGAGGTAGGGTGGCTGAGCTTCCAGGTAGCTCCCTGCTATGGCAAATGAGTGGGATGAGTGCAAGGCAAATGAAACCAAGGGAACAATACAATAATGTGCCTGTGTGCAATTCCGTATGTATGAGCCAACGTTACAAACTGAGAAAGAACTACAATCCATTTCTGAATGCTAACCAAAAAAACTTATAAAGACCAAATCAATACCTAATCAAGCGGAGGAGAGTTCACCCATCACTAGGCTGATGCTTAACAGCTTTTAAATCAGCTCTCAAACACCTTTAAACAAGCACCAGGAATGGACAACAAATGAGCCAAATGCAGCCAGAGAGGTACTTTCTCTACAGGCTGCCGGGTCTGTCATTTCAAAATAATACAAGCTTCTGCATGAGCAGAAATGCATTTGAAGACAATATGATTACAAAAATACCTGAAATATTAGAAACAAGAAGTTGAATGAAAATGAAACCAAACTCGTGCTTTTCAATTCTCATGTGCTGTTAAATTTAATTATCTATTGTCTTTAAGGGTAGGCTTAAAGTAAAACATAATAATTACTTGAGATTCTAATCTAGAACATAATAGTAGCAGTAATGTTTTAGCATTACAGAAGCTTAATTGGAATAACGGCCAAAGTATAGCAAATTAATGTTGATTAACACTATGACAAATAAAACACTTCTCTCTCTCTTGTTCACTCTGGGATCCATATGGATACTAGTTAGTATACGGTACTTTATTTGACAAAAGTCATATTTCATAACTGTGTTTTACTTTGGCTTGGTTAAAGTAGCTGTGAGTTTTTCTTAGGGAAAATAGGTGTTGGAGCCATAAGGTCTGCTACAGTCGCCAGCAGACAGCATATAAAAGAGTACTAGAGATTATACCGAGTTCAACATTAACAGTATGTTAAAGAAATGACAGTAAATTGTTAATGGTGCCGTAAGAGGTAGAGTGGAATCATTTTGTACTGCAAACATGTCTTCCAGAGAAAATGTCCCAACATTAAGAAAAAAAAGATATCTTTCAGCTGTTATTAAATAAGAAGCTAATGTTCCATTTCTTCTGGGAAATTGGTACTTTCTCTTTAATGGGAATGAAAAATAAAAAGAAAGCAGAATGTAAGTATATGCATGGGTAGGTATATGCATAACAAACCCTACAAGACCATTTCTTAGGTTTAGCATCCTGTTGGCTACCCACAACCACCGTAATTGAGTACTGCCTAAAGTAGCCGTCATTAGTACCCAAGGTCACTCAAAGGTCTGCCCCAAAAACATGATTCACATGTGAGACAAACCTGTTTAAAAAAATATTTCCTGCCTCAAACTAACTAATGAAAGGCAAGAGCAAGGAATGTCATTTTCCCACTGGAATTCAGTATTGTGCTGAGGTAAGAGACAGAGGAGCTATTGAAGATATGAGATAGCTCTCCTCCTGCTCATCTTAGATTAAAACAGGCATGATCCAAGTATTTCCCCTCTCTCCCCCCAAATCAGGAATAGCTCAGAAGGATGAGCCTTCCATAGTGTGCTATTGCTTCTCACCCCTAGTTTTACCTTCAAAATAGCCATCTTAACAAAGCAATGGAAAAACATCTGCCGATACCTGTATTTTACTATTAAAATAACTATTGAACTGGGAAAGCTGCAGAGCTATAGAAAATAAATCCTTAAACCTTAAAAATGGCACTGCTGGATCAGGCCAAAGGCCCATCTAATCCAACCAGGACATGAACGCAACAACCCTCTCCTCACTTGGAATTTCCAGCAACATTGTGGCTAGTAGCCATTGATAACTTTATCATCCATTCATTCATCCAATCCTCTTTAAAGCCATTGAACTTGGCGGTGATTATATTTGTTGCATTTAGGGACACCCGCTGGGATGCGGGCGGTGCTGTGGGTTAAACCACAGATCCTAGGACTTGCCGATCAGAAGGTTGGTGGTTCGAATCCCCGCAACGGGGTGAGCTCCTGTTGCTCAGTCCCTGCTCCTGCCAACCTAGCAGTTCGAAATCACCTCAAAGTGCAAGTAGATAAATAGGTACCGCTCCGGCGGGAAGGTAAACGGTGTTTCCGTGCGCTGCTCTGGTTTGCCAAAAGCGGCTTAGTCATGCTGGCCACATGACCCAAAAGCGATACGCTGGCTCCCTTGGCCAATAAAGCGAGATGAGCGCTGCAACCCCAGAGTCGGTCATGACTGGACCTAATGGTCAGGGGTTCCTTTACCTTTACTATTTAGGAACAATAGGAAAATCTTACATACAAAAATTGATGCTGGGTAATGTGACTAAAGGTAACTAAGCTCAACTGCTATTTTTAAAACAATTCTGGCTCTACTGTAAAATATGGACATCTTCCTGAAGACATATCACAAATACTTCACTGTTCAACAGACATTTTATATATACAGTATATAACTCTTCACTTACAGTTCTGAACAGCTGAACCAAGTTTCTTTTTTCAGTCTCCAGAATCTGTTTGATGCAAAATCCTGCACAAGGGAAGGGGGGGGGGGAGTACAAACAGAATGTTCAAGTCTATTGAAGTATCTTTTAAAAAATAATCAAGTTGAGAAGTTCAGCTTTTTTAAGAGGCCACATTTAACAGTCAGTGTAATCAAACACAATCTTCCTTCTGTGTTTTGTGTTCATAAACCTTCATGTGGAGGCTCTGAAACGAAGCCAAGGGAGAAAATGTTAGTCCTAACTGCACTTTAAAGTTGACCATTTATACTGCTAAATCTGCACTTATGTGGAAGTTTTTATAGGTATCATGGGTTTATGTGACTGAACTGCATTTTCTCTTTAAAAAGGAAGGGGGGTGGGGAGAGAGAGCTTTCCCACATGTTAAATGTTTTGGATCAGATATCCTATTATCTTAGTTCTCTTTAAAATATCCTCAGGTTGCTCCATATTGAAAAGCTTTTGGAATATGTGGATGTCAGATAATATAAACAGCAAAGTCTACTCAGGATGCAAACTTTCAGTAAAGTTTCTGAAAAGTGACTGTACATATGTGTTGGATATCCAAAAAGTTGCATAAAAGTCTTGCCCATATACTTGCCAGCTGGCAAGGTGCTGCTCCTGTTATTAAATTTATCAGTCAATCCTCATGGAACTCTGGACAATTGAATGTTCAAGATCAAACTCTTCAAGCTTCTAAATATAGTCATTGAAAAGGGTCTGGGTCCAATAATACAGTGTCATTCCTGGATCACTTCTCAGTGCAATCCATTTTTACAGCAGGATCAATATGTTAATTTTTCCTGGACTGTGTCCTCAAGGAAAACATTGTGTGTTTGAATGTTGACTCACAAAGAAGAAGAAGAAGAAGAAGAAGAAGAAGAAGAAGAAGAAGAAGAAGAAGAAGAAGAAATAGTAGTCGTCCTTTGGCACAATTGTTTCCACCTGCATGGAGTTTGTTATGGGGAAGCAATCCAATCTAGGTAGCACAGTTCAGGACAAAGCTTTAATATTTGGTTGTGCTGGTTCTGTAAACCAACTCAGGGCTTATTCATATTTCCTAGTGTCCTGATGTTTCTCTCCAGGGAAAAGCACATTTTAGCTCTCAGTTGGAGCAAACAGCAATTTGAGTTTTCCCCAGATTGCCATTTGTTCTGCTCTATCGCTAAAGAACGGATTTTCCCTTGGAAGGGAGTGGCAAGGAGAAAGCCACTCTGACCTGTGCAGCACAAGCTAAAATGTGGATGAGCCCCTACAATGGATGCTTCCAGACAGGAGGCTTAGAATCACAGAATTGTAGAGTTGGAAGGGACCCCGAGTGTCAACTCTTCAACCGTCTGCAATGCAGTAATCTTAAAATGTGGTTTCTCCATCCAATTTGAAACCATACCAGACGTTCCCTACTTAGCTTTGCAAATGTGCTGCAGGTAAAGCAGTGTCTAGGCCTTGTTCCCTTCCAGGTAAAATCCCCTAGAGTAATTTCTTTGCCCCTCATAGCCCTTCAGCCTGGATTGGATTATGCCCATGGTTCCTCATCTTCCATAAATTCAGCCAAATGTTACATCCTCACACATGTAGGTCTACTACTGCATGGCTAAAGGAAGATAAACAAGCAAAAAGGCACCATGATGGGCCCATGGTGGGGCATGCATGGGATTACAGCACAGATCAGGAGTCATAGCTATAATCTAACACAGTGGCAGGCATAATCTCAGGGGCCAAATAGAGAGGCCTAGAAAGTCACATTTGCACTATGAGTCTGAGATTCCCCATCCTTGAGGGTCCCCATCCCTGCTCTAACATAAGGTTCCTTAAGATAAATCATATGTGTGAATGTATGTGCATTGGATCAAACTATTAGCCTGAAATAGAGCAATAGTTCACCCATAATTTAAATCTTACATGGAGCATTACATTAGTATTTGGTTCCTATTATATCTTAATATCTTGCAGCATTCCATATAAGCCACCTGTCTGGGCCAGAATAGATAGACCACTAGATGTCCTTTGTATATTGTCCCTGGGTTTCCTAGAATTCTTATCATCTCTTGGAACTGCTATTCAAACTGCTTCAAAGGTTATTGCTAATATCATTTGTTTTGTTTTCCGCTGTGTATAGTTGCACCATGCCTAGAAACCCACCTAGGAACTCATGCCTAGAAACTCACCTAGAAACACCATGCCTATGCTTCTTCTGTGTGCAGCCTCTCATGGCAAGTATGATGACAAGCTTCCAATCTTAATAGGTTATAGAGCAAAAATCCTCCAAACACTACTTCTCCAAAAATACTGGGTCCCAGTCTGATTGAGAGAAAAAAGAAGATCCATCAGATGTTTTGTCTCAGGGGTTCCCAAACTTATTTGGCCTTCTGCCTCTTTTCATAAAAAAGGTACTCAGCACCCCCTGGTAATCTACCTTCTTTAAGCTGTGTTCCACTTCCCGATGAAGCTGAAAGGGGTTCACCCAAGCCCAGGAAAACCCCTCGCCTCCAGAGCCAAGGGAGGCGTTGTCGCCGTCCTGCAATGGCACTCAACCTGGCGATAAGCGTCATCACACAACAGATGAAACATGTATGAATGGTTTTTCAAAATTTTCTTCTCTTCACTTACCGTATTTCTTTATGCTTCCACTGTCCCCTTATTTTTATTCAATGCCCCCAATTGCACCCGAGGCTACTACCACCCCCCTGGATCGTTCCAGCACCCCTAGCGGGCAGTATCACCCACTTTGCGAAACAATGGTTTATTTATTTACTCCACTTACCGGTATCTCCTTCCTTCCATCGATCAAGGAGCTCAAGGAGGCATACAAGGTTTTTACCCCGCCCCTGGTTTAATACTCACAACAACCCTGTGGTGGGGGTTTGTCTGAGAAAGAGTCACTGGCCAAAGATCACTCAGTGAGATTCATTAGAATCTGGGTCTCCTCAGCCCTAGTTTGACACCTTAACCACTAACGTATATTGGCAACATTCAGATCCTAGACTGGGGTTTGTTAGGGGTTTGTACTTGAAAAAATATAGCAGAAATCTGAAGGGAAAGATGAGGAAGCTGATCAGTTGGGAAGACCCATTGGTCAGACACAGTCTGATGGGTATAGACATCATCAAGGCAGCCAACTTGCTCTTACAACAGCCAGAGCCAAACTGAGCTCCTAGGTGCTGGAGTAAGCCCTGCTATCTCTGAACCAAGTGCTTCAATATACCTTAAAGGCACAATTATCTAATCAAGAGCTTAGGACTCCTTTGGAACTCCATGGTTTCCTCATGGGCCATTTGTCATCTCATTCAAGGAAACCCGTGTAAATGTGAAATCTAGGGGAAAGAATTAGGCATGACACTGATTTATTATTTTTTCAGTGCACTCCCTTATGTAAGATGTTGATATACATATGTGAAGATTGGTTTCTACAATTTATTGCTGTGCAGGACCCTCAACAGTTTGCATGACTGATGTTGATGGGCAGATCACATTAGGTCTTTCAATAATGATGTTTATTTATGGGTAAGAATTATATTAATACAAAAGTTAAAGATACTATACTGCAGTCTTGTATATAACTACTATTAAACACCATTATATATATTATTCCCATATGTTATGTAAGAGAATATTAGAACTTTAAAGCAATATGCGCAGAAAACACTCTATAGCACAATCTCCTTTAAAAACAAGCTGAGATATGCATGGCATCCATTGTTATCAGATTTCTTGGCATACAGATTTAACAAATATTACACATGCCTAAAGTGTAGGCTTAACCAGCTGGTCCTTATCCTAATCTGACCCCAAGAACTGGGTGTGACTATTAAAAACCCTTTTCAAGACAAAAAAAATTTTCTAGGATATTTATGAAGCAAGTTCGCCATATTTGCTAATCCTAGAAAAGAATGAGAATTCAAGATTTTGACTAACATGAGTAAATTTCCATGGTAGGCTTGTGTAGTAAAATATACCTACGGAAAATTTCTACCTTAAACTTTTAAGTAATTGAAAAGATTACATGAGAGAGAGATGAATATCTTTTAAGAAGACATTCAGTAGCTAATTAAAATCAGGTCCAGTGCATGTTGCATAGGCATAGAAAGTAAAAAGGTGATTGGAATGTCTTGGCTTCATTTTACCTTCTTGCACAGTAAGAAATTATATATTTATCATATTTGAAATATATGGCAGCTAACAGATTGAGGTTGAATCCTGACAAGAAAGAAGTACTGTTTTGGGGGGACAGGAGGCGGGCAGGTGTGGAGGACTCCCTGGTCCTGAATGGGGTAACAGTGCCCCTGAAGGACCAGGTGTGCAGCCTGGGAGTCATTTTGGACTCACAGCTGTCCATGGAGGCACAGGTCAATTCTGTGTCCAGGGCAGCTGGTATGCATCTGGTACACAGGCTGAGACCCTACCTGCCCGCAGACTGTCTTGCCAGAGTGGTGCATGCTCTAATTATCTCTTGCTTGGACTTCTGAAATGCGCTCTATGTGGGACTACCTTTGAAGGTGACCCAGAAACTACAACTAATCAGACAAAACTTTTCCCATGGACCTCTTTAGCGAAGTAAAAAATTGGTTCTAGTTTTGACTAAGGATCCAACTGAATGCATTTCCTGTCAAAAGCTGTGACTCTTAATATGAGATAGGCAAAACCTCCAGACATGCCCCATTTGCCTGCAAGCAAAGTCCTCCCTGGCCCTGAATATGGTGACCAATTAATTCCACAGCAAGGTTGTGCTACAGAACTGTCTGCCTACTTTCAGGCACAGCCAAGAGATATGGGGGGTGGGGGGGTGGCATCCATTTCCAACTGTGCCGCTCACTCACAGCGCAGCTGGAATTTATACTATAGAGATGTATCTGAGAGAAGACTAGCTCCCCCAGTTCTGTCTCCCTAAACCACGTCCACTGAACCAGCCACAACTGGCCAATCTGAAGTTCATTTTTTGGTGATTTGACGCAGAAGACCCCCAAGTGGCCAATGCTGTTAGTGCCACTGGCAGTCATGTAGGTGAGGACCCTTGCCCTCCCCACTTCCCCCACAGCCATGCCAAGCTACAATCGCTGCCACTGGAAAAAACAGTAAGCCGTCTGTATCAAGGAATCTTGTTCAGTAATTAGTGTGGTTCTAGTGCATCTATCTGTAAAAATAAATAAATCTCTAGATATGGGATTCTGGGGAATATTTAAAGAAATCCAATTACTGCGCCAGTGAAGTTCATAATGGATTCTTCTAAAAAGCAGGAATTGGAAGTCACTGAGCATACCAGAATGAGTTTGCACTATGTTTACCCCCTGTTTCCTGGAAGGTAGAGAGCAATCAGATGAATCAATATTTATAAAAACAAGACAAAAAAATCCTCAGGCTTTTAAAGTTTCTTGGTTGTTGTTTTTTCTGGGTAAAAGAGCATGGAAGGGACTCCTTTATTCTTTCCTTAGTAATGTAATTTAATGTGGCAGATGCTTTTACCCAATGTTGGAGCCACAGCTGGGAATGGTCATGTATGCTTTCTGGACTATATAATGCAAGCCAGTAATCTGTATCTATCAGTCATCAGTCACCTACTTCAAAATCAGTTTCATATGACCTATATAAATACATGAGGGAGCTTCGACTGTTCCAGGTTCACAAAACTTTCCTGAATTCAAGGGAAGCAAATTTTGTGCCCTGTGAGTTGGTGGTACATTTTATTGGCTTCTAAAGCAATCATCCACAATGTGTGACCCAGCAAACCCAAAATTATCACCAGGATACATATGATGGCCTAGTAAATGTTTCACTTGCCTTCTAGTAATGGTGGAACAGTGAAATTGTCAGCACCAGGCAAGCCACACAAGACTGCTGGGCTCCATATGGCTTAGTGGGTCAGACATTGTGCAGGCATGTTCTAAATGCTACAGAAATGTGATTACCCTTTTTTTGGAAGGAGCTATAAAAGAATATTTGAATCAAAAGGTTTGAGATATAGTCTTGGTTGAAAAATTGACAAATAAAATTGGCTTGGAGGACTAAAAAGAGGGATAGATTGGATCAGAATGGTTTGATTTTGTACTGCATGTTAGTAAGAAAATGAATGTTGTAATGCCTCCATCTAATTATACTGCTCTGTAGAACTCATAGCTGTTTATTTTTTTGGTGTCGTGACATTTCTGCTGTACTTTGAAGAGAGTAATTATTGTGTGATTCTTGCCATGCCTGTCAGTTTCTGCAACAGAGTTTAATTTACGTTTTAGGTTCAAATTTTATTTATGCCTTAAGGTATGTTTTTTGCCTCTGTTTGGCCCTCAGGACTCTGCCTGGACTACCTCTCCCTACCCTGCTCTGTGTCGTCTTCTACTGACTTTACCTTGCTGTAATGTATTATTGAACTGTGACAATACCTCTTGCTAGGCTGAATAGAGGATATAGTCCACAGTATATGGCTCACGGAAGGTTGCCTATGGTGGAATGTGGCTTTCAGGCTGAAATAGGTTCCCTGCCCCAATATAAATCTGTCGCAGGACAAAGACATAAACAATTCTTGTCCTCAATTTCACCACAAAGATAGTAATACTTAAATGATCCCCTGGTGGCGGAAAATGGCTGATCATCGTGTTTCTAAGCAGATGTCCTTGAAAATAGTGTGCACATTAATACAGGATATTTGTGCACTTTAAAACTCAGGATCAAAGCAGAAAACACTTCAAAGAAGCCACTAGATATATCCTTGCAGATACTGGGAGAACAAGCTTTCCTAGCCTGATGGCTCACTCAAAGTCCAGGGTGATCACTTAATGCTTCCTTAATTATAAGTAACCAATGGCAGCTTCCTCCTGATAACTAGGCATCTCTGTCTAGCTGCTGGTATATGATTAACATCAGAGTTTGAAGAACATGACATCCCTCTAGCTAAGAAGAAGGCAAAGAAATAATACAGAGCCAGATTTCAGTTTCCATTTGGAGAACAGAGAGCTGTGATTTTCCTGTTAGTTCCTTAAAAAGCAGGGTGAGTGGAAGGGCGGTTCTGGGAATATGATGCAAAACCAGCAGATGTGCTGCTGCTGTATATTTGTAACTAAATGTTATGAAGATATTATAGGTACTTCCAGACAGCCACTATTTTCACGCAAGGTTCAATCACACATTGACAAATTAAGTTTGTGCAATTGTAGTTCATTTGGTGCTCCAGCAAAAGAAATCTGCTTCCCCAAAAGATTAGGCATTTTGCAATTTAAAAAAAAAGTTATGAGGGAAGTGTGGGGTAACACTTGCTTTGACACAACATCATCTAACGTCCCTGCAAACAAATGAGAATGAACACCTATTAAATAGCCAACCCTGGAAACGTATCAGGATGAATCCTCAATAAACAGGTCATCTGGAGGTGCCTTCCAGTGCACTTTCCCACCCCAAGAAAACCATGACTATATACACATTACCAGCTTAAAGCACAGTAAGATCTTGGGGGAGGGGTGCATTTAAAGTCATATTTGCATATTGTTATAAACATTGGTAAAGTCTGATGTGTTTCTAAGTCACCCACTGTCTGTCCATGCCAATGGGTGGAGAGCAGGCAGGGATGCAACACTCCCTGGAACTCCTATTCATTAAGTTGTCATTTGTGCATGTGCAAGCACTGTGCCTTCAGCTTTCAGTTCAGATTAAAGCTGGTTTGAGGGATAATGCATCAAACGGCAATATTTCTCCAGAAACAACAGGATAGATATAGATTGTGGCTATACAGTCATACCTCGGGTTGAACGTGCTTCAGGATGAGCGCATTTGAGTTGCGCTCCGCGGCAACCCGGAAGTAACGGAGCGCGTTACTTTTGGGTTCCGCCGCTTGAGCATGCGCAGACGCTCAAAATGACATCACACACATGCGCAGAAGTGGCGAAAAGTGGCGCGCATGTGCACAGACGTGCCGTCGCTGGTTACGTTTGCTTCTAGATGCGAACAGGGCTCTGGAACGGATCCCGTTCGCATATAGAGGTTCCACTGTACATGGCTTCAAAAACCAGTGTTAGGAATGCACTGGATGCAGAGTAAATGGTAATGACAAAAGCCAGTCATTCCCCATTAGAAATCCTCACTGTTCTTAAGCAGGGAAACACACACCAATATCATAGGATCATAGAGTTGGAAGGGATCCCATGGATCATGTAGTCCAACCCCCGGCAATGCAGGAATATGCACCCCTAGGGGATCAAACCCATGACCTTGGCATTATCAGCACCACGCTCTAATCAACTGAGCTATGCAAATATAAACAGTTATCCAAACTCTTGGTGAGAACTGCGGAAACTAATGCCATTTGTAAACACTGATTACCCCATTAAACTACCTCAAAACACCCCCCCCCCTAATTTACAGCAACTGTGATACTTATTGATGGCCTGCTAAGTTTTGTTGCTTCTGCTTATAAGTCTTCCGGTATGCTTAGGTAATCCCTTTCAAAATAGATAAGAAATTGGTTCAGTTCAAAATGTGTGACACTGACACATACTGAGTGGGTACAGAGGCCAGGCGAACAAATCCAAACACCTTTTATCTAATTCTGTGGTAAGCTGAGGTAAAGTTTTATCTCATTTTAGCCAAGACAAATATTTCTATCCCTAGAGGATCTGAGTTTCATCAGTGGAGCAATGTAACATGACAAGCCATGCCTTTCTGGAAATTTGCTTCTTTGCCTAGGGTGATTTGTGAGGCACACAGCCAAAAAAGACTTCAGCTACTCCAGGACTGCACTAATGTATCCAAATGTGCCTGGAGAGTTTTCAAACTCTCATGTAATAGATGTTCAAAACAAAAAACACCCCACACCCCCCAAAAGGAGGTGGGGTTTGGTAGGGGAAGGCTATGTAAAGAGAAGTAATCTGTGTGCCTTGTTTGTACTCAAGAAACACCAGTTGGGCATAATGGGGGCGGAACTGGGCAAAACAGGGGTGGGGCAGAACAAGGTAGGGCAGTTTATGCACGTTCCGCCAGGAACGCGACCCCCATGCAAATCAGGGGTTGCCCCCCCCTCTCTCTCTCTGTGGTGTGTGTGTGTGTAACATAATGGCCATTGCTAACTCAAAGGTGCAGTAGCAGGGTACCACATACAAAGTAAGGTAAGAAAGAAGCAAAAAATAATAAGAGGAACATGTGGTAACACACAAATATAAATCAAAACACCCATATTTCTCGAGTTGGTGTAGACGGTGAATGTTGAACAGCTAAGTCTGAAGCATAATAAATAAAATGCCACCAGATAACGTAAAAGTACTCTGGGTTTTCCATCCTCTTGGAGACACAATTTATGTGTCATTTTTTTCTGTAATAGCAAAAATCCGTAAATTGTTATAACACAAAGACAAATGTAGATTTTTCAAGGTTTTCCATTGTTGGGTGGTTGAAATCCTGGTTGCAGCTAGCCTTCATGTAAAAAAGTTATTTAGAGTGATAGGCAATCATGTTATAAGTCCACATATTCAGTAATGACATCTGTTGGTAAAACAATTTTTATACCATGTGCAGGATGACAGAAACACTGCAGGAGTGGAGAGTCTACTTTAGAACTCCCTGAAAAGTTGTAGCAATGCTCAGTTTGCATGGCAAGTGGGCCATGCTGGAAGCAGCATAAGAGCCCAAACATCTACACATATTTATTCTAGATAAGGGATGTCTCTTTAACTGTCCTGGTTTAACTAGCTACATAGTCTTCTGGTATGGTAGAGCCAACCTAGCTTGTAAAGCATATCTCTGGCAAGATTGATGAGATACTGTATAGGGTCCATCTTGGGACTCAGCTGCTCACCATGACAAATATAGAAGATATAGAAGTTCTACTTATCACATCATCACTTCAACTGTAAGGGCAGCTGTTGAAAATGACTTCATTGTAACAACAGAAGAAGAGCCCTGCTGGATCAAACCAAAGTCCATGCTCTTTCCTATAGCGGCCAGCTAGATGTCTCTGGAAACTCACAAGCAGCACATGAGGGCAATAGCCTGCTCCCACTGCTGCTTTCCAGAAACTGGGACAGAGGGGCATCCTGACTGGAACATTTCCATACAGCCATCATGACTAGGAGTCAGTGATAGACTTTATCCTGTTATTGATTTATCTAATCCAGTTTTAAAGCTATCTGAGCTACTAGTCATCGTCACATTTTGTGGCAGCAAATTCCTTTAAGCTAACCATCTGTTATGTAAAGATTGTTCTGAATCTATGGCCAAGGAATTTCACTGGAAGAATCTGAGTTCTAGTAGGATGACAGACAGAAAAACTTCTCTGTCCACTTTCTTCACTCCGTGCATAATGTTATAAACTTCATAAACATCCTTTCTCATGCTATGCTTCTCAGTGCCCAGACCCTAAGGATGAGGTCAAGAAAACATCTCCTGTCTCCACAAAGTCCTCCCTGCCACCAGTCTCGCCACACCTCACAAGAGTAAAGTCATTTAGGAACCAACAGGAAAGGTTGTCTAGCAGCAGAGAATCCATTTATCAGCCAGATCTGAGGTGTGTGGGTGTGTATTGGGGCTCATCTAATAAAGGAGCATCAATTTCTGAACTGAGGGAGACCACATTCTAAATCTCTATAACAAAAATGCAAATAAAAGAAAACAGCTCTTTTTGTGTTTTTTACCCTTATTTGTATGTCACATGGAGCTGCGCCCTTAGCTGCTCACAAGGCTGCAGATTTTTAGTTACTGTATTTTTTGCTCTATAAGACTCACTTTTTCCCCTCCTAAAAAGTAAGGGGAAATGTGTGTGCGTCTTATGGAGCAAATGCAGGCTGTGCAGCTATCCTAGAAGCCAGAACAGCAAGAAGGATTGCTGCTTTCACTGCGCAGCGATCCCTCTTGCTGTTCTGGCTTCTGAGATTCAGAATTTTTTCCCCCCTTGTTTTCCTCCTCCAAAAACTAGGTGCGTCTTGTGGTCTGGTGCATCTTATAGAGCGAAAAATACGGTAGTTAGTTAGTTAGTTAGTTAGTTAGTTGTTTGGGTGGAAAGCCTGCCCTTCTGTTGTTACACAATACAAATGGCGGCAGAGATTTTACATAGATTCCTATCTGTTGTTGTTTAAAGTCCTTCTACTATGATTTGCTTTCTTTCCCTCTTTCCAGCAGATATCAATGACAATTTAATGTCAATTTCCAGAAGGGTAATAGTGTCAGGTTCTCTGTCTTTTGGAACTCAGAGATGATGTTGACATAGCTATGAGCAAAACACAGTTTTGAAGGTTCAAAGCAGATTCTGCAAAACGAAATCTGATGTAGCCAAATGCCACAAGGAGGAATTATTTTAGCACCTTTTTCTTTTTGTTGCTGTTGGCTTTGGGGAAACATTATTGTACTGAGAGACATGGCATGTTACAGTTTGCCTGTAAGCTCTTCTCAAGTAAGGAATAAGAACTGAACACACAAGTTCCAAACTAAACATGGATTGCTTTCAACATCCATTCTAATGAGTCCTCTTACTTAAAAGCAGACAGTTGATCACAAACAATTTAGACACCGCAAGCCTGATTGCTTTTTAGATATGAGGGGGAAGGCAACAGGATTCTCTTCCCTACTGTTATCAAGAAATCAGCATAAGTCAGTCAATAGAGTTTACAGGGTTTACAGTACATAAAGGATGTGCCTTTGATGATGGCTGAGTGTGCATTCTCAGCATGTTAAGAAAGAAGAAAGATCAGTTCCCAAAACTGTAATCAGGAAAAAATTTTCCTGGAAAATAAGATCTGTAAATCATTGAGGTGGTTTTTTGTGCTCACCTTTTGGTGAACAACAACATGGGATGGAGCTGTCTCAGTGAATCTAACAATTATTGTGGATTTTTAAAAAATAATAATTAAAAATATTAATTACATTTATTTATTTTCAACCTTTCTCTAGGGAGTTCAGGGTAGCTTATGTAGTCTTCCCATTCATTCTCACAACAACCCTGTGAGCTGGGTTAGGTGCATAGGAAGCTGCCTTATCAGACCATTAGTCCACCTAACTGAATATTGTCCACAATGACTGGCAGCAATTGTCCATTTTCACAGTTCTTGTGGTTGGAGAGTTCCTGGCATCCCTAAAAAGGCCATGTCCAGGAGGAAGAGGGTAGAGACAGAGGCTGACCATAGAACCTGTTAAAACCTGCTTTCTGAGAAACTAAACCCTCGAGTCTAACTGAAGACTGACCTCAAGGGTTTTTCCCCACTTTGAGGCCCATGTCTATGCTTAATGTTAATTAGTAATGGAGCAGTACATGCTTGTGTGTGACCAATAGTAGTTGTGATCACACATTTTTCACATGTAACGATGTATTAGAACCATATAAATATTTTCTGTGCACTTCAAGGAGCTGAACAGATTCTCTGGGTGTCAACCTACTCTGTGGCATCTGCTATAGTTGAATAAACTGTTTGAGCTTTCCTCCTCACTGTGTTCATTGGCTACGTTCACCCCACTCAGCTGAACACTTGTCCACTACAGTACCCTTGGAGCTGCTGTATGTGGAGAAATAAAGGAAAGTCACACTGTACACTGGAATCAGAGGCATGATAATGTGAAGAACACAAGATAGTCACGTGTGCTGGGCCTCAGAATAATTAAAAGAGGCTGGAACTTCAGACCTTTCCCATGCTCCTTCAAATTCTATGATTCTAAGATTCTAAATTGTGTCCTGAAACAACAATTGACAAACAACACCAATTACAAACACATGTCCTGGGACAGACCAAGCAAAAAGAAATATGGGGATGACATTTGTTGAGTAATGAACACTGTCACTAATGAAAGGATTGCTGCATCTTCTGTTTTATGCTAATATATTTCCTAAGCAGAAGAAGCCAATTTTCTCATAGAAGTGGCAAATGGAACCTATTAGGCTCAATAACAGCAAGGAACATTGTGGAACCAAAAGACAGGGCAGCTAGCGTGAGAACAATTTTTGGACCAAACAGATCAAGGCTTTCAAATGCATGCATAGAAAGTGCCTTACACAACAAGGTTTTCTTTCCAACGCAGTACTGCCTTAGGAGTGTACTAATTAATGCATGTCAGTTCAGAAAACAATGCCCAATAATTTTTTGAGATCTAGAAACAATCTAAGTATGCATTAAGAAATGCTTTGTCTAAGTTGCCAAAAACTGAATTAGGACAAATTAATGTTGATCACAGACATTTAGACTTAGAACTGTCTAGTGAAGATTATGTGGGAGTTCCTGTACCTAACATATAGCAGGGAATAGCTCAAGAGCCAGGGCTAGACCTCTGTGATTTGGTTTTTAAACCCTGTTCTATTTCAGAGAGGTAGCAGTGCTAGTTTGTCACAGTAAACACAGCAAAAGAGACTGGGGTGCCTTAATATTAACAGATTTATTGTGCAATGAGCTTTTGGAGGCTGGAGCCTTGATAAAGTAGACCTGGCAAAGCAGTCTCCAGTCTCTTATGGCACAATGAATCTGTTGGCTTTTACGGTACCCCAAGCCTCTTTTGCTCTGTGTTTTCTGTTCTATGCAGTTCTTTAGGGTACAAGAGTCATTTCAACGTGACAGCCATTAACAGCTTAGGTACTGCTCCGGCGGGAAGATAAACGGCATTTCCGTGCACTGCTCTGATTTCACCAGAAGCAGCTTAGTCATGCTGGCCACATGACCCAGAAAAACTGTCTGCAGACAAATGTCGGCTCCCTCGACCAGTAAAACAAGATGAGCGCCACAACCCCAGAGTTGTTTGCAAGTGGACTTAACTGTCAGGGGTCCTTTACCTTTACCTTTGCAGGTTTAGTAGCAATGCCGTGAAGGGAGAAGCTTCACTTGTTGGAGCGTTTTCTACCTTGCACCTGTTAAAAGGCAGGTGACTCCCATAAGGAGGGAGGGAGTCTCACAGGGAGAGATGTATTGTGGTCACTGCAGCTTGTACATGCACATCAGTCTTTTGGCATGACTGCTCTTGCTTTGGGCTGATAGTTTGTAATAAAGCTATATAATACACACAAGTAATGCATTAGAGTTCCACAAACCATAAATCTTCAAAGCAAGTAATCCAGGGGGTAAAAGTCTGCCTGCCTCCTCTAAGATGCCTTTTGGCTGCTCAGAGACTGTTTACATTCCATTCACTGTGTCTGTATTTACTTTCCCATATTTTCAGTTCTCTTTTCTGAATCTTAGCTGAGAGCACTGACAATCCCACACTGCACACACACCCCTGATAAAAGGCAAATACTGCTGATTTCTATTCCTCAAAAGAGCAGCCGGTGTATGCTAAATCTGAAGTCTTCATTCTTGTTTGTGTTCTTGTTTACATTCCTTTTAGTGAAAAAGATCCCCCCCCCCAAAAAAAGAAAGACTGTAAAGGTCAACGAGTTCTTTGCATTTCAAGAAGAATGTCATCATGCCAGGTGTGGTTGTCTATATTAGAAATGTATTTGTGTGCTCACACACAAAGTGTGTGTGTGTGTGTGTGTGTGTGTGTGTGGTTCACATATACACTCTATAATTGAAAAATTGGCCCTCTTGGGACAGTTCCCCATATATATCCGGTCCAGAACAGCTGCTTGTGCTCCTCTCCTAGCCCATCACATTGGACCCATTCACATAGTCATAAAGTCAACACTTTTCAATAGATGAAACCAGGCTCATTTAATGCATGTCTCAGATTACAACTCATCACATTCTTGCAGGGAGGGTAAAACTTTGCAAAGTATGCTGAATCCAGGCAATACATTTATAATCTGAGCACATATTTCTGAACTTACATTACACACAAAGTAGGAGTGGCTGAGGGTAAGGAGTGCAGTAATAGCTATCACTTTTTCAAACAGTCCGGTGGACAAAATGTTAAAACTAAACTCAAGGGAACACAGGCTAAAGTCCTTTAGTAAGCCCATCTTAGCTGTAGTTCTATGTTTTAAAATGTGATCATAATATATATGTGAAGTGGACTCCACACTTAAGAAATGGACATGGGCCCATATTGTGGCCCCTGTTGCTGTCCTGGGATGAAATTCAGTGTTGTGTATTTCTGTTGGCCAGACAGAATGATCCTCCATCTCCTCACCCTCATGCACTATTATAGGGGTCTGCCCTACAGAGTAGACTTGGGGAAGGTATTGTTATAGGAAAATTCAAGCTCACTTGGATTTGCCAAACAAAGACACCCGCCAAGAGTATTGGAGCAAAACAGCAGCCTGTAGGAACTGTTGCAATAGGACTTCCAACTACCATATGGAAGAAGCAGGAAGAAGCCCTGAACAAAGGATGGCTCCTTTTTTATATAAGTTTCCCTTTTTACCCACAATACCCTTAGTGAAACATCATACATACATCATATATACATCATAGCTATGTCATAATATGGGAGGGGTCTTCTGGCAGAAACCTGAGTATCAAGTTTGCCCCCATCCCTCCCTTGATCTCCACCTCACACACATTAAGTAGAACAAAGGCAAGTATGTACATGTTCCTGTTCTCACTGTCAAGTTAAGCACACCCCTTTGTCTTGACCAAGATACTAATAAACTGTGGTTGGGTTTACTATTGTTTCTGGAATGGCTACCTGTCTGGCACTCAGGGGCCAGGATGCCAGCAATTATCATCTAGGCAAGAAGGCTGCTGAGTATGTGGTCTCAGGCTTGGGGGATGGTGGCTGCCCCTGCCCACGTCCCAGGCTCCTCTCTTGGTAGCCATTCCTTTCCTGAACAGATCAAAGTTGGAATGGCACAAATCCGATACTGGAGCGATTTTATATGACTTTCTAAAGTTTTCCCTGATCTTGGGAAAGACTGAGGGCACAAGAAGAAGGGGACGACAGAGGGTGAGATGGTTAGACAGTGTTCTTGAAGCTACTAACATGAGTTTGACCAAACTGCGGGAGGCAGTGGAAGACAGAAATGCCTGTCGTGCTCTGGTCCATGGGATCATGAAGAGTCAGACACGACTAAACGACTAAACAACTAAACAACAACAAAGTTTTCCCATTGAGCCAGCACATAGATTCATTTATCAGTGAATTGTTACATTTGGTAATGTGCAGCAATGGCCCTTTGAATAGAGATAGGAAAAAACTGTGTGATGAAGTGTTTTGTGGGAACATTTGCAGGAGTGATTGTGCTGATTTTGATAGTCGGGGGGTGTATGATGTCTGCTGGAGGGGCAAACCTCCCCCCCAACCTTTCCATAAATTCTGGTAAAAGTATATGGGGGGGGGGAGCCCTGCTGCACTAATTGGAACCCTTGTGCACCAGGTTAGTTGAATCCAGGACCATGTATTGAGTGTGGATGGCTGAGGAAGGAAAGCCTACACATGCTCAGCGCTCTACATGCATAGGCTGTGATCTGGAATACCTGAGTGACTGGGGTTCCTGAGTACATAAAAGGTTATATGCATGACAGCTTTCCTTCTCTGAATTCCACATTCAGCCTGTGGGCATCAGGGAGTGGGAACAGGGAGATATGAATGGCTCCCTCTGCAGGCATACAACATGCAGCTCCCTCTATGAATGGAGCCCTCTGCAGACATACAACACATGTAGGATGTCTTGATGGTCTTATTTATATTTTGATTATGTCAACCTTTTCTCTAATGTTTGCATTTTATCAATACGTATCAGTATTTTAGATGGTGCTTTGTAAACTGTTTAGAAGTTTTCTGTTGAGTAACCAGTATACAAATGCTGTTAAATTAAGACAAATTAATACTGAAATTCCTGTAACGTGGCAGCCCCTCTCTATAGCACTATCAATACTTCTGAGGATGACTATGGATATACAGTAATGAGAAATACTGTGTTACTCTATTACATCAAAAACTTTTTGGGAGATATCTAGGCAAAGCCTGGCTGGAGCTGTGTTGTTGTCAGGAATAATAAGTGGTCCCTATATATCAGGGTATGCAGTGACCTAAATCCCTTTTACTATATCAGAATAGTGCCATAGTCTGGCCACAGCTTGTAGTCATAATGGGAAAATCCTTCAGCTTTGGTTAGTTATGCCCTAGTCCTCTGATTCATTAGTTGTTTACGGCAGGTTGTTAACAGCCCTAAGGATTGGCTTTAATCCCCAGCCAGAGTGTTTAAATACAATACATCATCAACAGGTAATCATTCACTTTGAAGTCTTTTGCTCCTTCTCCCTCCTCCTCCCTCCTCGAGGTGAAACCCAGGACTTTAAAGCACTGCAACAGATTATTTCCATCAAAGCATAAAAATTAATAACGCAAATGTCAAGAAGTTAATTTGCTTCCCTTAAACACAAAAGATGGCAAAACCTTTTTCTTCCTTTTGATTTCCACTGCAGCCTTTTAAAGTTTCTGATGTTGTTTGTAGTGACAGTGTGGGTGTCCCCCCCCCCCACTTTCTTACTCAAGATGCATGTGTTGAAATTCAGCAATACCTTATGGCACTCATCCCAAGTTTTTTACTTCATGGAACCATCAATTATATTGTCTTTGATCAGTTCCCACCTTTTTATTCCAACGCTCAGACCATGATGTCCCTTTTTATCTCATGAGCTATTTGTAGTACTGGTTCTACCATAATCTTTTTCTTTTCTTTTTTTAAGTGATGGTTCAATCATAGAAGAACAAAACATATTTGGTTTTTAAAAGTTGGATTTTATTTTAACTCTGTTACAGATATATCAGATTTCATTAAAATTAATTATATTAATCACAAGCAGAAATAGTACAATACAGTACTTTAAATAACTAATGTCATATAACTTAAAGTATATGTTTAATAAAGCAAATCTAAAGTTAAAACCCTATACATTCTTCCCTTTGGAGTAAGCTGTATTGAACTCATTGGACTAATTTATGAGTAATCATGCATAGGATTGTGTTGTTATGAAACAAGTAACTGAAACTACTATAAATACATAATAAAACTCTCCAAATTACCGTACATTTCTTTTCAGGTTTATGTAAGTAAATGGTGTAGAACTGATTGTTTTTGCAGTGTGTGTGGGGGGGGGGAGGAATCTCTTCAGTGCATTAGGATGAACAAGATAATTTCCTCCAAAAGTGAGAGACATTTTTTCTCTCTTTAGCTCAATATAAAATTTATGAAAATGTTAAATATCCTCAACATGATCCATATTTTCAGGGACAAAAACAGTATTCCTATATGTGTGTGTGTGTGTGTGATTTTTTTTTCTCAGAACTGGGTTTCCTTTGAAAACAGTTGATTTGTTACTGTGGCATACCCCATAACTTCTAGACCTGAGTAGTTAACCAGAACAACTCATCAAGCTTCACCACTAAATCCGCCATAAAATGCACTGGCATGAATCCAGTGATCTACTTTAGGTGGGTTCAATGGCCTGGGCATGTACAGTCGGACTTTCCACCCACCCACTTTGAACAATAAGCACAATTCCATTTGCTGCTGTTTCCTGGGGCTTACTTTGAAGTTGTTTTTTAATTAGCTTTGGTTGTATCTATTGTATGTGTTTTTTATGCTGCACGATTTCTCTGCTGCTTTGAAGACTTCAGTAGAGAAATGGCTAATAAATACCAAAAACTGTTTTTGCAAATCCCATCCGTTGCAGAAGTTTGCCATGTGGTATAAGGAACTGCTTGGGCATGTAAACCTAGGGCATGTTCACAGTACAGCTTGCTCCACATCCAGGGTGCTCCCACTGCTAATTGTTGAAGCCTCATCGCACAACATTAGTCACAATCCATACGGATCCTATATTTTCTCGACAAATACTGCAGTCTTTCCTCAAACCAGTTTCAATCTAGTGAGAAAACTGAATGTGGAATAAGTAGTAATGTGAATGTGAACATACCCTAACATTCATCAGGCATGCACAGATGAGCACAGATGACAACTTAGCGAATAGAAGTTCCTGGGAGGACAGGTTGCAGATGCAGGAAACCGAAAAGATTATGCACATTGGGTGAAGACATCCCCATCCACACTCTGATGTTAATAACAATGTGGCTTGAAACAGGATTCTGAAATCACTAGTCAGAAACAATTGCTTCTCACTACAGACCAGTTCACTAAGTATCATAGAGTTGAAGGAAGTCTTGGTGACTATCAAGTCTGCTTACTGCCGGAAATCCAGGTGGTTGTCTTGGCTCTGCTTGAAGACTTCCACTGAAGGAGAGTCATTCCTGATAGTCTATAGCATGAAAGGGTTGCCATGTATCAATGAGCCATTATGTAATTATGACTACAGATAAAGCTTTTTCTCACATCCAATGTCAACTCAAACAAAATAGCGCCAGTGTGGTATAGCAGTGGCCGTTAGGGAGACCAAGCTTTAATTCCATCCTCAGCCTCAAAGCTCCTTACTCTGTCAGCCTAACTAGCTCACATAATTGTTTGGGGGTGAAAATTGGGAATAAGGGTCATTTACATTGCCCAAGGTCCTTATTATATATCTATGTTATATCCCAAGGTGGGATATAAATATAACATTTTTTAAAAAAAGAAAAAGAAAATGATTTACCGTACTCATTTGGCTGAGAGTCATTTGGCTCTGAATATATAAAATCAATGTACAAACAGTATAAGTGTAAACTAGCTTAAATTATCTTACATGCTTTCATTACTAAATTTTAATCCCTCACATTTTCCAATCTCTTGTCACACTACTCTTAAGTGCATATAGAGCTGTTTCTCGGGAGCTTGGCCAAATGACAGACCCATTATTGAATTGCCTGAGGTGTGTCTGTGCATTTTCCTGGCAGAGACCCTGTTCTTTTAACAGCTGTGTGAAAGTTAGACAACACTCCATATGCCACACTTTCCAGGGCATCTTCCAGTCACTTCCCTTATTGCAAAAATCCCAGTTTTGGGGTGGGGGAAAACATCTTGTGCAAGAGCTTCAAATCCACTTCAACTGTGAAACCTGAAACTGCTAGAATGTGATTGAATGCCACTCAAAGACAGCACTCCTAGTCCACTGTGGATCACCTTCTACAATCTGCATGATATTTTTATATTAAGCTGCTGTGCGAAGTTATGTGAGGTAAGAAGCCATTGCTATAGTGATGATACCCAATTCTAACTGTCCTTTTTATCTACATGAGTAAATAACAAGTACAAATTCAGCTGGTGTGCATTGGAAACAGGAATGTAGCCGGAGGTTAAAAGTTGCAACTCTCAAGCACATCTTCATGATAATTTGAAAAGATGGAAACTATTTTGGAAGGTTAAAGTTAATTTGATAAGATGGAAACTACTTCAGCTCCTTTTAAAAAAATACAAAAGAAAGTGAAGAAAATAATTTGTATATTCTTAAATTCACACCTGAGTTAGGGCTCATTCTGGGTTTCCTGTTTCCAATCAGTACTTTCCTTTTGGACCACTCTTGCCCCCATACACTTCCTTTTCCCCTTTGTGCCCTTTGCTATGACCCAGATTATCTGAATGCTTTGAGCTGAAATTCCATCCCTGCTCCATTTTCCCCACAGGGTTACTCTGCTGTTGCTCTTTTAACTTGGCATATGAACTTAGTTCCAACTATATCCCTTACTTTGTTTATGGGTAATATCCAAGTAAATCACAGAATAGGTCTGTTGAAATCAGTGGATTGAGAATGGATTAGCTCAAATTCATTGATTTCATTGGGTCTGAGTGAGTGGGCATGACTTTATTGGATACAATATCATGTCTGAATTTGACTACACTTTACAGCCACCTACACAATTGACACCCCACAGGGAAACCTCTCTCTGACCTCACTGCAGCCCTGCCCTGCCCTAGTGTTGTCCAAATAAGATAAAGGAGCAAAAGCGTCAGAAGGGCAACTCCATTGGGCTAGCCCACCACACTAGCTGCTACTGCATAAGACTATGCTACGAGTGTGCAGTAATTTCACTGCTTTTATTTCATGGAATTTCTTCCATGGTAACACAGAGATTTTAGCGGTCAAAAATCCACACCAGCACAAACTTCTCAGAAGTTCCAGAAGCAAAGAAAATGGCTTCATAAAAAGATTTAGGACAGAGCCTTTTAATAAAGTTATTGCCACGATTTTATTAAGAGGTAAAAGGGAAAGACAGGAGTGGAGACCAGAATGAGAACATTGAACATGCCCTCTTGCTGGGAAGATCTACACATCTTTAATAAATGAAAAGCACTTTACTAGAATCTTTATCTTTGGAAGCAATTATTTTTCAAAGTCACGGGCTTCAGACGCTGCAAAGATGCTGTCTTTTGCTCTCCACCTCTGCAAGTGCTTTAAGATTTAAGAAACCTGTTGGCTTGAGTTCTAATAAATCCAAATAAATGCTTTGATTTTTTAAATTAAATTTTTACTGCTATCTGCATTTGATATCTCAGCCAAATTGTATCCGCTGCAAGAGCAACAAAAAAGTCACATCAAAGGGGAGCTGCACCTCATGACCTGTAATTATGTGATTTATTGCTCCATGACATACACTATAAGATGCACCTGCTGTCTGATAGTCTCTACTGTATGACCCACGGCTGAAACAAAGGTGCTTTTCTGAAGTGGGGTGAGCCGGTACATTTTAAGCAGGCCTTTTCATCCCAAGAAAGTACCGGTAGCTACGTCTGGGAGTCATCTACCAAAAAACACTGCTTGTGCTGAGCTAGAAAAAGCCTGTGAAAATGAAGTTGTGATTTGGTAACAAAAATGAAGTCCTGTATAACAGGATAGTGAATGTCTCAGGTTATGTACACACTTCTGGCTCAAAACACAGCTAGGTTGTTTTTTCCTCCCATTTGGATCAAAGCTAGTTTGGGGGGGGGGAACGCATCAAAATGCAATATTTCATAAGAAATTACAGGACAGATACAGGACAGATATGGATTGTGGCTAATAACATGTATACAATATTAACCAAACCAGCAGTGGAAACACATTGGATGCAGAGTAAATAGGAGTGTGTACACGGCCTCAATGTTCTGTCTTTTCAGTACTACTACTACTACTACTACTGCCATTACTAACTTGGCTTAAATAAATTCATTTGACAGTCTGTATAGCATAAACTTTATATGCTCTAGGACCTTTACATAGGCCTCTCACTTGAACTGCCCAAGTAACAGATGTTATTTATTTATTTAAAGTGCTGGCAGCCTGTCTAGTAATAGCAGTGGTAGCCTTGAGAAAGGAACAGTGATAGTTACTTTGAACAAAATAGCTTTCTCTTAATTGATATTGTTGAAGTTACAGCACAGCAATTTAACAGCTACCGTTACAGTTATTCATACATTAGCAAGGGCAGCTGCTACGATTTGTGTAGTGCAAAAGTTGAAATACAGTGGTACCTCGGGTTACAGGCGCTTCAGGTTACAGACGCTTCAGGTTACAGACTCTGCTAACCCAGAAATAGTACCTCGGGTTAAGAACTTTGCTTCAGGATGAGAACAGAAATTGTGCGGTGGCAGAGCGGCAGGAGGCTCCATTAGCTAAAGTGGTACCTCAGGTTAAGAACAGTTTCAGGTTAAGAACGGACTTCCCTGTTCAGGGAAGTTTTTAATCTGTGATATTTTAGTGTATTTCTGGTTTTTATGGAAGCCGCCCAGAGTGGCTGGGGGGACCCAGCCAGATGGGCGGGGTACAAATAATAAATTATTATTATTATTATTATTATAATTAAGGTCTTAACCCAAGGTACCACTGTACTTGTGCACAGCCATTGCAAATACAGGCCCCATTCACATCAAACAACGTGTTCTACACATTGTGAGGAATGCTGAACCAGGTTGGCGGTTGCTTTTGTGCCCTGCCATGAGCAGAATATAGACATGGGGTCCTTGTGTGAACAGGGCCCATGATGCCAGTATGAGTAAGCAGCTGAGATTCTATTTGCAAGGCCTGTGGACATTTTACTCAAAAATAAACTGTTGCTATTAAAAGAGCCACTTGGCACATGTACTTTGTTTCTTATCAGTTTGCTCTCTCTCTACAACAAAGACTAGGAAAATATTGGCATGAGTCATTCATTGCTCTTGTGAGATGATGCACAAACCCTCCAAGCAGGACAGTCAACAGCCATATTAAGTGTGGCAATAGTGTGGGCAGTGCAATCTGCGACTGATCTATCAACAATAATCTATAGTACTCACTCAGTCTGTTTCTCTGTCTGTTTCTCCCCCCCCCCCTTTTTTTTTTTAATGGGGTGACTTAAATGTTCTAATAAAATGAAGCAGTGGAATGTTTCCAGATGTCCACAACACTAGCAGGAAGAAAGTGCTCTAAGCCTAATGTTCTACCAACGCAGCATCCTTTCCTTATTAAATCATTCTTCCACTTCAACTTCTGGGGCAGGAGGTTGAAAAGAAGGAAAAAAGAAAAAGCTCACAAAAGTGTTTTGACAAATCCTTTCAAACCACACCAGGATAACAGTGACACCAAAAGTCTGCTGACCAAGTTATTTAACTATGTGTTTACATCCCATTTATTTCCATGGGGTTTCTTAGTGCCAAGGCTTCTGAGGATGGCAGTTGTTTAACCTAGCAAGGACTGAATTGCTGCACATGCAGCTTGCCTCATTTGTTTTAATAAAGGAGCAGCTATACATGCGACCGGACGTAATGATCAGGAGTCCCTTTACCTTTATACACGCAAAGGTGATGTATGCATGGAGCTTTTCTCTCAGCTGAAGTGAATAACAGTCTATGTGGGTAGGAGTATATCACAAGCACCTCAAAATTCCCCCGCCACCATGACCTAAGTGGATGAGAGCAACTTTCTTCAATTGTCTTACCTTGGAGAAGGCAGAACCAACGGTCAGGGAGGCAGGAAGGGCCGTGGTTCAGTGGAACAGTATCTGCTTTGGATTTAGATATTCCCAGGTTCAATCCCTGGCTGGGAAAGACCAGCGGAGGGGGGGGTACTGCCAGTCAGTGTAGACAATGCTGAGCTACATGAACCTAATGGTCTGACTCAGCTTAAATCAGCTTTCTATGTTCCTATGATGTTCACTTAGCAAGCGGTAAGTTAGAATCAGAATTGATGAAGCAGGGAATCCTGGCTGCCATATGTTCTTGGGAGTTGTCTGTACCTATGCAGGCAATACTAAAGTGTTGGATCACAGAAGCTCTTCACCATCTGCATTTGAGCCCTGGCTGCTGCTTAAGGCTGTGGTTAGGCCATCGTTGTTTTGAAATATTTTTTATGTGCATTTCTACTGCACACGCAGAGCATTTCCCAAAGTTCAAGGTACCCTGGAAGTCATCCTTCCACCTGTGCATCTCAGTTACTCACTAACAAGCTATGTTCAGTAGTATATTGGCTCTCTTTTTCTCATATTAAAAGCTATTAGGCCTATGCCTGAACTTTTCCATCAGCATATACAGCACTGTCCATATCTTGGAGTGTATTGAAACAACCTATCACACTTTGATAGGCAAGAGCAAATTTCAAATTGACATCAAAAGATATTTTGCACTAATTACTGCCTAAATAAAAAAAAAGCTGGGTTTCTGGACACCAATGCATCACAACTATAGTGGATGATTGATACTGTCTTGCTAGCTTAAGATCCGTTCAGTATATAAACATATAATTTGTCATTGCTTTATTCTCTGGAAAAAAGCATTTCAAATAAATCTTAGGTAAAGTCACCTTGATGGTTGACTCCAGCCTGTGCAAACAGCCCCTGCAGCTCTTTTAAAAGAAAATGGGGGGTGGGGGTGAGGCTCACTTAACTCTCTCAATTCTATAATTAGTTCTGCTGGCATTTGCTTTTCACATAAAGCAAGGACCAGGTTATATAGGGTAAAGATTAACTAGATATTGACCAAGGCGTCTCTGATAGAGGTAAAAGTAAAGCTCTAATGTCCAAGATTAGACATATGTAGGAATGAATGTCTGTATTGACCTTTGAAATGCTTCAGTTCAGAAGCAAAAGTGTTCAAAGAAGAGATGGATGAACGGTGGAGGCCTCACGGGTTAAAATAACTAACCGGGAAGGTACATTTCTTTAAGGGTTACTTTGTTGTCACTTAATAATTTGCAAATGCAAATGCAACACTCACATTTATTGCAGAAACAGTAAAAATCTGTTTCAGATTGGACTAATTTCAAATTGGACTAATTTCAGATTGGACTAATTTAGGTTATTTTCCATGATGGATTTGAACTAATAAAAATTCTGTCCCATATTTGATTCATTAAAGCTATCTTACAAGTAGTTTTATTATTTTTCAGAACAATGATATCCTTTTAAGAAATATCTATTCAGAGCAAACATCCCAACATTTTTTTCTTTTTGGAGAAAAAAAGAACATGATTTTTCCTCAATACACTCTGAGATTCTTATGATTTTACTAAAAATAAACATTCCAATTCAGTATAAGCTGTAGACTTGCCATTTTTGCTGCTGCTTACCCCAGTTTGTAAACATTTGGAATGATTTTCAAAAAGCTGTTAATTGTGGAACCTTAAAGACTTAACAAATTTATTATGGCATAAATGTTTGTGGGCTACAATCTACTTCATCAGATACACAAAAGCTTGTGCCATAATACGTTTGTTAGTATTTAAGGTGCTGTAAGAATCTTTATTAAAGATTTCAGAAACTTCCCATCTGGGTAATACTCTCACCCAGGGGAAGGATTTAAAATGGTAATTAAAATATGGTGTGCTTTTGAGTTAAATGCATCTTTGTTGCCAAGGTACAATAATAATAAGAGAGGGCAAATTGGGGAAATGAACTATATGTTTAGAGCAAAACTTTCATGGTCTCTTCTGTCCAGAGGAAATTGGGTCAAAAAAGCAGAAACAACTGAATGTGGAAAGCTATACTAGAAAGCCAAACATTGATCAGTTTAGTATTTTGCTTTAAAAAAAAATTTATTCAGAGACCCTGTTTGACTAGTTTCCTCTTTTATCAATATGTGAAATAAATGTTTAAAGGAAGCACAATGAGTCTATTACAGCCTTTCTAATATAACAGTTTATGATTCTGCAGTTGGCTCCTGTATAAAATGCAAATTTGCTGTCTATCAAATTACAAGTGCTGCTGTTTGAAGGAGTGAGGAAACTTATATTTGGTCATTGAGATTTCTTTTTTCTCCTTATACGAGGGGCAGGATATAAGAATAACAGAGTCACAGAATTGTAGACTTGGAAAGGACCCTGAGGATCATCTAGTCCAGCCCCATGCAGGAATATACAACTGTCCCTCAAGGGGATCAAACCTGCAGCCCTGGCGTTATCAGCACCATGCTCCAACCAACTGAGCGATCCATTGAAGAACTGTGTCAAGCAGAAACTCCATGGATTTGGTTGTGAACATCACTGCATTCTCCTCTTAGTGGAAAACTGAAATTCTATTTCTCAACATACTGTCATTCAGCTGAGGTTTAAGAAAATAGGCTCACGGGTGTTCTATGATATAAGAGAGATCTGTATGGATGAGAGGCAGGCAGAAACTAAAGAAAGCAGAAGAAAAATTAGGAGTGAGGGCATAGAAACCAAACTTTTAGAATACTTAATGATAATAATTACATTATTTATTTTACTTGTTGGTTAATGTGAAGAGACAAAAAGAGTGCAAAGAAAGAAAGAGCTTCATATGGAAGCAATCTGAATTTTCAGGGAATAAAAACAAGTAACATCTTTATGTCAAGCATGATTCAGTGCATCATACTGTATTTAATTATAACTGGGACGGTCTGGTAGATTATTAGGCAAGTTGCAAGTTTCTGGCTTTGGCTGTTTAGATAGATGCTTGTTTCCAAAGCTGCAGGCACAGTGTAAATCACATCAATGACAGATATCCTCCAATTTTGTATTTATATTTTTTCAGATTATAACATTTACCACATCCATTATACTTTTAAGCCACTCTTTAGGCTAAAAGATTAATTATATTCTGCATCAATATAGACTGAGCAATGAATACCAAATCATTAAAATGTATATTCTTTTCCACTCAATCCTTATTCTAAATTCTTGTGTGCAGTGCAAAAAACCCAGTGTAATAATCCTGGTAGGGAATAGTTTATCAGATGGGCACACAGGAAAGACAAGCACAGAGATTTGCTGGTTTCCTTGCCAAAAACCTGTTACAATTTCATGTGATGAAGTTTTTCAGGGCTTCATGTCTTCTTTGATAGGTAAGTGTCTGTTTGTTGGTATGCCACTTATTATTCAGAAAAACATCAGGAATACTGAACAGGGACATATGTGGATATATCACGAGTCAGTCACATTTCTTATCCTCTTTGTCTTGCACTTCCAGCTACACAGTTTGTGTGGAGCATCTGCAAAAGAGCAGTGTGGATCAGCTTCGGAGGGGGGGTCCCCAAAAACTGGCAAAAAAGGGTGGAATCTATTTGATGGGGACAACTGACCTGCACCCAGTTATAGGGATTTTTATATATATAGTAAACCTTGAGATGAGTTTAAGAACACTTTCAGAAAAGTCCAAGCTAAACTTAAATATCATTGCATACAAAGAAACCCAGGTGATGAGTTTTCATGCGGCATCTTGAGTCATATCCACTAAGTTTCATGACATGGGGCTAAAGCAAAAGAACAATGATGTTTCCACCATTCCAATATTATTTTAATAAGTGGGTCACCTACAAGGGATGGTTGATGGCCAAATGAGGAAAGGCTGTAGTTCAGTGGCAGAACATCTACTTTGTATGCAGAAGGTCCATGACAAATCTCTGGAATCTCCAGGCTTGGAGAGAAACTTGTCTGAAGTCCTGGAGAGCCAATCAGTGCAGACAGTGTAGATGGGCCAATGGTCTGATTCACTATAAGGCAGCTTCCTGTCTTCCTAAGTTATAGGTGTTGCTTGCATTGACTGTGGTGTTGAGTTCCAAGGAATGTAATTAAGCAGATGCAACCAATTGCTGTTTCGTTGTCACATACTGGGATCAAAGTTGGTTGCAACAAAAGGGGCTCCTTCTCTGCTTACCACAATGATGCAACCATTGCTCAGAGCAAATTCACATGTGCAGTCCTGAGACATGTACTGAGTTCCACCTGAAGCAAGCTGTTGGGTAACCCCTCCTGTGAGTGTAAATATAAGAACCTTAATGGTTTCTGCCATCATTAAGAAACCACTTAATCCAGTAGTATGACATGTGGCTAAATCTTAAGGGCTTAAAAATGTTAGTTTTATCTAATAATGCTCTGCAGCTCACCTATGTAACAAGCTCAGGGCAAAATATATATTGGTGTGAATGACACTAGAAAAGAATTCACAAGGCAATCACAGATAGTAAAGATGTAGTCATTTTGCCAGGAAGTGATCTCACATTCCAAGAAAAGCAGAGGTTGTAATGCAAATGCAGACTATCTCTGAAATGAATAGAAGCTTTGACTGCCAAGCAAAAATGAAGTTCAAAGCTAGAAAATGGGATTGTCTTATCCTTCATAAGTTACTGCCAGAAAACAGAAAAGATACAGCAATTGCCTTCAACAGAATGAAACACACCTGTTGCTTATGAAAATGCAGCCCATATGTCGGCCACAATTTTTCTTTCTGTCTTGACTTACAAACAGCAATCAACCAGGCTTTCTTTAATCCTTCCAGTAATGTTGCTGTGTTAAAGTTGCTTCTGTATAGTTCGCTTGCCAGTTGCTTATTTCAAGCAGAGGCAATAGGAGTGGGTTTAAGTCACAATCCAGAGAACGTTAAGCACAACTAAGGGCTTAACCACACTTAACTTTTGTCCCGCTCTTTGCAGGCAGGGGTCTGCACTTTAACACTTCATGCCTGTGTTTTGTTTCATTGGGTTTTTTGCCTCAAGCTTGCTCTGTGAACACTCGCTCTTTAAAGCTGAATTGGAGCAAACATCAATTCGGGTTTTCTGCATATTGATTGAACTCTGATTGAACTCTAAAGAGTGGGTTTTCAGATGGAAAGCTCTGGAGCAAAGGGGGGGGGGGCACTTGGACATGGAGCTTTAAACTGTGGACCATGCCTGGAAAGAGCAGTGGAAAGATAAGTGTGGATAAGCCCTAAATCTCACTGAAGTCAATGGAACCCAAGAATTGCATTGATGACAATGGCATTACTGCCTTCCTAACATTCTCTGGGACACTCTCCACATAAATTCAGTGTTGTATTTTCTTCCCAAAACATTTTTTTTAATTAACACATGAGAATGTTGATGGCTTAGCTATTTATATCTAACAGATTTCTAGTTAGATGAAACAATATTTTTTTCCATAGAATCTGACAGAATTCCTTTAAAGCTTGTCAACACACATTGTGCCAGCTATTTTGGTTTAGACCATTTTCCAGCACAATGTTTGGATAGCCTTCAGAGATTAAAGTGAATTGCAGTTGTTTTTAGTTTAAAGAGATGGGTGGGGAAATCCTGAGCAAGACTGGTTTCCTGTGGCATATAGTGAGACACCTGAAGGATAGCACATGAAACTGAATTGTCTATCAAAAGAAAGAAGTGCTGGCAAAGTCAGTCCAAATTAAATCCTACAATCCTTTTTTGCTTTTCATTTCTGATGGATTTTGAACATAAACTTTATTTCCTTAAGGAGTGGGGAATGTTGGTGGCACGGCTGAACATCAAAATAAAATGATACTTATTCATTTATTTGCAACATTTTTATACTGCTTTTAATCACTGGTTTCAATGAGATATTGCATCTGACAGTGGAGCATGCCTCTCCCTTAAAAAGTAGTGGCAACCAGAGCTAAGCTGCCTTCATTTGCCACCCCAAGCATATTCCTATCCTCTATTATCTACACATAGGCTATAACTAGACTGGAGCAACTGCCTGGAAAACTTTTGATACATAAGAGATCAAACCCATGGTAGATTAAGGAGGAGACTCAGGAGATAACAGTGTGGCGAGGTCTCATAAAGAACACCGTAGCCCATTCAATTCAAGAAACATGTTGACAAATACATAATGATTCAGAAGAAAGTGACAAAGATACTAAAGACAAAGGAGACAATTATTTTTTTCATTTAATATGAAAGAATAAAATCAAGGGGACAGTATGCTGACAATACTAATGATGAGTAGCAGCCATTGTGTCACTCAAGCACCAGGTTTGGTTTATGTAATCCCAATCTTAACCTAGACAGCATCCTAAAAAGCAGAGACATCACCTTGCCAACAAAAGTCCATATAGTTAAAGCTATGGTTTTCCCAGTAGTGATGTATGGAAGTGAGAGCTGGACCATAAAGAAGGCTCATCGCCAAAGAATTGATGCTTTTGAATTATGGTGCTGGAGGAGTCCCACTGCAAGAAGATCAAACCTATCCATTCTTAAGGAAATCAGCCCTGAGTGCTCACTGGAAGGACAGATTGTGACGCTGAGGCTCCAATACTTTGGCCACCTCATGAGAAGAGAAGTCTCCCTGGAAAAGACCCTGATGTTGGGAAAGATGGAGGGCACAAGGAGAAGGGGACAACAGAGGATGAGATGGTTGGACAGTGTTCTTGAAGCTACCAGCATGAGCTTGACCAAACTGCAGGAGGCAGTGGAAGACAGGAGTGCCTGATGTGCTCTGGTCCATGGGGTCACAAAGAGTCGGACACGACTAAACGACTAAATAACAACAACAACAACAACAACAACAATTCCAATCTTTCCCTTTGGTGGGAATTTATGTGTGGGCATACAAGCCCAGAGAATACCTCTGTTAGGGAGAAGCTCTGCAGAGTCTAGACTGCAGAAAGGGCTGCATCTCTATCTTCAGGAGTCATGCCCATGGCTGATTGGGTTCTCGGCAATGAAAGACTGAAGGGGTGTAAGATCATGACAATGCTTTGTAGCTTTCTTTGGGCAATTTAATAAAACCTTTAGCTTTTAACCTTCACCCCATTTGGGTGTTCATTGTGTTCTGGATGTAAGAAAAACCACTGCACCTTTAACAATACAATTATCATTATAATTAACTGTAGGTTGGGTTGCCCATTATCTAGATCAGGTCCCAAGAGACTGTGATCTACTCCCAGTATTAAAAAAAACAACTGGCAGTGATCTACCAATTGTTATTGAGGATTGACCAGAGTTGACTGAGCTTCTTTGAAGGGGGAATGACATGATTCGCTCACCTAAAACTCCACTGCTAAAAAACGCACGCAGCGCTAAAGCCAATCATCGTATTCCCAATCACCAACAGAAAATGCCAAACACTGCCCACTTGACGCAACAGAGGGACAGAGAGAGGGGAGCAGTAGGGTGGAGACATTAATTCCCCAGTTCTTTAAATTCCGTGATCGACCACGATCACCAGGGGTGATCGACCACGATCACTACCTGTCGATCGCAGTTGACCGGTTGAACATGTCTGCTCTAGATGAATGAACAGACCATGATAGCAGTTTGTTCTGCTCTCAGAGTTGGAGCGCTCTATGGTTCCTACCTTGTCAACTGTTTAATATTAGAGATATACCTATCGATTTCTCCAGAGCAGCTCTTTATTTGTAAGCTGGACAGAACTGAACAGCAAACAGCTCAGCCGGCCTGCTTTTATAGGCAGCCGGCTGTCAACATTGTAGCAACAACAACCCAGGGTTTCCCGCCTAAAATAACTGACGTGGACCTGAGTGAAAACTATCTACAGTATCCCCCTGCTGGCCCAGGGTGAGAACTTCAGTACATAACACTGCCCATTTTGGTTTCATTCATTGCCTTTCCACATTGGTTTATGATGGTTTATGCTTTTTTAAAATAATCTACATTAACATTTGTATGCATTTTCATGCATACTTCTCCTAGGTATCTTATATGCAGTTTTGCAGCATAATCCATTTTTTCCAAACAATATTCACTAATATAATGTATTCTGCTCATGCATTTTTCCTGAACGCACAAATTGTTGTATGCATTTTTTTGTTGGGGAACTGCAACATAAAACTCAGATTGCATTTTGGTTCGCATATTGGGTGTGAATTAGGTTTGTTTGTATTAAAATGAAAAACACGTGAATTTCTCCCAATTCCTATTTAATACTGGCCACAACAATGGTGGTTTTGCTTCTCAGAATGGAATGGAATCAACGTCTCGTTGAAATAAATGGCAGATTTCCCACTACTTTTAATGGTTATGGATCACACCCAAGTTTTATTTGCTTGCTTGTTCATTTAAGCTCAGCATCCTTGTTAAACCCTTGAATTTTTGTTCTCCCTTTTATGGATTAGGTGGCAACCCCGTGTAGATTCTTTCTCACGCTGACTGGGGAGCAAAGCACTTTTCTGTATAAAGATTGTATAGTGGCCCCCATTTCTGTTAAGAACCTTGCACATGACATACAAAGTAGCCTCTCTGTGATGAAAATAATTGTTCTTGGATAAACAAGGAGATTCTCAGAAAGTCCCAAGGCTATTGGCAGAAGATGCGTTGGCAGCTGTAAGAGAACAATTTTATTGTGGTGCAAGGAACTGTAAGAGGAAATGAATCTGGGATTCTCTAAGTCCCAAACGTTATAAGCTTATGCTATATAAAATTGAGGTAAACATTCTTTATTGCCATGGCTATGTTATTACAAATCTCATTTGTTTGCATAGGGAGATATGCTGTATTTATTGTTTATTTATGTCCACTGTTTCTTACTATGCCTTTTCAAACAGGATATTCAGGGGATTCCCCCCCAAAAAAGATGGAAGACAGAAATGTTTCACTAATTCTATGTGGGGTACAATAAACAGCTCTTCCCACAAAAGATAATCTAATTCTCAGTCTCAAAGAATACAGTCTTGAACACCTGGTTAAAGATGTGCTGACTTGGTTTTTTCCCAGTTCAATTTTACTCCTATTACTACAGATCGGGTTGGGGTAGGCTCTCATAATTGAGTTCACCAGTGACAAAGGCTGTGCATTGATTGTATACAGAGAAATGGAACTATAGAATATTATTAATATATCCCTAAACACCATACATTATTAAACAGTTGAAAAGAGCACAGAATACCTTTTGTTAGCTTAGCCACCATGCCATTATGCCATTGTGAAAGCCACCACTAAAATCAAATAGGCTGGTGGGGAAGCTTTCCAAACAACACAATATTCTGTGGGATAAAAATATTTTGGGGGCTGCTTCCCCTAAAATGCTTCTGTCTTGTAAGGCCATATTGCTATATAAATGTGACTTTTAAGATTAAATCAAGTGTATTAGGCAGCTGAATCACTGCTTCATTCCATTTTATGGAGGCTTCTCATGGCAGTAGCGTAATATTAATCAGTCCACAATGCTAACATTTGATATTTGGGGTTATGTGCCCAATTTCTTATGTACAATCATGGGCTCCTTTCAGTTTTTGAGACCCCTAGCCATAATAAAAATTAAAAATGATGACAGTAACAGAAAGAAAATAGGGCACACACAAATCTTGCGCCACTAGAACCAACAACTTTTAATGAATATTTATTAATTTGCTATTATTTAGGGTAAAACTTCCCAAGGAAGCTTACATCAAAAAAGAAAATTAAATCAATACTACAATATTCCCAAACACACACTCTCTCAATCAGAACCTCATGAATACATCCAGCATTAAAGCATTAAAACAGTAGCAGTGAAACCAATGCAAAGCACCACACACACAAAATAAAAACAGCCTGAAATAAAAAAGTATTTAAAGTATTGTCTGAAATCCCCCACTCTTGCTTACCCCTGCTGCCCCCCCAGACTGTTGAGTGACCATAAAAATGTGCAATTTGCTAAGCAACCTGTAAAAAATAACACTAACATCTATGTTTTAAGGAAATACTACGTACCTTTAGTTCAAGCTCAGGCTTGTCTGATGAAACAGCTCCAGCATGAAGTCATCAGACTATGGAAATATAGTGTCTGCAACCTGAAATAAATGAGAATGAGAGGTAAGCACCTAACTGCTATCAGTTATAGCAGCTAATAAAAATTAACCCAGTGAATTCCATTCCAAAGAGAAATAAACACATAAAGCAGTAGTTGACATTTTTAAAAAAATGTATATTTATATTCAGGATCACCCATGGAAAAATATGATGCACATATGGTGACTTCGATTTTGACATCTTGCTTTCTTTGGCATTCCTCAGAGTTGTGCTAGACTCATAGAATGAATTGCCTTAATAAGTCCTATTTCCCCCAACCCCAAGCAAAGAATCAATTGGCCAATTTAAACCTTGACCTATTCCATTTCTATTCTCATCACTCCCTGCTTCTCAGTTATAAAGTACCCAATAGCTTTATAATCAATCTAATGTATGTGATGACAATGATCTTGATTGATTTAATTTGTATACCATCCTTCGTCTGACGATCCCAGGGTGGTTCATAACAGAAAATCTGAATACAAAATGCACAATAAAACAAACAAACAAATAACCCCCTTCCACAAATAAAACTGCTAGAAAGAACTAGACATATGCCATTTATTTATTTAGGAAAATTCTAGCGGACTCAATCCTGGGATAATAACATAATACACAATAAAATCAAATTTATATAAAACCAGTATCACCTTAAAACAATAACAACAAACAGGTGTGGCAAGGGCAAGGGTGTTTAATGCCACAAATAGACAGTTAACTAAAGGCCTGGATGAATAAATAGTGCCAGTAACCCATCAATGCCAGCACTTGTTGAACCTTGCAGGTTATTACATATGTTTCTCACATGTTGCCACATAGCGCATGTTTGGCAGATGCAGCACAGTTAATTATGAACCCAGGGCTTAAATGCAGTTGGGTTTTCCTTAATTTTATTTATTTATCTGTTCATATAATTAACGCCTGTTTCAGCCCTAAAAAACAGCTTTTTACCTTGTCAATAGGATCTGATTACATCAAAAGTCATAAGATCCAATGGTGGTGTTTTACTATTTTAGTCTATGGTTTAGACATGCAGCTATCACACTGCTAACTAGCATTTCTATCCCAGGTAATAATCCTAACTTCCAGAGGGTAGGACCGGAATAAAAGTTACAAGAAAGGAGATTCTGACTAAACATTAGGAAGAACTTTCTGATGGTAACAGTTGTACAACAGTAGAACAGCCTCCTTAAGTAGTTGGTGGACTTTCCTTCCTTAGATGTTTTTAAGCGCAGGTTAGATGGCCATCTGTCATGGATGTTGTAGCTGAGATTCCTGCATTGTTGAGGGTTGAACTAGATGACTCTTGTGGTCTCTTCCAACTCTATGATTCCATAATTCTAAGATTCTAAGTTCCCCATTTGAACATTATGCCTGAAAAGGAACATGTGCAAGGTTCTTCGAACATCTACTTTTCAATGTTTTTTGTAACTTATAAACCTATCAGGAATTTGCACATGGTAGGCATAAGTTAGCTTTTCTCTTCTCCTCTCCCCTGTCCGTAGTGAGCCAATATCATGCCATGTTGAATTAGGAAAAGGGATACTTATGTTGAAGTCCTCAGATTCAAGCCACAGAACACATTTACTTGTCTTGGGATGCTAAGGAAGAGGAAGAGAAGGGAACCATGTAGGCTGCTCTGAGCTTCTCAGAGAGAGGGTGGGATTAAAATGTATTAAACAGATGAACAGAATTTCTCCAGATTAGCTACCATTCATCTGTCATGTTTCCTCTTCACACAATCATAATTTATGCATTTTGAGATGGGCAGTAATTTGCTACTAATTCTACCGTTATTGTTCCCTAAGAATAGTGATGAGGCTGAGGAAGAATCATTACTTTGCAAAACTCCATGGTTTAGGGGAGTTTATCAGAACAATAAATATTAGAAGCTAGCCATGTTGCAAATTTGGCATCCCTCAGAAATTGACATTTTATATTTTAGTTTTAGATTTCAACAGCTTCATGTATAGAACTAATGCATAGGGCAGAGATGAGTGTGTCACATGCAGTTTGAATCACAGGAGGGGTGGCCAGATGCCAACCTCTGCCCTCCCAATGTCTGAATTTTCAATCTAAGACAAATAATCCATCTGGACATCTTAAAGGGAAGGAAGGTGTATCCGAAGTGCTCTTCTCCAGCCAGTTGAAATTAACACTGAAATTGGATAGCTTTAAAGTCACCCGAATTATAAGGGAGGATGTTGAAAGGAATCAGCAAAATGCCTTCAAAACTATTTTTTCCTCTCTTGAACGTGGGTCTCAGTTGAGTATGTGAACCTTTCTTTATGCTGAGCTGACATTGGCTCCCAATGACCTCAGATCACAGTAGGTGTTAAGGAGCAGAGGTTTCTCCGGGAAGTTCAGGGGTGGTAGAAATGTTTTGATTCTGCAGCTGAAGAAAGGCTGCCAGGATCTTGTAAGCAAGCAGCGGAATATTGTATTTGTTTTTATAGTGTGGTCATTATTTTTCTCACAATGTGGTTCCTGCAATCTTTGAAGTCTTTTGACTCCTTTAGTCTCTGGATAATGGCTGACATGGCTTGTTTGCTTATTCATGATGCTGTCTCTTTCGGGAGAGGGGGTTTTTTCTTCTTCTGCTGCTGGTGCTATATCCTGTTTTATACAATCCTTAGCCACAGCTAGCAAATAACAGCCAGGAAGCCATAAAACACTACTGAAGATCTTCCTTTCAGTTTCTGTAACTCAGTGATGGAAACCATCTGTGATAATTAAATAGAAGTGGACAAGGTTTTGAAGGTTTCTTGTGATTCGTTTCTGAGGGTCAATAGATACTGAATGTTTTTCCTTCACAGAGATGGCACCATAAAGGCAGGGAGGGGGAATGTATGTGTACTGTACTGCCACTTGTGAATTATTATTGTATGAGTCTTTATTTTACTATGAGTTTACAGCCTGAATGTTGCTATCACTGGGGAAAGCCTGAGGAGAACTAATTCAACAGTGGGCCTTCTCAGTTATGGGCTGCATTCTCCTCAGAAATCCACTTGGCACTACCTTTTGCTTACTTTTAGCAAACTGAAAACATGTCTTTTATCATCAGGCTTTTGATGAATAATATTTCTGGACCTTAAAATGTAGTTAATGGATGGTTTTTAACTGATTTAAATTTATTCTTGTTTGTATTTATTCTTGTAACCTTTACCTGAGGTCAATGAAGAAAGGGTGAGATATAAATTATAAAAATAAATAAATACAACTCAGAAAAATGCCTTTTTGTGGCATTCAGCAGCATCTCTGGTATCTAGTTGTGAAAAACATAAACTTTTCAAACTACATTTCTCTAGAGAGCTATTATTTTATTGTTGGCATAAGAAGACTTGGCATCTCAACACAACATCATTGAAACAAAGAAAATGAAAGCTGCCAAGATAGAGCAGATCCTGTGGGGACCTAGAATGGCCCATTGCCTGCCTGGTGTGTCCTCAACTCCTGGATCTCTGTCCAATTTCTCTTTACTTGTGGCAACAGTCACAAAATTCAGTATACAATTATCCTATTGATTCCCAGCCGCTCAGCTAAAGTCCTTAAGCAAAAACATCTTTAACAAATGTCTTAATAAAGCTAAAAGCATCTTTAATGATGTGAACCAACAGTTCCTGAAAAAATCCCTAGCATTACCCAGATTCAAGGATTAAGCATCAAACAAACAGAAACAGTTGCTATGTTGCTATTGTCTTTAATCCTTCTTGAAATGATGGCGTTTGTTTTTCAGATGTTACATTATGACAATATTGCCTTCTTAGCAATAAATTACAAAGAAAAGCATTAATTCAATATAATGACTAATATAAGACCCCCAACACGTGGTTTTTTAAAAATAAAAAAGCTTGTAATTCATGTTAAAATTTCATCTCAGCATGTGTAGACCACACAATGTGTCAATGTTTGTTCTTTACATAAAATAAGGACCACCGGGGGATTTTAAATTGTGCACTAGTTGTAGAAAAATTACTTCTGCAGCAAATGTGAGGCAGACAGACAGACAGAGATTTTTGGCTGATCCAGTAGTCCATGGACAGGGACATCATTTAGGCTGCCAGAAAATGAATCTGCTAACTCAATTTTTGTTCTTCAAATCATTCTATGTTTCTCAATATATTGCCCTCTGCTGCACTGATTTTCCCACTCATTTTCCTCCATAATAGGCCGGCTGATCACTAATACATATATTCTGCTTCCAGACAAACCTAGAGACCCAAACAATTCTCAGGCAATGAATAAAAACATCTTAAATACAGTGTTCAGTTTAGCTCCAGAAAATGCACACCATGATATAACATAATAGATGGAGTTTGGGGACGATTTTAACATTATTTCACCACCACCACCAGTTCCCAATATGAAGGCTGCCAAAAGGCACTCACTCATGTCAACATTTCATGTGATGGGTTAAAACCTAAAAGCTTCTTAAGACATGTGCCACCCATGTGCGTGCATTGTCAGCATGCCAGTGTGGTTGCTGACATCACTGGAAACATACAGTATTGGTGCAAGGACACTGCATACTATAAACAATCATATGACATGAGAGCTTTTCAAAGTTTTATGCCCACTACATAGAGCCAACATGGACTGGTGCTTTTTGACAGCCTCTACAAACCTCTACCCACAAAACTTTTTATTCTTGTCTTAATCATGGCTCTGATAGAAAGACACATAGCCATTGTCCCCTGAAGTCCTTAGGGTTTCTATTTCTTATATAAGCCTGATTCTTGATTGGCAGATGTGTTTGCATATATTACACACACACATGTGCTCACTTAATGTGAGGGATGGAGTTCATAGCACTGGCCTAGTAGTCTGTTATTTTTTCCTGTGGAGACTGCACATATCACTCCTCTAACATATGTAATGCCTTGTGGCATAGATATCTCCATACATTTTTGTGGGTGAAAAAAAAAAGCCACCAACTCATCCTACTTTTACTAACGTGAGCCCAATGGATGTCCTGGGCTGCCTCCCACAATTATCTAGTTCAAGTACCTAGTTCTGCAACAACACAATAGTTCTAGCTGCAGTCTCAGAAAGATTATTTGGAGGAGGGACAGAATCCAACTGAGGGAGACATGGTGAGAAAAAGACAGTGAAAGTCAGATGAGCTTCTAGCAGTATTCAGGGCCAAGGTTATGTCCTAAGATATGTGCCCTAACTCAGTATTTGCTAGTCCCATGCCTTCCAGATGTTGCAGAAGGGCACTGGGTTGGTGAAGGGTACCCTAACCCATTTCATCTTAAGCAGTAGCTATCACATAGGAATTCAGACACAGATGGAAAGCTAAGTGCATCCCACACATTTACATGGCTGCTACTGAGTGGGAGATAATTTATGGTGATTAGTACAAACTGCGAATAGGAATTGTTCTGAGAAAAAATACTTGCTCTTCTTGTGGGCTCTTGCCACTTACGTCAGTGTGGAAAAGATAACATTAATCTGCAATGATTTTATTACATACTTTTGCACTTTAAGATCTTGCATTTATTCCCAGAGGGTGCAGAATGTTTGATCTGGGAAACAACTGCAAATTAAAAGGATCACTTCTGAATGATTCAATTGGACTTCAAAATCAGATGTTCAATTCAAAGTATACATATTTTACTGCCATAACTTTTTAAAATGAAAGGGAAAAGAAACTGCTAGAATTCACTTCAGATTACAGTGGTACCTTGGGTTACATACGCTTCAGGTTAGAGACTCTGCTAACCCAGAAATAGTACCTTGGGTTAAGAACTTTGCTTCAGGATGAGAACAGAAATCATGCTCCGGTGGCGCAGCAGCAGCAGGAGGCCCCATTAGCTAAAGTGGTGCTTCAGGTTAAGAACAGTTTCAGGTTAAGAACGGACCTCTGGAACGAATTAAGTACTTAACCCGAGACACCACTGTGAGCACTTGATAGCAGCAGATGCTGATGAACAACAGGCCAGAACCAGAATCTATTACACAGGAACATAAATGAGCTCCAGCAACTCCTGTATAACTGGTGAATATGGGACTCTGGTTTGAAATTGTGGCATAACTAGTCAGAACAAAAGAATGTTAATATGCTGAATGCTGTCGGTCTTTGCCATCTAAGTCATCAGGAACTACATTGTGATAAATACCCTGAAACAAGGATAGAAAATGTATTGTTCTGAATCTTAGATATGTAGGATGCAGTTTGCTCAAGCCCTGCATGCTTACAATGATGATATCGCCCATCAGTACTAAATACAAATTGCACACCAAGCAAAGCATTTTTCTTCAATTTAAGAAAACAAGGGAAAATGTGGGTGAAAATAGAATTGCTGTTGCAGTGTATGAGTCCCATTAATTACCCAAACCAACTGCTGTCAAAACATGTTGGGTTCCTCCACACACACACACATTTGGAGCCTTCTTGGCCTTCATTCAGTCTGTCAACCTACCAGCAATAGAGACACATGAATCCGTCAAAACAGCTCAGAGAACTTCTGTATGGACCATATTAAGCTTTTGACTTGTCACAATCCCTGCCAACATGCTCTGCAAAGTAATATAATTACATTTCATCCTATGGGCCAAAGTGTACTCCAACTAACTGCACAATCCAAACCAAATCTATTCAGAAGTCAGATTGAATTCCCAGGTAAGTGTGGTTAGCATTGAAGCCTAAGCCAGACTGAACTAATTTAGAGTATTACGTAGAGTTTATTTCAGATTTCAATTCTTTGTGCACAACCACCAACCCTTGAACAGAATCTTTCTTCTCTCAAGGCACTCGTCAGTTACTATTTTTGATGTTATAGGCCAGGCAGCAACACAATGTGAAGAGGCCAGTATTTTCAGAATAATCCTGAGGCAGAATATCAATGCCTAAAATGAAGTTTATTTACCTGCTCACTGTCAACATTACTTGATTAGATATTTATAGGGTCTGGCCTGGCAGTCCCCCCCCTCACAGAGCTACAATTCCCAGCCTCCTTAACAAACAACAGCTCCCAGGATTCTTTGGGGAAAGTCATGTGCTTTAAATGTGCACTGGATGTGCTTTAAATGCAGGGTGTGGATTTAGGCTGTCATCCAGAATGCTAACAGCAAAATCTGCATTGCTACAGCTCTTGGGATCACAGTAACATAACAAGCTGCTCTACACTGATTCAGACCAGGGATCCATCTTGTTATGTATTGAAGTTCTCAGCCTGGCCACAAGGGGTATTGTGTATATATTTTCACTCAGGTCCACGTCAGTTACTTTAGGCGGGAAACCCTGGGTTGTTGTTGCTACAATGTTGATAGCCGGCTGCCTATAAAAGCAGGCCGGCTGAGCTATTTGCTGTTCAGTGCTGTCCCAGCTTACAAATAAAGAGCTGCTTTGGAAGAATCGCTGTGTCGTCTGATATGTTCACCTACAACTTAACACTGGCGATGAGGATGGGATCGATGGACATCAGAGCACAGCTGATGCGGCCACCCTCTGAGATGAGCTGAATCACGGAGCTGAAACACTGAGCGAAATCATGAAGCAGAACCAATTCAGAGCTGACCGTTCTGGCTAGAGCACTGTGTTCCATCCATCGCCTCCATGTCGCCATCGGAACCATGGCTTCACTTGTGCCTCTACCACCGTTTGCCACAGCCTCTGAATCATGGGACTCCTACCTTGCTCGGTTCAACTGCTACCTCCAAGCAAATGAGCTGACAAGAGGGTCTGTAGAGCAGAAGCAGGGCCTCTTCCTCAGCCTTGTGTCCCTGAGGTGTTCACAATGGCCCGAGCATTGGTTGCACCTTTAGCAGTCCAGGCAACACCATGGGACACGATTCAAGAGAAGCTCCGCAACCACTACGCGCCAAAGCCGTCCAAGATTGCTGCCCGCCATGTGTTCTACCACCGGAACCAGGCAGAGGGGGAGTCAATTAACAACTACACCGCCGCCCTCTGACAAGCTGCAATGCACTGCGAGTTCCAAGACTTAGACGATGCCCTGATGGATCAAATCGTCTGCGGAGTCTGGGAAATCCGTCTGCAACGGCATCTCCTCGCCAAGCCAGACCTCACACTGCAGAAAGCCACTGAGGAGGCTGTGGCCTCAGAAGCTGCTGAACTCTCCGCCCGGGAAATCCACAAGGCCAGTAGCCCATATTTAAAAGACTATGTTCACTGGACAAACTGCACGTGTAAAGCTGTATGGTGAATAGGGTCAGTTAATATGCTTATGTGCCTTACTGAAACCAATAAGGGTATTGCTGTATGTAATGGAACCACTATGATTGTAACTAATGCCTTATCTTGGTGGGGAGGGGTGTTATGTATTGGCCACCAGGGGTATTGTGTATATAGTTTTCACTCAGGTCCATGTCAGTTACTTTAGGCGGGAAACCCTGGGTTGTTGCTACAATTTTGATAGCCGGCTGCCTATAAAAGCAGGCCGGCTGAGCTATTTGCTGTTCAGTGCTGTTCCAGCTTACAAATAAAGAGCTGCTTTGGAAGAATTGCTGTGTCGTCTGATATGTTCACCCACAATTTAACACATCTCATCTCTACTGTTGACACAGACTGGCAGTAGTTCTCCAAGGTTTCAGGAAGGAGTCTTTCCTGAGTCAACCTGGAGATACCATGGACTGAGCATGGAATCTGCCTTTGAAGAGTAAAACAAGTGCTGTAACTCAGGTCTATAACCCTTCTTCATAAATATTGCAATGCTGCTTGCAGAAAAACTGAAGGGACAGAAAGAGTGAATTGTGTTGTTGTTTAGTCGTTTAGTCGTGTCCGACTCTTCATGACCCCATGGACCAGAGCACGCCAGGCACTCCTGTCTTCCACTGCTTCCCACAGTTTGGTCAAACTCATGCTGGTAGCTTCGAGAACACTGTCCAACCATCTCGTCCTCTGCCGTCCCCTTCTCCTTGTGCCCTCAATCTTTCCCAATATCAGGGTCTTTTCCAGGGAGTCTTCTCTTCTCATGAGGTGGCCAAAGTATTGGAGCCTCAGCTTCATGATCTGTCCTTCCATTTACATATTTTAAATTTGGCCAAGATGGATTTTTTAAATAGCTAACAGTTATTAATCATTTAGTAAATAGAAGTAGGTCTGCACTACACATATTACAAAGTACTCCTTGCTGCACAAACTGATCTCAGTTGTATATGCCCACTGCCCCTTGCGGCACAGCAAGTTACTGTTTAAATGAGATGCATCCTGCCACCCGTTTCAGAGCTTTGCACCAATTTTCAGCTGTTTGTTATACCAATCCCAGAGAGAAGTATCACAAATCCACGGTAATTTAGGCTATTACATGTGCAGTATGAACATAGTGTAAGCAAGTAGGAGCGAGAAACAAAAACGTATAGAAAAATAAATCCTCTGCTGCAGGTATTGTGAGAAGCATGAAAATCATATTACGTTTGGGTGTGAGGAATCAACAAGAAGGAGAATGCACCACCTTGCCATGAGTTTTTCCTTTAAAACAAAAATATGACTGTGTTGAGAGGGTTTTGTTCTTCCTGCTTATTAGAAGTAACCTACACTATGAGCAGAAAATCCACAACATGGGGTGGAGGAAGATCCTGTCTGAGCTGGGAAGAAATGAATAAGAAATATGCATTGCCAAGCCATTTAAAATAAAACTTCTAGAGCCTCTTTAAATTGTAACATCTTGAGTAAAGAAAAGTGCTGAATTATGTAAAAGCAGGCAGGGAGCCAACATCTGGCAACAGTAAAATTGTTTTGGAGGCGAGCAGTTTCCATCCAGCATGGAGACCTGGGTCCACGCAGCACAGGATAACGGATCTATGAAGATGTACAAGAGCTCTGGTTGCCAGAAGGATACCCTGGGCTTTGAGTGAAATTTTTTCTGTCATTTGATCTCCTAACACAGCCAGCTGAGATGAGTTATGCTTCCCCCCACCAGGAACCTCGAAAGAATTGTTCAAACCATACACTCATTCCTGCTGAATTGGAAACAAATGCCACAGCCGCACTGTTGGGCTTTGAAATCAAATTCACCCCAGCTCTTCCTAAACTTCTGTGAAGGAAACAAAGCTCTTTCCTGTGTCTGCCACTTTAGTCTCCATGGACAGGCCTCCTTTCTGCTGTGCCCCTCATCTCCTCCGCCACCACTAGCAGATTGCAATCTTTCATTCCAGAAGGCCACATCACAGACTTGCCCCATGTGTTAACTATACTCTGTTTGCCGCCATTAGGTCATGCCATTGGGAATGGAGTCTCCTAATTAAGCCCAGAGTATGGGGAACAAGTAGACTCCTCAAGACTGCACTGATCATGCTGCTGCTTCTTATTCCGCTGCTTCTCTCCCCTGCAGGAAAGTAAACCTGATTTACTAGCTGCAGTGTTCATGCCAGGGGACTCATACACTCATTGAGCTGCACCTAAGCATTGGGTACATGAACCATATATGTAGTAGCTATGGGTAATAGCAATGCACCCTCCTGCGAGAGCTTCACTGCTAGAAACCACTGGGTTTCCCAGTATCCATTAGGATGAATGCGGCATTGGCCCACAAGCCTCAGCCTTCCCCTGCCTGCCTGCCTTCTTACAGCCAGTCTATGGAGTGTGGTGGCTGGGAGTTTCCTCCTTCTTAGTCTCAGTGTTGTCCTTGTAGAACTCAGCAGGGAGAAGGAGAAAATGCTAAAATTGGATTGCTTTCTCTGTCATTGGCTCTGGCTCCACCTGCTTTGGGTCTCCCCGCCTTCTTCCCCAGCAGTCCCCTTGGGCACTAAGCCATCAACAAACCACACCAGCACTTGGCAATAGGCTGGCTACAATAACCTTTTATGTGGTGGAACCCCAATTTTGGAACACCCTTCCCAAGGAGATAGGGTGCTACTATTACACTCTTTCCGCTTTCTGTTCTTATTTGTCCAGCCATTTAGGTCCTTTTTAATCTAGCCTGCTTTTTGTTTACTCCACTCTGGAGTAAGGGATAAAGGATGGCTACGAAATATTTGAAACTCATAAAGCAATCTCTGTCCCAACAAGGGCCAGTATTACCATTAAGTAGGAAAAAAGGATCTCAGGGAGTGATGGTAAGTTGTTGTGGGGGGAGGGCAGAGCTGTACATCCCACACACCCTGTCCTGCAACTCCTATGCTAGCCTGGTGCCCCGAAAGGCAGTGAAGGGGGCTGCCCTGTCAGCAGCACTGAAGTAAGATTCAACTGCCATTATGTCAGTGGAGTGGTGAGGCAGGCATCATCTTGTCTATCTCGGGTAGAACAATATCTTGCACCAGCCACAGTCCCAGCTAAGGGCTATCCCAAGAGTTTGCAAGCTTAATGCAATAGAGGAGCAACCTTTGATAGTGTTGCATGTCAGCCCACTATCTAAGAGGTGCAAAATTCCAGGGGTTCCAGGCATTTACTCAGGGTTCAGGTTTCCTTCTGGAAATGAGACACAGCCGAGACTGTGGTGTCTTTATGATAATAATGGTTTATATACCCAAATATACAGCCTGAGCCTATGATGGAGGGGTTCACAGCATTAACACCCCAAAGGGGTCTTGTTTCTTCCATAGCCACAGACTTAGATTAAAGCAGAAATCAAACTTAGATTAAAGCATCTCAGATGTTACTCTGACTCTCTCCAGCTTGTTGCTTTACTTCTAGGTCACATCACTGCAACTCGACTATAAACTCTGGCTTCATTCTTCTAACTAATGGTGTGCTAGGGCAGGGGCCATACCCATTTGCCATCTCACAGAGCCCATTTCCTTTGTTTTTCTTAATGACCCATCACCCAGGCCTCAACACCTCAACACCGTAAACTAGCTTGGCTTATAGTCGAGTACTTGCTGGATCCAGGGGTTAGAAGAATCTCACATTCAGCCAACTTCCTCCCCCACTCTCCCAAAACCCCTCCTAACAATACACACACACAGAGAGAGAGAGAGAGGAGAGAGAAATTGTCTATTGTAAACAAAGTTCCAACCAAATTTGGCCCTATGGTTCCCGATGTAAAGGAGCTGGTTTTTGTCTATGTTTGGATACAACTGGATGCCATTGTGAATCAAGATGGTAGACTTAACCTTTCAAAGATTTTAACCACTGATTTCAAAACTGCACTGATATTTTTATTTATTAGAATTCTCAAGCAATGCCATGTACAAGGTTGCTTGTGTGTGTGCTGTGCAAAGCAGCAGTTGCATGATCTGTTGGGCATTATGGAACAATGGAAAGAAAGAACAATAAAATTTCTGTAAGTGAGAATAGAGACATTGTTCCTAGCATGACCATAATACTCATGGTCTCCCATCAACCTAGAGCTGCAGGAGAACAAAGATCTTAGAGGACCTCTTCTCAGAAATCAGTATGATGTCTGGCATTATTTACAATTTATTCCAGAGTTCATTTACAAAAAACACAGTTGGTTCCTGTTAAGTCAATAGTGGGATAGCTTCACAGACATTTAAATGTAGAAGAATCCTTGCTGACATCTCTACATGAGTCCTTGACTTTCAGAGCCTTTTGGAAAGAAGAAATGGCCAGGAAACATTCAAATGTAGAATATCAAAGCTACTCTATTGTAGGTTAAACATCTGCTGAAAAACTGACTTTGTTATTTAACTTTTATGAAGAAAAACACCCAACGTTAGTGAATACATTTGTCAATAGGTCTTCTTTCCCAACTGTGCTCTAAATTGTTAGACAGAATTCCACAGTGAATAGGAAGACACACAGGGCTCAGTCTGTGCAACAACATAAGACTAACCACACAGGTTCTTGCAGAGTTAACAAGCACATAGAATTGCAGATGCTTATCTGAACCATATCCAAACTTTCCAAAGCCCTTAAGACTGGTAAATTGGGCATGAAATCTCATGAGGCTTTCAAGCAAGATTTCATGGACTTCCTGCTTGCAGCCAAAAATACAACAATAATGAGAATGGGATACATCAGCAATTTGTTTTAATGATCCTAGTTAAAAAGCAAACAGGTGAGCAGCTGTATGTTCTTCTTTGCTTCAAAATGCATTATATTAGCCATATTCCTGTGCATGTAATGCTGAGTCTGGCTATCAGTTAGTTCCCAGGCTCAATTCAAAGTACTGTTTTTGACCCATAAAGCCTTATACAGCTCAGAACCCCAGCACCTCAGGAACCACCTCTCCCCACATAAATCAACTTGGACTCTACAGTCATCATCTGAAGCCCTTTTGTGTGTGTTTCCTCCACAGGAGGTTTGGAGGGTGACAACATGAAAACAGGCTTTTTCAATCATGCCCCTCCCTCTGTTTGTGAAATGTTCTCCCCAGGGAGATATGGTTGGTGCCCCTCTCATCTATCCTTGGGCAAGACTTTTATCACAATGGGGTCATTCACGTCCGACTGGTCTGTGTGCTTGACACATTAACTTCTGCTCATTCCCAATCATGGATATTCATTGTGATACCACTGTTTGGCAAATATGTCAGTGGATTTTGATAGAATGTGTCTAGAACATTAAAAAGGACTTTGATAAGCTTGCTGCTCCATACCCAGACTTAGCCATAATTTGGTCTCAGCTGTTGGAAAGGCGTTGCTGGCATGCTTGTCCTGACCTGGTAGCTATTAACAGGTAGTGATACGGCACCCTGCCATCAGCTTTGACCAGGAGGTCTTGTTCTGTAGCAACAGGGTACACCTTTCCAATGCTGGCAATGATATCTGGTTGAATGGTATTACAGAGGGCATCAGGGATTGGTTGCAGGTGTGAGGGTGTTGGTGATGAGCTGTTTGGGCTCAAGTGGCGGTTAGGCACTGGGTAAAGCAATTGGGTGTGGATCCTGTCCAATGCCCAGACGTGGGATTGGGCCATGCCATGACCCCAGTGGGGACTCCTCGGGGTGTCCCTATTTGACGTAAGTTATAGGGCTCCCCTAGTGGTGGTTTACCCTTAGTTGGACTCCCTGCAGATGGCAGGAGTCGAGATAATAGCCTGGCTTCACCCAATGCCTAAGCCAAATCGCTCACATCTGTAACCCATAAAGTTGTAGCCTATTTGATCCCATAAACCTAAATACTCGTGTCCGTGTGTTTATTAATCTCTAGGGAACTGCGAGTCATGGGGCCTTGGCACACAAGTCTGCTCGCCTTTCTCAGTGGGCAGTGTTGCAGCTAGGCATCCGGGTCCCTGCTGTGATCTGGCTTAGGGGCAGGGGCATGACGCCCACTTGTGCCAACCCCAGCTGCGTCACCAGCACAGGGCAGAGCCATGCCAAGAATGGCTCTGCTGGCCAATCATTGCCAGCAAGGGGCGTGGCCATGGCAGTCTCCTCTCTCGTCCCTTTTCGCCGGATCTCCCAACCCACCTGCAGATATTCTACTGGCACTTGTGCAAGAGTTCACAAAAAAGCAGCACTAATACAGTTCTCCTTTCCCACATGGTTCTTTGGATCCAAGCCATTATCTTATCACTTGCAAATTGAATAATGATAACATCCAGACAACCATTATCACAAGCTTGACAAATTTGGCATTTATTTGACTGTCATATATAATTTTGATGCCTATTATTTTTCTAACGTTAACCCTGATGTCTTCCTTATGTAACTGAATTATTCTGTTTATTCCTATCGTCCTATACCATACATACCTAAGACAATGTTTGCTTGTTCATGCCTTCTACATTTCCCTTTCATTGTTTTTGCTGTTGCTCTCCTTGGTTTTGTTCCTACTTAAATATGTAATTAAATTTTTTTTTAAGAAAGAAAGAAAAAAGATACTACAGTGGTACCTCTGGTTACGTACTTAATTCGTTCCAGAGGTCCGTTCTTAACCTGAAACTGTTCTTAACCTGAAGCACCACTTTAGCTAATGGGGCCTCCAGCTGCCGCCATGGTGCGATTTCTGTTCTCATCCTGAAGCAAAGTTCTTAACCCAAGGTACTATTTCTGGGTTAGCGGAATCTGTAACCTGAAGCGTATGTAACCCGAGGTACCCCTGTATATTAAGGATAATATATTATGATAACCCCAGTGTTTGTAGTACATGAATAACCAGAATTTAGAAAGATACTTAAGTAATCTGGGAAGACCTCTCAGCAAACACACACATAACTGTATTATTCTGCGCAAATAAAATGATAAAGGAGCCCTTTTAAAAGCATTCATTTGGGATTATGTCCTTTGTGAGGAAGCTTGTTGGAATAATGCTGCCAATTGCTTATAATTTTATATCAAATCTTCCTCTGAAAAACAGCCATGTGCATCTTTAGATTCGTCTATTCATGGTAAAATTTGTATATGGCTCTTCCTTCTTAAAAATTCATGAAGCAGAGAATGAAACGGAAGCATACATACCATATCCATGCATCTTTAGCTTACACAACAAAATAACTATTGATTAAATTGCCTATATTAGGGTCTATATTATGCTCCCACACCTAATCCAGGCTGGCCTGGACAATACCCAACTTGGATACACCGTCAAATCAATTCGAGTAAACACTGCATCCCTCTCTGAATCTGGTGCACAGCCCTAATATATATGCCATGTCTAATAAATGAAATGTGGGTGTTTACCTTCTGAATTAGTTCAAATACATATAATTCTAATGGTCTAAACTGAACTGTGCCACTGAGAGAAATTAATTTAATAGTAAAACATCATCATCCAGTCTGAAAAACAAAAGGGAAATGCAGGCTCCTACAATTCAACTTATTTATTCGTTTAGCATTTTTATTTATTTTACTTTTCTGCCAGAAGGAGGCCTTCAAAGTAGCTTACAGACATGAAACCACAATAAAACAGACTTCCGGGTTAGCACCTCCGGCAATGGCGGAATTCCTCTGATCGGGAGGAATTTGCTCCGTGGAATTTAGGGTCTGGCCGCCACGGCGAAGGCGGAGACCCATTAAAAATCGCAGGCGGGAGAAGCCTGTGAACATGTGATTCGGCCGGCACCTTTTGTGCCTCCCCTACTCGTGGGGAGACCCAGTTTTGGGGATCCAGAGCGATGTGGGGTGAGCGGCGCGGTGCTTCGAATTGACTGCTTCTTTCACGGAGTGAAGCCGCATTGCTGTTGCCGGAGAGCGCTGACTTTTTCCTGTGGACAATTTGATTCTAAACAACTACCCGTGAGTAGAATGGAAAATTGGATTTTTAAACGTCTTAATTTGGCACTGAAACGGGGAGGTTTCAAACAGGAAGTCCGACTTCCCCTTTTGTAAATAGATTGAAGCAAAGAATTTGCAAGCTAAAGTCCTGGAAAGTCCTATGTAAAGGATTAAACTTCCATTGGCTAAAATCATTAACCGCCCCCCTTGGAGGCAGGAGAAGAGGGGGGAATTTTTGGATCGTGTAAGCCTGCAGGAGAGAGTGAAGAAAGTTGGATCACCACCGCTCTGAACCTGGAAACGGACTGCTAGTAAGACTGACGTTTTTGGGAAAGTTCATTGACTGTGACAGTTAGTTAAATAAGAGAAATACATTGTTTCCATTGTCTCCTTCTGCGCTTAAAAAGGAGTAAAAGTAGTTGAAAATTGAAACTAATCTTACTGCTTGAACTGTGCTTAAAAGGACTGATACAAACAGAAATTGTTTCCTCTAGAGGGAGCCTTTGAAATTGTTATAAGAGTTGGGCTGGTGGAATCTCCAGCTGCAAGAAAAAACTGTGAGATTGACCTTGGATCACTTGAGAATGTCGACAGAAGAAGCCTTAGTGATTGCACTAGGCAAGATAAGTGAGTCATTGGAACAGCTCCACAAGAAGACGGATGTGATGAATATTAAAATTGATATTTTGGGACAAAAAGCGACTAATTTGGGACAAAAAGTGAACATCTACACAGAAACTATTCAGGAACTGATACAGGAATCTACTTTGACATGCCAAATGGTGGAGAAAGCGAGGGAGAAAGTTGTGGTTGTTGAACCTAAAGTAATACAAATGGAGAGGGAGAGAGCCCCAGTCTTACAGAGGCAATTTGATGACTACAAGTTGTTGCCCTCTATGATTGAATTCAGAGAAAGTCAGATTGGAACCCTGCTTGAACTGGAGAAGGAAAGTTGGATAGATCATCTCATGCAGGGATTTATTGACCTTTGGGATCTGGACTTGGGTCAGGAGGAAATTGGAGTTGTGGGGACCTTCAGATTTGGAGGGATTTTGAAACACGTCCTGAAATATCTTTTAGATTTTAGTTTTAATCACGGAGATGTGGATGACATGTCGAGAAGGAATAAAAACATTGCTAGGTTGGAGCTCCCCCGAGACCTACTCTTCAGCATCAAAGGAAGGAAATTAACAACAAGATTAGCAGAAGACAAAGTATATGAAGAAGACTTGCAGAAGGGACCTGGAAAAGAGTTAAGAGCCTCGGATAGAAGATCACCAGGTTGATGGACTATATGGATTTGACGGAAATGACTGGCAGAATCCGAGAACAGGGAGAAGAGACGGTGGAAGAAGATTGGAAAAAGTTTAAAGTTTATTTATAGAAATACGGTAAAATTAATGAGTGTTAGAAAAATGTTGGAATGAAATTATATGGCTTTAGTAGAAGTGTTATAAGGAGTTAAGCATAAATAAGTATTATAGTATTAATGGAAAATAAGGTTAAAATAAGTTAAGATATTTATATGACAGAAAATAGTGAAAGATGGAAAGGAATTGCTGAAACAATTAATAGAAGTGGAATACAAAAAGGGAGGTGAGAGGAAGTCGATGAAACAAGGGAATGAAAGATAAGGCATTGAAATGGTATGATGTATGTTTTTAAATTGTTTTTGTTCTGTTTTGTTTAGTTTAATGCGTTAATGTTGTGTGGTGCATTGTTTATATATTGTATTGTATTGTTTTTTCTTTCTTTTGTTTTTTCTTTCTTTTTCTCCTTTTCTTTTTCTTCTTGTTTGTAAGGTTTAAAAGCAATAAATATTATTTTTTTAAAAAAAAGAAACCACAATAAAACATCACAAAAAATGTTTTAAAACATATGAAGGGCAAGTTGTCAATAACTCTAATGCAGCAGTCTTTCTCAACTTGGTGTCCTCCAGACTGCCATGCTGGCTGGGGCACATGGGAGTTGTCGTGTGAGTTCTGAGGGGCATCAAGTTGAGGCAGACCATAATACAGTGGCAAAACCAATAATAAAGAGCTAAGCAGAAAAAATCACTCAGGGTAAGGGCTCAGCAAAATACTATCCGCACAGTGGAGTGCAAAGTCTGCAATGCGGAAGACATATGAGCCTCTAGGGGAAGGGAGTTCCACAGTCTAAGAGTAGTTGTCTTGAGTCACTGCTAATTGCACCTCTGATGACAGCAGGCACCAAAACAGCTGACAATTTCAACACAGAGGCAGGTTAGTATTGGAAAGCACAGTCCTTAAAATATCCTGGACTCAAACTACACAGGGCTTTAAAGATCATAACCAGCACTTTGAATTGAGATTGAAAGCAAAATTCTCTCCACTAAATTAGATCCCTCCCCCCTCAAAGCTTGGCCTTTTGAAATATGCCTGCCTACCTAGCATCTGAGCAACAGCTAAGAGCCGTTTTTTAAAAAATAACCAGCAAGGGTGCAACACTTCTCTACATTAGTCATACGGCAAGGATATCAAGCATGCAGCTTGATACAATGGTAGTGTGTTAGAACATTTAAATGTCTTTTCTGTTTGGGGGGAATATCTACCAGCAAAAAGCTTAAGACAAGCAGCACTGTGTGCTTTCAGGTTTATCTGCTTCATCTACTACTCTTATTTCCCCCATATTTTCAGTTCAGTTCAATGTGTGTGGGAGCTTCAGTGTCATTCTCTAAGATTTCATTTCCATCCAATATAGTTGAGTGAGAAGTGAATGTTACCGTTGTCCTTTTCAGTAAATTATGCTCACAATATAGGAAGGCATGCTGGTTTCTGTCTTGACAAAACTAAACCAAAATCATTAGAAGCAGATGACTTCATTTCAATACTGGGGCACCAGCTATATTAGATGATGCCAAAGGTCTTAACCTTGTGACCTTCAACATAGTGCTGCAAAGCTAACTCAGTTGAACATCTGTGATACATTTCCAAAACCATTCAGTGTTTTTTTTTTTGTTTTTGTTTTTTTGGTAAATTATAACCCTTGATTATGTGGGATGTAAACACAGGAGCAGTCAATGACAACATTCCTAGAGTGTACATGTTAGAACATGGGGAGGGATGTCTGTCCAGCAAGCAGGTAAACTTCCTGGGGACGGACTTCCTCCGCATGTGACCAGAGGTGGGTGTGGCCTCACCTGTGCAGGTAATGATAAAAGCACAGGGCAGGCAGCCACTCTCTCTCTTGCCTCTTGCCTCTTGCCTCTTGTCTCTCTGCCATCTTCCTTCGATGAGGAAACATCTAAGGATGCCCTCTTGGCTCTCAGCCAAGAGAGGACAGTACTATCTTCCTATAAGTGCATGTTTCTAAGTGCATGTAACCTTTTTAAGCCTGCCTACCTTCTGGGATCATATTGTGAACAGAACGTGAGTAAACTCTTTTATACTTTTATAAAGACTGTGTCGTGTCTTGTATTTTAAGAGGGAACAAAGGGGAAATTACCAGAGTAATTATTATAGAGGTTCTAGCGAACCTGTGCAAGCGTTACCGTTGCGAACTTAAAGGGGAATGTCTATAAACTCTGCTGATATTTTGGGAACTTGTTAGTACAAGTTGGATAAGGATATAATTAGTCAATATATCCTCTCCTGCACCCCAGAACATTCCCACAAAGGGTTATTGGCCCCAGTATTGCATATTTCTGCGTATTTTTGAAGGATTGCGTTGGATTGTGATTTTGAGTTGAGTAGTATTTTTCTGAGTTAACTTCCTGGTAAGCACATGGTCCTTTGTTCCATTGTGCAGTGGGGATTAAGCACCCCCCCCTTCCCTCAGAGTTCACAGTGACCCAAGGCAGTGAAGAATTGTTTTGAATTTTGAGATTTTTGAGATTTTGATTTTAAAATTTTGAGAAATTTTGAAATTTTGAAGAATTTTCAAATTTTTGGATTTTAAGATGGCTAGAGCAGCTTTTGATAGTGATGCAAAGCTAGGAATGCCTGTGCTGAATGAACACAATTTCATGCACTGGAAGCAGCGCTTGATAGCATGTTTAGATTATAAGCACATTTTGGAAGCTTTAAACCCTCAACCTACGGGATCGTCTGAGGAAGCTTTAGCCAAGATAAGTGCTTGGAAACGCATGAACAGCGAAGCTAGACACATAATTTTGAGTGGACTTCGTGATGAGCAGCTATCATTAATAAATAGTACAGATGATGCATCTCAAATCTTAAGAGATATTGAGCGCGTGTATGGAGAATCTAGCATAAACTGCTTCAGAAACTTGGTGTGTAAATTAACCAGAGTGAGGATGAATTCAAAACAGGAATTCACAGAGCACATCAACAAGTTTACTGAGATTATTCAAAGAATTGATTTGACTCCCAAAGCTTTTGATGAAGATACAAAGATAGCATTTTTGTTGTCATCACTTGGACCACGCTTTAGCGCATTTGTAAGTTTGATGGATCATAGACAAGGTCTGACTTTTAAAGACTTGATTGGTTATTTAAAAGAAGAATGCAGAGATAGAGCTGAATCTCCAGTGAGAAATGCTAGAAGCAAGGACAGCAGTTATGCATCTAGGCAATTTACAAAGTCCAAAGAGATGCCTAAGAAAGTGATTTGTTTCAATTGTAACAAAGAAGGACACATTGCAAAGAATTGCAGGGCTCCTAAAGCCAAGAAACCCCACCCCTTTCAGCCAAAAGGAGAAAAGAAGGGGAAATGTGAATGCACATGGCTACTGCAACAAAGGAATTTAACTGTCCAGAATCGTGAGAATAGACGTAATAAATGGATAATTGATTCAGGTGCCAGCTCGCATTTTTCATATAAAAAGGACTATTTTAATGAGATAAATGATGAAGAAGGATCTGAAATTGAAATTGCAGATGGGAACATTGTTAAAGCAAAAGGTGCAGGTTCCATGAGTCTGAAATGCAATATAAACAATGAATGCATTGAGAACACAATCTCTAGAGTTTTGTATGTACCAGAGCTGAGCTGCAATTTAATCAGCGTGTCCACACTGGACAAGAAAGGTTTCCAGATCACATTTGGAAATGGAGTATGCAAGGTGACTAGAAATGGCAAAGTGTTTGCTCAAGCAGAGCTAATCAATGGTGTATATGAGCTTGATTTTTCAGAGAATCAGTCTGCAAAGGTGGCACATTCCAGCCAGAAGGATGAAGCAGATCTGGACCTGTGGCACAGAAGGCTTGGACATAGAGACACCAACGTCATTCTGGATCTACAGAAAAGAGATCTTGTAAGAGGTTTGCAGGTAAAGCAGAGCAACAAAGCTCCAGCAAAGTGCATAAGCTGTATTACTGAGAAGGCTGTAAAACCTTCATTTCCACGTTGTGCAGAACAAAGAAGCAACAAAGTGCTTGACATAGTGCACACTGACATATGTGGACCCATGAATGTTCCCTCACTGGGAAAGAATAGATATATTTTAATATTTCTGGATGACTTTTCAAGATTTTGTGTTGTATATTTCCTCAAAGAGAAGAGTGAGACAGTGGACAAGCTCCAGGAATACATTGCCATGGTCAAGAATAAATTCCAAAGAGCTCCAGCTGTGCTAATGAGCGACAATGGAGGTGAGTACTGCTCAAATGAAATGCAGGCTCTCCTGGCCAAGGAAGGAATTGCACATGTAACCACAATTCCTTACACACCACAGCAGAATGCCATAGCTGAGAGAAAGTTTAGGTCCATTATGGACATGACAAGGTGCATGCTAAAGGATGCATGTTTGCCACAGAAGCTGTGGGCCGAAGGAGTGTACACATCGGTCTATTTGCAGAATAGACTGCCAACTAAAGGTGCAGAGCGCACACCATTTGAACTTTGGCATGGGAAAGCTCCCAATCTGTCGCACATACGTGTGTTTGGAAGTCCGTGTTACTTCCACGTGCCCAAGGAACACAGACACAAGCTTGACTCCAGGGCAAAAGCAGGTATCCTGGTGGGATACGCCTCTGGAGGCAAAGGATATAGAATTATGGACTTACAAACTGGTAAGACAAATGCATACCATGCGGTTTATGTTGATGAATATGGAAAGGTAGACACTAAGAACACTGTTGTGGATTCTTCAGATGAGTCAGAAAGGACTCAAGAATTTGTATATTTCCCTTTTGAGACCCCACAAAGTACTAATCTGCCTTCGAGTGTTACAGCGCCCCCTACAGGCGACGCACCAGAAGACGCAGAGGACCAGAACCCTGGCGGCACCAGAGACGAAGATGAGGACTCAGATGGGGACATGCCTGCGTTGGAGGAGGATGAGGAAGCTGATGCGGTCGCAGAACCAGAGGTCAGGCGCTCGTCCAGAACCAACAAAGGTGTCCCACCATTACGGTTGTCCTACTTTGCAGGGTCGGCGTTTCCACAAGAACCTTCCACTTGGGAAGAGATACAGGAGATGCCAGCTGCAGAAGCCAGTCTCTGGAGGAAGGCCGCGCAGGAGGAGATGGATGCACTGCATCAGAACAAGACCTGGACACTCACTGAGCTGCCTCCCGGTAAGAAGGCCATTGGGAGTAAATGGGTTTTCAAGGTTAAGAAGGGGTCAGAAGGAGAAGTGCAGCGCTACAAAGCTAGACTTGTAGCACAGGGATTTTCACAGCGTTTTGGTGAAGATTATGATGAAGTTTTTGCACCAACCGTGAGGTACAGCAGCGTAAGAATGCTTCTAAGCATTGCAGCCTCCAAGAAAATGAGAGTGAAACACATAGACATTGCTACCGCTTTTCTACACGGGCAGATTTCTGAAGAAATCTATATGAAACAGCCCAAAGGTTTTGTGAAACCACATGAGGCACATTTAGTGTGCAAACTGCAGAAAGGACTTTATGGACTTAAACAGGCTGCTAGAGCCTGGAACCAGAAGTTGCATAAAATGCTGACGCAACTTGGGTACAAGCAAGGCGACGCTGACAAGTGCTTGTACAGTAAGTCAAATAATGGACAATTCTCATATATCTTAGCATTTGTTGATGACCTGATTATTGCCACAGCAAGTGAGAAAGACTATACACAGATAGTAAAACACCTTAGCAAAGAGGTGGAGGTCAAGGAGCTAGGAGATGTCCAGTACTACCTCGGGATCCAGGTGGAAAGAGAAGAGGACGGCTCATTTCTTCTCAGCCAAAGACAGAAGATCCACGAGCTGATTGAGCACATGCAGATGCAAGACGCACATCCAGTTGCTACACCGATGGCTACTGACTTCCTGAAGAATCAGCAGGATTCGAAGCAGTTGCCAGACAACAATGACTACAGGTCGGCGATTGGTAAACTTTTGTATTTAGTTACCACATGTAGACCTGACTTAGCAAATGCTGTGGGGATTCTTAGCAGAAAAGTGAATTCTCCCACTGAGCATGATTGGGCAGGTGTAAAGAGGGTGGTGCGATATTTGAAGGGTACCATGAATTGTAAATTAAGGTTACCAGCCGTCAGAGACCCTAAGTTGGTTGGGTATACTGATGCGGATTGGGCTGGGGATAATGCTGATTATAAATCAACAAGTGGTCATGTTTTCATGTTTGGTGATGGACCTGTTTCATGGGGCAGTTATAAACAGAGCTGTGTAGCATTATCTTCCACAGAATCAGAATACGTTGCAGCAACAGAAGCCTGCAGAGAGATCGCCTGGCTTGATCAACTCATAAAGGACTTTGGGTTGGTGAGAAAAGGGCCTGTCAGCTTGCTAGAGGACAATCAAAGTTGCCTGAAGCTGACGCAGAGTGAGAAGTTCCTGGCCAGAACAAAACACATTGGGGTTAAATACCACTACATACACCAGATGATCCAGGATGGACTTGTGGAACTATCCTACTGCAGCACCCAAGAGATGACTGCTGACATCCTGACGAAACCCCTACCAAGAGAGAGTTTCCAGAATCTACGTGTCAAGCTGGGACTCTGGGTGGTTGAATAAAGTTGTTTATGTTTTGTATAATGTTGTATTGCCTGAGAAGGGGTATGTGGGATGTAAACACAGGAGCAGTCAATGACAACATTCCTAGAGTGTACATGTTAGAACATGGGGAGGGATGTCTGTCCAGCAAGCAGGTAAACTTCCTGGGGACGGACTTCCTCCGCATGTGACCAGAGGTGGGTGTGGCCTCACCTGTGCAGGTAATGATAAAAGCACAGGGCAGGCAGCCACTCTCTCTCTTGCCTCTTGCCTCTTGCCTCTTGTCTCTCTGCCATCTTCCTTCGATGAGGAAACATCTAAGGATGCCCTCTTGGCTCTCAGCCAAGAGAGGACAGTACTATCTTCCTATAAGTGCATGTTTCTAAGTGCATGTAACCTTTTTAAGCCTGCCTACCTTCTGGGATCATATTGTGAACAGAACGTGAGTAAACTCTTTTATACTTTTATAAAGACTGTGTCGTGTCTTGTATTTTAAGAGGGAACAAAGGGGAAATTACCAGAGTAATTATTATAGAGGTTCTAGCGAACCTGTGCAAGCGTTACCGTTGCGAACTTAAAGGGGAATGTCTATAAACTCTGCTGATATTTTGGGAACTTGTTAGTACAAGTTGGATAAGGATATAATTAGTCAATATATCCTCTCCTGCACCCCAGAACATTCCCACAGATTAAAGTGCCCTTACCAGTACAATGTATTGAAAATAACAGTGTCTTTTGAAAAGGAAATATTTACCTTAATTGTCTCAGAAAGTAATATGTCATGTTTGAATTTTTGCAGTAATTTGACATTTATTATCTTAGATCGATCTCACAAAAAAACAATTAATGAAATGATAATCAGTTGGTATATTTACTAGGGGTTAGTGGGCTGTGCTCAGGAGAAATAGAGAGTGCATTATCATTAGCTGGACCTATTTCATACAGAAACTGGGATGCTGAAAGATTTGATGTGAGCAGGGTGTTTTTACATGTGTGTCACCCAGGGAAGCTGAAGTAATGAAACCCAAGCATAGATAAACTGCCCACAGCAAAACAATTAGCAATTTTTAAAATGTTGATAATGGGATTTACAAACCTACATCTCTACCATTTTGAAATCTTAGCTACTATGGCCACTATCCAACAGATTTTTAATGAATATTCTGGAAGAGTTTGCCTGCAAATTAAGTTCTATTTTATACAGTGTTTTAAGGAAAGTAGTATAAGGCAACAAATCGAACCTGTAATTAAACACTGCAGTGGAACATTATCTCCAGATGTGGTCCTGTTCAGAGCTCTGGCCAATTTTGAGCAGGAGCTTCGTAGAACTTCCCAGAACTCTCTGGAGGAGGGAGAGGTCAGGAGAAGGAAAGAAGAAGAAAGACTCCCAATGCTTTTCCTCCACTGTATTATATTGTGCTAGAGGACTTGTGCATGTCTGATTAGTCCTCCATGTATGTAGAAAGTGCTAATTTGTTTTTGGATGGCCCCATTTTGTTTATAAACTAATGAGCACTCAATCACTTGAGTTTGCTATTAGAAGCAATTATATAAAAATGATTTAAATGGAACCAATAATGATTTGCATTTGTACTTAACTACTGCATTACTACTGTGAAATGTGGTTCACATAAGATTAATGTACAACAGTGTAAAACAATCACTCAACTGATGCAAGAACTATTCAGGTTCTTGCCTTTTTATTTTCTGCACTACTTAAAATGTATCAGGGATGTGGCTGTATTGAACACCTGCGAAGAGCCAGACTCTGGAGATGAAGTACAGAGCCAGTACAGAGGAAGACAGAGTCTGACTCTGGAGACTAGCAGGAGTGGGTTACCCTGGCCCACCTTCATCAGGAGTTCCCAGACACGGAAAGCTCGCAGACAGAGGGAAGGGAGGAGATAGACGGCCTTGAGGGGGTTGCTATGCAACTAGGAGAAAGGCAGCATTTAGAGGCTTCTTCTTTTGATAGCGGGGGGGGGGTTCAACCACCTTCTCCCCGAACTAGAAGAGCTGAAAGGGTTAAAATGCAACAAAAGTGTAAGAAAGGAAGAACTGGGCTTTGGTGCCCTTCGTGCTGTGACAGGGGCGGAGACTCTGAGTGACCAACTTGTAGCTAATGGTGGCAGGCTCAGAGCTGCTCTCTGGATTTAAATTGTAAATAAACATACATAAAACTGCCAGAGACTCATTAATTTCTTATTGGAGCTTGCTTGCCTGCCTGAGATCATTACAAAATGGCCGTTTGCTTTCACCCAAATACTATGGAATTTTCTAGTAAATAAATATATACACACACACCACGTTTAGGATTGTATTCAGTGGTGTCCCTTGCACAGATGGAAGGGCTTTGATCCAGTGGAAGCTTCTGTCAGCAGAACAGGGAGGAAGGCCATTTTTGCCCATTTCCTCTCTCTTCACGCCACCTCCCAACCCTCTGAAGCAAAATTTGCTTCCCCTCATTTCTACTAATGGAAACCTCCTCTGAACTGAAGAGCCTTCTGTCCACCATTGGATACAAATCTTTCTATGGAAAGCCAAAAATATTTCTTAATTGTTGAATCATTTAGCAGCCTCCATAATTTCAAGGTGGAGGTGAATGAACTAGATGCACTTCTAGAAGCATCTACATGGAATTTTTGCCCCAGAAGCTCCTGAAGAATGGTATGGTTTGTTGAAATATTTAATGTATTTTCAGGAGAACTGGATGCTTTGAAATTAGAAGCAAAACAGCACCAGCTGTAGTAATTTGTGTGGCACGGGGCTGTGTCTCAGCTGAACTGATATGTTAAGTATGGATTCTTTGTGGTAGAAAATTTGGCAAGAGAATGAACAACACTTACTGTGACTCCCTGCTGGTACTCTTAGAATGTAACAGTTTATTCCTGTTCTGGGTCACATTCATGAGGGGCAAAAAACTTTGACACAAACACCCCTCCAGATCACTGTGTTGTACATTGCTTGTCTGTCACTGGCTGAGAAATATTCACAAGATATACTTAGCCTGTCAAAATTTGGACACCATATATAGGAAAAGCAAAATGAAATCGTATTTAATTATAATTAACTCACAACATGCAAACAGTAAATGCTTCTGATTGCTTGGTGCCTTTTTAGTGAAACTGATACATATTAGATCATATCCAAAGGCCTGATTTATATTCTACCAATGTATTTTATCCTTCAGTTTCCAAGTGGGCAGTCACTTAAACAGTATGCTGGGGATAAACGGATCACTAACCATACAAACAACCTGCACTTGAAGAGGTGCAGTCTAGGTTCACGGTAAAGCTGTTAAATGCCCACTTGATCACAGTGTTGGCAAATTTTAAAATAAACAATAAATAAAATATCATTCAACCTAAACCTAGTAAACTGCGTTTGGAGAAACTCAAAGATTTAAGTGAGTCATTCCCAAATCAAATTTTAAGGTCATCTTCCCAAACTGTAGGCATCATTTTCCATACCCAACTTTCTTTGGTCAATCTTTATAGAGCACATACAGTGGCACACACCTCTGAATCATGTAGACTATGTAAAAAAAGTTATGAGTAGGGATTTGCATTTGGGTAATCAATCAGCACATTCACTATTCATAGCTTGTAATGCAAATAAACTGTTGGTACAAAAATGGTCCCATTGCTTAACTTTAAGAAGCATACAGGTGAGATGAGGCTTGTAAAATGAAAGGCCATATTCTGGGTAATCTGGTTTATATCACTATAAAAAATTACACATTGAGCCAGAGATGAGCCATTTCTTCATGTAAGTCAAAAGACAAATAACAGCCACTGTGTCAAATTTTACAAAACATACTTATACATTTTTCTTTAAGATGACTATCCCAAGAAATTCTTCTTCTTCTCTGGCGATCACTTGCACCGGAGTAAAATTGTCTTCCATGAACATAGTCCTAACAGTGAGTCCATAAGTGACTGTGGAGGCCCATTCTGGATCCACACGTCCTTCCACAGTGGGGACGTAGGTTTCTGGGACAGGGTTGATCATGGTGAAGGTTTGCCAAACATGCCTTACCTTTGTCCTGAGTTTAAGTGTCTTCAAAGTCCATGACACCTTTGGTAAGGGCTGTCCTCTAGCTGGAGCGCTCACAGGTCAATGTTTCTCAGCTGTCGGTGTTTATACTACATTTTATAGATTCGCCTTGAGAAAGTCTTTAAACCTCTTTTGTTGACCATCAGCATTACACTTTCCACTTTTAAGTTTGGAATAGAGTAGTTGCTTTGAAAGTCGATACTCAGGCATCCAGAGAACATGACCAGTCCAACGAAGAATCATTGCTTTGACACTGGTGATTTTTGCTTCTTCTAGTACACGTTTTGGTTTTGTTTCCCTGCAAATGTCCCAAGAAATAATAGATAGTACAAGACCTGCTTTCAAAATCTGTGATTTTAACATTTGTTGGAGTCACTGCATGTCATAATGAAAGAAAGTGCATCTGTCTCGTTTCAATGAGATCATAGACTGATTTTTGTTGCACCATTAATAATTTTTAGTCCTTTGTAACTTCTGGATTTCTAATCCCACCATTTGGCCTTTTCCATGACTCAGAAGGTATTGCAAGCCTTCTAAGTATCAGGGTGTTGATGAGTTAAATAGAACCCTTGAAGTCTTCAAACATATCAAGGTGGGATGAAACAGATTTCCCTATATGGATACAACTTTTATTTATATGTTACTTTTCCACACAAGTATTCTCAATGCTGTATGCCGAGGAAACGTTAGGACACAGAAAAATAAAAGGTAAAAACAGATAGTATCCAAGAACAAATAAGGAACAAGACCGCCAACAATCAGCAGTCTAATGCCCTAGCTTTCAAAGATATGACTTAATAAAAAGCATTTATCTGTTTCTGAAAAGAAACAAGTGAGGTAGACAAGCAGACTTCCCAGGAGATAGCATTAATTCCCACAGATCCAGGGCCACCACAAAGAAAGCCTTGCTCCTAGAGCTAATCTGGCACATTTAGGGGGAATATGAATCCAAGAAGAAGGTTTACTTTTCCTTCAGCTTGTCATTCCACTGAGTTCCCTGGCATCAGGATATTTTGTCTGGAAAAAGGTTTGTTTCTCTTCCTCTCCTAGTGTCAATCATCCACCAAAACAACAAAGGCAGTTTCTGTACCCAAACCAAAATCCAATCTATGGACCTTTCCTACACTGTCAGACAGGTGAATATACTTCCAAATATTATCAGCCCCACAAACTCTGTTGTGGAAATGGATATAGGCTCTTTCTATTCATTTTTCCCTAACAAGCAACCAGTACTTTCAGAGAAAAGATAATCATGCATAGCAATTTAAATGCTGCTGCATGCAAGAAGTCCTGGATCGGGGCCAGTATGTGGTAAACAAATGTGTTTCCTGGCTAAGGAATGGGTCTTCTCTTTCTCCTGCTGAGTAACAGGGCATAAAATATATTCATGTTGCTATGGGGCTAACAGACCCACCCTGTGCTGTAGGAATTCCAAAACATACTGTTATCTAACCTCAATATTTTTAATGTGATTAAAGTTCTCTACATTTGTCTTGTGAAATCCAAGCATAGAAGCAAGAAATATTGGTTGTTCCAACAAGCTATGGCTTATGAAGAACAAATAAGACAAATATTAACTTGGGGGGGACCTCCCCATTTTAACAATTTTTATTAGCTAAACTTCTGCCTTTTTCCTCCCTTACACAAGAGATACATGGAGATAAAACAAGCACACCTAAAAAGGCATTTTGGTTCCAGCAAGAACTTCTTCCCTCCTGGAGACTTACCAATGGGATATGCATTTGAACTAATTTTATAAGTTGTCCTTGGACTGAGAACTTGATTGAGTGGACTGGAATTTTAGCATTTGTGATGTTTTTACTGTTTTAGAGGGTAGAGTGGCCATTTTTTTATCCTTTTAATGTACTGCTGCATTACGCCAAGCCTAGTCTATGTCAAGAGAAGGCTTATAAATTTCACAATACAAATTGTTTCACTTGCACATTCCTCTCCTTCCACTGGAAGAATGCCTTGCAGAAAGCAGCGATTTGGGACAGGCAGGTCTCAGTTTAGTTCAAAGCAGCTTACAGAGAAAAATCTGAAATGAAACATCATTAAAACACGCATGCCATATCCTCCAAGTGTCCTGATTTTCCTGGGACAGTCCCGGAATTACAAAAACTATCCTGGCTTCTTATTTGATCCCAGAATGTCCCTGTTTTCCCCATCTCTAAACTCTTCAGCTGCAAGTTTTTGCATGTGTTTAGGCCACCAATTTGTTGACAGAAAACCCTGGTGCGTGAGAATCTTTTCAAGAGCAAAGCATTCGTGATTCCATATCAAGGCATCTGCAGGCATTTTGCAAAACATCTGGCAATGAGCTAACTCTTTGAAGGCCTGAGTAGGCTTGATTGCATGAAAATCAGATCTCTGGTTTCTGATAGATACCAATAAAGATTTTAAAAAGTTGAAAACTATTTATCTGATCATAATTACAAAGGGAGAAAGTATTGTGATGAGCTCAGGGGTGAGATTAAAAATCAGTCCCAATTACAGTGGTACCTCGGTTTTCGAGCATCTTGGAAGCCGAACGTTTCGGGTTTTGAATGCCAAAGACCTGGAAGTAATTGCTTCCATTTTCAAACGCGCCTCAGAAGTCGAACAGCTTCCGCTGCATGTTTTTCAATTTTATCAATGGAAATTGCAGACGGCCCTTTGCACCTTGGTTTTCAAATGTTTCAGAAACCAAACAGGCTACCGGAATGGATTACGTTCAAAAACTGAGGTACCACTGTATCTGCATATTGTCAGTTGAGAAGTAAATCCCACTGAGTTCAATGGGATTTTATTTTCAAGCAAGAGTTCAGAAAATGGTTTTCTAAATTTTTATGATATACTGATGCATATGAATATAGTTCAAATTGCAAACATAAGTGTATGAGCTGGGATAGTGATTGTATACCATACATTTTGAAAGAGTTTTTAAAGCATTTTTCTTCTGGTCATCTTTTTTCACTACTTATTTTCTGAAGAACCACTATCATTTATATCAAGAAAGTGGTTTTTATTCAATTTCTGTTCCTTTAGGTCAGGCATGGCCAAACTGGGCCCTCCAGATGTTTTGGGAATACGCTTCCCATGATCCCTAGCTAACAGGAATGATGGGAACTGTTGTTCCAAAACATCTGGAGGGCCGAGTCTGGCCATGCCTGCTTTAGGTAGATTTACCTTTTAGCCCCTTATGCTGCAGAATGGTAGATGATTTCTATGTAAATAAATTTAAAGTGCTGAATAATTTCCGAATTAAATTGTCATTCAGTGTGTGCTTCCTTTTTAAAATAAAAAATAAAAAAGCAATTCCAGTCAATTTTCTAACCAAGGCAATAGTTTTACTCTTAAAAGAGTCTGTGTTACAGAGAGGCAAGATCGGTTTCATTATAGGCAGTTCATTAATTCTGAACACCTATATAATCATTGCCATGCATTAAATTCAATGCATACTTTCACTTTAGCTGAAAGCTATTGACAGCATCACTTTGTTGATTCATATACCACTACTGAAGAAGTTTCAATAAATCACAACCAAAACAGAACCTCTTGTAGGGGGTCACCATAGTCAACTTAGCCATGGGTTAAAGAGCAAAGAGTTGTTGTTGTTTCCACTAAAAAAGTTTCAGAGAACTGCAATTGTGTAGAAAGTTTTCCCAATTAAGTAGATAGAAAAACCACTGCTAGATATATTTTAAGGTTATACTGACAAGACAAACCCTGACAAATTACATTGGTTTTAATTGTTATCATTTTATTTCTAACCCACCCTATATCAACTGTTCTCAGGACAGGTTACAAGCAATAAAATGACAACACAATATGAACCATAAAATCACTACAGAACACATATCTCTAAGAATTCTTAGGCTGGAATTAGATTTACAAGATCCAGAGCCGATGTATCACTCTCATGGCTTGTTTTCATCTTTGCCTTGCAGTACCTGCAATTTCTGCTGTGAATGCACCTTCCAATTTTACTTTTGATATATCACATGATCACAGTTTATCAGACAGTTTATGACAGAGAGGTGGAAGGGGAACAGAGATGGAGGAGCTGCCTTTGACACCAGCCATACTATCCTCATCACGTCTTGTTCCAAACTTCTTACAGTCCTTTCAAAATGACAGAAATTAATGCTGATTCAGCAGTTCCAAAGCGTGTGTGAGCTGAAACAAGTGATGTGCACACAAAGACTTGTGCAAGATGCAAATGACCTTATTTTTTTCAGTAGTAGAGGAAGGTTTTGTGACATGTTATCCATACACACAAATGGAGGTTTTCCTAGGGTAGGGCATGACTAGGGAATCTGTTGTGTCCTTCAGATGTTGTTGGACTACACCTCCCATCTTCCCTCATCTTTGGCCATGCTAGGACTGATGAGAATTGGAATCCAACACCTGGAGGACTACATGTTACCTGTCAATGGTGCTTCCCAGCCAAAGGAATGCACACGGCAGATAGTTAACTCTTTATTGTCAAAGATAACAACTCTGGATACCTACCCACACCAATCTAGCATCTAGGCAGCTATTCCCAGGTCTGCACTCTATCGAGCAGTTGTAGCAACCACCCTTCCACCTGTTTATGTACCTGCCATCCCCCCAACAGTCTGCAGGCACGCACCCAAAGACTGCACTGGCATGGCAACTTCCTCTGCTCATCCCTTTTCAATCCTGGCTCTTCACTTGTCTGACCTGCTTCTTCGTCCTCTTCTTCTGACCCATCCTGTGCTCCACCTCCAGCTCTGAAGCTTCCCCTGCCTCTGTCTCTTGCCTCCTGGCCAGTGCAGTTTCCCACAAATCAATGACACCCCCCCCCCCAGTCATACTCCATCCTCCCTTTCTCCAGTGCACACTTGTCAGCATCCTGCCAGTCCCTGACATCATCCATCTTTGTTTTAGAATGGCACATTAAGCACTGAGCCTGGAAAAATAGTTATTCAAGCATTTCCCCACAAAATGTGTTATTTTTAAATTCATTTCTCATTACAAACGTCCATGGTACTGTACTAGCTTTTATGTAAGTTCTATATATTTAGGCTCATCTCTTGTTTATTTTCTTCCTCATGGTTGGCTAAGTAAAATTCAGGTGTGTATTTACTATGATTATGTCAAGGAAAATATACATACACAAGTGTGACATCTTCTGGATCACTCTCAAAAATTCCTTTGGACCTTTGTCATCTTGGCAGAAGCACTTGAGACTGTCCATTTTACAGATGTATGTACAGAATCTGCTTTTCTGTGTGTTTGGCCATATAACTTCAGCCAGTGTTTGGATTTCATCACAGGGGGTGCCAATTCCCTGCAGAGTCAGGAGGGGGAAAGTGTGTGAATCATCCTGAAGGATTCCAGATGTGATGTTCCCATTACCTGTTCGAGTGTATGCATTCATGCGTATTGCTCACTCCAGAAACAGGGATTGAATCCAACACAGAATTAGGCATGTTTAATTCTATGTTGTTGGATTGTAACCAGCATGTGTGTTCTCCCCCCTGCCCCCTGCCCCGTGTGCCTTTTTTAATGCATTCCATAGTTTCTTCTCATCCTGCTTGCTACTAGTTCTTTCCACAGAAACAAACTATGGGCTCCTCTAGGCAACCTGTGTACCGATCATTCATCATGGTTTGCCTCCGTAAATCTGTGTGTGACAGTGATGATCTTAGTAGGTGACCCAATCTATTGGTGTACATGATGAAATCATACCAATGTGTATCAAAATTGTACTGTTTGCCTTTTATGTCCTTTCACCTGTCCATTAGCTTTTCAGGTAAGGCTATTTGCTGCGTGTTTGTGTGCTCACTTGGTTAAACTTAGGCCAGTTTTTTAATGCCCATTGATTAGGTGACAAGCACCTCCCGTATAGAATATTTTCAAGGTGCAGCAGAATTCTGGTCATCAAACCACAAAACAGATTTTCCCCTTTCTTTAGGGGTGATCTTAGGCTAAATCTCATTACAGAAAATGCCTTGCCTTTCAAGCACTCTTTGCTAAGAAGCCAGAATTGCTAATGAAACCTGTTTTGTTTCATTGTGCTGTTTTCAATTATAAGAAGATTTGTAGCTTGTGAGGTGGTTTTGGAGACATTGTAAGGATTCTTTGCCTCGCTATTGCCTCCCTCCCTCATCTTTTTATTTTCACCCTTTTATCTCTATTCTGTTGTACCCCATCCCATCACGTCATGCTGCAATGGTTAAATAAACCCCTAATTCTGCCTTTTGTGAAGCTCTAATCCTTTTATTTCATAAATCTTGTTTAATCCAAAAGGCTTCCTTTCATCTTCTCAATCGTCAGTTGGGTCACTACTGTTGTTTCCTATAAACAGACCCTGCAAATCCTGCATTGACTTGGGAGTTTTAGAAAAGCTTTCAAGTGTTTCTATATTGTCATTAGATCCTACTCAAACTATCCCAAACCCACTAAATGGCATATTGCTGCTCTCTTGGACTGTGTCCACATTACCAGCCAGGTTGTTCTTTTTCTCAATTCAGATTGAAACTAAATCAGTATTTCAGAAGAAATTCCAGGATAGATATGGATTGTGACTAACGTGTGCACACCAGGTCCCAAAACAGTTTGGGAACTGGATGCAGTTTAGGCACTGGATGCAGAGTAAATAGCAGTTTGTACATAGCTTCACTCTCATGTTGGCTCTTCAATTACATTCACATTTCATTCCAGCTATGCAAGAATCAGAGATACATACACCCACACATACACACAACTCTCTATCCAGACAAGAAAGAGCCAATATAGCATTTCAAGGCCATGCAAAACTACTTGCAGAGAGTGCAGAGCAGGGCTAGTGAGAGGTTTAGCCTGGGAAGAGTCCTGGGAGCCAGGAAGAATACTGGAGGAACACATTCAACCCCAGAACTCTTGTTCCCCCACCCTTTCTCTACCATGTGATGTTAATAATACTATGCAGTGTCAACATTACAACTCTTTTTATTCCCAGTCTAAAATATTTTGTTAAAGTCTTTAATGAATGGGAGATTAAAAGGGGGAAAATTTTATGAAAACTGAGTAACCTATTGTTTCTTATTGTTTTAAATTATTGCTAATATGAAGGAGGAGACTCCTAAAAAAAGATTAGTGAGTCGACTGAACACACTTAACAAATCAAACAGCCTCTACAGGAGCTTAGAATAATAGATTCCCAAGAGAAAAGCATTATGTTGCTTGTTCTGGATTGACTCATGCAAGATGATCCTTCAATATGATCCTTATTAATGATATTGTGTACTCCTCTTGTGGGCATCACTAGATAGGACTTTAAGGGTTGTTCTGACCTGCAAAGATAGCAAGACTGATGGGAACTCAGCGTGACATGAGAAACACTAAAACTTTCATTTCTGGCTTCCCAGGCCACCTGTTTGCCTGAAGTCTGTGTTGTGTGAAGCAGCAAATATTTCTAATGGGTAATTGCCCCCTCCCCCTAAGGTCTGCATGGGTACCAGTGTACCCCCATACACCATTATCTTTTACATTTTGACTACAGATGTTTCAGTGCTGACAAATAGAATAATAGGAACACAAGTGTTGCTGATGGGAGATCATAGGGCTATTTACTCCAAATCTCTTTCCACACAAAACATTAAAGACAGTAGGTTTATTAATTAATTAATTAATTAATAACTTTCCCCTTTGTATTATTCAGTGTGTGTGTGTGTGTGTGTGTGTGCGTGCGTGTCAGCATCTGTGTATGGTACCTTCCTCATTAATTTGTGTTCCTTTTAGTATCAGATATAATCCCACCCTGGCTCTATGACAGGAGTGAGGAAGCTGTGGCTCTTCAGATCACATCAGTCTGCTGAAAGTTGGAATCCAACAACATATAGAAGACCACAGGTCCTCAGCCTTTCTCTAGGAAATTGGATGGATTCTGAAATGTTGAATGAGCGTTTTTAAAAATCACAAAGGAAACAATGGCTGCAAACAAATATCAAATGACTTTATGATAAAATATTTAAGCTTTTTTCTGCTTTTCTGGAAAATAACATTTCAGGTATTACTTAATTAACATGGGCACTATCCCCTGGAAGTAGCCTTACTGAATGAAGGAGAGCTATGCAAAAGGTTCTGCTCATTGAAATAGGCCTTGTCTTGTAAAGGAAGACTGCCTATTCTCATTACATTCTTATTAAAGAGAATCTCAAAAAGTATGAGCTTAGGCAGGCTTCCTCAACCTCGGTCCTCCAGATGTTTTTGGCCTACAACTCCCATGATCCCTAGCTAGCAGGACCAGTGGTCAGGAATGATGGGAACTGTAGTCTCAAAAAATCCGGAGGGCCAAGGTTGAGGAAGCCTGAGCTTAGGCAACAGTAACTCGTCTCTTTTCCATTACTGGTTATCTTATAAAACATTTATTTTCACACACAGTTTGAGATTCAGCTTAGTACATGCATAGTTTTCCAGCTACCCTGGATGATATACAAAGAAGCACTTGAATATTTAACTTCTAGTCCAAACTAGATCCAAACATATCCCATTGTTTGCTGTATTGTTACTAATTTACAGATGAAAATTCACTTGGTAAGTCTAAGTACATGCTGGAAGAACATCAAATGTGTTTGTTATCTTTATCAAAAGTGAGTCTAAGGGAATAGATCAACAGGACCATGTAAATTTGATAAAGTTCTACACGACCAGCCTTTCAAAGTCCTGAAATCCCCTTTTTTATATCCTGGCTTGCAGTGGCAAAAAGCTTGAGCACCAAAACCTAACTAAACCTCTTACCTAGACCGATTCAAACAAAACATGGAGTCAAACATAGAGCCAAACTTTGTTTAAAAGAACTACATGGCATAGTACACCAGTCTCACAATTCCAGACTGCCCCCCACCACACATACACTAATGCAAAATGTTTGTTATAAGGGAGCTTTCGATCTTGGAATCTCTCACCTGTAATTCTAAATCCCAAGAGGACTGTACCATTTGATTCTCCTGAACATAGAGTTCTCCCAGAAACATTCATTTACAATTGAATTGAAAATTTGCAAAATCCATACAGTACTCTGGAGCAGGTCGGGCTTTTGTCTTTGTTCTCCCCCAGACAGCATACCCAACTCTGCATCACAAACTGCATTTTAACTCTCTTTCTCTGTCACTGTCTCTGGATCTTGGTCTCTCTCTCTCTCTCTCTCTCTCTCTCTCTCACACACACACACACACACACAGAGAGAGAGAGAGAGAGAGAGAGAGAGAGTGCGTGTGTTTCATAAGCAATTTGTGAAGCAAGACTGGGAGAGCATTTAAGGCAAATTAAAGCCACACACACACACACACACTTGCTCCCTGAATCTTGCATTTCTTTGGATCCAGGCTTTTATTGTAAAGAGATATAATCACAAAGTAAGTCATCAGCACATTACATGCTTGTTCTAGATACATACTGAGTAAGTTATTAAAGTTTCCTCTCAATCATTAAAAAGTCTGTAAGGCAATAAAATAAAATAAAATAAAATAAAATAAAATAAAATAAGGGGTGAAGAGAGGCAGTGGCTCAAACTTAGGTCTACCACAGCAAAAAATAAATTCTTCTCCAGACTACATAAATTGCCAACTAGATGTTTGTCTATATTTCTTTTGCCCACCACTGCCTGGCACTTGTATATCTGTACTTTTTACTATACTAAATGGTAGAGACAGCCACAGGAGGTTTCTCTGGACATTCTTGGCTGGATTCATCAAAGAAGCCGGATGTAGAGAGAGAATTGCAGGATTTTCTTGTGAACAGAGTACCACTTCACAGCTAACTGTGAAAAGGCTCAATCACTGCACTGTCTGCTTTGATTCTCTCTCTCTCTCCCTCTCTCTCCCCGGATGCATCTGGATAGAGCTTCATACAAGAGAAGCTTAGAAGAGAAGTTGGCTGATAGCCCTAATGTGGCGAAAAGAATTTGAAGCAGAGGAGGCAGAGATGGTGTTGCTGGTTACGTCCAATGAAAGGGAAAGATATGGCTAAATAATGTCCTGAACTTGAAGGGAACTGTGTGAGGGTGTATTAATATTAGCATCTTGCAATTAATTTTGTTAAAGTTTTTTTTTAAAAAAATGTCTGAGTCCAGGTTAGACTAAGTTTAGAACTATATGTGTGGGAAGTATGAAGAAACTCCAAAGATATCGCTGGAAATGTGTTATCTCTGCTGCTGATTCACACATTCCTCCCAAATTTCTCTTTGTACTATGTTTTACTAACTATAATGCCTATGTATCTGGCGAATCTATCAGTACATTACAAGCACTAGTCATACATGATAGCAATATGACTTTTCGTAAATACATTGTTAATCCCACAAAGAACTGTATATATTACTTCTGTGTAAACTGAATTAAAAAATGGAAGGGAGTGACTATACCTTCTGCATGCAGCATGTAACACTGGCATAGAGCCCATTCAAATACTTTATGTTGAATATGCTAAAGGATGACCTGGACAGTAAACATAATAGATCAGGCATAGGCAACCTTGGCCCTCCAGATGTTTTGGGACTACAACTCCCATGATCCCTAGCTAACAGGACCAGTAGTCAGGGATGGTGGGAATTGTATTCCCAAAACATCTGGAGGGCAGAGGTTGCCTATGCCTGTTATAGATCTTCAAGTTTCCCAGGTCTGCAAGTTTGTGTTTATAAATATATGCCTCACTTCATTGATCCTAGTTCTGGTGAACTAGAAAGATGTCCACAAAAGCTTCCATCATTGTAAATCAGTTTTCCCCTTTCTTAATCTGATTCTAAGTTTAGAAACTGACAGATTTTCCAGAAAGTGCCTTTTCTTTTTCACAAAGCATAGTCAAAGTGCAGAATAGGCATCACTAGTGAAAGGCAGTTTCAAGAATAGGTGTTTCAACACTTATGATTGTGTGGCAGTGTGCAGCGTTTGATCATACCATTGTATGAAACATTTAGCAGGATTACCTTAAAACATTTTACCAAAAGTGTATTTTTTGCTTATTTTGGCAACTTCTCTACATGTAGTAACCACAACCACAAATCATTTCCTTAGTCTTCTGGTACTCTTGGGCCCTGATTTTCTGCCTCTGCATTATTGTTTTTAAAATCTTGTCATCATATTTATTGACGCTTACCTAAAGCCATGGCAGCACAGTACCTCTCCTGTCTTCAGTGCTGCTGTTGTCATTACCTCTTAACCCCCCGTTGCACTGATTAACCAGTTTGGCCTGAAGCCACTCTTTTTCACATGCACAAACCTTTCACTTATGAAATTTACTTCTATAATAAATCCCAAACCACAGAAGCAATGGCATGTTTAGTTGAGCAAACTGTATTAGAGCCAAATAGGAGAAAGGAATGTCTTAATATTTTGGGATCTGAGTGAATGGTTTAGCCAGTTGCTTTAAAGACAGGAGCCCTGCTTCTCCAAAGTTAAAGGAAAGAACCAGGTGAAGGGCCACCTGCAAAAAGTTTACACCAGCTAAATTCAGTGGCTTTGCATTTCATTAATGGCCGATCAACACAATCCAGCTCACATTTACCACATTAATCACCACTCACTTTCTGTACAGTAGCTTTGTGGTGGCCTGACAAATGTGGGTGTGAGGAAAAACCAAATATGGGTATGATGGCAAGTTGTGCTCATTTATTCAATCCACATTATCACAATCACAAAATGCTTCTATAACATATGTGTCATCCTGCTGCACTAGAGCAGCTAGCCATCTACCAGAGCCCAATCTTCTTTAAGGTCCTTCAGCCATCAGCAGCTCTGCATAACTATCAATGTGCACGTGATGTCAGTGGCAGAGCCAGCAATGAGGTTCTGCTGCCCATGCAATGTGTGACCAGGGCTTACACGTACTGTATTGTACCCTATACTTATCAGGTCCTAAGTATTTTCACATTCCATTTCTGGAAGAAGAAGAAGAAGAAGAAGAAGAAGAAGAAAACTAGCTCACATTCAGTATTTACGCAACATCGTGGTATGTGAGACGAGTGCATCAAGTATGAAAGCACTGTGGGGGGAAATGGAAATTTATTTCACAGAGAGAAAACTATCGTTATTAAATGACTCAATTCAAGGCATTCCTTCGTATGTCTTAACTGCCATAATCAGTTACTTGTGACATGTTAGTGCAAGTGAAATAATCAAAAGTAGTTATTTTAGCTGAATCCTGGAAATGAGAGGGCTTTTTAAATGTGTTTGTAATGATCTTTTGGATTCCACTCAATTTGTTGATCTCAGACCTGGGAATGATGTATTGCATTTTTCCCCATACTAGAATGGAATGCAGTTTCATTCACAGTATTAAACTAAGAATGTCTTTTGTCTGTAGTTTTATACCATTTCTCTTCCACTTTATGTTTCACAATTTTTGTAAGGTTCCTGTGGTAACAATTCCTAGCCACTGTAGCCTTTTAATACTATCCTTAACTTCAAAAGTCTTCTTTGTTTTGTTATGGATAATGTCATGCTAAACTTTAGGCATGCTATGACCCTAGCTTTTGGAAATCCATAATCATAGGTGAACTCATAAGATCAACACAATAATCCATAATTTGAAGGTAAAAACATTAATGGTTGTATAGCCATCTTGCATAAAGGTAAAGGTAAAGGGACCCCTGACCATTAGGTCTAGTCATGAACGACTCTGGGGTTGCGGTGCTCATCTCACTTTATTGGCCAAGGGAGTCGGCCTACAGCTTCTGGATCATGTGGCCAGCATGTAAAGGTAAAGGTACCCCTGCCCGTATGGGCCAGTCGTGTCCGACTCTAGGGTTGTGCGCCCATCTCACTTAAGAGGCCGGGGGCCAGCGCTGTCCGGAGACACTTCCGGGTCATGTGGACAGCGTGACGAAGCTGCTCTGGCGAGCCAGCACCAGCGCAGCACACGGAAACGCCGTTTACCTTCCCGCTATAAAGCGGTACCTATTTATCTACTTGCACTTAGGGGTGTTTTCGAACTGCTAGGTGAGCAGGAGCTGGGACCGAACGACGGGAGCTCACCCCACCGTGGGGATTTGAACTGCCGACCATGCGATCAGCAAGCCCTAGGCACTGAGGTTTTACCCACAGCGCCACCCGCGTCCCCGCCATCTTGCATATTTCATGTTAAATAGTTGGAGAAAACGAAATGGCCAGCATGACTAAGCTGCTTCTGGAGAACCAGAACAACGCACAGAAATGCTGTTTACCTTCCCACCGGAGCGGTACCTATTTATCTACTTGCACTTTGACATGCTTTCGAACTGCTAGGTTGGCAGGAGCAGGGACCGAGCAACAGGAGCTCACCCATTCGCGGGGATTCAAACCGCCGACCTTCTGATCAACAAGTCTTAGGCTCTGTGGTTTAACCCACAGCGCCACCCGCGTCCCCGCCATCTTGCATATTTCATGTCAAATAGTTGGAGAAAACGAAATGATTAGTAAAGTTTTACCATCAATACAAATCCCAAATATAGTTTCAGATTCAGTCCAATAGAGCCAAAAATCCATCAACTGCTGGAAAAGTGGCAGATGGGCGGGGCATAAATTATTATTAATATGAATCCCAGCTCAACCAAGGACATATTGGTGGCTTTTGATAATGTCAAGCATGGTCATAGCCAGGATTTTTGTTGGGGGGCAGGACTTTTGTTAGGTGGAGGGAAGAACTGATGAGATTGGTCAGTTAGTTAAGTACAGTGGTGCCTCGCAAGACGAAATTAATCCATTCCGTGAGGCTCTTCGTATAGCGGTTTTTTCGTCTTGCGAAGCAAGCCCATTGACAGCTTAGCGGATTAGCGCTATTAGCGGTTTAGCGGCTTTTAGCGGATCAGCTGATAAGCGGCTTATCAGTGGGTCAGCTGATAAGTGGCTTAGGGCTTAGGAAAAGGGGGGGAAAGGGGGAAAAACCCCGCAGGAACTCGCAAGACATTTTCGTCTTGCGAAGCAAGCCCATGGGGAAATTCGTTTTGCGAAGCGCCTCCAAAACGGAAAACCCTTTCGTCTAGTGGGTTTTCCGTCTTGCGAGGCGTTCGTCTTGTGGGGCACCACTGTATTTCTATTGTTTTACTTGATGGGGAGCAGGTGCCTCCCATGATGTCAAGTCATTTCTCCATGGGAATTAAGATCTCTCATATTCTTGTGGCAAGGACTGTTACCCATTTAGAGTTACAAATCTTAGTTAATAAATATAGAGATAGTAAGATTTATGATGTGTGGTAATAAATAATAATAATAAATTTATTATTTATACCCCACCCATCTGGCTGGGTTTCCCCAGCCAATCTGAGCAGCTTCCAACAAAGATTAAAAATAAATTAAAACATCATTCATTAAAAACATCCCTAAACAGGGCCTTCAGATGTCTTCTAAACGTCAGATAGTTGTTTATTTCTTTGACATCTGATGGGAGGGCAATCCACAGGGCGGGCACCCCTACCGAGAAGGCCCTCTGCCTGCTTCCCTGTAACTTGGATTCTCGCAGTGAGGGAACCGGCAGAAGGTCCTTGGTGCTGGATCTCAGTGTCCGGGCAGAACGATGGGGATGGAGACACTCCTTCAGGTATACTGGACCGAGGCCGTTTAGGGCTTTAAAGTTCAGCACCAACACTTTGAATTGTGCTCGGAAACGTACTGGGAGACAATGTAGGTCTTTCAAGACCAGTGTTATGTGGTCTCAGCTGCCGCTCCCAGTCACTAGTCTGGCTGCCACATTCTGGATTAATTGTAGTTTCCAGGTTACCTTCAAAGGCTGCACATAGAGTGCATTGCAGTAATCCATGCAGGAGATAACTAGAGCATGCACCACACTGGCGAGACAGTCCACAGGCAGGTAGGGTTTCAGCCTGCGTACCAGATAGAATATAATTCTTCAGTAGAGTTAAGGCTCTATAGTTGTATCAAGACTGAGTTAGCTCACTTTAGTGCCTTTGAGAAACATCCTTCATTACTAAGTGCCATTAATTTCAAATTAGCTACCCTTCTGCCTGTGTTGCAACTTGTCTCATCTCAGCTGTTGTTTTTGGTACTGATAGCAAGGGGCAACAGTAAAGCTGAGAATGAGTTCAAAGAAAGAAATATTCTGATGCAAACTTTCATGCTGTACCTAACATTTCCATCCAGAAAAAAGACTGAAGTTGAAATGTTGAATATGTTATTATTGGTTGGCTCACAACTAAACTCTGCAAGTGTCAAAACTCCTATGAGAATTTTTCATACCATCACAGAATGCAGTTTTGTTCAGGAACCAGGTGAAATATCAGTAAGCAATTGTGTCCTTTTTAGGCTGAAAAGTGATGTGTTGCAGCCTTACCACTTAACCAAATATGTGAAAACTATTTGAGGGACTCAAATTTAAGAAAATGGCGGGGAGATGGCCCAGAGTATAAGATGCCCCCTAATTTTGACATTATTTTAAAGGGGGGGGGACGAGTCTTATACACTGAAAAGTACGGTACTTCTTTTTGTTGGTCTGCTGCCAAGTTCTAATTCCCATGTTCTACTCCCAAGTTTTAGCTTTATGAGCATGGGGGCAGGGGAAGAAAATCTCTTTTCCCAGTTTCTCAACACCTGTAATGATTTCTATCCAGAAAGAGCTGTAGCTGACAAATGAGCCATAGGTGGAAATAGGTACTCTTGGCCTCCAAAGCTACCAGTGACAATGTTGGATCCAATAGTATTCCCAGGCTATAGACCTGCTCCTTTAAGAGGAATACAACCCTGTCCAGAACAGGCTGTTTCCCCAACTCCCATACTTGATAACTTGAAACATGTAACACCTCTGCTCTTTTAGGATTCCATTTCAAATTATTTGCCCACTATCAGCCCCTTGTGCTTCCAAGTATTGGTCCAGCACATCAAGCACCTTTCGTGATTCAGATAGAACTTGGAACTGTGACCATAGGGACAGTAGAGAGATTGCACCAACTTGCAAAAAACTTCTCTGTCATAAAGAAGCATAGATTTCTCTTTCTTTTTAAAATTGCCCCAGGTTTCTATGTTTATCTCACCATCCACCCCCAGTAAACAAACTTGCTCTCAGACTTGGGGGAGGTTGAAACACTGCTTCCCACAATGACTGAGCATCCTCTAACACAAATTCTCACCCATCCCTTCCTGTGTGCTGTGTGTGTTACTGTCATCCCCATTGTCGCTCTTGTGGTGAGGTAGGGAGAAGAGTCAACACACACTGAGTGACCATTTTGAAGTTGAATGTGTTACATAGTTCTGGTTGGTAAAATTGTTATTGTAAGAGCACATTGGGCTTTCATGGCTGCCATGGGATTTAGTCTCAGAAATAAAAGGACAAAAGATCTAAAGGATGCCTTTTTAATTTTTTTCATCCTAGAACAATACTTTGTGTCATCTTGGCCTAAGTAGATACATATGTCTGAAAACCCACAGGTTTTTACTGAATGCAAAATGTTACCATTTATACAAATAATTGCATATTTTAAATAAAAAAATTACCAATATACTTAAACTCCTTCAGAAGCGGAAAGGAACACTGCTATTTCTTCAAGTTCTGATCAAAAAGAATTAAAATCCTTTGTCTTACAGACTCCCCCCCCACATGCAAATGATATTTTTTTTGTTTTTAAAAGGAAGGAAATCAAAAGGTTGTTTTCTAAGTTTTCCATACTTTGCTTTACAAAAAAATACCAAAGTCATAGTAAGCCTCCCCAAGTTTCTCTTTGACCAAGTTTTCTGTATCAGATTACCCTTTCATTTTCAATTTAGTTAATTAAATTAACTAATTCACGTGACACAATAAGAGAAACCAGGCCCTCAGCCCAAATTATTACCAGTACTATGAAAGAAACCTGGCTACTTATCAGATGCTCATCCCATGTATGTAATGTTTAGGGCTTCCCACATGATAGAAATTACATCCCTATCACATGATTCCCTCCCCCCACAATATTCCTGCAAGTCCCTATCTAGTACCAGCAGTGCAATATCCAGTCCCCACTGTGATGTACCCTCTTCTGTGCTAGCTTCCATACACACATCTGCAGGGTGCCTCTAGTTCCACCCTCCTACATAAAACTCTGAGAGGGTTTATCTCCAAAACATAACAAGCCTCTTAAAGAGGTATACCCACACCCATCCCTAAGGCATGGATGGGGATACCCTTCTGGCAGAGTAAGGTGATTGCTTTGCTGTTATTTTGAACCATTTTTTAAAATGTTGCGTACACTTTCAGCACAGCCCTGAAGAAGCAACTCCCATAAAACTTGTCATATGAAGAGCAGCAGCAGCAGCTTATAGCCTCTCTACAGTTCTGGCACATATAGACATAGTCTGAATCTGATAAGAAAACTAAGAACCTAGAAAACTAGAACAAAGAAAATGATAAAAAAAATAGCCACTTGTGCTGGGGATGTTTTGGGGTGGTAGGGTCTGTTTCTATTATGGTTGCATGATGACTTTGAATACTGTTTTGCTTAGGCTTAGCACAATCCAGGACTGTGTTTAGGAGCAGGCAAGTGTCTGGCGTATCAGGCCTGTGGGGTACCAGGCTCATGGAGGGCTATCTATTCAACTAACCACTTAACAGCTGAAACAAATAGCACAAACAGTTCACATGCCATTAATAAATGCAGATTTACAGGTCATAGCATGCAAATGTATCATCTTACACGAGAGGGGTAAATCATGCACATGTCATGCAATGGGCTACAAACGCAAGGAAAAATAGGGTATTCAAAAGAAGAACAAATGGAGGGTGCTGCCAAAAAGCACCTTGTTCAGAGTGCAATTTGTTCTAGGAAGGCTGAGCCTTAAAACACAAATGGATATAGCTCATTTGCCTGAATCAACAGGCTTACATTTCTACAAGTTTAGCATTGCCCAGTGCCCAACATGAAAACAAATTTTGTTTTTAAAGAAATTCAGGTGAGAAAATAATAAAAGACTGGTGCAGCTTAAGCTGTTTAAGTGTGAATCACAGGCAGTCAGGCGCTAAAGACATTAAAGCAACTTTCCTAGCAAGCACTTTCTGGGCTAAATACAGATAATGAAGCTCCCAAATACATAGTTGGTTACGCCAGATCTGGAAAAAGAAAAACAAGTATATCTGGGATTTAATCCTAGATGAGCAGACTGAACATAGACCAGGTTGAACAAAACAACTGGGGTTAACTGTTTCAGCTAGTGCTGTGCTGAAATCTGTCCTCCAATTTATTCACCTGCAAAAAAAAGCTTCCATTTTTTCTGTCTCATTTACAGAACACTTAAGCATTTCTTCACAGTTTTATTGCATGTGGCTTATTTTATTGTTGTGTGGCAGCCATGAATAACAAATGTATTTCTTCCCATTAAACCTTTGTTCAACACTCTGCAGCCTAACCAGCTGCCTGTGTTTCCTGATCTGAAAGAGCCCGGTGGGGAGTGTTACTTCATGACGCCCCCCCCCCCATTGGGGTTTTAATTGACACATGGGAAAGGGGATCATGACTACCGAGCACCTAAGACTGGTGCACACAGCAATTTTGGGTTTTGCAGAAGTCCTTCCATTTTGAAAAATCATACCTTGTACTGGTTCATTTAAAAGTAAAAGGAGTTAAGTTCCAAAAAAAGTTTTTTTTGCAATGGAACAGTTGCTATGGACACAGCAGACAACTTCCTTAACTTCCTGCACCTACAGAAAAGTCCAGCCATGCTCTCCTTTCTTTAAGGCTGCTGTACTTCTTTGTTTTGGCTTTCTGTCTTTAAAGCAGACTTAGACCAGGCAGCTCTTCAAGATGACACATTTTCTGTTTTAGATTAGAGGTCTGCCTTCCTTAAAGCAGGGCACATGACAACTGTGCAGTCTACACAGCAAGTTGCTGCCTACAGATCTGTGGATGCAATTTCAATGGGCCTTTACATGGTGGCTGCTTCATGAGAAGTGGGCCTAAGTGTGCTTAGGATGACAGACAGGAGGCCAGTAAGCATTTTATTCAAATACCACAGGAATGTTTTTCCAGCAGGTATTTTTAGATGCTGCCTTTGGAAGGAGAGCCACTGCATGTAATTCAACTTTGGGCTAATACAATTGTTCTGCCTAGCAACAAACAAAAATACTTGTGCTGATGGAACCATCTCCCATATCCTCCTCCATATACTGTTCTAGGTGGTTCTCCTGACCCTCCAGTAGATTTTGGGTGTGAGGGGTATGCAAGGAAGCAGAGGGGGAAGTCACTGTGTGCTAGTGGGAGTCCTTGCTCTGACTTCCGCTGGTGCCCTGGGTCAGCTGAATCTGGCCCATACCTTTTCTTCTGTTTCAAATTATACTGTAACTTAAGATTTACTGTACTTTTCAATCTTCAGTCTATTGTTGGGAGGGGGGGTTATGATAATTGTTAGCCACCTTGTTATAGAGGTGAAGATAGGTTTAAAATACTGTAACTGTTATAAGTAACAATAAATAAATAAATCTCTAACTCAACCATAAAGCTTAAAACCATCATACTCAGAGGCTCTATAGCATGTGTGATACTGTGTGGGACCACTGGTGGAGGCATGGGGACTCTCAGTCTGATGACAATGATCCACATAGGTAGCCCTTTTCAGTGTTACTCATGGTGTCCCAATTATTCTTTATAAGGAGTCTTTTCTTTCAGCATCCTGCCCTCAGAGTAATAATGTGCACACATGGCCATATTTATCACTCAGTGACTGCAACTATTAATATGCTTGTTTCTAAGCACTGACAGAGCAGGTTTTAGGAGAAGACTAAAAAAGTTGTTCCCTGCCACCAAAAGAGACAATCACACAACTGCTGCTGCCACTCACCCTTTCTGCTGCCACTCACCCTTTCTGTCTCCCCAGGGACCGTGGAAATGTAGTGAGAGCAATCTATTACAGAATGTAAAAACAGGATCTGTAAAACTGATTTATCATCAGGGAAACTCTCTCAAAGTAACTAGCTATGCTTACTGAAGAACTATGAGGTTTGGCTGTGCAAGTATGAATCTCAACGAAGCCTAAAACAAAGAAAGAAAAAAGCTGGCTTGGAATGCCCACCTGCTATAAGCCATAATACAAATAAAACATAAACCTATCGTTCTAAATGTGATTCCAATATTTAAGCAGACAGAAACTATTCGAAGCCAAGCAGGTCAGGATTCTAATCCCAAAATGAACTACCGGTTCATTGTATGGTTTTAGGCTACATACTTGACGTTCTTGGGCCTTAGTCCACACAGCTGGAAAACTGTGTATGAAGAAGGGCTTCATTGAATACCAGATGCTCCATCTGAGCTGATATGTACCAAAAAACAAAGCAGAAGGAACACGTGTTCCTTTTAAACATGTAGCCTTGAGTCAATAAAAGTGTACTGAGCTGGGAATGCAAAACTAATCTCTCTCAGAACATAAACTGTAATTTATTACTAAAAAGGGAGCATAAAGAAAGCAGGTGAATTAGGGAATAGTTAAGACCAAAGTGAATTTGTTCACCACAAAGATTTGGATTTTGTAGACGTTTGTACATGCAGGTAGAAAACAACAACACCCTATTTTATTTTATTTTTGAAGTTTCACTGAATCCCACAAGTTTATTCATCAGCATTTGGTTCTGCAGAATGAAGACAGAGGACTCTGTCTGGTGATGAAAGTGGGAGGAACAAATAGGGCGTGTACCTAAATATTTCACCCACATTCATTACCAGGCATTGATTACTAGAATATGATTGTGGGCATTCTGGAAAACCATGTGAGCTGCTCTCATCACCTCTTATTCAAAGCCTCTTAGATTAACTAATGGCGTTTACTTGATGCCCACAGGGCAAATGGGTCCACAAGTCCACATAGCTGACAGGTGGTCTTTAGGACCAATGAAGACAGGGTGCTGCCTTTGCAGACTACACAACAGGTGCAGGTATGTCTGGCTTATTCAGGATCACTCCCTTATCCAACTTGTTTGCTAAGGTGCCAAACAGAGTAAAGAGAACTGTTGTGCAAAAACAGAATTGAAGGAGCCAGCTGAGTCAGGCCAATGGCCCATCTAGTCTAGGCTTGCCATATTTCAAGAAGTAAAAACCAGGACACCTCGAAAATTGTTGAGCCTTTTTTAAGGAAATCCCCAAATCCCCATCAATAGCCTTCTAGGCACTCCCTTTCCAAAGTACTGGTAAGACTCATCTGCTTTTACTGGTCTTGTGTATAAGATACGAATCAGGACTAACCAACTTTATGTTGGTTTTACACACACACACACACACACACACACACACACGAACACTTTATCACATTAAAATAAAATTATGCCAGTGTACTTTGCAGCATGTTTTCAGAGCATTTCCTATTTCCCCCCACTCATTTGCCACTTCTCACAATTGGTCTTCAGGTTGTGCCAGCCATACTAAAAATAAAACCACTGATTTCTGTTCATCACAACAGAATGCCCATTTCAAAAGGGAAAGCAGCTACTTTTCTTCTCAGCATGGTGACAAAGGGGAGGCAAGGATGAAAAGTAATTTAATCCCATGTGATAATGCAAACAATATAGCAGCAAACTAGAATCTTTTGAGAAGGTGGGTGCAAAATGTGCACAGCAGCCGAGGAAGGCCCTTAATTCAGGATTGTTTGGTCCCCGTCCCCCCGCTGCTCCAGAATGGGAAGGCATAACCATATTATTTGGGGCAAGAAAGACATGTCCGAGCAGCTCAAAGTAGAACCAGGATCCAAATAAATAATCAACCAAACCAAACTGATTTAATTCAGGACTAAATGGTACAGCAGAGTTAGATCACAGCCAGATCAGTACACTGCTGTGTGAAAGCTCTGATGCTGTAAGGTAAAAAAACCAACGCATCAGTTTTCCCAATGCCCTGATTTGAGGAAGCTTCCTATGTCCCCATCACAGGATTTCCAAGTGTTTCCCACAATTCTGATACAGTTAGAGATCCCCATGGGATCCTAGTGGCCCAGGGTCCCTCTTTCCTACATGCCACATCCCACTTCTTCTAGAGCCCACCAATTGGGAAGTGTGTGTAGTGGGGAAATAAAACCCTTGCTCCAAGTCAAACCAAGTACACTGAGCTACAGTAGCCTAGATTAGAACTATCCCCATTGTTCCTTGCTCCATTCAGGAGCAGGCTACACTCCCTAGTCTATCTTCCCACCAGACCACCATCATGAGGTGTTGTTGGTAGGCGCCTAACACTCTCCACCAACTATTTTCTCTTTTCTGCCCTCCTCTCCTGCTCACCCACCCAAGACAACCTCTGCCTTCTCTCTTCTGCCACCTTACCATGCCTCCCTCTGAGGTTTATTAGCTATTCAGGCATCCACTTGTAAGGCCCACCAGCAGCCCATCCTGGCTAATTACTGGTCAAAGCAAACAGCCAGTCTACAGTGTTACCTCGGTTTATGAACTTAATCCGTTCTGGAAGTCCGTTCTTAAACCGAAACCATTCTTAAACCAAGGCACGCTTTCCCTAATGAGGCCTCTCACCGCCGGTACCATTCTACCCTTTCGGATTCCATTCTTAGACCGAGGTAAAGTTTGCAAACCGGGACACTACTTCCAGTTTTGCGGAGCTTGTAAACCAAATCGTTCATAAACAGGACTGTTCTTAAACCGAGGTCCCATTGTACTAGCTTTTTCCTCACATACAGTAAAAGCTCAAAGGTTTACTTCACTTGCATAGTTTGAGTCCCCATTGAATAGTTCCATATTAAAATATGTAATAAAATAAATAAATAAATAAATTATTTGATTGAAAACATCTAAATACATCTTCAGCTAGGGAAAAGATAAATTTGAAAAGTCACTTGGGGACAATTTGGTATGGGGAAAACATGAGGTGAGAAAAGGGTAAAATACCACCTTCCTCCCTTGCCAGTTTCATTTCCCTCCCTGAAGCACTTCTGCTTTTAAAAGGGGGCATCAGGGTACTGTGTTCAAGTGTAACATGTCATTAGTCTCTCAGGTTTCTTGAAGTTTGAAGGCTATGTCAGTTGTATTTCCTTCCACTTAATGTTTAAACTTTGGGTTTGGAGTTTCCTCTTGAGAACAATGGACTTGAGGGCTGCTTCAAAGCCAAACTGACAATGGCAAAAAACTGAAGTCTTTGATGTCTACATGGAACCACAATTTCTCAACAACTCCTTCTTTCATATGCCAGAGGTTTGCAAGAATGGCTACTGAATGGCAGGCTACCTCTGAGGTCCTTAATGGTATAGATTTGGTTTAAACAAAGGCTTGCTAGTTCATAAGAAGGAAATCTAGATTAAAGATATCTGAATATGTTTTTGTAGAGGCAGTAATTCTATTAGGACATGGTATATATATATGTGTGTGTGTGTGTGTGTAAATATATTCCAAATAAGCTAGATAATAAATGACAATATTATTGGGCAATTATTTAAACACCAAAATCCCATGTGTGGTCCTCACATTTCCTCTTCACTCGACACCAGACTAGGACATTTCAGCTGTTTTGGAATTACATTGTAATAATAAGTCATAGATGCATGAACTCTCCTCAAGGCAATCTGCTGATTCATCCAAGAAAGAATCAGTACTCTTTTTTAAAACCAATCTCCAGTCATTTCCCAAGGCACAAGAATTTAATACAGAATTCAAAAAACAAAACTGCACTGTTACAATATATTCATAATATTGTTTCACATATTCACATCCCAAAAAACTTAGTAGAACTTAGGTACTATTGGAATCAATGTGAAAAGTCAGCTGTTGATCTGAAGGGGATCTAAGTTCAGCTAAATCTTCTTGAATAATTCTTCCTTTTGCACTAAAAATATTGTTGTATACTCTGTTATTATGGTGTATATCAGCCCCCTTCACAAAGTTCAGGGGTGTGCTGTAGCTAAGTAGCACAGTATCCGCTTTGGAGGCAGGAAGAGTCAGGTTCATTTTCTAGCACCTCTGAGAAGGGGCTAGGAGAGATGCCATTCTGAAACCCTGGGGACTTGCTGCTATTCAGTGCATACACCCCTGCACTAATTGGACGAATGGTCTGAGGCAACTTACTATGTCCTACATTCCACTGAATGTTTATACAGTGGACAGCAGGCTTGTGTTGCCTTGTGGCCACTGGTCCACCGTGCTTGAAGTGTGAAAGAATCTATATGCATACAACCACAGTAACCTTACAACAACCCTTTGATGAGGCTTGAGTAGCATCACCCATAATGGAAACTGAGACTGGTGAAGAGTGGCTCCTCTAGGACCAAATAGTGAATTTGTGTTGGTGAACAAGCTTTGAACCAACAGCCTCCTAGTTTGCAGCTCTGTCATTTAGCCACTACAGCTACATTAGATCTAAATCACCACCTTGTGTTAAAAATTGCTGTTGGGGAATCTCTGAACAACAACTGGAGGGCTGTTCATTTAATATTCTCCAGGTTCAATTTTTGTTGTGCTGTCATAGCCCAATTATGATACTTGGCTTTACCGTGAGAACACTATTTCGTGTTGTGGGACCTAACTGTTAGAAGTAAAATAAATAATTTCCATGGTCTGTGCACTTCAAGTACTGGTGCATATCAATCTTATTTCTGTGCTATCCGGCAAATATCAAGTGCCATTATCAGCTTTCAAAGGTATGTACAACCTTAGGTCTTACTGGAAGGGATACAGGACAGGTGTGATGTTGATTAGTTGTGTGCTGCTAATCATGTTATAGTCTACATCCAATGTTTCAACTGCTCTTTTCTTCATATGCATTGTAATATTTGAACTATACAGATCTGTTGCAGTCACTAGCACTACAAGTCCAGGCTAAGTGAAAAACTATTGTAGGGTTGCTATGGAATCTCTCTCCCCCCCCCCCACCTCAGCCTGTTTAAATAAAGTAGCTCAAGGGAGAGGGCTTATTCCTCATTTGTAGTGTGTTCAAGTGGGACAATAGATCTGTGTGGCAAGGGATTAACAGGAAATGGGGTGGGCCCATTGAGCTAGTATTGTGTTCTTTTAATCTGAAAATTAAAACTATGCATCCAGTGATCCTGTTGTACCACTGTTGCAAGACACTAAGAATGAGGTTTCTTTTTTGAAGGAAAAAAGAAGAGATCACATTCAGACTGAACCCCTAATTTTCATTTTAAGCTTCCTCCAGCATCCTTTCAAGCATCATTTTCTCTAAAGGAAATGGCAACATTTTCTCTGAAGTCATACAAAACGTGTAAATCCTATTAGAGAAATTCTATAATGTCTTTTTACAAAATGCACAAACAACCACCCTATATTTTGTTAGTGAAAAGAATGGGGCTTGGAATGCAACATGGTATTTTGAGGGCACAATTCTCACACAATAGTTTCCAAAGTAGGTTAATTCAAAGCAAGGTTTGAGAATTGCAGCCAAGGTCAGTAACAAGAATTTAAGAAGCTATATGACAGCCCTAGCTTTGTCATGTTAGTAGTTGACTGGATAGAAAATAATTTGTATTAGTTTCACATTTTTTCAAAAATGGTTTTAATGCCACTTTTTCTTTAAAAAAAATATATGATGGTTCAGGAGATCCAATAAAGGACAGGCCTAACTTTAGGACATTAAATGTGATGCAGAAAATTGAAGAGAAGGTTGAATATCCCTCTTAATGGAAAAATCTTAATAAGCATTTTATTTCTCAGTATTGGTAACTGAAAACTCCAAATCTCTATGGACTTCAGATTACAAATAGGTGAACATAAAAACCCCTTTGTACATTTTAATCTAGGCATCTCCTCCTTATCTTGCTTGCAAATGAATGGGAGGTTGCTTGCATAATCTTGGATTTGTATTTTAGCAAAAGTCCTTTCATATTCATTTGCAAAGGTGTTGATGTTTTGCACAGAGCTGTGCTTTGATCTGGCTGCTCACGTTTTTTTTGCCTGCCAAGGAAGAAAAAATGCTTTCTGCCTAGTCTCATGCTTACTATCATTACAGGTTCTGTGATACAGTACTTGTAGAATGTAAGTTGGTTAGTAGAATCACATGCTTAACTAAAAACACCGGGTAGCATTTTATTTAAATTACCATAGCTAGACCATCTTGCTGAAGGAACATCTCATAAAAAGTAATAATACCACTCATCCTAACTTCCAACTTTCTGTCTTTTAAACCTGATGTATAACTCCAAAATATTATACTATGGACATATAATTTTACTTCAGTTATTCCTTAAATCATGTATTGAATCAACTGAATACTTTTATTTTCTTCACTGCCTTTATGTGATATGATACTTTCCCCCAAGTAAAGTATCCCACAGTTAAATTAAGGAGAGCAAGAGAAGAAATCACAAGATGATCTACCAGTATATAAATCAAATTTCAGTCAAGCTGCACCTGTCAAAATTCCTACTTCAGCTTGCATATAAAGGAGCCCTTGACATTTCTGACCTCTGCCATGACATTTTCTAGTCTTAAAGAAAAGTTATTGGCCATCTCTATTGGTCATTCATATATAAATGAAACTGTTCTTGATCCTTATTTAGAAGCAAGTTCTGCAAACACTAGTGTCCCTGAAAATAAAGCCAGAATCTCAAATACATTTTGTATATTTTGTAGTGTATCTAGAAATGTATATATTAGCTTTGACATCAGTTGGTGTAAAAACTCGTGGCTGATGTACTTTCATGATTTGTGTAGTATTAATATCGAATTCAACTGTTGTGGTATTATAGCTTTGAAATACGTACATTGGAAATTAATGGCTCAGTTTTACCCATGCAACATTTATTACACTGAAAGGGCTTTCCAGATAATTCTAGGAAAAATATTCATATTTATATTTCACGGGAGGATTTAAAGGGTATGTGTAGAATATAGAGGCTATGGAAGGATAATTAATGTCATCTTACACCAAAAGAAAGATACTTTTATATGTCACTGACCTTTGGAGGTCAAAGGGATTACTGGAGTGTTTGAAGTTCAGGAGGAGTAGAGGGAAGAAACAAGAGTGCTTTCATGGTGCGATGAGATGTTGTGGTTGAGATTTCAAGAGCAGCTAACATATTTTTCTTAACCCTTTTCTCAGGTGAAAAAAGTCTCTTAAACAATAATATTTTTTTTTAAAAAAATCATCTTCTCCAGTCAACTGAATATGGTTCTTGAAATTCACCAGAATAGGCTGCCCGAATTAGGGAGTGACATACAAGGAAGCTGTCACCAGAGGGCTAAATGTGCTCCAGGACCAGGCCTGCTCCAAAAGGCTAAATTACAGGATCTTTGGCCACGTGACCCGGAAGTGTCTCCGGACAGCGCTGGCCCCCGGCCTCTTGAGTGAGATGGGCGCACCAACCCCAGAGTCTGTCAAGACTGGCCCGTACGGGCAGGGGTACCTTTACCTTTTTAACACAGTAGGAAGGTGAATGTTACCTACCTGACTGCCTGCTGCCTGCTTTTCCTGAAGTAAAGTCAAGTTGTTACTCTCAGCATCAATTAAAATGTTATTAAGGCATTCTCTTACATAAAAGCTACAAGAGAAGAAGGGGTCAGTAGGATCATGCTTATAGAGATTGTGTATGGCTATTGGCACAGTCTTGCTTCCCTCTTCTTCATGTGTAGCTTCTATATATGAATGCCAGGAGACTTCAGGGTCTGTTACCAAGGCGCTTAGCATTGCCATCGTTCTGAATATGTCCCTGAGCACTTTGACTCTCATAGCTTCACTGTGGGACACTGTGCAAAACAAGGCTGTATGTAAATACAATAGAGACCTTCTGCTGTCCTCCCCATATCCTAGTTCTTTTTATTGGCATTATGCTTACTGTCATTGGCTGTGACAGAGGTTATCAATGTGGTATCTACTGGCACACACGCACTCCCAAAGGCCTCCCAAAGAACATGAGACATACTGGTTTTTGTGTGGTTTTTTAAAAATAATTTTCTAGCCTTCTTTTGTGCACATGCACTAATTATTGCCTTTTCCAAATCAAGTGTCTCATTTGCTTAAATTTGGAGCCCTAAGTTGAGACGGTATGTAAATAGACCTGATTTAACAAAACTAAAGGAAGAAATTGTCTGTATTTGAGGCTCCCTTTGAGCTTGAGGCTGCGGGCGAATTTGCCCTTCTGCCCCATCATTGGCCCAGGGTCTTAGCCAGTACTCTTAAGGCGACACATAGCCTTACGTTTCCCGAACATTATTTATTTACTTAGGTCACTAACCAGTTGAGTTTGCCATTTCAGCCATGGACCTATTTTTCACCCAACTGGAAAGATGCAAAGTGAGCCCAAGTTGCTTGCTGTGGAAATTGCACCACTCAAGGCACAGTTGTGCAACATACCATATGGGGACTTCCTGCAAGAAAAAATTGCGGGTGCCACGGCAGCAAGCAGCTCCTGAAGCCAGCCAAAGCTAACTGTGCTACTAGGCTGGCTCCGGGCTGCTGACTGCCGTTGCCGCTGCCACTACTGAAGGGGAACCGGGGATGCCCGGCAGTACAGATTCACCTGGTCCACACACCCTGCTCTCCTGGAGTAATATGCAGCTCGAGGGGTGGAAAGATAACTTTTGCGCAGGAAGAGGCAGAGGTGTGTCGAAGAGTGCAAAAGAAGGGCTTTGCACCTTGCCCGGCAGAGAACGCACGTGCCTTGCTCCCCTCCTGGGCAACGGCCGCCCACCCGCGACTCCCAAGCCTCCACTGCTCCAAGCAGTCCGCCCACGGCCTCCCCCCAGCTGTAGGGCGGCTGAGTGGGAGGGGGTAGGCAGTACTTTTTGTGAAACTGGCATCTTGATTTTTCTTAAAACATTCTGTTTTGTTTTTGCCTTAACCACTTAACTTGACAAAATTATTTTTTCCCCCTAGCATGGATACAAATGAAATAAAGAAAATGTGCTTGGGCCTCACTACTACTGGCTCCTTGTTGCTATTCAGCTTTTTTTTTATATAAAAAAAGTGTCCCCGGATTCACTGAAAAAAAATCTGGTAACCATAGCTCAAGGGAACCTATTAAACCAGGCATAGGCAAACTCGGCCCTCCGGATGTTTTGGGACTACTACGCCCATCATCCCTGACCACTGGTCCTGTTAGCTAGAGATGATGAGAGTTGTAGTCCCAAAACATTTATAGGGCCTATGCCTGTATTAAACCTTGCCTTACTGCCTTTTCTCTGGTTGTTTGCTGATAACCAGGAATGACTGGCATTGTGGTGCAGTGTAGTGGACCCTGCAGCCAACCAGCAGGTCTTGGTCACAGCATAGTGAAAAGGTCGATTAAAAAATGGAAGGAAGTTTGCATTTCACTCTTTACACATAAAGAGAACTGAAACCTTGTAACAGATCACTTCACTACTTTCACCCAGATTCAAATGTAATAATAATATGAAGACTTGTAAATGCTTAAGTTCCACAGTTTAGGCAATTGTACACATAAAATGGAACATCTTTGAGGAAAAAGAAATGTTTTCATAAAGGGCTAACATTTGTTAATGACAATCTCGTAGTGGTTTTGAGTGCACATTTAACAGGGGTTTGGATTGACTCATTTTATTTAATGACGTGTGTTATTTGTGTGCTAGTAAATTAGGGTTGACACAGCAAAAATCCGATCAGAAAAGTTGTTGAGCTTTGTCACTTTTGTGATATTTTTCTGGAACATTGGCAAAAATGACACTGCTGACATGGGCCATCATATGTTCGGATTTCCCCAGAGATTTCCCCAATTTCCACCCGGACACTGCTACTGACTGCAGTATTCTGGATATGTCCGAGAAATTCCAGACGTATGGCAACCCTACCATGCACCTTGTTTGCAACAAAATTAATGTAGCTGTTTTTTGGCTGTTTCATATATAATTGAATGGTTATAGCTGAAAGGGGGATTGAAATGCAAACAAGTTCTACACAGAAGTAGAAATACTATTCTTTTAGACCAATGTTCCAAGATTGTCTCTCTTCCCTTGATGACTTTCAATAACAGGGGTGCTGGGAAAAGAGGGATGAGGAAAGGAGATGTTACTGCCTTCTTAACTATTTACCATGTCTAGCAAATGCGAAAATTGCAGGACAGTATCGCTTGGTTACTGTGCTGCTCTTTCCAGCTGGTTCAGTTTTCCTTTATGCTGATTGATTTTGAAGATTAACTCTTGCTTACAGAGCACTTCATTCCTGCCGACAACCAGCAGGTTGCTGCGCAGGAGAGACCAGAAAGCGAGCTAAATTAAGATTGCATGAGCAACTGTAAAGCTATCATTTCCTGACTTTGAAGTACTCAATAATCTCTCCTCTTCCTCCTCCTCTTCTTTTTTAAAAAGCTAGCAAGGCAAGCTCCACTGCAGAACAGAGTGCATGAAAGTGCTGGAAAACTCTTTTCCCATTTCTGAGGCTTTTTGCCAAATGGTTTCTCAGCACAACGTAGTCAAAATAATGTTAACAGCTTCTCCCTGTCACTGCCAAGCCAAGGAAAATAGACAGCTACAAACATTTCTCCTCCTCCTCCTTTCTCAAAGATCACACTTTTTTATCTGCCTCCAAAAACACAAGTAAGGAAATCAGATGGGAACATATCTGTATCATTTGTATAACAAGGAAGAGTGTAAAGTTCCACAATGAGCATGTAAGTCAGCAATGTATGAAGGCAGAGGAATACTTTGCAAACGACTCGACTCATGAACAACAGTACAGTATGATATGGGAAAATAGGCTAGCCTGCTTGATTTTATGCATGTTGACTCAGAAAAAAATCACATTGTGTTTAATGGTGCTTGCTCTTAAGTAGATGGAAGTACAAAGGCTGCATTAGTAAAAACAAACAGTAGTTTATTGCCCAGTCTTAAGATGAGACACCTGAGGGAATGGTGGTTACTTAAAAATCAAAAGCAGACACTTCTGATCACGAAAAAGGAGAGGGAAGGGATGACGATGCAAGCCCAAAGCTCACAGCAGCTCATTCACATAGGGGAAGCCATGGTTTCCAGTTATGTCTGAACTGGGCTAGTTTCACTTTGCCTATGTATGTTAGCCTATGTATGTATGTTCCACAAATCACTTCTGTGATTCAAAGTGAAGAGCACTGAACTTACGGTAACTATGTCAATAAAAGAAATACTTCACAATCAGTAGCTTTCTGTGATACCATTGTTTCCCCAGCTAACATAAACTGGTGTTTTTAACCATTATAAACAAAGGCTCTTTCCATATCCGTTAGAATGAGTGTTGTGCTAAGGATATCCTGCTTCGCACTTGCCTTTCCTCATGTTCTGGAAAGAATTTTAAAAGCATTTTTTATCAGTGGTGGCAGACATATATTTACAGATTTGCTACTACCTGTTCAGAAAAAAATATTATCAAATATATTTTGTATGAATGAATGAATAAAAATGAAACATAGTCTAGGGGCCAATTTGTTAAATTATGTTTATAGGAAACAATAAAGTGGAAGATTCACATGGGCATGTCTTACCAAATGCAAGGTGGTTCTTTTGTTAGGGATTCAGAAGCAATATGAAACATGACTGAGAAGGTTTTATTCCTAAATAGCAAGCAATATATATACATACCAGGACATGCACTTGGGAGCCCGAAAAAGTGGCAAAGTGACTCCTGCAAGTAGCCTAGATTGCAGGGCCCTGCAGCCAATCAGTCAGTGCATGAGCTTCTAAATCGCCCTCTCCAAACCATTTGATTTTATAGATAACCACCTCCTTTCAATGCCCCACCCTCCAACAACAATTTCCAACATTAAAGAAGGTTCCCAGCACTAATCTCCCAGACTGATTAAGGCAGCTGTGTGGGGGGCTTCACCTTCTCCCAACTGATTAGGTAGGACATCAGAGAAGGTTCTCACACCTTCAAAAACTTAACAGCTGCCAGGGAGGGGGAAGGAACAGAGGCAAGAAGGGTAACTATGTTAGAATCACTGCCTCCTTGATATACAATTAGTCTTCCGGTTGGTTTTCCCATACAGTGCAAGTGCCACTAAATTTTGAGGAACACAGCACAAGAGCCTAATTCTGCTGTGCACATCTTCCATTCCGTTCAGGACCATTCAAACGGGCAAGTTGAAAGCAGAGAGCATTTTTTATTTGATATAATATTTCTATTTTGCTTTTCCAACTACAAATATTGAGCTCAAAGCGGCTCACAATTTTGTGCATCTGCCAAGTGGCTTTGGAATTCATTCCTCTTGGACTCTGCCAGAGCATAACATCGCAGATCTTTTGGAAAGATCTGAAGACTCACCTTTTTTAAGATGGACTTTCCCCTGAAGGGTTTCCCAAACTTATTACTGGTCTGCTTTTGCTGATGGCTTTGATCAAATTTTAGTAATTTTGGAATGCTTTCCTGTTTTGCAAGTTGCTGATCTTTTCGTCTTTTAGCAATGAGTGTGTGTGTGTGTAATTGTACTGCTCTATTTTACTTAAAAGCTGCCTTGAAAGAGCATACCCTCAAAAGTCGTATATACATATTTTAAATACATAAGTAAAATCAGGCAAAAACTTTTTTAACCCTCATTATTATGATAACCAGCCTGTCATCAAATTGCGCGCGCGCGCTCTCTCTCTCTCTCTCTCTCTCTCTCTCACACACACACACACACACACACACAACAACCTTTGGCTACTTGTAGCAATCGAGCTGTTCTCTTTCTTGCATTGATTTCAAATGTCCCTCTCAAGACTATGGATGAGGGAGAAATTAAATTTACTTCACATTTTAATATAAATCTAGCTACTTTGCACTTCCTAAAACAATAGACAAGTGAAATAGTTGTCCTTTGAAATTTGCACAAATTTCCCAATTTTCCGATGCAATTCTCCAACAACAAAAATGCAAAAATATGTATAGTGGAGAGATGTATGCAAAAAGGAACATATTTGTGAAAATGATGTACAAAAATGCCTTGTGTTAGGCAAAAATGCATGCAAGAAAATTTAGAGAAATGTGAACTAAAATGTTGATCTCTAAGTTGGTGTCTAAGGTGCTACTGGAAGGAATTTTTTTTATTTTGTTTCGATTATGGCAGACCAACACGGCTACCTACCTGTAACTAAAATGTTGAGCAATTTTTGTGAGGACTTTAAAAAAAAGCGAACTGAAATGGGAGATCTGATCTTAAGACTAGAAAAATTAGAAACTGGATAATGACAGATTCATTATTGCTAGGCTCAGTTCTTTCCTGTTTGTTTCATTAGGTAGATGAATAGTTCATGCTTCAAAACATTCCATGTTTTTCATCACCTGCAGCAAGAAGTTTGGACTGTTCTTGGGAAATGGGATTTGGGTGAATATTTCTATAGCCTAACACCTTTACTGCTATGTATCTGTGAAAGTACAATTTTTAAAAATTCAAATAGGCATGGTTGTATGTTACATAATCATTTTTCAAGATGTCACACAATAAGATGAATCATCTTATTTTCACTAGAAAATAATTATTTATAAATTATGATGAACCAGGGTGTGAGTTCCAGAGGGCGCACCAGCAGGCTGGATGGGGGACTTTGCAAGGGGGAGAGCTGGCCTCCGCCATCCTGCGAGCTCACCTTGGAACTTTCTTCAGCACGGGAGGGTGTGGGTGAGCTCTGGAATATAACATTATAAAATGTTGAAGGAAGAGGCCAGGATCATCCCTGTGCAGGTAGCACTGAAGTGCCGCCCCTTATTTCTAAATAACATTTTAAGAATTGCCAGATGTGTTTGACTTTTGTCCCTGGAGAACAGCAGGTGGTTCTAGGTACTGACAAAGCATTCACATATGATTATGTCTTTGACCCATCTACTGAGCAAGAGAACCTGTGTTTCTCCCCTTATAATGGGCATCTTGGAAGGGTATAATGCCACGGTTTTGGCTTATGGTGAGGCAGGATCTGGGAAAACATACTCCATGGGAGTGGCTTACACAGCTGACAAAGAGAACGATCCCACTGTCAGAATCATCTCTCGGGCAATAAAGCTTCTCTTCCAAGAAATGAAAGAGTGGTCAGAGTGGCAGTCTTCCCTGAAAGTCTCTTATTTGGAGATCTACAATGACGACATCTTAGATCTCTTGGCACCATTGGAAAGGAAGAAACCTTCAATCAGCATCTGTGAAGATCCCAGGGGAGGCATCAAGGTTGAGGGGCTAACCGAGCACATGGTGAAGTCTGCTGAAGAGATCATCCAATGCCTGGAGCGGGGAAACAACTGCCAAACGGTGGCTTCCATGGCCATGAAACCCAGTCATCATGCTCTCACACCATCTTCACCATGACCATTGGACAGAAAAGCAAGAGTGATAAGAACACCATTTTGCATTCCAAGCTGCACTTCGTAGACCTTACTGGTTCAGAAAGGCAAAGCAATACAAAAGCAGAAGGTGTTAGACTGCGGGAAGGGATCAGCATCAACAAAACACTCCTCTGCCTACGGAACGTCATCTGCGCTCTTGGGGAGGAAACGAGGAAGGGCAATTTTGTCCCTTATAGAGACTGCAAGTTAACACGCCTTTTGCAAATTCCTTGGAAGGCAAAAGCATGTGTGAGCCCAACAGATTTGAACCTCAAATACACTTTGAATACTCTTCGCTATGCTGATAGGGTCAGAAAAATAAAGAACAAGTTGATAGTGAATATGGACCCTTGGGCAGCAGAGATTGCCAGGCTAAAGCAGCAGGTCCAACAGCTGCAGGTCTCACTGCTGCAGGTTTGCGGAGAGACCCTTCCAGTGTCTATTGGTGGTGAGCTCTCAGAAAACTTACAATCTCTGATGGAGAAACCAAGCTGTAACGTCACTGAAACAGCAGGCCAGATGACCCAGATACAAGAAATAATTGTGGAAGAAGATAGGAACACCGTAAGAGAGGTTTTGAAGGAGAACCAGGAGCTCTGCAAATAGCTCCAAACCCTCAGACAGAGATTAACATCTGTTCAGACTGCCAGTGGCCAGAAGGCCCCTGTACCAGACAGCCTGGAGTCCCCCTATGACTCCAATCAATCTAAGATCACAGATGAGGAAGACTCATCATCTGAGTTGGTGTGGGAGATAATCCTCAGAAAATCTAGTCGAAGGGAAGTTGGGGAAGAACAAGTAGATCTGAAGGACCCTGAAGATCCTACTTCAATAATCAGAGAAGAGACTTCTTCCAGAACACCACCTACAAGAGAGTCCCAGGCGTTGGAGCAAGAGGTCAGTACCCACAAGAGCACTTCAATTATACATGGGCTAAAGAAGACTGTTAAAAATCTTCTAAGTAGACATCAAAAATGAAGCCTGGCCTTTTAATCATTGATTGCTTATTTTATATAAAATTTTATGTATTTTTATAAATATTTTGTTATTTTTATACCTTGTTGAAATAAAAAACATTATTACAAAAAATTATACTGAACCTTAACGTCTTGGGGCGCCCCTGAGTGAGTCAACATCTCTGGACTCATTTTCTCATTTATAAAGTGGAAAGAATGCCAGCTGATGGAAAATATCTACCATTGCACTAAGAAGGTTTGCTCAGTTGCCACATGGGACAACAGTGGTATCAGAAAGTATAGATAACTTCAGGTGCTGACTCCCTGGGGCCATGGGTGCCTGAGCACCAACAAAATTCCCCATGAAGGGGCCAGGCAATTTCAATGCCAGGGCCATGTTTGCTACGTGGCACCCATGGCTCTGGGCACCCATGGTCGAAAGGGCCAAGCTAGCACTCCTGTCTCACGTCTAATTCTATGCCATTATGATACTGATGGCGGAAACTGATAGTGAAGTATCATGTCACCTCTACTATTAAATCTATGATTCTTGCCATATGCAAATTCCTAACTGTAGATGCAAAGAGCTCAACTTATTTAAGCACTGTGTATTTGATATCTTTTGATGCTTTTGAATTATGGTGCTGGAGGAGACTCTTGAGAGTCCCATGGACTGCAAGAAGATCAAATGTATCCATTCTTAAGGAAATCAGCCCTGAGTGCTCACTGGAAGGACAGATCGTGAAGCTGAGGCTCCAATATTTTGGCCACCTCATGAGAAGACTCCCTGGAAAAGACCCTGATGCTGGGAAAGATGGAGGGCACAAGGAGAAGGGGACGACAGAGGACGAGATGGTTGGACAGTGTTCTCGAAGCTACAAACATGAGTCTGACCAAACTGCGGGAGGTAGTGGAAGATAGGAGTGCCTGGCGTGCTCTGGTCCATGGGGTCACGAAGAGTCGGACACGACTAAACGACTAAACAACAACATTTGATATCTTTCTGTCCTGCCCTTTATCTAATGAGCATTGAGGAGGACTTATCTGCATAAGACCCTATAAGGTTCATTTTATGCAAACTGCTTCGAGATGTATTAATTAAATAATTAATTTTACTAAGTAATGTATACATCTTGCTAAATAAATATATCAAATGAACTTTACTTGACACTAGCCCTCCCACATCCAATGCGAAACTCTAATCACAATAGCACATTTCTCTTCAGAGTTTTTTTAGCCTCTATAGGGGTTGCATGCAAGCCAACTAGCTGGTCCTGAATACTCACGTGGTGTCGAAACTATATGAAACAAGCAAACAAACAATGTCTACTCTACCTCCAGTTTTGAAAGTAATGACAATCTGAAGCACTAATGGCGCTTCTTTTCTGCCCCCACCCGAATATACAACTGCAAGCATTGCTTACACACCAGCATCTTACCCCCTGCTTCCTCCTAGCACCCCTTTTATGGTGTGATTCCTCCCCCCTCCACTTTCATCTCCCAAGCCCCTTGTTTTATTTGCCAGATGTCAGATGCCACCAAAGGCTGGTAGCAAAACTCAAAATATCTGCTTTAAATGCGAAGGCTTAAAATGCACACATAAACATGGTCAGCACTACAGTTTATGGTGGGTTTTGTTTTTTATTAAATACAAAGATCTAGGCAGCAAAGTAAAATAAAAATAAGGAATTTGACCAGTAAAATAAATGCTTTCGCCAGAATGAGAGAGCCTGCATGGCAAATATTTAATTCATGGGTATGAATTATTTTTTAACCGAAAAAGGAGTGAAGGACCGAAATTCGTATGAACTTCCAGCTATGTGCTTACAAGGAGGGTTTCTTCACATTTAAAACATGTTGAGAGTTGAGATACTCTCTCTTTAGGCGAAAATGTATACACCCGCACCCACACTATTGTGTGAGAAATTGCAAATGTTTTAAGACAGGCATAGGCAAACTCGTCCCTCCAGATGTGTTGGGACTACAACTCCCATCACCCCTAGCTAACAGGACTAGTGGTCAGGGATGATGGGAATGGTAGTCTCAAAATATCTGGAGGGCCAAGTTTGCCTATGTCTGTTTTAAGAGGTCAAACAACAGAGGACCCTGGAGTTTTGTGACTGGAACTTCCAACTTATTTTTTATTTTGCAAAAGCAGGCCCCAGTTTGAACTGGGGCTTCAGCCGGGGGGGGGGGGGGACAACGACCGTTCATCCCTTGCAATGTGTTTCAAATCTAAATCCCTCCCCTCCCCTTAAAGCTGCTATTTGTTGCAATGGGTCAGAGAAACATACTTATGGGTACAGGCCCATAGCTGTTGGCTCTCATCTAGCTAATAGCAGCTTGGGGCAGAGGGAATTTAAATAGGGGAATCAGCACGTAGGCAAAAGGTTAGAACCCCTTGCTCTGCAATGTAGCCCTGAAAGGGAGTGGGAGGCAGAGGAAGAAAGCATGGTTGGTATTTTGTGAAAGGAAAAGAACATCAGAACTCCTGCATCATGTGCAGTTTGACCTTGTTGCCTCAGTTACAGGGGTTAGAAAGTCATAGTACACGCTGGCTTCTAAAAAAGGGCATCTTCACGTGTTTTCTACATGTACGTGAAGAACAGAGTTATGCATGAAGCAGCTCTAGTGTAATATAATTTGATAGTTTTTGTGAATAACATGAATCTAAAACACAGTCTTTCAGAAACTCAGCAACTTCCCCCACCCCACCCTGCATCTTTTAATGAATACGCTTCAAAGAGTGCTGGATCAGGAAATACCAACGCTCATAGGTAGAAGAACTATGTGGGTGGTTTGGGATTGATGCACCCATGCCTCTGGGGGAACAGATGTTGCCACTGATTCACTTTGCAAGCATGCAAGCTGAAGTCTACATCTGTGACAACTTACACAGAGTCAGTAAGAAACTGAGCAACTGCGAAATAAAAGACACAAAAGAAAAAGTCTGTCAAAATTCAAAAGGCAAGATATAGTTCAAAGCCTGAGAACAAAAACATTTGATGTTCTGGATTTCAAAAAAAGAATAAGAGATTGGCAAGAAGGTGTAAAATCATTGCTAATGAAGTCTATAAATCAGAATCTTGGTTATTAGAGTTTAGCAACTTGCCTTTTCACATATAGTGTGCAGTGGGGAAAGTACCTATCCCACAAGCAGGTCTTCCCTAGCTGTAGCCAGTCACTAAATTGCAAAGGGGGTAGAAGCAAGGACTTACCTATATCATGTGCAATGCATAGAAAATCAAAAGATTATCTTCTGTATATGGCAAATATTCTTTCTTTCTTTTTCTTAGCAACACCCCCCCCCCAAGAAAAAGCCCTACACCCTGGGATAAAACATAACCAAGCACTGAAATAATTGCTCAGAATAGGATGGTTTGTTGTGTTGATAGAAGTGAACACTAAGCAAAATTCAGTCATCAGATTATTCTCAGTATAGTACTGTCATAAGTTTGTAGGGTACCTGGATTCCCCTTCTAATTCTGATCCCTCCTTCTAATTCTGGGCTACCAGACATTGTTAAAATGTACGCCATGTTTTTTTTTTAAAAAAAAAGCTAGGCTGGCCTCCTGATGAAGTAATCGCCTGGAGAGAATCACAGAATTATAGAGTTGGAAGGGATTCCGTGGTCATGTAGTCCAACCGCCTGCAATGCAGGAATTTCAAGTAGATCATCCATGAAAGGCGGCCATCTAACCTCTGCTTAAAAGCCCACAAGGAAGGAGAGTCCACCACCAATTGTGGAAGTCTGTTCCACCGTCAAACAGCTCTTACCATCAGAAAAATGGGTCACTAAAAAGAGTACAAAGAAATGGGTATTGGCCCATTAAGAAGGCCATTAACAGACACTTTAGGCCACACAGAAAATGGGGGAAACCCCTCCCTTAAGTGAGGTAGAGACAGCAGATTGATTGTTGTTGTTTAGTCGTTTAGTCGTGTCCGACTCTTCGTGACCCCATGGACCAGAGCACATCAGGCACTCCTGTCTTCCACTGCCTCCCGCAGTTTGGTCAGACTCATGTTTGTAGCTTCGAGAACACTGTCCAACCATCTCGTCCTCTGTCGTCCCCTTCTCCTTGTGCCCTCCATCTTTCCCAGCATCAGGGTCTTTTCCAGGGAGTCTTCTCTTCTCATGAGGTGGCCAAAGTATTGGAGCCTCAGCTTCACGATCTGTCCTTCCAGTGAGCACTCAGGGGTAAGTTCCTTAAGAATGGATGAGTTTGATCTTCTTGCAGTCCATGTGACTCTCAAGAGTCTCCTCCAGCACCATAATTCAAAAGTATCAATTATTCGGCGATCAGCCTTCTTTATGGTCCAGAGACAGCAAATACAAAAGGCCATAGTTTCAGGAGGGAGGGGCAAAACTGCAGTGGGCAATGAGGTAGGTAGAAGGAAAAATAGCTGTGTTTTTGCAAGCAGTTTGGCAAGCAGGAAAGGGAGAAAACCAGAATGTGATGGCAGTTTTGGATCCAACCAGGAAGCCATGAGAAGAACAGGAAAGGTGTTGCTGTGCCTATGAGAGAAGCAAGAGGCCCTCTTGGAGTGTAATTCTAGGCATTCTTTCTCCCATCTAGACTCAGGTTGTATATATGTGTAAATAACCATATATCATACACTATTCTCCGCTGTGCCTCATTGTCCACAAGGCAACACAAACCCTGAAAAGTGCCCTGTGTACTCCTGAAATCTCACATTGCTTGGAGATTGGAGTGACGTGCAACAGTACTTAAAACAAGTTTTGATATATTAAAGATAGCAAGGAGCCATCCACATTCTTCAAGCTATCCTAGAACAGGCCTTCAAGCAACCTGGCCATCAGTTTCCAAACCTGTGAAGAGGAAGTAATTAAAGGGGAGAGTTGTTTTCTGAGGTAATTAATCTTCTCCCAAGTAAAGCAGGGATAGACAATGTAATGTCATCTAGCTGTTGCTGAACTACAACTCCCATAATCTCTGACCACTGGCCATGCCCTCCGGGGCTGATGGCTGTTAGTTAGTTCAACAACTTCTGGAGGGCACCATGTTGTCTACCCCTGATGTAAAGAGAGCCATTGTGATGTAGTGGTTAGAGTCAACTCAGAAGTAAATCCCACTGAGTTCAATTAAGGTTACTCTCAGGTAAGGGAATATAGAATCTCAGCTTGAAATAAAAGCATGGAGATGCTCTGCATCTCTAGAGTTAGCTGGACAAATATGTCAAGAACAAAAAACTTGCAATATGTTACTGATTGAACTGCCAGATCAATAATTTATCCATAGAGCTGGTGGAAACCAGACTTTTCCATACAACCAATGCAGTGTGCAAGACCATTCATGAACCCTTATAGATGGTCAGAAAATGGGCTTTCAGAAGGCAGTATAAGGCCCTAGTGATTGTGTTAATAGAACAGCACCATGTTTTATCCATGTGACAGATTTGTAAGGATCATATACCAAAAGCAGCATCCATTAAGCATATCTTAAGGATTTTACTTGTGGGTGTCATAGCTTTTACTTGTGAATCATCTGACATTTGTAGAATATTTGTATTGTAAATGTTTTCTTCAACTGCACAGAATTTCTGTTTAATATTAATGAAGTAGCAGAGGAGAATCAATTGTAAGGAGTGGTTCAAGTAGGCCAGGAAATATTTAAAGAAGTCAGATTCAAAGAGATAAGCAACATCAGGGGAGGGGTGTTTCCAACCAGCCCACGCTTTGCCCTTGGAAACCTAAGTTGCTGAGGGGAGAGGGCCTACGAATAACATCATGGGCAGGCTGCTGCTAGGACTAAGATGAAACTGTGAAGCTTCCTTGATATTTTTGCTATTGGATGCTGCATGTTTCTTGATATATTTATAGTATTGAAATGTGGTTTTTTGTATTATAGAGAGATAGATAGATAGAAGATAATTAGATTAGATATAGTTGTATTATGAATTTGTTTTTGTAGTATTTGCTTGAAATGAATCCGTTTCTTTGTTGTGAGCTGCTTTGACCATTGATTTTTGTGTGTGGAAAAGTGGCGTACATATTAAGTGAATGGATGAATAAGATTTGTGGCAAACAGAACAGGCAAGAAACATGTGATTGTCAGGAGGAGTTGATGCATAAAAAAAGCCAGTCACTTCATCCTGATGGATATGTATCAATGCAACAGAACATGCAGTGGCTCCCTTAAGTTACTTCAGGGTGCTATTTTGGATAAGTGTAGCCTGTTATGTTTTTTGCCAGCTGTGATACTATTATTACATCGCATTACAGCAGCTGTCCCCAGCCCTGTTCCAATTCAGTCAATCAATCAGTTTATTATTTGTACCCTGCTCATAGAACACTTACAGTAACTTCACAACAGTGCATATCAAAAAACAAACACAATAAAAACATTATAAAAATTAAACTAAAAGCAGTCATCTCAAACATTGAACCGGGCAGCAATAAACTTGAACATTACGTATTATCTGATGACATTGTATCACCATTGTCACCCCAAAGTTTCCAAAATACCAACAAAGGTTGCCAAAAGAATATCATGTAGTGCAAAGAGGCATACCCAGCCAGTTATAGCATTTTAGGTGTTATATTTGTTCTTCGGAGTCTGGGCAGGATGTCTCAATAAATGGCAAGCCACACTAGTTTGGGCCCAAGGGAGATGAAAGTTTGCTGACCTCCTCCTTTCTTGCCAGGAACCTGTGCTCGGAAGACCTAATAAGAGGAAGGGAAGAAGGTCCTTCAACAGGTTCCATTACAGGAGAAGATACGGTATGTGTGGAAGAAAAGATCTAGCTGATTTATTGAAGGACATTGTTGATACTACAGTATTGCAACTCACAGCAACACCTCTCTAGCCCTTTGCTGCATGATGGATAATATCTGCACTTCTCTGTCTCTCACTCCATTTCTGACCTTTCCTTCTCCCCTCTCTTATTTTGGAACAGCTACCCATGTCTCTGCAGGCCAATCTATTTACATTTTGGTCTCTATCTGAAGCTCAAGTAGGCCTATCAGTCACCTATCACCTTACCATCTCTTAAGTATCACCAGCCCTCCGCAGTGTCTCCAAAATACTTGCACATTGCTTCGTCTCATTTGGACGTTTTGTCCACGCCAAACCCTCTCTATGGATTCAACCAGGCAATTGCCTATCTCATTTGAACCCTGTTTATATCAGCCTTTCTATTTCTGTGATAAACCTTATAATCCAAGTTCCTAGGGTGCCCAAATTACTGCTGCAATGCACTGCAACTTTTGGTTGGACTTGAACACATATTCTTTCTGTACAGATGGGTAGTAATTGACACATATAGACTAGAGCCCCTAGTTCCACACAGTTTAGGTCCAGATGGCATGGTAACGGCTAAATGAGAAGAAGCAGCTTCAAATCTCCTCTTTACAGCTATACTAAAGGAGCATAGGGGAGGAGGAACATAAGACTTGAGGCTCACTGCAGCTTGCTCTCGTAACACTAAACCATGCTTCAGCATTACATCTAGACACATCCATTGCTAGGTATACTTAAACCACTGAAATTAGAAGTCTTAAAAAATTACTTTTTTATCACAACCTTCAATCCAAGGAGCTCAAGGTACTAGAAATGGTTTTAACAACCATCCATTTTATCCTCACAACAGCCCCAGACAATCTAGCTAGGTTTGGACTAAGGTTTGTGCATCCAGTCTTGTCAATTTATTTGCTCTCACAGCAAGCCATGGCCAGCCAATCTTATGGGCCAGGCTGGATTACATATGGATCTTGCCTAGGACTGCACAATGATTCCATGGTAAAAACATGCTATTCCTTATAGGCCACATTGGCTTTTAATAATAAAATAATAGAAATGATAGCAACTTTTAGTTCCCACAAAACAAATAGCTTCTGGACAAATGCAGTCTGAAAATGTTTTTGCCCCTTCTCATTTCAGTTATTCTTTTTTTAAATTAATTTCTGTGCAGAGAATTATGCTGGTGTATTTGCAGAATAATTGAGCTTCAGTGCTCCTGATTTCTAACCATTTCTTGCTGTTATTGTTCATATGCAGTCTTCTTACTTCTTTGTATTGTTCTCTTTTTTTAAAATAAATATACTGAAGTATCACACTGCAATCTCCAGTATTACATCTGGCTTTTCGGAAAACAATAGCACTTTGTTTTATGGTCTCATTCCTCTCTTTTGTTTATTTTCATACTTTACCACTGTCTTTTAAAATGTCAAAATGCAAATATGAGTGAGGAAAAAAGACAGTTAAATTATATCCACATGGACACTAACAAGCTGCTTCTAAAGTCTTAAACAGTTGTTTAACCACAATACAAAACATATGAAAAATAAGCCTAGCTTGCATTCACTTTGATGATTCAGACTCCAGTCCTCAAAGTTCTCTGCCTGGGCAAGTCTCATTCACTTCAAGAATAATACTGGCAACAATTTTTGACAACTAGGCTTCTCCTTTATGGAGAGATTTTACAGTAGAAAGTTTAGAAAAATATTTGTGCTTTTTATCCATATCCTATTTTAAATCCCCTGAAATCTCCTTCTACCCTATCTAAAAAAAAATTCAGAACAAATCACAGCATGTGTAGATTTGCCCCTAAAAATAGTGTTATCATTTTGTCCCAAAAGCCAAGGGAACTTTTTTTTTTTTAATGGAGGACAGAGTCTGAAGGAGCTGACTGAGCCAGCCTTCCTCAATCGGGAGCCCTCCAGATACTTCGGAATACAACTTCCATAATCTCTGGCCATTGGCCATGCTGTCTGAAGGTGATGAGAATCATAGCCCAACAACATCTGGAAGACACCTGGCTAGGGAAGGCGGCAAAGCCTAGCAGAAAGAGCTGCCAGAACTCTCCATTCTGCTGAAATAGTAAATGCAAGTCCAAAGCCATTTTTCATGTGGATATAAATGCAGCTCGGTTCTGGGCACATGTACATAGAATTCAGTTGCATTCATGCCTACCTGAAGGATTTCCATTGAACTTATTTCTAAATTCTGTTGAGTTCATGGAACTTACTCAAGTAAGAATGCAAAGGGCTGCAACCATTTCATGTTAAAAACAAAACACCTTTCTATGCTCGTAAAAAAACTAGTATGACAAGGAGATGTTTTACATGAGCAAGGAATTATTTTGCTTTTGTTTTGTTTTTTGCAAGGCAGCATACAACATGATTCCCATATCTAGATGTTGAAGTGGTGCACAATTCCAAGAGAGCTGAACTATACAATTTGTCTGAATGTGTTGCTATCATCTGAGAGCCAGTGGCGTGTGATGGTTAGAGACTAGGACCTGGGAGACCAGGGGTCACATCCCTGCTTGGCCATGAAGTTCACTGAGTGATCTTGGGCTAGTCACTCAGCCTAAACTACCTCACAGAGTTGTTGTGGGGATTAGCTGAGGAGAAGGAGAACCATGTAAGCCAATTTGTGCTCCTTAGAGAAAAAGATATAAATGCAATAAATAAATAAAATCAGGGAGATGGGCAAAATCCTTGAAGCTAGAGAACTAACATTTCATTGGAGTGATGGTAAAGCCATAGTCATCCTGCCTTCCAGATGAAGGCTAAGAAGGTTGTGACCTGACATCTGGGTACCACTACGCTCCTTATGTTTTCCATCTCCTGTCTGCACTGCAGCAGAACAGAAAGCAGGAGTTTCTTGGAAACTAAGGTGCAGAGGTTCAAGTGGAATAAAATGAGCACTGGCACCCCCAGGGCCCAGCATATTGCTCAGAAGATAATGAGACAATAAAAACTAATTACCTTTTGGAGGGATGTAGTAGGCTTCCTTGTGTGTCCATATGAGCACGCATACATGTATGTCCCTGGGTGCCCATGAGCATGCTTAGAGTCCCTGACATATACACAAAGGCCCACTGATTTCCCCAGAAGTGTCAAAAACCTAGTGCTAAATCTACAAGTCGGTGAGCATAGTATTTATTGTGAAATGTGAATACCTCTACTGAGCCATATGAAGTTATTCTGGAGTGTGGAAAACCACTGCTTCACTCCGAAGGATATTTATGTCTCGGAATGCAAATTTTCAACCCTGAGCTAACAGTTGTAGGGCTGTTTGCAGAAAAGGGCACAAGGATTTATTTTATGATAAGGTTGTATGGCTTGGGGTTTTTTGCTCAACATTTGCAACTTTGCAAGCTTTACCCCCAGGTTTCATTTACGGGATCAAATACCACAGGTGTTAAGGGAATAGTACTGGTATTATTTCAGGAGGGAGGGAAGGCTGCTCAAGTAAGCACTTTCACATCATTATTGCAGGAATTTAATATCTTAAGCTGGGCAGACAGGAGTTAAATAGCACCAAAAGATTAATAATACTAATTGCAACCTATTGGTCAGATAACCAGCAATCTTTTATGCCATGCACATTGTGTTGCTCACAAACATGGAACATGGATGCGACTTGTAGTTTAACAACATCTAGAGAGCCAAAACTTCCCCATGCCTGCTCTTCTGTTCCAGAATACATAGCTAAAAGAAGGAGTCCTCCCCTTCTTTTCTGCTGAAAAACAGAGGAAAAGCAAAAGGCTTTCCTGCATCTTGGGGAAAACTTTACATAAAGGTCCCTACCAGTATGGTATCTACAGGACAGAGGGTTATATTTGACAAAACACTCAGTGGTGCTTTGCATGAGCAGAACAACTTCTCCTTGGATAACTGGACTTTCCCCCATTCTCCCCTCCCCCCCACCCATGTGCAGCCTAAATCTGTTCTGGTGGTTTTTCCATGCCTCTGGATCAGATTTGGGATAACCAGGAGGCACACGGTGAGGATGAGAAGGATGGAAAGCCCCATTGAGCAACTGGAAGTTATTTGACTTGTGCATGTGTTTAGTCGAATACTACCCAGAAGGTAGGTTGAAGGAATCCCTCGCCACTCAATGCAGGACAAGCCCAAGACATTTTGGCATCTGAGGCAATCCACAAAATGGCATGTGCTCCCCAACAGGGAAGAAGGGGGTCAGTAAACATCTACATCAGGAACAAGGAGGGGGAATCAAATCAACCTTACCCAATGGCTGAAGTGTGAATCGAAGGCAGTTGTGGGGCCCACTCTGAATCATGCTGGACCAGTGCAGAGCTCAGGAGACCCCAGGGGGCACTCCTCACAATTTCCTCCCCTGAAGTAGGAGACCAGAGCCCCCTATTCACCGAGAGACCACTATGGAGGCAACATTGCACAGTGGTCTCTTGGCAAATGTTGTTGTTTAGTTGTCTTAGTCGTTTTCGACTCTCCGTGACCCCATGAACCAGAGCATGCCTTGGAAACTCTCACTTTCTTCTCAAAGCTTCTCCTTTTTTTATGTCCATGAAGTTTTCTTGGGAAAATACTGGAGTGGTTTGCCAGTTCCTTCTCCAGGTGCATCACATTTAGTCTAAACTCTCAGCTATGACCTGCCTGTCTTGGGTGGCCCTCCACAGCATAGCTCATAGCTTCTCTGAGTTATTCAAGCCCCTTCGCCACGACAAGGGGCTCTTGGCAAATAGAAGGCACTAAATGTCTTCTCCCACCTCTAGGGCATCGGGGAGGTGGCAAATTCAGCCTCTGAGGAGTGTTCCACAGTTGTCGCTCCAACTACAGCAGCAGCAAGCAGTGGGTGATGAATTCCTCGGAGACTGGATCTGCTGCCCCTGTGGATCCTGCTGCCCAAAGCGTTTACCTCACTTTGCCTCATGGGTGTCCCAGCTGTGCCCCGATGCATGCTAGAAACCCTAATTTTCTCACATGCACACCATACATTTAAAGCATTCCTTATCACTTTACAAGTCATGGTCCCTGTCGTCGTCCCCCCCCCCCCCGAATCCTGGGAATTGCAGTTTGTTAAGGTTGCTGACCTCACATATCTACAATTCCTAGCACCCTTAACAAACTACAACTCCCAAGATTCTCCATGGCTGTTAATGTGACATAACCAAGTTTTAACTGCATGGTGTGGGTATAGGCAGGGGTGTTTTTCGCCTCTTTTCTTGCCAGCCCCATAGCTGTTTATGGTTCAAATCCAACTGCTGAATGGCCAAGGGTGTGTTCACATTAACTATGCACTCTGGTTGATGCACAGGGTACCAACCATCTTGACAATATCTATTATAGCAAATATGTCATCATACATGTGAGGGTTTATATATGGAACAGTCATGGACATTTCAGTTCCAAACACTTCAGAAATAGACTGAAAATGGGTTTACATAGAAAAGTGTTAGGCAACCTTCATTTTGGCAAGTTAAGACAAGCACTCATTCACGCCACATGCATTTCTTTAATTCTCCATTTTACTAATTCCTATAAGACCATCTTTGAATTAAAATAATGTTGAGAGACTGCAACTAATGTTCATTAAATCCAGAAAACTTTCTGAACGGGTCTTTCAAAACAGATGGTTTGTTTTAGTTTCATAAAAAGCCTGCTGTCTAATCTTGTGACACAATCTATGGTTTATGCATAAAAGGGATTTGGCTCTTACACATATGGGGTGAGGGAGGGAAGGAAACACAGAAACGGTATATAGTTTAACTGTCTCTTCTCCTAAAACATGCAAAGGAAAATATAATTTAGATGGCACTGTAAATTACACCCAGTTTGTTATTGTTTTTCTCCAGCTGAAACAATTTACCATCTGTCACACATCAGCAGATAAATATTTTTCTGTGCATATATATATATATATATATATATATATATATATATATGCTTATTAGCATAAATCCTGCGGGGGGACGGGACCCTTTAATTCTTAACATGTTTTGACAACTGTCCCTTTACTGTATCAAGAAGAAACATTTCTTAACTCTATTTACTTTAAATTGTCTGTTTATTTCTTTTTCATTTGTCTGTTCTATCTAGCAAGTTCAAAATGCTAAATTTAGGCTGCAGTCTTATACAGATTAATTGGAGAATAAGATCCATTAAATTCAGGGTGGTATTCCAACTTAATCCAGAAAATGTTGCAAAAGATGGAGGAACGAGAGACTAGAGTAAAATTTATGTCATACAGCATAGAGATTCTGTATTCATAGATCAGGACATGGAATCCTATAGGCCTCCAGATGTAACTCAACTACAACTCCCATCATCCCTGAACTTTAGCCATGTTGGCTGGGGCTTATGGGAAATGTGAAGAACTGAAACTAAAAAAAACCAAACTTTTGTTTAAACTGTCCTTTTATATATGGTTGAGTTTGGGAAGCAAGAAAGGGACTTTTAAACATCTGGACCAAACAATTAGCATTAAAAATGCAAGCTACAGTTTTGAATAGACAGCAATGGATAATAAGATTAAAGTAGTGTATATGCATGACTGGGAAGCAATTTAGCTTTATGTATTTAGTAACTGTCTTCTATATTTTGCTGGATTCAGTAAATAGCACCAGGAGCCAGTATGGATTTGCAAGGTGTGGCAGCAGTGTTGTTTATTATTCTTTATTAAATTTGTATACAACCCTTCATCCAAAGATCCAAGGGTGATTTACAAACAACTAGTGTTGTTGCAGATTACTGGGAGGGAGAAGGTGAAGCAGCAGTGAGGTCAGCACAGTGCAAACTTGTTCACAGGAGGTCTAGATTGGCTCTACTGCTGCATTTGCTTCTTGCTGCTCCCCCCTCCCTCCCAGTAAGCCACAACGCCAGTGACAAAAGATCAGGTAATTGCTGCCCCTGCCCCACTTACTGATGCTGCCTATAGCTGTGCCCGTAAGGAGAGTTCATAGCCACACACCCAAAGAGAAATAAAAAATGCAGACAACTGTGTTGATCCATTAAAAGCACAAATGTACACAATAGTACCAGCTTCTTAATATCAACATGGCTGCAATCCTATGCATTGTACCCTGAGGAGTAAGATCCATTGACACGATGCTGTAGCAATTTGTTGAAGCAAAGTTCAACTTCCAGCCCAGTCAGCTGCCAGTACATGGAATTGGTCTCAGGGAGTGGCATCTCACGTATTGCCTCATGCAACAAAAAGGCTTGGGCGCCAACCTGAAAGAAATATTTCCCTTCATCTTTATTATGCTACTGCGAATCAGTTTTGCTGAGTGGCTCAAAAAGAAAGTCTAGAGATGTAATTCACCTACAGCATAGACTGATCCTACAGTAAGCATGCAACTTACACAGGGGTTACGTTCTGGGGATTGCACACTTAAAGCCAAAATCGCGAATAGTCATAACACTTTGGGTGCAATAGTGGGTGGGATTCCCAATGTCTTCTTTCCCTGATGCCCACCTCCTTTCTATTTTTTATTTCGCCAAGCACATAAAGCTGAATGTGCACAAGTTAAATGTGTGTAAGTTGTAGCTTTACTATATACAGTACTGTACATGCTAACCACTGATGTCCAGCCAAGAGTGATCTTATCTTCAAAGGGGGCAGGACATTTGGAGGCATGCATGCCATGCAGGCTCCAACATGCAAATCTTATCTCATTTTTATTTACCTACTTCAGTCATTTTCATGACAACTATGTATCCCAATCCAAAAGGCTGCATTTAAAACTCAGGTTTGATCCACTGTATAGATGGACATGATCCACCAACTTGCTGCACTGAGCTGAGCTCTGGCCTGTTGCAAGCAGTTGATATCTGACAAAACTAGGCAAAGCTTGGGTATTGCCCAACAGTTGTGTTATAGCCAGAATTGCTTAATTGACTGGAGCATTTGCTGTAGCTCTGTATCAAATGCAAGCCCATTGCACCCCCATTTCTCCCATGACCTAGTGCAGCTATGGCCAGGAGATGCTGCTACTGTTCTGATTAATTGCAGTAACATTGGGGGTTATTGCAAGGCCAATGGGTCATACCCTGGGCTGGTTCACATGGCACTGTAAGCCAGACTATAGTTCACTGTGGTCTCACAAATCTGGTGCCTCCTGGAAAGATTAAAGCCACTTTGCTCCTCCCTGGGCCTTTTTACTGTCATGTCATGCTAATATAAAGTTTGTCTTAGCGCAGCTGCAAGGTGTTCTCTTGAAGTGTGTACATTTGGGCAATCTCATTTTGTCTTACCACGTCATACAAACCAAGTCATAATCTCCTAACTCAGTAGTGCTTGGAGTTTGCTGAGTCTTGGCTCCCCATATATATATAGATATATTGATATATATATTTGTCCAAACTTAGAGACCAAGTTTGTGCTTGGTATGAGCTTTTGTGTGCATACACACTTCTTCAGATACACTGAAACAGAAGTCACCAGACCATTGTATATAGTGAGAGGATGGGGAAGGGTATTACTCAGAAGGGTGGTGGGAATGGGTGTGGTAAACCTGTTGACGACTGTTAATGACTGCAATTGGTCTTACAGGAAAAAGCAAGGGATGAGATGGCCAAAACTAGCTTTATCATGTATAATGAGATAAGAATCCAGTGTCTCTATTCAGATCAGGTCTCTCCATGGTTTTAAATGAAACAAGGTTGTGTTTCACACTCCAAGACCTTAAACTACTGCAAGCTTGCTGACCTTAAAATATACTCTCCCATTTCCAAATACTTATTGTTTTAGGGTTATAGCTTATTGGAATGTTGGGGGGGGGGCTGCCTTTGAAAATGAGGTCACTTTGCAGAGAACTTAATATTCTTATTCCGATTCATTTGCACTGGTTACCTATTAGCTTCAGACCCAATGTGATGTGCTACATACCTGAGAGAACACTTCCTTCTACATCCATATCCTAATGGGCTTATGTCTGTTGGGAAGGCTCAGCTATGTTTCACAGAACATTAGTGAGAGCATAGAAGATGTTCCTGGCAGGCTGATGTAATCATAAAATGATATATTCCAAGCATATTTAGCAATTTCATTTTGCTGCTGGGCTGTGTTTTGCTGTTATGTCATATGTTTTAATTATGGCTGTTTTATTTGGACTGGTTTATAGAGATGTTTTATTTTGCATGCCACTTTGAGAGCTGCTTGTAGCAGAGATTTCTGGCCTAGAAATGTCACAGTAACAACAACAACAACAAAAGCACTTTAAAGAACAAGTTAAAAATATGGAGAGACACATTGGTCCACTTTAGTATAAGAGAAACAACGTGTTAATTTTGCTTTTTGTTTCACGTGGAATAGTTCTATGTCTACTGAATTGTGGGAAATGTTCAATAACAGTACAATGGGCTGCAGTGGACACTTTTTGTAACATGATAGCTTTCTGATCACTCATTTATCTGCTAATAGTAAGCCACACACACAGAACGCTATAATTTTCTCTCCTTTTGAAAAAAATTATCTGACAGAGAAAATATGCTAACATTCCTTTGAGAGCCTGTATGTGATGTTTGTTCTTGAACTCTTTTCAACTTCAGAATAAAGTGTCTCACATACAAGAAAACCCACACAATGCAGTGCACTGTACTTGCCCTCTAAGGATTGACTGTGGCCAGTTGATTATTCTGTATTGCCATACATTACAACAACTGAAGCTATTTCTTATACTTTTGACCTCTTGTACAAAGTTAAATGTGTTTTTATCAATATATCCAGGAGAATAATATATCACAAAAAACATATTTTACATGCATTTAGACAAAGTCACAAAAGATATTTAAATTTATTATATGTTTGTGTAGATTTGATGCATTAGGGTTCAGATGCCCACAAAACAGTATATCAAGAATAGGCAGATGAAATAACAAAGTATTCCTAAAAGTAGCCATATTAGCCCACTAGAAAAAAATCCCCCCAAACCCAGAAGGGTAATTTGCTTATTAAGACCCGCTAAAATATCATTACTTTTTATAATATAATTTTTATCAAGAATAACATGAAACACTAATGGGTATCAGTTACCAGGTACAAAGCAAAATTCAATCAGGACACGTATAGTGGAGGAAATAATAGCAGCAAGTTGAATAACCCAGCCAAGAAGATGTATGAGTCACATGGGGTCTAGGTTCCTCTGTGAGAGATGTAATTAATTTAATTAATAAATTAAGTCAGTATAAACTATTTTTTCCTTTGCATCTCTCTACATAACTGTGTATGTTTATCAGAGAAAGCCAAGTAATATCACAAAGTTTTGAGATGATTCTATTATGCCCAGATTTGTTCCCTTTCCTCTACTTTTTTGTTTAATACATGAAGTATAGAAATTCTTCCAACAAGAAAAGTTATTGGGAACTCAAAAGTTTGCTAACTGCTTTATAAATATTTTATACAGCAACCCTCAATCAGGAAGTTTTCAATGTTTGATGTTTCATTATATTTTTTATATTCTGTTGAAAGCCACCCAGAGTGGCTGGGGCAACCCAATCAGATAGGCAGGGTATAATTATTAATTATTATTATTACTATAGCTATCATCCTTATTTCCTTATCTGAATTCTTATTAACTAATGACACACCACAGATACTTTGTACTTTCTATAACTCCCTTTTATAGCTAGGTTTTGATATATTTTGCCCCAGTTTAAACTAGAAATTATAGCTGTGATTTTCTCTTCCCAATCATTATGGCCATTGGTGGAAAAGCTAACAGCTAATATCTAGGGAGGTTTGTTGCACTCCCTGCCTCCCCAATTTCTCATAAGAAAGTACCGTAATAACCATATGGGAATATAAAAGGCAAGGCATAGTCTGTGTTGGTTTTGGAATGTTATATGAAGTTTAAGCTCATTCATTGGGTTGTGATTGCATTACCACATTTGAAATGGCACTGATAGGAAATCACAAAGAGAGCCTCATTTACACAGCTGGCCACAGCAGTAATAAAGTCATTGTTTTCCTTTCTACACATGACAATACAGTGAGCTATTGGTAATTCCAATTTTGCGGGACATAGTCCCCCAAGAATGAGTGACAGGGATCCATGAAGCAGTACTGTAAAGTGAACTACTCAGATTTAAGACAAGAGTCACATTGAAGTTCAGAATATCTGGATTTAAATTAAAGTTATAGGTAAAGGGACCCCTGACCATTAGGTCCAGTCGTGACCAACTCTGGGGTTGTGGTGCTCATCTTGCTTTATTGGCCAAGGGAGCCGGCGTACAGCTTCCCGGGTCATGTGGCCAGCATGACTAAGCCACTTCTGGCAAACCAAAGCAGCGCACAGAAACGCCATTTACCTTCCCGCCGGAGTGGTACCTATTTATCTACTTGCACTTTGATGTGCTTTCAAACTGCTAGGCTGGCAGGAGCAGGGACCAAACAAACAGGAGCTCACCCCGTCGCAAGGATTTGAACCGCCGACCTTCTGATCGCCAAGCACCAGTTTAGTTCAACTAAATCCAAGTAGTCCAACTTGCTTGTGGACCAGGCTGCTTGTGTCTTTGTGGGATGAAACAGATTTAGGCTGTTGATTTATCTGCTCAGTCTTGTTTTGCACAGTTATGTCATTTGGTCATTTGGTTTTAATTAAAAAGATTCCTTAGTGAGACTTTTATTAAATTTAATGGTTATTTGTTCCCAAGTCTATACATTAAGTTTCCAGACTGAATGCGTCTTGAACTCTAAGATACAATTCTATGCTGGGTGAAACAAAGAATGCAGTGCTGAACTTCAAAGTGGTCAGCAGTTTGGACTGGTGGTGGCAGAGGCTTTCACTCACGTTGTGTTCCACTGCTTCCTATTTCTGTAGGAATTTTTCTCTAGACTGTGGAACCTGTTTGTTACCTATTCTACATGGCTAAGTACTGGGGAGATAGATTCAGGTAGGTAGCTGTGTTGATCTGATGCAGTCGAAATAAATAATAATAATAATAATAAATAGTCCAGTAGCACCTTAGAGACCAACTAAGTTTGTTCTGGTTATAAGCTTTCATGTGCATGCACACTTCTTCAGATACACTGAAAAAGAAGTCACCAGACCCTTATATATAGTGGGAGGGTGGGGTGGGGTTTTTCTCAGAAGGGTAGTAAGAGATGGGTGATTGACTAAATGGGTATGGTAAACCTGTTGATGACTGTTAACGACTGCAATTACTCCTACAGGAAAAAGCAATGAATAGTATGCAGATGACCAAAAATAGCTTTAGCATATGTAATCTCCCAGTACCCTTAGCTTTTTCCTGCTGCTGCATCACACTGTTGACTCATGTATACCCTCAATCCTTTTCACCTGTACTATTGACAAACCAGGTGTCCCCCATCTTATAATTGATTCTTCTTGCTTAACTTTAGAACCTTATGTTTGTTCCTATTAAAATTCAATTTTGTTTAGTTTGGCCCCAATTCTCCCATCTGTTAAGGGCACCTTGAATTCTAATTTTGTCTTCTGCAGATTAGCTACCTCTCCCAGTTTGGTGTCATCTGAAAATTTGATGGACACTCCATCAATTCCTTCATCCAAATCATTTTTAAAGACACTGAACAACAATGCGCCCAGCACCCCACTTGTCACTTTTTTCCAGCATGAGAAGGAAGCACCCTTTGAGTTCAGTCAGTCAACCAGCTACAAATCCACCTAAGAGTTACCTTGTCCAGCCCAATTTTACCAGCTTCTCTGTAAGAATATAATGGTGCAGTTTGTCAAAAGCCTCACTAAAATCAAGATACATTATGTCTGCAGCATTTACATGTATAAATATTACTTGGGGGGATTTAAAATTGCCAGATGATAATATTATCCTACACCACATACCAACTATATGTGGTTTGATAACGGGTCAACATAAATGGACAGTTTGTGCGCTTACTCCTGCAAAAAGACTGATATTGATACATCAATACCTTGGCCCCCTTTGAACAATGGATAGAAGATATGACTACTCTTGCAACATACCAATGGATTGCTTTAAGTTGTAGGTTGTGTATGGACAAATATAATGATATTTAGTGTGTATTTATATAAAGCATAATGACCTGTTGATAATTTTATACTCATTAGAATAATCATGCTACCTATATACCCACATATTGTACTGTACCAGTTTCAAGCACTTTATTTTGTTTTGAATTCTCTCCACCTTTTCCAGTTTATTTTTCTACTGAAAACTTCCATATATATATAAAATATACAGGGGTACCTCAGGTTACATACATTTCAGGTTACATACACTTCAGGTTACAGACTCCGCTAACCCAGAAATAATACCTTGAGTTAAGAACTTTGCTTCAGGATGAGAACAGAAATCGTGTGGCAGCAGCACAGCAGCAGCAGGAGGCCCCATTAGCTAAAGTGGTGCTTCAGGTTAAGAACGGACCTCCAGAACAAATTAAGTACGTAACCAGAGGTACCACTGTATATGAATTCTCTAAGATTATAGTCAGAAACTCTGAGATTACACCCGCAAGCTCCTTTACTACCCTTGGGCGCAGGCCTTGGAGTTTAGAATTAATTCAAAGTAGCTAGGTGTTCCCTTACTATCTCTTTTCCTACCTTGGGTTGTAGCTCCCACCTTGCATCACTTATTCTGCTATCACCAGGTTGGGCACTGCTTCCTTTTGGGTGAAGACAAGAGGCAAAGTAGGTGTTGAGCAGTTCCTCCTTCTGTCACTCCGTAGCATTTCTGTCTTCTCCACACAGAGGGCTTACTACTTGCTTGTCCTCTTCTTGCTTCAAACATTGCTGAAGAAACCTTTTCATATTGTTACCTCCACACACTGCTGCCTCTGTTCCGCTCAGTAGAGAGTCACCTACCACAAACACGTCTCTTCCTCCTCTGGGGAGTGGCAGAAATTGTTCTGTACACTGTACCATCCACTGCCAAATCAGAGTTTGAGGTTTAGTTTACAACTACTGTCCTTATTCCTTTTGCTCCACCACCCTTCCCCATCACTGTTCCAGCACAGCCCACTGCTCTAGAAAGAAATTCCTCACCTTGCGGAGATGCGCTGAGGGGAGAGGGTGGCGCTGCGGTCTAAACTGCTGACCCTCTTCGGCTTGCTGATCAGAAGGTTGGCGGTTCAAATCCCCTCGATGGGGTGAGATCCCGTTGATCTGTCCCAGCTTCTGCCAACCTAGCAGTTTGAAAGCAACGCCAGTGCAAGTAGATAAATAGTTACCACTGCGGCTGGATGGTAAACAATGTTTCCATGCGCTGTGGCTTCCGTCACGGTGTTCAGTTGTGCCAGAAGTGGTTTAGTCATGCTGGCCACATGACCCAGAAAGCTGCCTGTGAACAAACACTGGCTCCCTCAGCCTGAAGTGAGATGAGTGCAGCAACCCCATAGTCACCTTTGACTGAACTTAACCATCCAGGGGTCCATCACTTTTTAAATAAAACCTCTACTCACCCATGGGCTGCCCTGTCCTTGCCTAATGAAACTACCAGAAACAGATTTTCAGAAATAACCAACAGTTTGTATTCTGAAGCATATCCAACGTAGCAGGTGGGGATAGCTGGTGTCTTATAGAGTCAACCCTGTGCTGGAATGAACACTGCTTGTATTATACAAATGAAAGCAAATAAATCCTTAATTGGTTGTGGTTACCTGTGGTAGGTACTGCATGCATCATTATGAGGGGAGCACACATGCACACACGCACGAGTTTTCCTTAGGTGAAGAGGCCTTATAAGGATGCCCCGCCCTTTTAATGAATAGCCCCTTAAACCACAAATCATCTGTGCAACCCGACTGAGTGGGAAATCTCTAGAACCCAGGGACTGATGTGCGTGGAGCACGGCAGGCTTCTCCACACTTATGAGAAGCTCCTTCCCTGCCAAAAGAAGCCGACAACAGCGACTGACACAACCGCCGCTCTTTGGGATTTCCCGCTCTTTGATCTGCCCGGGCCGCCTCTGCTGAGGCGCCTGATAAACGAAGCTCTTTGATGAGTCCCGACATTTCCCCCCTCAGCCCGGGCCATCTGACTCGCTTGGTACCCATGACTGAGGGGAAGGGCAGAGGCGGGGACCGCGCCCTGGGCGGGAACGGCGCAATCCTCCCCCTCCGCATATCATCTCCCAGCCCTTTGTAGTCTCCTTTCAAGTCGAGGGTGTCCGATTTCGGGATCCGGAGGCGAGCAGCGCCCCTCCCCGACCCCTCCTCCTCCTCTGCCCGCTGGAAGGGGAAATATGAAGGGGAGTTTCTGCAGCGGCAGCAGCAGCTCAGTGAGGAGGAGAATAAGCCGCGGAGGAGAAGCCGGTAGGGAAACAGGGACGACCAGAGAGGTTGCAGAGGGCAGGGAAGGCGCCTGAGGAGCCCCAGACGCCTCTCTGCGCGCGCCCAGAGTGCTTCGGGGCGCCCGGCATGGGGCGCACCGCCTTGTATTGAAAGCCCTCCGCGCAGGAGGGGGAGCGCGTGGAGTTCAGCCTCGGGCAGAAGCCGCCCGCCGCCGCGCGAGGAGCTGGGACTTGGCTGCCTCCTCCTTCTGCTCGTGCCGCTGGCCCCGAAGAGAGAGCGGGGATCCTGATTCCGCCAGGTGGGTGCCCAGAAGAGGCTCTCCAGCCCGCCCCTTCATCTTCTTCCCGCACAAGGGTTTTGTGTGCGTGTGTGGCGGGGGTCGGGGGATTATTGGCATTGCAAGGGAGGCACAAAGCTTCCCGGAGAAGAAAGTGTTGAGGGAGAGGAAGAAAGCGCCGGAGGATAAAAGGAAGAAAGAGGCGGAAGGAAAAGTGAGAGGCTTGGACGGGGGAAGCCGCTGGAGAGCTGGAAATGTCCTGTCTCTGCTGCAGCCTGCTGAGATACCTGTTCCTAGCCCTGCTCTTGCATGGTGAGTACTGCAGATAAACGCATTTGCAATGTTTCTCTTATACTGTCGTTATATCTGCGAGAAATGTTTATTGCTTTTCCTCTCTTAGGCAACTTTAAAAACTTGGGAAGTTTTTGACGTTTTATTTTGTTTTTATATTTTGCTGGAAGCTGCCCAGAGTGGCTGGGGGAAACCCAGTCAGATGGGTGGGATATAAATAATAAATTTATTAGTTATTATTGTTATTTAGGCGGATCTTTCTTCGAAGTGGCAACCTGAATATTTTATCGTAGTAATGAGCAGCCTCACACGTTGGTAGTGCTGCACTTGTGGATAATAATAATTATTCTTTATGTATGGTTTCCCCTTTCTCGTGTCACTTTAGGCTAAGGGCTATCCGCAGTGAAAAGCTGTATTTTACCTGTTTTAGTTTTAGATATAAATGTTGCCACAAACATCAGTGCTTGGAAGCAAGAGCTCTCGGTTCTCCAGAAAAGCTAACTAGTTGGAATAGGCAAAAATTGTGTGGTGTGTTTTCTAGAGTCAGAAAGTGCCCCTTCCACATGCAGAAATGTCTTGTATATTACTTGTGGTCGGCTGGGTGATTTTTTATGGTTCTGAAAGACACAATATAAAAGCCGTCTGTAATGAAAAAGTAGGTTTTTGCCTATAAAGCTTTGAACAGGATACATTTGATCTTTATTAGCTTGTCCCATTTGGGGGCTATATGGCGTGATTTTTCCTCTGTCTCTGTTTTCTTAATTGTATCCATGGGCAAAATGTTTAGAGCATAACTTGGATTCTGCATGCTTGATCACATGGAAAGAGTTTCAGGCCACAGGCCCAAACTCTTTATTTCATTGACTTCAGTTACACTACTAGGACACTAGCAGATTCAGACCAAGGGACCATCTCATCTAGCATCTTGCTTCCAACAGTAGTCAGCTGGAAAGTCCACAAGATGGGTAGAGAGCAATAACCTCTGCCCAGCAACCGCTTTTCAAGAGTTATTTCTTAACATGTAAGGTCCCCTTAGTCATTTATAGACATACCCTCCCTTAATCTGTTTCATTCTCTTTTAAAGCAGGCTAAGCCAACTGGTCACCATCACATCTTATGGCAATGAGTTCCATAAGTTGATTATGAGGAAGTATTTTCCTTGGTGTGTCCTGAATTTGCTGTGAATTAATTTCATCAGCTGACCCTGCGTTCTAGTATTGTGAGAGGAAGAAGAAAAAAACTTTTTCTGCTTTCCTCACAGTGTCCATAATCTTAAAACTCTTTTATGCTCATTTTTAGTTGCCTTGTTATCTAAACTAAAAAGTCCCAACGCTTCATACAGAAGGTCTCTCAACATCCTCGATCATTTGCTTACCCTTTTATGCACCTGGCCCACTTCTGCATAAATCTGTATATTTTTAATCATATACAAGACTAGAATTGTATAATAGATTCTAAATGCAACAACATCATACAATTATATAAAGTTATTATGACACTGGCAGTCTTGCTTTCTGTCCTTTCCTAATAATTCTGCCTTTTTTCCTCTAATGCGGAATTTGTTAATGCTTTCATTGAACTATCTACCACAACCACATCATATCTTGCATAATCACAATGTTTCAAATCATATAAGGGTATATATAGTTGGGTTGAGGTTAAGTGTGCACCACTCTTTACTTGCTCTGTTGAAACCTGTTTGCCATTTTGCTGCCCTAATCCAATATGTGGAGAGCTCTCTGAATAATCCTTAGTAATCTGCCTTTGCATTTCCGCAATCTGAATAATTTGACATCATTTGCAAACTTAGAAAACTTGAAGCATATTCCTCCCTGATCATAATGAAATAGCCCCAATATAGATCTTTGGCATAGGGGGACTTCTTAGTTCCCTCCATTTTGAAAATTGCTCATTTATTGCTACCCTCTGCTTTCTGTTCTTCAGCCAGCTACTGATCTGTAAGAGGATAGCCCCCCCTTATCCCAGGACTTCTAAGTTTACTCAAGAGATTCTGGTAAAGATTTTGTTGAAAGCTCAACTATATAATATCTTCCAGATTACCCTGACCCATGTTTGTTGACAGCCCCCACATCCAATGAATTATAAAACACTGATGAGGCAAGACTTCCTTTTGTAGGAAACATGCTCTTTCCTAGAAAAACGTGTTCTTCCATAGACACAATATTCAAGTTTTAATAATACCTAGTCCAGAGCTACTATAAAGTATGTAGCATTTCCTTCTAAGTGGTCTTTGAACACTTCAAAAATGTTTATTGGGATACTTACTCTTCACTGCTGGATAACCATCCAGTAGGAGATGAAGTGACACTTAGGCAGATATGACCCCAGCACTGAACTCCATTGCTGAATTTTCAAACATGCTAAGCAATCATCAGTGGCAGCTGTGGAGAGTAAGCATATCTGAAAAGCAAACTCTGCATTATTTAGATACCTTACTAAGTTACATGCCTAATTTTATGCACTATTGATATCTAAAATCCCAAATGGTCATTGCTATAGTTTTTGGAACACAGGAATCACATCTTCCCCTTTATTCGGACAACGCAAAGTACATAAATGCCACATAGTAAATAATAAAGATCATGAGCATTCTGTGTATCTTTTGCTTTTATAGACAGAAGACTTTCTCATCAAAGGGTTTTTTATTCCTCCCCTTCAACTCAAACTACAAAATATATAGACTGTATAAATATGTCTGGTTGAGACAGACCTGCATGGACGCCAAGGTGCACTTTAAAATTCTGTGATCTGGGCGTCTAGAAGTCAAAACGGAAGGTTTGAAGTTAGAGGCTAAGTAAGGAGAGAAGGTATAATTATAGGGTTAGACTCTCAGGCTCATCTGCTTGGAATTACCCAGCTGTTTTAAACTTTGGCTGAAATATGAAACAAATCAAGGCCAATAGTCAGATCAAACAAGCCGCTGCCAAGAGAAGTTGAAATGGGGAGCCTTGTCTGCATGCACACACACACTAGTGTCATCAGATGGGAAGATTAAAAAGAAAAAGGAGAAGAGAGAAAATTAACTTGTTCAGGCCATAGTCACTGATTAACAACACAGGGATGGAGAGCTGATGTGGAAAAACCATATGGATAGACAGTTGGATGCAATACTTGGACTTGTAGCTTTTTTCAGTGCATCTTAACTCCTAAACATGCTTAATGAAAATGTTCTGTTCCTATCAGGAACTTGTTCATGAATAAGAATCTGTAGGATTCAGCAACGATTATGATTGTGGTACAGATTTGTGTAATACTTTATACTGGGGTTGGTGTTTTTTTTATATATATTACGACTACTACAGACTTTGTTGGATAGATGGGCTATAAATTAAACAAGCACAAGCACAACTTTTTAAATTTTCCTGTGTAATTCTAGAACTCGTGGCTACCCAGTAAAATTTATTCAGGATAGTGAAGAGAAAGTACTTCACATGATGTATAAATTAACTTTTGGAAGTCACTGTCATGGGATGTAGTGATGGCCACTGGCTTAAATGGTTTTCAAGACGAATAGATGAATTCAAGGAAGGTAGGTCTATCAATGGGTGTTAGCCACCTTGCTACATGGAACGTTTGTGCCCAAAGGCAATTCATCTTTGAATAACAGCTGCTTGCCAGCAAAAACACCAGGAAGAGTTATTGCTCTTCTACTCTGCATGTGGGATTTTTTGATAGCATTAAGCTGGCTGCTATTAAAAATAAGTTAGTGGCCTAGATAGACCTATCTAGATAGTCTTATCTCAGTTCTAAGCATGTACCCCATTGTCCTTTCCTTTTATGACTTCTTTTGTATATTTCTTCCTCTGTTCTCTTCTGAATCCTTGATGGCAGGGTAGGGAACTTGAAGCCCTCTAGGTGTTCCTGGATCACATCTCCCACCATACCTGTTTGTTGACCATGCTGGCTGGAGCTTGTGGGATTTGATGTCCAGTAACATCTGGAAGGCCACAGGTTTCCCACCCCTTTACAATTCATCAGCATCCATGAAAACCAGTGCTCAAAAACTGAATAGAATGTCCCAGACAGATTTAATATATCACTGATGTATAATGCTAATATTATTTTCCACTATTTGATATATTGCTTCTGCTAAAACAAGCTGAAATGGAATTGGCCTTTTGGGCCACACTGTTGTGTATTGACTCTTACTCAGTTTAACCACACTAACCCCTTAACCACCCCTTAACATTCATCAGCAGCTAGCCAAACAATAACTGAAAAGAAATCCTGCCAAAATATCACATAGCTGTATCTCAGCCAGCTGGACAGCATCTGGCAATCCAGAGGTATATTAAATGTGTTTACATAAATAGGCAATAAAATTCTAACACACCTTTTTGAAGTCAAGTTTGGTTGCTTATCAAATGGAAATATAAAAGTAAAATGCAATTCAAGATTCAGATCCATGCTAATATTGCTTCATAAATGTATCTCAACAACACAGGAATAGCCTTTTTAAAAAATCCTCCTTGTGTTCATTAATCAAAATAAAACCTGTTGAATGTCAAAAGAGGTTTGCAGCTGGAACTTGTCCATTATCGTGGTTTGCTCTGCTTATACAAAAAGCCACAAATGTTTCAGATGTCAAATGCTAAAATCATTCTGCTCTAGCAACTCTGATTAACAAGATGGGCAGCAAAGGTGGATTCAAAACAGTTTAGCTAATTCAGTTTTAAAATATCACAAATTATTTGAAGAGACATACCAGCCTTGCAGTATTTATATTTTTGTTGTTGTTCGGTAAATTCACATTTGCTTATCTTTGGTTTAATTCTTCAAGGTAGTACTTGTTGCAGCCATATTGAACATTTCAAATACATAATGTACAAAATTTGTACATAAAAATATATATTACACCTTATAATTTCTTGGAATGTGTTTGTGTGATAGTGTTCCTGTTTTACTATATGATTTTCTTAATATTTAATTTACAGCATTTATAGGTTGCTCTATCACAAAAAGTTCTCTATGTGATTTAATTAGCAACAGGACTCCACTCCTTTCCCTAATAGGTGAAAAATGTAGCCAATATTAAGAATTAGGACTTGGACCAATACTGTTCTACATTTATCACATGCATTTATTAAACTAGGGATCCCACTTGAACCGTAGTTTGATATTTTTTCTTTCCATCTGTTAATTTTGAAAATGGAAATCTGTGGTAGATTAGATTAAAAGGCATAATTGCAGGCACAAAAAATATTCCTTTTGATGAGTTAATAACTTTAGTTATTATAAACCTGCCTCCTTATTAACTAAACAATTTTAACCCCCTCTTTCAGAATGTATGTTCTCATTAATTAAGTGCTGGGAGTGTAGGTCTTGAAAAAGTTTTGATACATACATGTATTTAAAATATTTCCACACACACTGTTTAAATCTTGGGACGATATTTTTACCCAATTAAACATTTACGCCTAAGAATTTTAAGGATCTACTTCTGATTGCAAATTGTTTTAACTGATTTTAATATTATATTTTTATATTATAACTTGCCCTGGGGCCTTTTGGTTAAGGACAGGTAAGAAATCCAATAAATAAAGTTGATTGATTTCCCTCCATAAATTCAGTCAATTACTTTTCTAGCCTAGGTAGATCTAAATATAATTCTCACATTAATATTGCATGTGTGTATGCAGTACTGAATGCTGTTGACCAGCTTGGGCCAAATCCAAAGTTGAGCACATCGCGATGCTGCATATCATTGGCAATGGATTCATGGATAATAAAAATTGCTTGCAGTGCTTCAAATAATAGGTATGTTCTCACCAGTATTAAAAGACCCAGTGATTTACAGCACCTTTGGGGAATCACATGCAAAAAGCACACATCTGGATGTGCATTTGTACCTGATCTTTGCCAACAATGAAGTACATGCTGTGTGCCTGGCTGCCAGTCCACCATCAAGAACCAGAAGTGCAGACTTGAATGGGAGCCATCTTTCTTTCATAAAAGTGAATGGCTCCTGCTGAAAGACACAGAAAAGTCAGAGACACAGTTAAAGGGACAAATCCTGCCATCTGATTCCTGGAGACCCCATTGTTAGGGGAAATGGCAAACTGTGCCCCAAGCTTAATTATCTTCTCTGTCACACTGAGTTTGCAGCAGTGTGCTACAGCACCCCAATGTGATTATAGACACTGGTTGTACAAGCATATATAATCATTACCTTTTACAGTGCTGCCAGTATTCTGCTGAGGCCTAGACTTTCCTGCTTAATGAATTTGGCGATTTTTCAAGACTTTAATCCTTTTGATGTCCAGAGTGACTAAAGCAGAGCTACTAACAGAAACATCTGCTTGGCAGTGAGAAATAATAATCTCCAATGTAATCTTTTTTTCTTTTTTTTCTTTTTTTTTGCAGTGTATTAGGATTGGTAGTGGTGAGCTTATCTAGCTGTTTCCCACATCAATATATATCTATATATTTGTTTAGGGGAATTGATTAGATAAACAAAGGCTTCTCCTTTAAATAAATTGTGTTTTATTTGCTGGAAACTTTCAAAAGCTGATAAGTTTCACTTGAAACATTTGCTAGACAAAATGAATTGTATTTATATTGTAATAACAGAGTTAATGTTTACAGGTTTCACAAGAACTCAGTTTATTGAGCCTTTGTACCAAATGGAGCAAGTCTTAATTCACCCTCGTGGAAATATTAACTAACAGCCTTACAGAGGCATCCTATGCATGGTTACTCAGAAGTAAGGTCTAGAGCCCAGTGCAGATGTTATAGTTTAGTGTGATGTAAACAAGCCACAGCAATCATTGTGCTCATGTGCTCTCTGCTATCCTTCTCTGACACAGTTGGAAGGAGAAGTAAGGAAGTATTTGCTTCTGGCTTTGAACTGATAAGCTGGTTAACATTAACATTGTTTTGAACAAATCGTAGTTAATGTTTATTAATGCTAATTTGGACAAAACAGCATATGGTTCCCTGGTGGTGCAGGAGAGGAAAGAAGCACGTGAACCCATGGCTCACTGATGTTATGCTAAGCTACGGTTTAGTGCAGTGTCTGAACATGACCAGTGTGTTCAGTGAGACCTATTCACTAGTGGGTGCATTCAGGATTGCAGCCTCAGTATATTTAATGCAGAAATTCACCTATATGCAAATACCATGTCTTTCTCTGATTCTTTCATGTATTAAAAACCATATTGTCAGGGGTTCAGAAGGAGAGACACAGGAGGGGGAGCAAATGGAGAGTGAGGAGGAGGAGTCCGAGGGGGGCGCAGGCAGTGACAGTGGAAAGAGTTATTCCACAAGCCTCTCCAGCGAATCGGAGGACTCGCAGAAGGGAGCGCCGATGGCCAGAGCGAGGGGGGTTCCAGGAGGGAAGCCCCAGGAGGAAGGGGCCAGCGGGGAGTCCCTGAGCAGCAGTTGGAAATCAGGACCAGCTTCCCCACCAGAGCGCAGTGGGGAGGGGGAGTCCCAGGAATCGGGACCAGTGCTCTCACCACCAGCGGGAGGAGAGGAGTCAGGTTTGGTCACGCCCACATCAGGAAGCGGGGAAACGGTCAGGAGGAAGGTTACCGGCTGGGCGCGCGCGCCAAGTTCAAATGTACAGGCGAGCGGCACAGCAGGGAGCCCGGGTAGGGAGCCAGGTCCTAAAGCCCGCCGGAAGGAAGGGGAAGACCAAGGGGGGTCAGCGTCAGAGGAGTCCAGGAAGGAGGAAACCCCAGAGGGCAGAAGGACCCAGCGAAGGAAAGAACAGCGTAGGAGGTGGAGCCGGGCTAGGATCTTAAACTGGTGTGGGAGGAGCAGTGAGTCAGAGGGGACTTAGCCGGTCTAGCGTCGAGACGTGGGTCTGCGCGCCCAGAGCTTTGAAATGGAAACTAAACTTCAATAAAGACTTTGTATATTATATCCACCGGGCGTTGGTCCTCTGTGAGCTGGGACCTAGAGGCAGACCTGACACATATGTATACATTAAATCTTGCATAATAAATTAGATTTCCAACAATTTTAAGATGGCAGTTCTGCAGCTTTAAAAATGACATTTCAGATCTGGAAGTTGTTTTAATCATTACAGTACACTGGTGACTGAGCTGGAATTGGAACCCAAGTCTCAATCCTAATCTTTATTCACTGAATCACAGTGGCAAACTAGTTGTCCAACGCAACATCAGAATAAAGGAACTGGTGCATGCCAAGAATTATGTTTCTGCATGACTGCTATATGCATACAGCATCTAAGGAAAGTTTCAAGAACTGATGGATTCAATATTATTTTCACTTTTTAACATATCTTTCCATTCCACATAGCAGTCAACATATTGTACAGTTTGTCCAAATATACAAGTTATGATGCTGGTAAATAGCTTTTCTACTGCACAATTAAGAGTAGAATCCTAAATATATTTTGTTGTAAGCATCGTTAAGCTTAGTGGGACATACTTCTGAGTAAACTTACTTAGAAATGCACTACATGTATGTGTATATTTTCCAAATTTATCTATTTTCTAAAGTGAGCATTGTGTACATGCGCACATACACATGTGCACGACTGGTTGATGTTACCTCAGTCCTCATTTAACAGACTTAGCAGGTCTGTGGGGCACCAGAATAGCAGCTCATGACATGCAAATCTATGGGGCCATGTTAACTATTAGAACATGGAACAAATTCTGAAACTAAAGAAATGGTATAGAAAGATGTATGGCCTGGCTGTTTCAGTAAATTTCTGGTCAGTTGTGGTCAGTTGGGGACTTTGTTTAGTAAAGAAGTTTGAAGAGAAAGGGCAGGGGGAGTTTGACGCCTTCTGAAATGATAAACAGAATGCTGTTATTGATAATCCTAGAGTGTGGGTGTGTTGTTGTTGTTGTTTTTTAAAAAATACAACTGTTAAAAAAATAAAGTAAGTATCTGTGGCAACAAATAAAGCATTTTCCCTTGCATGAAGTTGTCTCTTAGATATATGGTTGTATCTATTCCACTGTGAGGAGGAAGCTATTCTACATGCTTTCAATTTCCATGCCCATTTTTATATAATAAAATACACTGATCCTCCTACTTGAGTGCTTATGCACAGGAACATAATGTGGGACTCTACGCTAAATACATCAAATGTACAAAGCCCATTCATGAAAGGAGTCTTTCACATCTGAAGATTACTAGCAAGCAAAGCTATTTATTATAGTCATTATATGCAAACAGTTTTAGTTCTCCAAATTCACCAGAATTTATTTCATATGCCATCTCTGATTTCTCACAGGGCTGGGAGAAGGTTCTGCACTTCTTCATCCAGACAGCAGGTCACACCCTCGATCATTAGAGAAGAGCGCATGGAGAACTTTCAAGGAGTCACAGTGCCCTCACATGTTGAAACATCTTCATAATGGAGCCCGAATTACTGTGCAAATGCCTCCTACTATCGAGGGACACTGGGTCTCCACCGGGTAAGACTGCCGACAAACATGATGATGATACTATATAGAAAACATGCTACAATGCTTTGGTAGACATTAATGTCAGGAGGCAAGTACTTTAGAGACATAGAAAAGTAGGACACCATACTGTACAGATTTGTTACTAACTATATTTTGGTAGGCTATAATCCACTTAAACTCACAGCTAGTTTAATGTACACAGTGAGCTTTTGTCTTTTCTTTCTCTTTCAATATAGCAGCCTCCCTAAACAAAAAAATGCTTCTAAAGCAGTTTACATTGTGGGGGCGGGGCGGGGGGGGGGGTCTGCTATTGAGAGGAAAGCTGAAAACTTCTCCTATGGACACAGAAGCTTTTCTGGCCACAAAAGTGAGCCTTCAGAATTTTGTGGCTATTGTCCGTATATTAAACAGTAAGGCGTTTCAGTCTTCCTTACTTTGGAAACCACAGTGTTGTTGAAAATTGCCAGCCTATTCATAGGATGTTCATATGTCATCTGCTTATTCAGACCGCTTGCAAGGGCGAGTGAATAAATCCTTGCCTTTATTGCTGTATCATGTGACATGTGTATAAAACAAAGTTCATTAACAAAATGAAATTATGAAGCTTTAGCTGACGAGCCCAAGCATGCACAAGTGCTTATCTGAGATCACAAACATTCAGTTAGACAGAGGTATTTATTTTGTAGTCTCAGCTTGCAAATATACAGCTGTGTACTCGCAATTATTTTCTTAGGAAGGCTCCTTGGGATATAAGATTCCCTTCAAGCCCAGTCCTGCAGTCCTTATTCAGGCAAACCCATCACTGAAGTTAATAAAAATAGTGTTTGAGTAAGCAGTAATCCTCACTCAAATCCACCACAGATACCACTGGAAAGTCAGGGAGAAGATGTTGGGCTCCCATCACTTAGGAGGGATCAGTTGTACTTGCAGAAAGCAAGCTGATTAGGAAGAGCTCAGCTTAAAAACCTTTTTTTTTTTTTCAACTATAAGCCTTACACAAATATTTCAGACGTTCTAGTTTGGGTTTATTTTATAAACACATTAAAGCATGTTTATTACTTTGCTTGCCTGAAGCCAGGCAGGTATGGTCATTCCTTTTCCTTGTTGATTTTATCACCATGGAAGTAGAAATATATTAAAAGTGTTGCCTATCTCTTAAGAAACATAACCACATTGTCACACAGAAATAAAACAGGAAGGGGCTCATTGAAAAGCTATTGAGCTTATGAGAATATTTATCTTCAGGTCTAGAGGCTTTGACAGAAGCTTATTCATGTTATATATACATATTTAAGAAAAACTGAAGAAGGAAAAAAAGATGTTAAGTTGGATCCAGACATGTTCACGCTTAGGGTAGAGTCACTGATGTCACCTGAAGTTCCATTGATTTCAATGGGTTTACTCTAAGCATGATAGGCAAAGCAATTCTAAACCCTGGCCAGGAGCATCAAAACAGCTGTCATATCTGAAGCACTGCCAGCTCATGCCAGCCATTATTTTCTGTTGTGGCAGCTCCAGGCTGGTGCATGTGGGGGGCCTGGAACAGCCTGGGGCTCAGCAGCTCCATGGCTAACCCTTCACTGCCTCACACCCATAATGCTCTATTTCAGGGCCTTACTCTGGCCACTGCCAGCAGTAGCATTTGATCCACCACTGCCTGCCTGGTGGCAAAAGTGAACAGATAATGGTATTGTAGGGGGAAATCTTTGTCTTCCTTGACAGCACTTGGAATAGAGTTGCCACAATTCTAAGTAGGGATGCAGGTGGCGCTGTGGTCTAAACCACAGAGCCTAGGGCTTGCCAATCAGAAGGTTGGCGGTTTGAATCCACAGCTGTTGCTCGATCCCTGCTCCTGCCAACCTAGCAGTTCAAAAGCACGTCAAAGTGCAAGTAGATAAATAGGTACCGCTCCGGTGGGAAGGTAAGCAGCGTTTCCATGCGCTGTTCTGGTTCGCCAGAAGTGGCTTAGTCATGCTGGCCACATGACCCGGAAGCTGTACGCCGGCTCCCTCGGCCAGTAGAGCAAGATGAGCGCCACAACCCCAGAGTCGTCCGTGACTGGACCTAATGGTCAGGGCTCCCTTTACCTTTGCAATTCTAAGTACTTGGTGCACTAAATGTGGAGAAAAGAGGAAGTCAGCAATAAAATGAAAATAAAAGTATCAAATGCAGCATAGAACTAATATACCTTTTAAAACGTCTTTTAAAAAATGAAACCAGAAACTTAATGTTAAGTAAAGGAAGATGAGAAAAATTACTATTTTGGTTCACTATTGTGAATATTGTGGTGTTAATTAAATGTGTTATTAGTGCTGTCATCTTCTTATTGACTACTTTGATATACTTCATTTCACACCTCATTAAGCTTATGCTTTTATTTGCAATTTGGTTTCAGTTGTGAAGTAAGGTCGGGCCCAGAATTCATCACTAGATCCTACAGATTCTACCACAATAATACATTCAAGGCCTATCAGTTTTACTACAGAGGTAACCGATGCACAAACCCAATCTATACCTTAGTTATCCGTGGCAAAATTCGCCTTCGCCAAGCATCCTGGATCATTCGAGGAGGGACTGAAGCAGATTACCAGCTGCACAACATACAGATAATCTGCCATAGTGAGGCAGTGGCTGAGAGACTAAGTCAGTTGGTGAACCGCACATGCCCTGGATTTGTACCAGAAGATAAAGCCTGGGAACAGAATGTGAGCTACGATTTATGGAGAGAAGAGAATGGCTACGAATGCACCAGAGCACTGAATTTTGCTATGCATGAGCTTCAACTAATCCGTGTAGAGAAACAGTACCTTCACCATAATTTAGATCACTTGGTCGAGGAGCTATTTCTTGGAGACATACACACTGATCCTGCTCAGAGGATGTATTATCGTCCATCTAGTTACCAGCCCCCTCTTCAAAATGCTAAGGTATGTGAACATTTCGGTTTTCAGTTCCAAGGCACGTGCAAAGAGTATCCCTTTATTGCAGGAAATGCCCCAAATACCTAAGCCAAAAACTCTCATGCAAAGATCTTCATATGCCACAAGCATGAGTCTTATTTCCTCCACAGCTTTTGCCCAGTGCCCTCTCACATCCCTTATTACTGCTGCTTCTTTATGACTTGCATCCCAATTTTTTTTGAGAGCTGCAGCTTTACATGACCTGCACCTGACATCATACAATGTCATGTGAGTGACAGGTGGGCATGGCAAAACTGCCCAACAGGCTACATTAGCTTGCCTAGGGCTCAAGGGCCAGAGCTTCCCAACCCCTGTATTACGTCTTTTGTCATTCTAAGCTGTACTTCCTCCTTTAACCAAACTATAGTTTCTTGTTGTTAACACTTTGATATGTTTCTAAGTATTGTTGTGGCAAACAGATTCTTAAGTAATAAGGTTCCCATCTTTTCCCTTAGCCTGGGCCCTTCCAAGCTTCCATGCACTTTGAAATGTTCCTGATAATAATAGAATATATTCAGTTTTTCTTGAATGTCTGGAAACTATTCCAGCCGACCAGCCAACCATCTCAGAGGCTATTTTGCTTTGCTTTTATGTTTTACTAGAAATCTTGTATATCTGCAGGTCAGGTAAAAGTAGCTTAAGGTCACAACACAGTTGTGTGGTCTACAGACGCTCATTAAAATCCTGATAAAAAGAAGCAAATAAAACTTTACCTAATTCATTGCTTTTGAGCACTTGCAGATTCAGTGCACATCCACTAAGATTTTTACTAATTAATATTCTTCATATTTTATGCTACCAAATTCATAGTGTATTATTTACCTGTTCATTTAAAATCCAGTAAACTGCTTCATTCAGAACTCTGGCAGCCTGTGGACCATCTTTAAAGATAGCCCCACCTGGAATGCATTACAATAATCTAATCAAGAGGTTGCCAGGGCATGGATTATTGTGGCCAGTTTATTCCAATCTGGGAATGGTTCTAGCTTGCAAACAAGGGGGAACTGGAAAAAGGCACTCCATGCTACCTGAGCCTATGCTCAGTATCCCTATGCTACATACCTTTCCTTCAGAGAGAGTGCAACCCTATCTAGAACACAATTCCTGGACACAATCACCCACCAACAGAATGTCCATCTTGCTGGGATTCATTCACCCCATTACAACTTTCAGGCATCTGTTAAACACCTGCGCAGTTTTACCTGATTCAGATGGTAAGGAGAAATAGACCTGGGAATCATCTGCATAGTGATGAAGACCAGGGGTTATAGTTTAGAGCATTAGGAGAGAAACAAGTCATTAGCAAAGCATGTGTAAATCTGAGGAATTGAGAGAGAGAAAGAGGGATTGAAGCAGAGTGCTGCAGTTTTGCAGTGGGGCTGTCTGCACATCTTTTCTGATGGCATCTCAAAGGAATGCCTATAGCAATTGGAACCACATTCAAGACTTTAACTGTCATCAATTAGTTCCAGAAGAAAAGTTTTGGGTTAATTCTAGCTTAAGAATTCTTCTTTATTTTTCCATTATTTTTGCAGAAGTGACCGTGCTTGTAACCAGCTTTGCATAATTACTTAATAAAGCACCATTGAATGGACATGCAAAATATTTACGTATCTGTGGTGAAATAGATTTCTTCTGTCAGTTAGGAAAGAATGTCAGCAAGAGAAATGCAATCTATTTTTCAACAGAATACTTTTAAATATGTTTTACATTTTGTATTCTTCTATTCAAAGTCACAATGGCTATGTTTTCATGAGAAACAAGCAGAAGAAGCTCCTGGCTGGTCAGACCAGGTCCATCTTGACAAGCATTCTGTTTCCAGTAGGGGCCCAATGCAGATACTGATTTTAATGCAGACATGAATATGCATGACTATAATATTTTGGGTCAAAACTACATGTTTCCCCTGTGGGTTTTTTGTGGGGGGAGCTTTATTTAACCCAAAACCAAGTGGGGAGCATATCACTTCCACAGCAGTCTAATCTTCTCAAGCTTCAGCTGGTCCATTATGTAGCACCCAGATTACTGGCTGGAGTTCTGTTTAGAACCGATATCATGTTTAAACTCATGTTTAAAGCAGCTTCATTAGTCACCAGTTAGTTTTGGGGCCTAAATACATTAGTATTTAGAGTGTTTAATAATGTATGTTCTAAATATTTGAAAGACTACTTCATTCCCTACAGAACATTTTGGATGTGTAGATCAGTGGGCATGGGCCACCCTCAGAAATTTGGGGGGTGGGTGTGATCCAGCAGAGGGCATTCTCTGTGGCAGATCCTAAATTACAGAATTTCTTCCCTACAGAAGTGTGTCTGACACCTTCATTATATAGTTTCTCTTTTATGCTGAAGACATCTTTTTATTACCCGCCCTAGTCATGTTACTGTAATTTATTTTTAAATTGTTGTAATAATAATAATTTGCCCCAAGTGGTTTTTTTGGGGGGCGGGGGTGCCCAAAAAAATTTGTATATTCCCCTCTTGGGTGTCAAAGAGCTTGCACAGAACAATTTGGAAAGGAAAAATATCTACTATGGAAAGAGATGTCCTCCAATGCAAACTTCCACATCAGTTTACAGCTTCTCACAACTGCGTTGGGTAAAGCATCAACAACTCTCAAAGAAACATTTACACATCTGAACATCATGTGCAGTTTGACCCCTTGTGTAACTTAGCTATAGGTCGTAATGGCTTTCCTAAATATATGAAGGATGAAAGCATAGGATGCATTTTGAGACCACACAAAATATAGAGCTATGAGGTTATAACCTTTCTCCTTTGAACTTCTTTCCTTTTCTAATTGTCAGTCCACGGGGACTCAGCTGAAAATGAGCTTAAATGCTTAATTGAGTTCAAAACCACTAGTCTCAAACTCTTCTGGAAACTGGACACCGTGCATAAACAGAAACATTAAATCAACTTGTTTTTTTTAAGGCTTTTATGGTCACATAGTGTGCTGGGTGAGGAAATCACCTCTGAAGTGAATCAGGTGTATTGTACAGAATCTGTCTGGCAAGGCTTGTTTCATTTCCTCTTTATTATTATTTTAAAAAATAAAAACACAGCTAAAATAATTAAGGCATCTATGAAAAATAAGAGAACCTTGAAGATTTTTAAGTTGATAAAGCTGTAGAATTGGATGTGGAAGCCACATTTATACTACTAATATGGTTGAACTGAGTGGTAATTAAAAGCAAATGATTCCTGGATATGTTAGGAATGCTAAAGCTGAACAGAATTGATCTTATTCCAAATTCTTTACAGCAGTTTAGCGGCAGGATGATAAATCAAAGACCCAAAGTGAAAACCAGACAGATCTAAGCCAAGCTGCTAATTTGAGCACATTTCCAAAGACTCAAAAGTTTGTTCAAGCACACAGAATATAGCAGACTTTCCCTGCTAAAATGCCTTCTTTGTGGTCCTTAAGTAAATAGCACTTATTCACAATTAAATATAAAGACTGTCTTTATTCATAAATTCATATAAACTTCATACCCTTCAACAATATGATCCCAAATGCATGTGTGGCAGGGGAATCCCAGCCAGATGGGTGGGGTATAAATTATTATTATTACTGTTATTAAATAGTGTAGCTGCATTAGTTAAAGCAGCACTTCCTAGTGGGGTAATAGCAGCTGTTCAGTGCAGCATTTTGATTGCTCTCATGCAAAACATTTATTTCCAAGTATCAGGTGGTTTTGTGAAGAAAAGAAATGAGTAAAGGTAAAGGGACCCTTCCCTGACCATTAGGTCCAGTCGTGGCCGACTCTGGGGTTGCAGTGCTCATCTCGCTTTATTGGCCGAGGGAGCTGGTGTACAGCTTCCGGGTCATGTGGTCAGCATGACTAAGCCGCTTCTGGCAAACCAGAGTAGTGCACGGAAACGCCGTTTACCTTCCTGCCTGAGTGGTACCTATTTATCTACTTGCACTTTGAAGTGCTTTCGAACTGCTATGTTGGAAGGAGCAGGGACCGAGCAACAGGCGCTCACCCCGTCACAGGGATTCAAACCGCTGACCTTATGATTGGCAAGTCCTAGGTTCTGTGGTTTAACCCACAGCGCCACACGCTCTCATGCAAAACATTTACAGGTACCACTGTATTTCCAAATATCAGGTGGTTTTGTGAAGAAAAGATATGAGTACAGTAGGGTAAATGAGTATGCAGTATAGGCCACGTGCAGTTGCAGCCTAGATAATTTATTTACTTTGGGCATGCCAGGGGTGGGTGGAAACGGCCCACAAACAGATCAGTTGGCAGCGCCTTCTGGTTGTTGCAGTCAGGCCCCTTCAGAAGTCTCTAGGGAGATCCAGGCCAATTCTAGCTGTTAAAGAAACACAAAAACAAAATGAGCCAAAAAATAGTGGTATGTTTATATAATCAATTGATTTGAGGACACATTCATCATGTTCTGCTCTTGTGCCACCAGAACCAATATATTTTATTAATATTTATGAATATGTTAAGCTATTTAATATGACAATCTACAGCAATTAACAAACAAATTATGCCTTTACCAAATCATATATCTTACTTGCTTCAATTTGCATTCTTTGTTGGAATTCACACAAATAACGGTAAATTAGATAGATCCTGGAGTGATTCAATAACAGGACACTTTGTTATTTGTGATTCATTAACAGGACAGTTATTAAGAATATGCACTCTTAACACAATTTAATTGTGAAGAGGTTCTGCGTGTGGTCTGTCTTTTTCTAGATTTCCAATAGCCAAGGCTACAATTACAAAGCATTATTTTACACACACTGGGGAATGCTGCACAATATTCAGTGACTCACAGCTGGCACATACTTTTAGGGATCAAGGAGACTGATTTAGACAAATATAATTCAGAGTAGATATTACAAACTTGACCGTGTTGACCAGGAAACTCCTAGATGTATGAGAAACAGCTATGTCTTACCATTTTTGGATCAGTGTGTGTGTGTGAGAGAGAGAACTCTGCTTTTGCATACTGAAATAGTGTTTTCAAAATCAATTTATCCAGATAGAAATGACAAAAGAAAGTAGAATTACACATTATGACAGATGGAGCTGCTGTGTTGAATTCTCCCCTTCTGTAACACACACGTTGCAGCTTGTGGCCAGCTACCTCCTGCAGTGACATCAGCCCTCTAATTCCACCCATCAAATGATAGGGAAAGAAATGGATCCTTACTGTTGTCAGTCAGTGAAAAGCCCTGGAATATGATGGCTTCAGGCCCAGTCATTCCAGATCCAGGCTGTTGCTGCAGTAGCAGCCTGTCTGCGCCTCACTTTGCACCCTGCATGTGTGGCAGGAGCTGCAGAAGCAGCAATGACCCAGCCAAGTTCTGCGGGGCTGGAGTCTTGATTGCTTCTTCTGTTTCTGATCATTTAGAATAGTTCAAAGCAAGTTAAATGGTTGACTTGGAAAAGTGATCAATTAAATAAGGCCTTTCAGAAGCATAGGAGTAGGTGGGATGCAGTTGTTCTTCTTCTCAGTAGTTGCTCCCAGACTTTGGAATTGCCTCCCTAGAGAAGTTAGGCTGGCTTCCTCGTTGTTGTCCTCCTGCCAGCAGGTGGAGACTTTATTGTTCCAGCAGGCTTTTGGGAACCGGCTGCTTTAAATGAAAGGGCTGGTGCCATGCTGTTTTTATTGTAATTATTTGTATGGTTTTAATATAATTTATGTATATAGTTTTAATTCTATAAATTTTTAATTGTTTTTAATCCCCCTCTCCGTTTTTAGCTGGTTTTTATGTGTTTTTTTAATATCTCTAAGCAGCCTTTTCGGGGGGAAAGTTTGGGGTGGATGGGTAATAAATAAATAAATAAATAAATATAAACCTTTCTCGGAAATGTTTGCTAAAACTATGAGAATGTATTCCTTTTACAGGCGAATTAGAATATGTTTTTTAAATACTGGCCTGAATTTGTTTTTTTAAAAAACAACTCCCTTAAACTTGTAAAATGTACTCATGAATAAAAATGGCAAGTACTATATTGATGCATATATGCAGACACTACATAGAAATATTTCCCTTTCTTTTTTGGTACCTGGCACTTGTGCTTAACAGAAATTCAGTGCCAGGATCTTGGAAATGTCTGCAGCCTGGGCCAGGAATTTCAAGCAGGGCTGATATGGAAGCTAGCGAAGACCAGGAAGTGTGAAATAGACTGAGGTTGAAACATGAATTCTAGATCATTTCTGGGTTATAACATCAGCTCATTCTTTATGTTCAGATAATTTGTGTCCTACACAATTTGACAAATCAGAATGGTAATTTGATCCAAAAAATGAAGTAAAATATGGAAAGAGAAGATTAAAAATAAAAGATTAGAGAGAACCTGCTTGAACTATTCAAGACAAGATAAATGGCTTAAGAGAGAGGTGAGGGAGAACAGCCTCTTAAGAACTGATTTCAGAGAATAAAACAGGAAGCATTCAGTCTAGATTAATAAGATGCCACAGAGAGCACCAGAAACAGTTGATGAATCCTCAATCCACAGGAATGTGCGTTATATCCCACACACACATTCACAGCCACTGCCAGTGGATGTTCTCAGATTATTTTAGTGTGATTTTATTTTTATTTTTGAAATAATGCTCCAATTTTGCAACTTGCCACATCCAGGCTCAATCCTCATGTCAGTATTTTCTATGGGATGTCAAGTTGCTTTCTTAAAATATGTCAGAACATCCAGAAAATGAATGTCTCGCTCCTGTAACTTTACAGCGGACTTCAGCCATTGGAAAATAAATTACAATCAAATGATAGCGAATGCACCACATTAAAAAAAAAAATCATAGAGTGCAAAAAATTGTAGACTTGAGGTACAGATGAGCAGGAAACAAAGCATTTAAGAAAGTCAAATCCAGTTGACACAACTATTTCAGAGAAGACCTAGAAGGCAATGGCAGGCAATCCAGGGACAATTAGCACTTTTATAGCATTTAGATCTGCTCCTTAAACAAAATATTTAAAGACCAAGTACAAGGTTTGGATCATTTATGAAAGTCTTTCAACTGCACAAAGCAGTCATTCAGAACATGAGAAGGAGACAGGCTTTATCAGAATCGGAGAGGATTGCAGCTATCTTTGATGTTAATGCTGTTTCCTGAAACTGGCGTTTTCAGTTTCTATACAGTGACCAGAGAGAAATAGAGGAACAGTACACAATTTCACATAACACCTCCCCAGTTTCTCTCACTCTGTGTCTGTCTTATTATGCCTCCCCCCCCCAAAAAAAAAAATACTCAGGGATGCAAATGTGTGTTCAGGGGCCTGGGGCTCTTAGAAATAAGAATCTGGACTCAGACAATGCTAATTAGATAGGGCATGTTTATTTTATAGTTCCTTGCTTACAGTTATGCAGACCAGTGTTCTTCCTTCCAGAATTCCCTTTGCCCCATTTCCTAAGGTGGACTATCTCATGCTTAGCTCAGAGCATTCTGAAATCCTGGTCTTGATAAAGGAATGAATTGGTCATAAACATTACATCTCTCCTTTCCCCCTAACTATCAAACCACAAATATAATTGAAAACACAGAACACTTGAAAACACTTCTACAACTGTGTTACAAAAACTACAACTATAACAATATTATACAGCTAAAGCCATAGAACAAAACCAAATAATTGCTGTATGGTTCACAATGGAACACAATGGTTGGCCCTCACTGGGTACCTTTGACCACACGGAAAGGAGTTGCTGGACTTGGTACAGCAGGAGTACGCTTTTTATGAAGTTGCCATCATGCCTATGAGTTCTGAGCGGTGCTGTGAAGTAGGTTAATGATAGAAACATTTCTTGTTAATTTTGGGGGACCCCTTGTGCCGTGACCATTGTGCCACGTGCTGTGATTTGATATGGCACAGAATAGAAGAGCACTGAGTATATCACATGGCTTGAGATTGTATTGAGAGTATATCGCATGGCTTGAGATTGTATTGAGAGTATATTGTGTGGACACAAAGGGCATCCCACTTTGAATGGCGTTTCTGTAGCTCTCTTACTCTGCTTCGTTGCAATATATGCCGTATCTCATTGGTGCAAATTCTTGTTTTATATTGCTTCCATCTGCGGTAGCAATATATAGAACTTCTGAATGTCCCTATAAACCTCTCAACCTGCCCATTTGCTTGTGGCCAAAAAGTGCAACGTTTCAGTGTTTGAATCCAGTATAGTCTGAAAATTAAGCAAAATGATGGTCCGTTTTTTACTTTGAGAATATGTTAGCTGCTTCTTGTTGGAATGTTTCTGGAGCACATGCACAGTTTCAGTTTCTTTAGTGGGGCTCCCTTTCTCAATTTACTGGAAATGTACAGTATTTCTGGCATTTCATTTGCCTGAGCAGTGTCTATAGTGTTTTAGCAAGAGTCATATGGGATTCTCATAAAATTTGCCTGAACATTATGTTGGCAGTGCATATTCTAAAACAGCTGAATAGCAGAATAAATATCAGTTGTTATATTGAATTAGTAAATGAATTAATTAAATGAGGTAGCTTTCAAAAATTGGCTCTTACAGTTTTTGAATTTTGTGTTTTGGGGGCAAAATAGACTAGTGCTGTTCAACAGTATGTATGTATGTATGTATGTATGTATGACTTCACATTTGTTAGCTTGGCAAAGATACACTTACTTTGGTATTGTGTTCCACATACCCCTCAACTAATTAAGGCCTCTTCAGCATCTTGGATAAGCATTGTCTGAAGAGAGCTTATCAGTCAATCACTTTGATATTAAAATGTGGTGGGGGGTTGTTGTGATGGCCTTTCCTTCACATTCTATCCCCTGCATCTTCTAAGAATTTGCAAAACTCTTTTCCAAAATATATACATTTGTCATTGCAAATTAGTATTGCTTCGGTAGAATAGGTGACAGATGCAAGCATGCATCTGAGAAAGACACTGTTTGCCTCATTTCTCATATTTCACAAAAATGCTAATGTTTAAATTCAAAGGAAAATGAGCTATATTTTGCCTTCAAAGAGTTATAAAATTGAATGGAAGCAGACAAGCCAGACGGCTTCAGCATTTTACATTTATTGGTACAGAATGGTTTCAAAGGGTCACAAAGTGAGATGCAGTTGATTTCTTCCTAGTTCTAGATACCTGAACTCTTGAGTCCTTAAAAAAAAAGGACTTTCCAGTATCATTCCCATATAATTATTTTGCAGTCTTAATAAATGTGGACCATTTGTAAGCTTGAGTTATAATTGCATTTTTCAGGTCCTCCCCTGCCCCCATGAGTTGCCTTATCCATGTTAGCCTCATCTATGAGGTCATGGAAAGCCTGCTACTTATCACTTTGTGGGGGAGAGATGCTAGCCATTCAGTAATGTGTTCTCTTGGGACTGAGATAGCAGAGTTGTGGAACACTAGTGGGAAATTGTGCTAAATATCTATGAAAGTATTTTTACATGGCATAAGCTCCACGGCAACAGAGGGCAAAAAATCCCAGACTTTTCCATTTGTTTTAAGTTATTTTCAGATCCATTTTGGAATCAAACACCTCAAGAGTTTTCCCTTGGGCTCTTCATGGGAAATCTTACCCAGAAGACCTAGACACCGATTCAAGAGCCTTTAAAATACTGAGTATAATAATCCTGACCTAACATGCCCTTCTCTGCCATTAGTTGGCTGTGCCTGTAACTCAACAATTTTATGGGCTTAATGGCTTGCTGCTAAGTACATCTTTTAAGGCTAACCAAAGTCAGCTGAATGAAACGGTTCTCTTAGTCGACATGTCTAATAGGCTAAAACTGGTTGTTCTTAACTCTTTCCAATACTCTCAACTTTTAAAACAGTTCTTGGTCTACAAACATCATCTGGTATAAATCAACACAGTTCCTTTAAAGTTTTTGGATCGAAGGTTATTTACACCTGATGAGAATCTGGACATTTTAGTTTGAATTGTGCCAGGCTGAAAAGAAAAAAGAGGCAACAGGAAGAGAAATCCTGAAATAATTTTTACTTTAAAATTACAAAGTTCGTATTAAAAAATTATGGTGCATTAACCAGGGAAAAAAGAATGGTCTCAGATAAGTTAAGGAAGAGAACAGAAATGTGTGTGGTGTTTATATAATACATCCAAAGCATGCTAAAATGAAAGCTAGAAGTAATTGGTTCCCAGAGGCCAAGTGAGATATCGCCCAAAAATGCAATCGTTCTGCATACCATTTGTGGGTTGATTTCTTTTTCTCTGTGGCATCACAAAAAGAGGAAGGAGTAGGATAAGGAAGGCTTCAAGGCCAGGATAAGAACAATCATTTGCTTTCCTTTTGCTCCCATTATGAAAAGCTCAATTGTTTCATCTTACTGCTTTTATCATTTGGGAAAGGATACATTTAGCACGTTGCAGCTCCAGATAAAGGAGGCATCAAAGGTACATGCAACATATAAGGAAGAGAGAGGAACGTTTTTCCAAACTGTTCTCTATTTCCACTCATTAAGATTCAGATTTTTAATGCTTGTTTTACCTAAGGATTAATATGTCACTTTAAAATCTGTACACCTCATACATTTTTTGTATTTTTTATATTAAGTTATATTGAATTTGGGCAGGAGATTCTGGGAGTTAACATGGTATTTCATTAAAATGCATAGAAGGAAAAAGAATGTTTGAGCTTTGGGGTTGATTAAACACAAAGAAAAGAAGATCAGTCACCTGAAGTGAGTGTAGCATGAAGAATTTTATTATTTTCATCTGTGGGATGAGAACATGAAAGTGATTAATAAATATGAGGTTCAGTGACTGGAAAGTAATGTAGAGTATTCCAAGACATTCAAGATGGTTTGTTGGCTTTCATCCAAGGAAATATATTGCATGTCTATTTTGCTTAATAGGACTTTATAGCAAAGCAAATTGTCTCATGCATTCCTGGATTCCATCTCTCCTTGCCTGAAGCAAGCCAGTTATGTTCACCTTAAAACTCAGGGTCTGGAACACACTGGCACAGGCTCTTACTGCCACAAGCTATATTGACTGGGCCACAAACTTCTGCCACTGTTTTAGAGATGGTTTTCCCTTGGGCATGCAATGAATTTGCAAGTCTTCTCCTGTCTTACAGCTGTACTGAGGCAGATTGGAGCGTGGTAACCAATAAAAAAACAGTTCAATTTTACATGCTCTATCTCAATCAGATTTTATTGCAGCATTGCATAGTAAGGACAATTAACATTATCTTGCAAAAAACGGTACCGGGGGCCAATTCATCTGTTGTTCTTTAAAAGGGCACTATATCTAGTACAAATATCTCTTGAGGAGTGGTGTCATTTTCCCTTGGTGGAAGTATGCATGTCTTATACAGTTGTCTATTTCCTGTGTTTATTCTGGAGGTAGGGCTGTTTCACGTTTTTTTCTACACAGAAATTGCCATAGAAAATCCATATGCAATACAACAAATGTGCACAGTGTCCATTCTGGGCATAGGAACCATTATTAATATATGGCCACCATGTATGGCTTGCCTAAGATTTTTTGCTACTCTTAACAACTCCACTTTAAAATCTGAAATTCCACTACAGATAATGCTGAGGTACAACTCTTGGGTCATGTGGTGCTTCAGCCAAACTCCACAAAACTTGCCACTTCAAGCAACTGCTAGGTTTGGTTATGCTGTATTTCCAACCCTCTATAAGCCTTCTTAAACCACATATTCTGGAGGCAAGCCCATTCCCATAGAGTGATTGGAACTAGAATGGTCTTAACTCCCTCCAATAAAAGGAAGCTTTCCCATCTACCATCACTCTCCAGGATTAACCTGCAGTCTGGATTACAGCACTTGATAGAAGATGCAGCCTGCATTAACTCAGGAAAGAACAAGAAAAGCCAGACTTGCAAGGGAAGTTTCAGCAAAACTAAAACTGACCGGAGTTACACAGGGGCTTCTCGTAATCGCTTTTTTGTTTAGTCTTCAATGTTTTCATTGTTGCAGAGCCACAGTGGAGATCCCCACGAGGGGCTGAAGATTTTAATCAATAGTGTTGCTTAAATGCTTTGTGCTAAGATACAGTTTTAGGCACACTTCAGTACTTCAAATTCTTCTATTCCCTTTTAAGAAAGTTCCTTATTCTTCTAAAAATATAAATATTATGCAGATACTGTGCATAATGATCCACATTCTCAACTACTCAGTCTTGCATTTCCCTCTTTTGTTCATTTCGCAATTAACATTTAGTATCTGGGAGGTGGAGACAACACATGGCAACTGCTTCCTGTTAAAATACCCAGAGCTCTTCTAAAGACTAAAAAATATATATCAAAGGTATACTGAAATAGGCAGCTGCTTGCCTGGGACTGAACAGCAAGGCTTGGGTCACAAAAGAACAAGTGTGTGTTCAAATAGAAATGGCACGACATATTATACGGTTTGTTTTTCCAAGAACGCTGTAGGATAGTAAATCATTCACTGGAATAAATGAATATGGTTATACTGAAAAGCATTATTAGTGCAAAAGGTGAAAAGAGGTATGGAAATACATTACAAATCTGGCCATGTATCAAATGTGGTTGTAACTGTGTAGAAGCTGCAACGAGAAGGAAAAGACTTCCATTTTGCACAGCACAGAAGCCCCAGAGTCTGCCTTGTTTGCCTTAGCAAACCTTGGAAGTACCGTATTTTTCGCCCCATAGGATGCACCGGCCCATAGGACGCACCAAGCTTTTTGGGGGGGAAATAAAGAAAAAAAATTTATTTCCCCCCCCCCCAGGCACTTGTGGGGCCGGCAGCGGGGAGAAGCGCTCTTTTGCCCGCCGCCCGTCTGCAGACCAGGTCCGGGGACAGCGGGAGGACGCGCTGCGCCTCCCAACTGTCCCCGGAGCTTGCGGGGCAGGCAGCGGGGAGAAGCGCTCTTCTCCCCGCCGCCCGCCTGCAGATCAGGTCCGGGGACAGCGGGAGGACGCGCTGCGCCTCCCAGCTGTCCCTGGAGTTTGCGGGGCAGGCAGCGGGGAGAAGCGCTCTTCTCCCCGCCGCCCACCTGCAGACCAGGTCCGGGGACAGCGGGAAGACGCGCTGTGCCTCCCCGCTGTCCCCGGAGCTTGCGGGACTGGCGGCTGGGAGAAGCACGTGTCTCCCCGCCGTCAGCCTCCAAACCACATCGGGAGACAGCGGGATGGCGGCGTTCCGCCTCCCCGCTGTCCCCCGACCTTGTGGGACTGGCGCTGCGGCTCTCCTGAAGCCTGGAGAGCGAGAGGGGTTGGTGCGCACCGACCCCTCTCGCTCTCCAGGCTTCAGCGAAAGCCTGCATTCGCCCCATAGGACGCACACGCATTTCCCCTTCATTTTTGGAGGGAAAAAAGTGCGTCCTATAGGGCGAAAAATACGGTAAATATTACAGCACAAGTCAGAGATGAGAACCTGTAGTGGGGGCTGATGAAATTTGGAATCCAACAGCCTCTGGAGGATCACAGACTCCTCATCAGTGGCATAAGGTCACACTTGCATCCCAAGGGCTATTACAATGGCTAAGGTTGCTTGCCAAATTTTGGTTCTGTAAAAGAATCTACTTGTTAAACTTTTATGCAGTGTAAGTGGAACACACAGAAATTATGCCATTATTTTCCCCCCGCATGCTATAGAACCAGTAAGAGAACATGCCTCTAGGAGCTTCTAGACTGGGGACTTTTTAGCACTACAGTGGTACCTCTGGATGCGAACGGGATCCGAATTTTAGAATTCTACAAATGTTAGCATGCATAAAAGCAGAAGCTAAATTTTTTTGTTAATTTATGAAATGGCATGAAAGAGCCCAAGATAACAAAAAGGGGGAACTTTAAATTCTGTGGCCATGATCAGTCAAGGGAAGGTGGTAACTCTTGCTGTTGACACATAAGGAAAAAAGTGTTTCACTTTCACCTACTCTTAAGTACTATCTGTAGACTGGAATTCACCAAATTACTTACTTATTTATTTAGAAATTGCTTCCCATAAAACATCCCAAAGTGATGTAAATATGCTCAAGTGTTTGAATATGCCCAGTACAATTAAGTGGGGGGGGGGGAGCTTCCCCTTCCATTTCATATTACAAAATGATTATTTTTATTTATTTGTACCCTGCCCTTTCCCCTGCTTTTGAAAGTTTCCAGTTTCAAAAATATGCGTCTGATGGCCCACCCATCTCTTAGGCACTCTAAGTACTGAACCTATAAGGAAATTTGATTTGCTAGCAACTGACTATGTGTCTTACAAAGTTTCTATCAGTTTTACAAGGTTTCTGTTGGTTTTGTTTCAGAACCATGACCATTCATGTATAGCATGCAGGATCATCTATCGGTCAGATGAACACCACCCACCAATTTTACCTCCGAAGGCTGATTTGACTATTGGATTACATGGGGAATGGGCGAGCCAACGCTGTGAAGTGCGTCCTGAAGTGCTCTTTCTCACCAGGCACTTCATCTTCCATGACAACAACAATACCTGGGAAGGTCATTACTATCATTATTCTGACCCAATCTGCAAGCACCCCACTTTCACCATCTATGCCAAGGGTCGTTACAGCCGGGGAGTACATTCATCCAGAGTGATGGGCGGAACAGAATTCGTGTTTAAAGGTAAGATCATTAGTTTTCAACCAAAGCTCTTTCCAAAGTACAGCATAATTTTTATAGCACGTAGCAAAACACATATGTGGAGGGATTAATATCATACCAAATTGCCCCACATGTTCTTGGATATCCATCTCACAGTAGACCAGCTCAGTTTCTTGTAGCCATGCAATGCTTTATTTAAGTTTCCTGCTGCCTTCAAGTAGGACTATATTCCCGTAGTTCTCATGATTCCTGCCTTGTGCTGCTGCACTAAGTTGAATGGCCCAGACTGGCCAGGGAAGGGGAATCAGTAAGCATTATCGGGTATTTTGACAGATAGGAGCCAGACTCTCAGATTTCTGTAATAGACCACCTCTTTCTGTGACGCTTGTATGATGCTTTTGGGTGGTCTTTGGAAGAGGGGTTGGGCAGTTTCTAAAGCCTTTAAAAGCTGTTACACATCTTTGTTCTGGGTCCTCACCGTCTTGCAGGGGTGGAAGCTCTGTTGCAAACGAAAATAAAGATCTTCCTTCCTTCTAAAGAAAGAAAGAAACTTGCTGCAAAGCAGCAAGGTCAAATAGTGTCAAATAAAGGGCAAGTACTTAAAGCTTGGAAGTAGTGTAAGACAGACATGAACTAATTACCAAAAAATCAAGTTAAGATACCTGTTATGAAACAATGGAATTAAATTCTAAAGTGTTGTAATCACAGCCAACTGTGTTAAATAAATATAAAACGTGTATCAGTCACCTTAAAGAGAGCAAGCAGTTCTCCTTGGCTTTTAAATAGAACCCCAGGGATAGCTGAGCTACAAACAGTTCTTAAAAGAATCAAATGAAAAAGACACATGGCAACTATAAAATGAAAGGTGGTTGTGCTGAAAGAGTAAGGCTGCGAGTTCTTTTTCCGAAATGGTAAGAGAACACACCAAACTCCTGCAGAGTTGAGGAACAAAAAGCCTTCACTCCTAACATCCATGACAAACTTGGAGACCTTGCCCATCACTTTTATAAAGGCATTCCTGGGTTTGTGATCAATTGGTGGGCATTCCAGTCTTAAGCATAGACCATAAAAGCTAACCTATGAAGTCAAAGGATGAAGTCAAACATAACAAATCTAAACAGGGCTGCTTCTGTGTTAAAATGACATGCAAGGGGGCCTGGATTTTTGTTAGGATTTGTTGAATTGTTCATATAAATTTATTAAAATATGCCACCCAAACTTGAAACAGGACCAACTTAAGTTTGTTTGGAATTCCCTTTCTTGAGGCCCTTTCAGTTCAGCTGGAACTCAAAACAAAATTGTTTAAATTACTTTTAAATTTAATCTAGTCAGTCTTTTCAGGATTAGGAGAACTTGGCTGATATAAATCAAGGTTGGTTTTTTTAAAGCTCTGAAGTTTATAGATTATCCATTCCTCAAGATGTTGCACACATGAAGCTTTAAAAGTGTGGATAATATATGATGGTAATGGAGCTGACATTTTCTGAGGTTTTTGGTTTCCATTTGGAACTGGTTACTTCATTAGCTTTCTGAGCAAGTATATGTTAAAAGACATAGCTTTATATCCTGGCTACAGAACAATTTTTAAATGAAATTTGAGTGCAGTTTTATAGCGTCCTCTCTCATGAAAACCAACTTGGTTTTATTTGTAGGCTTGCCTGGGGCAGCAGGGTTGTGAAATAGAAACTGTTTAATCTCTTGCCTTTCCTATCTAGACATCAGTCTTTTTTTTCTTGTCTTTTTTGGTGGAACTTGCTTTCCCCTCTCCTTGAAGACTTAATTATGTGAACCAATGTTAGTTCATTTGCTTAGTATGCCCACAACACAGAAGCTAAAAATGTTTGTGAAAATTGAACAAGTAACTGACCCAATTTATTGTCCCCAGCTCATTATATAAATACATTTGAGTTTTACACTTTGAAAAATAGGCGTATTAAAATGTTTGATGACATTTAGAGGCTTAAAAAGAAATCAAGAGCATCAAACTGGAAAAATGATTTATAATTAATTTCAAATAAATTTGCACCTTATTTTAAAAAGTGTATTAATTTTTGTGCTTACTTTAATGAAGCTTTATTGAGCAACTGTATAGCTGGGGGTATATGTGTATGGAAACAAATTTCTATGAATGTATGTTTAAAGCTTGGATTGAGAGCAAAGTACTGGATCAGCACCCTGTGGCTGTTTTCCCTGTAAAATAACTATCAGAATTAAGCGCGCTTTTTTTTTTAAAAAAAGAAGAATGTTAAATGTAGTTTTATGTTATATTTAGATGAGAGATCAGAACCACTCTAGTAATCACATGATCTAATCTAATGAGTAAAGGTATAAAGTAATTGTTATTGTTCCTAAATCAAAGATTGCAACATGTCCTCACCTTTGATGCTATTTTATCTAGCATGTGCATAAGGAAGTTAGGGCAATAATAGACAACCCTCCAATCCAGAGGCTGCTTACGGGTACAGGAACTCCATTTTAGCTCAGAACTCTCTTGCTTATAAATATGTGAGTGCATAAGCTTTGATTCAAGTCCTCCGTTGAAATGAATGTCAAAGAGATGTAAACACCGCTAACAAAATTAAATGCTTGCATTGGTCATGCTCATTAAAACAAGAAAAAATGAGGATATGTTCATGCCTTGCTGAAATATTTGTTCATGGCCAAGGGTCAGTAAATCAATCAAGATTGGCGGTTTGCCGTCTTCCTTGGTGTAGCCTTTCCACGCACATACGTGTTACACAGCAGTTGCATGATTTCATATTTTAAGGAAATTTAAACCTTTTCTTAACATTGTCCAATAGCTGTAAAGCAGTCATGTGATAGTCCAGTGACAATGAGAAGTGAAGCGTGCCAAGGAGGAATACATATACCATACAGACCAGCAATGGTTACTATAGAAGAGGAGGTGATGCAACCTGTTTTGTATATCATAAGGTAGAGTAGCATATTAAATCTAGGTCATGCCCAAGGACTAATTCCTTTGAACGCTGTCGAGGCTGAGCTGCAAGAAATGACACTTTTTGCAAGTCTCCCAACAGGAACAGAAAGCAAACCACCACCACACTAGACAATTTTGTTACTCAGGGAGTGAGCAAAAAAGTGTTTGCTCATTGTGGGGCAGGGAGAATGGTTCTCTTGGCTGAGGTCACCTATCTCAGCAGTTCAGGAAGCCCTGTCCTCACTCTCAGATCAGCTTTGTTTTCCATGATGTCACCACATTCATACATTATCCCTGATTCAATAGGAAGAGAGGAGAAATGAACGGCAACGTACAGGCATACAAAGTGACCATAAAGATAAAATGGGTGATTTGCAAAAACAAAATGGCTACCTTGAGAGCTTGTTTTCTGGTAATGCTCAAATTATTGAGCATTGTTACCACACTGAGAATTCAGCAGTGTCATTAAATCTATGTACAGTTGTACCTCGAAAGTCAAACGCCTTGTGAGTCTAACATTTTGGCTCCCAAATGTCACAAACCCGGAAGTGTGTGTTTAGGTTTGCGGAAGTTCTTTGGAACCCAAACATCAAATGTGGGTTCCGTGGGTTCCGATTGGCTGCAGGAGTTTCTGCAGCCAATCAGAAGCTGCACCTTAGTTTCTGAACATTTTGGAAGTCAAACAGACTTCTGGAACGGATTCCGTTCAACTTCTGAGGTACAACTGTATCTGATTTACATTTTGCTCACTCTTAAAATGACTTATGATTATTTTCATCTAGTCAAAACAGAGCACTGCTACAAGAAATTCCCACAATAAGCCAACTATGTACCTTACTAGTGTTCCACTACTAAATACTAGATCTGAGAGCATATTTATTCAACTCACTAACTTGTGGACATTGTTCTAAGAGCCACTAGCTTAGATAAATTTAAAAGGGGATTGAGACACATTCAGAAGAGGATAGATGTGTTAATAGTGATCAGTTATGATAGCTAAATGGTTTACAGGAAGCTTACCTGTGAAAAAGCAGTTGCTGTGGGCAAACAACGGGAATGGCTGTCGCTTGTACTTTTCTTAAAGTATCTGGCTAGGCACCGCTAGAACAGGAGGCTGAACTAGAAGGGCCCAGGAACTAATGAGCAGGGCTCTTCTTATTACTTCACTTGCAAATCTTACTGGTTTTGATTTTAAACCCCTTTTTTCTTTCTTTCCATACACTTGAGTTACTCTTCACATTTATAAAGGCTTAGTTCAGAAGCAAATGCTGTGTCTTTCAAGGTCAATGGGTTTAGAAACTTCTACAGAAGAGAATCAAACTCTTCCTGAAATAGAAATCTGGCTGTTGACAAAATCATATTACCTCAAGGCACAATTAACAGTCCCTTCTTTGTTTTTTTGCAGTGAATCATATGAAGGTTACACCCATGGACATAGCTACTGCCTCTCTACTGAATGTCTTCAATGGAAATGAGTGTGGGGCAGAAGGATCCTGGCAAGTTGGGGTGCAGCAAGATGTTACTCACACCAACGGCTGCATTGCTTTGGGAATTCGCCTGCCGCATACAGAGTACGAGATCTTCAAAATGGAGCAGGATGCCAGAGGGAGATACTTGTTGTATAATGGCCAGAGACCTAGTGATGGATCCAGTCCCGACAGACCAGAAAAGAGAGCCACCTCATACCAAATGCCCTTAATTCAATGTACTTCATCCGCACCAAGAGTAGATGAAACTTTAGAAGAAAACAAACTAGGATGGTACAGCAGTGGAGCACCAGCAAAAAATCCCTGTGCTCTTGTTTTGGTTATGATGCTGGCTGTTAGTACTGTGCCAACATTGGGCATTTACAGCTAGAATTGCATTTTCAAATGACTCCTATCAGGGCAAGTGTAGGACTTAGGCTACATGGGGAGAAGATGTCATAAAGCATCTTAACAGACAAAAAAAAGGACATTTTCTTGATGCCTGAAGAACTGTTGTTCCTTTTATCCTCCTTGAATCATGAATAGCACCAGTTTGCTTCTGCTTTGAACTTCATCCAATCTGATCCATGGCCTGACATGACTGCACAACAGTAATTGCACTTTAAAACTGCAGTTCTTCACCCTTCAACCCTGCCTTCAGTTTGTTCTTTGGAAGAAAAACTTATTGGGCTGAACTATCTTACACAACTTTTCATCTACCAACTGTGCTGTTGCAGTTGCTCCTACTCCCCAAATCAGTTTCATCTTTGAATTTGATTATCTAGAATTATGCTTTTATCGTATTGTGTCAATACTGATAAACTGCATTGTTCTTATGTTACAGTGTATATATGTATATATAAAAAATCCAACTAAAGATGTATCTTAAATACACTTTTATAGAGTTTACATAAAATATTACATGATCTTTAGGATCAAGAATGCTGAATGGAAAATCTCAAATTAAACCTGCACACATAATTTAAATGATTGTATATATAGGTGGTGAATTTAAGAATAATCGGAGATTTAGAGTGACATATGGCGCCAATGTTCTTTAATAAGTTGCCCAACTTATCACAGTTCAAAGCAATTTCAGGGGTCCACCAACCAATTTCCACCAACTTTGAAAAAGCAAAGACAAAGGGAAGAAAGCAACAAGATCTCTCAAATATGGAAACCAAGGTGAATTACACCATATCTTATAAGAAATTCAGGATAGTGGACAGTTTGCCAAATGCAATGCACTTGACATTCATTTTATTAGACTGGGCAATTCAATAAAGCAAGCAAGGCTTAATCTTGATATATTTATTTTTGCAAGACTTTTTTAAAAAGAATTCATAATAGGTTGTGGCAAAAAATGGAGTTTAACGAGGAGCAGGATGTTAGCCAAGTCCGTTTCCTTTTATTAGTGAAGTAGACAAACTGAATATTAAATGATTCCTTTTTTCACTGGGAATGGGACAGGGGATCATGTAAACTCCATTGCTTTAAATCAGGGACAGGCAAACCTATCGCTTTCACATTATTGGACAGAACCCCAGCCAGCTTGGTCATTGATGATGGGAGTTTAGTCCAGCTACATCTGTAGGAACAGATTCCCCACTCCTGCTTTAAATTCACAGTAGCCTCTTTGCATAATGCCACAATGACAAGGCCAGGAAACACAGAATCAAAAGATACTCTCCCTAAATACCATCTTATTTAAAACCAGCAGTTTGAAGAACAAATTATATCTTCTCTTTCATGCATGTGTATTCACATATAATTTATTGACATGTACAAGGGGGACAAGTTTCAAATCCACTGGTGAAAAATAGCAATGGGTAAACCAAGCCACGGTGTTGAGTCCCTTAGTATAATAGGAAGTGTTCTGTGATAAAATACAAACTTACAAATTGGGACGCATGATAAGAAGGAAAGGAGCAATAAGAAGCTGCAGAGGGAAGGTGGCATAAAGAAACTTTTCTCCCTTCTGTACATAGAAGCATAAGATCAGAGTCTTCTATCAACAAAGGGACACAACTAGGTATATACAACCTGTGGTAAGGCACAACAAACAGAAAGTGAAGGATGCAACTGAGTCTACAAAATCTCGGAAAAGGGACCATTCTTACCAGCAGAATTATAGTTCTAATGTATAAACATTCACTGGAAGCTGCTGCCATGGGCTTGCTTTCTCCACTTATTTTTTATCATCTGCAGAAGTGAAAGGGGAACTCATTTATGCTGAAGTAAGCAGAGATACAATTCAGAGAGAGAGATCTTGTACTTTTGACAATGACAGTGAAAAGCACCATGTGCAACACCTGTATTTCCACATCTGCCATAACTAGATATGAGAAACCTATGCATATATTTGGCTCTGGGCTGCAGATTCTTTGACTGTTCTGCCACAGGGTAGATTATGATTCCTGAATTGGGAATCTGCTACAAAGCTTCACCTGTCCATCAGCCCTCCCTGCCACCTAGAATAATAGAATCTCAGAATTGTAGAATTCGAAGGGACCCCAAGGGTCATCTAGTTCAGGAATATCAACTAAATCATACATGGCATATGGCTGCCCAACATCTACTTTAAAATATCCTCCTTAAATTGTGGTCCTCAGAACTGGACACAATACTCCAGGTGTGGCCTGACCAAGGCAGAATAGAGCAGTACTTACTTCCCTTAATTTGCTCCTGCATAGCACTGATGAGTCATGTTAAGCTTGGGGGTCCTTTCCACATGTACTATTGACAAACCAGATGTCCCCCATTTTATAATTGTGCAGTTGTTCATGCCTAAGTATAGAACCTTACAATTGTCCTTACTGAAATCCATTTTGGCCGTTTTCCAATCTTGTTAAGGTCATCTTGAATCCCGATTCCGATGCCCCCGAATACTTTCATCCAAGTCATTTATAAAGATGTTGAACAACAACAGGCCCAGGACAGAACCCTGTGGCATCCCATTTGTCACGTCTTTTCCAGGATGACAAGAAACCATTAGTGAGTACTCTTTTGGTTTGGGCAGTCAACAAGCTGCAAATACACCTAACAGTTACCTCTTCCAGTCCACATTTTGCCAGCTTCTCTGCAAGAATATGAGGGACTTTGTCAAAAGCCTTACTGAAACCAAGATACACTATGTCCACAGCATTCCCCTGATCTACCATGCTTGTTAATGACTCTTCTGGCATGACTTGCTTTTGAGATACACATGCTGGGTCTTTGTAATCAAAGCATCTTTTAATTATCTGTTCTAGGGCATTTCCTGGTAAAATGTTAAGCTGATTGGTCAATAGTAACCTGGGTCTTCTCCCCACCCTTTTGAAGATGGGGACATTTGCCTGCCTGGAGAACAGGTGAAATATTTCTGCCTTCTGCAAAGACTTCATCTGTTCTCCAAGAATTCTCAAAGATTATAGACACAGGCTCTGATATCAAATGTGCAAGCTCCTTTACTACTCTTGGGTGCAGCTCATCAGGCCCTGGAGATCTGAACTCCTTAACACCTGGTTTACTATGCTGAGCTGCAGCTCCCTCCTTGCATTGTTTGTTATGCTTTCATCAGGTTAGGCACTGGCTTTCCTTTTGGGTGAAGGCAGAGGAAAATAGGTGTTGATCAGTTCCGCCTTCTGTCACCCAATAGCATTTCTCTATCTTCTCCACGCAAGAGATCTACTACTTGCTTGTTCTTCCTCTTGCTTCAAACACAACCAAAGAAACTTCTTATTATTTTAAACCTCTCTTGCAAGCCTGAGTTCATTCTGAGCTTTGGGCTGCCTGACCTTCTCCCTGCAACTGTATACTCTTCCTTCCTGATTTCACCTTCCTTCCATTTCTTATACATTCCCTTCCTACACCTCAGCTCATCTGTAAGCTCCTTATGCAGCCACACCCGTTTAGGTGCCTCCCACTTTTCTTGTTGCAAATTGCCTGCATTTGTGCCTTCAATATTTCACCTTTAAGAATCACGTACTGGGCTCCATTCTCTTCTGAGTATTTCTGACTACAGTAGTTCCTTAAGATTTTTGAAATCAGCCATCTTAAAGTCCTGAATGCATGTCGGACTACATTCGGTTTTCTCTTGCCTCTGAGGACATGATCAGTTCCTCCCAAGGTTCCCTGTACTTTCACTTTGTTGATCAGTTCCTCCCTGTTGGTTAGTACCAGGTCCCCTTGCTGCTGCTTCCACTTTCTGGGAAGTGAGGGAAGTGAAGAATTTGTTGGATGTTACATTATTGGCAGAGTTTGAGTTCCAACAGATACTGAAATAGCTGGATGTCTCCTGTGAGTATACCACTTCTTTTCAATAGTTTGGTAAAGTGCTCTAGGAAGGCACCATTCAGGTTTGAAGGCATGTTTGATTGGGAAGTTGGAACAGAGTAGAGCTGGGAGCAAGTTTGAGATTTTAAGGTGGTTGTATATTTGCATAAAACCAAGGGTGTGTGTTTTTTTTAAAAGATATTTTATTTTTGTAACATTAAAAAACTATTTTTCCTTCCCAGTTTTCTTCTCTAGTTTAAAGTGCCAGGGAAGTTTCAGTACTTGTTGAAAATGTTGATTAAATAAAGAGTAAATGAAACCAAAATTCTTGAAAGTCTTCTCAGTAGTTTTTTCTGTATTCAATAGTTGTATCCACCAAGCTGAAGAATTTTAACTATAAGCTCTTCCTGTGTCCATGTGCACAAAGTTTATATTTTATATTGAGTAACTATTATCTACAGCTGCATATCAGGCCATATAAAGTTAAATATAAATCTTGTTTGATAGCAAGTAGCAATTTAATATGAGTTAAATGGTTCATACACCATTAAGCTTATATATTATAAACATATAGCTGGGGGGTAAGCATTCATTCTTTTTCTGAGAGATTTTTTTCCCAAAATTTCCAAACTGATCTTTAATTTCCCTTGGCATCAACAATCAAAGACAACAACACAATCCTGCCATGTAAGCTTTCATCCCTAACTAAATGGAGCCCAATACTTTTAAAAAGCTTCCCTTCAACATCAGTAATCACAAGTATTCCACTTGGCTTCTGAAAATCTGAAGCCACATTAGTTATGGGTCACACAGTGCAGCAAGTTGTAGGCACACAGAGAAAAAGTTTTCCCACATTTACACCATTCAGCAACTACTGCCCAAACCCCTAAACTGTCCATAGTGGTTTAATCAAGTACAGACATACCTTGGGTAACAGAAGCTTCAGGTTGAGTTTTTTTGGGAAGTACCTAAATCATGCTTTGCGCAGAAGCGCCAAATTGCAACCTGCGCATGCGCAGACGCGCCACTGCAGGTTTCGAACGCTGTGGGTTGCGAACGTGCATCCCGCACGGATCACGTTCACAACCCGAGCGCCCACTGTAATGAACATACTTAGCCATTACTTAATGCTTACCCATTTATTTGCATTTTTAAGTTAACCCTTCTCAAGTCATCAGGGCAGATAATAGAAGCAAATTTTAGAAATGCAAATATAGTATGCATTTGCCTAAAATAGTTGGGATGTGGGAGACAAGCACAAGTCCCTGTTAAGAATCCAAAACCGCTCACAAAAATTAATTGAGATTGGAGGTTGCTGAAAGGCCTGCAATAAACATGATGTATAATAAAACATTGCCACCTAGTGGTAACATCTTGTCTCAACTCTGAAGAAGACTTCAAAAGTTAAGAGCTCTTTGCCCGCAAACACAAATGGAGAATTGTTATTTTTGGGGGATGGGGTATGAAACCCTGCTCCATGGAAAAAGTCAAGCAGGTTTTATGAGACTAAGGAACTACTATTTTAATATTAAGTCTCTCAAACATTGTTATAAGCTAGCTAGTTCTGAGATGTTCTGTTTAAAACTGACTGCAAATAGAAAACTCTGCTGCTGTGGGGGGATCACATTTTGAAGAAATCAAGTGAATTAGGTATTCTCATGTTCTTTTCAAAACCTCATAATAAAAGTACATCTACTGTTTACCTTTGTACATGTTCTCTTTCTCATAAAAACTTTTAATTCAGGAATGCAATGCAGCGCAAAGTGGGTTAAGATAAGAATGCTATGAACAATTAAATTACATCTGAAAATGTGGGATATACTTTAACGTTTCATGTAATCTACATCCTAGTCAAGCAGTATTAACTTTTTAAACTAGCCATTCTGGTACAGTGTAAAAGAGAATTAAAGCAACTTCTATCAACTCTTTCAAGCTGGCATACATATATACAAACTTCAGCAATTAGGAAAATTTCCAGGTCTCGGAAAGAATAGCTAATCAACAGCACTTTCTGCTTTCCAACTTTCAATTAAGGGAACCCAAAACAGTTCTTGGCAGTGTAGATGACTAACACAGACATTCTGACGTCTTCTCATCTGCACTGAAACTACTTTCAAAGCCAACACTTTCAGTGATTTAAACCAAAACAGAACACACAATAAAAAGTTAAAGTAATTCAATTGCCTAGCATTAAAATGTAATTCAGCTCTTCAGTGTATCAACAAGTCTTGAAAGCCAGAATACAGTTTCGTAATTGCTCCGTTGACTCCCATAAATGCTTTTCATAAGCCACTTTGCTACCAACACTTGAAAGGTTTGGAGCTTAACATCAAGGACAGCATGTTGATGGTGCCCTGAACTTTCAGACAAATGGTCTGCAAACCACTAGAATGCTTAAATAAAGTACTTTTTTCCATTACAGAGTAGAAACAGTTTGTTATATTCAGAACTTAATTACGGTGATGGAAAGCCAAGTCAAGAAGCAGTTGATAATTTTATTGATAATTTCACTGCTTCGGGTCGGGTGATTCACACAGCCAAATTTATCATATAATCCAACTAATGAAGCTTTTTATGTATCACAAATAAAACTTATACTATGAAAACAACTATTGTTGATAAGGATCCCTCCAACAGGGCCTCAGTACCATGCAGAACTGCCTATATTAGTTCACTTCATTTAATCCAGTGATCCTAAGAGAGTACAGTAGAAAGAAGAGCCAATTTCAGCAGCTGTCAGACCAAATATCAAATATAAAAAGCACTTTTCAGTGGAATGTAGTGTCGGCATATTCGTGGCTCTACCACTAAGCTTCTGCATTATCTTGTACAATTTTCTAAGTCGAAGCCTTAAATTTCAATACCTTTCCTGCTGTTTTCCCTATGTTCAAGGTGCGTTACAACACTTAGAAGAGTACGAGCCTATACTTTAAGAAAATGCTTAGTCTCAAGAGTGAGACTAGCAGATAGATTGTGTGGTCAAAGGAATGCATGCACACAATTTGCAGTGCTGAAGTACCCAGCAGATAGCATTCCTCGGCAACTAGCAAACAGCAGGCAAAAGGAGCTGAATCTGGGATAACCACATTACGCTGGCTATTGAAGACCACTTTTATTTGAAGTATAACAATTTCCTCCCTCAGCAATTTCATGGGTCAACTTCAAACAACCTACTTAGATACGCTACAGTAAAAATCAAAACTATTATGAACAAGGGGCCTAAGAATATATAGGGCCATGATGGGATCCAAAGTATATTTTAGTTTACAAATTGAAAGTTTAAAAATATGCAAATGAATATAAACAGAAAGTAAGCATTCTTCAGTTTACATTATTTGTCCTTATGTCAAGATTTCAATTTCCAAGCCCAACAAACAGCAGGTGGCAGCAAAGCAGACTAATAAGGTGGTAGAAGTGCAAAAGAGAAAGTCCCAACTCAGGTCTCATCCCAAACAGAAAATCCAAAATATCTATCAAGGCATTTGTGCCTATTAACCTGGTTATCCTAACCTCTCCCTTTCCCCCTCCTTTGTTCCCCCAACTGTAGCAGCTGTGACAAAATATTAATATTCTCATTAATAACTACCTGGATTTGGTAGTTCCAAATCCACCATGAATATGGATTTTTCATATTACCGGTACCCAAGACACCTGATATATGTAATACTTGATGCATCTGAATTCCACCAAATACAAAGAAATTGCTTCCATTGTTTATGAACAAGTAGACATCCATATCTCAGGTAAGCAAACTGTTCAGTATCCCAGTTTGACGCTTAAGACAAAAATCAACCACTAACGTCAATTTTCTCTCCATGGCTAAGATTTCTGAAGTTCAGAGTTTATGCTAACATAACCTTAAAGGCAAAATATTTTATGAGAATGTTTACTAGTAAAAATACTTTTATGTGAGCATGTTGAATTTGAAATCATTATGTCCCTTCTAGAAACAATTTCACTGATTTGGGGATATTAACTCAATTGTCTGAAAACATTTTGTGATAACCATAAACTAAAATATAGTGATCAGGTTTTTCTCCTTTTGGGGGGGGGGCAATCTATACACTATGATGGACAGCAACTTCCATCAAAGCCTTTCTTGTGTAAGAAATAAAACTATTAGAAAACAAACATTCTTGAAAGACACCACCTATTCATCTTACACACTTACAATATTAGGTACCAGTCCAGAATTTTTGCAGCAAGGTATCATTTGATAACCACCTGAGAAATTGCTAATACAACCAGGGTCTTCTATTATTATTATTATTATTATTATTATTATTATTATTATTATTATTTATAGCCCGCTCATCTGGCTGGGTTTCCTCAGCCACTCTGGGCAGCTTCCAACAGAATATTAAACAGAATAAAACTTCAAACATTAAAAACTTCCCTAAACAGAGCTGCCTTCAGATGTCTTCAAAAAGTCAGATTGTTGTTTATTTCCTTGACATCTGATGGGAGGGCGTTCCACAGGGTGGGTGCTACTACCAAGAAGGCCCTCTGCTTAGTTCCCTGTAACTTGGCTTCTTGCAGCAAGGGAACCGCCAGAAGGCCCTCGGCACTGGACCTCAGTGTCCAGGCTGAGCAATGGAGGTGGAGACACTCCTTCAGGTATATTGGGCTGAGGCCATTTAGGGCTTTAAAGGTCAGTAATTTATCCTACAGGCAACGTTGTAGGAACAGTATGCGTGCACATCCTCAACCACCCATTCCAAAATTACTTGAAACTTCCAGCCTTCTCCCAGCATGCTTAGAAACAAAAAACAAAACAAAAAAAAAACACCAAAAGAAAATGTGCAATGATTTCTCCATGCACAAATATAAAAACATTTCTCCAAACTAGATGTATTTGCTGAACATGCTAACAGATTTTAAAGAGTTGGCCTGATTCTTCAGACCATGTATTAATAGTCCAAAGCAGCAACTATGAAGTTTTATCATAATCCTATTGTGCACAATACCACCAATCTTAAGGCTTAGTTGGAAAGACTTCAACACCTTTACAAATTTTCAAAATAATTCATTTTTTACAATTAAACTAATAGCACCCACTTAAAGTATTGGGCTGCGGTAGTGTATCAGTCTACATGTAGACAACAAAGATATGTGCATTGGGATGTACACCTCAGAACTTCATTTAATATTATGTTATCAGAGGCTTCCTTTTTAAACTGATTAAACAGAGCTTCAACAGTGCTTCTCTGCCACTTTATACTTACTGAGCAAAAGAAGGAATACATAGTTTATTATCTGTTCATTCATCTGCTTCTTTTAGGCTGCCTATATAATTTGAAATACACAATGTTTTCTATCATAATTTGTATTCGGCTGTAATGTACACTAAGACATGTTACAAAGGCTTATGACTATCCAGGCTGCAGGATCAAGTAATTCACAACATACATGAAATCTAATGTTAAGGGGACAGAAGGTTCTCACACACACAGTTTTTTGACGCTTATTAGTAACAGGGACAGATTTTCCTCACATTTATGTACACAAGCAAGCAGGCAAAGTTCTAACCATTTCAGGAACAGACAATTTAATCCATGTTACATAATTTCACTGAATACAGTTGATATCATCCAAAATCACTCCTGAGAGCAAAAAAATAGTTTAGCATTACATTTTGTATACAATTATGAAAGGATTATTAGAAACCAGAAGCGCATCCATTTAAGGAGCACCGCACTTTACGTATACTGGACATGATGCCCAAATGCACCTCGACTTGTTCAATAATAGTTCTCCTTAAAACATATAATCCAACTACATGGTCCAACAGGCTCTCACTACTTAATTTATCACTTATTCAATATTTATGATAATCAGATGGTAGTCTCTGGATCGTCATTATTTTCTGACATCAGGATACTTCTCAATATTAAGCTTCTAAGTTCAGTTTGCCTTTGATGAATTATTCTCTAATCTCTAACCCTAAAATGTGTAGCTATTACTACAAACCTTTGTATACACTCCTTTAACAGTAAATGTAACTTTTAAATTTTCTCCTTCCATATAGAAATATCCAAATGCATCCAGAAGTTACAGCCTGTACATTAGCCCCCCCCTCCCCCTGTAATCTTCCCATGGTCAAGTTCCTTTAAGGAATAAATGATTTCTTCTGACGTACCATTTATACACCACAGTATGGAGAGTCTTATGGTTTCAGAACTGATGAAATGAGAATCAGACTTGAGCATACTTTTTCCAGTCACCATGGTCAGAGAAGACTTGAATGCAGATACCAGAACACATAAAAAGGAAACGTCTGTATTTGCATGCTTTTAAAGTGAAACATCATGCAATGGTTTGATCATCTTCTTCTTTGCAAATTGCATGTGTTATAAAAGTTTGCCAGAGACAGCAGTGACAGTACATGATGTATATTTTCCAATAAAAAAGCACTAGAAATCAAAGGCAACCAATATGTATATTTTTGCTAGAACATTTCTCAGCTACATAAGATCGAACAGTTAGCTGCATCCATATCCAAGAATATACAAAATTCTGCCTACAGGAATAAGCCTTTCAAGAATGTCAGTTCTGAAATAACTCCCTATGGTGGCTAACAGTTAAAAATAGCTAAGTATTGTGCTTTCAAAATTATCTACTTAATGACATAGAGATCAGAAATGAAACAAGCCACGAGGTTAAGTGAGGAGAAGCAGTTCAGACCCAACAAAATAAACTTTCTAGAACATAGGAGGTATGCATAGCTAATGGGCAAGTGTGCCAAGACATATTTGCTGGACAAAACTTTATTTTCCTTTCATAAAACTAAACGATAAAAGATTGCTCAGCTGGAATCAACCTAAGGTACTTAAGGAAAAATTATTTGGAAAGGTCACACAGAATGTATTTCCAGAAAACATCTGGACTAGTCAGCCTGAATGTAAAATTATTGATCATTAAAGGACTACTGGGGACTCCAGATAAGGGAGCATCAATAAATCAACAGAAATATACCTATTTGATACCTGCAAAGTCCATCACTATTTTAAAAGACAAGTTTAAAATACCTGCCTCTCATAATTAGTCCCATGTCCCAAAACAGAACTAATTCTAACCCTTCATTTTGCTTAAAAAGCCAGAAACCTTTTCTGCCGCTGTTAAATAGTATGGAAACAGCTATGTTTCTTCCAAAGCTTCGCTGGCACCAGTTCAAGCCACAGCTAGTGAACTGAACATTCATCTGTGACAAGGTTATGTGTAAAACTTGAAGGAAAACTTTTCTCAGAGTGGAATTCACAGAAACAAGCTACCCAGCATAAAGTATGTTAACAGTTTTATTTTTTTGTATGTTAAATACCATGGGACAGGGCTGTAAGGATGAAAACTTTAACAACTGCCTCACAAGGGGTAAGAAATTCTGCCATGATATTAGCAAAGTAAGGTAAAGGATAAAATTTACACACTAAGAGGAATCATTTCCCCGCAGAATGCCTCATCATATTCCTGAACAAGTGGGATTAACATTCTAATAATCATTTTCCAAGAGGCAAGAGCAACAGATAATTTTTTTAAAGGATTATTAAAATAACATTTACAAGACTCTGAACAATTTTTGAACTCTTATTAAAACCACAGAAAGAAAGAACAATTCTTTATTTATGTATGACTTTTCATAAAGGACTGAATGTGCAACTGACACCTGCTATTGATGAATTAATATACAATTTGTCCAGCAGCCGACCAGTTTGTCTTTTTATTGTGTTGTCTAACCGTGCAAGATCATTAGAGGCAAAGCCTGTATGATGCTGTACACAATAATGGTCACTTGGGGCCATACTACCAATGAAGTGGTAGGTAAATACATTTTTTTCTGGCCAAGAAAAAAAAGGAAGCTGCATTCTGCATGCTTCTCTCTCTTTTTCCCCTCTCTACAAGATGAATTTCCCTAAAAAGAATCCAATGAAAATGGCTGCAATTACAACAAGAAGTGAGGGAAGAGGATTGGAGACATTATCTCGGAGAGCCAAGCCTGATGTTCCAGGTTTATCCAAGTGTGCCACCTTTCTCAGCCTCAAACCTTCATCCTGAAAACACATGGGGAAAATAATCAATCAAAAATCATAAAAGAGATTGTTTCAGATATGAATTTAACCAAAACATTTTAAAACGTAAGACAGGTTTAGATGAGATACAAATTTATTTGTGTGTGTGTGCACACTATCTGACTTTAAAAGATGTCAAAATGTAGCACAAAATAAAACGTAGCATGTTGTGTATAAATTAGTAACAAGAGCAAAATATATTAATCCTTCTACTTATTTACTATCAATAATAGCCTGTTTAGAAAACCAGGGAAACAAAAGACCCAACTATTTGAACTGTTCCACTGATGATGGTAATTTATCCCAGAACACCACTATTAGCTCAGGATTGCAAATTAATCAAACAGCATAACACTGCACCTTCTAGATTTTCAGTGACCACAAGATTTGTATGGCTTTGTGTAATGCTCAGAAATGAAACGTAAAGACCAGCAAAAACAAACAAACAAACAAACAAACAAACAAACAAACAAACAAACAAACAACACCAAGGGAAAGCTTACACTGCCTTGGATGCAAGGAAGTGTAAAAGCTGAAAACTGGGGCAAATCCTATCTCTCAACCCCCTGTTCAACAACTGACTTTATTTAGAACAGTCCCCTGATTCTCGGGAGAGGCCAAACCCCTTCTGTCAGTGGAAGCGACTGACTATGATTATTAGGCTGTTATAGTATTATTTCAAGGGTGGGTTGGTTTTAAATCAAGGAGATTTTTAAAATTACCAAGAAAAAAGGATCAATTTAAGTAACTGAAAACTGATCCCCTTTAGGAATAATAAAAATACACTCAAATATCTTAAAACAAATAAAAGACATGTTCACAACTAATTATTATTCCTATGTTATGCCATCAGTCCATGGTACTTTGCAGAACAGAATAAATCAGATAGGTCCCTGACCCCAAGGGTCTTCCCATTTAAGATGGGGCAGTGAGTGGGGGAAGCTACAGGGACAGGCAGAGAATGCCAAGGGTAGGGAAGAAAGAACGTGGGCAGATATTTTATAGGCCATGTTGGAAGTGATGCATAAGGAGCAGCAAGGGAAAATAGTCAGTCATGTAACAGAGGAAGGGACCTTCAGTCAACTGTGATAAAAGCCAAGAGAACTGATGTCACGGGCAAGGACGTAATGAGAAACAAGGACTAAAAGAGTGAGACAAGGCTGCAGACAAAGAGCTAGGAGCATAATCCAAAATTTTAAATCATGCATACCACATACATTTTACACTGTGCATAATTATATATGCCTAAAGATAAGGGACAGGTTTCTGTTTGGCTGTTTGGGTCTCTGTAGAAATGCAAGCATACTAATCAAGATCACTTACTTGAAGGCTAACAGCTGCACTACTACAAATGTTTATCTAGAAATTAAGCTCTACTGAATTTGGACTTACTTCTGATTAAAACTTCATATATCAGGCTGTAAATAAACTGAAACTTTCTAGGAGCAAAGCTAATAGTTACTAGGCAAAGAAGACTGTTTGGAATCCCAGAGCTTTGTGCATGAGCAGAAAGAACTTCTACTCGCACATGGTATATGAGGTTGGTAATTCCAGCTGCAGAACTGCAACTCTTGGACGGAAATCATACACTTTCAGGTACTTGGACCCTCTATAGTACCTTGGGGTGGGAGTGGCTCTTTTGAGAAGGGGGAGTGAGAAATCGTCTACATACACACGCAAATTGGATCCAAGTCAGTGTTGGTTCATAAGATGCAGAAAAAGTGTTATGTTCTTTTGTTTATAGTCATAAATAGGTAAAGGAACCCCTGATCATTAGGTCCAGTCGTGACCGACTCTGGGGTTGCGGTGCTCATCTCGCTTTATTGGCCGAGGGAGCCGGCGTACAGCTTCTGGGTCATGTGGTCAGCATGACTAAGCCGCTTCTGGTGAAACAGAGCAGCGCATGGAAACACTGTTTCCCTTCCCGCCAGATTTATCTACTATTTATCTACTTATCTACTATTTATCTATTTATCTACTTGCACTTTGACGTGCTTTCGAACTGCTAGGTTGGCAGGAACAGGGACCGAGCAACGGGAGCTCACCCCGTCACGGGGATTCGAACCGCCGACCTTCTGATCGGCAAGTCCTAGGCTCTGTGGTTTAACCCACAGCGCCACCCACGTCCCTAGTCATAAATATTCATGATTTAAAAGTGGGTGATCCCTCACTCCTATTTTATACCCTCCAGCTACCTCTTCTCTGCAAAGTGTGTAGTTTTCACAGACACTAGAATACAGGACATACTCTTGATGACAATTACAGGATGACATCTCTTGGATTCAAACCAAGAGAACCTCACAGTAAACTCACATATAAAGGAAAATACTTTCATAGAAAAGAAAGTACTTCTTCAAATAGCACAGTTAAACTATGGAACTTGTTCCCACACGATGGAATGCCAGTGATAGTCACCAACTTGGGTGACTTTAAAAGAGGATTGAACAAATTCATGGGTCTGTCAATGGCTGCTAGCTAAGACAGCTATATACTGCCTCAGCAGTTGGAAGCAGTATGTTTTTGAATAAGAAGCTAGAAACTACAGGAGGGGAGAGTGCTCTTGTCCTTGAGTCCTGCTTGTCGGTTTCCCACAGGCATCTAGGTGACCCAGGAAGGATCTTAGAGTCTAAATCCTAGTTTAAAATGTGAACTAAGTTTTAAGAATAATTTTATTTTCATCAACAAATCTGATTAGTCAGATTCTGGTTTGATATTCTGGTCTGGAGGTAGTGCTTAACAACAGGCACATGAACATTGAACAGAGAAGGCTTGGTGCTAACATGACTATCAGTTAAGAAAAGTTGCTTAAGTTGAAACCAGCGTCAAATTATTTTACTGTGCGTTATTAAAAAATTAAACTTTATCTCTGACATTAAAAATTTGAAGAATTAAAAATAATCTGGCCGGGAAATTTGCTGTAGGTTTGCTAAATCCTGTGGGTGACATCCTTTCCTCCCCCCTGCAGTTCCTTACGCTCCCCCAAAATCTGCTCAAGTGTGAGGTGGGTGGGGAGGAGAGCCCTGTGAAATCCCATCATGTCTGCTACTGTGATGTTGCCTATTGCCTACCAATTCTTTGTTCTTGGAAGAAAATGATATGGGATGTATAATAAGGGTACTATGATAAATACTTCCGTTTAAACAGGGTGGTTTTTTAAAAACAACTTTTATGAATCTGCTCTTATGAACTTACTCTCAGATGTCTGTTTTCCTCTGATAGTTTCACCACATCCGCCTGAAGTCTTTTGCATTCTTCCACTAGCTTCCTTGTTTCGGTGTCATTAAGCGAAACACTGTGTGGTTTTGGCATTGGACCATCCTGCTTAGCTGTATTCAGTATTGGAGCAGATTTGCTTGCATCTATGTCATTCTGCAAATATTAAAAATGGTTTCAGAACGGGATTTTCTTTAATCAAAGCTAGCATTAAGCATTTTTTAAGTTTTAGTACCACGGGGGGGAGGGGGGGGAGGGAATACCAAGTTAGTTACAAAGATGACAAAGCTGAAAAAACAACCAGAGAATAACCATTGTTAGAGATGATTGATAAAGATATGTTGCAGGACCATTTCCCCATTTTATGTCATCTCTGAATTCATTTTGCTCACTTAGAGCTTTGCAGTCTGAAATCTGCATATGAGCTTTACTAAATCTTTCCCAAAGAACAAATTGTTTTAAAATAGAAGTATGCACAAGCCTGTGTTCTCTTACAGTTCCTAGCACAACTGAAAGGAACAAAATGTAAACAGATGAGGTATGACGATAGAGAACAAAACACTAGGAGATGTATAGTATAGTTATTACACTAAATCCTAGGTAAAGAAGAGAACAAAAATATCAGCATAGATACCTGAAAGCAGACATTGGCAGACCTCTAATACAATGAGCAATTAATCAGAAGACAATGAAGAAAGATGGTTATTATTTATAAAATTCATATACTGCCCCTTATCCAAAGATCACAGGACAGTTTACAGTATAAAAACATATAATACGTAACATAATAACCAAAAACAAAAAAAAAATACACATGCACACACCCTTTGGCTATGTGTATGCACATGAGAAAGTTGGGGTGGGCTAGTAAGAAGAGCCAAAGGATCTCCAAGTGGTTTAAGAATAATGACAGTGTGCTGTAAGTGTGATTCTGTAATTGCTGTAATTGTCTGAAGTGGTAATTGCCTGTGTAGCTGAACGTGTATAAAAGATAAGGCCTAGAGGATCAAAGTATTAATAGAGGCCTAATTTTTCACTTAAAGCTGTTGTCCACTGGCATATCTTGGGAAAACCCTAGATTTTCCAACATCAATTTTTTTTAAAAAAATCAAGTGGATTAAAATTAGAGAAACAATTCGTACCCACCTGATTCTAAGATGAGAAAAACTCAACAGAAATAAACATCTTAGCCCTGGGTGTAAGACAGACAGTAATCAAGTCCACACAATGTTCCTGGTGACCCAATTATGGTTGGGAGATTAGGAATGTTCCTGGGCTTGCACACTCCTTATGCTCCCCTTTCTTAATGTGTTTGCCAACTGTGATTTTGAGCTAACCAGGATTAGCATTAACATCACTGCAAAAGGTAATGCTGCCTTACGATTAGTTGTTATAATGTTGAGGAATAAATTAGAGCATGGCAGAGAAAGAAGTTAGGACATAAAGAACTGAAAAACTATGTATTTCATGTGGCAGTCACTAAGCACAGTGGCCAATCTGCAATACGACTCAAGAAACGTCAAATATTTAGCAAACATTTTTACTGTATTTGATTATAATACAAACAGTATAGGCTTGAATAAATGATATGGCAATAGTCACAGACTTGCAAAGTACAGTAAGACGTCATTTTGTATGCTGTATGCATTTGACACATACAAGGCTGAATCAAGCACAAAATTTGGCTTCCTAAATTTTTCATTTTTTAAAAGAGTTTTAATAAGAAACATTTATTATGCATAGTATCTAGGCCAGTGCAAGGTTTGGAATTAAAATAACTGTAACATTTCAGATAAGTATACAGTGGTGCCTCGCAAGACGAAAAGAATCCGTTCCGCGATTCTCTTCGTCTAGCGGTTTTTTCGTCTTGCGAAGCAAGCCCATTGACAGCTTAGCGGATTAGCGCTATTAGCGGTCTAGCGGCTTTTAGCGATCAGCTGTTAAGCGGCTTATCAGCGGAACAGCTGATAAGCGGCTTAGTGGCTTAGGAAAGGGGGGGGAGCGCGAAAAAACCCGCGGGAACTCGCAAGATTTTTTCGTCTTGCGAAGCAACCCCATAGAGAAATTCATTTAGCGAAGTGCCTCCAAAACGGAAAACCCTTTCGTCTAGCGGGTTTTCCATCTTGCGAGGCGTTCGTCTTGCGGTGCACCACTGTATTTTGTAAACTAATAACCCCCTTAATATCAACTGTTATCTCCGTTAAATATTATTGACACATATTGCTTTCAGCTATGGCAAATAATTCTACCTTATGCACATTCCTTTTTTGCAGGAAAACAGCAAACCATGGTTTGCTGGTTCAGAAATAGTGAAAAACTATGATTTGTGAAAACCAGAAAATAACCACATGTACAAGGGGAGGATGGAGTGAATGGACTCTTTTGAGGCAGTTCTCAGAACCAAACCATGGCTTGGTGTAATATCAGAACAAATCCAAAGATTTGTTTCCAGTTGCGAAGGAGAATTTGGGCTCCTGCCCTAAGACTGTTTCAACTGCCTTACTGACCCTTTTTGGTCCCTTCCAACTGAGGCCTTTCACTTCTTCCCCTTGCCATATATCTCAATCCTAGCAACAAAAATTAATAAAGCAAAATTTGAGAGCAGGATACACTACAAAAGTAATGCTATTTTACCCATTTTCATAGTTGAGGTCTTTCTGAAATAATGCTCTCTTCCAATTTAAGCCTATTGATATTTTCTTAGCTAACTACAATAAATTTAATTAACCACTGAGGCACTAGAAGAGTTTGAGTGCTTTCAGCTCCCTAAAACAAACCTGATTCATCTTGTGTTTGACCTCACTGCCTTGCTCCATCATGTCAATCTTCTGGCTATAACTTGCAGGTATCTGAAGATTCTTGCTGTTGGATGAAGTTATGTGTACGGATCCTGATGAAGATAAAGTCTGAGGTGGAAGCTGAGACATGCCCTCAGCACTCAGCAGATCTCTCATTGCAAGACTGAGGGGAGTGACTAAACCAACGGCTAAAGGATTAGGCTCTGCAACCCCTCTCTGCTACTTAGAAAAACATAAATGTTATGCACAAGCAGTCAAGTAACAGCTTACAAGACAGGAATAGGCAAAAAAGCTAGCTTCTTTTATTGATTTTGTTGACTAAGGGTGCTAATCTAATCATTTAGAAGAGAGTAAGCCTCACTGAAAACAGCAGGACTTACTTCTGGCTAAATATGTATATGATTGTGCTAAACACAATACAGTGGTACCTTGGTTCTCGAACTTAATCCATTCTGGGAGCCCATTCGAAAATCAAGGCAGAGCTTCCGATTGGCTGCAGGAGCTTCCTGCAGTCAAGCGGAACCTGCGCCAGACGTTCAGCTTCTGAAAAATGTTCACAAACCAGAACACTTACTTCTGGGTTTGCGGCGTTCGGGAGCCGATTTGTTTGGAAGCTATGCTGTTTGGGAACCAAGGTTCCACTGTATACTGTAAACTATATACAGAACCACATATAGAAGCTAAGGCTACTTTTGTTGGGGTTTCCACAGCACTTCCAACTTCTGACAAGAAATTTTAAAAGCAGCTTGACAGCAGAACTTCAACGGCAAAACCATAGCAAACAGATTTCTGGCTGGATTATAGTATATCCTCCAGCTCAGTTAAGTTCACTGTTTCCTCTCTCCTATTTTCTGTAAAGCAGCACTTTCTATAAAAAATAGCAGCTCTACATAACTAGTTGTATCAAGGAAACATGCTTGAAATACAAAAACATCTGCAAATAATCTTCTGGTTTAATAAATGGAAAACTAAGCTAGCAAATATCAAACATCAGTGCATGGTGGACAAAGTGAATAATACTTCTGAAAAGCTTAAAATTGTCTTTCTTCTTAAGGTGGATGATATAGTATATAACTTTCTACCCCAACCCTAGAGATTAAAGCATGGTCTTCCCTGCCTCTATCAATTATGGACTAGTAAATTACTCCAACCTACTAGATTTAAAAGTTCCTACATCCTTGTCTGGATATAGGTTTTACTTTTCCCCACAACTCAACCATGTATAATCATGTGAGAGCTGGCCCTCAACTTTCCCACAGCAACCTCTTCCTTAGGTACACTGCTCAAAATATTGCAAATGGAATTCGAGGCCATACATTTATTTACCTTTGTGACAATGACCGCAATAACTAAGTGGCAGTAGCTTGGGCCATTGATGCGGGGCAGGGGGAGAAGAGGAAAGCATAAAGGATATTGGAGGGCAACAGATTTGTAGAGGCAAAAGAACAAGGATTTAAGAATCACAGGCAGGAATTCTTAAGTTGTACCAAGGTTATCATCGTGCCATTACTGTGGCTATCTGAAGTTTTTAAATATTTTGCAAAACATTTGCCCATTTAAATCTCTCAATAATGAAAATTAGAAGACAGTTTTAAGAACATTACAGATCTCAGGGCCTTAGGGTTTAGCAGCTTTTTCATTAAATCTAAGAGTTCTGTGCTTCATAGCATGATCTTGGCCATATCAATTTCTAGATACCCTAACTACAGTTACACCAGTGGCAAGGCTAGCCCTGCTTTAGGAAACACTATGAGATGGCAGGCGGTAAGGGCAGGAATTGTTGTCTGAATGCTGCAGCAAGCGTTTTGAAAACTGTTGTCCCTGAACGGAAGAGGGCACTGGAGCTCTATTTTAGGCAGCAAATGTCTTGGGTCAACACTGAGCAATGGTGCATCTTCATGCAGGAATCAACAAAAAGCACATCCTTGCAAATAGTATGACAACCATGTTCTGCTGCCCAGGACAATTTCCTACGTGCCTATACAGCATGTGCAACTTAACAACAGGTACCAGATAAGATGGTGCAGCCTAAATTGGCAAAGAAGGAATTGGATGCATACTGTCAGCTTCCTTTTCTCAGATCTCACACTTGTAGCTTTTAGCTACAGCACTGAAATAAAAAATATAGAAGTTCCTATGCTAATAACCCCTTTCACTCATGCTTCCAACTTGTTTCATCCTCCTTAACAGGAGAGTATTGTAGGATTGCCCGTAGCTCATTGTGTCATAAAAACAGAGAGCTCTTAGAATATATTACCATACTGCTTTATCTTTCGAACTGCTACCCTTCTTCAAAGATTTTTATGTGATCATACATGGGAGTCTTGAAGTTTTGTTGCTCAGTTCCCAGTGACAAGGTCATTGCACCTCTTTGAAACACACCCCATCTTCCCAACTGACTAGATTGCACTCACTGTGTAAGCAACACAGTTTTCAAGAGGTGGAACCAAGGCAGCTTTCACTTTGACAAAATGAGCTAGGGATATGCATGCAAAATTTCATATGGCACACAATGATGCAGAAATAGACTGATAAGAGAGGTTACAGAAAATAGTGCACTTATACTGTATGCTAAAAAGAAATGTAAAAATACAAAGCTTTTTGTGTGCTACTGAATCACTGGTTACACTGCCCCATATTTTAATTTATTAAATACAATTACATAAACTGTTCAGACACAAAGCAACTACGGAGCACATTCTTAGCTTAGGATACATTGTTATAAAATCACTACTTGAAGTTGTTTCATTTTTGTTTATTTACTTACCAGCTTATCATTTTCATTAGGCATTTCAAATACACATCTCAATTTGGAGTCCATTAAGTCATCAGACTTTGCATCCTTCCACTAGGACAATGAAAATAAATTAAATTTTAGCTGCTTTTTAGTAAGTCATAATATGCAAACTTTGTCAAATACACAGTACTTTAAGACTGAATAGGCTTAGAAGTGGGAAATCATGTTTCAAATAATTACTTAGACATGAAGCTCTTAGGCAAACCAAGTCTGGGAAGATATTAAGCAAAAATATGTACAAGTCTTGTGTCTGAGCACACTGGGGTATGCCACTATAAGTTTTCCTGGTTTAATTAGCCATACATTCCCACTATATCCCACTACACTCCCACTATATTCCACTACACTCCCCAAATTAGGAGGCTATGGTTACCAGGATCTGAAACCATGGTTTGTTCCATTTCTGGCAAGCATAGGCTTCCATTTTAGATGTAACAGAAAATATAACATACACAGGTATGGGGCTTGTGCACCTCTCTGCTTAATAAACAAAGAAATGATACTATCTCTCAACCTAATCTTCAGTGCTTTGGTAGATATCAAATAGGAGGGGAAACTAAAACATGTCATGTTCAAAGATAGGGGGGGGAATTATTTTATTTTATTTTTTGTTTGGATCAGGCTATCAGGAAGGAAATTTGAATGGCATATTCCCTGAAAGAAGAGATTCCCCCTACTTTCTAGAATTAGAAACTCTGAAGTTGTATTTGCCACAAAATTGATAAACACAAAACTCTTCAGATTATAGATCTTATCAGGGGAAGTGAAACAGCAATCCAATAAATTACCAGTAACAAGGAAAGATGTGCACCACTTTGCAACAGCATTTATGAAATTTAAAGGCAGAAAACAAGGATAATCCTTGTAGATACTACTTCCTGCTCTTAATACTGTACAACCATCTTATATTCTACTGAAATTTTGTCAGAAAAGAAGCACACAGAACATCCTTGTTTCTTAAAACAGTATCATCTTTGAGATCCTGACTGAGAGAACAAGGCCATTTTTTCTTCAAAATAGAAGTGGTAACATTAAGCACACTTTTAAAAAAAAGTGTGACCAACATTAATGTCTAATGCATTAAAATGGCTAGTTTATGCAACTAGTTCCAAGTAAGTATTGGTGTAACAACGACTGATGGCAAATACACTTTTTCCTCTGAAGATGAAGAAAGCAGCTCAAGGCTTAGTTCCTAAGTGGAATGTACATTTTGAGGTCTCTCGCAACAGTATTCTTCCAGCTTGTGCCAGCAAAGCAACAGAGGAGGAGAAGTTGGACAGACTCAAAATATATGTTGAACATAATACAAGAACCCTAATGGATAAAATATGGCAAAAGGCAAAAAGTAAGAATTCATCTTGTTAGCTTACAATACTGAAATTACATCTATTTACTTACCACTGCTTCCATATCTGTAATGTTTGAGGGGGCAAAGATTGTCTGTACCATAAACTTATGTTTACTCTTCTCATTTGGATCATAGTCAAAAGGCTGTAACATCACTGTATAATAGACAGAGTATGAATTACTAGAGGCATGCAACCTACTTTTCCTGTCAATTTCAAAATTCTAAACAGCATAAAAGAATTGTGCAATCATTTGGAACAGATAATAAACAAGATCTCTTGCGAGAATCAAGTTCTATCATTTATTGCAAATTTGCCTTTTATGGTTATCTGTTATGCCCCGATATTATGAAAACAAGTTCACTTGCAAAATCAGGATTTTTATTTCCACATAACAACCTGAGCTTCCAAATTTGACGTAAGTATGTAATTAAGTTAAAGCAGGCAGAAGTTTGAAACATCTGAAAATGGTGGGAAGAATTTATTAAAGGGCCACCCATTACCACTGTGATGTATACAAATATTGGGTAAGAGATGCCCAAGACCTTGAATGTTAGCAAAGGAGGACAGAAGAGATCTGCCACACTCCTTCAAACAGGAATGATATGATCACCAGAGAAAGAGAGTTTGCAGAGAATTCTTCTTGCCCTAATACTTTGCATATATAATTTGGATCCAAAGATACACTCCTTGGATCCAAGCTCTAAAAGAGAAGAGAGTTGAGAGAGTTGACTTCTTCCAGTCTCATCATCAGATTGAAGGTAAGGATGGGAGAGAGACTGGAGGAAGTCAAGCATGGGAGCTTGGGAAGCCTACCATAGATGGCACTTTGATCATTTATAGATGATCAATAGATGATCTAGCTCAGTGCTCTTTTTCATATGTCTGTCTGCCTCCCAGACAGTATCTCTGTCACTTTCACAGGAGACAGAGGGATGCTGACCAAGAGACAGAGGTGCTTAATGGAAGACAGGCAGGCACACATACAGTCAAGGAGCCCTGCTGCAAAGCTGTTTGTGGAGTAAGAGATTGTTCTCTGCATGGGCATTTTGCTGTGTTTCCATGCTGCATGATGAGAAAGGGAGCTCCTTTCTTAGTATGCAAAATGGAAGTCAAGAAAACTTTACGTATTAGTGTGGATGTGTGACTAGAGTCAGTGTATGCGTGCTTTGGCCCTGTCCATTTTGGAATTTGCCCTGCTCACTGCTCATATGTGGACCTAGACAACTTTCATTAATAATAATAATAATAATAATACTTTTATTTCTATCCTGCCCTCCCCGGCCAAGACTGGGCTCAGGGCGGCTAACATCAAATATAAACATTGATATAAAATCAAACAGTAATCAAGTCACCTCTTAAAAAGAAGTCAGAATAAAATTAAAATCTGAATTAGATGGCTTTCTGCATGATTTGGGTTGGGAACAGTAAATGCTCATCAGGCCCAACAGTGTACGCTGATCTTATATGGGCCATCAAAGGAATGTGGCCATTAGAGAGGAAAAAGGTTCCACACTGCTAATAAAAGAAAGAAAAACAACCAAACATTTTTACCTGATACAGTTACAGAAGAACCTGGGTCAATAATTCCACTGTTTGGCCTCACACAGTATCGACGAGGTGCTGTAGTCTTCACTTTAAAACATACTTTTCTGTCCGATGGATTTCGTAATTTAAGATTTGTAGTGACTACATCTGTGAAGGGACCTGAAATTGTTAAAGGTTTATGTTTAGTAATTAGTCTATTTGTTAGATGTGATCTCCAAAAACAGGCATCACAAGCAAACCAATGGTCCAAATCAAGACATATCCACAGACAATGTGGTCAATGGTGACCAGCAAGTTATTATTGTCTTCCATCCTTTCTCCCAATATCTTGCAGTTTAGAAAAGCCTACTAGGAAGTCCCTGCCTCAATTAATACTCTTTTTGTGCTCTGCTCTGCTCTGCTCAGGCAATGTTTCTCTGGCTGGTTTTTGACAATTCCCTTTTCCTCCTATAGTCCCCATGACACAGCCCATACTATTCAAACCCCCTGGAGATACCTTTCAGAGGGCAGAGTGGAAAATAAGTTGTAAGAGCAGCCTTCCATTCACGTAGCCATTGGTGCTATGGCAGTGAAAACACCAAAATAAAAATTGGAAATAATTAGAAAAAGGATCCTCTGTGCAATACGGTCCAAAACCTCTCCCGCCTTTGCCTAAACTACTCTGCTATCACAGGAATATCATGTCCAAGCTGATAGGGAAGGAAAAATATTGTTTAGGGAATCTGCAACATTTATTCTGGAAAACAACCTCATGGAAGAGAAAGACTGGAAAAGGAACATGCATCACACAGACATACCAGAACGGTAGCGGTTTCTGTTCTTCAGAGACCTACTTCTGAACTGCCAAGAATGGTCTCTGAAAAGACAGCATAATTCCCCCCCATTGCAAGACTGGGCTGGGAGGTTCGTCTACTTCTAGCTCAGAACTCCAATGTGGAGGAAGAAGCCTTGTAAACCAATTTACAGAGATTGGTGGGCCTCATCTGGCCCATGGCTCAGCACCCTGCACTACGCCAACCTATTTTCATGACTGTCAATAAAAACCAGCAAGGATAATCCATTTGAATGCTTTTATTATTATTATTTTATTTTATTGAGGCTGGCATCTCACTAACAGCCACAAGGATAAGCCACAGCTGAAAAAGAATGAAAAAGAGAAGGCACGTAAACAGCCAGAGGCAAGCATGCCAATGAGGCAGCAGATAGAGGCAGAGGTCTCAAAGGACAAAAAGAAGGGAACAGTGGCCAAGAAAAGAAACAGTGGAGAAAAATCAGCTGTAAAAAGACGTGCCCTGCTATGACCATATTGCTACAAAAATTCCCATCATTTGGTGGAGATCCTATTAGCTGAAAACAGAACTATACATTTGTGTCATTATGTCATTACATAGATCTATGGTGCACGTGCATTTGAATACTCCCTGCAGCTGGATGATCACTGAGTAGCTAATTACCAAAATAAGCCAAGCATCTTGCATAAAGAGAAAGATGGAAGAAATTAGAATATTTTAGTTCAGAAAATGGAAGCCAAGATGGAACATAATAAAGCTTGTAAAATCAGGATGTGCAAGGAATGAAGAAAAGTATTTCCTCTCTCTGAGCTCTTAAGTTCTTGGGTAGTACAGTGAAATTAACAACTGGTCCAGGACCAATAAAATGAGATATTTATTCAACATATAAATGCACTGGCCAGGAAATTTAAAAAATGAATGACCTGGCAATAGGTTTAACCATAAAAGCCAAAAATGGATCTTTCAACATGGAAGATCATGTTACCCTTGCACAAGCATGTTGGAATTTCTCCTATGCAGCCCCCATTTGGAAAGAAATTATTATTTGACTTTAACCATCTTATCCCAAGAGCTCTCTAAATCCTCTTCAACTTAAAACAAATAAAAAAAACCTGGATCCTCCATACTCAGAGACAACATCTATCTGATTACCAAATTCTATAGGCCCTCTCTTCTATCACTACCTGTGTGTTTTCCAGGATCATTTTACTGGCTGCTGTTGGTGACAGAGCGCTGGACTACACTGAATTCAAGTCTGATGTAGCAAAACAATTATGATGGAGAACAACTGTCAGATCAGGTGGCATCTTAGTAGCCCTTATGCTACATGCAACCATTATTCTTCTGTAAACAAAATACGAAAAGTAGAAAACAGCTCATGTTTATAACACATACATGCTAGACTGTCAACATGGTATCAAATTAATAGTATCAGTGTATTCCTGAACATATGTCAACTTATACAAGAGAAATTCTTAGCACAGAAAGCTTTCTAAAAGCTGTTTTGCTCTTAAATGACAGTGAGAGATATTACTTCTATGAAGAAATTAAACAGTGTGAGTGCCTGCAGAATTTTAAGGGAGCAACTTATATTTGGGTATTGTCTCCCCCCCCCCATGAATTTTAAAGGTGCGGCTTATATTCGGGCCAATACGGTATATAAATAAAACACAGGTCTTACATGTGCCACCTGACTAAAAGAAGCCACATCTGACTATACAACCAAAAATGATTGTTAACACCACTAGCCAAGATGGGTTTACATACAATCCCTTTCTAATGTTATTCATCTAGGAACCATTCAAAGCAATTAACAGAATTAGCACTGAACTTCCAGGGGTATCCCCCAGAAGTGAATAAAAGCAAATCACATGCTGAAAAGGCTCTGCTCCAAAAACAGAATTTGACTGTTATTAACTGTAGAACAAAAAAGAACTTAACTAAAACTGACAGACTTTTCCTTGATGCACAGTTATTTTCAAAGTCATTTTCTAAATTTCTATCACAGGGTAAAGTACAAAGAATTATTGTTAGCTGGCCATTGTTAATAATATAAACATTATGAAACTGAAGAAAATTATGCATGCAGCTAAATAATTAGGAGTCTTTTAAAAATAAAAGACTTCAGCTTCAATATAGCCAGAAACTGGTCAACAGACATCTTTTTGAATTACTTCAACAAAATCTCATTACCACCAAGGGCCTTGGTGTGAATGCTTTTTAGAGCACTGCTTGTCGGGCTATGTTTGACTATACTGTAGAGAAACTAGCCTTCACCAGACTGGCTAGAAAATGCATTCAGTGTGCTACACTTTTAAAATTAAAGAAGGGTCCTCCTGGTATTGTGCTACATATTGCCAAAGCTAAGGATGAAAGTACAGCACTACAATTTTCCTCTTAACATTTTCTCATAAAGAAATGAATATGTCACATTGCACTTAGTATTGAGACTGGGGTCTGAAATTTTAGCTACCTTTTAAGCAGAGCTAGGCATCAGGTATTCTTATGCAGCCCTAATCTCTGCTTATCGACTTTACATTTATGTATTACCTAGCATTCCTTGATCAGCTTTAAATTGAAGCAGTATATGGATTTTGTACATTCTTTTCTTTCTTCTGTGCTTTTAATTGGTTTTAGTGTTGTTTTTAATAGGGTTACTTATTTAATTGTTAGTATTTATACTGATACTGTGTTTCTAGTTGCGTTTGTTGAAATTCAAGCTCTGAGCCGCCTTGGATCCTATCCCAAAAGAAAGGCAGGATATAACTTAAATCAATAAAAATAATAATGAGGGATTGATGTTTTCTTAAACAAAAAACAACAACAAAACACACACCACCTCATTGACTTCCCAAACTACATGATTATTTGAGACTAACAGCACAAGACTATGCATGTCTATTCAGTTACAGATAGGTAGCCGTGTTGGTCTGCCATGGTCAAAACAAAATAAAAAAATTCCTTCCAGTAGCACCTTAAAGACCAACTGAGTTAGTTCTAGGTATGAGCTTTCGTGTGCATGCACACAGATGCACACTGTATCTGAAGAAGTGTGCATGCACACGAAAGCTCATACCTAGAACTAACTCAGTTGGTCTTTAAGGTGCTACTGGAAGGAATTTTTTTATTTTGTTTTGACCATGTCTATTCAGAAGTAAATACCTCAGATACATATGTACAGGATTCCACCCTGAGACTGCAATCAGAGTAAGTCTGAGTGAACCTTACTTCTGAGTAAGCATGTACAAATTGGGTTGCAACTCAATTCTCCCGACCCCATATTTAATGGCCACAGTGCTTTACAACACGTAAGATTCCAAGGGCTTCCTTAAACCAGTGTTTCCCAACCTTGGGTCTCCAGCTGTTTTTGAACTACATCTCCCATCATCCCTACCTAGCAAGACCAGTGATGATGGGAATTGTAGTCCAAAAACAGCTAGAGAACCAAGGTTGGGAAACACTGCCTTAAACCACCCCAGTTCACCCACCCATGGCATAGCAAACTATGTCAGCTGTACAGCCTGTTTCCTGTTCTTGGCACAAATGTCTTCTAGGTAACTGAACTTTTCAATCATACTGTCTATGCTTCCGGTTGTACACTACAGTGCCAAACCAGGAGTGCCAGCAGCTGTTTATGAGGTGTGCCAATGATGTTCACTATGCTAGTATAAATGTTACACATATTTCTCCATTAAATGTAACAAAAAAGCACAGAATATATTCCATTACCAACAGGGGCTGCATATTACACCATTTTAAATGGCTTCTAAATTTTATGATATTGGGTTGGCTCAAATATGCCTTTCTGCTACCAGAAATTAGTTGTATCTGACCTACTGGGAGAGCACTGTATTAGAAAAGTGATTCCCTATCCAAAAAAGTTATTCTACTTGTGCAAGCTCCAGCCCAAGATTTGGCACATGCTCTTTCAAAGACTTTATGACCCATAAAAAGTAGTTCATGCACTACTTATTCAACATGTTTCTCAAACTGCAATGCAAACCCTGATATACCTTAGTACTGTGCGGCAAGTAACCTTCCGCTAGTACTTGCACAAGAGTATAATGAATGGCATGTAAACATTTTCTTCTTTAGATAAATCCTAATAAAGTGATTTGGCATTCAGAACAACCCAAGAAATTTTTGCCTTACCTATAACTAGAGATTTTCTGTGTGGAGCTCCATGTGGGGCTGCCCTTCGGCCTGGTCCAAAAGATCCAGCTAGTGTATAATACAGTGGGCCTACTGCTTGTGGGAGGAGGGCTGACTGTATGTGACATCTCTGCTAAAGCATCTGCACTGGCTGCCCAAATGCTACTGGGGAGGTTCAAGGTTCATACAAAGCCCTGAACAACTAGGGTCCTGGATACCTTAAAGGCCACCTGAGTCCTTATACCCCAGTGAGAATATCCAGAGGAACACTGTTATTTGTTCTTGACGAGAAAACCTTTTCTCTGGCCTTTCCCTTTAAACACTTAGATCCTCTCACCTCTGTCCAGAACTATCCTGTCAAAATCATGCAGCTCTTCCTTCCTTCATGCTATATCATTTCCTCCATAAATACCTCCATTGTCCATGACCTTTAGTCATTCAACGACTATCATCCTCAGCCTGTCCAAAAGTCTTATACTCTTAGAGCAGGGGTATCCAACATGGTGCCCTCCAAATGCTGTTTGACTGCAGCTTCCAATAGCCTTAACCAGCATTGCCAATGGGCGGGAATGGTTGAGCTGTAATCTTAACCAATATTAGAAACTGAAATATGAAAGCTAGGAGCTGAATGGCACCTTAAACCTAGGTTATAGGCGCAACAACGGAATGTCTAGGCACACTTTTTAATAACAAGAATACAGTGGTGCCCCGCAAGACGAACGCCTCGCAAGACGGAAAACCCGCTAGACGAAAGGGTTTTCTGTTTTGGAGGCGCTTCGCTAAACGAATTTCTCTATGGGGTTACTTCGCAAGACGAAAAAATCTTGCGAGTTCCCACGGGGTTTTTTTGCTTTTTTTCGCCCTTTCCTATGCCGCTAAGCTGCTTATCAGCTGTTCCGCTGATAAGCCGCTTAACAGCTGATCGCTAAAAACCGCTAATAGCGCTAATCCGCTAAGCTGTCAATGGGCTTGCTTCGCAAGACGAAAAAACCGCTATACGAAGAGTCTCACGGAACGGATTAATTTCGTCTTGCGAGGCACCACTGTACAAAGCTGTAGGTGAATGAACTGCTGCTAAAATCTAGTCTAGACCTCATCTGAAGACTGCAAAAAAGAAAGCCATGCTTCCCCTGCCCACCTCCCTAATACAGTGGTACCTCAGGATAAGAACTTAATTTGTTCTGGAGGTCTGTTCTTAACCTGAAACTGTTCTTAACCTGAGGTACCACTTTAGCTAATGGGGCTTCCCGCTGCCGCGGCGGCACAATTTCTGTTCTCATTCTGAAGCAAAGTTCTTAACCCAAGGTACTATTTCTGGGTTAGCGGAGTCTGTAACCTGAAGCGTCTGTAACCTGAAGAGTCTGTAACCTGAGGTACCACTGTATTCTTAAGAGAATCTCTTCTCCAGTCTTCAGAGAATGGTTGGAAGCGGGGAAGCAGAAAAAGGTCCTTGTTTCCTTCCGCTCTGCAGACAAGCCCTACACACCCTTTCCTTCAGATAAATGTATCTTTTTTGGCACCACAACTGACACATGTTAAAGGCCTATACCAGTGTTTCCCAACCTTGGGCCTCCAGCTGTTTTTGAACTACAATTCCCATCATCCCTGACCACTGGTCTTGCTAGCTAGGGATGATGGGAGTTGTAGTCCAAAAACAGCTGGAGGCCCAAGGTTGGGAAACACTGGCCTATACAACTGATGGCAGAGACACCCACCTTGAGTGTCCAGTTCGCAAACCTAAGACTTGCTATTTTTCCATGTATAAGATGACCGCTAGATCTATTGGAAGTCTAGTGGGGAGGAATTTCTCCTCCCACACCCTCAGCGCCAGCAGTGCCAGTTTTAATCTGAAATCTTAGGAGCAGTACTGTACCCAGAGCTCAGAAACTGCTCACTTTAATGAAATTCCCTGTTCCTAAATGTGCCTAGAACAATGGTAGTTTCAAAAGCTGATCTTAACATGTGGAAGGGCCCATGTTGGCCACCTCATCTAAGAATGATCCCACTTCCTCTCCCATTTAAGCCCCGAACACCCAAGTGGTGGCACCATTTCCCTTCAAGTTCCTCATCAATGATCACCTATTCCATGAAGCATCTGGCTTAACCCTTTTGTTTGTCTCCCATCCCTCGGTAAGTACCCAAATTTAAAGTTCTTCAGGATTTATCTTGATTATATTACTTAGTAAAGAATCTCACACATTATACATAATAATAATCTGCCAACATATTACCTCATACAAATGGAAATTGGATAACTAAATTTATTTTTGTTGTTAGTTTGCATGTTACATAGAACAGTAACTCATATATTTAAAAGTCATACTTTCAAATAATAATACTACTACTTGTCCAGCTTTAAATCACTTTGTAAGCAAGAAAAAGATAAGAAGAGATAATAAACAGGTACAATAAAATGTTTTCTCCTACGTGAAGTTATTTAATTGCACTTTTCACAGACTCTTTAAAATTAAAATGATTTTTTTCAAAGGAATCTACAACATTCCTTTAAAGTCAACTTACCTTGTCTTCATTTTCAGCACACTAAAAATCACATTAATAATTTAGAGCAGTATACCAAATGAGATAAGCAACTACAGGAAATGCAACATACTGATACTCTAGGATATGATGAACTAAGCAAATAATATTATGTAAGCCCCAGTTAATACACACCCAGCCAAGATCAAACCCATTATACACCTAATGTTTGCAACAAATATGTCAGGCCTTACTTCAACAACCAGCTTATCATTTTAGCAGACCAACAAAAATGAAGGTTCCAAAGCAAACACAGCACAAAAAGTCGGCAGATGGATACTGCAATAAGTTGACTGACAGAAAAAGAACCCTATGCATTTTAAGTCAAAATTATATAAATATGGTATGGTGCTTCTAGATACACAGAATTCTCCTCATGAAAGGCTACCTTTGGTCTGAGAGAGGTTGGGCTCTTGTCTGTGTCCTATGGAGATTTTTATGTTGCATTCATTAATATTATCAAGGCTTTTGTGCAACAATATAATGGTATGATGTGCTGAGCCGCATTAGACAAATTATTCTGGAATGAAGTACCACCTAAGGTAGTAGAGCATCATGAATCCTTTTATTAGCCTAGATTGACTAACATCTCACAATATGATCTAGTTGTTCATTAAAGGTAAAGGTAAAGGTAAAGGTAAAGGTAAAGGTAAAGGTAAAGGTAAAGGTACCCCTGACCATTAGGTCCAGTCGTGACCGACTCTGGGGTTGCGGCGCTCATCTCACTATACAGCTTCTGGGTCATGTGGCCAGCATGACTAACCCACTTCTGGTGAACCAGAGCAGTGCACGGAAACGCCGTTTACCTTCCCGCCGGAGCGGTACCTATTTATCTACTTGCACTTTGACGAGCTTTCGAACTGCTAGGTTGGCAGGAGCAGGGACCAAGCAATGGGAGCTCACCCCGTCATGGGGATTCGAACCACCGACCTTCTGATCGGCAAGTCCTAGGCTCTGTGGTTTAACCCACAGCGTTGTTCATTACAGCTCCTTAATTATCAATGCATGACATACATGACCCTATATAGTTCATCCAAAAGAATTTCATCCAGTAGAAATCCTAATGACATTGCATTTATTAAACTGCAGTCTGGTGGACAAATATGAGCAACCATTATACAAAAATGAAGAGCATTAATTCCCACCTACCATTCCTTAACTATTCTAGACATTTACTACTTTCTGGTTAGAAGTTACACACAATACTGGAGTGATATCATGCTCAACTGACTCAAATCTACTAAAGACATTTCTGACAAACTCCTCTGCTCCCCAGCTTTAAGTAGCCCAAACAATCTGCTTTAACTGGCTTTGTATTCAACCACTGCTGCACAGGTGGCCACAGAGCTATAACAGGCAGAATTTTTATTCCCAGTTTTATACTTCTGTAACCATACTTCATGCTACAACCTCCCTAGAACTCCCTAGCAATGTTATTAACCAAATCGTCTATACTGTTGTGCTCTATATTGATTTGCAAAGATAAAATATAAATAAAGACTTCCAACGGCTATACAGGAAGCCATAAATTTGTTACAAAATTGTTTTAGTGCTATGATCATTCCATGAGCAGAAGGGTCCTTCCATGGGCAATATGATTCGGTCTGATATAATCCAGTGCATTTTATGTGAAATACTGGTAAGATTTAAACAATAATTTCTGGAAATATTAGACAATCATCTTAGATTACTAAAACAGTAATTACAGAAATTAGATTCAACAATGAAATGCCATGCATCTTTATTGAGAAGTCTCAGCAATTTCAATGGGACTTCTTTCCTATTAAGAGTGCATAGTATTACAGCCTAAATATCAGTAGCTTTGTTTATGCAAGAAGGCAACCTGAAAAATTAAAGGTGAAATCAATACCCACCTGCCCAACCGCAACTTTAAGAACTGAGTAGAATTTATGTCCAAGAAAACATGCATTAAGATTGCAGAATTAAAAAGCGTTTTGTACTTAGAATGAATGAAACCAAGTTTGTTTTGGCCAGTGATGTGGGACAGAACATTTTCCAGTGCTTTATTTTTCCACTTCATAACTTAATTAACAACAATGCATGGATATAAATGTAAAATATATTAGGCGAACTTGGCAGTTTCAATGTTTTTAGCATTGCTTACTAAATACAAGTAAAATAAAGATGCTAAATTAGATCATTCTCTAGCACATAAAAAAAAAACTTCTCATGCAAATTTCCATATGCAAACTAACTTGCATTGGATTTTTTTCTAAAAGGCTCTCATCACTGTTTTCAGTCCTATAATTCTATTTCTAACCTAATATATTTTGCAGTATATTTCCACCTTAGAATAAGGTAGGTGCCATTCATCACAGCACTCCCCACAATTTGATATTGCAAATAATTAAAATGTATCAACACAGAAGTTTTTGCACCCAGGAAGCCAATTTACTATCTCACTTAATGGACTTCTGAAACAGCAATGCAAATGTCTAATCAATATGAGGGCTGTTTCATATTACATGTATGCAGATCTATTTTCATACTCCACATTAGACACGCAGAAGCCAAATACCAATTTGCCCCTAACAGGTATCTTAAAAATTAAATGAAAGATGTGTGTATATCAAACTGTGATGCAAGAAACAGCTATTACATTAGCCAGATCATGAAAATTCTCAATTATTTTCCTTCAGTGTCTTAAGTTTGAGAAAAACATAAACTAAGTTTAAAAAGACATACCGATATATGACAGATACATATTTAAAATGTTCCAACCCTGCCTACATGAAAGACATACCAATGACCAATTTTGGCAACTGATCTTAAAGGCAGAGGGATGGGTTTAATGGTGAGCTATTTTTACTCTTAAGTGCAAGCGTCTCATTTTGCAGTAAGTGTATATCCTTTGCAATACCAGCAGCTATGCAATGGTGAACTATACTTCTGTTATCAGATCAGTTTTAACAATTATCCACCAAGTCTCCAACATTCTGCAGTTTTTAGTTAAGCCTAAAGTATTCTACAGCCTCTGTGCTCTATTTGCAGAGATTTCCAAAAATGCTTAAACCTTTTGATGCACCAATACAATATTACAAAATATGTCATCATGACTTCACCATGGTGAAATTCCATCAGTAACTAAACTACCTGTACTTTAAATGTAATAACTAAGCATGAAATGTTGTTCTTTAATATGGGCAGTGTTAACAATGGCTAGTGTAAACTTGTAACCGACAGAGAATAGTTATGTGTGGCACCTTAAATCCACTGGGTGAAATACAATTATTTAAACTGCTTGTGTAATGGAACTTCTGGTTTCTCTTTTCCAGTGTGAGAAACTCACGATATATAAGCTAATCGCCAAATGGCACCTTAAACCAAGGTTGTGGTCACCACAACAGAATGTCTAGACACCATTTTTTAACAATGAAATTTATTTTTATTATTATGATTTTTTATTTCATTTCTATACTGCTTTATATTTTAAAGATATAATGTGTTTACAACACATTAAAACATCAAATAAAACAATCCAGAGTAAAACAAATGCAAGCTTTAAGGAAAATATTTCAGATTCTTCCGTAAGTGACATTTTGCTTTCCCCTGTTTATTTATTTACCTACTTAATTTATATAGCTGCCCCACAGCTGAAGTAATCTAGAAAGGCAGTGTGGTGTAGTGGTTAGAGTATTAGACTAGGACCTGGAAGGCCAGGGTTCAAATCTCCACTCAGTCATGAAACTCACTGGGTGACCTTGGGCCTGTCACCGCCTCTTAACCTACCTCACAGGGTTGCTGAGGTAGGGAGAGAGGAGGGAGGGAGTGAACCATGTACTCCTTGGAGAAAAAGGTGGGATATAAATGCAGTAAACAAGTTCTTCTGCTTACCTGCTTAAGAAAGCTGGAGAAGCCAGCCAGATGGAGATCTGCATGTGGTCACAACTGGACTCATGCCAGTAGCAAAACACAACTAATTTCTAACACTGCTCTTCTCTAACCTCCATCTGCCCCCCAAATTTGTTTCAAGGGGTCCCCTGGAAGGGGAAGCCCCATTACACGAGTGGACACCCATTCAAGCTACAATGGATCTCACCCTTAAGGATATAGCACATAGTTACAATAAGGTGTCTTCTATTGGGTCAAGCTATTGACCACCTAGCCAAGTATTTCAGCTGGCAATTCCTTTCCAAGGCAGACATCTCTTTCAGCCCTACTATATGATAAAATTTAAATCGGATATCTGAGGGATTTAACATTGCTATTCATGATTGACCCCATCTATTTCAACTTTAATTTAACCACATGCAGTTATGCATTGTTATTAAGAATGTTTCATCATTACTGGATTTAAGAGACTTTTTTATTAAGAAACACTTTTTTTTTTTTACAAAGGAAACATTTTAAAATAAATTTTATGGCAATGCAATAAGCTATTAACTCGAAATCAATGTGTCCTGACCAGAGAAAGACAGCCTGGCATTGACTGCTCAACTGTAACTTTTAAGAACGTGAAATACTTTTGTCTTGTTTACCACTTAAGCACACTTGCATTATCAGCAACATACAAAGGCAATGAAAGTGACCCATTTGTTTGTACTACTCAAACGGTGAACTGCAGCAAAATCTTTTATTCTGAATTATGATGTAAAGAGTTTTAGCCTGTTTCAGCATAATATTACAATTTTTTAAAAGTGTTTATATTATAAGCTTTTCTGGGGTTTAAATATGAATCCAATGTAACTACTACCCTTCTTCTAAATATGACATTGTCAGCAATGTCAAAACATCATTGGAACTGTGTCATAAACTTTCAATTATTTTGTATTATCACAATTCTTGGTGTAACTTTAAACAATTTTTTACAAGCTGCAGTATGTCTAAAAGTCAGGTTATCATAACTACTGAAATTATGTGGATTCCTGTAGCACTTACATCCTGATCTGAAACATTTGCACTGAATTGTCTGCCTGCAATATCAGTATAAGGTCACACTTGTGATATTGCACTGGCACAGCACTCCATATATTCTGTCCTAAGCCTTTATTTGCTAGGGAAACCTGTTTTAAGATTGTGGCAGAAATCCAGTTTATCAGAGCTCTGGATGAGAATGTGTCCAGATCCTTTTGTATTCTGAAACAAACTGAAATACCATTACTTAATTGTTTCAATACATTTGGCAATGACAACCATTTTACTTATAAGGTAAAGGTAAAGGATCCCTGGATGGTTAAATCCAGTCAAACGTGACTATGGGTTTCACTTTCAGGCCAAGGGAGCTGGTGTTTGTAAATATTTGTATATTTACTTATACAAATGTCTATATATGCCAGTGAGACTCAAGGGCAAGACTCAATAGGCCTACACTTGGTTTACATGGACTGTACATTACCACATTGTGGTTGCTACTCTAAGCAAACTTGCTTAGAAGTTTTATCAGAGTAAACAGGCTTACAAGTATATTCATTTCAGATTTAAATTTAACTGAGGCAACAGTACTAAACACACTAACTTGAATTCAGGACAACTTACTTTTGAATAAACAGACAGGCTAGTCCAGCATACCAAGGGTAAGGTGCCTCTATGTATTCTATCTAGCTAAGGACTGTACACCTTCAGCTTTGCCATCCAAGTTGTTGTTGTTTTTTAAGCTGAAAATGCCATTGACTGGGCTTTATACAAACAAAGCAAATGTTCTTCTTTTAAGTTACTTTTGAGTTGTGTTCAGGTACTATAATGAAACTACTATCTGGTTTTATGCTACAGATTATTCTAAAAATGCAAACATGATATCAGGAATGTTAAAAAACTGATTTAAAAAGTAGCATGCCTCCCAACAGGTAGATGCTTCAAAAATTCCTCTGAAGTAAACCTTAACTGATTCAACTAGATGACTTCCCTAGGTAATGCAAGAAGCAAAGCTGAAGGCCTGCTGCAGACCCATGTATACTTACCTGGGAGTAAATCTAATAAAGCTTACTGGGAATTACTTCTGAGTAAACACACATCAGCTCAGGCTGTATGTCAGGCAAACTTTCAATGGCCAGAGTCTATAAGAATTCCACAGATGTTTCCACAACATTCTATCTTACCCTTCATCCCACCTCCACCACAAAAAAGCTCATAATGAGTAACTTTTATCAATTAAGTCTACATTTTTGCATTTTCATATCTTCCTCCTGAACACATTATCTGTAAATTTCACAAAAAAATAGTGAGATTCCCAAGCAATGAGTTTAGCTTGAGGTTTTAAACTAAAACTGATTTATGACTGTCAAGTTGCAACGCAGCTTGGAGATTCTGAAATGTTATTTAAAAGATAAAAAATAAAATAAAGAAATTAAATTATAAAATGATACCTGAATTCACAACTTCCTTCTTTGAGCAACAAGATTTTATCACCCCAAGTGTCCAAAAAACACCAATATGTCATTTTAACTGCCTGCTCCCCTAAACTCCCATTAATCAACCTTTGAATATTACAAATTTGCTCAAAATGATGTATTTTTCAGTTAGAGTTACAATCTAGCTCAAGGTAGGTTATAGTATTACTATAGTCCTCCCTATACCTAACTCAGTAACTTAAGTAATATTAATTCCTCTTATAAGCAGACAACTGAGACCTAGATTGTGATGTTTCCAAAGCCATCCATTCAACCTAGTGCTAATCAGAGACAGAGTACAATTTTACGACTAACAGAGTATGTTTACTGTGTTTTGGCAATTACCCTCCAAGAATCTTGGCTCTTTTCCGAATGGCATTACAATTTCATCACCATCTATATCACTGCTATAATGGCGGATAACTAAAAAAAAAATTAACATTCTGTATATATTGCATTAGAAACATTCTGCAAATAAGAACACACCGAATACCGAAGCAACGAATACTCAAAGCACAGAAACTTATCCTGTACTTTGTACATGATTCTTATATTCGATGCACGGTCTCAGGAAACACACCTGCGGGGCTGGGGGAGGGGAAGCTTTTATTTCTGCCAACAACAACGACAAAAACGTGTCGTTCACTAAACCCGAGGTGTCCAATATCAAGAGTGTCGTTGCTATGGAAAACGCCCATTACCGAGCTCCTTACATGACACGTCAGAGGGCGTTGGTGCAAGATACCACCACTCGACTACAGGTATATCAGAATGGAAGAATCGAGGTGGCAACGAAATCGGGGGAAGGGAAGGCGCCGCCTGGAAATGTGGGAAACGTGCAGAGTTTCCCCCTCCCCCATCTTATTCAAGGGCTGCCCAGCCGCATCTTGAGCCTCTCCTGGAAACACGGGCGGCGCGAAAGCCGTCCCCGCACTCCTCTGACAGCGGCGAGCGGGGGGCCGGCCCAGAGGAGATTTGGCCCAAGCAGGGCCTGGCCCGGGCTGCGCTGCGGAAGAGGAGCCCGGGGAGGGGCGGAGGAGCTGGCAGCGCCTAAGGCCGGCTCCCCTCTCTCGCCCTCCGCCGGCGGATGGAGCCGTAGCTGGGGCCGGCCTGGATGACGCGGGGAGGTCGGGGAAGCGGGGGAGGGAAGAGAGGCTCCCGCCTCAGCACCGCACACCGACGGCCAGCCGGGGCGGGAGAAGACAGGAGGAGAGAGCAAGATGGCGACGGCGACGCCTCGTCCCGTCCCTCCCGATTCAAACCTCCCACCCGAATCTCCGCGGAAGGAGGGCGGCTGGGCCAGGCCTTCTTGCCGCCCGCCCCACATCTCTCAGCCCCACCGCTCAACACGGCGCCGGGCGGGGGAGGAAAGAGTTGCCTTTGCCCGTCCACCCTTTTGGGCATCGCCGCCGCCGCCGCCGCCGCCCTCCCCCACCCACTGGGAAGGATTCCTGCTCCTCCGCCCGCTCTCGCTCTCTCGTACCTTTGAATTTGAGGTCGGTGGGCGGATCGAGGACCAGGATCTGTTCGTGCTTGGAGAGAGCCCCGGCGGCCGCCATCGCTGCTCCCTCGCTCGCTCAGTCCGGGAGGCGGAGGAGAGGGAGGGTGGGTGGGTAGGTAAAGGGAGGACACTCCGGTCGGGGAGGGAGGGAGGGAGGGAGGGAGGAAGGAGAGAAGGGAAGGGACGCCGACCGAGGAGTAGCAGTCGTAGCAGCAGCAGCAGCAGCGCCCGCCGCCGCCTCCTCCTCCTTGCTCCCTCTAGAGGCGCGCGCGGACAGAGAGGCAGGCGCGCGCGCCGCCTTCCTTCCTTCCTTCCTCCTCTCTCTCTCTCTCTCTCTCTCTCTCTCCGCCGCCTCAGCTTTCTTCTTGCCCGCTTTCCTTTCCCCCTTCTTCTCCCGTTAAGGACTTGGCTCGCTCTGTGAGGAACCCCCCGCGCGGCTGCCCAGCGCACTGCGTTCGACGCCGACTACGGCACGGGCGCGAGGGCAGCGGCCGCCTCAAGCTCTGGCACCCGCACGTCAGCCTATGGGGAGAAAGGCAGGCAGGCAGGCCCGTGTGCGCGCGCGCGCACGCACGGCCACGCGCGAAGACACATAACACCAACGCCGCTTCGAGTCTCCGCCTGCTCGTCCCTCCTCCCCATCCCCCGCCCCCTGGTCGGTTGACAGGTCTGGTCGCTAGACGTGGGCCTCCTCCTCCTCCTCTCACGTGGGCCGGGAAAGGGGGGGAAGCTGTCACGCGCGCCCTGAAGGCGCCACGGGTTTGGGTTTTTGGCAGTCAGAAAGGAATTCTCCCCTCCGGAGGAGGTGGGTGGGGGGATGCTGTGTGGTACTCGGGGCAAACCGGAAGGAGAAAATGACACCAAAGGGTTAAAGCATCGAGAGTCTCCCAACAGCGGAAAAGGAGGCGGGCTGGGAACAGTTGGTTCCCAGCATGCATCGCTTTCTAGTTCGCTGGACGTTGCATGCTGGGAGTTGTAGTCGCCAAGCAAAGGAGAAACGGAGTTGACTTGGGTTAGAAAGGTAGCCCGTCCGGGTCTCTGTTCCCTCTGAACATTCAGTGCTGGGGACACTTATCGTAATTGCCCCCGTGTGGCAGGAGTGGCCAGGTTAAATGCTTAATGTTAAATTCGAAACAGATAACATGTTTTGCGCTGAGGATCAAAAAGGAAGGAAAACTGGATTTATTTTTCACTTGAGTTCTTTCAATAACGCTTGCTTTGTTATTTTTACCACCGTAAATATGCTGGGCTGGTTATAAATTCGCAAAGATCGCACAGTCTGTTTAGCAGAATAAGCCTACTCGCTCTCTTTGCCCAGTTTTCCTTGGCAAAGTGTGTTTTTTGCACCTTGACCCTGTAACTGAGGTTGCACAGGGGTGTGGGTGTGGAAATACTGATAACAGAATTATCTGAAAATATATAAAATTCCAAGCAATTGCACATATTTTTTTTGATAAGCAGCTATCACTTGGAATATATGGTGGGGAGCACATCAGAATTAAACTGCAGTGGTAATAAAAATATACTGTATAAGGAATAATAAAAGCATTGGCACACCCATTGCAGACATAGTAGAATTACAATCAATGTATCACATTTAAAATGAATATATGTTGTCACAATGAGAACAAAATATAGATGTTGACGTACCCAATTGTACAGGGAACCCCGGAAAAGAAGAGAGAAAAGAACAGATCTTAGAGCAGCCACTAAAATGTAGCAACTGACCAGAAATTGTTCAGTTACAAGCAACTGAACTCAAAAGACAATTGTGCCAATATTTGTTTCGGTACAGGAATTATGAGTCTTGCTCAGGATGCATGACATGTTAACCACAGTCCTATGCTTGTTTACTTAAAATAAAGTCTTGCTGTAGTGCTCAATGGAAAGCTCCACTAGAATGTATACAGCAGAACAGGAAACATATCACCAAATCATAGAGACTGCTGGTGTGGTTATGTGCAGACACAAGGCAGCTACCAGAGGCAAGGGTGTTTTCTTCAGGAAAAAAATAGAGCAAAAAGGAACACGAATTTGCCTTTAAAGTGCAAACAGGCAATAAGGGATGCAGAAAAGGCCTTGCAGTGGGATTGAGTGAGATTTGGTTGCCCTGATGGATATTTATCAAGAACGGGACAGGAATCCAGCAGGGCTCTTATTTTATTCATTTGAAGGTAAGGCATTGGCTTGCAGCCCAAATCTCCAACATAGCTCACCCGAGTTAAAAAATAATAATAATAGGACTTTTGTTAGGGCTATTTTTTCTGAAATGTCAGTATGACTTTCATTGTTTTCATAATCCAAAAATTGGGAGGATACAATTTTTTTAAATAATACTGAATTTTTAATGTAATTAACCTACTTCTGTTCTTACTTTTAGTCCACATTCAGTTTATTGCAAATATCTTACGTAATTACATGCAACTAGTTCCATATCATGAAGTACTATTCTTGCATTTTTATCTGAGGTGATTTATAAAACATTTATTTCTTTTCAGTCAGCTTGTATAGTTTTATAGACGGAATCTTTGACAGTCTCCTGTTGAATTATTCATAAGGCCATGGTATGGGTGATACTAATGAGTACTTGCTAGATTGGAGCTTGCAACCGATATAATGTACGTGTCTCTGCATTTTGTGTGTGAGAGGGAGAAAGAGGGGAAGAATCTTTTCCTACTCCTCCAGATCTTGTGTGACTTGTATTCATAGAATCATGATAAAGTAATATTAAGCTTTAATAGTAGACAAAGCTTGCGAGTAGCTGTTTCTGCTGCTTTATGCATCTTGCCATGGTTTGGGTTGCCATGTCCAGACACTGGTACCTTTAAGAGCTGCATAACATGAAATTTTCTGCCAATTGCAGCGCTTTTCCATTACAGTACTAATATTGTAATGAGGACAGCAGTATTAGGCCATATTATGGAATTCTTAAAGCTACAGAACCTCTCTCAGAGCCTTGACTCAGTACATCCATTTTCTCATCTTCTGCAATCTGCACTGGTGTTCTTTCCTGAAAGTGCTCAATGATTTGTGCTGCTTCCCTCCCCCCAACACACCCCAAAGTCATAATTCATTGATGCATAGTAATAGATGTAGAGCTAACTTGAAAATATAAATGGCAGGTAAGTGGTTTATCTTTGGAACAGACTAGATTTACATGCAGTGGGCACCATGCAACTACCCCAAGCCTACCCATAATTACGGTACATAGAGAGTGACTGAGCTGATATGTGAATAAGGAGGAAAAAGCTTTTGAAGCTGAGCTTGCTGTTTAATTTCAGGGAATCTATTTAACAGACTTGAATGAGCAAGTGGAGGTTTAAAGTACATACAGTATTTTATCAGATATATTACCAGAAGCCGCAACAGGTCTTTGAGAAATCACAGGTGTATTTAAAGTGACACTCCTTGATAAAGTTCCACTTCGCTTTGATATTTATTTTTTGAAGTATGAAATATCTATTTACACACACACACACACACCCCTCTAAGACCTTTAGAACTGAAAAAGAAAATTGTACCTTCTAATATAAAGAAACAAAAATAAATTATTATGCACTACCTTATTTGGCAGTGATCTTGCATTGATAGCAAAGTGATTAACTTTTTAATGGGCAGTTCTGTTTCTGTCGCTCCATAGGAGATGGATCCACACATGATGTGTCACCATAGTATTTTGCAATCATATTTAGTCTCTTTTACAAGCTTCTGTCTACTAACTGATCTTTAGATCAAACTACTGTTATTACATATCTGTTACAAACTATAGAATAGCACAAGCCAACTCATTCAGGAAAAACGGATCTGTGTACCAGCCCCAGAAGAGTGGACATTGCTTTTACAGATGAAAGCACTGGTTCAATATGATATAAAATTATCTGTCCTTATCTTTTACATCTATCAAGCTTCCCTTATACTTCCTACCAGACCAAAAAGCCCTGAGCACTACAATACTCCCATTGTTGGTCATTCAGTTTTAGCATTAATAATTCGTTGTAAGACGGACTGTTAAACATTTGATATTTAATGCATGTAAATAATTTTGTGTTTTCTTTCTATACGCAACCAGAACCTACCATAGTACCTTTCTTTCTTCTATCTTTCTTGTATTATTTCTACTTATTGTGGCATTTTAATAAATAATCAACGTATCTCAGATCCATTCCTGCCTTGCAGCTGGGTTGGGAGTTATTATTCCGATTCGAAGATTCTGCATTTTTCAACTGTTACTGGGTACCGAGAACAGTGGAGGGAGCACTCTTGGTAGTTCCTGCACCTTCAGAAGTTTAGAGGTGGCAACCTGGGAGAGAGGCCCACCTTATTTCTGTGACTTAAGTTGTTGTAAACTGGTATTGATACTGTGTTGTGATGTTGTAACCCTTCTAGGGAGTGTATGATGAAGGGCAGTTAAGTGGTGGTGGTGATGATGATGCCATAAACAACTTGAGACCAGGACACGTACAAGAGCCTCATCTTCCCTACTGCCTGATGTGAGCCTTACATTCATCTGATAAGCACCTCCTGGGGATGCTACAACTACTGGAGATTTGACTGGCAGCCACTGAGGGTAAGCCTTTTCTGTAGTGGCACTCCTTTTTTGCAGACCCACATCTTCTAAACTTAGGCAAGCACCATCCATGATGGCATCCCTGCACCTCCTTAAAATGTAGTTATTCGACCAAGCTTTTGCTGATGCATAATTCTGGTTTTAGCTGGCTTTTAAATTTCTGCCTGATTGCAGCTGCATTTTACGATGTACTTGTTTTTCTTTTTTTCGTGTTCACCACCTCAAGACCTTGGTGGCAGGTAGTATAGAAATGTTCTTAAAAAATATAATAAACAAACTACAGCAATGTCTTTCCAGGTGTATTTGTGATTTTATAACTCCCACCCAATAGCAGAGCTCAATATAAGTTAAAGCCTCCAGAAAAAAATAGTTTTGAGGATGTGTGAATAGCCAGAGGCATCTTAAATATGGCACCTGCTTACATTTATGGGAAAGTTAATCCCACTGAGTACAATGAGACTTATTCCCAAATAAGTCTACATAAGACTGCAGCTTCATATCTCACAAATTGCATTGGATGTGCAGCTGTTTTATTTAAAAGGTGTAGAAGGAATGGTCACAAAAATGATTTGCATAGTTAATTCTTAAAGTTATATTGTTAGATTACTTACAGACTGCTTACAAAAGTTTTCAATTGATTTTATGCAAAATGGTGGAAGAACCAAACTTTTGCATAGGTTTGTCAATGATTTTCTATAGAGAAAAGAATGTCCATCAGGAAATACAAGTGCTTTCTGTTCTGATCATCGTTCTCTTTTATTTTTGTCATCTAATAAAGGCAAAAAGGTGCAAAAATTAAGAATATTTATTAGTATCATTCATTATTGATTAAATAAAAAATAATTGTTTTAGACACAAATCTTGTTTCTGATCATACAATTACAATATAGACACAACAATATTAAAAGATTATAACATCTCATACATAACCACCAATGGGTCCAGCCCATTGAAAGCCCTTGCATAAACAACACAGAGTGATAGTACTGAGTACAAAGCATTACACTGGAATTGATTGCTTTTCTGGCTTTAAACAAATAAGATGGAATAAGAAAAAGCATATGTCTACACAGAAATAGTGCCATGAGCACAGAAGCACAATCACAATTGTGTGGATGGAATCAACTATATTAAATATTATTCACTTGTATTATATTCAAGCACACTAGATAAATCTGTTGCCATTTGAAGATTTGTTTCTTGTTCTGCAGCTTGCTGCCATTGGTCAACAGATACATGTGCACTATTATGCTATTTTAACACTTTAGACTGGCAGATATCAATCAAAAATCCTGGGAAAACATGGAGACTGGACTCAGGGAAGTGCATCATAAGACCCCAATTCACCTCCCCTCACATTCCTTTTGCTAGAAATGGGGCAGCCCCTGTCATCTCTAAAAGAGTCCTAGTGGAGCGATTTGGCCTTTTGGGATGCATGCCATATCTTCAGTGCCCAATTCATTCTCCGTTCATGATGTCTTTCTGAGGCAGTGGAATATAAGCCCCTGTGCCATTGAGATGATCTTTTCCAGAACACCATCAACCAGGATCAGCCAAAGTTGTTCCACCAAGCCAAGCAACTGTTTTCACTAAGAGGTAAATAAAATATGCCAACTTCTTGGTCAGCTAATATAGCTCACTTGCTCCAGGTGGCATGAGGGATGCAGGAATGAAGTAAGTCCTACTGAGTTTAATGGGACCTTTTAAAAAAATAAGTATGTTTCTGATTGTATACACTAGAAATGCAAACCAAAATTATCCAGTAGAAATAGCTACCAATATATATAGAATGATACATATGTTAATATACATATTGGCATTTTCTGCACAATGCTCTTGTCATAAGGAGACTTTTAAAAAGCGATCAACAAATGTTATATGGAATATGTTATCTATACAACTGTTCTTGGCTTACATCTGCTAATAAGGACCAGATATAAATCATAGCTACATTAACAATATGCTGCTGCCCCCATATCTGTCTGGAGGTGTTGGCAATTGCTTTAAGAAGTCATATGTATGAGTTCAAACCATTAAGTCCAAATCTTAATATCTGAGGGATTATGAAGCAAACAAACACAAAGGCAACATATAAATAGACAATTCATGGTTTTCTTTTCCTTCAAAAAGCAGTTCATTCATGTGATTCCAGAAACTTGTATTCATTCCAACTAAAGAATGACTCTCTTGAGCTGAAAACTCATGATATACTGGATTTGCAGATTATGCTATAGCTATGTTAGCACTTGTTCCAGTTAAAGTAGTCCAGATACAGTACACATGTCGGGCTAGCTGGTCAAGACGGGCATTTGGTACTGTAATCAGATGATGTTACCTACAGATACACATATTTTCCAGCATTGCTCTCTGACCCAGCCAAGCACTTAGCCAAAGCTCTGGTCCACATCTGTATAACATTAACAGTGTGGCATGTGCTGGAGATTTTGCACTGCTGTTGAGCAAGAGTAGGAAGCAATAACCAATAGTCCACCAAGCAATTATCTCCTTTAACCAGCAGTCATGTAATGTGCCCTACTGCAGCCTGCATTGTGTCAACATTAGCAGTCATATTTCACCACCATCCTACATCCTAGGTTCTTACGTGCAGTTCAGCGGCATATTCCTTCCCAACATCAGTGACAATATCATCATGACACCAAAATCACCATCACATTAGTCATGGGATCAAGTCACTTTTTGTCAGATGTTCTGCGACTCTATGGCCTTGCTGTAGGCCAGATATATTTGGAAATGCCTTCTAATCACCAGTAACCATAGAAACATCAGGACTGCAAAGCCCAAAGTTCAAAATGTGGGGGTGGGGGAAACCATGTCACTTCCAATGTAACACCAGCTCTACTCCTATACCTGGTATAATCACCATGCCAACTAAGAGTGGCAGCTCCTGTTAAATTGGGACCTAGCATAATATTGATTACAATGGTCTATTTCAAATCCAAAGGAGGAAGGGGAGAATCTAAGGGGAGAATTGTGCAAGCTGCATGCTATCTTATGAGGGGAAAATGGGAGAGGGAAACCATTTTAAGCAGCAGCTTATCAATAGTTGCCGTGTTGAATATACTTGAATGTAATTGCCACAGAATAAACACTACAGAAAACTGAAAATGTGGCTGCAGTTCTGCATTCTGCTTGGTATATAAATCCCTTTTATTTTAATGGACTTGAGCATAGAACTACTTTTCAGAATAGGAACAGATATTAGTTGTGAAAAGGTAACTGTGCACATCTAAAGCCACATCCTGTATAGCAGTACAAGTGATGCCCTACTTTTCTCTCATTTGTGATTCTGACCTTTCATTCTGAAACAAATGACATTTTACATTTTGTCCAAATGATCAAACCTAACAAAAGCCTGTTGAGACTGGTATTATGCTTCCATATACCTTCTTAATCTTGGAAGACCTTGTCAGTGTCTCCAGTTCTTCACACTTCCCTACCCCACTGAATTTGTTAAATACATGAAGATAACCTCTTTTCTCTGCTCTACACACTGTTACTATACTCTGAAGCTCACATTTTATCAAATAGGTCTACAGGAGATAATAAAGCAATTTCATTCCACAGAAATGATATACTTGAGACCAGGTCATGAGACATGAGGGTTTTGTGTATCAGCTTCCAGGGCCTAAGTAGAGAATGCTCATGCAAAACTACCTAATTTCTCTTATTTAAGCTGTGCCTCTGGTTTGGGCTACTATATAGCTATTCTGGAGTATATCGCTTCTGAGTATATCATTTTTGCTGGGCTCTGAAAGTTAGACTACTATGAAACAAATAATGGTGAACTATGCACTGACAAACACACATTTCTATAGTTCTGTAAAGTAATGGAGTTTCAGTTCAGTTGGCATGACAAAACAGTTTTGCAATAAAACAGTTTATCCATAAAACACATAAATGCAGCTACTCTATAACTTATGATGGGTTATACTTGCTTCTCCCAATCAACAATATTCTGCTCTCTTATTATAAATACATACATTATGCCATGCATATGCCATATACATTAATAGAAGACACGTAAAGCGACTTAAAGGTTAAGGTAAAGGACCCCTGGACAGTTAAAGTCCAGTCAAAGGCGATTATGGGGTGTGGCACTCTTCTTGCATTCAGGCCTAGGGAGCTGGCGTTTGTCCACTGACAGCTTTCCTTGTCATGTGGCCAGCATGACTAAATGACTTCTGGCTCAATGGAACACTGTGATGGAAGCCAGAGCGCACAGAAATGCCATTTACCTTCCCACCACAGCGGTACCTATTTATCTGCTTGCACTGGGATGCTTTCAAACTGAATAGCCATATACATTAATAGAAGACAGGTAAAGCAGCTTGTAATAATTTGGAATCATATCTGGAATGCTTTGTAGCATTTTTCCCCCTACTCCATCTTTTATAATATTTCATGCAAAACTGGAAGACATAATTTCATTTAAACTGTCACCATTGTATACCATATTTAATTTTTAAAGTAATTAAATGTGAAGTCATTAACGGTCTGCACTGTATTAGTGATGGGTTTTGCTTTGTCTCCATTTGCAGTATCATGTATGGACCCATTCTATTGTTTGTAGAATTGATTTAACATTTTTACAGTATGAGATCTAAGCAATTTCATGTTCATTTTTTGTTTTTGAAATACTATTCTATTCCCCTATGGAAAATGCTACTGTTCTCACAACTGATCTCTTCCGTCAACTTGCAAGCAGAAGCAGAACTGAGGTGGCAGAAACTATTCCAATTGCAGGGGTGGGGAGGATAGGGATTATATAGCTAATTTTGCACACGCAAAAGGTCATTCTGGTTTATCATAGGAAAAGGCACATTACCCAGAACTTTATGATTTTGTAATTTGACAATTTTAGCTCCCAAAGGGGGCTTTCTTTAGCCACTGGTCATGTGGTCCACAACCTATTCAGGTAAGAATACCTATGTATGTGAGCAGAGAAGAAAAATATTACTTCTACTTATAAGCTGGGGATTTTCAGTTCCCCCATTTCTGTAGAAGCCCCAAAACATCACCAAAAAGCAAGAAGTACTCTGGAGTAGCATATCATGTAGCTCAATGGGCTTCTCATGGATTGCAAAATTGACTGGCTCCTCCCATGCCCACATGGAAGCATTTTCTTTGTGACTTCAGTACATAAAATATGAACAAGCAACTTAATAGCAATGTATCAATTCAATAAACTTGCCCAAACATTGAATCAGTATTGTGCGTTATCTCTTCATACAGTGTCTGAGGGCATGAAAATAACCTCTCCTAATGCTGTATTTGCAACCAAACTGCATTTATAAGCTGTTGTGGTACAATCTATATCAATTCACTGCACAGAAAGTTATTCTTCAGCCTTCAACAGCTTCAAGGTAAATGCTAGAATAATGCAACTACCCTTTCTCAATCAACCACGAAGGGTGCATGTTGCAAAACCTATAGATATTTAAGACAATCAGCTGCACACTTCTTTTTTCAAACACTGGGTTTTGAGGCTTAGGTTGTGATGTAGCCATGCCACATTTTCCAGGATTGTGATGAATAAGACCATGCATGGATTTTACTAATGTATTTAGGTTGCTTTCTTCTCACAGATTAACATTATTTATGTCAGTGCTACTTACTCCACTACTTTCAACAACTTGAAACAAAGACTGAAATGAATATGGCAACACACACATAAAATATGTGCTACTGTTCTTACCACTGTTTTTATGGACTAGAGTCCAGTGGTTGTTATTGATGCTACATAATTTGGCCACTTCCATCTGCTTATTTTCAGACATATCACTGGCATCAAATGCCAGTTCAGTATTTGTAAGGTGAAGTCCTTTAAAAGCTGATTTAGACTTTCTTTGTGAAAAAGGGCAGATGTGAACAGAGCTGGGTTTGCTGCTATCTTGTTACCTTCAGTCTAGTAATTGAAACTGAAGGAGACAGAAGAAGAATTTAGTTCATTGTATCAAACTATTGAGCAGGGAAAGACACAACTACTGACAGATCTTCATAGCACTGCATCGCTGCCAGATGGGCTTTAAATGAATTCAAGTATCTGGAGTGGAAGGTATGTTATTCTATTCATTTTTGGCTTTTAGAGCAGCGTCTGCTAATCATTTTTTACTATGGTAATTGGATGTTAAATGCAAATATTTTGAGTTTACAGTGCTACACCCTCTCTCGACTCCTTTAAGACTTCCTAATGTACTTAAAAGTGTCGAGTTTGCAATTACTGCTTTTACCTTTCAAGTATAGAAGAAAATACAGCTTTAAGCTAAAAATTACCAGAATTTTATTATTTTTAAAAAATTACTATTATTTTTATCTATTTATTGTTCAAAGATAACTACCTAATTGGCACCCTTTTAAGTTATTGCTTTAGAAACAAAGTCACAGAAGCCAAATCTGGTTAGGAAAAAAGATTAAGAAGTACATATCCTTCACTTAGTTAAAATACCATAGTATGTATTTTCATAAAGGTCAAATCAGAATATTGTACTGAAAATGTAACATTTGCTCTTATCAACAAAAGGCTTATTTAAAATACCCATTGGTTTAAACAGATTATTTCAATAATCTGAGTCAATATTTTAAACAGTTTATTGCTAAAATGAATTGTCCATTTTAATTGTGCAGATCCAAGACCTTTCTCCTACAATTCCAATGAAAGCACTGATATTATTGCTTTTGGACAAGATGTTCTGTCATTGAGTTTCTGAAGTCTGTAGCTCAATAAATAAGCAAATGATTTCTTTTCTTTTTTCAAGTAATGCAAACCAGGTTGAGTTGGTTTAACAACACCGCTTAGTTGTTTGTGCAGTCTGCTTTCCAAGTTTTATTGTCCCACTGTTGCCATTTTCATGAGTTTCTAACGGTGGAATCTGTCGACCTAGACATGTTGAAAAACAAAACACATGCAAGTGTTCAAAGCCTGGCATGTTCTTTTAGGACCAAATTGGATTCAACACAAGGGATCTGTGAACAGGAAATTCCACGGTGCTTTGAAGCCGAGATAATCAGCTAATCGTAAGGGCACAAACAGAATTGCTGCTTTGAAGTCCCAACAATTAGTTGTTCATCAGGGCTTCAAAGCCCTGCACATGGCCCTATGTAAGCAACAACAAACAGCTGATTATCAGTGCTTGCAAAGAGCCACTCAAGGTGCTATGCAAAGTGTTTTGCAATACTGCCAATCAGATGACTGGTGGTGCATAGCAACCCCTTTTTCCGGGGCAACTTAGTCTTTACCTGCTGACAGCATACAATATCACATTTAGGGCAGGTACTGTAGGTGTGGCTTAGAGAAAACAGGGAGGCCTGGTGGGCCTAATTAGGACCAAGGATGAGAGGTTCTCCATCATGGACAGAATGTTTTTACACAAAAATATGATTTAATATTACTTGTGGATTTTTAAAGAACTCAGGATCAATAATCTAAGTAACAATATATTGCCAGATTTTTTGCTTCATGTTCTAGGATTTTTTTAATGGTTTAATAGAAAAACTAAGGCAGTTGCCAATTCACTCATTCTCTGAAACATATGGCAATTTCAAGTTAAGGCACCCTTTGGAACGTCTGTATCATGTAAGATGCCCATCACATTTGCAGATGACACCAAACTGGGAGGGGTAGCCCATGCTGCAGAAGGCAAAATCAGGATTCAATATGACATTAACAGTTGGAGAAGTGGGTCAAAACTAACAAAATAAACATCACTATGGACAAATGTAAGATTCCACCCTTGCACAGGAAGGACCAGCTCCATGTGCAGAGGAGGGGGACCAAAATTATCATGGGTCTAGAAGCCAAGCTTTATAAGGAATGGTTGAGGAAGTTTGGTATATTTAGCCTGGAAAAGATGAGACTCTGAGAGGAGATATGATAGCCATCTTCAAATATCTAAAGGGCTGTCATGTGGAAGATGGAATCTTGTTTTCTCCTTCTCTGGAGGCTAGGACCCAAAATAATGGAAGTTACAAGAAAGTAGAATCTGACTAATCAGGAAGAACTTTCTGACAGTAAGCGTGGAACTGTCTCCCTCAGGAGGTGATGGACTCTCCTTCTTTGGAGGTTTTTAAGCAGAGGTTGGACAGCCATCTGTCATGTATACTTTAGTTCAGATTCTGCACTGCAGGAGGTTGGAATGGATGGTCCTTGGGGTCTCTTCCAACTCTACAATTCTATGGTTCTACGTAAGAAGTAAAGATATTAAACAATCTCTAATATTGTGCTTAATAATAATAATAATAATAATAATAATAAATTTATACCTCACCTCTCTGGCTGGGTTTCCCCAGCCACTCTGGGCGGCTTCCAACAAAGATTTTAGTGTATTTTTAAACATTACTCATTAAAAACTTCCCTAAACAGGGCTGCCTTCAGATGTCTCCTTGCACCCCCACTTTTTCTCGGTCTTTCAGTGGGAGGCAACACTGTGGTATGTTATACAGAATGTCATGGTCATAATTAACAATGCAACCCTGGAGCAATTATCTCTGAATGCTCGTATATTTAGACTTGAACCATAATCTTTGACGGCCAGGCAATTTTATTTTACGTACATGCCACACTTCTTCTGAATTGCTCTGAGCAGGTTAGCATATGGTTCATAGGTGTTCTTTCATCCAAGCACCTTACAATACTAGACCTGCTTAGCTCTAGCAGTAGATCTGCATTATAGTCCTTGTTATACATTCTGAGCTCCAATTAAATTAAAGAGAACTGCATGCATTAACTGCCTATGCCAGCCAAGGCTTTTAAATCAGCACCTCTCCTAGGCACTGATAATTTAAGTGGCCTAAATTAAGAAGGGCCACAGCTCAATATCAATGTGCATGTTTTCCATGTACAGGATCCCAGCTGCAATTTGTAGCACAGGGTGGGGAGCCTTTTTCAACCAGAGGGCAGCATTCCCTGCTGGGCAGCTTTCCAAAGGTCACATCCCATAATCTGGGATTTTGTCAGTTGCACTGTTCAATGTTCATCAAATTCAATTAGACTTACTTCTGAGTTGGCATGGTTAGGATTGCACTGTAAGTCACTAACAGAGATTTTGATAATTGGGAGGCTCTTTCCCACTTAGAAATAAGTTCCTTTGGCAGTAGCTGAATTGCATAAATTATTCTAATGTACCATTTATTGTACAGCAAGGATTTGTTCAACTTTGGTTCCTATTTTGTGGTACATTTGGTTGGTTTCAAAGAAGCATGCTGTTAACATAGACAATAGTTTTAGGCATACTGTGTAATTTAGCAATCCTATACATATCTACTTAGTAGTAAGATTTATTGAGTTTGATAGGGCTATATACTAGGCAAAAGTATATAGAACTGCAGCACTTATTTATGCTGTAAAGTAGATATAAGTATTCTAACTAAATTAGCTAATTTGTATTTACTCCCTTTTTGTTGATGCATCAGCATACTATGAACCCATGAAATGAAATAAATGTAGTTATTGACAAATATGGGACTGCATTCTTATGATTTATTAGATTTACGCTGCTTTACTTAAGTATTTAGGCTGCTTAATGATTAAAGATTTGGAGAGGCTTATTTACTACCCAAACACAAGTTACACAGGCTGCTTGCTCCGAACCACTCATCTTCAAAAACCACTCAAAAAGGTCATGGTCTGCACTATCAAGGAGATTTGGGGCTGAGTTTATCATAAGTGAAGTTCAGGTCTAATCTTTCCATAATAAAGTACACTTCAAGCTGACAGATCAAATGTACTATATTGCACTGAAATCATAGATGAAATTAGGTGGTAGCCTCTTGTTCCGGGGGGGCGGGGGGGAGAAGAGCGGGCTAATATGTTCTTTTCATATATTATTGCCCTTACAAATCTGAGAGCTTTGATAGTCATATAGTGATAAATTATCACATCTTCTCAGTTTTGCTTCTCTTTGTTTAAACTTCTATTGTTTGTGAAGTCCACTTTTTATATATCACCCTTTGTTTGCTATGGAAGCATAAACATGCAGCATATTGTCACAAACTTCTAAAGGAATTCTTCATAATCTGGGCAGAGGAGGTGGGCACATAATGGAAGGTATGCGAAGCAGCTGCTCTAATCGGTGCCAGAATTACTTTAGGATAAAATCCAAACAAAAACCACTTTCCCCTTAAGGAATTCTATTTAAAACTATATTGAAATGTCTTTTATGGGAAGCTTTTCCAATGGGTAGCTGTTGCAGGGAGGGGAATACTGTACAGCGATGCTGCAGTCTTAAGACTGCAATTCCCATAATCAGGCCAAATTTAATGAATCACAGAGAGTTGTAATAGATAAGCAGATGAAATTATATTTTACTATGCAAGTCAGCAGGCACTCTTTAGAGATGATAAGATGGCTCTGTTCTAAGTCAGCTTCTGAATGAGCTATACCCACTGACATATACTGATTGCTAGTGTCTTCTTGTCAGACTTGTCCAATTTCAGACATCGGCATCTGCCACTGATTCTAGTGCCCCCTAGGAGACTAGCCATATCCCTTTTCACATTCTTTGCCAGTCAGTATAAGTCTCCTGGATGTCAGAGGTGTTTTCAATAGCAAAGATCAGGCTTCTAACATTTATGTTAGTGGCAGAGTATTCGTGTGACTCAGCCCTCAAAAACCCTACTCAAAGTTTTGAGCAGATTTACCTTTCTAAAACCTGAGTAGAAAGCTCAAAAAAGGCTAGCCTTACAACTGCTCTCCTTTGAGAAGGAATCACCCATGTACCAGGAAACAATGTGCCATAGTGAGAGTAGTGGTGCACCACATGAGAGTACAAGGACAGCAAACAGCTACAGGTAAAGAGGTGAAACTATGTGTTATGGAAGTGGAGAGGAAGTCTTTGTCCCCTTAATATGACCATCCCGGGTTCCTTTGGTGGAAGGGCACAATATAAATTCAATTAACAAGAGCTAGCCCTGAGTTGCTCAGTCACACCACTGCTTGTATCTAACCTGCTAGAGCTTATGTCCTAAACTGGCCGAAGCTTCCAGAAGAATAAGCTCCTTTTTGTCCTCCTTCCAAAGTATAAATGAATAGGAAAAAGGAGATAAAGGAGAACGAGAATTAGAAAAATCAATGTCATACCCGCTTGTGTGAGGGGTTGCTTATGCCTGGGAAATCATGCTAACTGGCTATCAAATTCTACCTGTCAGAGCCTGCTGTGTTAAGACAGGCCAAGCTAGTCTATGCAAAAATGGAGCAATCACCACAGCAACTATACAAATGTTTATGATAAATTTAAATAAAGATAACGTCCTAAGAAACAGCTAGCATGTTGCAATGGATTAAGAGTAGATGGGGAATCCAGCTTCAAATCCCTGCTCAGCATTAAACTCACTGGGTGGCCTTGGCCAAGCAACTCTTTCTCAGCCTGTCCTATCTCCTAGGATTACTGTGAAGGTCCTTGAAGGAAATAGGAGATATAAATGTATCAAATATAATAATAAATAAGTAGCATATACTTCAGCCAAAGAAAAATGTAGGCAGCTATTTTTGGTTGCTATATCAGTGTCATTAAGGATTACAGCCATAAGGCTCCTCACACATATTGAATTATCTCTTCTCAGCAGCAGACTAAAAATAATGTAATATTGGTGGATTTATTTAGTTAGTGGTGGCACAGTTAGACATAAAACAGCAGCAGCTGCAAATCCTTCACAAGTCCCTTAGGTCTTTATCTGGAACGTCAGTTCTGTAATACTAAGGAAATATAGGGCTATAATATATATTCTCTTGACTATGCAGGTGTAGTTTTAATCAAGCAAATACTTTCAAAAATATTTCATATGTTACTAATGTCGATGGTAAATGTATATGATGCTCCTGTTATGAGTATAGTACATGCACTCATAAGTTCAAAGTTAAAAGTTCACTCATAAGTTCTGAACTTAAAAATGGAAAGTGTAATGCTGGTGGTCAACAAAAGAGGTTAAAAGACTCTCTCATGGCGAATGTAAAAAAAAAAAAGGTAGTATAAACACTGACAACTGGGAAACACTGACCTGTGAGCACCCCAACTGGAGAACAGCCTTTACCAAAGGTGTCATGGGCTTTGAAGAACTCAGGACGAAAGAGAGAAACAACTCCTGCCCAGAAACCTATGTCCCCACTGTGGATCCAGAATTGGCCTCCACAGACACTTACGGACTCACTGTTAAAACCGTGTTCATGGAAGACAATCTTACTCGGCTACAAGTGATTGCCAAAGAAGAAGACATGAACTCATATTTTCCAAAAGTTATCTAAACTTATATTCTCTGAAATGATTTTTACTTCTAAACAGCTGCTAACACCTTTATTGTTATTCCATAAAAACAGAAATGAGAAATGCAATGTTTTTCACAAGGCCTCCAGCTACTCATGCTTACTTATGGATAGCCTATGTCATGGATAGCTGAAGTCTTGACAATGCATTGAATGATTCAGTTATTTGAAAGTGTCCCCACTCAACTTTTATTTTTATATGTTAATGATATAAGTATGTAACATTCTACAGGTTTTGTTGAAAATGATTGGTTATTTTACTACAAATCAATAAAATATTCTATACGTAAAAATAAATACTAAGCAACTTGAACTTGTTTTTTTTACACACACAAATATTCTGACTTTACTTACTGATTCCTTGAAAGAGTTCTTCAATGTTAATTGCATGCTTGGCACTCGTTTCAACAACAATTGCACCTATAGACTCTCCATATTCTTTGGCATCTTTCATAGGTACCTCCCTAAAATTAAAAATTGAAATTAAACTGCTGTGCATCCAAAAACATAGAAAGTAGCTGCTCGAGTTAAAGTGTTCCTTTTCATAACCTGCATTACTCTAAGAAAGGAAAACAGTTTCTACTCAGTGGAAAACACTTCTCCCCTCCTTGTGCTGCTCGTTGCAAGCTTCCCCACATTCCTCCTTTAAGCCTCTGACTTCAGGAGTTTAAAGGAGCAGCATGAGGCTCCAGCAAAGAGAGCTCCCTTGCACTTGTCCAAGTCAGCTGCTTAAGGGATTTTGACAGATGGGTGGGGTAACCCACCTGGCAATCATGTGATAACATAATGACAGATGGGCAGTCTCACCTACCTGTCACATCTGGTCCATGGTGCTAAGAAGGTTCCCCACCCCTAACTTACAGGGACGGGCATAGCTTCCACAGGACACTCGGGTTCATCCACGCTTCTGCTTGCCCTACCACTCCCCCTCCTCTTGGCAAACCACATCTTTACAGCTGAATTGGAGCAAACAACAATTGGGTTTTTTCTCTGAATTGATTCATTCCCTCCCATTTAGAGCAAGTTTTCCAAGGGAATGGTGGGGCAAAGACAAAAGTGCTTACACTCATGTCTGGAAAGCACAGCCATGGCTGGTTCTGGGGGTGGCATCCACCATCTCCCTGTGGGCCAGGGGAAGGGATGGTCACTCAGGCCCAGCCTCCTCTGGCATTGCCAGACCCACCATTTGGGGCAGGCCTTGTCCGCAAGGCCAAGCAGGGCAGCGGCACGGGGGATGGGCCCTACCTGTCCCATCATACAGTACTTCGGGTTACATATGCTTCAGGTTACAGACTCTGCTAACCCAGAAATAGTACCTCGGATTAAGAACTTTGCTTCTGGATGAGACCAGAAATCATGCGGCGGTAGCACGAGGCCCCATTAACTAAAGTGGTACCTCAGGTTAAGAACAGTTTCAGGTTAGGAACAGACCTCCAGAACTAATTAAGTTCTTAACCCGAGGTACCACTCTATTTAAGAGGACAATGATGTTTATTTTCAATAAACCATTACAATAAACTTGCACTAAACTTGCACTATTTATATCAGCCTTAACAAAATGGTATTTTCATCAAGTGAATAAACTGTGAAGTGGAATTCAATAGAATTTCTCTATGATACTGAGAAAAAGCGTCTGATATCAAACACTTAGTATCTATCACCAAAAGGCTGATAAAAGGAAAACAGAAATCCAGATATGTTGTTTATTGGCTTGATATGACTTTGTGCCAGTGCAATCAAGCATATATGCCACTCAATATCACAGGGATATTGTAGGGGGGGGGGGGGAGAGGCAAGAACAAGCAATTTGAAGACAAAAGGTCAATACTTTACCTAATATCAGAAAGATCACATTTGTTTCCAGCGATGGCCATTACAATGTTTTCAGGACCATGTTCCTTTAGTTCTTTTACCCATTTTTTCAGTGTATGAAATGAATCCTAAATTAAATACAAGAGCCTATCAACAGGAAGTTGCCAAATGCATCAATATACTGAACCCTGTAATGACATAAGGATACCAAAGTACTAGATAAGATATCATCGGTGCCCTTAACAAATATAAACTTTAACTTGCATCTGATGTTAACCTATAACTAACTAAACCAGCTTTTGAGAGAACAGTATGTCCAATTGTGGCTTCTCACACAAACTGCTCACACCTAATTACAGAAGTACCTATTTGTGGCAGCAGTTATAAAGGACACAAGCATGGTTAATTCAGTAATCTCCCTTTAAAGACACATGGAAACTGCATATAGGGGGGAAATTAAGTCCCTGCTTTGGTGAATTTTAAAGGACTGGTATCGCATCATTCAGAACTGTTGTGGCATTGGTATACAGTGGTACCTCAGGTTAAGTACTTAATTCGTTCCGGAGGTCCGTTCTTAACCTGAAACCGTTCTTAACCTGAAGCACCACTTTAGCTAATGGGGCCTCCTGCTGCCACTGCGCCGCCGGAGCACGATTTCTGCTCTCTTCCTGAAGCAAAGTTCTTAACCTGAAGCACTATTTTTCGGTTAGTGGAGTCTGTAACCTGAAGCGTATGTAACCTGAAGCATATGTAACCCAAGGTACCACTGTATTTGATACTTAAGTACCAAGTGTTGTCTGAGGGGGAACTATTTATGGAATACAGTGGTCCCTTGGGTTACAGACGCTTCAGGTTACAGACTCTGCTAACCCAGAAATAGTACCTCGGGTTAAGAACTTTGCTTCAGGATGAGAACAGAAATCGTACGGTGGCAGCGCGGCAGCAGCGGAAGGTCCCATTAGCTAAAGTGGTACCTCAGGTTAAGAACAGTTTCAGGTTAAGAATGGACCTCCAGAATGAATTAAGTTCTTAACCCGAGGTACCACTGTACAGAGTTTCCACCTCCTAATTCCACGTGCAAAATATAACCCACATCAGGCCAAATATGAATACAATAACAAGCAAATATAGGATATTTCATAGAATCATAGAGTTGGAAGAGACCACAAGGGCCATCGAGTCCAACCCCCTGCCAAGCAGGAAATTTAATTTAAAATTAAATATCCAATAATTTAAACTTTAATTAATTTTTTTAAAAAAAAAATGGGTGCTCTTATATTTCTGTGCTGCACACAAATACTTGCTTCTTTGGCAATATCATTGTTTTCATTTTTTTCTCCTGAGAATTCCTTGCTATTAGTACCATTTAATCCTTCTTTATAAAACGATTCATTTTAATTTTCAAACATATTTTGATCATAGTCTACAGCTCTATGACTAATTCTGTTTGCCCAGGAGGCCTCTGGAAGCTTGCGAAGATGCAAAACCAGTCTGCGTCAAAATGGCTCAAAACCATGTGGAATTGGGGGTTACGTATTTTAGTGGACGCATAAAGTTCTTGGCCTTTTAAACAACCTGATAAAGGTTCTGGGTATGCATGACTCTTCCTCCATGGAGAGAAATAAATTATCTACCATACAATTTATTTGAATGCAATATCTCTGGTGTCATGTTCTACCCTTTCCAAGGATGAAAAAGCAGAGCAATATATGAAGACACCTAAACATATTCCAAGACAATTATGCCCACTCATATCACAAAGAACTCATAACCCACCTACTCTTAGCAACCAGAAACATCATAACCAGACACTGGAGAGACCTGTCAAGAGTAAGCATGGACCAATGGTACCAAATAGTATGGGAAACAGCCCTACTAGAAAAATTAACCAATAAACTGAAACTGACACGGGGACAAATAGAAGACGATACCTTCACCCCGGTATAGTTCCCCTTCATCACATACACAGCCCAACAAGAAAAAGACAAGAACCCACCAACAGCATATGAATCAATATGGCTAACCTGATTCAAAAACACCCACCCACCCCACTCACATATGAAAACAAAGTTCAACACAGCCAATCACAAACAAGTATCTGCACCCTAGGCCAACCACAATTTCTCTCACCCCCAAAGGAACATAAGCGCATAGCAAAGAGAACCTGCACAAACGATGCTGACACAAAAACCCACACATACATTAAGCAAAATAGAAATATCACTTCCAGACCCCACCCCCACCCACCATGGCCCTCTCCACCTCTTTCCCCCTTTTTCCTTCCTAATGTAACCCTAATGTCTCAACAAATGAAACTGACCTATGGAAAATGTAACTTGAAAAAAGGGACATTGAGCATACCTTTGTAAACCAATAAAACTTTAATAAAATAATATATATAGAGAGAGAGAGAGAGACTCTGTTATTGAAAATCATGGTACCACCTGCATTAGATGTTACTTACTCCTCAGAGTAAGAAAGTAGGAGAACAGCAAAACAAGAGAGCTTGGGATTTGTCATTTCTGGTAATAAATGTCTAACAAGTCAATTTATACACCCCTAAGGCACCATATTAGATTATGGCCTTTGTAATCACCGTTGTTTAGTTTAAAGGTAAATATCCATTTAGTATGAAATTAATGGGATTTTTTATTTGCATTGAGTGTGTTATCTTTCCTCCATAGTTCCCCAACACTTCATTCAAGTTCACTACCACTACACAGGAAGGTGTTAGCCCTTGATAAATAATTTTGCTAATATACCAATTAATTGTGCCAACACTTCTGAGCTAAAATCAAATATGTAATTCAATTTGCTAAATATGCAAACTGCAGGCAAGCTATTATATCCACTCATTAATGCCTTTCCTGTCACACAGAACTAGCAGATGGGTTTCTTACTAAAATACAAATACATAATTTGGCCTTGAAAATGTGCAGCTTTCCATTTGGATGTTGTAGCAGAGAACGTCCTGACCACACTGACTTCCCAATTTCAGTAATCTGTCAAAAACCAAAGACTTGTTGTTATGTAATTTTAATTTCAGCTATAAATATGGAGCCAATTTTGTTATTACTTCATTTACTTAGCTGAACTGTTTTTGAACAGTTTAAAAATATCCGAGCAAATACAAATTGCACATAATAAAATGTATATATTTCTGTATTTTTAGAAAATATGCCATATTTTTAGGTACTAATTTTCCTATACCAATGCAGGTATGGGAATGTCATGGTTGCTTAGTGTGAGGAGTAAGCCCCACTGAATACACCAGCCTTCTCTAGCCTGATGCACTCCAGCTGTTTAGAGCTACATGTCTGCTTACTTTACTTGTGGATGTGGAGGTGTTGCGGGCCGGCCACCACTTCCCCCTACGCAATACAATGTGGCAGTGCTCTTAATGGAGGTTTCCTGACCGTGGTGGGGTTGGGGAGCCAAAATGGTCTTCCTCACCAGCTGGGAGGCTTGCCAGCCAAATTGGCCAATGGCTAGCAGGCCAAGAGACAGGCTTTCTCCAGAGGGCAGGCTCAACTGAGCCAGCAGGCTTCATTTGGGTCTGCTCCTGAATATTTAAAGAGATCCACACACAGTTTCTTGTTGGATCCCACGCCCAACCTTCCCTTGTTTTAGTCTACTGTTGTTTATCTACTTTACCTTGCTATGGACATCGTTGGTTGCCGTTTTCAAGGTTGGGTGGGGATTTTCCTTGAAACAAATTGGCTCAGTCTGAAGGGTATGCCTACCTCATAGCCATTGTCACAACTTTGGTGGTTTGACATTGGGGTGGCCCCTCCAAGAAAAGCGGGTATCCTGGTAAAGAGATCTGGTTCTGTCTAGATGCTCAGGCAGGGGCAAGGGCGACAGCACCCCTTAAGATGGCAATCCTATTTGATGTAAGTCATAGGTCCTCTCTGCCTCAGGGCTGACCCCTTTGGTAATACTGCCAGCACATGGGCTGGTAGTTATACCCAATACCTATGTCAAACCTCTTACATCTGTAATCTATAAAGTTGTGGCCTTATTTCACCCAGAAGTATTTTGTCTTGTTCGGTTCTTAATTATAAATTTGGGGTGTTGGAGGGCTGTAGAGCCTGGGCACACAAGTACCATTCCCGACCACTGGCAATGCTGGCTGAGGCTGATGGAAACTGTAGTTCAAAACATCTGGAAGTCACATCCAGAATGCAGGAATACATTGACTAACTAAGGCAGTGATGGCCAAACTTGGCCCTCTAGCTGTTTTTGGACTACAATTCCCATCATTCCTGGTTCTGTTAGCTAGGCATGATGGGAGTTGTAGTCCCAAGACAGCTGGAGGGCCAAGTTTGGCCATCACTGAACTAAGGGAAATACTACCAACTTGCAAGACTAAGTGAACACAGTATAATATTAGCAGAAGGCACAGGGAACACTCACACTATGACCACTTGAAAGTGAATTGATGAGTAACCTACATACCAGTGATGGAACCAGAGGCGGGTTTAGGGCAGCGCAACCAGTTCCGCTACACTGGGCGCTGAGCCCAGGAGGTGCCACAGGGTATCACAACTATGAGGTAGTGAATTGAGCAGAATGTAATGTGGGTGGGGGGTGGGTTTGCCAAATTTTGGCCTCACACCACTGAAATCTGAAGGACCAATGTCCGTCCCTGATGGAACAACTGAGATTTGAAAGCTTACCTGCTTGGTGATATCATATACTATAACAGCTGCTGCTGACCCACGGTAATACATTGGTGCCAATGAATGGAACTATTAAAAAACGAACACAGAAACAGAAGAAAAAAATAGTTAAAGTTCTTGCATTTTTGTAAGTCAACAAAAGACACTATGATTGTTCTAGCTTCTTTAATCAGTATGCCTTGTGACTCACTGTTGCATTAATGTGTTGTTATTAAAATCACGTTAAAATACAGTGTTTTAAATCTACTAAGCTAGAATAATGAATGCACATACTCTGGTACAGGCCAACTAAAGTTAAAAAACTACAGGAACTTTCTGTACCAGGTCAACTCCAGTTTGCTCAAGTGGCAAGAAACAATAAGCCAGTGACTTGTTCCAGAAGCTAGGGAAGAGCATTCATGTCTGGATCCTGACAAGAACCAGCATAAATCAGTCAAATGAGTGGCCAGGTGGCACACCATCTTCTCCAGTCCATAACTGCTATCCATCAACCTGCAGCAGAGCCTGCTCCTGGTATCTTCATGACTATGAGACTGGGATGGGAAGGGTGAAGTGTATTGACTCTCTGGCTTGCAGAGTGAGCTGTTTTATATTGAAGGAGTTGTTTTACATCCTGTCTGTGTGGCCTTCTCTTCATAAAACATTTTGTCCCCTCCAGATTGTCTTCCTTCCTCTCCCATTAGCAGACACCTAGAACAACAGCACTAGAAGGGGCAACTGGATTCTTGCCCTGAAGCTCTAGCAGACACAGAATTAATTTTCAAGCTGTTTGGAGCAAGCTAAAGAATTCCATTCCAACATCATGGGCTCAGGTAGGCAAGGAACTGGAACAGGGCAGGAAGAATATTTGGAGTTTTTTTTTTTTTTTTCTTTCTATGATGTCTGAGCAAACATTAAAATTAAGTCTTCCAGCTTTGGGTGATTAGTTTCAAGTTTGCAAAAGAAATGTAGCTAATTTTCTGGAATGCTAGGCATCTGAGATTTAATCCAGCGGGAATGCATATGATTTCATGTGACTTCTCATTAGAAACTCTCCTTTGAAAGAAAAAAAAATACTGTATTTCCTCACAATGGCTGTTTTATTAACACAGTAATATCTGGCACCCTGTGGATAATGAAAAACATGTATTAAGGCATGTGCTTTTCAAAAGCATGGCTGTTTTCACAGCATGCCTTTGAAGAACTATACACCCTATGAAAAAAGAATTCAGATTTTTGCTCTGTTGGCTTTACAATTATAAAAGAATATGGAAGATTGAATAAAAACGTTCCTCTTCTTTTTTAAATCCATGAAAACTGTGTATTACTTTTCTCCGAAACCCTTAGTCCAGTAGCATATAGGTACTGGAAATCCATAATACTTCCCTGTGCCCAGGACAAGTCTTATTACAGGCCTATTACAAACTCTGAGGATACACTAGTTGAAACCAAGTCAAGAATTCTGTTTTTCTCAAACAAGAATAGAATAGCATTGGCTTCACTCAGGTATATTCCAAAGCAGCCAAAAATATTAATTCTTCAGTTGCGCAACAATGATGATGCAGCAGGTAATATCAAGTACAGGCCACTGAAATGGCCCACGACATCCAAATAATATCAGTCTCCCAGTTGACAAAGGTCAGCTGCTAGCCTTTCACAAGGTCTACTGGGCAGTGATTAAAGTTCCTTCTGTTGTGCTGATCTATTTCTTCTGCGGTAGTTTCAGGGTAAGATTTGCTCAAACCATCTGGTTAGACCATTAGGTCTGGAATAAGTCTTCCAATTCACCCATTTGTTCATGGTCAGCAAAGTTCTTTCTAGTCATCTCTGAAGCAATGGAATGCTGATCCAATATAGTATAAGGTTTCTCAAAGTTCTTGATCTCCATGATTAGCCATTTGGAATTAAATAAGGCATTTCTGGATGCCAGTGGTGAAGTGTGCATAGGATCTCTTTTTACTAGACCAGTCTTGAAACTTTCCTTCAGTTTCTCCCATGTTGTCAGTAGTACCATTCTGGCTACTACTCCATGACTGAGGCGATAATCCAGGTATAACGTAGCAAGGCATTCACCAGGGTGATTAACCTGTGGCTTTCCAGCTGTTGTTGGACTACAATGTCCATTGTATTGGCAATACTGGCTGGGTCTAATAGGAGCTGAGCATTCGAGGTGAAACAGGTTAGCCAATCCTGAAAAGCACAGTGAACACAAACTGCTTCTCTTTGTAGCTTGTTTGTGTGGTACAACATTCAATGGAGTGGAGGAGAGCCTCTGGTCTATGTGAAATGGTTTCTGCCTTATGCAGGTTTAGATAGGGGACTGTTATTGAATCCTTTACAGGTCTCCTCTGAAAGAAGTGTGACATCGGCTCCTCAAGCTACATTAAAATTAATGTTGTTTCACAAATAGTTAAGTTTATTCTCCAGGGAAGATCATCGTCTTTACAAAATGGGCAGCCTAAGAAAACTTGGTCTGCTTCTTGTTCCATCTGGGTATAAAATATGATAGCAAAAATGTACACTTCCTGCACTGTGCTCCTATAGCTGGATGAAATCCTCTAATGTTGTAAACTTTTCCACAGTCTGTAGTCTGAACTGGTAGGGCTTTTTGCTGCAGAATGCTTTTCAAATGTCTTGACTGCTTGTTTCTTTTGTACACTTTTGGAAAGCATTTTTTAAAATGGCTGCAGCTGCTGCTGGCATAGTAAAGGTTGCCTCCTCCAAGTCACCCCAAAGTTTTCTTTGTTCCCTATTATGCATTTTGATCAACTTTGATTGCTTTGCCATCCCTTTTTATTTGAGAAGTAGAAAACCAGAGATTACTTGTCCAAATCTCTTACCATTCCATAAGCCTTACATCCCTATAGCTGCTCAGGTGAAAAGCAGCTAGCTTTGATTGTTTTATAGTGTTGTTTTTATTAAATTATAATTTTACATGTTGTAAGCTGATTGGTGCTTTTACAACAGAATAGCAGAATATAAATGTCTGGATAAATATAAAAAGAAATTAAACAAACAATTAGCCAAGGAGACAGGATCAGTAGCTAAAGCCAAGCATAAAAACAAGATCTGCCACATACAACAAAATAAAACAGTATTTAGCAACTGACAAAAAGATAGCAAGGGAAGAGACCAACCATACTTCATATACTTAGAATCCAGTTGTCTCTATCACACAACTATTCAAACAGGCATGGAAGGCTGGCTTGGCTTGAATGCCAACTTTCCCTTCATCTTATTGTGCCCTCCCACAAAGCAGAGAGTATCAGGTAAATGAAGGATGTAGCAATGTCTTCAATGCTGAAAGAAGGAGATGTGCCTACTTTTGTTATCGCAGTTAACTCTCATACTACTCAACTGATATGCTTTTAGTTTATTATTGGTTTTGATTTTTTGAATGTTTTCAATGTTTCTTCTACTGATATTATTGTTTTATCCCTTTTGTAAACAGCTTTGGGGTTTTTTTACAATCAAGTATTATATATGAAATAAACAAACTTGCTCCATAAATAGTCCTGGGGTACCTTAAACACTACTGAGTCGTGTAGGTTGAGTTTTCTTAGGTAAGAACCTGCAAAGATGCATAAAATGGATAGAAAAGATGTTGGATTTATGTGGGTCCCAGGGAAGTAAGAGAATCTGTTTTACGAAGTGTGATTAAAAAGAAATGGATCCTGAAAGCAGTAATGAATTAATATACCAAAATGAACAAGCTTCAGTTGTTAGGAACCAACAAGCCCATAGCTGTAGATGGGCGCAGGCACAGCGACCATTTCATACACTTCCATCAACCTACATATTGCACAAAGCAGAACTTGCCTATGCAGCAGGGATGGTCATTGGTTGTCTATGATTTTTTTCTCACAAAGACTCTACTACTGGATTTGTGCTCTAACCAACCAACCAAGCCAGGCTGCATCAGAGGGAAGAACAAATCAATACAAGTTTTACCACAGCTTTCAAGAGGATGATTGCTCTTAAAGGAACAGTGAATTATTTAAAAGCACTTTACTTTCCATTACTTACCAGTCACATTTCAAGAACAGACCTCTATGAATAAGCCTTGAAAGTATTTCTGTCAATGTTTGAAACTCCCATTGTTCCAGGTGAATTTTGCAACAGGGAATTTCATTAGTGCGAGCAGTTTCTGAGCTCTGGGTGCAGTACTGTGCCTAAGATTTCAGATTAAAACTGCAGAGTGGAAGGAAAGGTGGACCTTTTGCTGCCTCCCCACTTCCAGCTACTCTCTGGAGAAGAGACCCTCTTAAGAATTAACAAAGGTCTATGGATGTAATCATGTAGATTCAGTGTTTATCAAGCTTCAAAGAAAAACAAAGAGACATGTAGTAGGAAAAGTGCACAAAGATTTATTATAAGATAGAAAGGGACAAAATTACAAGTAAACAAAGGGTTATAATAGTCTGGGTATATAATACATTTGTAGTGCTCGGGTTTGTGTGGATGAACTTCGAAATATGAACTACAATTATTCTACTCTAAAGAGACATCAAAGAATTACTTGTGTAACTTTTTGTCTAGAGACCCCTCCTGTGGGCAATACTAGAATTTTTTTTTATAAGGCATGGACTATGTAGATCCAAAAAGCCATGAGCAAAAGGAAAATAGCTGCAAGCAGTATTTCACAAACCACCTTTTAGCAATTTTTACGCTTTTACTTGTGCAAATTGAAGAACATATTTGGAATCTGCAGCACAATTCCACACATGTCTACTCAGAAGTAAATCCACAGAGATTCAGTGGGAGTTGCACCTAGGATTGAAGACTTAGTTCCATTTTATCTCACAACGCCCTAGCAGGAGATATAAAGCACTCCTAATGTCAGCAATAAACACCTTCCATGTACAGAAAGGCACACTTGAATCCACATCTCTATGTTGGAAAGCTAGAGGTTAGCAACGTAGCAGCAGCATGGAGAAGAATTGGTGTGTGCATTTAAAGTCTGTTTTCAAAAAACTAAAAATGTCAAGCACATTATCATGAAAGAAAAGCTGCTTGGTTCATAAGAGAAGTGCGGGGGGGGGGGGGTAGGAAATAGCTAACATTCCCAGCTGGTGAAAACTGTGTGGAAAATATTAATCCACACTAAAAAAAAAACACATATTAAATACATTCTTTCTATACAACAGTAACAGATAGGAACTTTAGTTCTAGAGAAACTTAGGAACTACAACTTTGTATTCCTAGAAGTTCCATTGAATTCAGTGGGAGTTACTTCTGAGTAAAGAAGCAAATGGTTAGACTTATGAAACACTTACTTGGAAATAGGTTTTGTTAAAATAAGTAAGAGAGAGAGAGACAGAAGGAATACTTGACAATATACACCAGTCTCTTCAATACCATTTGATTTATCCATTCAACTTCCTTCGCATCTCCAAAGGAAAAAAGTTTATAAAACATAAAGACTAAAGTAAAGACTAAAGTAATGTTAGCGTGATCCTCAGTGTATTTACTGATTTAGTTCAACTGAGTAGCTTAATCACAATAATAGTAATATATTGGCCTAAGTAAGTTCTGTATTTACCTGTTGCTCCCAACAGGAACATTTAGTTATCAGTATCAAGGAGTACCGTAATACAATTTTTAGGTGAAGCCCTGCGTCAGGAGTAGCCAACATGTTGCCATCCAGATGTTGTGAACTGCAACAGATTATGTGGCCAGCACCACCTTGGCTACCCCTGCTATACAGCAAAATATACAAAAGCTGAATGGTGTTCAGCTCTTATAAAAATCATTTTTCATTCTTTATCTGTGATTTAATTTGGGGAATGACAAAAACACCCCTGAAGAAATCTGTGAAGAAAAGAAAGGAAGACAAGTCTCTACAGAGCGCTGGTGGACCCAATCTATACCAACCAAACAGGGTCAGTCTGGGAAGAGAAGATTGGTTCCTCCCCCTGGAAAGGAGGGAAAAGACAGGACCCTGCCTATCACCACCCGTAGGAGGTGTCATCCCTATCAAAGGAATGTCCTCCATCAGGATCCAGTGAATATCAGGTCTCATTTTTTAAAAAAGAAAATGAGCTATGCAGACCCTAACCCTTAGGGTGCAGTGATATTTACAATTGTAAGTCACCACATTTTATGGAGTAAGCAATAAAATTATAATAATGATGATAATATAAGATCAACGCTTGATGAAGTCAGAGGATGGGGCTAAATAGTGTTTTCCAGCAGCAGCAGCACTCAAGCAGCTGTCAATTTAAGCAGTCCCTCTCCGGAGCCCTTTCGCGCACCGCTCATCGTCTCTCCGCCACCAACACCACCGCTAGCCCCTGCTGCTCGCAAGACACACCGGGGCTCGTGGTGCTCTTACATAATTTTTTTCCTCCAAAATATAGTCCGGCCCCCCAGAACGTCTGAGGGACAGTGGACCGGCCACCTGCTGAAAAAGTTTGCTGACCCCTGGTCTATACACATGGAAATGTATCTTACATGCATGTTCAAGAAATAATCACTTCAGTAATCTTTATTGGAGACAACCACATGCCACAGAATATTGCAAGGGACACAATTACTTTAGAAATGCAGTAATGTCCTCTTATGAGAATGAGCAAGAACCAACACAATTTACTGTGATTAAAGTCTTATTAACACAAAATGGCAGACAGAGTGAAACGGCTTTGCAACTTTAAGTGTTAGTACACAAATAAAAGTAAGAAGACAGTCAGGTGTAACAACATAGAAAAACATATATTATCTGGACCATAAACCTAAACTATTAGGCAAGCTGATTGCCTTTTATGGATTCAAGGTAGAACTAGGAAAACCAGGAAAAATGCAGTGAGGCCTAAACACACCAGGAGGAAAAGCTATTTAGAGAAAGAGAGATTTGGGGAAATGAGGATGATGAAAGTAGGAAGTAATAGTGAGACGCTAATAATTATTAGACCTGAGTAAAGATAAGCTGTCTCCTGAGTTTCACCATGACTTGCAGGGGTACGGTAGCCCCTGGGTCCAGGACATCTTGCAAAAACTAAGCACAAATTCTCTGATGGCTAGTCTACCCAGATGTCGTTGACAGCAACGTGTGAGTTGTCAGTAAACAACCAGAAAAATAATTCAGGTGGCTGAAGGTAGGCTAACCTTTGTAGGCCACCCTTGAGCTAAGTCAATTCACCACCCTGGGTTCCTCATAACCCTCCCAGTGAAATTATTTAAAAAGAAAAATTTTCTTTTCAGATAATACTGCCTTGTGCTTCTCATAAGGGTCCTGACTAATTGGATAGAAAAACAACAAGCACAAACAGCTAAATGGCACGTGAAACTGCTGCTTTTTTGGTCTCTTGTTCATTGCAGTTATTGTGGCCTGGCCGTTACAGGTCTTTCTTGCTAACAACTGGAAGTTGCAAGGAGGTTACCCCCCATTTTAAAAAAATGATTAACCCTGCCTCCATAGCACCTTAACTCTTTTGTGTGTGCTCCATACCTCACTGACATTGTAATTCTCAATTATATCTACTTCCCAATATTTTAGTGAAAATAAAGAGGCACAGCATGTAAATGCCTTCAGTTAAAAGATACTGGAATCATACTCACCCGTTCTTGCCCTGCTGTATCCCAGATCAGAAATTTATGAAGTTCATTCCCACAAGGCACAGTTTTAGTCATGAAAGAAGCACTAAAAGGTTGTAAGAAAAAGCAGTACAATACTTAAAATATAAGCTTCTTATATTATCAACAAATCATTTCTTAATACCTGGCCACTGTTAATACCTGGGCAGGTATGTACATATACTACAGATGAAAAACACTGCCACTAGATAATAAAAGTACCAGTGATGTTCAATCAAAGATTTACAGAAGTTGCTATATGAATGTTGCTAGTTCGAACTATATCCATGTAGCTTTTTCTCTGAATAAATGAAATTATGAACATATGACCTTCCAGTTCAATGAGAAAAATTAAATTGTTCCAGTAAAAGTTGGCAAATTATTTACAGTTAAGGGACGCGGGTGGCGCTGTGGGTAAAACCTCAGCGCCTAGGACTTGCCGATCGTCAGGTCGGCGGTTCGAATCCCCGTGGCGGTCCCAGCGCCTGCCAACCTAGCAGTTCGAAAGCACCCCCGGGTGCAAGTAGATAAATAGGGACCGCTTACTAGCGGGAAGGTAAACGGTGTTTCCGTGTGCTGTGCTGGCTCGCCAGATGCAGCTTGTCACGCTGGCCACGTGACCCGGAAGTGTCTTCAGACAGCGCTGGCCTCTTAAGTGAGATGGGTGCACAACCCTAGAGTCGGACACGACTGGCCCGTATGGGCAGGGGTACCTTTACCTTTTATCTCATCTCTCTTTGAATTATTGTGCTCACTGGAAGGACAAATCCTGAAGCTGAGGCTCCAATACTTTGGCCACCTCATAAGAAGAGAAGACTTCCTGGAAAAGACCCTGATGATGGGAAAGATTGAGGGCACAAGGAGAAGGGGACGACAGAGGACGAGTTGGTTTGACAGTGTTTTCGAAGCTACTAACATGAGTTTGACCAAACTGCGGGAAGCAGTGGAAGACAGGAGTGCCTGGCATGCTCTGGTCCATGGGGTCACGAAGAGTTGGACATGACGAAACAACAACAACATCTCTTATACTGCTGCTCATTTGAGTAGTGCAAGGGATACTACTATGCCAATGTGATTTTTTTCTGCCAGCATAGCACTATGCTATGTTGGCACAGAGGGACTTGGGCAATGATAGAATAATTCCTGGCAGGCATGACACAAGGATAAAATCGTTCTTTAAGCCTCCAAAGTTTTCTTTTTAGCACAGTTTGGCAGATTTGTCTCTAGACATAAACATGCATGCATTAAATTCAAATCATATATTGCATAGTTGGTAAGCTTTGAAGTTCTGGAAAAATTAATGAAGATGAATTACATGCCATGCACTTACACTGTGCTATCCTGTCTTGTTAAAAGCCAAGGCGATGTGATGAATTATAAAATCTTTGGAAGCAGATACACGCCTAGGAACTGTCAGCAAGTAAATTTTAAATATCATAATTTGGGTTCAGATGTTCCTCATGTAGATGCTATTAAAACCAAAGCTTAATATACAAACCTAAATAAAAGAGCTATTTAATACCACGTTGTGAGAGAGGTCAAAAACATCAATCACTTATATGGGCCTTAAGCAGTAATTTTTTCAAAAAGTTTTTTTGGGGTTTTTACATCTACCCAAATAGCTCAGAGCCATAGGCTTTCCACAAATCAGTTATATTCCAAGAGCTCTTATTACTTTATTTAATAAAATAGTTGCTGGGCCAAAGCCTGCCTGAAAACCATAGCTATATAAAAGAGAGCCAATGTGTCACAGTTGTTAAGAGTGCCAGAATAAGACCTGGAAGACCAGGGTTCAAATTCCCACTCAGCCATGAAGCTCACAAGGTGCCCTCCGGCCAGTCACTCACTTTCAGCCTAATCTACTGTATCTCACAGGACTGTTGTGAGGATAAAATAGGGAGGAAGAGTACCATATATCCCCCCTGAGGATATAAGGAAATGCAGTGTTTATGAACAAAGATGCACTGGTTATTTCACATGTTCCCAGAACTGTAACTTGACTTATACTAAGTCCTGCCAAAGCATTTACTGACAATGGCTATGTTCCAACACAAATGAGCAGTAAATAACAAAATAAAGAGACAAAAATATACATCTATTCAGTAAAGTAATTGTAATAAAATAGAGGTTTGAAAGAAGCTAGAAACAATATATTAATACTGAGATCTAATTGACTGCTAATTAATGTTTATACATCAAAACTCAATATAAAATAACTAAAAACCCCATAATTCCATCCTCCAGAAGCTAGACTAAAAAAAACCCCACCTAGTTGCATAACAAATAATAACCATTCAAGGTACATAATGGATAATAGTGTGGAACTGGCATTACCTAAAGAGAAAGTTAATAGGCTTACTCAATTAATAGCTCTCTACGTTATACAACACTTCGAAAGAATGAACAATACCACTATTGTGTTGAGTATTGAGCTTTCCCATAAACTTGAAATATAAATGGATTATATCAATTCTGTTTATTTACTAAACTGAAACTGTAGTAACATATTATATATGTATGTAAAGTATGTATGTATGTATGTATGTATGTATAGTACTTACCCAATAGTGGGGCTAATATTGTGGTCAAAATGATCCTGAACAAATCGACAAACTATACTAGATTTGCCAACTCCAGTATCCTGAAAATTAAGAAAGGAAGAATCAATTCAACATTACATTGAAATAAGGTGTGGGTTAAAAAGAACAATTGTCTAATCTGAGGAATGTTTACTTAACCACTTAATGGTCCATAATAAGTTTTTCCTCAGTACATGCCACTTATACTGCAGTGTAGAAATCAATACAGTCCTGAGGCAGCTGTGATTTAAAACCATTCAGGCAGATTCTAGTCAGTAACTGTGGCAGAATGGCGATATTCCTATTACGAAAAATTTACCTCGCCTACTGATTTCATTAGAGATGTTGCAATTCCAGGATTGCGAATTGTTTTTTTTTAAGATTAGAAATTATTTGTAGGCAACTTCAGGCAATACCATTGTTATTCCTGATTTGAAGTAAATGTTTGAGAACATAAACTGCATTTCCCCTTCTGTGGTTAAATGGTTTCCTGTTCAGCTTTTAAAATCTAATTTGTTCCAAACAACCCCAAACCACCTCGGGTTCATACACATCTTGGTAAATATCATGGTAGTTTAGCAGCTCACAAATTAAAAGACCCTGGTTTTGCAAATACCTACCATGTATAAGCTGATTTAATGTTCTCATAGTCTATTGTTCATTGATCCTATTGGAATTAATTGCGATAAAGTGTATGGAATTTGCCTTTAACTAATTTGACCCACTGTTTCTGTGATAAGACTTCTGCATCTATGTTCTAATGCATGCTTTTTTTGAGTTGGGGAAGCTTAATGATTCATTTTAACTTCCTTTTCCTCACCCACCTCAAGTAAGATAAAAACATTCAAGGAGGGTGTGAAGCCTGGGGGGGGGGGAGGGTGTGGCTGGTGTCCTGGCCCTCCTCAGCCAAGGAAGAAACATGCCTGATAGTTAACTCTTTCTGAATTCATCTATGTCTCCTTGTCCTCCTCAGCCTCTGAAGTTCCCTTGAGAATAGTGTGAGCAAGGGGGGGGGGACCTACCACTAATCATCATATCAGAAGTCTGGAAACAATATTGCCTAAAGCCAAGTGGCTTCCCGGCTTCTCCCCCTCCCACTGCAGCAGCCGCAGCCCCCACCCCATATGCATATGTCTGACTTGCTTGCTCCTGGTGTTTTTATTTATTCAAAATCCTGGCCCCCGTTTCTTAAAATAAAAGATGTCCTGCTTTCAGTATGATTTTCAGTCCTTTTGTACTTACTGTCTTGCTACAGTAGCACATTGTGAACTGCACAGACTGATTTGTGGGTCTCACTGGACTGGAGAAGGTGACTTTTACTCGTTCCCTGCTAATTACATGCTTGAATGGGGACAGCACTCCTCACTTAGGGGGACGAGGGAAGGAGGACAATACATTTTAAACAAGAACTTACATTACTGGGTGGCCAGATAAATAAAATAAATTTAAAACAGAGAAATTGCTAGAGGAAAAGCACAATTTGGATGTGCTCATTAGAAGTCATAATATAGGTTAATCTTTCCTCTAATAGTCCTCTTATCAAAATAGGTTTGTTTCACTTGCATGTGGCTTGGTTTGTGTAAGCATTTTCTTTCTGCAAGGAGGTAAAAATTTTAATATCCTAATCCTAAAAAACATTACTAAGAAGTAGGTCTAATAAAAACACACACATATATATCCAAGTAAGCAAAGGGTAGAAAATGTAAGAGTAATCTGAGCTGTAAAGCTGTTGAAAACATAATTTGTGTATGCTTTTTTGACACTGCCACGGTTTCCATGCTCATGAATGAACCGTGCTCCCTCGGTGCAGTCTCTCATCTTGCCACAAGAGGAAGACCTAGCCAGCATTTGTTATACCATATGTTCAGATAACACACGTGAGTTATTAAACAACGCTAATAAGTGCCTAAATCCTTTTCATTTAAGAGCAACATCACGTTAATATGCATATTAAGTAGCCTTCAGTAAAGTATTGAACTGCCATAATTTCACACATACATACACCCTACCTAAGACTGCAGCATAAAGCTTGTAACCCTACTATTAAAGTGCTCACACCATCCAACATCTATCTCTATTTCAGTACAAAATAAAACATATAATAATGTGTCCCTTTACACTATAAAGTTTAAAGTAGAAGTTCTTAAGCTGTGGTCTATGGACTAATGTCCCATGAAATCCATTCAAGTGATCTGTGGTAAAATTGCAAGAATATCTGTACAGTGGTACCTCAGGTTAAGTACTTAATTCATTCCGGAGGTCCGTACTTAACCTGAAACTGTTCTTAACCTGAAGCACCATTTTAGCTAATGGGGCCTCCCGCTGCTGCCATGCCGCCGGAGCACGATTTCTGTTCTCATCCTGAAGCAAAGTTCTTAACCTGAAGCACTATTTCTGGGTTAGCGGAGTCTGTAACCTGAAGCATATGTAACCTGAAGCATATGTAACCTGAGGTACCACTGTACACTCAGCCTTGCACTTTGCATGTTTTTCTTCTGACAACAGTGGAGACTGAGGCTGTGTCGATCAGGCCAGATTATCAAACAAGCTTAAAAGACCCTACTATGGGATCTATATTTTCATAATATGACACTGGTTTTGATAATGATGGAGAAGTAAAACCAATGCAAGTTTACCATGGTCTGTCAAGATCCCCAGCGGTTTTCAAGTGGTCTGTGGGGGAAATGGTTTGAGAACTGCTGGTCTAAAGGACTATATTCAACCACTGCAACTCTCTGACTAGCCTGATGGAAAGGAAGCTATAAAAATATATCTATTTATAGTAAAGCAAACACAAAAGTCAGTTTTAAACGACTGCATGGAAAAAAATGACATTTTCTTACTGTTATGCAATATTAAAATTGCTTGTGTGATTTAAAGATTTTGTAAGCATTCTGTTTCTTATTTACATAAAGATTGGCAACATAGACAGACAAAACAGTAGTAAGCAAGCATGGTATTTTAAGTTTCAGGGGTGTTTATTAAATACACTGTCAGATTTCCAATTCCATAACTTCAACCAGATGCTACTAAAGAACAAAGCTGTGTTACAACTTGGCATATTATCTTATATGTTAAATTTCCATTTGCACAAACTATAACTACTATGATATTATTGTAGTAATTTTTATTGGGGATATCCTTTATTCAGCACTTTGAGATGTAAAATTGTTTCAAGATGCTTTATAGGAAGCAATTTATAAATGAAATACTTAAATCATATTTTTGCCTGTTATTTTTATTATTTGTTTAAATGTGGAAAAAATAATTTTCCATACACAAAGTTGGCTGAACATAAGATCTTGATTTTAAACATAGCCTATGGAGGATTACCCCCCTTTATCCTATCCTGCTTGCTAGGGTTGCCATGTGTCCTATTTTTCCAGGACACATCCTCTTTTTAAGGGGTAAAATCTGAGACAAATTGCATTTATTTGCTCTGAATAGCTGTCATAGCACCCTCTTTTTTGCTCTTCAAAATATGGCAACCGTAACACCTACACCAACCACACAGAATGTTACCAATCAGCCCTAAAAGAGGTCAGAGAAAGAGATGGCTGTGGGATGTGGCGAACATAGTTAATATCTGTGTGCAGAAGGGTAAATGTGGATAAATATGATCAATTCTTTGTAAATTTTAGGGAGCAACTTCTGAGGTAGAGGAAAATGCCTGGGAGAAACCATTTCCTGAAATTCAGTACAAGAGGAAGTTTTCCTCCCTTACTGCTGTTTCCCCAGCTGATCAGACAGTGACAGCTTTGCAACTTTTTCCATGTCTTACTAGTGCAGTCATGTTTCTAAAACCACATTTCAAAGATCTGCTCTGCTGCTTGGAGAGTATTTGAACCTGGCTGTCAATGAATACAAGTTGTATAATACTTTTGGGAGTGTTCTGAAGATTCTGGCTACACTTTTTGGAATTTTTTTTTTTTAATTCAAGGGCTATTCCAAGGTGGCTCATATTGAAAAGAAAACCCAGTCCAGTTCCGTTCAAAACAACTTGGTTTTATTTTCTTGTGCTAAACGTTGAATCTTTTTCACGCTTCCCACAGGACTCCACATATGACTTGAGGGCGATGTGGTCAACCCACAGCCTGTGTAGTCCATAATCAACCAAGTGCAGATAATGAAAATACAAACAGTTGGCAAAATATACATAGTGAAAAGCAAGCCTTGGTTTTTAAACTGTTGCCCATAGATAAAAGTGCAAAACTATAGACTAGTCTTAATGTCTCATCTGGAAAATAAGAACAGCCTATGTCTTTAGGGGCAGCAAGTGTATATCAGGAGTTCCAGCATGATTTCCAGTTCTTTGCTTCCACAACGATGCAAGTGAAAGTGTTTCTAAGTAATCCTCCCCACAACAACGATATTACTTGACTAAAGACACCACCTCTCTCTGGCACCCATGACACTGCCCCCTTCCCCAAATCCCTACATTTGGAGCTGAAGGCAATATATGTACCTCCATAACTGCATCTGGTTGAAGCTATTCATTAACACACTTCACTGAGCCAGATTCAACTAACTAATTTAACCAGATTCAATGAAACATTTGTGCTAGCAGAAGCCAGAACAAATCCCACTATTGCAACTGGGGCTTCCATCCTCCCCCCTGCTCCCCACTAAATCAGCTCTGGGAGTCAGGAGAACCCTAAGAAAAGCACACGGTGAGTGGGGAGGGGGCAGGTTATAGTACTCTGTCGGGCAAGCAGACGTTTGTGCTGACAGAACTATTCTAATAGTGCAATGTTTAATTCCACCCATTAATTTTATTTTCTATTTTAAAACAATCAACTCTGAAGAGTCTCTCTGCCTCCGATTCTCAGTCCCTCGCTGCGGAAAAGCGTGCCTTGCTTGGCTGTGGAAAGGAGGAGGAAGAGGAGTGGCGGCCGTTGGCTAATGCAATGCGGATGTGCGACGTCACATGCAGATGCTTGCAGTGTGTGACATCACATTCACTACATGCAGGCATGTTTGTGTGACGTCGCATGTCTGTGGGGAGAAACTCACAACCCTGAGGGAAAGATGGCAATCCTGTGACATACAAAGAGTTCAGTGGATTTATCTCATGAATCTGAAGACCCTTTGCAATGGATGACAAAAGACCATGAAGTTGCTCCAAAGTCCCAAACTTTATATCAGAAAATATGCTATAATTTTAAAAACTTGCCATTGTAACATGACTAAAGCACTTTACTACAAATACAGCAGATTTATTACAAATTCATTACCACCCAGAGGTTATCCTGTACACAGGCATTTTTACAAAGGTGGTACCTATTGAACTGAAAAGACATCCAAAGTATGTTCATGGACCACTAATTCCCCCTCTCTTGTAGTGGTTCTTCTTGTTAGTGCTGAGTAACTCACTATTTCACACACTTTTGGCCTGGCATACAGCCCTCCCCCACCATCACTTGCCAGTGCAGAGTGACTGAACCAACCCATTAAAAAAAATTCCAACCTAAATAAGCCTATTATCAGGAAGTTGTAATATGGGTTACACTTGCATATGACAACATTCTCATGAACTTAGGAGATGAGACAGTACAGGCTGTTTAATACATATTTTAATTATAACCTAGGTGTTATCAAATTCTTTACATTTTCTCTTGCCTGTTTAATCCCACAAAGATAAGAGGCAGGAATTGTCTATTATATGCCTATAAAATGTGTTTACATGATATATATTTTAAAGGTTCTACTTGTGTTGCAAATGTTCTTGTAAGAAAGAATGCCCAAGGTTTCAAATATATTACACAAGCATAGTTGTATATTCTGCAAATGAAAAAAAAATCTAACTTTGGTAGTTAGTACAAATTAAAAACTAAGGTCAGCCACGGACTCCCAATGACATCAACAACATCCTGTTCTTTTGCTGAAGAGTTAAAAAAAAAGCCTTGTAACAAATTTCTATCATACCTACAATTTATACCTTTAAAAAAACAAAACAAAACCACACATTCTACTTGTGGCTATGTTCTTTTTGCGCAAGTACCCTTCTAAGTGATTTCGGTGAAATGAGGCAACCAGGATGCTCCCACCTTTCAGTGATTTTAGCCACTGAGTGAATTGGGAGCTGTGGTTGACAAGTGAGTTGTGCGGACACCAAGCAAAAGGGATTCATGGGATCCCAGAAGAGCTGCTGCCTTCCTCTTCCCTTTAGTGTACTTTTCCTGCTTCTTTCTCATTTTCTAGTCCTTGGAATCTCTGCAGTTTGCCCTTCTCCCCCCCCCCCCAACAGCTGTGGTTAGGTACTTTCTGGAAGTTGTTTTTTGCAAATATGATTACACAGTAAGTACAGTGGTACCTCGGGTTACAGATGCTTCAGGTTACAGACGCTTCAGGTTACAGACTCCACTAACCCAGAAATAGTACCTTGGGTTAAGAACATTGCTTCAGGATGAGAACAGAAAATTGTGTGGCTGCGGTGTGGCAGCAGCAGGAGGCCCCATTAGCTAAAGTGGTGCTTCAGGTTAAGAACAGTTTCAGGTTAAGAACGGACCTCCGGAACGAATTAAGTTCTTAACCTGAGGTACCACTGTATGTTAAAGCATCCCCCCTGCAACGGCCAAGGCAAATTATGAAAACTTTGCAAAGAGTCATGTCCGCTGCTGAAGAAGAGTCAAAGGCTAAACACTCATTAAGAATTCACTGTTACATTATTATGCAGTACAATGGTACACATGTCTACTCAGAAGTTTGTGACTTTGTGCTTCATAGTGGTTACTCGCAGGAAAGTGGGTACAGGACTACATCCCAGACCTTGGTATACGGTTGGCCTTAGGAGAAAGCACACTTCTTGTGCCTTTAACAGCTGTGGAAGGTAGAACTAAAAGTTAAGGTTTTTTCTAATGCAGAAATATAATTATGGGGAAAGCTTCACCTGCTCACATAGTTTCTGTCAAATACTTTGTGTGTATGGCCATTAAATTATTTTTAGACCCTCTACTACACCTTCAGAAGAGGACACAAATTTGCGTGTTCAGATCCAGAGACCTCCCTCCTAAATAAAGACACATTTGACTCAAATTTTAGTTTTGGTTTTTGGCAGAATTTAGGCCACAACTTTATTGATTACAGAAAAGTGAGTGGTTGCAAAGGCTCTGGTTTGACAAGCTCACTACACCCTTGTAGGTAGCGCTGACCCAGAGCTCTATCATAGGTCAGCCAAGGGTGAACACCTGAGGAAGGTGAAAAGCCTGGGAGCAGACTCTATTCACTCCCCAGATGCTCCCCTGGACTCAGGCACAGGCACAACCCCTTTTCGGGGGCTGGCCAAACCAAGTTGAGTCCCTGGATTCCTTTAACAGAATACCCTTCACATAGGGATGGCGAGACCGTTCTCCCATCCCTATCACATAAACCAGTGCCTATTCACAACCTTAAAAGTTGTGACGAATTGCTACGCGGCAGGCGAAACCCAAATGACAACAGCCAATCAGCCAAGTGGGAAAATTCCTGTCGTACCCGTCCCAAAGACAGACAACACATGATGGCATAGCAAGGTCAATCGCAAAAGGCCCTAAAATTAGGGAGAGGTGGGCGGGTGTTCCGATGCACAAGCCAAAAGAGGAAGCTCTGGGTCATGTGCATGGATTTATATAGGTCCCTCGATCCGTTTAGACTGCAGCCCAATTGGCCAGATTGAAACCCAGCACCGAGTGACCTACCAATCGGGTGTTGTGGCTATCCAATGGACCCACCCACAGTCTCCAGATCTCACCGCAACACGTACCCTCTTTTAGGAAGGACACGATTTGCATGACACAAAGCATATGCAAATTTTATTCAAATCTGTGTCCTCTTTTGCAAGTGGGTTAGAGGGCCACTAATTAGACTTTATCTCAAATTATATCATCACTTGCATTTGCTCCTCTCCTCATCTAAATCCATATGTACTGTACTCCGCCCAAAACAGAATACAGTCAGATTGGATTCCTTCAATTCCCTCTCAAGGTCCATGTTTTTTGGTTACAGTATATGCATTTCCACACAACACATTTAAGTGCATACATAAACTACACCTTTTCAGTAACATGCTACTAAATAAACATGTTAATGGAAACAGGTCCTCTAATAGGGTTCCCATATTTGAAGCAGTGAAAATGCGAGACAGAAGCCTTTTTTGGTCAAAGTTTATGAGCTTTTTTAGTTTTGCCCAAAGCTGTTGAGCGTTTGGGGGCAACCCTCCCCCCCCCAAAAAAACCAATTTTTGTGCTATTTTTGTGGGAATTCAGAAAAAATGACAGTCAATATGGGCTGCCATACATCTGGATTTTCCTGGACATTTTGCCTATTTCCGCTGATTACTGACTGCAGCATTTCGGATATGTCCGGATATGTCCGGGAAATTCCATGAACACAGTCCAAGCCACAGACTTCAGCATAGTAAGTATGGTTGCCCAGATTTTATAAAGCCTTATATGCATCTTTGATCACATTTTGCAGTCAAAGGGGAAGAAGGTCTGAACAGTGAAGATATTGTTATTATATACAGCAACACTTATAAAATTATAAATGAAACTTTACTGTTATAAGCACTGACCTGCCTTGTTCTAATAATCTGTATCTGACACAGGGCAGCTTGCTCTGCTACAGGAAGGATATTGCACTCTTGGAAAAACTGACCATCAAGCCTTTATGAAAGGTGATGTAAGTAAATCACGATCAAAGCTGATGCTTTTGTAAGATATTGCATTTAAGTTCACAAAAGCCTCCTCCCAATGACTAGTAGTCTTGGCTGGTGTAACAGAAACTCTTCATGTCCTCTTTTTCCCCTGTGTTTCTCTCTGACATTTGTTTACAAGCTGGAGAGTTGTGCAAGCCTAGTACATGCAGTACATCCACAGAGTCTTATTTAAAAAGCCTCTTGTAAATCTAACTTTAGCATTCACAGATTTCACAAGACAATGAACTTTTCAAAATACTGACTCTAAAGGTACAATCCCATGCACTCATGTGAGTTAGGACCTATTGAATTAAGAGAGGCTAACAGCACAATCCTATACAGGTCTACTCTACTGAAAGGTTCAACTGAATTCAACGTTATTTATTCCCAAATAGGTGGGTATAGGACTGCAATTTAAGGAAATCTTCATAGAACTGGCTATGTGTTTTGCTTGCTCAAGAAAAAAAACCACGCATTTTCTAGAATAAAAGTACAGTAATCATACTGGAGAGAGCTAACTTAAAAAAATGTAGGGTCATATACCATAAGATAAACCATGCAAAACTTTATATGTTGAGCTACTAAATGTACAGAAGCAAGTACAGATCATAAAGGTATGTTGCACTTTAACTTCCCTAGGAATACACAGCGGAAAATGCTCACAACAAACTTTTAAAAGTTTTTATTACTAAAACTGAGGTATATGTAGTTTTTAATAGTTTTGTTTAACATTTATAAAAAGTCTGTATATTGCAGTTTAATTTATGTTACTTATGACAAAAGGAAAGGCAAAGAAGCTGAAAATATAAGTACTTCTCTTTTTCTTTAGATGCTGTAACAAAGCTGGTTTGGATAGCAAATGGAAATAAGTAAAGCAGAATGAAACTTCTGCAATTGGTTCATTAGGTCACATACATCTTTTCCATCATTCCAGTGAAATCAGTGAAATAGGGTAGTACACAGAAAATACTTGTTTAAAGGTTTTAGAAAGAAGGAAAAGAACATGTTGATTGAACTAAATAACGTCCTAGTAGAAAAGCACCTCTGCACTATAGCTGCCACCCATTCTGCTGCAGCATGGGTGATTATATCCTGCGTGGGTGACCATTGTACTCAAAGTTTAAAGCAGGAGGAGGATTCTAGGCCAAAACCTAGGCATAATGTACAGCACAGCAAAATAAAGACTCCCCCGAGTGATTTGCACAACCTACTGTGGATCCATAGGACAATCATAGGCCAGCTTTCTGTAAAATAAGTTCAGTGACACTTACTCTCATGTACGTCTGCAAGAGAACAAGCCTTCGTGCTGGTAATGTCAACAGTTTATCTCCAAGAGTTTTGACCTAAATAATCTATGCAATGGGCTATGTAGCTGGCATTGTTTGGCACGTATTAATTTATTTACATTTATATCCCACTTTTCTTCCATCATGGAACACAATGTGGCATAAGTAAGGTGGCTCCCAGGTGTTCTTTCAGCCCAGAACTGACCAGACCCAGCCCAGGTTAGCTTCAGCAAAGTACCGTATTTTTTGCTCTATAAGACTCACTTTTTCCCTCCTAAAAAGTAAGGGGAAATGTGTGTGCGTCTTATGGAGTGAATGCAGCCTGCGCAGCTATCCCAGAAGCCAGAACAGCAAGAGGGATTGCTGCTTTCGCTGCGCAGTGATCCCTCTTGTTGTTCTGGCTTCTGAGATTCAGAATATTTTTTTTCTTGTTTTCCTCCTCCAAAAACTAGGTGCATCTTATGGTCTGGTGCGTCTTATAAAGCGAAAAATACAGTAATAGTCCTATGTGCCTGCAGATCAGATCTCCACACACTGGAGTAGTTTTTTATTTAATCCATTCTAAGTGGCTCTTTATTTTTTTGGCAAATATTGCTGATTTTTAAACTTTCTTCTTCCTTATTTGTTGTACACACAATGCCATTCTCTTAAAACTAATACTAGGTTTATTTGTTTTGCCCAAATAAAAGGGAGGCAAATCTATGTAGTTAGTACAAACCAAACATGGCTGTGCAAAACAGTGTGTCATTCCAACAAAAGGTTTGTCAAGAACACTGAAAGCAAAAAGAGAACAACTCCCTGGAAACTGGTCTGTGTTTGCCCGCCAAGTTTCAGCTGAGAGGAACTTAGCACAACTGATGCAAACTCTTCTAAAGACACAGTCAGGCACAGAAAGACAAATTTTTAGCTGAGCTGTGTCTGATGTTTAACTGCTTTGCATGCAGGCAGTTTACTGTCCAACTACTGCCAAAATCAGTTGAAGTATGTAGCAATCTCTTTCCTCTCTCCAGCACGAAACGTTACTTGCTAAAGATAAACCACAAAAGACCATGTTTGGATAAAACATATTTTAGCTTGTGGAAGAAAGTTTAAGAGAGGGAGGAGGGATGGGCAAAATCCTTCTGTAGTTCAGCATATGAGAAGCACCAGTATTTTTTTTAAGCCACGTCCCCCCCCCCCCCCCAATGGACTAATTTGTATGGAGATGGTGAATCTGGGCCTGGGCCTGGACCACTGCAGGTGGGGGCTGGTATGAGAATGAGAGTAAAGCTCTCCAGTTAGAAAACTGGACGTCAGGGGAAAGGATTCTAGGACGGTCATTTTCTATCTGCATATATCTACACACACAGGCTTGCCATCTCAGTGTGAATTATATCTCCTGGAAGATATAAGACTCCATTTCCACCTGGTGGAACAGGAATGGAGTAAGTGAGGAAAGATCCCAGGCGCGATGGCGGAGCTTGAGGGGATGTCTGCCTAACATCCCTATCTAGCACAACTGCCAAACTTCCCAGAAAGCAACTCGAGGAAGCGAGAGCCAAACAAGCCTTTGCAGAGCAAACGCACATCTGGCCAAGTGGGGGCCGAAGGGAAGACAAAGGAAGCTCTTCTGGAAAGACCACGGAACTTTCCAAGGTGCCTCGGGGCGGGCATCCTCGCTCTCGTTCCTCAGTTTGCGCGTTGTTGTTTTATCCCCACCACACGGCTTGAGAACCCAGCGCCTCCTCCCCGCCATCTCTCCTTCAGCCCACACCCCAGCCCACTCCGCCTCTTGGTCGCTACTCACTCCAAGCAGACACACTTTCAGCTCTCGTATCGCCATCATCTGCTTGGGGCTTGGCGGCTTCGCATCCTTCGGAGGAGCCAATCTCCCTCGCGCCGATCTCACTTGCACCGAGCAAGGAAAGCAGCTGCGGCTATTTCTGGGCAGCCCCAGCCCTCAGCCGCCACCGGTCACATGAGCCCCGGAGGCTCCAGCTCCTCCTCGCGTCTTTTTGGTGCTTTCCTCACCCAAACCCAACACGTACAAAATATCTGCGCTTCAGCATATTTCAGGAGACGCGGTTTCCATTCTTGGGTCTGCGCTGCTGTTGCTGCTGCTGCATTTCCAGACAGGCAAGTTAAAGAGACAAACTCTTCTGCGGCTCACAATAGCAATCTGGAGTTCCCGCCCATTTTTCTCCTCGCACATTCTTCTGGGGAAATTGTTCGATATTCCAAAGGGAACAGCAAGAGGCAATGCTCCAAAGGAAGGCAAAGGAAGGGGAGGGGGAGGAGGAGAACATAATCTTTTTGGGGGAACGTTTCAAGTAAAAAAATAAAATCTTAATTCCAAAAAAGTACAACTAAAAGGGCTTGACACATTCAATAAATGCTCATTTATCAGAATTCCACTCAGTCGTGTGCGGGTTAACAAACAAACTTGAAAAGTAAAAATTTGTTTTTAAAAGCTTCGCTCCCCCCAAAAAAGTGTAACCAGAAATGCCATTGATATATCACTCATGATATAACAGGATTTATTCACAGAAGAAACTGAAAATAATATCTTAGTTAGTCAGGACACTCAAACTGAGCAAGACCTGTCAAGCCCTACTGATTAACTGACATATAATATAATCTGTGCCATAGCCAGGAATGATAATAATAATAATCAAATTCTGCACTGGTAAACTAAAAAGGGAAACTGGATTCTTTGATGTGTACAAGTACTTATTTGCATAATATAGTCTACCACCCCTAGAGATGTCATTAGAAACCTAGCCCTGCCTCAAAGGAATGAGCAATGATTATGGGAAAAAATTCTATGCATACCAGATCTTTCCAGAATCACAGAGCGCTTTCAGACTTGCTATTTTGCTTGTGGGATTTAATCACATATAGCAAATCCAGGTTGTGCAATTAAAATGGATTTGGCTCTTACACAACAAACTCACTTAAGAAAAAAAAAAGACTTTGCAGTAAGAAAAGTGACAGAAAAATGCATCGTGATGTGTCATAATATAACCTCTACACAAACAGATTAGTAAACAACATGCATCCTATAATCCATACACACACTGTGTGCAAACAAATCAAGATGAATGCACAATAAAAAGGTCAGGAAGTGTCTACAGACATAGAAATTCAGACTAAATACAGTTGTTGTTTTTCAGTCCATATTCAGGTAGATATCAATTAGTACTGTATATATCACATAGTAATTTTAGAGTGTAGTAGTCTGGAGGGTGAGGAAGGCTTTAGATGGGCAAAGAGTCAGCCCAAGTATTTTACCACTGTAAAATTATGGTCATGTTCAGAATTTCATACCAGAAAAAAACTTGCCAGCCCAAGTGAGGACTCCTTGCAATAAAATGCAGTGATTGACATAGCCTGTAACTTTCTGTCACAGAAGTGAATTGGCTTAAAGTAAAGCCAAAATAGTAAAGCCAGTCCTTTATATCATGCATTTCAATGGGATCCGCTGAGTTCTGTGGGATAAAGCAAACAGGCTGCAAATGGGACGAACAGATCAAATAAACACCCCATAATATGCATGCAATGACCTAAAAGGCCACAACAATAAATTTCAGTGGAGACATAAATTTCTCCAGTGATGTGGTTCCTTTTCCTGCCAAGGTAAATATAATAATAATAAATTAGTTTAGTTAGTCTAAAAGGGTTTCTTGTTGAAAGGCAGAAACTAACATTTGTCTGCATGTATTAAGGAATTGGACAGGAAAGAAAAAGATATGGAGATGGGTAAATCTGTAGATCAACGTCTTACACACTCCCTCAGTGTCCATGGACCTAAGGCAGATAATCAGTGAAAGTTGTTATAGATTTGTGGGGGAGGACCCAAACCCTAGAAATTAATAAATGGTAATATTTTAACTAATTGGGATATGAAAGGAGTAATATCCGCTGCAGAGGAATTTCTGGGCTAGCCCGTGCAAACAGACCTGGCCAAGCTAGGGCCTTTAAGAAGAAGAGTTTGGATTTGATATCCCACTTTATCACTACCCTAAGGAGTCTCAAAGCGGCTAACATTCTCCTTTCCCTTCCTCCCCCACAACAAACACTCTGTGAGGTGAGTGAGGCTGACAGACTTCAAAGAAGTGTGACTAGCCCAAGGTCACCCAGCAGCTGCATATGGAAGAGCAGAGACGTGAACCCTGTTCACCAGATTACGAGACTACTGATCTGAACTGCTACACCAAACAATACAGTACCATTGAGAGCCATTGGCAATGCAAGAGAACTGTCCTTTTCCCCTACCATGAGGTGTGATTTGGAAAGTTGTCAGGGTAACTGGACGTGATGTCACAGGAAGAGTTTGGGGCCGTTGGCATAACTGACAATAAGCTTTGGGATAGCTGAGAAAAAGGCCAGATCCATCTTGGGCAGGCTGGCTGAAGGCAGGCTAGGAGAAATGCCTCAGGCTCCACTGCTGCACTGCTGTGGGGAATAGGTTCCTCTTGAGATGCCTGTTCTGTAAGATCTGTACACCCTCCATCTACATGCAGGTATAAATATATGAATCATAAATCTTAAAACTATGACAGCCTCCAACATGCCTTCAATTCTCCAAAGGGGCATAGACCCCAGTTGAGGGCCAAGACTCCTGGAATCCCATGCATGGCTCAGCAGGGATAGGGGTGGCCTCTAACACTACTTACATCTCACTATAGTAGAAATATAAAATGGTTGGCACTTTGTTTTTGTCCAAGGCCATCTCCATGAGCTGTGCCAGTCAGGAGTAGAGTTTCTAACTTGAACTTCTAGGGCCTGTGTCAAGAAAGTATTGTCACAAGATGTATTCTCGACTCGGCAAAATGTTTACGATTATATTAGGCAGGGATTCAGGCTCAATTAAGTTGCACATCTCATCCTCACAACTCACACACCTCCACTCCTATCAAGCCCCAACAGATACAGTACACATAAAAGTAGCCTATAGTAAGCCAGCATGGGTTGCAGTAAGGTATAGAAAAAGCAAATATATATGCCAGCACAACACTGCACCAGATCTCATTGTACTTTCTTATAAATACCTGACACAAAACAATAAATCTTCCTATACAGTCATGACCCAGAACTTGTTCCTGAGTACTTTTCAACTTATTTAATTATTACCCTAAAATAGCTAGTTTGTGAACTGTAGTCTCATTCACGTAAAAGTAATTAAGTTTACTAACCAGTTTTAAATAGGCTGAAATGTTTTAAGAACTAAAGCACTCATAAAGCACACTACAAATATTTTGTGCAAGATTCAATCTGTTAAACAAATGTGATTATCACGAAAGTCAAGGTCAAACAAGGTAAGGAGGAAATATAAGGACAATCTTCTCTGTTTATCTAACTCACACAAAGAAAAAGTTACAGACGTGTCCTTCAAGCTGCCTCTGACCCATTCTATTCCAGGAACCACCATAATTGTTTGTCTGCATTCAAAGAGCTGTGGTCAGGGAAACATTTCTGGGGAATTTGTCATATTTTAGTATGTTTAAAACTGCAGAAAAACAACTCTGATGATACTTGCCTTCTCTCCCTCCCCCTTTTGTAGCAGCTTGGTTGATCAGCAACTTTTGTGTTGTTGTTTTCCTTTTGTGATGTTGTGATTTTTTCCCCTTCTATAAATAAATTAAGAGAAACTAAAAAAGAATAAGAATGGAGAAAGCACTGCTTAGTGGTAGAGTGCATGCCTTGCATGTGTGTAGAAGGTCCCAATTCAATCCATTGCACCTTCAGCCCAAAAGACCTGTGGTAGCAGTGGTCTGAAAGCAGGAGTCTGAGACACTCCAGTTACAGTGCACAATACTGGACTAAACAAACCAAAGTTATGAGTGGTATGAAGAAAGGTAACAAATTAATTTTGTGCGTTCAGGTCCTGCTTCTGGACTTCCCAGAGGCCTCTGGTTGGCCACTGTGATAACAAGATTTTGGACTAGATGGGACATTGGCTTAATCCAGCCAATTAATTCATTTAACAAAAACCAGTTGTGCAGAATGACCCATGTCTATTCTTGTGCTGACTTCCATTAAAATTACTCTGCTCTTTCATCTGATCTGCTTCTTTTAACTAATCCCATTAGCTGTGCAACTGTTGCTAAGTATAATTACTAAATGACTGTACCACCTCAGAATGCATACAAGGGATGGCATATTTAAAAGCATTACATATAAACAGGGTTGTTGGTTAGGCTGTGGACCATGGGACCTAAGCACTCAGTAATTTGCATTGGGGCCCCAATCTCCTGTCCTGTCTTCTCCCCGTTGCCTTAAAAAACCCCAAAACTATGCTAACAGGGTGGCTGGTTGCAGCGTAAATGAGACCCCAGCCACCCATCATCTTAATCTGCCCAAAGACAAATTTCCTTGATGTTCCTTTCCCTCAAATCTTTTAAGTACCTAGCAATGCCCCTGCACATAAAAATCTCCATCCATCAGTTGGCTCTACATACAGTTCAAGTGCAAGCATGTTTCAGCTTGGCTTCTGACTTAAGTCTAATCTTACTGTTGTGTTAAACAACACCCCAATTTCTACCAGTTGGAGATTGGCTGCACGAGATCCCAGGGGTTCCAGGCGCTCTTCAAGAAATATGGTTCATTGCACACATATTTACACCTGGGTCTACTTTGGAGAGAGTTCAGGGCATTACATCTAAAGAGGATATTTTTCTCTACAGCAGTGCAGCATTGGAGTTCAAGGCATCCTGCATACCATCTCCATGCCTCTGTCCCAGCCTGCCAGGATGGTTCTGGCCTTCAAGGCACCTCGTCAGAACCTTCCGCCTAGTTGATGGTTTCAACTGATGGGTTAATGACTTGCTTCTAGGAGCTTTTGCCATTCTTAATGACTTCTATTCCAGGTGAGCCCCTGGCCTGGAAAAGAAGCTTCACCTGTATTTCCCCTAGTCTAACATCTGTCCTTCAATATTCCAAATATTATCTGAGGTCTATCATTTATTAATTTATAATATACACTAATTCTAGCAGTTATGGATGCCCTTGTAGCCCCATACTCTGTTACCCCAGATTTGTAACAGTAAGTTGCTGAAGGGTCAGAATAGTATTGTAACGAAATAACTGTGTAAATTGGATGGGATGATTGGTTTGGGCACTGTAGATTTCCAATACATCTGTAGTTTAATTTGCCTTAATTGCTGATTTTACTCATTAGCCACTTTGTTTTCTTTTGAAGATCAAATCGAGTAGAGATTTGTAAAATAAATAAATAAAAATAATATTTGGGGTATGAAGTAGACTTTCTTTACAGTGAAAGATGACATAGCTGTTAGCTGTCAATTTTTCCCTTTTCTTGTGAGGAATCCTATTCAGAATAAGGGAATTTCCCTTAAAAAAAGGGAAACGTTGACAGCTACGAAGAGGAATGAAAGAATACCTTTATGTGTTTGTATCAAAATTTAACAGCAAGTGTTATGCTATGTAGATTACCGGTATACTAATACCAGTGTTTTTTTGGGTGTGTTTTATTGAAATACTGATGATTTAACTCAACAGCACCAGAAATCTCTTAAAATCATTTTGTCAGGAGAGTATTTTAATGTGGCTTCAACAGTTGTGCATCAACAGTCTTATTTCTTGCACAGGAGACAGCTGGGGGAAAAAGCAGCCACAAGTCTTCCTTTCAGTCCCTTTACTTTACATTGCAAAGTATGAAAAGGGAATTAAATTAACTCCAAAGACTTATTGTCATGTAAACAGACTTGTATTGTGCCCAATGCCAAAGAGAGATAACAAGTTTCTTTTATAGACAGCCAGTTCATATACTGCCAAATCGGCATGAGCATGATGAGTACCGCCTGCCAACTAGAAATTCAGATTCAAACTGGCTTTAAAATGCTCAGTTTGTAGAAGTGTTTCATAAGTGCATTCTGCAGAAGCAAATGGATGATAAATATTTCAATAATCATTATCTAAGAGCAATATTTCAAACAATTTTTAATGTACTTAAGTAAACCAAACTTCTTCCTTGGTCAATAAAATCATACTATTAATTACATTTGATCATTGTTGTCTGCCATATGTTGTCCCCCACAACAACAAAAAAATACAATAACCAGAGGTTATCCATCAAAGTTCCATATTCACAGTGCAATTCTATGAAATGTAGTTCTGAGTATAAATCAGAAGTATAGCATATAGATCAGAGTTCAGGAAGAACACCAGAGGTTTAATACTGCAGACTCACAACATAATCCAGTACTACGCATTATGTTACAGAATTTAACAGACTATGTGCTTCAGTATATGCCTTTTATTGTGTGTCTAATATACAACTTCTATTCTAAAATACATTTTATTTCCAGATTATATTATAGCAGAGTATTATCACAGACTGTAAGCATTCAAGCTGGTATCAGCAGCAGTTTCATGAGCAAAATAAACACTGCAAAATGACCACAGAAATATCCACAAGTAATGATAATATTTCAGTCTCACTGATGCAGAGATAGAGAAATCTCCATGTTTGCAAAATATTGCCCCAGTGCAACATGTGAAATGGGCTCTTATTTTGCTATTTCAGCCTAAGTATTCTATGCAGTACCTCCTGGCATTACCATCTGCTGTCATTAAAATTTCTCAGAGGAATTAAAAGGCTAGTGATTGCTAAATAATTTATCAACACACTTTTTATGTACTGAATGTCACTAACATTAGATGAAGCAAAATACTTTGGTCTTTCCTGGATCACTGTCTTGCAATTAATTTTGTGCAGCTTCATCAGTCATGGAAATGGAGTGAATTTTTCCCTCGTTTCAAACAAGGAGTTTAATTCAAAGAGACACACACATTTCCTCCCTCAAATATACTTTTTAATGAAGTTCAGTAGCAAAATATCGGACTATTAAATACCCACTAAAATCTTGGTAAAAATAATTTTGGATGTAATGTCGGAATGTAATGTCAGACCAATTCAGGCTGGATACATTTTGTACAGGTGATAGAGAAGGGCTGAATTACTCAAGTTTCTTGATTTATACATGTTCTTGTGCATGGATTTGTTTCACTGCAACATCAGTTGGGAACCAGACTATTATGGATAAAACTGTCATAACTCCCACAGTGGCTGGATAAAGCAGCATTATAAACAATTTCTTTATAGGTTGCCCATGGTAAGAATATTCTCCAGGCAAGCAGTCAGAAAGCTTTATCTAACTTTTGTGTGACGACGATGACACTTCCCTCATCTAACAGCAGTGGGCCCGTTTATATAGCCCAGTCTTGGAGACTAATAGAAAATGTGTTCCTCAATGCTCTGCGTGTTTTCCAGTGGAGAAAACTGGTGATCCTGATGAAGCCCTGATCTCAATATGGAATTGCAAGATGAAACAGTCGCTCCTGAGCATCCTCTCCAGTGTTTTGGAGCCTGAGCAACTCCTCCTTGATCGTAATGATGATTCTCAGTATATAAATATGCAAGGCCCACTGATTATATAACCACATTTGCAGAACAGCGGGGAGTGGCAAATGCTAGGAAAATCAACACACACACACACACACACACACACACACATATATAATTAGAGAATTCACTACCTGCAGTGTATGTAGATTGTCTGTGAACCTTTTTTTTAAAAAAGGAATTGATCTTCTGCCTGACTTTTCAAGGTTCTTCAGCCCTTCAGTGAGTCTACAGGCTTCACATTTTTGGGTATTTCTTGACTGAGTGCTAGGTATATTAATTTTATTACCCTAAACGTTGTATTTTTATAATGTATATAATGAGATAACTGTTTTGGTTGACAATTTTCAACTGTTATACCTAAACGAAAGACTGTGGCAGTTTCAGTACTGTTCTGTTATTACCTGTATTCAGAGTTACCCCTTTCCCCCCAGCTGTTTGACTGTAACAATTATTTTATTCCATCTATTAATGCACTTACTCTAATTTTTAGCTTTATACTGAGCCTGAAAAGTTCTGATACCCTCTGACCTTGAATAGTTTTGTTGCAGCATTTCACCAATTCCAGCTTTGTATGGGACATTTTGACAGACCTGAAACTTGGCAAATCTTTATCATCTGTCCTCACAAGACACCTGTTGTAAGGAAAAAAAGAGACTCCATTTTGAGGTAATCATGCACGGAACTCAAGCTTATGACAAGAACAAGGAGCAATTGGCACATGCTCTGCCTATCAGACCAATGGGAAATATATGAGCTCAAGAAGGGAGTATAACTGCTTGTATTTAGATGAGTGGTCTTTTATCTATTTGTCTGCCCTTGAATAAGAGCATTTGGCATTGGGGATTGATGAGGAATTCCACACATCTGCCTCCCTGCTTGCAAGGCTAATTGCCCCATTGCACTATTGAATAGGTATAAAGGTCTCCCCTGACTAACATTAGGGTCCAGCCTTTTTAGTTTTAATAGCTTTCCAGGTTGCTAGATGCTGCACCTTTCTGCACTTGAGTGGGAAATAAAATTATGCTTTGATTGCTCAATCCCAGTGTCTGTTTGGCCTCCCTTGTTGGTGCTGTTGAGTAAAATGAGACTCGGCTGACAGCGGACACTGGGTGGTTATTTTCCTCACAACACAGCCAACCCACAAAAGCTTCACTGCAGCTTCCTACCACTTGGTAAAATGGTGAAGAAGGTAAAACAAAACTGTCAAACTAGTTTTTTCTCTCTACATAGAACTTGGGCAAACAATTCAACTGCATGAATGCATACATTTAGCAACTATACACTGCATGTTTACTGATTAGTCATTGTACATGTTTTGTATCAAAAGCCTCCCATAAATAGGGGCACATTCTTTTCTCGCTTACTGAGACACACAGTATTAGAGATATCTAAAACAGCTGGCTACATAGTGAATTAAAAAATTGAGAATATTTTGGAAAATAAGATCATCTAAGTGTAATTTACAGCCAGAGTTTGGAAAGAGCTGAAATTAAGCTTTTCACCTGATTAAGGAAACTAATCATATGAGTTGTGATTGCGATCAATCAAGTAAATCTGCACACATTTACATTTTGTTCACTAATTTTAAAAAGCAGTATAAAAATTAAAAAATAAGCAATACGGTATAATAAAATCATTAAAAACTGTTCTTAGTACTTGCTATGACATGCATGCATAATCTAGCTTTAAAAAAGGCATTCCATTCCATTTCCGATCCAAATTTTTAGTAAATGTATTTTAAAAGGCTGCATTTAAGAAACACTGCTGCTACATATGCAGGAGGGCCTTTTTAAATCAACCAACCACTTTAAAAATCAATCAATATAGCTGAATAATTAGTTGGTCTACAAAAAGAGAATGAAGTCAAATGGACAGCAATAGCCATTTAGGATTTGGTGCAGTAGCTCAACCGGAAATTCTGCTGAAGATAGCTGGTAATCCCTGTAAAATAATTCAGCAATTGATGGCTAGCATGAACTGTTACATTTATATTGCTTGGACATACCACTAAAGCCTATTTAGCCAGGGTCAGGGCCATCCCAAAAAATTAGTGCTTTAGGTTCAGGTGTACAGTGTACCTAATGTTGTAACAGTACCTCTTACAGGTATACTCATCAGGGGGCACTACTGCAACTATTAGTGTGTGGGAAATCAGTATTTGCCTCAGGGTAATATATAATGTGTGTTAAGCGAGATAGGGAACCTAGGTATATCTATTGTGAGTGACTAGAGCCTTTGTTTTTAGTAATTCATTCTGCTTTTCTTATTGGTACCCAAGGAACAGCTCATTGTCATGGTGAGATTGTGACATCTCCTTGTACAGAGGCTAACAAGAGATATATAGCAGCCAATCATTTATCTTTGTCCTCCTACTCTACTCCATGCTACTTTCCTTAACCTTCAAGTAAACAGAGCTATGAAAGGTAGGACTTCTTTTTATTTTCAACAGTCATTCTTTCCCTTCCTTTCCCCCTTTTTTTCCATTCCAAGTGTATAGAGCCCTCAAATGGCCGACATGCCTTAACATGCTTGAAATAAATATCCTAAAATGCAAGTCTTTCATCTGAGTTCTGATCATGCTTATGCCTTCAAAAATAATGGTTAAAGTTCAACACAAAGTTAAGCTGAATAAAATATATTGCAATAAATGGGCTTAAGCATGCTTAACTGTGTTGGGTTGTGAGCAGCATATTTTCAAACTCATTTCAGATGTTTCATTTTTAAAAATTGCTTGATACACACACATACCGTCCAACCAATTGCATAGTACGTTGACTGAAAATTGTACAATAAAAATCTATTTCCCCTTTTTGGGGGAAAATCAGATTCCACAATGCAATTCCCAAAATTATTTCTGTCCCATTGAAGATGTTATAATTTATGAAAAGGCTTTTTAAAAATTATAAATAGTACTATCTATGAAAAAAGAGATAGGTGTTGCCATTAGACATATAGTTGAAAGTTTAAAAAAAATAATCTCAAACACTGATGTAGGATTGATACTTTTCAATTAAATTTTCATCTCCTGTCTCATAGAATTTTTTTACTATTAGTAGCACAATAAAACTTTCAAGTTACTTTCCCTAGGAAGCACATATCTCTTTATTTGAAGAGTTCTTCAGTCATGCTAAAATCAAGCTGTAATCCATACCCCCAACAATGGGTGCAGGGTTGGGGGGACAGATTGAGCAGAGGTATCTCTCCATCCAGCCCTGCTGGCTTTCTGCCCATGGAGTGACACTAGCATTACTTGGCTAAAATACAAAGGTCCCTGTTCTGTAACAGCAGTGGCAGACCTTGGGGTCTCAAGATGTCCGTGGTGCCCTGTGCAACATCAAAATTCAGCACCCCCCTGACTCTTGCCTTCCATTTTACGTAATAGTTGTGATGCTCCTAATGGTCTGCACCCTACCTGCCTCTGGCAACAGCACACACCCACCCAGTCTGAAAACCAGGTGTTCTGGATCTGCTGAGCCAGCCCACTTGATGGCACTGGGGCTGATTGTTATTTCCCTGCCCTCTGCCTTCCACCCTGTGTGAGCAATAAGGCTAGAGATGCAACTGTTGCTCTATTGATCTCTCACATTGCACTGCTGCCCAGCTAGTGTTTGGATTGTCCTGCAAGCATGTTTTCAATACCTCAGTCCCTCCCCTTAAAATGTAATGTAAGGGAAATGTATGCTGCCAAGTAGTTATTTGTTTAGAACCTTTATAAACATTCCAATCAAAGTAACTTTGATTTTGTATGAATATAAAATAAAACCACACAGTTACTGCAACGCTGCATGTGTCTACTCAGAAGTAAACTCTACTGAATTTGATGGGACTTTCTCCCAGGTAAGCATGCACAGAACCGTGCAGCCTGAGTGCATTTTTTTATTTTTATTTTTCTAACATATGTCCGTTCAATTACATTTGGAAAAAGAGATATAGCATTTATACAACATGTGAAGAAGCTAATATGAGGTACATTTAGTAAAGAAAACTAAAAAAACCTCATATATGTGTGCTAAATCATATCTCCATTGATTTAGGACAGCAGAAATTTGTCCAGTAAAATGTTTATAGAAAACACTGTCATTGGTCACAAGAGAATGATTTGAATGTCATAAAGTTGGTGCTATCTTTGAAATCTTTATTAACAGCCTTTGCTACTGCACTGTATGCTTGACTATACATGTAATGGTTAAAGTTAATCCATACAGCTGCTAATCACATTTGACAGAAAATTTAATATGCCACAGTGCTCCATTCCTTAACACATCAAGCTTGTACACTATATTGCATATGAACAGACACATGAACTCTACTAAACTCATAACTACTGAATCTTTGGCAGCTAGGTAATCACCCATTTTTCTCCAGCATTCTCCATCAACAACAATATAGCATCCAGATAGAAAAATGCTGCTTATTATCAGTATTTTATATGGGCTCAGCCTCCTATACATGACATTCCTTCTAGTTCAATCACAAATGCCTGAGATCAGAAATTACTGCAGCTACAAAGGCCAACAAGTCACAATATTATGTGCCAGTACTATGCAGGCTATTCAGATAATATATTTCCATAATAGCTAGTAGATTGTCTCTAATATTGAAATTTTAAATGTTTTTTCCTTATTTATTATTAAAAACTTATTTGACTTTTTATGATATAAATATTTTTCATAAATTATGCTACATCACTACAGTTCGTACTTGCATGGTATTGAGGAAGTGCAAGGGCTATGCCATCATTATATATCAATGTTTGACACTTAATCGCTCAGAAGTGTAAGCAGATCTTAGGTTTACTTATTTAATATTAAGGAAAACTGTGTGAAGTTTACCAGGAAATCTCATACAGAACTTATTAAGCAGGGAAAAAAAACACAACCCATAGGAGGCACAAAATTAATTTTTGGTTTTTGCAAGATTCTTACCTTTTATGTCAAATAAAAAGCCGAATGGCCAAAGCTAACGCAACAGAAAAACAATAAGTAATATAGGAGGCATCCCGTGCTGTCTACTCTGACAGGAAGCAGTTCCCTGAAGTTTCAGGCATCTATATTTTGCCATCCTTGCCATCAAGAGATCCTTTAACTGAAAATGATGAGAACTGATCTTGGGGCAGTATCTTAACAACAGGCAAAAAGACAGATGAGGCTTGTCAGTGTACACGTTTGTCTGTTACAGAGGTCTCTTAGGAGTTCTGTTGATTACCATATGGTTTTGTAAAGTTGGTGTTTGCACTATTCAGACTACAAAATGGTGCAATAAGGATAGTGCAAGTACACTATCTAGTGATGCTTAATCCAATTTCCGGTTTCTCCCTTTTCTCCAGGAAAGGAATTGCAGATCACCAGTCACCTCAATCAACACTGCAAATGGCCCATGGTAAGCTTATAATGTAGAAAACACGATGGTATGATAAGCATAGGTATCAGCTACTGAAATCACTGTGACAGTTGTGTTCCTATTTCTTGTACTAGAGAACCTTAACTAGTACAGCTGATATTGTAGAATTATGATCTTCATAACGACTGCAGGAAAGGCTGAGCACCTATCGAACCTTGTGGTTCTGCAATTAAACATATTTTTTATTTTGTGTTTTACTGACAAATGAAAGGGAGTCTAGTGGCAAGGGGACACTATTACCTAGCCTCAAGGGAAACATTATACTATATTTAGTATATTAAACAAGCAGAAATTTTAACTGATTTGGATATAAACATGGTTTATACCCTTACAAGGCAATCCTGTGCATACCTACCCAGAGGTCCTATAGAATTAAATGAGACATTAAGGCAAGTGTGTCTAGAACAGCAGCCTTATCTACTGTGCTATGCCAACTACATTTTTGTCAAAATATTAGATTTTCATTAAACCTCAGTACAGTTATATAAGCAGCTAAATGCTGATTTCTTATTAGGGTTGCCTGGCTCTTATTAAATCAGTCCAAGACTTATTTTAATGAAAGTAGGCAATGACCCAAAAACCCAGTTTCGGATAGCTGTCCCAAATGCTTTTGCAGAGAACATTTTAATTTTTGAATCCATATATACAAATGGCCACAAAACAAAGCATGTGTGCCTACAAATACAGTATAGATTACATTGTGACACCAACCCTGGAATTATCACCTGAGGAAGGTGGTTCTTTATAGAATGACATCACAATGATTCAATCTACTTATTGTCATGTGTCATATCTCAGAGCTCCATTTGGCATCCTCTAAACCAGTGTTCGGCCACAATTAAAATAGTGTGTTCAGCTCCATTCTCTATAGGAAGGCAATAAAAAGGGATGAAAAGCAGCAGCAGTATTCCTAAGTAAGTTTAAGAGGAGCGAGGTTAAATAACAGAAAAATACAGCCATGGATGGGTGGCAGTGATATCCACAAAGAAAAAAGAATGAGAGGCAGAGCTAGGCCGCCGTTTCAGGTAGCAGGTGATGTGCAACGTGGTGCTAGACGACAGAGCTGTTTATCCCACACTGGCTGCCCCTGTGCTCCCTAAACCTGCCTAGCTGCCCTCAGGTGTGGGTATCGCCCCCTTGTCCCATCACTGCTGTTGAAAGCAGAGTCAGCAGCAGGTCTAGGTGGCTTGTGTACACAGAACAGGAAGGGAGATGGAGCGTAATCTTCTTCGCCTCGGGCAGCGAAGTGTCCTGGGGCAGCAGCGCTGAAGGAGGGGCGGGAAGAATGCAATGGCCGAGCCCAGAAAGGGGAAACGAAAACCGGAGCCAAGTGGCACGGAAACAAGTGCAGTAGTAGAAAACCAGAGCCAAACCTAGATGTGGGGGGGGGGGGGGAGATAACAGCGTCACAGCCAAGTTACGTCGGTCTGAGAAAAGCCCAGCGTGCAGCTCCCGAGTTGTCGCCGTGCCCTGCAGCCGTGCCAGTGCCTAGCAGGGCGCGGAGAACGGAAACTGCCGTACCCTCTTAACCCAACTTTGGGAGCGGCCATGCCATGTGGGGAAGGCAGTGCAGGGTCAGGGTCAAGGGAAAGCACTGCTAGGCGAGTGGAGCGAGAGAGAGAGGGCGCTCACAGACACCGGGGCGTTTTTTCCAAGTGTCCCGAGTAGTTCACTCTGCCTCACCGGTTCTGGCTGGGCCAGACCTGCCTAGCGGCCCCACCTGGCTGCGCCCGACGGAGGCGGCTTTTGAGGCTGGAGTGAGTCAGCGGGTGGAAAAAGAGGGCAAAAGCGCGGCAGCTCTTGCCTCGCATGTCAGGCAGCTCTCTCTCTTTTTCCCTCCCTGGCGGAGGCGGGGGCAGCCGTTTCTCGCTCTGTGTGTGTGTCCGGCTCAGACCCCTCCCTCTCCGGACTGATCGCTCTGTGTGAGACTCTCCCGGGGACGCCCGGAAACGCCGCCTGGGCCCAAAGGCCGCAACCGCCACCCCAACCGAGCCCCCTTCCCTCAGCCCTCGCCCCCTGCGGCTGCCACGGCGGGCTAAATGTAGCCCCTGCAAATCGGGCGGGGAGGTTTGCAGAAACATGGCGGGTAGGTAGCACCTCCCTCCCTCCCCAACCCCCCCTCCCACTCCCAGAAACTCCGTCCGGGCGCGAAAGAAACACCTCAGTCCGGACCCCCCCTCCCCCGCTTCAGGGAAAAAGCAAAGGGAAAGCGCCCTTTAGCGAGTCCTCCTTCACCTCCACTCATCGATTTGGGGGGTTGCCTCCTGCCTGCCTGCCTACCTACTTCTCTGTGTGTGTTGGGGAAACTATGGCAGGAGCTTGCGAGGGGATTTATCTGAGAAATTAACGACCTTGTGTGGCGAGAAGGGCTTGTGGGATTTGTTGCCAGATGTAGGCGTCCCCCTTCTTTCTCTCGGCCCCGTGAGTGTGAGGAGGGGGCGCTTGGGGCAGGGGTGTGTGTGTGTGTGTGTGTGTGTGTGTGTGTTTTATAGCGTGGTAAAGAAGCGCGAGGCGCTCTGGTGGGGTGTGTATTACGGGTGTTTTACATAGGGGAGTTGGTCTGGGGTGGGGAGGAACCCCCTCGGCTGGAGTTCACTTTGTCTTGTCTCTCTCCGCCTCCCCCCCCCCACTCCCCCGTCTAGATCTGTCGCTGCTCCAGGAGGACCTGCAGGAGGAGATAGACGGATGTGAGTAGCCCCAGCTGCAACAGCTTTTCCTTCTCTTTCCCTCTTCCCCAGCGCACTCGGCGGCGCTGCCCGGGCCGCCCCTTCTTCCCAAGTCCGTCTTGGGTGTGGGGGCTGGGTCGGGGCGGTCCCACTCACTCGCACCCGGAAACTCAGGGGATCCTGGGTCTGGAATGAAATGGGGAGAGGGAGCCTGTTCCCATCTAACGAGGGTTTGTTCCTTATCTATATATATGTGTATATATTCATAAAATACAACCGGGAACGGGGAGGGAGAGGGATGGATTGCGCGTGTGTGTCAAGCTCTCGTTTGCTTTTGCTTCCGCGAATAAATGGTTTTGAAAGCGTGGAGGAGGCCCAAGTTGCATTGTGGGAGGAAGCAGCCATGCTCAGCTGTCCTTGCCCGTTTTCCCCCATACAGGCATTTATGTGTATGGCTTGCAAACTTGCTCGTGTTTGTGCCTGTCTTGATTTTGTTGTTGTTGTTAGTGTTGTTTTACTTTTCTGGAGACCACGAAGGGAAAATGGGGAAAGTTGTGAGTTGGATGGGTTGGTTGTGATTATAGCATTACTGCTGCTATTCTGATGAATGAGATTTAGGTCACGTTGTACTTGAAGCTTAACAGTGTCTTAATATTGAGATACAGTACTAATAGAATTCGTCTTCCCTTAATAACACTTTATTAATTGCCATCATAACTCATTGAATGTTCTCATATAGGAATTATGCTTGTGTGTTTTTTAAAATCAAGGTGTGTTCAGGTTTGATATATCCATTGAATATTTAAATTGTAAAAATTAAATTTACATTTTAAATGTCAAAATTTTTATAATACTAAAATTTAATACATTGATATTTAAAAGTTAGCATTTATGTTGAATTTTGGACAGATAATGAGATTTAAAAATGCATTGTGATCCATAAAGGGTCAAGAAAGCAAAACCCAAGATTGGTAAAGTTTGATACGACAGTGACCTTGACTTTGTATGTTAGATAAATAGAATGATGCATATTCTTCTGAATTAATTTGTGGCTGGTTTGCAGCCACAAATGTCTTCCAATTAGATTTTGACCTGCTTTCTTTAGTTATTAATCTTTTAAAATGTATTGTGTACATATCAGACTTTAGAGAACTGATGCTACCACCTTTTTGAATCAATAGCATACACACGCACAGAGTAATGTGCATTTATGTTCTGAACAGAAGATAAACCTGGGTAACTCAAAATATTTTAGTAATGTATATGAATATACACTTAATTTTTTTACAGCAGTAAAAACTTACTTTTTTTACAGCAGTAAATTAATGATTGGTGACCACTGCAGGAATCAGTGATTGTGTAGAACAGCCTTCTCCACCTTGGTGCTTTCCAGATGTTTTGGACTACAACTCCCATGGATGTTGTAGCCAAAATATGTGGAGGGCACCAGGCTGGAGAAGGCTGGTATATAATATTGTGTGAACTAAATAATGGAGAAGGTACTATGGAAAATAATAATGAAGTACCTGAATTAAATAAAATATAAGTATAGAAGAGAGTTTAGAAGATGTGTCCATATTAAAAATACATGCTCCAGAATAAGAATGTAAGAAGATTGAATAATAGAGTGTTCTTTCTAATTTCTGCTACTTTTACTTACCATCTCTTTCTTGGAGGCAGATTCTTTGGTATAAATTTTGGTGGTTAACTCTTGGATAGGAGCACTTAGTAAAACATAATTTCTCTTCCAAGGCGATATTAGAGGGTGACATTAGATGAAAGCGAAGTCAATTGCTGCTGTAAGTAGTGTTGTAGTATTCACCACAGTGCAGCTGTATACAAATTAATATTCATTACGTTGTCTCCTTTTTATTGTCCATAGTAAGTGATGCTTGCCATATGAGTTGTCATGCTTTTGAGTTCTTGATTATTAGGGTCTTAGTGTGAAGGTTTTATCTCAGTGGAGCACCTATCAATGAGTGCAGTGTTTGAATTCTGCATTAGCCTCCTTTTCTGTATTAGCATCATTTCCTGTAGAGGTCTGCTTGGTGCCAAAGTTCTTCAACTGAGAACACTTTATTTCTTCTTCTCACATGCTTCATCCTCAACTTTGTACCCTGTATGTTCTTGTAGTATTGCAGCTGTCTTGGCTCTTCATAGAGGGAAATGGGTCATCAAAAGACCTGATTTGTACTCATGCCTTTTAGGATTGAGATGGGACCTTAAGCTGCCCAGAACTGAGACACTGATGCCAGCAAATCTGATTCCTTTTAATAAGCTGATTTCTAAGGCGAGACTGGTGACTGCATATTTTATTTTTGTTCTGTTATTTTAGTGACAAACTACATATACAGTCAATTATGGTAATCCACAAATCCTTGACAAAAACAAAGGCCATAAGCTGCTGAAATGTCCCCAGTGACATTTGTGCCTAACTGATGGTAGTGTTTCAGGGTTGCCTCTGGTGTACCTTCTTAGCTTGAAGACATCTTTCTTTTTTAAAAACGGTGTCTGTGCTTCTAGGTGGACAGCTTCAATTGCTAATTTTAAGCTTTTGTGTGTAGAGCATAAACCAGGAACAGGCAGAAGCAAAAGAAAAGTTGTGACTTCATTGTGTGATGAGAGGTAGAAGAGCATACATACACAGTAAAATCTGTTGGTGCAAGGACTACCACTTGTGCAGAGAAACTTCCCCTCCCCCTGTGTGCCTCTAAATCTATTCTGAGAGTTCTCCATACCCTCTGGAACAGATTGGGGGGGGGCCTCTGGAGATGCAAGGGAGGAAAGTTCTGTTTAGCAGAAGCCCTTGCACTAACAGGGTGACTTAGATGAATACAACCCATTGCTGTTTAGCATGGTCACTTTGACAAGTAGTAACTAGTAGAATAGTAGAAAGATTTATTGTTCTTTTGAAACCATCTGAGTATAGATGGAAAAACAGTATTTTCGTCTTGCATACGTTTGTGAATTTCATTTACATAGGAGGAGAAAATTGATGGTTGTCCACATTCCACAGTGAACATGAGTTTTGTTTGTATAATAAATGTCATTTCTGATTATAGACATGTAACTGAATTGCCTATAGTAGCCAGGTGCCAAAGATCAGAAAAGGAGGTACTTTCAATAGACATTAGAAAAGCAATGTTATGTGGTTAGTAGCATAGGAGATTCCATAAGGGATGACTACACTGTTGAAATATGTTTAAATAAAAGAGTTCAAAATTATGCTTACAAAATGGAATGGTATTTGGTAACAGTGTGCAAATTTTCCTACCTTTTGTGGGCAAAAATTGATTGCTGTATCCTTTAAAAAAATCCCAAAACTGTTGTACATTGTTAGGCAGTAGGTTTTTGAGCTTTAAGATTTATTTGAATTCAGTGCATTTATGTAGGCTTTTTGCTTCCTATTTAAGTTAATTCTTTTTGGGGGTTATTTTTTATGTTTACAATATTGTACAACTTTGAACACTTTCCTATGTTTCCATCATGTTAGAGCAGAGGGGATAGGAACCTGTAGCTCTCCAAATGATGCTGGACTACACCTCCATTCGTCCTTGATAGTTGGCCATGCTGGCTGAAGCTGATGAACACTGAAGTCAAACAACATCTGGAGGGTCACATGCTTCCCATCTCCATGATACAACCAGATCTTGTGTTTACACTGAGATCATGGTGATGTTCCATAAACATCCCCCCCCCCGAATATTGGCATCTATTAAAAGTTATATGAAGTAGTAGAAATGTTCATCTCCTGCAGGTGTTGCTTAAAAAGGGAAATATTTATGCATCATCTTATTATTATTATTAAACTAATAAACAGTGATGTTTTGGAGGAATGGACATACAGTGGTACCTCGGGTTAAGTACTTAATTCATTCCGGAGGTCCGTACTTAACCTGAAACTGTTCTTAACCTGAAGCACCACTTTAGCTAATGGGGCCTCCTGCTGCCGCTGCGCCGCCAGAGCACGATTTCTGTTCATATCCTGAAGCAAAGTTCTTAATCTGAAGCACTATTTCTGGGTTAGCAGAGTCTGTAACCTGAAGCGTATGTAACCTGAAGCGTATGTAACCTGAGGTACCACTGTACTTCAAGGAGAATACTGACAACCTAGTTTCCAATAAGTTTCATTGTTGCAGGAGTAGCTGAAAATATAATGCTAAAGCAAGCAATCAGTACTTTGGTATGTGTTTTTAAGTCAGCTTCTTAATGTTAATGGACACACCACTCTACATTATTATTACTACTACTAAATATAAGTTCTGCATGGGCTACCTTGAGTTTTTCACATCTGAATATTGGCAAATAAGTGAAACAACATACAGTGGTACCTTGGGTTACATACGCTTCAGGTTACAGACTCCGCTAACCCAGAAATATTACCTCGGGTTAAGAACTTTGCTTCAGGATGAGAACAGAAATCGTGCTCCGGCGGCGCGGCAACAGCAGGAGGCCCCATTAGCTAAAGTGGTGCTTCAGGTTAAGAACAGTTTCAGGTTAAGAACGGACCTCCGGAACGAATTAAGTACTTAACCTGAGGTACCACTGTATCTGCCATTTCACACATGATATGAGACTTTGTGTCCACGTTTGGTTCTGCCTTTCATTGCTGAAAACTTGGGTCAAATGAGATGGTTTCAATTCAGTTTTAAGTGAATAGCAATGGTACAGTATACAGCTGTGCTACATCATGTCTCTGAATACCAGTTCTTGAGAAGTGAGAGTGGGGAAGAGCACAGTTGGTCCTACTCTGGTCCTGCTTGCAGACTTCCCCATGGCATCTGGTTGACCACTATGATAATAGAATACTAGACTAGATATACCTTTGGCCTGATCCAGTAGGATTCTTCTTATGTTATATACGGAGGTACAGCTCAGACATCTTTTGATTTCATAATTTTGTTTTATATAAATAAATATATTGGAAGTTTTTCTTTTAGCCAAAGCCATTTATCTGAAATATTCCTACAGGAAAAAATAAATAAATGAAACAGACTTTCTAGTTTAAATGTGATAGTCAAACAATTTCACAACTTTACTTGAAAAATATTTTTATTGGGATATATGTAAATATTTTAAAACCTGACAACAATAGCAAACAATCCCTACATTGCTTAAATGTTTAGAAAATCATGTAAAGACACTCAAAACTGCTAATACAGTGGTACCTCAGGTTAAGTACTTAATTCGTTCCGGAGGTCCGTTCTTAACCTGAAACTGTTCTTAACCTGAAGCACCATTTTAGCTAATGGGGCCTCCTGCTGCCACTTTGCCTCTGGAGCTCGATTTCTGTTCTTCTCCTGAAGCAAAGTTCTTAACCTGAAGCACTATTTCTGGGTTAGCGGAGTCTGTAACCTGAAGTGTATGTAACCTGAAGCGTATATAACCTGAGGTACCACTGTATACTGTACCAATTTTAATATGCCTAAATAGCATGTTTAATTTGGGGAAATGTGGTATTATGGTGCACATGTGCAAGCACTTTCAAAGAGTAGTCATGTGAGAAGCTAATTGCAATGCTGGACAGTTTCTGTTAGACTGATATATCCATGTATAATGATGGTAGTGTCTTAATTTTCTGTAGGAAAAATATAGCAGCTGAAAATTTCTTATCCTACATAAATTGTTTTAATATGTGTGCTCCTGTTTGCCACAACGAGGATTTGTCAAGGATATTGTGAATACAGTGGTACCTCAGGATGCGAACGGGATCCATTCCGGAGCCCCATTCGCATCCTGAATAGAACGTAAGAGGTGCACGCGCGGGTCATGTTTCGCCTCTTCTGCGCATGTGTGTGATGTCATTTTGGCCGTCTGCGCATGCGCAAGTGGCGAAACCTGGAAGTAACGCTCTCCATTACTTCCGGGTTGCCGCAGAGTGCAACCTGAAAATACTTAACCTGAAGCATATTTATCCCGAGGTATGACTGTACTTGGAGCAGTTGATTCGTGGGCAGGGACTTGGGAGACTGTTAGCAATTTGTGATAGTGCCAGAGAGCCCTAATCATGCATCAAGGGTCCTGTTGTTATGTGTATACCATAGGTAACAAGAGACCGTTATCCTCTACGCTGTAGAATAAGTGTAAAATAAGAAAGCATGAGACAACTGGAATATTCATCTGTATGAAAATAGATGGGGAATGGCCAGTTCCTCTTCCCACTGTACTCCAAAAGGGTAGAACAATGGAAAGTGCTCTATCTGAGATTAAAAGTATTGCTCTTGTAAAAAGACTGTTAATAAGCCAGTCACCCAGTGAAAGCAAAATGGTAAATTGAGAGAGTAGTTAGAATGACAGCAGTGGATTCCATAGATGACCGATCCTTGAACAAGTGGGGATCATCCACGTTTTTTTGGAGATAGCTGGTACTCACAAGATTTTTATGTCTGTTGCTTTGACAATATGTAAGTGTTGGTAATTAAACTTGATCAGATTGCTGCTGACATGAATAGTGTTGCAATAAGTTGGAAGATAACATCATGGATATAGGCTGACTTCTTCCCCCACTCCATCCTGAACTTAAAACTAACTAACAGATTTGAAGAAATACAAAGTACAGCCCAGCAGCATCTAGATAATTGCGCTAGATGCCACAGTCACAGGAACTTCGCTCTGCTGCTTCCAGGAGCGAAGCCTTGGATTTGCTTCAGCATTATGCCTGAACCTAGACTTGTGGTTTGCTTCCCTCCAAGCAATTAATTATAACCTAAGTTTGTTTTTGGCTTTATTGCCCATGGTTCCTATGTAATGCTAAACAAAACTAGGGCAGCACAGTAGGAGCAGAGGAGAAGCAAAATTGTTAGCCCTGTGCACCAGCATGCTGAATGCTTATATTTAAACTATACTTAACCTTAACAGTGGTTTTAAGTCCTGATTTTGGTTTTAATGAAATTGCACTTCCTAACTACTTTCTTGGGTCTTCATCAATTTTGAGCTTCATATTCATTTAGGTATATAAATTTGGCTACTAGAGATCTTTATCTGGTATGATAGGAGAGGTTTTCAAAAACAGTTATTTTACTGAAGGACTAGTGGAAAAAGCAGTCAGCTGCAGATGGTGTGTGGTTTACAAAATATTTGAGACTGAAGGAAATTGGAGAACAATTTTGTGCAAAAAGTGGATACAGTTCAAGAAGAATGGCTGAATTGTACAAAAAGCATGCTTTGAAAGAGAAGAATGGTAAAGGCACACAAAGTTTTAAGACTAATCTGTGTTGAAAGCAGACTGCTGCATAGCCTAGCTTCTTCTCAGCATTAGGCATCTGTTTTAAAATATAGATTTGTGATTATAAGGAATGTTTCTGATGTCTCTGATAGTTGGTGTGGATGACTACAGCTCAGAGTCTGATGTGATTATTATACCTTCAGCCTTGGACTTTGTCTCACAAGATGAAATGTTGACTCCTCTGGGAAGATTGGACAAGTACGCTGCAAGCGAGAATATTTTTAACAGGTATGGTATTTTAGCCTAAATAATCTGTTTTATAAGGAGCTATCTTAAAATGTTTTGTGTGCAGGACAAAACTTAATCTCTTTTTTACAAGGAAATTCTATGAATTAAATTCACACACTTGTCCACCTTTTTCATTTAATGGATTATCTGTCCTTATCAAGGGCTATTTGGTACATTACTTTGTAAGAAGATATGTATTTAAGATTTGTATTGTATTCACACTATAACACAGTAATGTTTGAAGAGATAACAATTCATTTCCAAATGTAAGAATACCAGCTGTACACATGATTAAAGATGGTGGCCTCCTCGTATGTTACATTTAATGTAACATGTCTTCGTTTACAAGGATCTGTCTGCCATCTGATATCAGAATATACAATGTTGTAAAATTCACCTTAGTTTTTGTTGAGTTCTAAGGAAAGATTTTCCTCTTTTTGTATTCGGTATTCTTATACAGTGGTTTAATTTTAGTATTCTTTTCTGGGTAATAGTTCAAAATGGTTTGTTTTGATTTTTTAATGTTAAGTATTCTGTTCTGAACAGTTTTTTATCCTGTGGGCAGCAGGCCGTATTTGGTGTAGGAGACAAAAACTTGGACCAGGAAAGCTGGGTTCACATTGCCACACAGCCATGAAACTTTGGGCAAGACACACACTAAGGGTTGTTGTGGGCAAAATAGGGTAACCCATATATACTACCTTGAGTTCTCAGAAAGAAGGCTTGGATGCAAATGTGTTACATTAAGGTGGGATAGATAAATTATTTCTTGACATGTAAAAGCTATAAACTTAGTTCCACAAGATTGCAATTTTATTCTCTCATGTTCTAGGCAAATGGTGGCTCGAAGTTTGTTGGACACTTTGAAAGAAGTGAGTGATGATGAGAGAGATTGTATTGCTGTACTGGAAAGAGTCAGCAGGCTAGCTGATGATTCAGGTGTGTAGTATGAGCTATCTTAATGAGGTAATGAAGTAGATTAAATGTTGGGGTGGTTAATGTGAATAGTGGATAAACTAGATTATATTTCTTTCTTTATTCCATGCTATTAGTATCCTCAGTAGTTCATTCAAAAAAGCAATTGTTGCTTTGCAGCTGCTGAAGGATCATGATTATAAAACCAAATTCATGTTATTGCTGGCAGCACTGTAAAGAATATTTAGAAAAGGATCAAAATAATACCTATTTCAAAATGGCTCCTAATAGCAAGGAGGCTTTACAGGAAAACAAGGAGACCATAAAATGAGAGAAAAATGGAGACTGGCATAAGGTATTAAAGGCAGATTAAAGGCAGAAAGTGGTAGGGAAGTGCAGTGGGATGGGGATATTGGCAAAAATTGCACCCTTCCTATTCCACTTAGCAGATGCATCCTCTGGATTAAAAGGACTTTGGTGAGCACAGGGACATCAGTTGAATTCCACAATTAATACTACTTGCAAAACAAGAAGGATTAGTGACTCTCTTGAACTTTTAATTCATGAAGCAATAAATTTGAATCCAAAACGATTCCTTTATGACCAATTAGAGATAGTTTATTAGTACTGCATTATAGTAGGTATTTGACTTTCGATCAGGAGATCGATAACATATGATTTACTGGTTCATCTTGACATTTTTATCAATAGAGCCAACAGTACGAGCTGAATTGATGGAACAGGTGCCTCATATAGCTATGTTTTGTCAAGAAAACAGGCCTTCAATCCCTTACGCTTTTTCAAAATATTTATTGCCTATTGTGGTGAGATACCTTGCAGACCAGAACAACCAGGTGAGAATTCATTAAAGTTATTGAATAATTACACAGTTGTGTACAGATTTTACATGTTTGAAATAAACTGCATGCAGATCTTGCAATCCTCCCACTTGTTATCCAAAAATCCACTTACCTGAACATAAACAATTATTCCCAAACCTTACTACACACACAGCTGATTCAGATATCCGAATAGCCACAATTTGTCCACTTCCCTACTTGTTTATGTTTTGCTGGTTGGCGGCTGCCATTTGGGGGAGGGGGGGAGGGTAATGGATTAGAAATGTTCCTGCAGGAAATAATGGAAATTGCCAGCTTGTTATGCAAATGCTCTTCTAATAAACAGTTTCCTGAGAATGCATTGTGTTTGGTAAGCGGGACCTGCGTTTAATAGTACCATGTTAATACTCATCCAAATAAATTGTTTACATAACAGCATCAGTGTGTATGGGACTTTGAAGTAGCAACATGACAGGTCTCTTCCCATAGGGGCTGACACCTGAACATTCACTACAGGGGAGGGAAAAACAATGCAGTTTAGTGGTTTTGAAATTTCACAATTATTTGGATCAGTTAATGTCCCAACAACTAAAATTAGATTAAAGAGTTTGAAATAAATTTGTGTCACAGACTCCATAATTAAATTAAACAATTTATATTAGTCTTCCACAAACCGATGTCCTTATAGTTCAAAACATCTGGAGGGCATCATGCTGGGAAAGGCTAGTCTGTATGAATAACTTGTTTACTGCTGTGTTCTCTTTAGTGCCTTTTGCAGTGGTACTTGACCAGTGTTACATAGTAGCAGTAGTATAAATATTATCAAATTAAAGATTTACAATGGTATCATTCCATATGCTAAAGAATTCATGGAAATAAATACTAACAGTGTATGGCAGTATCCCAGACAACATAATCCTGTGTAGATCCTATTCAGAAATAAGGCCCATTGCGTTCAGTGGGACATTCCTAGGTAAATATAGAGTGGAGCCTGAAAGCGATTCACAGGAGTTAGTTCTTGCTGTCTTATAAAATGTTTGTTCTAAAGCTTTGTGGCACAGGTGGAAACATAATTCAAGTCCCTTCCTCTCTTCTTTTTAAACATAGGTGAGAAAAACAAGCCAGGCAGCATTACTTGTTCTTTTAGAGCAAGAACTTATTGAACGATATGATGTGGAGGCCAAAGTATGCCCAGTTCTTGTAGAGCTGACGGCTCCAGACAGCAATGATGATGTGAAGACAGAGGCTGTGGCAGTAAGTTGGAGGATGACTTTGCATTGTCTATATGAATTAATTATCTGGATTTACTAAACAGCAAACATGCTTGCTTTCCCATAGAGTATCCTTTGTCATGAATGAGATGTAAACTAGTGCTTTGCAGACTAAGATAATGGTGTAGTTATAGCGATAAGCATGTTTCAGAGCTCATAAAACATTTTTTGGACCAAGAACAGAGGAAATGGAAGAATGGTGATGCTTCAATCCTGCTCACAAGTTGTTAAACTCCTGGTTAACTTCCATGGAATAAAGCATCCAAACTATACAGGATTGCATCCACTGAACTTAATGTGGACCAAGAACTCAAATTAGAAAATAATTAGAAAAAAAATTAATTGCCTTTGTTCTGTCTTATTGGGCCTTGCAAACAAGGAAAATTATTTCACCCATGATTTCTTGCTTTGTCAATGTCTGGTGGAGGGGGAAAAGGAGTGAAAGGGTTCACCTCATTCATTCAGCTGGCTGTAGCTCAACAGCCATTGAAAGCTATCAGCAGGCACTTTCTTTGACACATACTTGGTCAGTGACAAATGTGGTCTGTGTCTGAGAAAGAGTGGGCGGAGGTATGTGTGATCTGTGTGAGAGAGTTGCATTTATTAAAATTCTGTCACATCCTTCCTCCCAAAGGAGTCTCAGGTACCAGTGTATGTATGTATGTATGTATGTATGTATGGTTGGTGTGTGTGAGTAGGGAGGGGAGTTGCAGGTAGGTCTGTGAGAGAGAGATGCACTTGGGCAGGCAGATGCATATGTGTCTGTGGTCTGTCTGTGTGTGGTGAACATGTGCATGTGTTATGCAAGACATAGTGTGGTGTGTGGTGTAACCATTTTCTAGATTTTTCCCTGGTAGGAATGGGGGGGGGGGGGAGATCAACATTGTATAATCTCCACAATCAGGATTAAAAGGTCATAGCTAACTTCTCACATTACTCATAAGGGGTGGAGCATGAAGCAGCAATGAGTGTGCTCTTATGTTGTGTCATGCCACCACCAGCCATTTTTTGACTGGTGCCCATGGTGCTTTCCTAAAATTCAAAATACTACTACTAGTCCATAAAGGTAGGCAAACCCTAGCTGAGACCAAGAGAAACATTTTTTCATTGTATCTGCCTTCTGTTAATTTTAATTGGCAAGAGCATTTTGTTTCAATGTACAGAGAGGATGCAAGAGAAAATACTAATTAAGCATTTTGTAATACACATTTTCATAAAAATGCTATTGGATTACAAGCAGGAATTTTTGCATATCTAGTAATGCAGTGATACCAGATGCATAATCAATGTTTTTCTTGTAATTAGATAATGTGCAAAATGGCCTCTATGGTAGGAAAGGACATTACAGAGAGGCTCATTCTTCCCAGGTTTTGTGAGATGTGCTGTGACTGCAGAATGTTTCATGTTCGTAAGGTATGACCTTTTTCCTTTGTAAATCTCTTATTTCCCTTCTTTACCTTGCCAGAATTTTAGCCATGCTTTTTTTGGAAATAGAAAGCGTTTATTCTAAGTAGGAATCAAAACCTTTGTGAATGCACTGATCTCTTGGCAGCTTTGTATATGCAGGTCTTTCCTGTTTATTGGAATGAATGAGGAAACTATAGGTAATGATTATGGCCATAAACAACCATTGTCTTAAGATGTCAGTGTGGCATCTAGAAAATATGACTTGGGACTCTGGAAACATGACTTTTAAGTCCCTCCTCTGCCAGGTAGCTCAGTGGGTAATTTTGAGTGAGTCATTAACTCAGTAGCTAACCATCACTGATGGTAGCTAAGAGGCTATAAATGTGATAACTCCTTGTATGCCATCTTGTATTTCTTGGAGGAAGGACGGGATTCACTGACTCCATTCACCGTAAGGCAGGGCAGAAATGAAGGATTTTCAGGACATCACTGCAAATGAAGAAGCAAGTAAACGTCAGCTGTTGCTGATATTCTCTAGGGTTTGGCATTTGACTCGCCAGAGCACATACTTTGAATATTGTCCAGTCAAACAGTTGTAAAAATTAAAGCATTAGAATGATAATATTTGACTGCTATCCTATCCTCACTTTATTCTGCAAAAATTATGGAATCCCGTAATTAAAATGCTAGTATCATAAAGCTGGGAAGGATTAGGAAGAACATAAAGATCAGCCCAGCTACTCTAAGGCAAGATCTTACATACATCAATATTTCCTCTTCAAATCATAAAATTGTAGAGTTGGAAGGGAACCCAAGGGTCATCTAGTCCAACTCCTTGCAATGCAGGAATCTCAACTAAAGCATCCATGACAGATGACCAATACAACACAGTTTGTTGGCCAAAGCAGAACAAAGTCCATAGTACTGAGGTACATCAGTGCAAGACAAGAGCAGATAACAAACAAATGAGCCATTGCTGCACTATGGGAAGGGCAAATTTCTCCACATTTGTTATTGGCATCATACCCACACCAAACATTTAAAGCACTCTTCCACCACTTTAAGAGTCATGGCTTTTCCCAGAGAGTAATGGAAACCATATTTTGTGAAAGGTGCAGAGACCCTTAACAAACAACAGTTCCCAGGATACTTTAGGAGAAGCCATTACTCTTAAGGTGGAAGAAGGGTCCTTTAAATGTATGGTGTGCATGCAAGTAAAGTCTGAACTTTAGGGGGAAATTCTTTCTTGACTCAAAATCTGGTGATTCGTTAACAGCTAAATGTGAAATGAGATCCACCCTCATTCTCCCCAAAGGAAAACATAATTGCATTGAATGTTCACCTCATTCAGCATCGGTTCTGTAGTAAGGGGATGAAGCAGAGGGAGTTGGGTAAACTCAACAACTTAGGAAAGAAGACTTTTCTGATCACCCACATTGGCTCATAACTTAAGTTTCCAGAACATTTTAAAAAATGTGTATTTTATCCTGCTTAATACTTAAACCAATTGTGCTCTTTACCAGTTTGTTCCTGCAACTTTTAGGGAAACAAGACTTCTTGTTCATATCAAGTTGTATCTCCTATTTTTAAATTAGCTAACTTTCAAGATTAGAACTGCAGTGAGTAGTAAACCTGTGGCCCAGGGCAATAGATTTACAGTTGATTGCAAAGCATTACGTGGAGTAGTTTGAGAACTGCAGTCTTGCTTTTTTGAATAGTTTTTGTCTGCTTGGTGCCATATTATAATAAATGTATTATTTTTTTCAGGTTTGTGCAGCCAATTTTGGTGACATCTGTAGTGTAGTTGGACAGCAAGCCACTGAAGAAATGCTGGTAAATCCAAATTCTGGAATAGGTTTTGATAAGCTGCAGTTAGTTATAATTCTTCCTATTAAAATCACTAGAACCAAAGTACACTGATTTATGCTAGATTTCATTAATGCCTTTCACCAACTTTAGTGCATCAGCTACGGCCATTCCTGGACCTAAATATCCTAGCCACAGTTACACATGAATTCTATGTGGGGCTGTTCCAAAGGCTACAAGTTGTACAGAATGCTGCTGAGTGGAGTAGCTTACTGGAGTAGCTTAAGCTCTGTGAGAAGATGGAATGGTTTTATAATGCCAAAAGGAAGCAATAAAATAAAGCAATTCCAAACATAGGAAGCAAAAAAATGAATGCACCCTTGTCTTAATCTTGTCCATAGCACACTTAATAATTTTCCACTATAACATTTTACAAGTTTATGAGGAATTATTTCAAGATAAAAAGTCAAAACCTCATTTAAATTATTCATACAAAATTTGTGTTATGCTTTGTATTTTTTCAGCTTCCTAGATTTTTTCAGCTTTGTTCTGATAATGTTTGGGGTGTGCGGAAGGCTTGTGCTGAATGTTTTATGGCTGTTTCATGTGCTACATCACAGGAGGTCCGGCGAACAAAATTATCAACACTTTTTATTAACCTTATCAGTGACCCTTCACGATGGGTAAGATGTCAGTTGTTAAGTTCCCCTTCTCCTCTTGCAAGATACTTGACAATTATTTTGGGAGAGTTTAATTAATGTTTAAAGTATTGATAATACCATTGACATGTGGAAGAGGGGTGATGTATTATGCAAGGTATAGAAGCTCCATCTCTGTAGTGTTTTGTAGACGTTGATTATGTTTTCAATAACTATTAGGGCTAGCATTTTAAGGCAACTCTATGTCCAGATACTAAGGAACAGTGCTGTTATTTGCCAGAACCAAAAGTAAAAGTATATGCCCCAAAATGAAATCCTCTATTATGAAAGTAAATATAACCACGTACAGTGAAAGTGTACAGAGGTTCTTAAGATGGTTTGACAAAGGGATAAATAATTGGGCAGGAAACAGGATGTGAAAATGCATATATATCTATTAAACACTTTACAATCTGGTTTGTATTTGTTACTTGGTTCCTTCTCTAGCTTTTAAAATATGTATTTGAAAATATTTTTGGATTTCCTGCTCACCCATTCTAATATCTGCTTTGACAAATTGTGATTTCTTCTGTTAAAGAGATGTGTACTTCTGTAAGTTCTGAATATAGATGGAAATGTAATGTAGGAATTTATAGTAAAATTGTGGTGAAATATATGTGAATAATGCAAGATTTCTCTGGATTAGAATAAGGGGTAGCTAACCTGTGGTCCTCCAGACAGGAGCTGTAGTCCAAGAACATCATCCCTGACCATTGGTCATATTGACTGAGGTTTTTTGGAAGCTGGAGTCTGAAAACATTTGCAGGGTTTGCAGGTTTCCCACCCTTGCTCTAGAGTTTTTAAATATTCTCCTGCAGACAGATCCGTACTTTAATATGCATATTCAGACACTGGTGTGACACTCAAGTATGTACCTGGTTGTAATGTAATATTCTTGAGGCAGCTAGCATAATGCATTCCCATGTCCCACTTGTTGGCCTTGTTTCAAGATGCAAGATTTCCTTGTAGCATACCTTGGGGAACTTGTGATGTTTCCACTTCTGACAGCTGGAACACTCATTACAAGCAGCTATATTTAAAGGAACTCTCTGGAATCCATTACTCTAGGTCCGCCAAGCTGCCTTTCAATCCCTGGGGCCTTTTATATCAACGTTCGCTAATCCATCCAGCAGTGGTCAGTTTTTTAAAGAAGAAGAATGTAAAAACACTGAGGATCGGAACCTTGCAGAGGAACATAGGTATGGACTGGTTATTAATTTCATTTAAATTCATTGGCTCTTAGCATTTTTTTTACTCATAATTTGATTGTATGTTCTACCATTATGAAGGAAATTTCATGTCCCAAGTTCTGAGGTAGGATGGGTTTAAGAAAAATCTTTCTTTTAAACAACCCAAACATTCTGATTATTAGACATACACATTTTCTGGGTCTAGCAATGAAAAAATTGTGGATACAGAATATATGTGCCAAATGTTCATTCTTTTTGAAGTACCTTAATTTTGATGCTGCCTGTTTGTGAGCAAGTAAGAAAGGCACAAGTGTCCTTATGTAGACCAGCAGTGACTAACTATGCCAGAAGTCGAGGCCAGTTTATTTTGCACTACAATGCACATACAGCTCCTTGTGCTTTGGTGTAACACGTGTCTTTAATTTTGTGTTTGCTTGTTTGTCCCAGCATCCTTCCACCCTCCATTTTCCCCTTTGTGACCTCCATATTGCAGATTGACCACCCATGTTGTAGCCAAATATGTCTTTATAACCACTATGGTAGATAACACACACATTTATTTTCTTTGTCCAGCAATGAAAGAATTGTAGATACAGAAGATATCCCAACACATGATGTACAAAGCCAGACAGAGTTGCCTTTAGATGCTGATGAGAGTGATTTTGCAGAGACCCTTGAAAATGACAAGGAAGAGAGTAACTCCATGTTGGTTCATTCCCTGCCTGAGACAATGTTTCATTGCACTTCGTCTTCAGAATCATGTCAAGAAGCAGCAAATAAGGACGAACAAAGTTTTGATTGCTGTAGTATAGCAGTATTGCCAGCACCTGCACCGAGTTCCCAGGAAAAACCCCTTTCTGATCAAGAGCTATATAACTCATTCAATTTCTGGAGGACTCCACTTCCCAAGATAGATATTGATTTAGAACTTCAGGAAACTGCAGAAACACTTGATTCAGAAACTCAGGAAGGAGAGCAGGAAGTTGTTGCATCAGCTTCTTCAAACGTTACCATGGCTACAAGGAAGGAGTTGGAAGAAATGATAGAAAATTTGGAGCCTCATATAGATGATCCAGATGTTAAAGGTATTAATACATGTTAATACATTCCTAGTTCCAGGTGAGGTGTGAATTAGATGCCTAGAAAAGAAAGATTAAGGCCAATTGATTGAAACTGAAATGAATCTTAGAATCCTGTAGGTAAATAGCCTTGATTTATGCAAATACACTATGCTTACTTATCAAGAAAATCAGGTCTCTGTTTTGCACCACTACTCCCCCCCACACACTTCTGTCCTTCCATTTCCTTTTCTTGATTTCAAACAAAGATCTAAATTACAGAGTGGATAAATTGTTACAAGTTAGTTGGGCCAGTTTTCCCTGGCCATTTTACTCCCTGGTTTAAATGTTAAGCTGCCTGTTAAAAAGTGATTTGGGTATCAAATCCCAACGATATCAACATATTGCAGTACATTAGAAGTGAAGCTGCAAGCCCAAAGTCTCTACCATCGCTATATAGATTAATTTCCAGGAACCTTCAGGGCCTGCAAACATTTTGCATTTCATTGAATATTTTGCTATCAGAAATGTCATGGAACATGCCTCTTGATCCCTGTTCCACTTCACTTTTAAATATGGTGTGGCATGTGAAGGTCTTTATGTGGTTGTATTTCATAATAATTTGCAGAAATCTGTGTCTCCACCTGAATACAGTTGCCCTCAGGACTGGTTTACAAACCCTCTTCTTGGCAGTTTTTTTCTGTAAAGTTGCTGAATGTTCCTAGGTGCTGCTGAATCTACCATGTATTTTGGAAGATGGTCTCTTTAGCTCATCTCTCTGAATTTGGACACCTCTTAAGAAAGCTTGCATGATGGTTCCTGAGATCAAGGAGCAGGTTTTTGTCTATTGATATAATTGGACACCATTTTTAATCAAAATGGCGTACTGAACCTTTCAAAACTGTGCAAATTTTCATCACCAATTTCAAGATGGTACTCACTGTTTTGTTTCTTAGAATTCCCAAGCAGTGCTGGGTCTGAGACAGCTAGTGTAATGTAATTCAGCATCAGTTCCAGAAACCTCTATACTAGCTGAGAATCATGAGTGGAATGGTGCTCATGTGTCCAGTTTGTTGACATTGCATAGGCATCTGATTGGCCACTGTGAGAACAGAATGCAGGATTAGGTAGGCCTTTTCCAGCAGGGCTCTTCTTATGTTCATATGAAAGATAAAAGTTCTGGTAGCAGGATCCATCACCATATTAGGGGTGTTGGTTGCAGTACACCTCTTTATGAACTATGGAAGAAACAGGTCAGCTGCCTCTTACATCCAAAACAAAAACCAGTTTGTCCATTTCATTACTACTACTTAGCCCTTCCAAGTATGTCTCTTGAATCTTTGATTACTCCCGTTGGTCATTGTGCTAATTTACTAATTTAATCCATAAATGGTTAATTGCAGAAAATGGGCTAGAAAATGAACTACTTGATCCATTAATGATGTCAGATACCAAATAGTGACTCTGGACAGCTTATTATAGTCTCAACTCAGTTGGCTTGGGTTTGAATACAGAATCTCAAAATACACTTTATTAGGAAGCTTCCCACCCTTGTGTTTTACAGCAGATTTGCTTAAATGAATTTTCACTTGCATGCAGCTTGCCAACATGAGTACTAATGAGTAGCTTCTTAAGTATTGTATCTATTAGAGGACTTTCTGAAAGATGGGATTCAGTACTAGAAATGTTCCCTATGCGAATGCACCACAGGAAGTGTTTTAAAATTATGCTCCTCCGTGAAGTAATCACATAGCAACTTACTGTGTTGTGAAGTAGAAAGGAAGTAAGAAAGAGCACTTCAGGAAACAAGCTGCAGATGATAAAAAAACAGGAGGATGTTGTATTGCTGTGCAAGCATTGTATTTTAGCAACTACACACACAACTAAAATAATAAATAGAATTTTCTAAATGAAGGAAATAAGAGGTAGTATAAATTAAATCAGGGCTTCCCAAACTTGAGTCTCCAACTGCTTTGGTCTGCAACTCCCATCTTCCCTAGCTGGTAGGATAGGAACAGTTGTCAGGGATGATGGGAATTGTTGTCCAAAAACAGTTAGAGACCCACATTTAGGAAACCCTGAATTTGACTAAACAGATCATTGCCCTGAAATTTCCCCAGATAACCTAATGTGATCTGACCAAGGCAAAATAGAGCGGTACTATGACTTCCCTTGATTAGGACACTAGACTTCTGTTGATGCATCATTTCCCGCCCCCCCCCCCTGTTTACTCATGTTAAGTTAGGGTCTACTAAGACCCCTAAATCCTTTTCACAAGGTACTACTGGTAAGCCAGGTTTCCCCTATTTATGCAGCTGGCTCTTCCTGCCTAAAACCTTACATTTGTCCCAAATTCATTTTGTTCATTTGGACCCAGTTCTCCAATCTATTAAGGTCAGTTTGAACTAGGTCTGAGCTCTACTACCTACCTCATTTTATGCTTGTTTTAATAAGTAGATGAAAGTGCTTTTCATCGCATTCTTAGTTACTTGTACACATTTATATTACTTTAAAGCCATAATTGTCTCTGCTGCTTTTCTTCCTTTGCCTTTACAGTCATCTGCTGTGTTCCCTGTGCTTCAAATCTTATTTAATCTTTAATCTTATTCCCTGTACAGGCTAACATGTTGGTTTTTTAATGCCACAGTACTACATTGGATGTGATTACATAATAAATGTTCATAAAAATCACATGGGTTGTCACAGCCAATGTCATATAATGCACATGTTGCATTAGAGAGAACAGCATGACATATCTCGTGTAATGGTTTGGTAGGCGCCAGGTTTTAGGTAGTGTGAGAGAGATACATTTTGATTTGAACCGGAGGAGTTGGGGGAGTTTCAACTGAATGGGAAAGGAGCCAAAAGCAATGTGTTTTGGTATTGATGCTAACCGAGGTATGATTCACATGAAGTTGCAGAGTCAGACAAGGATAAAAGCCAGTAACAATTAGTGGTGATGCCCCCAAATTATTCTATACCTGAATGACATTTATTTCTTTAAAGTTTCACAATAAATTCTTTCACTTTCAGGACCTAAAAAAATGGTCCTGAAATTGCAGTATCTAGTTCCTTTGAATAATTGAACCCTACCTCACAACTCTCTCACCTTCACATCACACAATATTACCAGTCATCTTTTAAAATCTTTGCAAAAGCTTAGTCCCTTAATCAGAATCATACCTGAGAGGCTGCTTTCCAAACTGTCTTAAAATCAAATATCACCTCAACTGTGAGTTCACTACACCAGGGTAGACAGACTTAAGGCTTGCAAAATATACTGTATTTTTTTCTAAACCCCAAGATCTACTCAAAGCTGCCTAGTGCAAGAGGCAGGCACATAAAATAATTTGGGGCCTAGGAATCCTGAATGGAGCTCACAATGTTTCACACAAAACTCTAATTTGGGTTACCCCAAGCTTTCTACATTTCAGCAGTATAATTTAGGGTGGCAGGGAGAGGTATCAGTTTGTTGCTTTTATTCACACGCAATTGGGAATCAGAAGCCCATGCCAATCTACTGCTAAGCATGTACAAGTAGATCTAGATCTAACTTCTGCCCACTGTGACACTAGACAGCCTTTGGGAAGTTTCTCTATCTCTCCTTTCCTTCCCCATTCCCCTCAAATTGGAGATAATAAAATTGGCATCTCTTTAAGGATGTCACAAGAATGAATAAAGTAGTGAATAGAGAAATAGTTAAGCATTCAGAGTATGTTATCATTACTATTATATGGATGCTTTTATTCATTATATGGCTACATGCATTTCATGTCACCAAACCTTGCTTAGTTGTGCCTAGCAAATCCTAATTCAGTCACCAGTTAGTTCCCAGTGTCTCGGTTCTTATAGTTGCATATTTAACACTGAAGCTTTGTTTGGTTTCTTCAAAAGAAGATTCTGCTCCCCCCCCCGGAGTCTTTTGAAAAGCCTAAAAACCTAGGCAGAACATAACTAACACAGTGACCCCTGTCTCAAATGGCAAATGGCCAGAAACAATGGCTTCCCCAGGATGAATTGCTTCTTTCAGCTCTTTGCTGAATATAACAACCACTAATACAGCTGACTGTGTAGCAGGAGGAGAACCATACAGTTAACTTTGTCTGTTGGCCACTACTGATGCCTATAGTCTATGGTGGTCAATTTGTGCAGTTACAAGAACAGAAGAAAATATGTAATGAGGTAAAGCTCCATAACTACTTTAAATACTCTGGATGTATAAATTAGCAGAATTTGCATATCATGAACATGCAGGTCTTTGAATCAGCTGTGAGTAGACAATAATATATATACCCCTACATTGTTACTATCAAAATATGCAAGATTTTAGAAAGCAAATGAAAAATGCTGATGCAAGGGGTCAGAGTGAGCCTATTTAAAGGACCTAACTTAGTCAGGTTCATTAATTTCATTGGCTCTGCTCTGAGTAAAATTTAGTTGAATACCAGCCAAAGGCATAATCATGAAAATTAAAAGTCAAATAAATTCTTAGTTTCTTTTTTTAGTTACTTTTGTTTCACATTTTCAAAACTATTTATGACGGCCGAAAGTTTGTTTTCAGATCCACACCAAAGAATTAGGGCCACCATGTAAGAGAATTGTAGCTTCTCAGTTTTACTTACATTTATGTTATAACTAAATTAAATAGAACTGAGAAACATCAGTTCTCAGCACATTTTGAAGAAATAACCTTTCATATTTAAAGGCATTAGGTGGCTCCATAAGATGATGGATTTCTGAAATTATGAACTTAAAACAAGGAATAATGCCTTGAATTGTTTCCAAAGTGCAGGAAAAAAGAGAAGGTTACCAAGATGTGGGGAGTGTTAGGAAGGAAGAGAAATATCTAGCAATGTAAGAAGCCAGATAGTACTCCCTGATTTTTTTAGGGGCCAAATAATGCTGCGAGAGTCCACATGGTTGCAGAAAGAAGTAAAGGGCTTCCTTGGTAGCCTCCAAATGTGTACTGCCTGTTCACCTATTTACTCTTATCTTTGAGTATGCATGCTTGGAAACCCTAATGGAACTGCATCTCGCACTGTCGTACAGCTTTCATTTAGAACAGGGGTCAGCAGCCTAAGGCCCATGGGCCAGAAGCGGCCCGTGAAGGTCGTTTGACCGGCCCACGGGCTGCCCCCAAACCGAGCTGCCCACTCGCGTTTTGCGCTAAACCGGCGCAGCGCGGGGACTCACTTCCACGGCTCCAGAAATCGCGCATGCGCAGACGCCAGAAATTACGGGGGCATGCACTCTGGCCCACGGAGGGATCTCCACGGGACCGATCCGGTGCAGGCAAGATAAACCTTGCTGACCCCTGATTTAGAGCATTGTTAGGATGTTTTTTCATAAGCTCGGAACAGCTTACAAAGCAGATTACATGCCATCATCAGGGTAAAATACTAAAAGCAATAAAAATGCAGCATAAAACCAGAGTCTGCGTATTCCCAAAGTTTACCTAACAGATTTATTCCATCCTTAACCAGAAGTGTGTTGTAATTCTTTCTGAAACCATTTAAAGACTTTACACCTTAGCAGCAAGATCATTCCATGGCCACAGGGCATTTCTGTAAAGGCTCTGCTTCCATCAGTGGAGGTTCTCAACTGCTGTGTTAATGGAATATGAAGCAGGGTGTAGGGAAAGTGCTACTACACACTGAAATGTTTGTGTAATGGGTGTAGAAAAAGTTTTTGACCTGCTTGCCCCCTTCCTTACATGTACAGCACAAGTGGAGGTGCTCTCTGCTGCCCTTCGAGCCTCAAGCCTGGACCCTCAGGAGGAAACAACAGCAGGCATTGGCAAGTCAGTGGATTCTCAGAATGAGCTGAGCATCAAAGATCACCTGAGCTTTACATCCATTCAGGATGACCCAGTGCCTTTAATCAATGATACTGCTGAGGTAAATATTTGGCTGCTATGAATTTTATCACTTGAGCACCTGCCAGTTAATGTCAGAAAACAAGTAACTTCATTTTCATATGCTTTGGATTTACTTTTGAGTAAATATGCATTGGATAGTGCTGCAGAGTATGCCTACATTGTAAGTTGTTGTTTTTAACTTTCCACCACAGGACATTGTAGAATCTGCTCTGCGTTATATTCATAATGATTCCGACTTTAGCACTAATAGTAGTTTCAGCCCTGAAGAAGAAAAAAAATCTAAAATTCAGGTATTTTAAAAGTTTTCTCCTTGTACAACTTAAAAGTAATTTTACATGTAATATATGATCCGACACCTGTAAGTATAATTTTTACTTTGCTTAAATTGTGCACTGTAAGTTTCTCTCTCTTTTTTAAAGAATTCTGAACTTCGAAATTTAAAATTGAAACCTGAGCCTCCTCACTCAGACTACTGTTGTCCCCTTGAGAGCATCATCAGTTGCAAATCTGACCTGTACATGCAGTCGGCAAGAATTTCTATTACAGTAACTGCACACCGGTCCAGTGAGTGTGTGAGAGAGATGGCTTGTACTATGTACAAGCTTTTCTGTTTCCCTTTTGCCTTAATGGCTTCAGGCACCTGTAAGCAAAACGGAAACTTCATAGCCCATATAGTCAGCAAGGTGGTAGCTAATCCCGCTGCCCTGAGTCACCGTTTCCCTTGTACTCTGTACATGTACTAGGGCACATGTGGCAGCCTTGACCCATGGGGGCTGCACATGACTCCCATCCTCATTTTGTGGCTTCTTCCTCAACTGTCATCAGCAGGCGTCCTATTGGACTGCAGGAGAGGGAGGGAGATGGGACTGCAGGGCCCCTCCATCAGCTCTGTTGAAAGGTGAGCAACTTCGCTCCTGCTCTCCTTAAAAAGTTCCCATTTATACTTGTAACAAGTTGGTTATTAGAAGAATAATGTAACCTAAGAAATAGTACTTGAATTTTCTTTTTCATTCTCTTTCCCTGCAGTCTTAACATTTTTAATTAATTATTTTTTATGGCGATGTAGTTTTTTCAGAACATACGCTTAAATTCATATGCTTTGTGTTTTAGGACATTGTACCTCAGGCCTTGCTGGACCAGTATTTATCCATGACTGATCCCTCTCGAGCTCAGACTGTTGATACAGAGATTGCAAAGCACTGTGCCTACAGCCTTCCAGGTGTGGCACTTACCTTAGGTAGACAGAACTGGCACTGTCTGAAAGATACTTATGAGACGTTGGCCTCTGACATGCAGGTAATGTTATAGCTCTTTATAAGACCTGAAAGTACTTAGATACAATGTGCAATTTGAAATTGTATGCTTTGGCTTCTCTAGTCTTCCAGAACGAGTCTGAGGTTCTTAATGTAATGGGAAAGCAGAAATGTTTCTCATTACTATAGCATTCTTGATGTTTTTCCTGAGAATAGGGATATCTGAGGGGAAGGGGTGGTAACTACTTGTGCCCTGGAAGGAGAATTTGCACATGTCTTTATCATATTTTTCTTTCCAGGGGAGGAATCCTATACATAGTAGGCTAGTGTAAAGCAAACCAGTGTAAATTAAGCTAGCATAAAATTACTCCAGATCCAAACTCCATTCAGCAGCAAGGCTGTTGCTGGCTAAGTCAGCTTAAGGCTGACAAAGGGAAAGTAAGCCTTTAAAATAGTATTTGAGTTACACCATCCTGTTTACTGGCTTGCTAGATTACATGACCAAGATGATCAGGTTTAGGATCCAGCCCCTGTCACACCCCTTTTCCAGGGCTTATGCTGGTTTAAGATCTACTAGGCTTGGCTCAGCCAACTGGGCTCCATCTGGGCTAGAATGGGGAATACAATCTGGCAGATCTCTGGCTGAGGTGAAGAGGAAGGAGTTAAGCAGTGTAGCCAGGCTGTACTGGGAACCTCCCAGTTCAGCCAGAGATCTGCTGAATCCTAACCTACTCATTCTGACAGATCTTGCTGTAAGATTGCTCTGTAAACCATAAGTAACCTGTTGGATTTCTTTTCTCCATTTACACTGATCAACTAATAGATTTGCTGTAGGAACAGCTTGCTCTAATATAATTTCTGAAACCCCCCAGCATTTTTCCTTTTTGAATTCAGTGCAATGAATCTGCTAAACTCATAAAATAATTCAAAGGAAGGATTAGAAAAGAACTTTGCTCTGTGCCAACATTTATCCCAAGAGTTTGCGATAGCATTCATACAAGGCCAGAGTTTACCAGCTGTATGGGAGTAATCTTATTATGTCTAAAATTCCAGGCAAATCAGTAAAATAGAATTATGAGCACAATTGTGTGTTGTTTCACAGTGGTGAAGAGAGCCTAGGATTGTACTTCAGACACCTATGCAAGGGATGCCTGATCCTTTGGCTGTGGTGTTAGAATTTTGAAAAGGTTCCTCCTCTGCTGGGTTTGCAGGAACACAAAAGGTCTTCTGGGGAACTGGTAGAGGAAGTTAGGACATCTTTTGTTTTCTCCTGTTACCCCTCCCCCAAAAGTTATAATAAGGGATTGAATGGAATGAGAACATGCTTAACATATTTTTTGTTTAGGAAAGCTGATCCAAATAATTTCTATTTTGTATAAACTGCTTAGAGCTGTGGTTTTTTTGATTAAGTGGTATATAAATCTCTATATATTATCACTCAAATAAAAAGTTCGTCTCCAGCCCCTTTCTCATCAGTAAATAGTAACTGCATTAATATGTTAACTGATTGTAAGTTAACTGATTAATTGTAACATGGTAGCAGAACCAGATATAAGAGATGCTTGGCTTTTTGCTGAAAACAGCCCCACATCTCCTCTGTTTCCAGTAATATCCAATAAATAAAAATGCATAATGTGATTTAATTGCATTGAAAATTTTGTTAGGCGAGGGTAGACTTGCCAGTGCACCATGATGTCCAACATGGGTTTTATGTTACTAGACTTCACCAGAGGAAAGAAGAGATGCATGGAAGCAACCACGTCTCCTTTTTGTCTTGTTCCAGCCTTCAAATCAAGCTGTACTCTTGGCTGTGCAACAAATCTAACCCTAACATTGAATAAGTTGTATGATTTGCTAACAAGTTGGCCTTGTGCATTGTTTCCTCTTAGTGGAAAGTTCGAAGAACGTTGGCATTTTCTATACATGAACTTGCAGTCATTCTTGGAGACCAGCTTACAGCTGGTGATCTGGTTCCAGTCTTCAATGGCTTCTTAAAGGACCTTGATGAAGTCAGAATTGGTGTGCTTAAGCATCTGCATGATTTTCTGAAGGTACATACTCCTTTTATGCATACAAAATAATCATCCCTTTTCCTCCTCCCTGTATGCATACTTATGTGGTGACAGATAATTAAATTTATAAACTTTTAGTATTTAGTAAAACTTGATGGATATCATGTGATGAAACCGAAGATGTGTTTAATTTCTGCCATCATTCACATTGTATATTGCATTACTGTCTTGTTCCAGGATAATTCATAGAAATTCTGGAATAGCCTCATTTTTTGTTAGACTATATTCAACTATAATTTGATAAACTACAATCAACTATAATCTGTATGGTTCTGAAAACATTCATCTTTATTTTTCCAGCTTCTTCACCCTGATAAAAGGCGGGAATATCTGTACCAGCTTCAGGAATTCTTAGTCACCGATAACAGCAGGAACTGGCGTTTCCGAGCAGAACTTGCTGAGTAAGTTTTAGTAGTAAACTATGCTGTCTAAATGCTAGACCTGATTATTATTAATATAGAATTATAATACCACTTCTGTTTGGGCACAGTTTAGGTTCTGAGAAGACCCACTAGTGGAAAGACACACTAGCTGCTTGTTTTTTATTACACTTGCCAGATGAGAGGCTGAAACTTAGGGTCTATGTATAGTTAAGTAAAAAGTATTTTTTTTGTGTTCAGTGGGACTTAGTCCCAAGAAAATTCAACTCATTGGAATTTATTGCTGAGTAAGCATGCTTGGAATTGTAGTGTGTGGATCTTTTAGATCTGAGAAAGAGCAGAACCAAACCTCTCCACCCCATCAGCAGCACAAGGGCATGCTCCATTTCAGCTCCAGAAAGAGGCTGCTGAGGTGCCTTATAATGAATGAACACTCCAGCAGCAATTGGTGGCCATTAGAGCAGGTGGTAAGAGTTCCTCCTGCACTGTAGTTTTTCTTCAGAGAGACTACTCAATCAGGCTGGAACCCACATCTCTGCTTTTCTATGCCAGTGTGGTGTGTAGAGCCAGTGTGGTGTAGTGGTTAAGAGCAGTGGACTCGTAATCTGGTGAACTGGGTTCGATTCCTCACTCCTCCACGTGCAGCTACTGGGTGACCTTGGGCTAGTCAGACTTCTCTCTGAAGTGTCTCAGCCTCACTCCCCTCACAGAGTGTGGTGTTGTAGGGGAGGAGGGGAAGGGAGATTAGCCGCTTTCAGACTCCTTAGGGTAGTGATAAAGCGGGGTCGTCTTCTTCTTCTTCTTCTTCTTCTTCTTCTTCTTCTTCTTCTTCTTCTTCTTCTTCTTCTTGGAATATTCACCTTTGCTTGCAGCACATAGCTTCATTTTCATGATTGGTTAGCAATTTTAAGTCCTTTGTTTATTTTATTTTTGTAGGCAGCTGATCTTGCTTCTAGATCTGTATAGTGCCAGAGACATATACGATTACCTACGACCTATTGCTCTCAGTCTTTGTGCAGACAAGGTTTCCTCTGTTCGTTGGATTTCCTTCAAACTGGTATGAACTATAATGTAAACGTTAAAAATGGAATTTGACTTAGTAACCATTTTAGCAGGTAATCCATGTATTGGGTTCTTTGCGTATTTTCTAGGTTAGTGAAATGGTAAAGAAGCTGTATAGTGCTCCACCGCCAACATTTGTGGTCGATCTCATGAATGAACTGGTTGAAACGTTCTGCAGGTGCCAAAAGTGGTCTGGCAGGCAAACGTTCGCCTTTATTTGCCAGGTAAGAGATTCATGATTTTTTCTTATTTTCTTGACATGTAAGCCACTGCTACAAAGTTACAAGTTTTTCCATTTTCAACACTGAATTATTTCTGGATTCCAGAGTTTGATCATGGGTACAATAGGAAGTTAGTAAGAGTAGCTAACTGGATAGTATTTGTGAACTCTGCTCCTTACAAAAAGATAAAGAGCTTTTGGAGGTTGAGCCTAATGATGGTTATCATTCTCTTGTCCTAATTTAATGTGTGTTATCCAAAAATATGTCTCCTTGAAGCTTTCCATGTGGATGGCTAGCTGTGTGTATCAGTGGAGAAGGGGGATGGGTGGGGAGCAGCCCCAAATCCAAGAAAGCAAAAAGAAGAGAGCTTCAAAATGACCCTATAGAATATATTTTATTGCTATTTTAGAGGCTTTGTTCATGCTTTTTGGGGAAGTCTAAAACAGTTACTTTATCTTCTTTTCAGACTATCATAGAAGATGACTGCCTACCAATGGATCAGTTTGCTGAGCATCTATTGCCCCATTTACTGCTCTTGGCCTCAGATAGAGTTCCAAACGTTCGAGTCCTACTTGCAAAAACATTAAGGCAAACGCTTCTAGAGAAAGGTTTGTGGACTCAAGTACTCTTGCTGCATTTCCTGCTCTGTAGAAATCACACATTTCCTGTGTGCATCCTTACAGTGTACTATTAGCTAGTAAATGTACTCTCATGCCATTGTTTTTTCCTCAAGCACATCTTTTGTTCTGGACTGGTTCCTGATGTTTGAAATACTTGTAACAAGGGATGAAAAAAAGTTAACATCTAGGAGGTTGTGGGAATTTCCTAGGTACCAGACTGGAAGCAGAAATGGAAATTCTAACACAGGAAGCCCCCAAGAAAGGTTCCTCCTCACATGGAAAAACTCTTTAAGATTCTGTGCATCTTCTAGAGCAGGAGTGGCTAATTTTTTTGGCCTAAGAGTTGCATTCAGCCTTGGCCAGTACTTCAGGGTCTACATTAGCTGAGAACGGGGGTTATGGCTGCCTCTCTGCATGATTTGCATTCCTATCAGGGTGCTGGGCTTTGTTCACTTCAGCACAGTCTCTATTCTCCCCTTCCTTTTTGCCACTGACACCAAAACTGATGCAATCCTAGAGGACCGGAAAAGTTGCTGGGACAGGCCAGGTCAGCTACCCATAGAGGAATCATATCCAATTGGCAGGAGTTTTCACTTGAGACATGGCTGAAAAACGTAAAGAGGTGCTGGTAGTATTATTTATTCTGCTTGCATTCTACACCTTTGCAGCCATTTATGCACCATAGTTAAAACGTATAAAAACTACAAAACCAAAACAACAGCACGAGACAACAAACACATTGGTAACACTGCTAGGTCCAGGGTATTGAAGCTTGGGTGAAGAAGTATGCCGTTAGCAGCACAGGGGACAACTGCCATTCCCCAGGGAAAGAATTCCACCATTGGGGCATTGCCCTGTGTTGTGCCACATTATCAAGGACCATGCCCATTGGTGGGATCAAGAGCAGGGTCTCCCCTCCTGATCTCAAAACAAAGGTCAGTAGGTAAGGGACAGGCATTCCTTTAAGTACTTGGGTCCTAAGCTGTACACAGTAGGTCACAGGCATCCAGTACAGTGCTTTAAGGATCAGTGACTTTTCCCTGCTCAACCTTATGCAGCACAGATGATTTCTCAGTGAATGTTGATTATAACTAACACCTTAAAATTGAGCCAGAAGAATGTGGGAGCCTGTGCTGTATACTTTCTGCAACCTAGTCATGATAAGCATGGTCTGTTGTTTGTTTGTTTATGCCAAATTATAATATATATAAATGATTTAAAATGTTAGTCTTTGTATGCATTTTGTATAAATGTTCTGTACTGGCAGCAAAAAAAAATAGCATTGACTTTGCATCCTAATTTGGGGTTTTATAAGAAGCATATCTTTTATGATGCTACCTTTTCCTTTATAAAAAAAGATTCTCTTGCTTTTTCTCCATACAGAATATTTTTTAACATGTGTCAGTGCTCACCAAGAAGCAGTGGAGCAGACAATTGTGGCCCTCCAAATGGATAATGATAATGACGTAAAATACTTTGCAAGCATCCACCCTGCCAGTACCAAAATTGCAGATGATGCCATGAGCACAGCCTCTTCAACTTACTAAAAGTAGCCCCTGAATGTTGCTATAATTTTAATTAAAAAACAAACCAAAAACATTACAAAATCGCAGGGCAATCCTCAAGTGCTCCTAAAATGGATGACTGAAACCTCTTTTTTTCCCATGGAGGAAGGAATTTCTTGCCAGACTTTTAACTTCAGTTGGATGTTATCTAAACCTGAAACCAAGGATTTTAAGAGTCAAGGAAAAATAAAAATAAACATTACCTGTTGAATCTTGACTTTAGAACAACTTTGCTCAGAGGATTGAATTTGCCACCAGAGCCTTAAATCTTCTGTCTTCCTGAATATGTGAAACTTGAATTGGCTGAGCATTTTCAGTGTAGAAGGGATGTGATTTCCAGAGACCGGCATTTGTTTTCTCCTGAGGAGTTAATGTAACAAGCTTTCCCCCTCTTAGGAACTGATAGCTGAAATTCTCATACCCTATAAAGGCAGATTTGTACCAAGAAGCAAGAGACACCTCCAGTATTAGCTATTAAAAGTTTTTATCCTTTAAAAGACTTAATTTGTATGCAGCTGGGCACCTCCTTAAGTGTGAATAGTTTTGATGTGTGTAAAAGAGGGAAAAGTAGAGATTTGGTGTTTGTTTTCTCCCCTTAAGGGCTCAGTGCTAACACTAACAAGAATTTGATTGTAAACCTTTAAACACAGCATATTGCTGTACTCATTAGCAGAAAACTCCACTGAGTACCTGTGTCCTAATGTGTTTTTCATGCTGGTCATGACCTGAAGGAAACCTGTTAGCACATGTACTTCACATCAGGTATTTTTAACTAGATCATGATCGGCTCTTCATATACTGTACATATCTGTGACCACTCTTGGGAGGGCTGCAGTCTTTAATCATGCTATTTCAAACTGTTGTGATAAAATGTTCTCTCCTTGTCCAAATAAAAAGAAAATTTATTAATAAGAGTGAATGAAATCTCCTTCTCTTAATACCGTATAAAAGCTTGCAAATAGGGAATGCTTTTATCAAGTCTCTCCTTTTCCTGTTCTGATGGTGGTATGTGGGTCTAAAATTGTGTGTTTAACTTCTCATGGCGATAGTGTGTGTGTGTGTGTTACCCAAGGACAGGTGGTTGTCCTACTCTGAAGAAATGTGTGTAACTGGTATTGTGTATGTATGTCCCCAGGCTGAAAGCTTGGTTCAAGAGTCATAATGGAGGGGACAGGGGACTGACAAATGCTGCACATGTTCATGGTGGCTAGTTATCGATGGGCAAAGTGGCTGTTAAAATCATGGGGTTAGAAATGCATAACGAATGCTGGTTCTGCCTTATTTCTTTTCATAGAGTAGTAGTAGCAGCTCCCTACTATGATATACTATGTTTAGTGATATCGGTTCTTTCACATATATATATGTCTGTCTATGTATACATGAATTTATATGCATACGCTACTACCTCAACTTGTGATGTTCAGATAAAACCATGGTGTTAGTTATTTGGAAGCTCTGAGAAGCTGCGCTTTCAAAGAAATGTGTTGAACTTGTTTGAACTAAAACATACTTTGTAAATCCGTAGAGACCAAGTATTCATGGCCAGATCCTGGCCTGATAATCAGTATTAGAAAACTAGGCTGCCTGAAAGTAGTATGGCACACTAATGCTCTGATGGAGTAGGAAGGCTGGGTTGTAACCATGTGGCATGGGGTGTTTCAGTTCAGACAGCGTCCTAAATCTCATGCAGTCTCCTGGAGAATGTTCACAGTGAGCCATGATGCTGCCCCTACCACCTTCCTTTGACTTGTTTTTGTATTGTTTTTTTCAGTGTGTCTAATGCTGGTATGTTTCTGTATTGAAGTGCTCTTTTTATCTTTTTTAGAACTATAGGCTCCTTTATTCCTTGAGCTACATTTTGGGCTTTTTTTTAATGGTTGTATTCATGCCCTGCTTTTTACAGTTTCAGTGGTTTCTCATCCAAGGGTCTATAGCAGCATCTGACTACTTGGTGCACCCCATATTGTCTATTAGAAAGCACCACAATCTGGAAAAAAGCATACCCATTTCTGAGTTCATGCAGCCTTTTAAAAAAATATTTAAACCTGCACTTGCTTTCATAAAAGTGTTAGAATAAATGTACAGTGATTAATTCAACCAGTTCTTCATATTCATGTGGTTCACTAATCTTTTTCTTTCAGCTTGTTCTTTCCCATCACCTGCCGTCTAGTGGAAAAACATACTCGTTTTGATCATAACATGTCAAACTTGCCAGATTTTTTTTGTACTGTGTTACCACACAGACAGCTGCTTAATATTTACTTTAGCTATCATGAAGCAGCAACAATTCTGACTGCAAATTAACGGTGCAAATGTATGCACATCTATTCAAAAGCAAGCCTTATTGAATTTGCTCCCATCTCAAGAGACTGCAAATGCTGTCTGTCGGTGTTCCCAGTTGCAGAGTCTCTATTACACAACACTTCCCCATTTCCCCAAAAGCCTTACATGTGCCTGTACAAGTCACATTTGGACAGCAACAAGTGCTTGAGATAGTTACAGCTTGCAGTGGATATCAACCTAGAAGCTGCCTTGCATGGAATCAGATCACTGAACTGTTGAGCTCAGTACTGTCTGCGCTACTTGGTAACACCACTCCAGGCTTTCAGATGGGATATTCCTAGCTCTTTCTGGAGCTGGTAGGTATTGAACCTGTCCAAGTTGTTTGTTGTTTCCTGTAGTTAAATAAAACCACTTGCAGATGGCGGTAGAATTTATTTACTTGATTAACATGGTATTGACAAAATAGAAGTTAACCAGCAGCAAGATATTTGCTTGATGAACATTGATTATATAAAGGTTTGACAATTTAATAGAAATTAGTGAGAATTTAAACAAAAAAAAAAGTTTAAATACTGCCAGAAAATATAAAATGTATGTAACAGGCAAAGGAAAATGCTTTATGCACACACAACCGTCATCTGACCAGTCCCCATAAATTCTTTTCTTCAAGGTTTAAAAAAATAAGCTGTTCTCTGTAACATATATCAAGGCGTTATTTGTACAAAATAAAATCATGGCCAATGATTCATAAGCAGTGCAATAGGCAAAGAAAACCACACCAAACAAAATAAATAATGCAGACTAGAAACTATGGTAAATAAGCTATAAAGCACCCTGTGGAATCTGTTCTACATTACTGAGATGACCAATTCAATTAAACTGCGCTTTTAAAAATGGGTGCTGCTGAAATACAAACGTTACCAAAACAATTTGTTGCTGGCAACAGAAAATGATCAAGCAAAAGGAAGCAGCTCTCCATCAGGAATTGTTGGAGGACATCTGAATAGCTTGAACTTGTGTACAAAGAGAGGTGTATATTACCTGATTAAGCCACATTGTCCAACAGCTTTAATTACTCAGAAGTTCACAAATATGCTCACCATGGCTAGTGTCCCATTGTCCTTTGGAAAGAACGATGAGCCACAGTCCGCCTCCTGAGCTTGGAGTTAAGGATTTGTCTCAGTAGTCACACTATACTTCAGAGTAGCTTAGGGTGCCCCAAAATCACTGCATGACTCTCAAGGATGATCAACCATTCCCTTCCTAGCCTCAATCCTTAGAAGGGGGCAGTTGCTTCTCTGTGTCATGCTGTCTCCTAGGCATTCCACATGCACCAGAAGCACAGTGCAACTTCTGTGACAATCCTGGAGACATTTGCATGCTTCTCAGGGGCACAGTACAATGGCACAGGTGATTTCCCACCACCTTTCTAGCTCCAGGAGGAGGTCAGAGTTCTTTGTGTTGCACTGTACTTGAAAGTACTCTGCATCTCAGAAGAACAGTACATCAAAAATAAACTCCAGCCCCTTTCCAAGCTTGGCAACCACAAATTGGGGGCTGCTTATTAAGTGAAAATGTGTGGGTCCCTGTTAAATTATCAAAGCATTATCCACAAATATAGGAATAAACTTTAAAAAGAAATGAACAGAGTCTGCATTATGAGGTGCTGGCTATTTACTTATACGGTGCTTGTATTCTCACCTGTAAGGAACATACATTTCCTAGTTAATAAGTCCTATACTTAAGTGCATTGCCAAGGTTTAACAGATCTTTGTGGGTAACTTTCATTTATGGGGCTGTGCTCATCAGTCTTTGCATCTCAGCTTTACGTATAGGTCCATACAGCTTTAAAAATGTCAAATGAGAATGAGAACATGCTGAATAACACTAATGTTTTGCCCTTGGAGACCTTCCATCCACTCAGGACAAGTCTACTTTGTAATGCTCCACTGCTCATAATCTGTACCAAAAGCACAAGCAAGAGTGAGTAAAAAGATAGAAATTACAATGGAGAGCAAAGAAATTCACAAAGCAAGTAAATGTATGGTTATGGGTTGGAACTGATTCTGACCCAAGAGCCACTTCACACATTATCTTTCACCAGCACAGTGGAAAAAATGTGAACACTATTATGGATGATAGTTGCATTTATCTATTTTGTTGCTGCCAACTGTGGCTTCCCAACGTGTGTGTGTGTGTGTGTGTGTGTGTGTGTGTGTGTGTGTGTGTACAGCAAAATAGAAACAAGCATGATCTGCACATGACACATACATAGACATATGCAGCCTTTTAAATAAGCCCATACAACTTATTAACAGGCTAGTTTTTTAAAAAAATCCAGGCTACGAAGCTAGTTGCTTAGATTTCCAAGTTGGCTGCAGAGGAAAGGAAGATCCCTCCTCTAGAGTCAATACTAAAAAAAAGGCCTTCTGTCAAGTGGTATGGTGAAAAAGGAACAGAGCAATCCATCCCTCTCCCACCAGCCTATACAACTGGCGGGAAATTCTACTGCCTATGGCTACCAGGAAGAGTGGCCAATTACAAGGCTGGGTATGTAGGCTTTCCCCCTACACTAAGTGTAGTGAAATGATATGCATGAAGTAGCCCTTAGGAAGAAAACACATGAGAGAATTTCCAAGACTTCTTCAGACCCAACTGTTTGAAAATAAAACTTCCCAGCGAGTCATTTATTGTCACCTGATGCCAGTATCTGACGTCGCAAAGTAACAGCTGTGCTGCACCCTCTTCCCCATCTCAAATTGCTTTGTCCTTCCAAATAACCTGAGCCTGATAGGCAGAAGCCACAGGTAGGGAGGAGACAAAATGTCTCCAGGGTGTAAAAGACAACCTATTTACAGAATATACATGCCTCAGATTTACAGTAAGTTGCACAGTCCTGGCTTTGCCCCAGGTGCTCTCCTGAATACCTTAGGAATCCAATTAAATTGGTGTTTCCTTTCGCTCCTTGCTTGGCGATGGCTTCACTGGCTCCTTGATTGCCTTTGGCTGCTCTTTCGCTGCTTTTGTCTCTGGGACAGTCTCTCTTGGCGGCTGGGGCTGCTGCTGCTGCTGCTGCTGCTGGGATGTGCCTGCCCGTTTCTCAAGCTCTTCTTCTTCCTGCACCTGCTGCTCCGATTTTGCTCGCTGCATCTGCAAGAGCCGGAGCTGCACTCGCAATTCAATGATGGCCTCTCGCTCTTCATGAATCGCTTGGTTCAGATGGTTGTTCTTAATCTTTATCCAGCACAAGAGGGAGGGAGGGGGGAGGGTCACTTCAGCTACAAACAGCTACTTATGCGGCTAATGAATCGTTAATAGAGCATCACACAATGTAACTTTTCCTTGGAAGGGGCACAAGTATGTTCATGGGAGAAGGGTTAGAAATGACGCGTGTGGAAAATCCAGCCCAGGAGGAACTGGGTATTTATAACCACAGGAGATTAAACAGCGACACAAGATGCTGCTAACTCCCTCTCCACTAGAGAAGGTTCTTGCAGTAATCACAAGTTTAAAATTGTGGGTCTTTCCTCCCTAGCATTCACTGGGAAATTACATTTGTTTATACAGTTTGCATTTTCACTTTACTCTGAACTTCTGTGTGCCCACAAGTATTACAAAAATGAAGGTAACATGGTTGCTTTGAATGTGAGGTGCAAATCCCTAGTTCAGATTGTACTAGAAGTGAAATCCCAGGTTCAGTGGGACTTACTCTCAGGATAGTTAGTGCAGGGTTGACTTAGTTGAGTCACTGTCTCTTAGCCTCACTCTTCCACCTGCAATATGGAGGCAACAGTGACCTACCTTAGAGGTTGCTGAATGGATTACAGAGATAATACGGTGGAACCTTGGTTCTCGAACTTAATCCGTTCCAGGAGTCCATTCGACTCCTGAAACTGTTCGAAAACCAAGCAGAAGCTGTGTCAGACGTTTGGCTTCTGAAAAACGTTCACAAACCGGAACACTCACAATTTGGGAGCCGATTTGTTTAGGAGCCAAGCCATTTGAAAACCAAGGTATGACTGTATGTAGCAAGGTATGAAGCACTCGGAGTACTCTACATCGTTTTTATTTTAAAACGCCAGTAGTTAATAACATTAAGACCTTTTATATTGTAACATGTAGGGAGCAAAAACCCTATTTAGGAAATTCTGCAGGTTAAGTTATTTTGGATGCTTTACATCAGGTAGTTGATTCATATTTGTAATTTTGTATTGTTCAACTAAGTTAATTGTTTAATTAATTTGTTAGCATTCAAATTTTCCACAAGGAAGCATGCTTTGGAAGAAATGCATAGGAAGCCAGAGGATTATTTGCAGCTCCCAAGCTTGAAAAAATCCTAATTTCTGCATTGGTTTTGAGGTAGTAACAAAGCAAGATATAATCCAGAGACCTCATCAACAACTCGAAAAAATTCCCATCTAAGATTTAGCTTCAGAGAAGAATTTTGTATTTCCAGTTCATTCAGTGATTCTTTGGCAACAGTCTCTCTCACGTGTTTTTATGTAGTTTTTGTGATTTCACATATCTATGTATTATTGTTACTATATAAAGTAATTAAAATAAATGCATATAATACAATCGTTTCCATTAGTAATGGAGATTATGTAACTTGTGCAATTTCCTTGCCAGTGCTGGGAAGACCAGCAGGGAAGGTGTATTAAAGATTACAAAAGCAACACTAGGAAGGGCAAGAGTCATAATTTGCAATATAAATGTGGCAATAGTACAATATAATTTAATCTTTTAAGTGTCCACCCTTCCACATTTTTAATTATAATTTTAATATTTATTAAGTTACATAAGATAGTCAAGTTATTGTAAAATATAATAAAGCAATTAAGAATGTTTTTAGATCTGAAGACACACCCAGTATTTGAAAATGTCTATTCTATATTCGTCAAACCAGTAAGGCAGCAATTCAGTTGAAATGTATCACTAGTCCTAAGAACATACTGTATATGTAGCTCCAATATTGTTTTTCTATTTCCCAAGCTAAAGCAATGGAAACTAGTAAAAAGTAGTTAACCGCTATATCTGCCCACCCCCCTGAAAATTGCCAGCACTAGCAGAACTACATATATTCAAGACATTTTCAATGAAAACAACCTCATGCCTGCCAAAAACAGGTTGTGATTCATTAGGTGACAGAATGAGGCGTATCAGTGTTTTCAGATGACATACACAGACAGACCTGCCATAAATATTCTGATCCTTCTCCTGATTAAACCTCTCAGCTCTACAAAAAGTTTAATGAATAAATATTTTGCAGTAGTGCAGTCTCACCTCCAGTTCTTCATTCTGCCTCTGCAAGTCTTCCAAGATTATTTGTAGCTCTTCCTCATCTTCACTCTCACTCTCACTTTCAGAAGAATATTCTTCGGTTTCGCTTCGACCATGCTGCCGACTAAAACAGATGAGCACGTTTGATTTTTTTAAAGCTTACTTCACTATTTGCCTAGATTGCTATACAGCATTAATCAATTGCCACATAATGGACATGATCTGGAGCACAAATACATGTTTACTGTATGGTATACTGTATATGGAGAAGTGTCACTAAACATATACTTTCAAATCTTACACTTAGAACACTTTTCAAGAAGCTACTTACAGAACCACCAAAACATAGAACCACTCTGTTAATAGGGTAAAATTCAACAGCCTATTAAGTTTACTGGATTTTACTAAGATTCAAGCCAAAATGTAGTGTTAGGATGATGTAGTCGAAAATAGCCAAATGGTGCAATGTAATTATCCTTCCATCACAGTATGAGCATATTGCTTTAAAAATGTTATTTTAAAATTCAGAAAGCTTGATTCCAGAGAGGTTGTTACCTTTGAATTTCCGCTATTTCTGCTTGGAGGCGATCTATTTCCTCTTTTTCGGTGGCAATTTGTCTGCGCAAAAACTGCTCCATTGCCAGCAGCTCTTCTTGTTCTGTCAAAATCTCGTTCTCCTGCAAAAGATTAGATTACTTAAGCCTTTGGTTTATGGATCAGGGGTATTACACTGCAATTGCTATCCTTCCTTTCTTGACTAAACACATGAACTATAGCTTCTAAGGCTGCTGGGCAGGGGGTGGAGAAGGGAAGAGATGGTTAGGATGCTGACTAGGAAAGAAAGCACAAAACTCGCCGTGCCAAGACATCTCCCCATATAATTTTCCAGACCAAGGCATTTATCTCACCAACTGCACAACTTTATGGGAGGAAGTTCAATATACTGTTTGTTCTTTAGTGTACAAAACCACCATTTAGGCAGCTCTGCTTCCTCTCCTGATACCTAACCACTTGAATGCTCTCAGATCCAGTGGAAAACTGAAGCAATACATCCCACAGAAATCCTGAATAAGCAAATTTGGGACGGCCTGGTGGAGTTTGGGCTGTACTGCATGATTTAAGCTTGACTTATCAGTTACAGTACAGTGGTGCCCCGCAAGACGAACGCCTCGCAAGACGGAAAACCCGCTAGATGAAAGGGTCTTCCGTTTTGGAGGCGCTTCGCAAAACGAATTTCCCTATGGGCTTCCGTCGCAAGACGAAAGCCCATAGGGAAATCTCCGGGACAGCGGGGAAGCGCAGCGCGTCTTCCCCACTGTCCTCGGACCTCCTCCGAAGGCTGGCGGTGGGGCGGAGAGACCTCCTCCCGCCGCCAGCCTTCGGAAGGCTGCTCCGAAGGCTGGAGGCGGGAGGAGGTCTCTCCGCCCCACCGGCAGCCTTGGGAAGGCTGCTCCGAAGGCTGGCGGCGGGAGGAGGTCTCTCCGCCCCACCGGCAGCCTTGGGAAGGCTGCTCCGAAGGCTGGCGGCGGGAGGAGGTCTCTCCGCCCCACCGGCAGCCTTGGGAAGGCTGCTCCGAAGGCTGGCGGCGGGAGGAGGTCTCTCCGCCCCACCGGCAGCCTTGGGAAGGCTGCTCCGAAGGCTGGCGGTGGGGCGGAGAGCCCTCCTCCCGCCGCCAGCCTTGGGATGGCTGCTCCGAAGGCTGGCGGTGGGGCGGAGAGCTCTCCTCCCGCCGCCAGCCTTGGGATGGCTGCTCCGAAGGCTGGCGGTGGGGCGGAGAGCCCTCCTCCCGCCGCCAGCCTTGGGATGGCTGCTCCGAAGGCTGGCGGTGGGGCGGAGAGACCTCCTCCCGCCGCCAGCCTTCGGAAGGCTGCTCCGAAGGCTGGCGGCGGGAGGAGGTCTCTCCGCCCCACCGGCAGCCTTGGGAAGGCTGCTCCGAAGGCTGGCGGCGGGAGGAGGTCTCTCCGCCCCACCGGCAGCCTTGGGAAGGCTGCTCCGAAGGCTGGCGGCGGGAGGAGGTCTCTCCGCCCCACCGCCAGCCTTGGGAAGGCTGCTCCGAAGGCTGGCGGCGGGAGGAGGTCTCTCCGCCCCACCGGCAGCCTTGGGAAGGCTGCTCCGAAGGCTGGCGGCGGGAGGAGGTCTCTCCGCCCCACCGGCAGCCTTGGGAAGGCTGCTCCGAAGGCTGTCGGCGGGAGGAGGTCTCTCCGCCCCACCGGCAGCCTTCGGAAGGCTGCTCCGAAGGCTGGCAGTGGGGCGGAGAGCCCTCCTCCCGCCGCCAGCCTTGGGATGGCTGCTCCGAAGGCTGGCGGTGGGGCGGAGAGACCTTCTCCCCGCGCCAGCCTTCGGATGGCTGTCCTGAAGACTTGCGGTGGGAGGAGGGTTTTCCTTCCCACCGCCAACTTTCAGAATGCTGTTCTGAATGTTGGCATGGGGAGGAAAAACCCTCCTCCCACCGCAAGCCCCGGGAACAGAGGAGAAGCGCTGCGCGCCTTCCCCTCTGTTCCCGTACCTGTCCTGAAGGCTTGCGGTGGGGAGAAAAGCCCTTCTCCGCACCGCCAGCCTGGCAAGCGGTCTCCATAGGAACGCATTAATTGATTTTCAATGCATTCCTATGGGAAACCGTGCTTCGCAAGACGAAAAACTCGCAAGAAGAAAAAACTTGCGGAACAAATTAATTTCGTCTTGCGAGGCACCACTGTATTTTGATAACCTTGCCCTGGACCACATTTTTCTCTCTTTATGAAGGGAAGATTGGGGCATAGGAAGAATAAATGGGGAGGTGGGTGTTACTTGGGCACCTAAGGGACTGTTTTGGGGTGCATGACCAGAAATTAAAAAAGAACCAAGGATGGTAAAGAACGGGCATGGGATTCCTACAGGTAGCTGAGGAACAAGTAGCATTAGTAGGGATGACCAGTGTACTGCCAGAAATTGCAGGGACTGCTGGAAGGCAGCAATTCATTAAATTAACCAATACAGCAACTACTGAAAGGGCATCCTGTTATCTTGAATTAACAACATTTCTGTAACAACATTGTTAACTCAGAAGCCAGTGGTTGAAATCACTGTCTTCCCCCTCCACTCCCAAATAGTGAGGATGCCAGGGGTCTGAGCTCAGAAGGGTCCATTTTGGGATGAACAAGCAGTTCTACCAGCCTCATCAAGTGCTCACCAAGATCACCAGAAACAAAATGACCATTTGGAACTAAGCATGACATCTTTCTAGCCATCCCTGCCCCCCCTTTCAGATGCTCAATAAGATTAATTAGAATGCACCTACTGTATAAATTAAAAGTTTTGTTAAAGTAACAAAGAATTCTTAAAGTATCAAAGAATTCTTTCAAATATGAATGTCCGTTTCTCTCCAAGTCAGTTTGGCAACAGTTAAATGTTACCTTAATGAATAGTGAAAAGGGAAGAAGAAGAAGAAGAGGAAGAAAAATAAAAAATAGTGCATTCAACATCAGAAACTACCTGAGCGAGCAGAATATTAATAACTTCTTCATTCTCATTCATTTCCTCTTTGGAAACATCCTCCTTTGAAAGGCTGGCAATCTCTCGTGCAATCTTTGTTTCACACTCCTGCATTGAAAAAATCTTGATTAATGGCCACTGCCAAACATAGCCATATGGTTAAATGAAATTGTATCTAAACAGGAGCTCACAGAGGTTTTTGTGCTGTTATTATACTGAGAAAATATCTGAAGTTTTTCAAACTTCCTAAGGTAGCATTAGTGGGTCAGGTTAATCACTTGCTTTCCCTTCTAGGACAGATGGCGGTTAAATCTGTGCAGCTGCTTTTGATTCTCTGTGAAGAAGCAGACTGTGGGTTCCCCCAGCAGACAGATCAGTTGATTTATGCACTGTGGCAAGCAGACATTTTCACATACCTGAAGATATCGTGATTAACCACACAAAAGGCATTGGCCAATAAAGCCCAAGGCAATTACAACAAAAGTCTGAAAGGTAACCTTGTCAGAAGCTCAAACACCAAACTGTGAAACTGAGAGCCAGAAACTGTAAGCGTCCCAAGAGAAGAGCAGTCATCTAATGCAACATTTCTATCCCATGCCTTTGCAACAGAAACTCAGCACGCTTTAGAAGTGAAATATCAGGAATACACACAATTTTATCATTATCAGATGCCATGCTGGTACACCAGGCCATTTATTATTACAGGATAGGGTACCAAGGATCCCAATAATGAGATCCTGGAATTCAACCACTGTTGATGTGCAGCAGTGCCCAGTGTTTAAGGAACTTGAATCCCTGCCTCTGATGCTGTGTTAAGTAAGGACAACTACGCTGGACAGCAATGGTCAAAGGGAATCTCTGATTTAAGGATGGGGAAAAGAAGTAATATGCTGTGATACATTTTGATCCATCAGAACTATGAACAATCCCGCACTAGACTAGTTAAAAGCCTCCATAGCAGAAAGGAAGAACAGCTCTGTCTCCCCTGTCAGGGATAGCATGGTATTTTGATTAAGACAATGTTAGCTACTATTTCTATCACCAAAGCAAAAAACCAAATGAGGCAGCTTAGAAATTATGAGAGTACTCTTCCTGTCCAATTCGAGTGCATTACATGCAAAGAAACTCACTTGTCTTTTAGCTTCTCTTAGCTTCCTTTTGAGAGCAGTCAAAATTCTTTGCACCTCCCATAATCTCTCCTCTTTGGATAAATCTTTGATCCCCGCCTGTAGGTCTCGGTGTAAACAATTCAACAGGAATTCCTAGTAAAACACACACCATATTCAGCAATATTATTCAATTTCTAAGCTTAAAAAAACTTTTAAGAACATAAGAAGAGCCTGCTGGATCAGGCCAGCAGCCCATCCAGCATCCTGATATCACAATGGCGAACCAGATGTCTATGGGAAGCCCAAAACCGGGATCTGAATGCAATAGTAGTCTACCCACTTGCGAGTCCCAGAATAGCATTCAGAAGCATGGTGGAGGCAGAACATAGCCATTGTGAGTAGTAGCTGTTGATAGCTGGTGTAAACCTGCCCTGTTATTCCCCTGCCCCCCAACACACAATTGTCTACAATGGGAGGGGAAGCTTGAGGCTCCTTCATTTTTAGTTCTTACTTTCCAGTCAAAAAATTCTGGAGCCTTCTTCACCACCTCTTTTATTAAAGAAGTAGGAGAAGCAACTCTGTAGTTGAGATGTATCACATCCTATGTTAAAACCCAAACTTATTTCTTATAAAATGATGATAATTTCTCCTGTATGATTATTTGTCTGGTCAGTATGAAATTTGCCCTGTTTCAATATCATAATTCAACTAAAAGAGCCAAGAAAAGTACAAGTGCACCAACCTGTCTTCTAATTTCTTCTTTGATGCTTTCCTGTGTTTCAGGCAATGCTGGCATGGTTGCCATGTTAGACCAGCGTAGAGGCTTTGTCACCCGTTTCAGAATCACATTTCCAAAGAACTCTTGAACATGTGTGAAAAACACATACAAGACACGGTTGCTGATCTGAAAAGACGTAACAGTCAAATTACTACTTTTGACCTTCCTCTCTAATCACTTGGTCTGCAAACATCCACAGCATAGATGCTAAATAATTCTAACAGACCTAAGATATTCCTTCCTGTAACTTCCTGAACAGGCTAAAGACGCAGAGATCATGTTTAAAAATAATTAGCTGTTGAAATGTAATCATGTTAAAATCTAATGTAATCATGTTAAAATTGCGTAGTTTCCCCTAAAAATCACATAATTATCTGGGCGGAAATGTAATGGTCGACGCTTTGATCCTAAACAAGTTACTCATTTATGTCAATTGTAACCATCAGCAAATAAGAATTAAGTTCCAAATTGGCTTTAATAACAACTCCAGGCTGCTGCTACTGTTTGTTAACTCCAAAACTGTAAAGGCTCCAAAGGAATCTGGTAAATGTGTTTTTTGTTTAAATGTTGGGGTCTGACCACTTGCCACCTTCAGGCAAGGAGAAATTTTTATCCAGGAAAGGCTGAGTAAAGGATCTTACAGTTTTATTTTGTTTTACTTTTTCCTTTAAACTTTTTCCTTGACCTGCCTTTAAGAGTAATGTGGAGTGTTCTGCTCTGCAATAGCAGTACATTTTCTTCCAGTGCAACATGATCCGAAATCAATATTTGAGTTCATATCCACTAGCCTGATATGGGAGGGGTTCTGAGAAGAGGCCAAGGATGGACTAAATGACAGGTAGTTCTAGAACGGTAGAAGAATCCACAAAGGGAAGCTGCAAAAACCTTTCTGACAATCTTTCCTTTGTTCTTTTCACCATGATTTGGCTTTACAATAAAACGGCACCATTGGACTTCTCTTATTTAGGCAATAACAACTGCATTGTAACACCAGTTGCTCTAGTACTACAAAACAAAAGGGAAGAAGTTTCTGGCCTCTACCAATGGGAGGCTGCACCCCCTGCCTCCCAGGAAGAACACTATGGCAAACAGAAGATTAATTTATGGATCAGAGAAGGAACAGCTGCTCCAATGCTTGCTTACTTCTCCCTTTCCCATTCCTTTTATGAGATGTATATGAGATGTTGTGTCCGCAGGCAGAGACTGCCTTATATTTAATACACATATAGGCTTAGAAAATCTTAGGAGCTTTGGAAGTGTAAAATAACAGCAATACTATTATTCAACATTTTAATATAAATGGATTATGAAGGTGACGTTTCAAACGTGCACTTCTGACTGCCTAATCCTAATGCCCCAGTTTGATTCTCTTACATAACAGAAAACCAGAGACATCCATCCAGTCTGTTTCTACAAACTTCCTAAAATTGACTAGGCAAGAGCAGGTTTTTTAAATAAAGACTCTGTGCTGTTAGCCTTCTTTGTTAGTCTAAGCACTGGGAAATGGATCCCAGATGAAGTGTTAACTGTATATCTTGCAATCCCAAAATGTCAGAACTCTTAGAAAGCAAAATATTTGCTAAAATTTTATACTGTCAATTCCAGAATCTCCAGCTGAGTTAAAGCATTGATATAATGAGATCCTCTCTATGAAGTCTTTACGTAGTACTTTGTATGCCTGCAACATTTTAAAAAGTGCCTTTTTAACTCCCTACCTATAATAAGAATATTCAAAGCATAAAGTACTTTTTATCACTTGTCAGTCATTTTAAAAAACACAAGGAAGTATACACTGAGAAGAGATACTACTGTTCATGGCCTTGAAAACTGATTTGTTTTGGAATCTAGCTGTCACATTAGTTTCCAGAAAAAATCTGGAGTCTAGAAATATATGACTTTAATTGAACTTAATCCTACATATATATAACAAGATATGACAAGGTAATACCATGTTGCATTCATTTTACGTTGGCTGCTAAGAAGGGAGATGGAGCAAAGCAAAGACATCAAAGAACATTGCCTAATCCACATGCCCAAAAGTCTTCACTCTCTCATTGGATTACATAAAAATGACAGTGATATGAAAAAAACAAATATTACCTTGACTTCAATTCTCAACTGGGAATAATTGAAATTCAAAGATATAATGGAATAAATTTAAACAACAAAAAGTATAACACTATCAAATGATTTGATTTTTGTCTTGACTTTAGTTGATACATTGCACAAAAGGAGTTTCAACCAGAATATCTTGTTTAGCACTTGAACAACTGGTTTGACAGCATCATTATTCAATAATAAAATTAAAATGAGATTACTGTGATTAGTCATTCTGGAAGGAGATCAATGTATGTGATCTAAATTTGGAGCTGTGAAGGTAGCAGGTGGTTAAGCTCTCAGTACCTAGCCAAGTCCAGGTTCTAGTGCTTTTATACTGATATATGTAACTTATCATATGACTAACAGTGTAGTCCTTGTGTACTCAAAAGTTAGTTCACTGTGTTCAATAGGACTTAATACCTAGAAAGTATATTTTCTGCAACCCTTTCTCATGCCTGCATGGCCAAAGGCTTAAAAATGTCAACCATTTGGGATGCCAAAGACAGTGGCTTCTGATTTCAAAATTATCCAAGATTGTAAAGACATTACTAAATATATCAAAGAAAGGATGGCTGTTTTAAGCTTCAAAATCTCAAAAGTTGCTGCTGCTTGGTAAAGCTGGGTTTCGTTTGCATAACTTTCTTTCCCTGCAATGCTAATTGAGAGAACAGAAGTAATGAATGAGAGGGTATGTCAAATAAACCCTCAGCCAAAACAAATATCCATTCTGTTCTAGACCTTGGGAGGCTGGGGAGGAGGACACAAAGAGAACTAACACAGTCCCAGTTTAGGAGTGTCTAACGTGGCTCCCTTGCCTGAACACCATCTGGAACAATGGGCTCTGCAGGTACCATTTTACTGTACACCTGCTCTCTGATAGTTGCACACTGGTCTGGATTATGTAAGAGGGTGACTGGGTACTACCAGAAGGTCATTAAGTTTGATTTGTTGGTCCCAACTAACTATAAATGATAGCTTGGTGCATAATTAATTACATTTACATCCCCTCTTCCTCTGAAGAGTCAAAGCAGCTTCTATATGCATCCTACGCAGATCCCAACTCTGCTTACCTTCAGCAACATATGGATGTAGGCAGGGATATAGAGAGCGCAGTGGTTCTCAAAGAGTGTGGCCTGCTACGTTGGTGCGTTGGTGTGGCAGGAAAGGATAGCAAGTGTGGCGGGAAATTTCAAGGACAATCAAATAAACACCTAAACATTCCAGTGTAGTATAGTATAGCATCAGAATATATATATTTATTTGCAGAATATGGATAGATCTTTTCAAAATGAAGCACTGCTAGTTGTTGCTTCTTTTTGTGTCCCAATGTATTTCTTATCAATTAAAAATTCAGTGTGGCAAGAGCAAATTGTTATTCTGAAATAGGCCCAGAGAAGTAAGTCTGAAAACCACTAATATATATATAGAGAGAGAGAGAGAAGTAGGGAAAGAGAGAGCCTATTATGCATACCTGAACAGTTGGGCTGAGTACTATGGAAATGTTCTGTATATTCATTTTTGTTTCTAGTTCCTTTGCAATTACATGGTCCATGTGCACAATCAGCCAAGAAATTAGGAGATAGTTACACTCTGGTAGTTCTTTCAGGAGACGCTGGCACTCCTGCAATTTCTCAACCTCCAGGCTCTTCCCACAAGCATCTTCAAAGCGAGGCATGAGCTCTTTGGTAAGCAAGTTCTCAGGAAGTTCACGCAGATACTGTTTCAACAAGCTGGCTACCGTGTTAGGCTCATACTCCTCCAGGTTGGGGGATTCTTCTCGGTCGTATGCTGCTTTTAGCTCATCCACCTTTGATTTAATTCCTTAAAAAAAAGAATGATTTCACAAAGTAATTCCAAAAACAAAAAAAAACTAGAGCAATCACACATGTAAAGCACTCTCTTCATTTTGCAAAGTCACAAAACACCGGGGAAAGTACTCAAGTAAGTTTTATTCAGAGCAGACCCATTGAAATGAATGGATCTACCTTAGTTGCGTTCATTAATTTCAATAGGTCTGCTCTCAGGAAAACTTTGTTGAATACCACCCTGGGCTCTTAACTCAAGAAATAACACTACAACATGCTGACTGTAGATAAGGGTGTGGTGTACAATGGAAGAAGGAAGGAAGGTGCAGTAGGCTGTGTCTGCATGGTTTAGCACTGCGTGGATGAGCCAGAACAAGCCCAAGCAGAACAAACCCACAGTCTGACACCAGCTTGTTATGAAACTTGCCAGTTTGTTTTAAATTAGAATCCATGTTTCAAATGTAGTAACGATCCAGGATTCTGTGAAACTAAACTCTGCCAAAATGCACCTCAAGACCATGACGGAAGAGAATGATGCATCCAAGCCTGACAAGTCACTCAGGCTCATCCTTGGGTGTTAAACCATAGTTTTGTGTATTTTGTGGGTGCATCCAGGGTCTCCAATTTACAGCAAAAGCAGGTAGAGGAGAAACAGCAGAGACAGTGGTTGGATGGTGACTTTTTGATTTGGAATTTCGACCATCTCTTTAATTTGTTTAATAATAATAAACCACACCCATGTTCTGATGTGTCTGATGTGTTGTACACTATCCACTTTCAATCCTTATTTCTAAGAACACACCTGGTCATCAAAGGCCACTAAAATTCCATGCAGGCAAGTGCATGGAATTCTATGCTGATGAATGAGCACACTGGTGGAGGAGAGACAAACTGCTCTGCTGTCCTCTGCCAGCGTGTTCAGTTTCCATGCTAGCCACAGAGGAAGGACAGGCACAGAAATGCAGAAGGCTTAAACACCCATCTACACCACTAGTCTGCTAGGAGGCAGGTTAGTAAAAATAAAATAAAGCAAGGTTGCAGGATACCAACTTTTATGGACTTACTTACAAGTCAGTTATAATCAGAGTACTTTACTTCTCTGCATTGTTCAGACTTGCCCGAACACTTTCCAATGCTTGCACAAATTCCCTTTCAAGCTTAAATTCCAAGCAGTATCCATATCTACTACCCAGAGAAGGACACTTTACACTGTCATGATCATACTGCAGCACAGCCTGGCATAGTAAAGGATATAAACCTATGAACCTCAAAGATCAGAAAATTATATTTCTGCAAGAAATAGTGACATAGTGTCAATAAAAGTGTGGCTATGCTTTCATATTTATGTTTCACTAATGTGCAATGTTTGCACTAAACATCTCTTCAAAATATTTACTTCCTGTGCAGTTTTGTCTTTAAATTCCACCTTGGAATTTGCATTTCAGTTCCTGTCAAAACAGCTTGTGCATTGCATTTCGATCACGGGCATGATGCCTCTCACAGGTGGCATTCACAATTCAAAATACAGCTGTATAATTAAATAAATGACTCAATCATTGTTACTTTTATGTGGATCAAGGGTTACACAACTACTGTGGCTGCTAATTATCTTGGCATTACCACCGGGGTGTTTTCTTCAAATCCAAGCTAAATCCTCAACTGCTATTGCAACATTTCCCCTGTTTTTTTTTCCAAGATACCAGCTAATGAGGACTTTGTGTATAAATTCCATTTGGAAGAAAGTCAAAATGAAAGTGTAGGAGGGAAAAACAGCTGAAGAATATGTTCTCTCCCCACCATATGCCACTTGACAAATCACTATTTTACTTGCTAGCACTGAATCTTTTATACAAAATAATTAAAAATATATAGCAAACAACTGTAAGGTTCTTAACATCTCTGATTAGATTATATTCTCACAGTCCTCAAACTACTTACACCACTCTATACCATTATACATACTGAAGTCACTACTCCAGAGGAAGCGTTGTGAGGAATGCAGTTGGGAAGTGCCATGTGCCAATTTTCTCTTTCTATCAGAAAGACTGAACCATGTTGTTGTTGTTTTTCAATTGCTCTACTCAGCAAGCAGGTTGTGGCAGATGGCTGAGGAAACCGCTTGGAAATCAGTGCCACTCTAGGGAAGCATGACTTTAACGGATCTGATAAGACACTGTGCCCCCAAACGCAAAAGACTAGATTTGCTAACTTACGGCATAATCTTATGTGTTCATTGAAAAGGAAATCCAGTCAAATTCAAAGGGCTTACTTATAGGAAACTGGGCATAAAATTTGCAGTCTTAATTGCAGTGGTATTATATGTAACTTGTTAAAAAAAAAACACCCACAATCAAGCAATTTATAAATTTTATGAACTAGATTAAAAAAATGAACATTTACCCAGCAGCAAGCAACACTGAACACAAATGGCGGATGTATGTAGAATTGTGTCTTTAACCTCTTGAACTTTAATATATATAAGCAGGCTAAATCATTTTTCAATTATACCTGCTTATCAGCAATCCTTCCAGCCTTAAATTTAGAGCTAGCCTAAATTCAACAGCAGCTAAACATATTTGGTTTTAGGAAGCTGCAGGCATTTACAAAGTCACATGAAGTTTTGGGCAATGTGAAGGCGGAGAGCCCCACCATGCCCTTTGGGTCAAAAGACAGGAGGCAAAGCAGAGGAAAACTACCTTCAGTTGGGCCACTATACCTGAAACTCTGTAGATGCCTTCGCATTTCATGCCATATTTCTCTACGTAATCTATACATTCCCGGAAAACTGCTGGCAGGCGGATGCCATCATACAACATGGTCCTTTCTGCTGCATCTGCCAAAGGGATACCAAACACAGGGCGAGGCCTGGGAATATCCACCTGTGGTATCTCTGCCTCTTGAGCTGGTTTCTTCTTCTTCTTCTTCTCTTTCCATTGTTTCACAACATCCGCTGCTGTCAAGTCTTTAGATTTTTTCTCTTTATGTTTTTCCTCCTTGTGCTTGTCCTCTTTATGTTTTTCATCTTTGGGTTTTTCTTTTATCTTAAAATCTTTTTCCTTCTTTTTGGAGAAACTTGGCTTCTTGAAAACGTGGATCCCTTTGGAGCGCTTTAACTTGGAGGGGCTTTCAGCTTCATCCCCAGAGCTGTCTTCCTGGAAGGCTGCATAGCCTTCCGCTGTTAAGAGAAAAAGGAAGACATGAAGGAGGGAAAATATCAAACGCATAATCTACCTAGAAAAGCCAAAAGGCAGAAAAATGCTCAGAAATAATGTGCTACATACACAGATTTGCAGAATTATGCAGGACCTGGAGACAATTCTGATGTATTTTCTTCCCCTGAATAATGTACATGAATTTTTAAAAATATTACTCTGGTATGAAAGCTTCATACACAAGCAGAATCACTTGATTACCTGCTGACATCAATATGCAAAAATGTACAGTTTGAAGTTTAAGTCCAACTTGCAATGCAAGCCTAAGCCAAGGCTTGAATATCCCATTGTGTTCAGTGGAGTTATTCCCTGGTAAGTAAACTTAGTACTGGCACCTTTAATGTTTTTCATCGTTTCCTCCTAAAGTAAAATGTAACAACAAAATCAATACAGAACTGATACTGTAAAGTGATATGAATGGCACATATCTGCTTATCTTAAACCTTTAGCAATATTCCAGGATCTGCTGTAGACTCTTGTCAAAAAACAGAATGTGCAGAGAATCTTGAAGTTTGTATATGATTCAGGCCTATGTGATTTTACTTGGGTAGACACTTGCATCCTGTTGTATGAATTTTCCAGTTTGGTTACCATTTTCTAAGATGGCCAACAGGCAAACAGGGATATGTGATAATTTAAGAATGAGTACATAAATAAAGCTCATTACGGTGGCAAAAGAGTTTGTTAAACAAGATGAGTAGAAGAGCTATTGCTAGTCTCTATTACCACCAGGAGGGTCTCATGGATAAGAAGCAGAATATGAGCAGTAAGACTCAGATTCAAATCCATGCTAAGCTTTTGAAATTTAATGGATGCCATTTGGCTGGTAAGCCTATCTTAGCCTAACCTACCTCAACAAAGTTATTATAAGGATTAGTGTGTGTCTGTGTGTAGGTGGGGCATGTGTCCTGCCTTGGGTTCCTTGGAAGAAGAGTTGTATGAAAGTGAATAAAATTATTTAATAACCATTGCAATCAGAAACAATATTCAAACAACACACATTTGCCACTAATAAATGGTTTGAACTTTCATTTGTTATTAAAGAAGCATTATAACACAGTTGTTCATACTTGCAAAAAGTATAGAAAATTAGTCAGAACTTCTTGAACTTGTACATTTGTTATTTTCATCATAAATATTAATTATAAGAATCATTATTGTTAAAATTAGAATGTCAAAAATATATGTATTTTTGCAGTGAATATAACACACTGTCATGGCATCAGTTCAACATCTTTACAAGCACATCTGAAAATCAACCTGCAAAAAATACAAATAATACAATCCTGCTGCATTAAAATGAGTGAGAGCTTTGCTACTGACTTCAATGAGAAGTGGATTGCATTGCACAAACCACTAAGTTAACTGCTTGGAATAAAAAGGCTAGACCAGATATTCTAGGCAAACCAGATATTCTACAATGTAAAAAATTAATGTACAACCTCTAAAAAGAAATAACTTACTTTTCAGTTCCATGGGCAAAGTTGTCCCAATCATCCTGACAAATCTCTAACTACATGTGCCCATTTGGATTATGTAAACTGCACAAGAGAGTTCAATTCCACAGCCATAAGACAAACAAAGCTTTTGCTGCAAATTATCAGGTGCTTTACTTTGCTGCCTCTGAAATAAATGCACAGGAGTCCAATAAGCTACACCTCTTCTGCAACTAGCCCTGCCTACCCTGTAGGGAAGAACAAGAAAATAAATATCTAAAACACACCCATCACTTATTGCAGCACATATGCTAAGACAGAGGAGGAAATGGATAAAAAAAAACCCCTGAACTAAATTTGATGGAGAACCTGCTAGGGCATTGGTTCCCAATTAGCTAAGTACTGTGGACCCCCTGTTTTTCAAAAGCCAAGCCGTGGACCCTACTTTTGAAAATTTTGATATATTTATGGTAGTTTTTATGTGAATGGTGCCCTGGGTGAGTTATGCAGACCCACTGGGCTAGAGCGCTGAAGTGATATTCCAGCATGAATGTCAGGCCACCAAAGTGGGGGTAAGAGCTCTGTATCCACAGAAGTGGACCAACTTGGAACTAGAATATATGGTCCATAAATAGATTGCCATGGTACAGCCTTTTAAAAACATGCTCAATGAAGAAGAAAATCATGTTTTTCCGGCCTTTGGTTTTTTAAAAAAATGATTTAACAAACCCCAAATTCTGACTTTTAACTTCTCTGTTATGAGAAGACCCTACCATTGTCTCACTATAGATGAGATTTGGGAACTGCCTCAGTACAGTAAAGACCTGACCCAACATCCCCAGATTAAAAGATCCCTGATTGGACCAATGGCCCTGGTTTCCAGCAAGTATTCCACTATATCACATCTTTATTTAACCCATTGCTTTAGCTCAACTGTATGTCCCAAACCCTTTCTACAAATCAGTTTTCTTTATCTCTTGCCTTCTGCTACGCCCTAGGACTGAGAGTAACCAAGCCTTGACCCAACAGCTGCAGCCCTGCACTAAAAATCAAATCCAAAATGACCTAGGGATGCACACTTACTTTGGAGTAAGCGCCACTGAACATGGTGGGATTTATTTCCAATCAAACATTCATAGCCTTCAGCTCTAAGAAACTCTAATTCTTCACATTACTTCAAAAACCAGCAGGCAAACAATGCTGCCACTTTTAAAAGAAGGAAAAACACACAGTTGAAGTCCGAAATTCTGGGCTCTCATATTTGTTTAAAATATTTAATAAATAAACAGCTACTGAAATATTAGATCCATAATTTGAAGCTAAGCATCTTGAGTTTTTCTGAATGCCTAGTGATACTTCTGTATACACAAAAATATAACAGCATCACAGTACAGAATGTTCACCACAGATCAAGGCACCAAGATAAAATGTAACTTTTCAAAGAATTCAAACTTTGATTAACCAATGTGTCTTGCAAAATACAAAAAATGGAGAACTAGCAATCCCTAAAAAAATGTATTATCAAGCAGCCATTCTGACAGCTATGGTACTTGTAGAAGGAGAACAGATGTAGTAGAATTAGCGCTGAAACAGTGGATGTGGATAAAAATGCCAAAAGCCATAACTCCCAATACAATTAGAGAAGCAATTTCAGAACTTTTTGACAAGGCTTAGAAAACAGTTGTCTTTGGAGATTTTACTGCTAATGCCATTTTTTGCAATAAATTTATTTTCCGATAGCTAGACAATACATGAATCTGTCACAACGGAAACCAAAGGGAGAAATTAATGTCAACAATTTTAAATGAACAGAAGATCAATTCATCAGTCTTTAGTTATCTACACATTAAACACAGGTTGGATGGCAGTAGTGGCCACAGCATGCACAGGGCTGGGAAAAGGCATTGCTGCTATCTCCCCCTTGCAATATTTGATCGTTTAATCATTTGCACCTGCAAATGCCAAAGAAAAATGTCCATTTGCAAGCGAGGTTTCATACCAAACTGCACCTGTAAATGAACAACTTCAAGGGGGCTTTTAGAACCAATAAGCTGATCTGCCCCAACCACCTTAAAAAGAGGCCCATGGAGGGGTGGCCCAATTTCTGATTCAGCCCTTGGGCTGAAAATGGTTCCCCACCTGTTTTAAAGTGATGGCATTAGCTTCAGACTGTAATTTTCTTTAGCTTAAGAAGCCAAGATATGAATGAGTATCGTACACTTGCAGAGAGCTGTTTTGCTCCTCCCTTTGCATGAGCAGGCAAGTAAGTCAACAAGTTTCTATTAACAAGGGTTTCCCATTGTTTCCAAACCAGGAAACTACATTTAATGCTTACAAACATGCATGGAATACTAAGGCACTGTTTAAAGTTGGTTTAATATCCTGGTTTGTTTGGAATTTGTTAACCATAGTTTCCCAGTACAAACCTATAAGGAAACTATAGGTTAACTGAGAATTCCAGGTTTACTTCCTGGATCATAGGGAAGGACTGAGGTGGCTCCATGAGGCTTGTTCATCTCAGTTAATTATGAGGTATGATAGTCGATACACAGCCATGATGTCACTGCTGCAATTTGGAAATCTTTTTATAGTCCTCATTTAGATGTCATGAAAGCCTTAGCAGATTTACAAATAATCTTAAGACTCTGATGGATACGAAGGCATCACATACCAAAACATTTGATTAGAATTAGCACAGATTTTATAGCACCTTATGCCTTAGAACACATTTACATACCAAAAAAAAACCTGTAACACTTATGAAATACATTTACACTTGTGGTGCCACACACACTGATAACTAAATTAATAAATTATATAAAGGGCTACAGTATAATCACATCTTGCACAGGGTTAGACTCTGGAGATGGCACATATACTCAGCCCACCCCCTTGAAACTGTCACTGTGCGACCATACTTACCTTCTCGAGCCAATGTGCCAAGTGGACCTTATACCCAAGGAAGGAAGAGCTTTTGAGCTCTTTGCCTTGCTTAGCGGGCAAGTCATGCTCAGCTTGTGGTCTCTGGGATGCTTTCGTGAGATCTCATGGGGGCATCCACATTCCCACAAGATCTTGCAAGAGCATCCCAGAACTCGCACACTGAGCAGGACTTGCCTGGTAAGCAAGATGGAGAGCTTAAAAGCTCTTCCCACACTGGGAAAACCCAGTGCAAAAGGAGCCTTTAAGTGTGCAATTAATTCACGCAATTTCAACTGGCCTGCTTTCAACTGTGCAAGACTGAAATCACACTCGTTAACTGTGCACAATATGTGATCGTGCTGTACATTAAAACACATGCACACAAGTATTGAGTCATGAAAAGCAAACCGTAAATACTAAAAAGCACACTAGTAGCACACAGATTGGAAGAGGAGAAGGACTACCTACTTCTTTTCTCCTTCTTTTTAAATTTTCCTTTCTTCTTCCCATGTTCTTTCTCATCATCAGACACAATATCTGGAGGCTCATGCAGGCTGTCATGAGGCGGTGATGGCTCGCCAGTTCGATATAAGCCAGGGAATTTTGTTGGGCTGATTTCTTCAGAGCTCGGGGTCCGAGCAAGACTCCCGCCATGCTCTACTCTGCGGTGCTCACTGGGGCTGCTGGTGGGAGGCAGGAAGCACTCCGTCATTCTTACTCTCTGGCACCACAGCAGAACAATATCCTGTTACCTATCCATTATGCCTGCAATAAAAAGAACACAAAGTATTTTTGTCGCTGCAAAATACTATTATAGTGAGAGAAACTGCTTTCAATACAGCTCTATATGTATTACACTCAATATGTATTACACTCAATTTCACTCAAGAATTCATCACATGATATAAACAGGACTACTCATGATATCACATACATTCAGATTCAAGTTTAAAAATCTGAAATTCAACTGCAACCATGAAGTACAATTTCAATTTTCAGAATTTGTTAAGAGTAGCTTCCTTTACACCCCACATTCTGGCTCATCACAAATCATATACTCATACATCCAGGACAGTGTCTTCTACGAGACTGTATCAAGTTCAGTCCAGTATTTTGTTTATTTTGGATATGATTGGTATGTGGCACTATGTTGGTTATAACTTGTCCCCAAACAGATACAGAGAGAGATGCAATGCAATGCTACCTCACTGGGAACTTTCTACTAGAAGAGTAGGCATATAATCTGTGGTGGCCCAAGGCTTATTTTGAAGTGTACACCCCCAAAGTTTCTGATTCTCTTCTACATATTTTGGTTATTACTGGCATTGTATATGTTAAATGACAGAGCAGAAGCTATTGTGGAAACATTTTAAAGCTTACAGTTTGGCATAATTTTATGGATGTAGATGTCATGGTTCATGAGACAGGAGGAGAATGACAATGGCTATTTTGGAAAACGTCTGCAACCTAGGGTTTTTCCATTCCAAATTATATCTTCTATGTCATCCAAGTAGAAACTTCAATCAGTAATGGACTTTCCTGTAGAAGTCTATTACAGCAAAGGGACTATGGATCAGATGGAGAAATCTGACATCCACTTTCGACCTGAAGCAAACTGTGCTATTTTTAAGTTTGACTACTCTATCCTGTTAGCTCTGTTATGTATTTATTTTTTTTAATTGTGTGCTGCCTTCTGCAAGCCTGGAAGGGCAGAGTACAAGTACTTTAAAGAAAGCAATACAAACAATGCAATACAATGTTATCCCAGCACAGCATGGTTAATGTGATGTTGGAATGATGTACATCAGACAGAAAATTCATCAGTCGTCTCAGCCTTGCAAGTGCACTTTTTTTTGCAAGCGGTGAAGTATTATAGGATTTCTAAAGTCAGGACTTTAAACAAAGGGACCTGAAGTTCAAAATTCAATGCAGAAGAGGGAACCCTTCAATATTCAGAGGTACCTTTCAAAGAGGTCTGCTAATCTCAATAAATCTTAGCAATTTGAAGATCCCCCACCCCACCTACTCTTCATACTTCCTTTTCTCCCTGGACCCTAGTTCTTGCCCTACACTCCTATTAGCTCATAATCTCTCCCCTTTTATGTCAATTCTGAGAGAAGAATTCTATATCTTGGAACAGGAGGTAAACCTAAAACAAGAAGTATAAGAGTACACTAGTTTAAAGTATGTCTGTGCCAATTTCCTGCATGCACATTGTTTATTTCCATCACAGAACCTGGGGATTGTCTTAGGGCAAAACTATAAGCCTTGTTTGAATCTCTTGCCTTAGCTATCCTTGCTGTCAGACTGACTTGCATTTATGTAAAGAACACTCTGTTCTCTCTCAGCGCTAAAGTTTATCATGTGTAGACTATACACTGGTAGAACATGTTGTTATTTCAAAACCAGAATCATAGAATAAAAATTATCAGGACAACTCGTAACTCCCATGTGAATCACTCTCTTGCCTACTATTGCTTATGAAAGTCTTACGAAGGTCCTCCAATTAAGTTGCACAGCCAAGAGCAAGTGCCAAACCACCAGTGAAGCAACACCTTGGAGATTTAGATAAGGAGTATGAAGCCATGGAGTTTATCTCTCTCTCCTTCCACACAACTGTTCCAACAAAAATTGAATCCCCTTAAAATTACTTCAAAATAAAAAATAAAAATGGGAGCTCCTACCATAGATGCCATGTCTCTCATGAAGTTTTGGCCCTGAATCAAACAGCTACTGCTACCTAATCAGAAGATAACTCATTCTGAAAACATAGCCTTGCATTTCAGAATTGAAGTTTTCTCAGCTGAGCCTGCAATCCTAGCATAACTGAACAGACTTAGCCCTCACTAAATATGCACTGAATTGAGCTTCATGAGTCAAAACTTAAACCACTTTGCCCTGAGTAGCCCCACTGACCTTGAATGACTAAAAGCTAGAAAAGTGTCCATAAGGTGCCTTTAACTGTAAGTGGGTCAAAGGGAAGGAATACAAAGAATCTATGTATCATAAACAAACCTGATTTGACCCATGTCAGGTTCCTATTTTGTTAACAGCACAGCTGCAACTCTTTAAGTCCATACACAGTTTGCTTTTTAAGCAGTTTATTACCAAACATTCAGACACAGTATAACCTTTATCATAAGTTCATTTCAAAGTCATGGTACAACAAATAACAAACACTGAACAGTTCCACTCTCTCTGGTGTTGAAATGTTCTGGGAAACATTTTCTTATTCCAGATTCCTCATTTGCTGAGCCACAGCTAATATCATGTGTCCACACATGCTCAAATCTGGCAGAATGTTTGCCTCAATAAAAAAGAAAAAAATCTTATCTGGATGAACAATTCAATTAAATTCAGAGAGAGAACTAAGCACATATGTATCTCCAACTGAAGTCAGTGGGATCTAAAACTGAATTGTGGCTAAAATGGGCTGGGTTACACCAAAAAATATGAATGGGGAGAACACTGCTTTCCACAGCTTTGAGGAAGCATTTTACTTTGTGACATCGTGCAGAGGTCCATATTTTTTGGCTGGCCTTGCCTGCAAAGCCAAAAATTATGGTCACAAAAGCTCATCAGATGAGCCCTATTATGGAGAAGCAGCCAGAGAAGCTTCCTGCCAACCTTTCCTAAAGGAAAGAGAGGAGGTGGGAAGAATGGTAGTTTTTGCCTGATGCTTAGCAAAGGTTCTCTGATCACAAGAAAAATTTAAAAATGATACTTCCCCATCTCTTTTCCTTGAAAGTCAGGGCATGAAATCTGTTTTGATCTCAGTGGTCAGTATACTAGCACAGCGCAAGCAATGTAGATATGGGATACAAAACAGAACATGGGACTTCCAAATCAGTCACCAATTGGAGGAAGAAAAGCTTTCACTGTGAAGCAGGAAGGCAAACTTGAAATTGCTTTAGTGTGCTTTAACAATCTTCAGGATGGGGTTACTTGCACTATGCAAGCTGTATTTACATATACACAGCTTGATTTAAACACTCCTGCTGCTGCACTGATCTTCCTCTGTTACTCAAATATTACCAGAGCTGTGGAAGATCCAGCCATGGAGCAGCTGCAACCATGTAGCTCGGGTAAGTATATAACCAGCTACAGTTTGAAGCACTTCCAAAACCTTTAGGGAAACTGTAGCCACCTATACAGAGATCATTCTGTGTGGCTAAAACAATTCCTTGTGTTAACAAATGCACCCAACAGGACACATACAAAAAGAAACCTTTCTTAGAGAGAGTTCTTTGTGGTGCTGAAGGATATAAGCAGCTGCCTTTTCCCAAGCCAGACCAATTGTGCCTGAATGAGGACAGTCCTGTCTGACAGTAGCTCTCCAGGATTTCAGAGAGAGGTATTTTTAAACTTTTTTTCTTTTACAAGGTGCACTGGTATCTTTAGTATTTGCTCTGTTGCTAATAACAAGCATTCTGTGTGACCAATACAATTACGAGCATAGACACAAATCTAGAAATCTTTTAAAATATATCACAGTATTTGTTTCTTCAACTAATCCTGGTATGTTATGGTTTTCATTAAATACAGAAACTAAAGTATATTATAAACGTACACAAAGGAGGCAGTAGTGCTCCTAAAGAAGCCTTCCTTGGATCTTGAGGTGTTTGACAACTACCACCCTATCACAAATATCCCCTTTTGGGGGTAAGGTACTTGAGAGGGGGCTGGCAGACACTCTTAGAGGAAGCTGATGATATTGACCCATTTCAGTCTGGGTTTGAGCCTTGTTTGGGAACAAAATCATATTTGGGTGTCCTGATACATGATGTCCTTCAGAAGCAGGACAGACCTTGTTGCTCTTGCTTGGTCCCTCAGCAGCTTTTGATACCTTTGACTATGGCCACTTCTGTGTTGTGAGTTGGTGGCACTGTGTTGAAGCGATTCTGCTCATACCTAAGGGGCTGGATTTAGTAAATAGCATTAGGGGGATTAGGTTTTCCCCTTTGGCAGTTGCACCGTGGGGTGCCACGGGGTGCTTTTTATCCCCAATTCTGTTTGATTTCTGTTTGGCTGCTGACACATACCGTATTTTTCGTCCCATAGGACGCTCCGTCCCATAGGACGCACCTAGTTTTTTGGGGGGGAAATAAAGGAAAAAATGTTTTCCTTTATTTCTCCCCCAAAACCAAGTTGGGGAACAGTGGGATGGCGGCGCTGCTCCTCCCTGCTGTCCCCCGAGCTTGTGGGGCTGGCCGATGTCTGCCCGGCACGAGGGGCGCTCTGCTTCAGGGCGTGACGCGCGCCGGGCGGCAGGCTGCTCCCCACGCTGCGGATGTCTGCCTGGCGTGAGGGGCGCTCTGCTTCAGGGCGCCCTGCACGCCGGGCGGCAGGCTGTTATCCGCAGCGTGGGGAGCCCTGCGGGAACTCCCGCAGGGCTGCCTATGCTGCGGGTGTGTTCCCAAAGCCTGGAGAGCGAGAGGGGTCGGTGCGCACCGACCCTCTCGCTCTCCAAGCTTCAGCGAAAACCTGCATTCGCTCCCTAGGACGCACCCAGATTTCCCCTTCATTTTTGGAGGGGGAAAAGTGCGTCCTATGGGGCGAAAAATACGGTATATGAGCTTCTGTAATCCTTTTTTTAAAAAAAAATTAAATCCCTGTTTATTTTTGCACATCTAAGTAACTAAGAAAGGGTACATGGAAGACTGCAGCAGTTACTCCCCCCAAAAGAAAAACCATTACATAAATGCATCCTGAGTCACAATAGTTACCACTGTGTTCCCATTTCATAAGTTTATTTGATCCTACAAACAGGATGCTTGTGAATGGGGGCTGGCTGGTTGCAGTTTACCATCATTAATTAGTTATCTTTTAACCATCCTGCCATAGTCTCAAAGGGGCATGTTTATGCATTAAGAGAGTCCGCATAAGTAGTTACCGGGAGCATTAAGCAGGCAAAAGTGGGTGGGGGGAATGATGGTGAGTGGAAGATACTCGGACAACACACATTTACTCAGAGGTTAACCCCACTACATGCAAAGGGCCTTTTTAACATGTTAAGCGTGCATAGGATTGCAACCTGAACCACTGGTTGCAGAGTATTTATTTATTTCATAAAATTTATACACCGCTTGAGTGCAACCCCCCCCCCAAAAAAAAACACCTCAAAGCGGTTGATAATGTCGACGTTGCTTGCATCGTTTTCATCCCACCCGCAGGGTGTGCCAATATGCCAACACCCCATTCAGCAATCCTGAGGAGAAAAAGGGAGTGGCAGCCTGAGACCCAACCGGGCCTCAGTCACAAGGCGCCCCCAGGCGCTAGGGGGCGCTGCACAGGGATACTAGCGCATGCGCGCCGCAGAAAGCGCTTCAGTTAATACCCTTCTCCCACAGGCTCGGCCACATTTCCCTCCCTCACCCCCTTCTCGGAGGCAACGGAGCTGATGTGAGGGAGAACCCGGGTCGGGTGGGGAGTCCTCACGCGCATGAGCATGGCCCCAGCACTGACCTGAGCGGGTGGGTGGGGAGCCCGTCGCTGGCAGGACGGCTGTGCTGAGCCTGGCTCCTCTTCGGCCTCATCCGGGCCCCGCTCCGCGCCCCATCCCCTCGCCGCCTGCTTACAAGGTCGGGTATAGGGAACAGAAGGAGGCAGTTTGGAGGCGCATGCGCGAACGCCCTTCTCTCCTCCTCCCCCCCGCTTCTCCGGCCTGTTTCTTGCAGCCCTTTGGCTATCGAGGGCAGAGGCCGGAATTAGGCAGCGCACGCGCATGACGCACAGGGAGGGGCTGTCGTAGTAGCTACCCAAGGGAGCGAGCTACCCAAGAGGAGCGGAGAAGGGAGCCTGCGCCTGCGCACTTGTTCTCCCTATTTTTATATAACGGGTAGAAAGTCCCGCCTGCCCTTTTTTTTTGTTTGATGCATTTTGGGAGATGTAGTCTTAATAAGGGGTGTGTGTGGAAGCGAAGGGATGGTTTGAGCCAGGAGCACGCATGCGCATTGCATAGGCGTTCGAATTAACGTTAAATTTACGCCCAAGCGGTGTCCCTTCCTCTGTGGTATAATTCGCTTTAACAAAATTAGAATTTGCTCTGCCTATCACTGGCTTTGGCTCTACCTATTGTTGGTCTCCCTTCCACCCTTCAAATTTCAATGGGCACCAGTAACTAGAGATTCCAAATGTGAGGTCATTCCAGAATTCACCTTAAACAGAAGAACAAGGACAAACAGGGTAGAGATGAACAAAGTAAGTAAAAAAATGTAATATGTCTAAGAAAGACTATAGCTCACAACCCATTTGGGCATTTACTAGCATTTCAAGGAGAAACAACTTCTCAGGATCCATCTGGGCATGAATGTAAATAATAGGCTGGTCCACAATAAGAAGTTTATGTGCAGTGCAGTCCTATTCATGCTTGCTCAAAAGTAATTTCCAGTTCTGTCAATGTGCCTTATTCCTAAGTAATTGTGCAGAGAAAAGACAGTAGTCTCTTTGGCCAACAGGTACACAATAACACACCTCTCATTTCCGATCTTAGCAAACGGGCAAGAACATGTTAAGCTACATAGGTTTCTTATGTAATTCAGTATGGTGAGATCTCTGTCCCTTTCAGCTACACTGTAATCTGGATCTAGTTATTTCAGGAACAGCCTCCCTCCCTGTTTCTTATAATTAGTAAGCTCATACAACATTCAACCAGTCTCCTGTTGTACAGTACAGCTCCCAGCCAGTTTTATAAATTAATGAAGAGAATAAAGGTTGAAAGAAAGGGTATAGAAGTTGAAGAGACCTGCCATTTAATGGATTTGGTCATGATTCATTCATAGTCATAAGTATTTCAATCCTTTCTGTATAGGACAGTGGTTTCAAAATTACCATTGAGATGCAATCCTTATTCAGGACTCACCTTTGTTAATCCAATTATATGAAAGTCATTTAATTTCTGCCTCAATATTTACAATTAATTAATTAATTACAAATTAAATTTACAAATTACATGTAGAAATTGTTTACCACCATAACTTTTATCTAACATAAAAGCTATTAATGGGGATTATCCATCAGTGTTAGCATGGACTAAAATTCCCACTTCACTCATAAGCATATAATGGATGAGTGGAACAGAAATTTGCCGCCTTCTCATGGGTCTTCTACAAGAGAGTGGTTAAAACATGGTCAATAAGTAGCCTGTAACATTAAGCGACATCAAGTGTGTGGATTTTTAGAGATAATACGGCACAGCATGAAGTGCCAGCTGCAAGACTAAGACCCAGGTGATTAGCCCCTGCAACACCATTAAACTCCAAGAAGTCCCATTTTATCCATAACCATACTTTTAAAGAGGGAGCAAAACCAATGCTTTCTCACACATTATCTTACTTCATTTGTGGCTGGTTAAAGCATGTTAAGAGGCAATCAACCTTTGTAGTATTTCCTCATTTTCAGTGGGGCTTACTCCCAAATGTTCACAGGATTGAAGTCCTAGTGGGTCAGACAGATTCACTGTGAAAAAACATTTTGGCTTTCTATTTAAGAAAAAGGAAAATAAGAGGGGGGAAATTCTTCCCTCTGCAAATGAGAGGAAGAGCATCCCATGAGTCATACTGAGGGTGCATGAAAATAAATGTGCCCTGGGAGGTGGGTAGATTATTTAATCCCATCTGGGACAGGTAAGAAAGTGTCAGAAGTATGAAGGAAAAGGAACCCTAGAACACAACTTGAAATGAAGATGAGGTTACCACCATTTTCCCCCACCACAGTATATTTCCTATGTTTAAAGCAGCTGTAAAATTCTGTAGATGTTTCTTCCAACATGAAAATAAGTGAAAGCTTCATTTGTTGAATCATGACAAGAAATGGTCATAATCCAATTCACATTCCTATTAATATTTACACATACACAATGCAGCGTATGTACAGAGAAGTTTCATATACGTAAATGGGAACAGACCAACCCCCTCCCATCCAATGCTCAGGTTGCATATATGTGTAAATAAAACCATATCCTAAAGACAAAATAAAAAGAAATGGGAACAGGCCGACAATATTTGCTCCCTAGATGTAAAATAATTGTCTCTATTAGAGCTCAGTGCATCTAACACCAGTGACTAATTTGTACAATGATAAATAAGTGGGCGCTAGGCCTTTCTTTTAACATGGGAGGCAAAAATTCAGCAAGTGAAGCTGCTGAATTCTGCCTGCTGTAAAGGTATTAAAGACACAGGTGTCTATGGGGAGAGATAAAAAGAAAAAGAATACCTGGTTTGCTAGCTTTGAACAAGTTTGCCACACAGTCCTTTGTAGCAGTATCCTTATCGTCTGCTGGCTAGGTTTTCTCCATTATTGAGACTGGGCAGCTTCTACTATAGCTTTCACCAGCTGCTACTAAAGCCTTGTCCACCCAACCTCTTCTTATCAAATGCTGCTTTACTTGCTTGTGTGACTGAAGAGGAGAGGCGGGGCAGTGTCTATTATTTTCTTGTGGATTCCAAGCTCCACATGTGCATTTTAAGCATGGTGGCACAACTGCACTAAACTCCTTCCCTCCCAAGCTATGAGGGAAAGGGAGGGAAAAGGCATCCATTTCCTGCATACAGGGGCGCATATATATATACATACATTTTCACTGTACCCGTGAAAATCTACGAAAGCAAATACATATATATATATATATATATATATATATATATATATATTTGCTTTCGTATATATATATATATATATATACACACACACATACACACACACACACATACATACAAGAATGTGCATGATGGTGCCTCTTGAAATTTGATGTTGGATGCCCCAGGGAACTGTTTACATTCCTTACTTTAGAGCGACGTCCCAAGGAACTATATAGAATATTATGTGGTGCTTAACCAGAGAGCTAGCAGTGTGCAATTATTGGCCCATCATACTCTCTAAACAGCAACAACATCCTTTTCAAACCTGAACGTCAAGAACATCCGCATGGTGAATAAACATGTAGAGTTGTGTCCAATGTAGTACTATGTGAACATCCTTTAAGTGCAAGGATTTCTGCTTGTGCCACAGAATGTTTTCTCCCTCTCCTACCTTCATTTCACTCCCAATTTGTTCTAGGAGTTCCCCCAACTCTATGGAGCAGATATAGGGAAGGTTCAGGGAAAGTGTGGGGAGAAGGTGGAAAGTCCTGTTGTGGAAGCAGGAATTCTTGTGCTGATAGGACATGATAGTTGAATACTGTCCATGGGAAACAGAAGTTCCTAGCGAAATTCCAGCTTAGTGTTCTGCCTGTGGGGTGTATACTCCAAACACCATTTCTCTGGGAGCAAACAATGTGCCAAAACACAAAAACCCGCTGGGAAACTTTGTGCCACTTTGCTGCTTCTGTGCTTATCCCATTTTAATCGCAATAGGAAAATGAAGAATCTGTGTGCCTATTCTGCTGGGTTAGCTTCTGAATTAATACAAGCATCCTGTGTCTGAATTAATACAAGCATCACACACTTCCTGTGTGAATATTCCACATACATGAATTTTGACATGTTTATACACTTGGATGCTACAACCAGATCCCCTCTACATGCAGCAAAAATGCACAATGACCACATTAGTTTAGTTATGCTCCATCTACAATTTCTACACTGCTTAGAAAGTACTTTGATTAAATAGTTTAAAACAAAAATAGCAAGAAATAGTAGTTCATCACATAGCTATCAACAGCAATCAGCATAGCAGCCAAATTGAAGTCCTTGTTTGGAGTTATTCTATCTTTGGAATAGACAGTGCCAGAGACAAAGAATAAGGAAGGCTTCACAGAGGGATCTGGTTGGCCATACTTGAAAACAGGACGCTGTGTGAGATGGATCTCAATCTACTTCAACAAGGCTCTTTTTATGTTCTTAATCCATCTATCTAACGATTTCCAACATTCTCTGTGTCACACTCTTGAAACATTAGTCACACTTTTGGCATGACTAAGGGACACATTTCTGTAGATGAAAGAGTCTATGCAGACAGGGATGGACTCAGTTCTCATGAGCTTCCCTTGAGTAGATGGCAAAGAGCCTCCAATTTGGGAGACAGATCAGAGGCAGCAAAAATTGCCCCTCTTCACCTCCTCCCACCCAAAGGCACTAGGGTTTCTCAATGTTCTTGTTAACCTTACAAAGGAAGGTTAATTTTGTGTTTGTTATTCATTCACACTAGGGAAAATAAAACACTAAACTTTTTGACAAATTTAGCACGAGCAAACTCCCTTATAGTGGAGTGGTCTGACCATCACCAACAGGGATAGGACACAGAGGCCAATGTATTTTAATACTCTTCTGGGTAAAAGCGTTAAAATCGAGATGTGGAAAATATGGAAACAACGAGGAGAAGCAGGATTGAGATTTGGAGATATGCTTCAAGGTCCAGGCTATGGGAAGTCCCGAAAAATTAATAATTATAATTTGGATGATAATTTGGTCTTTTTATTTTAGTTTTTTATTTTAATTGGATTATAATTTGATATGATAATTGGATGTTTTTTTATTGGAAAATTAATTTAAATGATTTAACAAAAAATAATAATAATACTCTTCTGGGACAACTTAACAGAGTTCCCCCCAGGAGCTCAGATAGGCTTAAGCTGAGACATAGTGACTGAGGATTTGGATCCACGTCTCCCTAGGCACATCCAGAATCCCTCCCTCCACATAACATATACCCAATCATAATGGCAGTCATTCTAATAGTACAATAAGAACATTATATTATTAGTCAGTTCTTCACAAAAAATGGAGAATTGGTCAGAATATAAAACTACAATCTTATCATGGAACTTTCAAAGATTTATTTTTGTCAAAGTGTATAAAACTTCAAGAATGAAAATTTCACCATCACAAGGATTCAACCATCTGTTAGCATGACCAATAGAATTTATTAAACATTGTATTTACAACTATTTACATATGCTTTAATAGGTAAATATTAAAATAGACAATGTACAATTTTTCATTGAGAGACATTTGTAAGGGAGAAGCGGGACACTAAAAGGCTTGTTTTGAGACCACAATGTAAGAGCAGATTTATAATCTTTTAAGATTTTAAACATAATACTCTTCATAGTAAGTCATAGGCATGGCATTACAGCAGCCTAGCAAAAGACAAATGGCTCTAGGAAGTCAAAGTGTAATCCATTAAGCACTGCTGCAACCACACTGAAAGGGACACTCATGCAAATTCCTCTGAATGAATGGATGCTGTACAGAAGCAGTGCTTGGTGGATTGGCACTGTATGTTGCAATCATTTAGGTACCACACAGTAGGAAAAAACCTGAACTGAGCTAGCATGCAATACCACTCAGTCTCAAATCTTGAACAGTTATGGTGATGGAACAAGTAGCTAAATCAAATACATGCCTTTTAAAATAAAATTGCCTATACACTACACATAAGAAACAACAACTTTGGTCCAATAAAACATTAGACAAAACAGTTTTACAATTAAAATATCTATTTTTATACAGGGTTGAACGTTAAATACAAGATTATTTACAATTGCGCAATATGTATAAAATAAGTTATTTTAAAAAATGAAAACAATATTACATCTTTTCCAAAAAGAAAACTGTACAGTTAACCTATAAATTATATAAGATGAATAGACCCTCACTCCCCACATTCCCACAAGCGTGTAATATTTCCCACAGCTTGATGTTTTGTTTTTTGTAGGAGTTTAAGTTTAATAAAAATCATTAAAGTGAACATAAAATAGCAAGTGCTTTTCAGCAGATTTTTTTGTAACAGCTGCCAGCGCTGTTAAAACTTCAGTGAAAGATTTTTTTTTTTTTTTTGTACATAAATAGCTCTGTTGGGAAGATGCTTTTTGGACCTAGGATCTAAAATAAATACCATTTGTAATAAATGGTATGCACATTTACAACATTGAATGAGATTTTGTGAAGCATTTTGATGTTATATATGGAAGATTGAAAAAGGCTGTATTCCACATTAGTGCTATATTTTTAAACGAATTACATATATATTTCACAACGTTAAGCTGTAACAGACAGCAAAGAGATGCTAGCAGTCATATAGGCGTCAATTCAAAGTCATCATTAACATCCACAAGAGGAACATAGAATTCCTGAATTTCATAAATGCTGATGGATTTATAAGTTGCAGGATCAAGTTCTTGTAGTTTAAGCTGCCATTCCAGTCTCTGAACAGCGTTTAAAGCTGCTGCTTCATGTTGTTGCCTCATCAAGAGACATGTCTATTTCAAAATAAACAGATGAATAGTCAATTATTCCAAGTACACCTTAATGTGAACCGCATACTGAATTCTCCAAGACAGGGACGGCCAATTTGACAGTCCACAGGCCTATCAAACCCCTGAGACGATTTGATCTTATACTTGTGAGCCTATTCATGTTTTGAATAGGGTTTTTATTTTTTGTAATTCTAGAGGCAATTAAATATTCCATAAAACAATGCTAGCACTTTTAATAAATCAACCCTAGAGCAATTAGATGCTAAACCTCAGCTCCTTTTACCTAAAGCTTTAAAATGCTGGCTATTCCTGCTTTAAGGGGGTCTTTAGAAAAAGAAATTCATTCTGCACCATTTTCTTTTCTCAACTCTGTACATATGCAGTTCACTCTGAATTAGATCCAGTACTAAGCATGTGTAATTAAAAAGGCAACTTCCATGAACAGGACATCTGCTCATGAAAAGTATCCCCACCTAATTTTCAGGTATCCTCCCTTTACCCTCATCTCTCTGTGTCACAGCCCATCCCATTTAGCAGAGTCCCCTGAAAGATTTCTAGGTATTTTGGGAGAACTGCTGTGGAGAGGAGGTCGGGTGGGGAAGTCAGCTACTGCCAACCTTGTTACATGCACTTAAGACATACACCATATATTCCATAGATGCCAATGGCATGATTTCAAAAGAATTCTTAAGGTGAATGGAAATGCTTCCATGTGCACTTCGGGGCTTCTCCATATTTTGTTCCCCACCCCACCCTTTTGGATGGATACACGGGATACACTAAGAATATCCTCCTGACACCTTGATATACATGAAGTCTACTCACTGAGTACTGGCTTCCTCATTCAGTGCAATATTAAGGCAGTTCCACAAATAAAATTGACACGTTTGTGATCCCTGCAAATTCCCTGAACTGAGAAACCCATGGAGGCAGGAACTCAGGTGTTGTTCTATTCCATACATGTGAGCAACTTAATGAATTAAGACATGTATTATCTATTTTCTCCTGAATTTGCTATGACACAAAGAATGTGAAGGAGACCACGTGCTAGATTGTTTATTGCAGCTTTCTACTGAAAGATCTTTTTTGGAAAAGGTCCAATAAAAGCACATACCTTTAATTTGTCAAATTTATCATCCACGTCCTGTAACCATGACATAAACTGCCGTGCATTAAATCGATCTCTAACTGATGTTTTGCTGTCATCGGTCTGGAAATCAAATGTATTAGAAATTATAGACAATGTTAATTATATAGTAATTTATTCCAATGCTAAAAATGGTAGACCCATATTTTTAAAATGTTAAGAGTGATGAAAAATAGTAGTTTGGATCCAAATGTGACCTTGTCTCCATTAGGTGCAGAATGGGGAACCTGTGGCCCACCAGATGTTGGAACTACAACTCCCACCATCTCTGACCATTGGACATACTGGCTGAGGTTGATGGGAGTTAGCTACACCTGGAGGTCCACAGGTTTGCAGTTTCTGCACTAGCAGAAGGCCTCTTCCAGTCAGGCTGTTTCTGACCTAGTGTGGAGTGTGAAAAAAGTGATTCTCCCATGAGCCAGATTAAATCTGTTTACACAAGACTTTACACAAACTCTTTCAATATTAAAAGTTAAAAGTGAAAAATTTCTTCTCTGCAGACCATGCAAATTTGTCTTCAGCATCCAGTTCTTCTATGTAAGAATTCTAGCCTAATGTTTCCCACTAATTTAACTAGGACTGAGATTAGCCAAATAGAGTGGACTTCCGGGTTAGCGTCTCTGGCAATGGCGGAATTCCTCTGATCGGGAGGAATTTACTCCGTGGAAACAGGGTCTGGCCACCACGGCGAGGGCGGAGACCCACTAAAAATCACAGGTGGGAGAAGCCTGTGAACCTGGGATTCGGCTGGCACCTTTTGCGCCTCCCCTACTCGCGGGGAGACCCGGTTTCGGGGATCCGGAGCGACGTGGGGTGAGCGGTGCGGTGCTTCGAATTGATTGCTTCTTTCATGGAGTGAAGCCGCATTGCTGTTGCCGGAGAGCGCTGACTTTTTCCTGTGGATAATTCGATTTTAAACAACTACCCGTGAGTAGAACGGAAAATTGGATCTATAAATGTCTTTATTTGGCACCGAAACGGGAAGGTTTTAAACAGGAAGTCCGCCTTCCCCTTTTGTAAATAGATTGAAGCAAAGACGCTGCAAGCTAAGGTCTTGGAAAGTCTTCCGCAAAGGATTAAACTTCCATCGATTAAAACTATTAAACCCCCCTTGGAAGCAGGAGAAGAGGGGGGAAATTTTGGATCACGCAAGCCTGCAGGAGAGAGTGTTGAAAATTAAATCACCACTGCTCTGAACCTGGAAAGGGTTCTGCCAGTAAGATTGACGTTTTGAAGTTCACTGGCTGTGAATAGAACGAATCTTGACAGTTAGCTAAATAAGAGAAATATATTGTTTCCATTGTCCTCTTCTGCGTTTAAAAAGGAGGAAAAGTAACTGAAAATTGAAACTATATTTACTGTTTGAACTGTGCTTAAAAGGATTGACACAAATAGAAACTGTTTCCCTCTAGAGGGAGCCTTTGAAACTGTTATAAGAGCTGAGCTGGGGGAACCAGCTGCAAGATAAGAGACTGTGAGAATCAGGGATTGACCTTGGACTATTTGAGAATATCGACAGAAGAAGCTTTAGTGATTGCATTATGCAAGATAAGTCACTCATTGGAACAACTCCACAAGAAGACAGATGTCATGACTACTAAAATTGATAACTTGGGACAAAAAGTGACTAACTTGGGACAAAAAGCCACTAATTTGAGACAAAAAGTGAACATCAATACAGAAATTATTCAGGATCTGATATAGGAATCTACTTTGACAGGGCAAATCGTCGAGAAGGCGAAGGAGAAAGTTGCTGTTGTTGAACCTAAAGTAATACAAGTGGGAGCCCCAGCCTTACAGAGGCAAATTGAGAACTATAAGTTGAGGCCTTTTATGACTGAATTTAGAAAAAGTCAGATTTTGAGGATCAGAGCCCTGCCTGGACTGGAGAAGGAAAGTTGGATAGATCCCTTCATGCAGGGGTTTACTGACTTTTCAGATTTGGACTTGGGTCGTGAGGAGATTGGAGCTGTGGGGGCCTTTGGATTTGGAGGAATTTTGAAACATGTCCTGAAATACCTTATGGATTTTAGATTTAACCATGGAGATTTGGTTGACCTGTCGAGAAGGAATAAAAGCATTGCTAGGTTGGAGCTTCCCCGAGATCTGCTCTTCAGTATCAAAGGAAGGAAAATAAGAACAAGATCAGTAGAAGACAAAGTAAAGTGCATGTATAAATATGAAGAAGACCTGCAGAAGGGACTTGGAAAAGAGTTAAGAGCCTCAGACAGAAGATCACCAGGTTGATGGACTATTTGGAATTGACGAATGACTGGCAGTATCCGAGACCGGGGAGAAGAGATGGTGGAAGAAGATTGGAAAAAGTTTTAAAGTTTATTTTCAGAAATAGAAATATTGTAAAATTACTGAGTGTTAGAAAAATGTTAGAATGAAATCTTATGGCTTTAGTTGAAATGTAATAAGGAGTTAAGCATAAATAAGCATTATAGTATTAATGGAAAATAAGGGTAAAAATAAGTTAAGATATTTATATGACAGAAAATAGAGAAAGATGGAAAGGAATTGCTGAAACAATTAATAGAAGTGGAATACAAAAAGGGAGGTGAGAGGAGGTCGATGAAACAAGGGTATGAAAGATAGACTACTGAAATGGTATAATGTATGTTTTTAAATTGTTTTTGGTTTGTTTTGTTTTGTTTAGGTTAATGTTGTGTTTTGTATTGTTTATATATTGTATTGTATTGTTTTTTCCTTTTCTTGTTGTTGTTTTTCTTTTTGTCTTTTTTCTTCTCTTTCCTTTTTGTAAGTTTTAAAAGTAATAAATATTATTAAAAAGAGAGAGAGAGATTAGCCAAATAGAGTAATTTCTCCTCAACAGATTCCTTTTTAACAAATTGGTTTTACAATGGGTACCTTCCAAATGTCCAGCAAGGAAGATAATTTTAGGAACAAGTTGCTAGAAGTTTAGACAATTCAACGAACAATTTCACATGTGAATTCTTAAAGAACTCTAGCAGTATGCTGTCTGAATCAGCAACTTTTAAAATTAGAATTAAATTTAAATACCATATTGGCCCGAATATATGCTGCACCCACATATAAGCCACACCCTTAAAATTCAAGGCTTATTTGCAGGTGTGGCCACCAAGCCGGTGCTGACACTCGGCGCCCCGCTCCCCAAGCCGGTGCTGGCCTCCCCTGTTCAGGGCGGTAATGCCAGGAGGCGGGCACACAGCGCACTCAAGAGCCGAGTGCCGGCACCAGCTTGGGGAGCTGGGTGCCCACCTACCAGCTGGTTGGTGGTGCGTGCACTTCCTAGCTGGGGGGGTGGTGCGCTTGCCTCCCAGCTTTTTGGCGGTGCATGTGCTCCCTAGCTGGATGACCTGTGCATGCTCCCCCCCGCCCCACCAACCAGCTGGGAGGCAGGTGTGTCACTCCCCCCCCACCAAGCAGCTGGGAGGCGGTCGCGCTGCTTCCCCCCACCGCCAAGCAGCTAGGGAGCGAACACTGCCAGCAGCTGGGAGGCGGATGCTGCTCCCCCCACTCCTGCCATCAAGCAGCTAGGGAGTGCGTGTGCTTCCCAGCCACTTTCAGCAGCATATGGTAAAAAGTCACGAATATAAGCCGCACTTTAACCTTTCAGGGTCTGAAATTTGGGGGAAAGTGCAGCTTATATTCGGGCCAATATGGTAAAACTTGTTTTCATGTTAACTTTATTAGACTTAGTTTGAAAAAGTAACTTCAGCTATGGGTTTATTTCCAAACCAAACCTTAAAAGCAGTCTTTTTAAAAATTTACCTGGCTGTCCATAGGCACATTATACACTTCAGCATCCAGCAGTACTGTGCATGCACTGAATGGTAAAGTCTGATTAGCTAAAGTTCTTGCTGCTCGATAATGGACACGCAATACTTCTTGCTCATTGGAAACAATAAGCTTTTCCTAATTAAACAAAAAAATAATCAGAGTTTTAAAACACAAAATTTCATTAAAATACTATTTGATCATTGTTTTTCCTTTTCTGAAGTACACTTTCAAGATTTTTGAAATGTAATATTTCTATTAATTCTTTCTATTAATTCATACCAATAAACATGCACATTTACAGAGATTTCATACAGAAAATACTATGAGACTTGGCTTAGAAATCTAAGTAGAACTTTCAAAACTTCCTGGTAAGAATGGCTTCTTATATGAATTTCTTAGCACAGTGTAAACTCTCCTTTTCTTTAAAGGAATTCCCAGATATATATAGGTTCTGATTAGAGATGCAAGTTTTTAACAACTTCTTAACCTACCGTATTTTTCACACCATAGGGCGCACCGGACCATAGGGCGCACCTAGTTTTTAGATGGGGAAATCAATAAAAAAAATCTCCCCCCCCCAGCCCCAAAGAGCAGCGTACAGGCTGCGCACAACCTCTCCCTGCCGGAGGGGTTGTGCGCGGCTATGGCACAAGCCAAGGCAGCGAGCAGGATGGATTGCGCTGGCTGTTTTGGCTTCCTCTTTAGCCCCGCGCAATCCCTCCCTACCGGGAGAGGCTGTGCGGGGCTAAAGAAGCCATAGCCCCGTGCAGCCTCTCCATGCCGGAGGGGTTGCGCGCGGCTATGGCACAAGCCTGCATTCGCTCCATAGGACGCACACACATTTGGAGGGGAAAAACTGCGTCCAATGGAGCAAAAAGTACGGTACATATTGTGCTTAAATCTTAACATGTAACAGTTTTTCTTCATTCTAATCCTTTCTCTTTAAAACGATAAAACTTTTAAAAGACTTGCCCATCTTTATACAGTCATCAGTCTATTTGGTGAAAATAAATGAATAAATAAATAAACACTATCAGCCAAGATTTTATGGCACTTACCCTCTCAATACTGTGCTGCAAACGAAGTTTCATCCTTACAACTTCTTGTTGTCTAAACAGTTCTTTAAGTGGATCTGACAGTGAAGGAGGTGGTGTGATCTGTGAAAAAATTGTTCATGCAATATCATTTATATACAATACTGTATACATAAGCAAGAGCCATAACATAGTCAACTGGAGGAAAAAATTATGGTGCTTAAAATGTCACCGAATGCACATATTTGTATCACAAATACGGAATTAAATATATGAAGTTTACTGTGTTAACATGAAACATTGTTTGAAGAATCTTTATATATATGAAAGCAGCACATCAAGCAGATGCAAGTCAATGGACTGCATTCATATGTAACGCTAAACCATGGCATAGGACAAGTCCGTGTGAGCCTTGTCTATTTTTCCCTGGCACAGCTTGCAAGGAATTTGAAAGTTTGTTTCTGTTTCAGATTGACTTCTGAACCAGACAGACTGCAGTTAGTTTTAACAACTGTTTACAAAAACAAAGCCAATTTCAAATTGTAGTTTAAGAAGCTGGCTTACTTGAGTAAACCGTAGTTCATAATAACAGTTAATCTGCAGTTTAAGGTTCAGATGTAATGTTTAAACAGAAGTGGAAGCTTCCAAACTCCTTCACCTTTTGACAGCATTATCTGTCTTCTCCAAAAATCTGGCTAACAAGTCCTCCTAGCAACTTTCCAGTTGCATAATCACTGGAGCCAAAAGGGCAATGTAAAGTTATCTTGTAAAAAATGTGGAAAGCAAACTCTGCTACTCATGAGTATTTTCTTGGCCCTTTTGGCATCAGCTGGTTGCATCAAAAATACATATTTGTTTTACATTTAATAAGGAAGTAGAAAACAGCAGCATAGCTATTCTCCTTACGCAAAAACATCCCCTTTCTCATTTAGTTTATGCAGAAAGTAAAATATACTATTGTTATGGGATGGGGACAGGGGGTGGCAAGGAGCATGCAGAACTATCAAGCAAAAAGTAACATGGTTGCAGCATGCTCCTACTATGAAGAATAGGAATCTGTTTCCATTAGCTTACACTGGAATGAACTGAACAGTTTAAGAGATTGCTGAGAGTATATAATTCACTCTATTAAAACTTAAATACCCAGTTACTTACAGTTGGAATGCATATCTTGCTCAAAGGGTTGCCATCTAAGAGGTATGATCCATTGAAGGTCACATATTCATCGTAATACTGAGGCGCTTGAGGAATAACACTACACAGTAATTTACGCTTTTCTTCTATTTTCTTTCTTATGTGCAAATATTCAAAGTATGGATTTGCTCTCTCCGAACTGTATGGCTGGATCTCTTCTAGTTTGAGAGAGTCTACAATAGCTGCCAGAGACTGGTGAATTTTTTCTTTAGCTTGCATTAATGAGGGATTCACTTGCACAGGCTGAGGAACACGTGACAGCTTTCTTTTACGAGGATGATGCACCTGAGCATCATCTTCCTCAGTCAGTCTTATCCTTCCTTTTATAGAGGAAGATGATTCGGAATCTCTTTCTGATATCTGAGGACAACCAGTAAGATTTTGCTTACTTTGATTAGCAAGCATATTTGCTCTGTTCCTTGTGATTCTTTGAGGAACTTCATACTGTTCTCCTTTATGGTCTTCTATTGCTTCTTCCAATTCTGACTTAACACTCGCACTGTACTTATGCACTTCATGTCCAGTTAATTGTGAATGGCTTTCCAAACAAGGTGAAAGGCACTGTTGCAAGTTTTCTTCCATTGAACTGTTTTCCATGCTGTCTATATTAAAAAGTTTTCTGTTATATTCATTAGCAATTCCTTTCAGCGCTCTGCCATTTAGATCCTGTAGATCTATTTCATTTTTATTACTTGTCATATGGGATGAATACAGGTAATCAGAATGGTCTTTTTCACCTGCAATCTGAATATCAATCATGCTGCTATCTAGCTCATCCACTTGTGATGTCTTATAAATGAGCTTACTGACTACAGAACTTGCATTAGGGTGTAAACGAGGATCATTTGCAATAAAATCCTTTTCAAAATGTTGTGAAATATCTTTAGTGAAGCTTTCAGGATACACAGTGATTAGCACATCTGACTTTTTATTGTTTGATGGAAAGAAAGTTTTTTCTATCTTCTTTTTACTGTTTGTATCTACATCTAAGATTGAATTGGTAGCTTGAATGGCACTTTGTTGGTGTTTAACAACCAGAGACTCTTGGCTGCTAATATCTGGTATAGAACGCTTTGACATATAGACTGCATCTGTGATTGGCTGAATCCGTGACGAACAAGAAGACTGGAGAGAGAAAACAGCTGCCGATTCTGGTGATGTAAAATTTGCTATGTTTTCAGCATGATGAAGAAAAGGTTCAGAATTTTTCTGTTCTTTCAAGATTTTATTTTCAGAATTGTGTATGGCTGGGACAGTTGCTGCATCTTGCTCAAAGCCAGGAAAATTTGAACAGATGCACTCACTGCTCAATGAGTTAAATCTATCCAAAGGTACATCCCATGGTTTACTTGATGGAGTCGTATTCTGGCTGCACTGCTCCAAAGGTGTATGACTTTCTCCTGATGGGTTTGTCAGAGTAGCATTTTTAACTGCATCTGATGTAATATGCTTGTTGCTAGCAGATCTAGTTGGAGATGATGCAGAACTGGAATGCATGCTTGACATACCATTTTGGGAATCCTTCTCCAGCAAATTACAGCATAGTGATTCATGTTTAGGAGAAGGGCAACTATGACTCTGAACTGAAAGCAACGCACTGTGATTATTTTCTTCTGACACTCGGGGCGGCTTTGCATTTTCACAAACAACAGATGGCATACTACACCTTCGAACTTCTACAACCGGTCTGCACTCGTTTATAATAAGTTTAACATCCTCAACAGATGCTGATCTCACATAAGCTGGTGGAAACCTGTTTGGAAAAGGTGCTTTATTGCGCTCCGGCAACTCTGATAAACTATCAGTCTCATGATGAGCAGGTGATTTGGCACTAGGTAAAAATGGTGAATGTGAAAAAGACATTTGAGAATCAGATCCTTCAAGCATGAAGTCTGAATCATATTCAGTTATTGGTCTTGGAGGAGTCACTGTTGTATGGCAAGAATCCTCCGAACTAGCCACTGAAAGCATGGACACTGATCTGGATGTTAGCCCTGTCTTTTCACTTTCTGATCTGGGAGATCTACTTAAGCTGTTGTCCTGTAGCAGTGACAGTTTCCCACCAGCTGCTAAATTCTTTATGTCAACAGACTGCGATCTACTACTTGTAGCATCTTTCGGCTGCTTATCCTTCACACAAATATCTGACAACTCAGAGCTTTTTGAACGAATCAGCTCTTTAGTTTTTGATTCAGTAAGCGGATGTTTTGTTTTGTCCTTATCTTTTATTTTGTTAAGTTCTGAACAGGATCGATTCTTCAATCTTTCTTTTTCTTTCTGTTTTATTTTTTCTTTGTGTTTTCTATGCCATTGTTCAATTTCCAGATCTTTAAGACTAAGCATTCTTTCAAAGCTTGTCTGCATCAAATCATCATTCAATAATCTCTTTTCTTTAGGCCGACTGTCTTTAGGTGCTGATGCTGGTTTTGACTTAAGCTTTTCAGTTTCAGGTTTTAGCTTAAGTACGCTGTTTGGCAGTATTTTATCTTTATGTTTGTCACGCTCTTTATATCTATCTATATCTTTATCTTTTTTATCTTTCTCTCTTCCATCTGGAGTTTTCAGTAATTCATCTTTTGGTTTCTCTTTCAAGGACAAGGTTTTTTCAATGCTACATTTCTTCTCTTCTGGAACATGCTTTATAGTTGCAACTGTTGAACTATCCCGATCTCTCGGTTTTTCTTTTTTCTCAGCTTCCTTTTCTTTTTTACCCTTTTCAATTTTTGAATAGTCAGCTTCCTTTTCAGAAACCTTGGATTTTCTCTCAATTCCAGGCTTTTCTTTGCATTCTGACAAGTATCTATCACTTTTTTCTTTGTCATGCTTTTTATCAAGTTTTTCTTTGATTTTTTCTCTGTCATCAAGCTTTTTAATAGTATTTATGCTTTTTAATTTGTCATTTTCTTTATGAGATTTTTCTGTTTGCTGAAAATATGATTTTTCTTTTTCTTTTGTCTTTTCTACATTTTCAATGGGGTCTGATCTTTCTTTTTCTGACTTATGTTCACATTTTATTTTTTTCTCTCTGTCTAAATGTTTTCTTTCTACTTTTTCAGTAGCAGAATTCCGCTTCTCCAGCTTTTCTCTATGTTCCTTTGTGGGTTTTTCCTGTTTCTCAAAGTCTGTTTCTTTCTCTACCAAAGATACATTAGTAGCTAAATCCCTACCACCTAAACAAAACAATTCTGTTTCTTTATCAATGAACATGTCTTTTTCTTCCTTTGTATCTTTTGCTTTTTCCTCCTTGTCATTTTCTTTTTTATTTTTCTCTCTCTCCTTTTCCTCTCTAAAATTTCTATCTTTTTGAAAGTTTTTCTCTTTCACATATTTGTCTTCTTTCATCAGAACTTTTTCCAGCTTAGATTTTCTCTCAGAGGTTTGAGATTCATGGTCCAAACTTGATATATCCTCTGCTTCATCACTTTTAAAAAAGTTCTCTTTCCAAAACTCTCTATCAAATTCAATATTCCTTTGGGCCTCCTTAGAACTCTCTCGATGCTTGATCTTTTCCTTTTCTCCATCCTGCTCCTTTTTGTGCTTATCCTTTTCTTTATGTTTCAGTTTATGCTTCTTAAGTGCTTTCCCCTCCTTATCTACTTTTTTCAAGGTACATTCAGAAATTTCAAAGGATGAGCTATTGTGTTGTTCCTCCTTAAGTTTAGGACTGGATTTTTCACCAAATTCAGAAATAAATTCTTTCTGATGTTTACTTTTGTCTTTGTGCTTGTAGGATTTGCCACTGGAGCTTTCCAGTACAAATTCAGAGTCTGTATTATGATCATACTGTACTAATTCAGATTGTGATGTTACGTCAGACCCTCCTGGAGATAAACATGTTTTAACATTTTCTTGTTTAAGTGGAGTTGACTGCTTTTCAATTAATCCACATGGGTGCTTGGGGGATCTGCCTGCAGTAATATGGAGTAAGGGCAAAGAAGAATCCTCTTTTGAGTTAAAAGATTTTCGAAAATTCTCTTCTTCTCTGCTTTTGTCTAAAGATTCTAATACAGAAGCACCCAGGTTTAGCACTCTGGAATTCTCTTTTTCAAGTTTTAATTGGTTCTCTTTATTTTTGCTTTGATTTTTTAGTTTTCTTTTAACTTTTCCTTTCTGTTTATATTCACTAAAAGCATATTCTTTTTTAATCTTTGCATCAGAATTTGAAGTTTCTGTGACAGAACACGGAGAAGAGATTATCTTTTTGTCCTGAAGAATGTCTTCATCTGAACTTTCAGAACTTGAATATAAGACTCTGGAAGGCTTCTGTTTCTTATTTTTAAATGATTTTGGAAATGTTACCTTTTCCTGTTTAAGAAATAGGTTACTCTGTTCTATTTCAGATTCATCCTCTTTTCTCAGATCTTTCCTAGGTATATGTCTGTCATCAATCATTTTCTTAACTTCATCTTCATCATCATCTTTAAACTCATATTCATCAAGAGCAGATGAAAATGATGCCTTATTGGGAATGTGCTTGCTGTCTAGAGATTCTTTCTCTGTCTCAGAATCCATAGTCCCATCTATACTGGAAGGATTTACAGACGGTGTCTCTTCAAGATCTAGAAACGAAAATGAAAAGAGTCAACAAATATATTCATTTACTTACTATTCATGACAGTGAATATTACTTTTAAAATGACATGTATGTTACATGTGTTTTATCTCTTTTTAACCATCTTTTAAATGTTTTCTGGCACTAGATCCCACAGTTTAACTACATACTGTGTGAAGAAGTGCAAAAAAGTTCATTACAAGTAAAGGCTTTGGGGTGGGTGTTTAGGTGTTGCTGTTGTCTCTTGGGGTTTCTTGTCAAGCTGTGTAGATAGCAGTTGAAATATATATAGCAAATCACACACTTTTACAGAGTGGACAGATCACCTCTACAATAGCTCATTTTATTTGATATGTAAAATAAATTTTCCAAAGAGCAGCGATTGAAACATGCTTATTAAAAATATATATATAATTAGGCTTGTTAAATATATATATATATTTAGTCTTCTATGAAACTCTATTTTTAAAACCTGGAAAACTACAAAAAACTTGCTGGTTAAATCCCAAAGGGCTTGGCAAGTTTTTAGTTTGTGTCTACCTGGCCCATGTGAAGGACATCCAAATGTTAATTGGAAGTGTGCAGGGAAGGAATAAATATGCTTTATTCGAAAACACGCACAGCTATTGTTATGGGGGGCCCATAAGAGATGAACAGTGTAATCCTGTGCATATCTAATCAGATGTAAGCCCCATTTAGTCCAATGTGAGGATCAATCAGCAAAATGATTCATCAAAACTAAGCTGAGGACAAAGTTGTAGGAGATAATTTCACAGAACCATGTCTCTGCAAATTACTTTGTCCCGTAAAACTCAGTGGGAGGTCACTGAGAGGTATAACTGTACTTATCTGCAAGGATCCTGTTTTCTGTATATGCACACCAATATGAAAGTCTGTGTATTATATATACACACTTATGTATAACTATAAAAGTACAATTAAAAGGGTTTTTTCTGACCTGAACAACCATCGTCATCATCAGAAATAGGAACTTCTCTTTTCAGTAACCGCCCTAGTTCTTCTGTATCTGCTACATCAACAGGCCTTTCTCCTTGTTTATTAGCCTGAAATGGATTTCCGCCATGTCGGAGCAGCAATTTCACAATCTGAAACATTAGGTATTTAAGTTTATTAGACATTAATTAACATTAAAAACAGGCCTTGGGAGGTGATTAGACTGTAAACAGACACCTGTTTTTTTAAAGCATCTCACTCTGTAAAATGCTATATACATGGATGACATTATATACCAGTAAGTAAATCAGGGTAGGACAACAGTGCTGATATCCACACATAACACACTCCAGAACAGTACACTGATTTATTTTGACTGCTCTAAATCTGTGGATTGGTGCCAAAGATAAAAAAATTAAGCAACACAGGAGATTAAACTCTTGTAACATATTTTACAAAGCAATCTTTTCCTTAAGTTCTGTTGACTGAGAGGCTATAGCATTTGGCAGAAATCAAGATATGACACTGGCATGCCAGTGCTGCTGGCAGAATACCCAAATATGCTGAATGAACAGCTCTGCCAACAAAGATGCTGATGGAATGGCCAGAACAGGATGGAGTCATGAACAGGACAGAGGTGGATCAAGGGTAGAGGACATTTACACCATGTTCCTTACCATCCCTGTACCTAACTATCTGCTTGGTAGCCATAGGTCACCAGGAATTCTATGGAGAAAAGTTAATGGGCTGGTGGAGAAGGGATGGATTTCAACATTCTTCCTCTGCCAGTCTGCTTTGTTTCTGCTTTTCAGTGCAGGGAAACCCATCCCTCAGCAATATCTCTTCTTTGTTAGATACTTAAAAAATAAAAACTGGCCTGCTGAGAAGCTGGTATCCTGAATTTTCATGATGGCCATAGAGATGGGAATTTTCCCATCTCTTGTGACCAGCATGGAAATGCAGACTACAACTGTTGTCACAGGCTGGTAAAAAATGGCAGGCTAAATAACTTGGGCATATTTACACATAGTCCTCCATAGTCCTCTGTAGTCCTCCAGACTGCTGCCATGTTCATGTTGATACTGGAACTTTATACCAGCCCTAGACCTGGTGCAAAAAATTGTTGTCTCACTGAGGAGTTGTGTGTGTTGTTTAAGCCACCCTTTTATCAATGACTGCCCCTGCCAATCTCACTATGGCAGAACATTGTACTTCAGAACCCAATAACTGTACACCACTGCCAATATATAACACCCACAGAGAGTGGCTACAACTGAAACAGAGTGCATGATATGGGGCAGTATCTCAGAGCTCACACATAAGTCTTCTTTAAGTCTCTCTATATAAAATGTAAGTAGATCCTGCTGGATTAGGCCAATGGCCCATCTAGTCTAGCATCCTGTTCTCACAGTGGCTGGCCAGCTGCCTGTGGGAAACCCTCATGCAGGATCTGAGCACAAAAGAACTCTCCCCTTCTGTGGTTCCCAGCAACTGGTATTCAGTATTACTGCCTCCAGATATGAAAGCAGAGCATCATAGCATAGACAGGAGATTGGCTGGTCAAGAGGAGGAGGAGAGTAACTGTCAACAGCCTGTGTTTCTTGGTTTGGGGCACAAGAGGGCAGCATAATCCACTATGCCATAGATTACCACTACTGGAAGAAAGAGAGAACATAATACCAAACTGCTTGTCTCCAGAACACCAATATGAACTTTAGAGATGTGTTACCACTATGCAAACTATGCACACTGCACATTACAAGTGCTTCAGATTCCAGATACAAAACACCCCTCTACTCCAACAACTGGGTCTGCCAGGACAAAGCAGCCCATCCAGAAATGCAAGAGAAGGTGGCAGCCATGCTATGAAGTGTAACTGTTATAACTGTCACCCATGTCTTCCTCCCACTTTGTTATATGTGAATAGCATTTCTTGTCTGAATTGTTTTGCTTTAGTACCTCTTACACCTCCCTCCTCAACAGCAGGAAGCAGTGTCTTCCACACACAGAGAAAGCACTCGTCCCTCCCACATGCAGATGATGATGATGAAGAAGAATTTGGATTTGATATCCTGCTTCATCACTACCCTAAGGAGTCTCAAAGCAGCTAACAATCTCCTTTCCCTTCCTCCCCCACAACAAACACTCTGTGAGGTGAGTGAGGCGGAGAGACTTCAAAGAAGTGTGACTAGCCCAAGGTCACCCAGCAGCTGCATGTGGAGGAGCAGGGAATCGAACCTGGTTCACCAGATTATGAGTCCACTGCTCTTACCCACCACACTACAGATGAGCTCTCTGTTGATGAAGGCCAGGCACTCTGCCCCAAACATTGCCATTACTGGCCAAACATTCATAAGTGTAACGTCCATTGCAAACAGAGTTCTAGTGAAACCCCCCCATAGGGCAAGTATATGCAGTCTCCCCCACTCCTGCTGAGGCATTTACGCTGGCAGAACACTCAAGTGGCATCATTTACTCTTCTCTGTCACTTACAAACACCTATTATGCAACCAGGTTCAGGGTCTATGCTTTCCAGCAGCTACCCACTGCCTCTATGTCCCCACTCCCCAATTTTCTGCTGCTTGCTCCTCTACAGGTACAGGATCCACCCCACACTCTGTTCTATGGAAACCATGAAGGAGGCCCACCACCTAAGAATGCTCCCTGCTATTCCTCTACAGGGGTTGATAATCTACCAGTTTCAGGCAGGCGTCTGCACCTGGGCAAGCTTCATGATAGACAGTGATGCTACAGGTGCTCCTAACAAAAAGTTAATGCCACAGGAAACACTTCAACTGCTACCATGTTGTCAAGCAGTTGCTGTCAAGCAGAGGCCCCCTTTCTCTCTGCTCACTCAGGTTCCCTTGTTTGTCAGGCACAGGGGTAACTGCTGACACCAGGATGAATGAAGCACTCAGTTGGAGAAATGGAGAGTGGGGTAATGAGGGCTGCTGGGATGCTAAATAAGGAAGAGGGTAGATTGATCATATGAGTTGCAGGGGGTGTGGTGAGCTGGTTGGCTCACCCATGCAGGAGCCAGGCTCTGGGTCCATGCAGCACTCTTCCCAATTGGACTGGGTGTTCCCTACCTTTCTTATGGTCAGGATGAGTATTATCTACACTAGCCTAGCAGTGACTATCAAAGGCTTCAGACAGGGAGCATTCCCAGTTCCATCTGGAGACGCTGGACACTGAACCTGGGACATTCTGCATGCAAAACAGATGCTCTACTCTCCTTCCCTTGAACATAACCCATTTCAGCCAGTTAGGACTCCCCCTGTAGCACTGGTGCTACTGGAATCTATAAACTGGTGCTAAATTTGGGGACAGCGAAGAGACAAATGCACCATGACGTGTCTGATTTCTGTCTGGTGCTGTATGCATTGTGCTGTGATGCAAAGATATGTGCTCAGGGTGTGCCCACATTATTGTGAGTTCACTGGCTCCCTCAGCACATTTCTGGCATACTGGTGTTGTTGCCAGCATAACTTGTTTGAGGGTCTTTCTAGGGTCACTGGGGCACTACGTGTTTTCCCTGCTGTTTTTGAATGTTTTGAGGTCTCCCTTTTTCCTTTTGCTCCTAGGCTGAACCAGTATAGGATGCAGTGGCAGTTCCACTGGTGTGCTGGAAGTCCCCCAAGTTAGTGTCTAGAAATCCTCTGTAGATTTTGTTTAGTTAGTTTGGACCACTGTATCTATATGGGGATTGCTTATTTACTGCATGAATGGTACATACTTTTCTATGTCCGCTACTTGCAGAATCATGAAGTGGAGTATCATCATCTAGTCCTTGAGTATTCACATCTGCCCCTGCTGCTATTAAGACCTTAGCAACATCATAATAGCCAGCATTGCAAGCTTCATGGAGAGGTGTCCAACCTATTACAAAAGAAGTCCAAATATGAAGGATGTATGTGTGTATAATTCAAAGATAATGCAGTTTGATTTGTTTTGCAAAGACTGATACACACTTTTAACATTTTAATAGGAAATCATTCTTTTATTCCTGCAGGTACAACCATTTAAAATGTAGTGTTTTGCTATGTGGTTTGTTAGGTTAATTAAAATTCAAACAGCAATGTTTTCAGTTTTGTGAAATATTGGAGTTGACATGTACTAGCTCCAGTCACTGCCCAGTCACTGGCTTTTTTCTTCTCCTCAAGTGAGCAGAATAAACCAGGAAAGTCTTGGTTTCCCTTGAAATCCCAATCAGGGATTTGGCTTTGTCACCTTCTAAGAAGCCAATCTTCAGTTGTGCCTTGTTATTCGTTTGCTGATCTTTTTTGTGAAGGTGCAACAAACCACAATTCCTTGTTTGGACATAAGGGGAAGCCAAGGATTCCAGGTTCAGTTATCCTGCTTGCACCAGGGTAAAAGCAAAGCTGAGTGATCAGGAATTGTCTGCTAACACACTGCTCATTTACAGTAAACCATAATAAGCCAGAAAGTCTGTCTTTTTACATGTTAACTTAGCCACTTCCTTTGAAAGTGGAAGTGCCATTTTTAGCTATTGTGGCAAACTGACATTGACAAACCTTTCTTCTGAAGTACCGGCACACTAAAAAATAATATAGTTTACCATCATGAATCAGGAAAACTCACAAGCAAATTTGTAAAGAAGGTGTCCAGAAGCTATAGAAAAAAATCCTCAAATCTCACACTAGAGTAAACATTTCACACTTTGAAATTATACATGCTGCTCTTCAAAGGGAATATTAAAATTTGCATGCCACACCGATTACCATGTAAAGAAGCATGTGCCTGTCACTGAACATAAAACAGTAATGCCAAAACCTTCAACTCCTCAGTACAGGCTGTTTGTTCTATAGACCAATAACAAACAGCAAGTTATTCAAGAGTCATTATTTCATATATCCTAATTGTAAGAGAGACCAGAGAGTCTTATATAAACTGATTACTCATCAAACTTACCTGCAAAATCTTTTACATTCACATTTGCACCTTGACTGATTAACTCTTTAACTTGTTTAATGTCGCCTCTAATGGCTGCAGTATGTAAGGGGGTTTCCCCTCGTTCATTTCTTTTGTTAACTTTGTCTTTTTGTCGTGATGAAGAGCTTGGTGTTTTCTTTTGTGTTGGTGTTGTCTGCAGAGGATGATTTAGACTGGGATCTACAAATTAAAATTCAAGACAAAAAATACTTTAAAAATTTCTGCCATAGTGAATAAAATTTGCTTGACTGAAGTCCTCTTACAATCTCATTTTTTTTCTTGTGGGTGGCAGGCTGTGTGTCATGTCATCTGTTAATAATCTATTCAAATGGTGAGGGAAAATCCATTGAAGAAAGGACTAACTGGATCCCAGCATCAGCTCCAAAAGACAGCTAGCAAACTGATTAATTTCCCAGTTAACAAAAACTCTGGACTTGGTGGTTCCCTAGGCCATTGACGAGAACCTGCTCGCCATCCGTAAATAATCAGTCTCACACCAAGATGGGTTGCGTCGCGAAGTCCGAAATCACTCACACGGGGCACCAAATGACGAGAACCTGCTCGCCATCCGTAATAATCAGTCTCACACAAAGATGGGTTGAAGAAATCTGACTGCCTCAGGAGCTGCTGCAGCCAAACATTTATTGTGTGTAGCCAAAAAGATACAAATACCAAGAAGCAACTTTTCCCTCAGCCAGCAGATAAGGACAATGCCATGCCATCACACCAGGCCCACGTAGTCGATCAGGCTATGCTACGTGGACCAATCATCAGGACAGCATGAGCTGTCCACGCATTGATCATGCTCCAAGCAATGCCTTTTGCTATGAAATTACCTTGCAATAATAAACTTTCGCCCATGCTCTTATGTACAAACAACCATTTTCCCACAGGCCATGATATGTTGCAATAGCTTCATGAAACCTGGAGGTTTTGGTCTTTGATACAACACTTGCATCACAAAAAGGTCGTTCCCACCATCTCCTTATTATCTTGCAGCCGTAACAGGACCTGAAGCCATGTCAATCGGGCTATACATGTATACTGTATCCAGGGAATTATGTAATGTATGTCTACTTTCCCCTATGCCACTGAGCCAATAAACTCCTCCTCCCACACCAAGCTGCTATTAAGTCCTGGGAGAAAAGCTCTTATTGGTTTCCCCCCTGGGGCCAATGGCAACTTGGGGGTGGAGTTTTCACAGAGCCTGTGGCAGAGGAGAAAAAGGTTAGACCCCCTTTCCCCATGGTCCTGATACAGGGCCCCTGCATCTGTATCTATACACACAGAGGAAGTGACTGCTTGGTAGTACCTGGACTGTTGTCTCTGGCAGTCATCTGCATAAGAAGAGCCATCTGCTTGCGTTCTGATAGTGGGTAACCAAACAGAATACTAACAGGTGCTGCTTTCTTATTTCCAGTTTCCTTTTTCATTTTCTTCTTCTCTGGGACTTCTTTCTCTGGAAATATCAGTAGATCTCAGTAAGAACAAAATACTGCCAATTATAGCACATTCAAGAGAAAGCACAGATATACAGACTGGAGAAGTATATCATTTTACACACTCCCTCTGAAGTTACTAAATTGCTTTCCTCTGCAAATGGAAAGAATATATTAGCAAATCTTCTCTTGAAAATATTTAGGTTACCTAAGTTGAGTCAGTGTGAGGTAGTGGCTAAGGTTGGCTTTGTGGAGGAGTTGGGTTGAGCAATTAAGTTCTCTGTGTGGCACTGGACAAGTCAATGACCCAATATGCATGTTAATGCTAAACCAAACTGGCTAAATGTGATCATGTAGGTGTATAGGTACTCACGGTAGGAAAAAAAATATCACAGCTAACAGCACACATTGAACAAATCTTGGCTACAATTTGTGATTTGTCTAGAGTAGGATAAACCACAACACTAAGTTTGGACATGATACTAAGCCAAGCCTTTGTTTAGCTTCAGATAGCATGTCAGCAGTAGGACTGGGAGAGGAGGGAGCCATGACTTTTACTATGAGTATCTACACACTGTGTTTGGCTTAGTGTTACATGAGAACTGAGCCAATACTTCACAGAACTGTTGTGAGGCCACTCTAACAAACAAACTAGATATGATTTTGGCATGACCTCTATGTCAGACTTAAGTCAACACTCAACTCGTACAAGTTGGGATAGGTAAAATAAAAGGGGGAAGATCCCTTGAATGGTAAAGTCCAGTTTAAAGGAGACTATGGGGATGCCGCGTCCATCTTGCTTTCAGGCGGCGTTTGTCCACAGGTAAGGCAATCTTATCTTAAGGCAACCATAGTTGGGATAAGGCAATCTAAAGTGCACATGGTGCATGGAAGTTGCAGAACTGCTTTCAAGTATGTGCTTCTTTCTTAAAATCGTTCCCCCCTAGCTTTTTCTTTAGGTAAGCCTCCAAAACTAGAAGTAATTTGATCAGGAAAGAAACAGCTGGGGAGAATTGTTTTCAGAAAAGACAGCAGTAAATGGCTATCTCCTCCATTCCCCATGCAATAAAATAGCACTTTATAAGTATTTTACATTACTTGTGTCGAGTCAGCCATTGTTACATATAGTTTAACCCTAAGCTCCTTAAAGGAAGTGATATAAACCTAAAATCAAACAGAATACTTTAGAAAACACATGCAGTCTAAAACTCACCTTTAGGTTCCTAATACTGAATAAGCATATACTTACAGTAACCTCAATTCACAACCACAGTAAACCATATCTTCTCTCTGCTAACACATAGGGAAAACAAACCACAATCCTTGGCTTGGTGTCATATGTGAACCAGGGACCATGGTTTGTTTCACTTCCAAACTATAATCTGTAGCAAAGTTTTCTTACTGGATTAACGATTGGGGTTTAAGAAAGGGATCATGGGTTTGTTTCCTCTGGGTACTAGCAAAGACATGTGGATTGGGCCATAGGATATTCAGATAAAAAAATCTCATACTAGCAGACATCCCTGTACTCTTACTGTGGGGGTGTCTTGATATATGAATAGAATTTAGAATTCAATGATCAAAAAATGGAACCCCTACTTTATTTTTACTTCTGAGGTAAGATTTGTTAGAATGACAGAAGTATAAATGCTGCATATTAACATACTCTCCCATTTCAAAATGTCTACATATTTCAGACAAAGTATTTGATTATATTTAAAGAAACACTATAAAAAGTTTAAAAAATTTTAATGCCCATATATTTGAGAAATTTAGGCTCTGACCACAGCATTCTCCTTTCTAAACATTTTCACTCAGAGGTCAGTGGTTTTTTTTTTCAAATTGATGTGTCTACAGTAACAGCTGCAGCTATAGGTCACACATGTAATAAAAACTATTGCTGAAACCCTGTATAATGTAATAGGAAATGGGCTAGAATATGTCTCAGACTATACAAGTAATTGTATTTTTTCTAAAGAGTTTATACTGCAAGTTAATTAAAATTGTTAACTATCTTAGCATTAATTTTCTCAACCTCTCTTTTTGTTTTTTTACTCAGTAGCAAATGGCACATTGGGGCTGTGTTGCTTACCTGACCTCCGCCAGCTGCATCGCTGTTTACTGGGATGGAGTGAAGGGACTAGTCAAAGGTGAGGTGCAAACATGCCTGCAGAAATGTTGGATTGCCTCTGCCAGCACGCTGAACTTCCTTCTGCTTTGCATCTTCCGCTGCCAGTATACAGCAACAATAGCAGCAGCTGGATGGAGGTCAGGTGAGCAGGGCAACCCCATTCAAGTACCACCCAAGCTACTGTCTTCACTTATCCTTCTTTATTAAGAAACCAAAATGAATATCCACATCATACCTTTATAAGCCTCTACTTTTATATGTAAAAATTATATGTAATTTGAGATTCACTGTGCAGAAAAAAATGGATTTACTTTGTTTAAAATTACTGAATGCCTTGTATGCACTGATTTTGTAATTTTAGAAAAAGGAAGTGTTCATACTTGTTTGGCATGATTTGTTGATTATTTTATAGGAAAAACATTTGCCACACAGATTTAACTCTCAGTTTACAATGGATTCTAAATACCTATATCATCTGTTATAACAACTAAAAATATATCTAATACAATAATTGCAAATATTTTGAAAATTATCTTAGGGTGACAATCAACTAAGTCATACTTAGAGTAGGCATAATAAAATCAATTTACTTAAGGGTCTACTCTGGATATGACTTGGCTGGATATCATTCATTCACATTCACACACACACATTCACACACACACACACACACACACACACTTACTTGTTGTGCATTACTTTTTCCATTTGTCTTTTAATATAATAATTATTCAGCATAAAACATTTTCTTCCTAAAGAAGTTACTGTGGTTACCACATGGTAGCTGCCATCTTCCAACACAGATGTGAAGGGATTTTATTAACAGGAAATAATATTCCTGTACATTCTTAAGTTTGATGGTCATTTTATATTCTCCACTGAAAAGTAACACAAGCTAATCCTATATTAACACATAAAGTATTTGCAAGGAGATTTATAGGCACAAAAAACAACTAATGAAAACTACTGTAAATATGTGAATAGGGAAAAGTGCAGCTATTTTAAGTATACCTGATAATGCATTTACCTGAATATGTCCTGTAAGTAGATATTAATCTCTCCCCCCAGTTTTCATTTGTATGTCCTGGATCTGAATCTACAGAGTGAAGAAGACATGGGAGAAAAGGGGTGGAGGAGAGCAAGGAAGTGTGGCATACAATATAGATATATGGACATGCCACCTTTTTGTTATTCCTACAGAATCCTTATGCTAGCTTTACAGTGCTGTTAAATAAATGCCTAGAAAATTAAGAATTCACACCATTGCTAAACCGTCTAAAGCAGTAACAAATTGTGATTTTACAGGGAAATATTGCAGAACACTTGTAGAGAACATACTGTACTTCACCATAGAAGTTCTTCAGTAAATGATGGACAAACATCAGAATGAAACAACTATGTAAGAGGAGTCTGAGAGTCACAACATTTTAAGAATTCCAGAGCATATGCTTTACAGCATGTTTCAACAGAATATTTTTTGTTATTGTGGAATATAATCCAGAGATGGATGGAACTATTAAAGTTTGCCCATCCCAGGTCTCAGAGGAGGCAGACCTCAGGCTGTGTATGCACAACATTTTATTCTAAAAGCAATGGAGTCTGAGTATTTGTTTTTTTCTGTGTAGTCCATACAGAATCTAGATCTATTGCATATTTTTGGCCCCTGAAAAGTGCTTCTTGAGAAACTGGTTTCATTCAGAAAATAAAAGCTCATTGTGAATTGATTCTGCATTACCCTGCCACTAGTGTATAAATAATAAAACAGATGAAAACAAATGTAGACAGTTCTGGCAACTGGAAGTGTTTCTACATCTGCACATTGTGGGTGGGCACATACAAATATCACAATAACCACTTCCTTTTTTTCATTTATATGGGGCATGTTTAGGGAGGAAAAGGTGTGGATAAGGTAACCAAGGAGAGGGTTTTCCAAAAATTTTATAAAGAAATCAATCTAGATTGAAAGCAGCATGCTGAGGAAGAGCAACTCTTCTCCAAAATATTCCAGGGCATATCTTATGAGGTAGAAAACTTTAATTGGCTGTGGTATAAAGCTCTGCTGGCATTGCAATGCAAACAGAGGGCATTATCCTGTCAGTTCAAAGGTTTCCATTTCTGTAATGAGACCTCCCCCTCTCTCCTCCCTCACTCTTCCCAAATCTGCTCCAGATATTGAGAAAACCCTTAGAACAGGTTTAGAGGGCACACAGGGGAAGGGTGGGAGTTCTGTTGCACATGCAGAAATCCTTGCATTGACAGAGCATTCATGCGGTCCTACACTGGAAACAATCCAAAGCTTCCAACAATTCATAAGGCACTTCAAAAGCATGTGTTTAACAAATAGCAAATCATACCAAACCTAAGACTTAATTACTACTTTTGGAAGTATAAAAGAACCAAATCTAATAAACACCAGGTTTAAACATTAGGAAGAACTTTCTGACAGTAAGAGCCGTTCGACAGTGGAACGGACTCCCTCAAAATGTGGTGGACTCTCCATTGGAGGTTTTTAAGCAGAGGTTGGATGGCCATCTGTCATGGATGCTGTATCTGAGATTCCTGCATTGTAGGGGGTTGGACTAGATGACCCTTGGGGTCTCATCCAACTCTACCATTCTATGATAAAGTTTATACCAGCTAACAGAGCATTAAGTTATCTGTATTAATGTCTAAAATCATTAGTGAAATACATTGCTATAACTAAAACGGGGAAGTCCCAAACATTTTGCAGATCTCATTCCAAGAGCAAGCTGATATCAGTTTCTTTGGGAAGTTTTAGTTTAGATTCAGGTTTGGTTAAGATGGTTAAGGAGACAGTTCTGGTCACCTCACATCAAAATAGATATTGTAGAGGTGCAAAAGGTTTACAAAAGGGCAAGCCAAAAGGGGAGTAAGGGGGGCGTAATTGAGATGAATAATATTATGCATGGTGTGGAGAAAGTTGATAGGAAACCGTTTTCCATCCTCTCTCATAATACTAGAATCTGGGGCCATCCAGTGAGGCTGAATGTCAAAAGATTAACAACACACACAAAAAACACTCTTCTTCACACAATGTATGATTAAATTATGGAATTCATTCCCATAAGATGCAGTGATGGCCACCAATGTTGGATGACTTAAAAAAAGGATTACTGTAGTTAAATTAATAGAAGAAAGAAGCTATCAATGGCTATGTGCCATGATAGCTACATTCTATTTCCACAGTATGCCTTTGAGTATGTTTCTGGGAAGCACAAATGGGGAAGAGTGCTGTTGCACTCTGGCCCTGCTTGTGCGATTTTCACAGACATCTGATTGGCCACTGTGAGAACAAAATGCTGGACTAGATGGGCCTTTCGTCTGATTCAGCAGGACTCATTTTATGTTCTTATCTATTCTGAATGAACTGAAGCTTCTAAACTGTCTTATGCACCATCCCAAGTAGAACACATTATGGTAAGGGAAGCTGAAAGCAGTAAGATTTGAATAATCAGGCCAGGCCTGGTTTTTCCAGGAACATCAACATATATTAACGGGCAGACTGCTCATTTAATAGGTGCACTAGGAAAAAAGGTAATAAAAACTGTGCAGCTAGATTAATGATTGACAAGTGGGATATAAGCAAGCACTTTACTATTACTTTTTAATCTTTTGTGAAGGTTTATTATAGCAAATTTTTTCAAGAGGAAAAAATAAAACTGGCACTACCTGTGTCTGAATTTCGATCTTCATTTCTGGATGGACTAACATTAAACTGAAGTTTACGTTTCATGGAAGACTTTTCTTTCATCTCCTTTCCCACATCACTCCTATCCACTTTGGCAGTTTTGGTGTAGGAGGCAATCTTGTCCTTGCTCTGATATAAACAGAGTTACAAGTACAATGTTTACATAAAATTATTAACAGCGTATTTTTAAAAAAATAAAAATAAACACATTCTATGAAAAACCAGATAACCAATAGAAGAATTACACCTCTAATCTGTTCCTCAGATTACAACAATCTAGGATTATTAGACTTTACTACAGATTTACTACAGCAAATACAGAACAGAATAGTAATGGAATGCTAAAGAATCTTGCATCATCTTATGCTTTCTGTCATAAGTAATAAAGAAAATAAAGCATGTTAAAAATAAATAAAAAGTATAAACAAAAAACAAAATAAAGTTTAAAAAGGAGAGTAAAACTGTTATTGTGAAAAATTGAGACAGAATAAAGACTAGTGAAGCTGAAAGCTAAATGCCTTGTTATGTCACAGAAAAACACTAGGAACAAAACAGCTAATGCAGTCAACACATGTGTAAAAATATTTCACTGAACTCAGAAGTACAATTTGATAGACGTTTGTGATTCAGTTCCTACAACTATAATTGCAGCCAGTTGACTGTATAAAGTTTGCTTTCTTAACAATATAAATTACAAGTGTATCTACCTAAGAAGACAACATTAGTTTTCTAAATATACACTGAAAAAAATACAACAGCAGGTTGGATAAATGCTTAGCTCTTATTCTTTTCTCAGACACAGTCCTTTTCTCAATAAAGGGTGGATTGGGCAAACAGTAGACAAACATACTTGACACAATAATCTATTTCAGTGATGGTTTAAGTTACGTAATCTGGCTGCCACTAGCTTTTCTGACTCCACCCCTGCCTCTTTTTCTGTATTTCCCACTGCACTCTGTTTTAGGGTGGAAATAACTGACCTAAAAAGTTGGCACCTGGCATGGTGCTTAACAGTGCTAGTGGCATCACTTCCAACTGAGGGAGCTCCTGTGAAAAGTGAGACAGCTTGAGAAGTTTCTGCATTATCACAGAACTCTGGGGCACCCAAGCCTCACTTTTTGCTGGAGTTAAGTTCTGTTTAACAGCATGCCAGGTGTTGCTGCCCACCTAGCAGGCTTCACATGTCACTTCATGTGCAGCACCTATCAGAAACAGAAGTGCTTCCAATTTGGCAGGTGTTCCCTTTAGTAATAGAATATAATCTTCATTACCCTGGGGATGCACATCCATTATGAATGGACTGGATCTACTAGGGATAGTCAAATCTGTTGCCATTGGTTTCCCATATTTTCCATTATTATGTTCCGTTTGCCACATTTCTACATCAGTTTGATTTTATTTTTTTTTAGTGAAAATCCAACATTTTAGTATGCAGTTCTCATAATATAAACAAGCAATTTCTGTACTCCTTTTTTGGTTGAAGAACTGTATCATAAAATTTGGAGCTATGTGAATATCAAAGCATAGCTATTGTTTTGGTTCACAGATTGTTTCCAGAAATGCAAATTAGGTAGATTAACATTAAAATGTGAATGACATCCAATTTCTTCCCCATCCACGGAGTCCAACTCTAGGGGATAATCCGATTTCTCCATGTTGAAAAAAGTTGGCCAGCCCCCATCTATTAAAATGTTTACTATGCTGAATATTGAGGAACTAGTAGGTAGAAAACAGAGCATATGTGAAACAGCATTTACTGTAAGTTTTTTTTAAAAAAACTTAGCTTTCTTATGTCATGAAAATTACTGCTATGAAGCAGACAATATTAATTAATGAAATCAAAATCCTTTAAAATGCTCACATAAAATATATGTAGTAAGTACAATTCTAAATTTCAATCCGACTTAGCATCTTAAACAGAGCAGTTAATATTTTTAATGGATTTTCAAAAGAGCAAACAAACCAATCATTTCCCATGGCTTGTTCATTCAGAATTTAAGTTATCTTTTTCAAACTAAAGTTGTTTGCTCATCTAATAATACTGAACAAATGTAGGCAAGCAGATTACACTAAATTACGCTCAATGTAGCTATGATTATGTCTGTTAGACATACTGCTTTTTCATGAATCGTCACTAATAGCCAGGCAGCAATACATGGAATATATTTTACTTGCCACAATCTTGCTATCTTAAATTTCCACCATATTTTCAGAGCAATACAACAATCCACTGTAATAATTCATAACTTATTTTCTTTTAAATATCTTGAATACCACCAATTATGAAACTATCCATTTCATTCAGTTAAAGGCAAATTACAAAGCTGATACTTAAACTGTTAATTATCAATATTTCTCTGCAACTCATTGGAGACATAGGCCTGGAGGTCACAGCAGGAGTTGCAACATCATTAGGCCATGCTATGTGACTGCTGTTGATCTCATTTCACAAGACAGCTAAGATTATAGCTGTAAAGGATGCTACAATCAAAGACCAGAGCCCCAAGGATATACGGACTGTAGTAGCTCTGGATATATAAAACTAACTTTAAAAGTACATGGATGATGGAGGAACCATTTTGTGCCCTAGCTGTTAGGATTGTGAACTGGAAATTAAAGGGCCGTTATACCATCCTTGCTAGTTACTGCCCACATTTTGGCTTAGCAAGGCAACAAGTTGCCTGTGTCAAATAAAAAATTCCCCCAAGAAGCTTGATGTAACTAATATTGCCATCATTCTGGGTTGGCACTGCTAAAAGAACTCAAATATGCAGTTGATATAGTGCTGCTCTATATTTTTACAAGTTGATTTGATGACCTCTCAAGGTCATTTCCATCCTATTCTCAAGAATATCTATCAAAGGAGTGGAATGTACAAGGTGGCATCACTGTTTTCTCAAAAAGGGATCAAAACCAGCTTATTCAAACACAAGTCAAAGACACAAAAAGACAGCTACACAGATTCACAGCACTCCTGACATGTTTCCAACAGCTTTGGTGTGTTAAAGCATAAATATTTTTCTCAGCAGTTGTTACTAGAAAGTATAAACACATTTTTTTCCCTTGCTAGAGAAACATTTTTCAATAATGGGCGCTGCCATCTTTTTGATTTTTAAGGATATGAAAAATCCCTAAGTATATGGCCTTGATCATTGTATCCTCCTGAACTAGCTCTGTGGGATGGAAACTGGGGGCACTGTTTTTGGTTGGTTTCAGAGAGCAGCATTTTGTGCTGCCTGGTGCTGCAGTGCACCATTACTTAACATCTATATGAATCTGTTGGGAGCAGTCATTAGGGGTACTTGGATGAGGTGCCATCAGGACACTGATTATACCCATCTCTGTTTTTCTGTAACATTTGAATTGGGAGAGGCCTTGCAAACCCAGGACCAGAGCCTGGGCTCAGTGCTGTGCCAATTAAGGACCAATAAATTGACCCCTGGCAAGACAAAGCTCTGCACTATGGGTGGGCTGTGCTTGAATTCCCATTATTTGTTATTGTGAATGTGCTTTGCAATAAGAGGAGGAACAAATAATTGAAGGAAGCAATTAATTTCATTCTCCCTGGAGAGAGAACAGGGAACAGATGCGAGACAATAATCTGTTCCCCACCCCCATCCCCACTGCTAATCTAAGCCGGAAGCAACAAAATAGGCTAAATTTGTGAACGGGAAGCTTTCAAGTAATTGCACAATAGCCCTAAAAACCTAAATGGCACATGTTCACAATGTCCAATTATTATCAAATGTTTACCAGAAATCAGGTTTGAAATAACATGGGATGACAACATAGAATGCATTAATTTGGTAATGAAGTTGTATGGACTCTAAAAAATTGAGAGAGAAAACACCAGCAATTCCCTCTTCCCACCAGTGTGGAAGCAACCTTAATGACAACTATAATTAGCTGAGCCATAGATTCTAAAATTCTAAGTTACCGCACTTCCTTCAGCTTTTTTAACACTTCTCATATTGGTATTTTGGTAACATACATATTTATTTAAACTTAAAATAAAATTTATTGATTAAATGCAATGATTAAACCAGGCTTTCCAAACTTGGTGCCCTCCAGATAGTGACTGACTACAACTCTCATCATACCTGACCATTCACCACGCTAGATGAAATGGAGCACAGCTGGAGTTCTCCAATACCTGGATGTCACCAGGTTGGAAAAGGTTGGATTAAGTCAGATAAAATGGTCAGATCAGCTAACAGGCCTACTTTAAGCCCTATTGAAAGAAGGAATTAATTTTGGAATACTATTAGGTAGGGAACAGTCTTTTCATAGTAATCTTAATATGATACATACTGAATTCTACTCAAAAGAAAATATCAAAAGTTCACAACATAACACCTCACAAATACTTTAAAATGAATGTTGTGAATGTTTCTTTAAAAATCAGAGGGATACTTCAAGTTTGTGTTTTATCAACTTTAAAACACCTTAAATGTAAGTAATGTAATCAGCTATGAAAGAATGCATGAAAAAGTTTCAGGGCACACAGTGAAAGAGGAGATTATGGTGGGTTTTAGCTCATTACACCACAGGCAGAGTTATTTTAGCAAGTACCTCCTACAACTTTGTTTAGTTGCACATAATGCTATCTCTTCTGACTCATACATGTTCTTTGCTTTCATGGATTTGCCTAGCTGCAATGTAATCTTCTTAATCAAGTTTATTTTTATACCTTTCTTCCAGTTGGTTTCTCCACCATGGTGCTATCGCTGTCAGAATTTTGAATCTGAACTGCCTTTGCTGACCCAAATCTGGGCATTTTATAGTTGTTCACTGACTTTATCTTGCATCAGAGTGCTCATTATGCATCTGCCAGGGAAAAGACAAGAAAGATGGGGAAAGAAAGAAAAAATAAATATCAGCATACTTGAAGTAATCTACAAGTATTGGGTAACATTTCAGTGTATCTAGAGTAATCAGTTTCAGGGTTTCACAAATATATTTATTTATTAAATTTGTATACCGCCGTTCATCTACAGATCTCAGGGCGATTTACAGCATAAAAATACAAGATAAAAACAAGAACAAAACAAACAAACCAGCAACCACCCCCTCCCACAAACACATTAAAAAGAATATATGATGATACTCAGCCAAAGGCCTGGTTGACCTGGCGCCTAAAGGTGTATAATGAAGGTGCCGGGCAAACCTCCCTGTGGAGAGCATTTCACAAACGGGGAGACAATGCAAAATATTGCCACCCTCCAGACCTCTTGTGGAGGAGGCACACAAAGAAAGGCCTCACATGATGATCACAGAGTCTGGGTTGGTTTATATGGAGAGAGGCAGTCCTTGAGGTATTGAGCTGTTAAGGCTTTGCAGGTCAAAGCCAGTACTTTGAGTTGGGCCCGGAAACTAATTGGCAGCCAGGACAGAATCAATGTAATATTTTCAAATCATCTTGCACTGGTGAGCAACTTGGCTGCCGAATTCTGCACCAGCTGATGTTTCTGAACTGTCTTCAGGGGCAGTCCTATGTATAATGTGTTGCAGTAATCTAACCTAGAGGTTACCAGAGCATAGACAAAAGTAGTTAGGCTATCCCTATCCAGATAAAGGTGCAGCTGGGCCACCAGCCAAAGCTGATGGAAGGCACTCCATGCCACTGAGGACACCTGAGCCTCAAGCGACAGCAAAAGATCCAGAAGTACCCCCAAGCTACGTACCTGCTCCTTCAGAGGGAGTGTAACCCCATCAAGAGCAGGCAACCTCCCATCCATCTGGTCTAGAGAACCGCCCACTAACAGTGCCTCAGTCTTATCTGGATTGAGCTTCAGTTTGTTGGCTCTCATCCAGTCCATTACCGAGGCAAGACAAGGGTCCAGCACATCCACTGCCACACCTGCAGATGTAAAGGAGAAGTAGAGCTGTGTGTCATCAGCATATTGCTGACAACGTACTCCAAAACTCCAGATTACCCCAGTCAGCAATTTCATGTAGATGTTAAACAGCATAGGGGATAAAATCAAAGCCTGAGGAAACCCACACTGAGGGCTCCACAGGGCTGAAGAACTCTGGAAGCATCGGCCTTTGGAAACATCCATCTAAGCAGGACCGGAACCACCGCAAAGCGGTGCCACCCAACCCTAACTCAGACAGCCACTCCAGAAGGATACCATAGCACACTTAGAATTGTGATGTTCCAGTTCATTTGATTAGATACTGTCATGAAGAAGTATTCACTGATAGGAAGAAAATCAGTGACTGACAACAAATTTAGAAAACTCATATATACTTTCATCAAGATAAGTATTTCTATTCACATTGGCTTGAATCTAAAGTGGCTCCTCCATTCAAATTGGGAGGGGGCATTTCTACCACCTCTCCATTCTACAGCCTCCACACCATATCCCAATCCATTCTGTATGGTCCCAGAAAACCCAGAAGTAGATTTTCAGGGAGCTGCAGAACAAAGGAGGAGGCAGGAAAGGCCTGCTCCACGAACTCTGCCCAGTTCAAAGGAGGTAAGTTAGGATCTTAGCCATTATCCCCAGATTGCTACAGCTTCTGGAGAACCAAATGCATAGATAACTACAACCACATAGAAAGGCCTATGTATGCAGTAAACCTAGCATTTCTGCAATCTACTGGATGAAGCAAATGATAATATTGGGCTTGCTACAGCCACTACACAGTGCATGGTTAACAATTCTGTATATAGGCCAAGAAAAGTTGTCTTGTCCTCATGGTTGTAAACTCATCTTCCCCAAACCCTATCTTTTATAGCATATTTACTCTTGTCATTACTATTATTGTTGACAAAATATTACATAATTGTGAAAAACTAAATGTTTTGTTAGAAAAATACAACAATATGAAAGGGGGATGAAACGGTAATGAAATCCACTTTGGGGTTTTCCCTTTGTTTACAAACCTCCAGTAACAGACTGTGCATTATATACACCAGTTTAACCAAAGTTTAGGACCATACATCCAAGCAACAGTTTTATAGAGTATTCTGTCATATACACTGAAATTGATCTAAAAGGGTTCCCTGCCAAGTTGCATTCCAGCAGTGACCTTCCATTTCTCCTTTTAAGGTTTGCTCCCACAATTTTTGAGCCCCAAATTAGCACCTGTAGAACTTTAAATTAAAATGTAAATTTTGGAGACTAAGCTTCTGTAGACATCCTTAGCTTTTACCACTAGTTTTTTAAATGGCACCAAATTCTAAGAGGCTTTTACTTAATTGTGGGATTAGAAATGAAATATTGTATCTGATCTGATGGATTGTACCTCCAAATCCTGAAATGTTGCTTCAATCTGCACAAACATTCCTTTTTTAATTTCAGAAAGTAAAAGGTTCACAATAAGAAGTCATGGATTTCCATTTTCAACAAAAAAACCAAGCTGTGACAAGTGAGGTAACAAACAAAAGGAGATTACCTAAAGTGGAATCACAGTTGTTAGTTCCAGACTGCCAGTACTATTCAAACTTGAGGTCAGCTTATTGTAGCTAGTATGAAATATCCAAAGCAGATCTAAATAGAAATTATTACAATTACTAAAGTAAATAAGATAATTAAGAATTGTAGCCAACCATTTTCTCAAAATACAAATATGGTAAACAAATGCTTTAATAAATCTTAACTTTATTTCCTAAATGCTTCTAGCTATATTACTGTGTAATTGAAAATAAAATATTGCTTAACACACACTCTCAGTGTGGTTCTACTCAGAAAGCAGCAATGATAATGTTAGTGCCATGTTATTTTTCAATTAACATTTTTCATATGTTACATATTCAATGCCTGATGACTTGCATATGAATGTATAAAATACAGCATTGAAAAAAACTGTGGAGCAATGATGTGAGATAATATGAAACTTCTATTCATACTCTTTGATTTGTGATGGCTCATTCATACATATAGTCACCACTGCTTGCTGCAGTAATTAGATGAGGAATATGCATTTGTGAACCAGCCAATAAACCAAGCAGAATCTCTGAGTATGCATATCATGCAGCCTGGTTCCATTATGCTACGGTCCTTGATACCAGTTACAGTAGGATTACATCAGCATAACTTGGCTGGAATCCTATGAACTCACAACAGAAGAGAAAAAAGCAAAGTAACAGCAGTACAAACAAGAAATAACAGCAATACCAACATTCTCACTGCATTCTTGCACCCACCCGCCTCATCAACGGTACATAGAGAATGAGCCCAAATTATTAATGCACAGGATGCCAACATACTCAACACATGGCAATGAAAGAACAAACCCATTATTTTATCTGCAGCAAGACACAAACAGGAAAAAGCTTAAAATAATGTGCTTTATAATTCAATTTTAACTTTAAAGGAAACATGTATTGAAAATGAACTTATGATTGCTTTATGAAAAGCAGCTTGTTTAGGGAAATAATTATGCAAATAACATGTTCAGTGGTCATCATATAACACAATGTGTATTGTCTTATTTTATGGCTTGATACTGAGCTCAGGGACTAACAAGTCACCACAGGTATCATCTACTAATCCAGTCAACTCCAGCTTGGTATCCTCCAAGTGTTTGGACAACTCCTACCATCTCTGACTTTTGGCTATATTAGATGGGGTTTATGGAGGTTGTATTCTAAATATTTAGAAAGGACTGGATTGGCAAAATCCCAAAACAGATTTAGCGGGTGGGGAGAGGGAGGGGAATGTCCGCTGCACACATGAAAGTCCTTGTGTGGACAAAGCAACATCACTGGATATAACCCTGAGTTCTAATATTCACTCTCTACAGATGCACACCACTGCAGCTTCAGCAGAAGAGAGTCAATAATAATTTCAAGCTGCCTACAGTGAAAGCTGGAGAGCAGGCAGGATTAGATAATTGCAATGATTCTGTGAACCCAATTACAATTTTGCAATAACTGAAAACTTTATGTCTGTGATGTGGTTCTAGTCAGAACTCTATTGAGACAGGGAGATTTGGCTTGGGATAAAACTACAATTTTTTAAAGTAGGCATGCTAGAGAACTAGAACACTTTCTCAGGTTCAATTTTTCTAAAAGCACTTGTATTATCTTACACTTACCATTCTAGCATATACCTATAATTCACATAGCATTCTTTAATGCGATGTAGCAATTAATAACCGCATCATTCTAGCACATCAAACACTCAGGTATGATTTGCTTAAGTGCAATGACAATTGCCGTAATACACCTTTTCCAACACCTGTCCATACATGCTGAATGTTCTGTAATCGAACATAACTCATACTTCACAACAAAGAGCCAGGACAGGACGCACAACATTGCTACTCAAAGTGGTAGTCCACAGACTGGACTACCACAGACTGGAGCCAGTCCATGAGTCATCAGTTGCTGGTCAATGGCAAGAAGAAAGCAGCACTGAGAACCTTGCAAAGGAGAACCTTCTTCTATGTATTTTAAAAAGTAAACAATACTTATTTGACCCCAATTATTGGACACAAGGGGGAACTACAGATACAGTGCAAGAGGCACATAGGGTGTTCTGTATATATGGGAGAATTTTAAAAAGCAATTGGTCCTCACTGACCTGGGGCAAAAAGATCTTGTCATGTGGAGGAGCCCTGGCTGCCTAGATAAAACACTATAGGCCCACACACCCTTGCCTGGGAGTAAGGCCCACTCAGTCTCTTTCTGCTTTTTTCATGTCTTTTATTTTCTCTTTCTTCTTAAAGCTCAAATTCAGTGCTTTGTCTCTTTCCTGTCACTGACTCCACTTGTGCTGAAATAAATTCTACCTTTTCTCCCCAGGGTTGCATCACTGCTTTCTGACCCTCTATCAATGCACTCTTCATACACTGTGTATGCTTATCTAATATTTGCTGTAGCTCGGCTTCAAATCTATCGCCTTCATGAGCTGTCACTTTCCTTCCTTCTGCCATGTCAGTTTCACTTACATGCAGATTTGCTGAGCATCCTGAAGCCTCACCGAGAGGTATCGCTTTGAAGCATTTTAAACCATATTTTTCTTTAGCAGTCAGAACCTTGAGACATCTTTCAAAGCTTCCTTCTATTTTTAGCTGTTTTATCACTTTTTATGCTTCATATTGGGTAATTTGAGCTACTAGAATAAGGAACTCTCAAATTAAGCAGCTACCTTGGTCCAGCAAGCCCTAGACTTTCCATGCTAAGTTTCATGAGCTAAAATGTATTCACTGGTGGTCTGCTGATGCATTTAAAATAAGTATTTCCAAACAAATTTTAGCTTCTTGGGTCCTGAGATTCTTAATTTGCCCCAGTGGGTATCACCCATGGCTCTGCCTCATCTGGACAAGACTGTGAAGATTTGAAGCACCTTTGGATACTATTTCTCATTTAATTAATGGCCCATTATGCTGCTTACAATTGCAGAAGAATTACAGCTGAATGCAAGCGCCACATAGGGGAACCCAGCACATCAAAAGTGGAAAAGTGATGAGATATAGGTAACTAAAATGGCTCCACCAAAACAGAGGAAGATGAACGGTCACTACATGATTGGACAGCTGGGCCATCCAGACCCAGGGACTGGGGGAGGGAGATACTAGAGGAAAGAAACTGACATTCTGAAGGGGTCACAATTGGAAAGGTTTAGTTACTGCTATCAAAAGAAACTGATTCCTTGCTGCCATCTACAGGAGGAAGGAGAGACAGTGATTAAACTGCAGTTGCAGTTATTTGCCAAGTTTTCTATATAGTCCATGAACCAGGACTGAAATTCTTACCATACATGATGCAGCGGGGAAACTAGGCTTTATTTTACCCAGTTTGCCCCCCCCCCCCGCACACGCATTTGCGTACACATACACACAGCCTGGGAGCCTCAATGGCGCCCCTCTGGAGGCTTCACCTGGGACAAAAACCCTGGCCAGTCCCCCCGAACAGCTATGCCACCCAAGAGATGGAATCTAGGTGGTAGTGCTGCAGCAATCATGTAGTTTTGTGTGCAACAACGCCTTATATAAATCTAACCCAGGGCCCCCTTAGTGGTTATACCCAATGTACGCACATATGAAAAAGAAATTGTGTGTTTATGTACCCAAACTAAGCTTCCAGCAACCTCAAAACATACACCCTTACCTCAAGGAAGAGCATCCTGTATGAAACACTGGTCCAATGCTTCATTTGGGTGCCACACTTGGCTAGTAATATTCAATGTACATGGAAATGAACAAGGAACTGGGAGTGTGCACCCCAAAATAAGCTTTGGGCCACCTGAAATCATACATCCATATACCATATACTGAATGGTCTGCCAACACCCAAAGCCATGCTTTACCTACAAGTGTACAATTGCACCAAGTCATCTGAACTGCCCAGACATCCTTGCTTGGCAAATTGGCTCACATGCACAAACATGTTCAAACTCCAACAGTGTTGAAACTGGGTATTAAGTCCAGAGAATGGTGAACATATAGCTGAGGAAGAATTGGATGGTTATTCTAATGATTAATTTTCAGATGAGCACATCAGATCAGATGATGCAGGACAAGAAAAGTGAAACAAAATAAAGCCTGAAATGTAGGCTTCTGAAATTGCTATAATTGCTGTTAATATGTGCTGGTAAGAGATACTGATTGGGATGCTAAGAACAAGTATATTAAAGCATTCATAGATCATTTTATTGGTGTCTAATTCATGTTTGAATTAGACACCAATAAAATGGCGTGCTCTGGTCCATGGGGTCATGAAGAGTCGGACACGACTAAACGACTAAACAACAACAATTCATGTTTGATGAGCAGGACAATGTTGAACAGCATACACCCGCATTTTGAAGAGATCAAGAGTTCAGGCAGTAACTGGGAATTCCTTAGTTCTTATTATACTTAGTAAGGATTAAAGGCATGTTTTATCCTGTCTATAGATAAGTGGTTTGTTTTTTAATGTAGTCAACGCTGCACACCTGGTCACCTTTTGACAAAAATTCACAATTACCAGGGTGGCCTGGCTATTCCAGCGATTGAATCCCATCATTTTCCTTATATAAAAAAGTCCAATACAGTATTTTGAGGGAGTGAGTTTGCTGCACAAGAGCTCCAAATTAATTTAAAGTAGGTGATCTGAATTTGCTATCATGCGATTGTTAATTATGTTGCTTTGAATGCATACTTGACTTTCTTCAGTAATGTTCTATTCTGGATTTTTTTATTTGACGTTTTAATATAGGTTGTAAACCACTGTGATATTTTTAAATTAAAAATATAAAGCAGTATAAAAATGAAATTAATAATAAAGTATTTTTTAGGATTTCTCATACGGAAATTATGACAAAAATGAAGGGTGCTATTGTTAAAATTGTGATTACACACAAAGCAGTATGATTGCTGTAAGTCTGCTACCCATTCTCCAACTTTTGATTTACAGACTTTTCCAAAAACCATGTTCAGAATCATTTAGCACATATGGTAAGAATTCACCGTCTGTGGCAGTATGGTTCTAAGAACCAGAAGAAAAAGAGCGAAACACACTAATTTGCCTAAAAGTGTGAGGTTTCTGTCTATACACCTTGCCTATGCTATTGCAATCATTCTTGCCACTTTGGGCTTAGTGCTCCAATGCTATTCTGGTGCTTGGGTAAAAACAACAGCACGGGTGCTTCAATATACTCTTCCTGCTGCCCTGTTTAAGACAGGGATGACCAACTTCTGAATCCTTGCAGGCCACTCCTTCTCAGACACTGCTCTGGGGCTCAGAACTAGACAACCCATGATGACTACATGATGATACAAAATTTTGCATCACTTGGCAACAAGGGCTTTCATACAGATATAGGCACAAATATTATCTTAGTACAAGATCATTTTATCAGGCCAGGGTAGGGGGACTGAACAATGAATGCATTCCTTAAAAATATCTAAAGAGGCACATTAAGAACATAAGAAGAGCTTGCTGGATCAGGCCAATGGCCCTTCTAGTCTAATATCCTGTTCTTACAGTGCCTAACCAGACATCTCTAGGAAGTCTGCAAGCAGAAACCAAGCACTATTCTCCTCTGGTTACCAGAAACTGGTAATAAATACCCATGGCATCTAGTCTGGTTTACAGAAATTGGGAAAGAATTGCCTTTCAAAGTATCTATTATATTATACACATATTTAAGTTTCCTAGGTGGGGAATCATGGTTTGTTCCAGCACTGAAGGTACCTTGCACATGAACTCAATGTGTTTGATCTAGCCCTCATCACAACCTCGAAGCAGGGGAACATGAGAGAGAACCATGCTGTAGCAAACTGATAGCAAATTTATAATGGATTTAAGATTTATAATGGATTTAAGGGTGCTCATCAATGGTTCCTCTTCATCCTGGAGAAGAGTGACTAGTGGGGTGCCACAGGGTTCTGTCTTGGGCCCGGTCTTATTCAACATCTTTATCAACGACTTGGGTGATGGACTCAAGGGCATTCTGATCAAATTTGCAGATGACACCAAACTGGGAGGGGTGGCTAACACCCCAGAGGACAGGATCACACTTCAAAACGACCTTGACAGATTAGAGAACTGGGCCAAAACAAACAAGATGAATTTTAATAGGGAAAAATGTAAAGTATTGCACTTGGGCAAAAAAAATGAGAGGCACAAATACAAGATGGGTGACACCTGGCTTGAGAGCAGTACATGTGAAAAGGATCTAGGAGTCTTGGTTGACCACAAACTTGACATGAGCCAACAGTGTGACGCGGCAGCTAAAAAAGCCAATGCAATTCTGGGCTGCATCAATAGGAGTACAGCATCTAGATCAAGGGAAGTAATAGTGCCACTGTATTCTGCTCTGGTCAGACCTCACCTGGAGTACTGTGTCCAGTTCTGGGCACCACAGTTCAAGAAGGACACGGACAAACTGGAACGTGTCCAGAGGAGGGCAACCAAAATGGTCAAAGGCCTGGAAACGATGCCTTGTGAAGAACGGCTAAGGGAGCTGGGCAAGTTTAGCCTGGAGAAGAGGAGGTTAAGGGGTGATATGATAGCCATGTTCAAATATATAAAAGGATGTCACATAGAGGAGGGAGAAAGGTTGTTTTCTGCTGCTCCAGAGAAGCGGACACGGAGCAATGGTTCCAAACTACAAGAAAGAAGATTCTACCTAAACATTAGGAAGAACTTCCTGACAGTAAGAGCTGTTCGACGGTGGAATTTGCTGCCAAGGAGTGTGGTGGAGTCTCCTTCTTTGGAGGTCTTTAAGCAGAGGCTTGACAACCATATGTCAGGAGTGCTCTGATGGTGTTTCCTGCTTGGCAGGGGGTTGGACTCGATGGCCCTTGTGGTCTCTTCCAACTCTATGATTCTATGATTCTATGATCACTCAGTTCAATTTTCTTCTTTAAAACCACATAAAATGGCAAGATACTAAGCACTATTGAAAATCCCTTTGTAAGAGTTAGTTTTACATTGAGGGGTCTGTTTGTATTACATATCCACTTCAAGGGTAATATTTAATTGTGGTGTTCAATTTGCACAACTGGCTTCCACTTGTGAAAATGGGACTTCTTCTCTCCTCTTTCCCCAACTATCTTTTATACTGGAGTGGGAAACACTCAGGAGCAGAATGGAGGCTGCAGGGGGAAGGGTTAAAGAGGAATCCCACTGCATACCCCCAAGACTCCTGTAGTAGAACCACTTTCAGGAATTTATGGGAGACCAGAGTTCCTCATCAATTTGATACATTTGTCATGTATAGTTGAGATCTGTACCCTGTCAGTCCTACAAGTTATACACCATAGCTACATCCATGAAGTGGAGTCCCAGTATTTTAAACACCAGCTGATAGAAAGTTTTCCAAATGCACAGTGAAACTTTTAATCAGTTAAATATCTTTCTAATCAACTAAATGATATGCCTGATTAACTATTCAACACATTTTGATCTATGTTAAATATGTATAAAATCTGCAGATGGCAGCCACCATTTTAGCAGAGATATAGTCCCTTTACTCTCAAAAAGCTTTTCTTATAAACTGGTGCATTTAGCAATATATAGGCACGCTATCTAAAAGAAACAAATTATACTATTCCCTTGAAAATGAACTTTTGCATGTAAGTTTATGTGTATTAATTGATTAACACATCTGATGATTAGCTAAGATTTCTTAAACAAGGTGAAAGCTCTAATTTAAATAAGTTAGGATGCAGCAGTTTGTAGCTCCATCTCTAATACTAGTTATACTTTTAAATTTTAATATACTAAAGAGTACAATGTGAAAAGTTAAGAATTTTATCTGTCACCTTTCTCCACTTAGTTTCTAAGGCAACTTACAAACAAAATAAAAAATACAAACAGAATAAAACAATTAACAGATTTTAAAAATTACATCGAAAATTAAATCGAAAACCAACAGCAACAGCAATAAAACCAGAAGACTGAAATTAAATACTGCTAAAAGTTTAGTAATAGAAACATTTTCAACTGGTGTCCAGAATCTATGTCTAATCAGGGCTCCATAACAAACATAAGAGGGTCAGGTCCATGGGTCCATCTCTAGTCCGGCATCATGTTCTCACAGTGGTCAATCAGATGCCTGTGGGAAACCCGAAAGCAGGTACCAAGCACAAGAGAACCCTCCCCTTCTGGGTAGTGGTGTGCAGTCAGTGGACTAGGGGGTCTAGGCTAAATGTTCTCCTGGCGCCTCCTTCCCAAAGCCCAGGAAGCTTATGCCTGGCTTAGGGGAGGAGGAATGATGCTCCAATGGGTCCTAGAGCCCGCCCACAATTTTGGGCTTTGGGAAGGAGGCAGGAGGGCTCCAGCATCCTGTCGGGAGGCCTGGCCTCCATCCCAAAGTGCAAGAGACTTCTGCCCAGCTTAGAGAGAGAAGTGCAACGCTCACATGTGAAATGTTTGGATGTCTTGATGTCATGTGCACTTCATCAACCTCGCAAACTGGCACCTCTGGCCCCAACTGTTCCCCTATGAAAAATTTCACCATACTCCACTGTCCCTGGGATTGCCAGCAACTGATGAACAGAGAAGCAGCCTAACTTCAAAGGACCTCCAGAGCAGGACATCAGATGATCATATCCATGCATGAGCAGATTTATACAACAGAGAGCAACTTTTATTCCTTCAGATACCCTTGCATATGTTGGTAAGGGCTTTATGGGTCAAAAATAACATAATGAATTGCATCCAGAAACATGAAACAAATTTGAAAGTGAAGGTTTATCAATATTGTTATGACGTTCCACATGACAAGTCCTGATTAATAATTCAGTCTCCATATTCTGTACCAGTTCTATTTTCTGAACATTTTTCACTCGTAGCACACTGCATTAACTAACATGGACTAATGGGCAACCATGGCAAGCTTCTGGTTGTCCATTAAAGGCCACAAATAGTGTAATCAAACAAAGTGGTTATCAGTCATACCACAGACTGCATTTGAGCAACAATAGCATTTCCAAGCTGCATTCTTCTCTGTGTGTGATTGGCACATAAGTACCTGCACACCCTCATTTTTAAGTCATTATATTCATTACTATTCTGCTGCTTGCTGTCCACACCAGTGGACAGAACTTGATGAAGTAGTGCTTCTTTGCTCCTTCCCCTAATCATTCCTCCCAAGCTCTCCTGTTACAGTACATTTCCTATGCATAAAAGCAAACATTACTTGCTTTACTTGTCATGTTTCACATTGGAGAAAAAGGAGGCATGGGAAACAACCAATAAAACAATACAAAAATGTTAAAAACAACTCTAATACCCTCATAATAATTTCAAAGTTGCCAGAAACAATCTGTCAACCACCAAATGCCTGAGTAATGGCCTCAAATTCCACCTAAACATTAATAATAAGGGGAAAGATACACCTAATCAGGAAGAACAGTCTGTAAATGGGAGCCCACTAACCGAAAGGCCCTATTCATAGATCAACACCGGTCAGGGAGCATCCAGCAGCTATATTGTATCAACACATCCTCCCCTTCCAACTTTATGGCCTGAGACAGTTGATGTCCTTATGGTCAACTGAGTCAGAAAACAGTAACGTGAATTTTGAGTTGCAATCTTACACATACTTCCTTGGTCCTTTGTCCCTATTGAACAAAGTGCTCCTTTTTAAAAAGTTAACATGCTTAAAGATTGAACTGTACAACATACAGCAGCTAACTGGTCAGCTAATAGCCTGAGAGTTCACATTAGTATGAAACACTGATGAGGAAAGGTGCAGATTTTTTTAAAATTGTAAGTCAGCATTCAGATTTTCTTTATATTCATTCTTGCCTTCCTAAATGGGAACTATTCAGTTGGGAGCCACCCAGAGTGATTAGCGAAACCCAGCCAGATGGGTGGGGTATAAATAATAAATTATATTATTATTAACCATTATTTGATTGACATTTTTATTTTACCCTAAACATGGTCGCAAAATTATATACTTGTGCTTATGCTTCTTGGGTTTAAAACAAATGCTTTAAAATTTGTTCATGCATTTTAGATTATAAAATGTTTTTAAAACATGATTTTAAATTATTTGGAAATAAAAAAGCTTGATTTTATTATAACACTTTTTCTATATACTATTAATTTAGGATCTTAGTTATTTTTAATAATATTTTTGGCAGATGCATATCAATACTGCCACACTGGAAAATGCCAGAATGTTTTACAACAGATTGTTCATGCAGCAAATATGGGTGGTAACATAAGTGTTGTCTCTCTGAATACTAAACAAGGGAAAACAGTTTAGTGCAAAATTACCTGATTTTGGTCGCTGTTTATTAAACACTTGCAAAAGCCTAGTTACATAGTTCCCACCACCAATCCCAAAATCAGGCCAAATACTTCATACACCTGATTCTCAGTATGTTTTTCATTCCAGTGCATTAAATTGTTTTGTGCCACTTCTTCCCTCACCCCACTGAAGTTAGGGCAATCTTTACAGCATTATAAAGCTTACTCTGGAACAGAGTACCAACTTTTTATACTACCTTCATAATCTGCATCTGTCACCATTATCCAGACTGTAAAAGCATTCACACTGTAGTGCCTTTACATTTTAACCTGTGCTGGAACAGTTTTAATTGCTGCTCTTTATGCTGCTCTTTATTTACTATTGGGTTTTTTTAATTGAAATATTTTCCATTCATTGTCTCTGTTTTTAAGTCTTAGCAACATGTTAATTTAAACCAAAATAGAAAGTACATATAATTTTAAATATTTTTCTCATTTTAGAGGATGAAATGGTATTTTGCTTATTTAATAACTGCCTTTGCTTATTATACATGTAGAGCTGAAGTACAGTATATTATGAACAAAGAAATGGGACTTCTACTGTACTGACACAGTGACTGTCATTCTGTATGCTACTTGTGGATAATTCTCTACCTCCAGAAGCTGAATTCTAGTGCCTATGTCAACTTGTCAGACCCTGGCAAGTTGACATAATTTTTGACTTAGAAAAAGATATGCTTCTTTACTTATACAGTGGTGCCTTGCAAGACGAAAAGAATCCGTTCCGTGAGTCTCTTCGTCTAGCGGCGGCTTAGCGGATTAGCGCTATTAGCGGTTTAGCGGCTTTTAGCGGCTTATCGGCTTAGAAAAAGGGGGGGAAAGGAAAAAAAACCTGCAGGAACTCGCAAGACATTTTCGTCTTGCGAAGCAAGCCCATAGGAAATTCGTTTTGCGAAGCACCTCCAAAACGGAAAACTCTTTTGTCTAGCGAGTTTTCCGTCTTGCGAGGCATTCGTCTTGCGGGGCACCACTGTATGTGAATGCAACCTTCAACCTGACAGATTACCATCAGGTCACCCTGATGAAAGTCATTAGGATTTGGGGGGCATGGTATCATTAGTACACCGATAACACTTGCCTCTCTTTCTCCATACAATCTGAATCAGGAGGCCATGTGGTCCAGTGCCTGGACACAGTAGTGGGATGAAGAAAAATGAGCTGAACTTGAATCCTAGTAAGATGAAGGCACCATGGATGAGTTGTTCCTGTGTCTAAGAATTTGGTAAATTGCCTTTGCTAGATGGAGTTCTGCTTCTCCTGAAGGAGCGGGAATACAGTCTGTGGATGCTACTGGATCCAGTTTTGTAAACAAAGGATCAGGTAGCCTTAGTGGCAAGAAATGCCTTTTACCACTTGACTGACTGATTTCTATACCGCTTAATATATTAAAAATATCTCTAAACCAGTGTTTCCCAACCTTTTTTGGGCAAAGGCACACTTGTTTCATGAAAAAAATCTCGAGGCACACCACCATTAGAAAATGTTTAAAAAATTAACTCTGTGCCTATATTGACTATATATAAAGTAACTCTCTTTAATAGGAATCAAATAAACACAAAGAAAGTATTTTATAATTACTTTATTATGAAATAGTAAGTACCGTATTTTTCGTCCCATAGGACGCTCCGTCCCATAGGACGCACCTACTTTTTTGAGGGGGGAAATAAAGGAAAAAATTTTTTCCTTTATTTCCCCCCAAAAAAACCAGGTCGGGGAACAGTGGGATGGCGGTGCTGCGCCTCCCCGCTGTCCCCCGAGCTTGTGGGGCTGGCCCATGTCTGCCTGGTGCGAGGGGCGCTCTGCTTCAGGGCGCCCCGCGCGTCCGGCGGCAGGCTACAGTCCGCAGCATGGGGAACCCTCTGTTTCAGGGCGCCCCATGCGCCCCCCGGGTGCGCAAGGCTTGCCAACACGAGCGCGGAGCACGGGGCGTCCTCCGAAGGGCGCCCCGTGCTCCGCGCTGCCAGCTGCCGCCCGCAAGCCTTGCGCTCCTGGGGGGAGATCCCCCGGGTGCGCAAGGCTGGCCAACACCAGCGCGGAGCACGGGGCGTCCTCCGAAGGGTGCCCCGTGCTCCGCGCTGCCAGCTGCCGCCCGCAAGCCTTGCGCTCCCGGGGGGAGATCCCCCGGGTGCGCAAGGCTGGCCAACACCAGCGCGGAGCACGGGGCGTCCTCTGGAGGGCGCCCCGTGCTCCGCGCTGCAGGCTGCTGCCCGCAAGCCTTGCGCTCCCGGGGGGAGATCCCCCGGTGCGCAAGACTTGCCAACACCAGCGCGGAGCACGGGGCGTCCTCTGGAGGGCGCCCCGTGCTCCGCGCTGCAGGCTGCTGCCCGCAAGCCTTGCGCTCCCGGGGGGAGATCCCCCGGTGCGCAAGACTTGCCAACACCAGCACGGAGCACGGGGTGGCCTCCGAAGGGCGCCCCGTGCTCCGCGCTGCCAGCTGACGCCCGCAAGCCTTGCGCTCCCGGGGGGAGATCCCCCGGGTGCGCAAGGCTTGCGGACACCTGCGTGGAGCACGGGGCGTCCTCTGGAGGGCGCCCCGTGCTCCGCGCTGCAGGCTGCTGCCCGCAAGCCTTGCGCTCCCGGGGGGAGATCCCCCGGGTGTGCAAGGCTGGCCGACACCAGCGCGGAGCACGGGGCGTCCTCCGAAGGGGGGAGCAAGCCCGCAAGCCTTGCGCTCTCGGGGGGAGGTCCCCCGGGTGCGCAGGGCTGGCCTACAACAGCGCGGAGCACGGGGCGATGGGATGTGGGAGGGAGCTCGCTCCCCGCCCCGCGTGTGCTCGCCGCCGCCGCCCCGCCTCTCGCCGCCCGACTCGCCCGCCTCCCTCCCACGGCACACCAGGCAACGTCTCGCGGCACACTAGTGTGCCGCAGAACACCGGTTGGGAAACACTGCTCTAAACAGTGTACAAAAAAAATGAAGCAACTACAGATAACTTTAACAAAATATTACAGAAATACAGTTACATATAAAAAGTTACATTAATACAAATATATTCATTTTCCTTCTGGCACAACCTCCCTCCCAGCCTCTGGGTTCTCACCCAGGGTCCAACAACTCTCAGCTCACCCACAAAAGTCTCACAGTGAGACAAGATCCTGGAAACAGTGGACATCACTCTAGACATCATCTCTAGACTTGCATTTTAAGGGCAGGCCCAAGGTGGATTGTACTTCCTCAAGGTACCCACAGCTGTGTCCCATTCAACTGCACTCTCCACACCCAGGTGCCGCAGGTTTGCTGAGTTTCCCAAATAGGAAAAGGGCCCTCCTCCACTCGCAGCTCTTTCTTCACCCACTGTCCTCTCCTACTCCAGCTGCTTGTGGCTAGTAACATCTATTTCTGAGCAGGGAGAGCTTGACCACGGTAGTTCGGGCGCTAGCGACTTTAAGACTGGATTACTGTACTGTAACACACTCTACATAAAGTTCCCCTTGTGCATGATTTGGAAACTGCAATTAGTGTTCAGAATGCTGCAGCAAGGTTGTTGACGGGAATGAGGACTTGAAAACTTACAACAGCTCTAGTCTGAAGTCTGCTGATTTGTCAGCTGGTCAAGTTCAAAGTGTTACTATTAGTAATTAAAGCTGTTAACAGCTTAAGACCAGTTTACTTGTGAAAGTGCCTTACCCCATATACAGTGGTACCTCGGGTTACATATGCTTCAGATTACATATGCTTCAGGTTACAGACTCCGCTAACCCAGAAATAGTGTTTCAGATTAAGAATTTTGCTTCAGGTTGAGAACAGAAATTGTGCTCCGGCGGCGTGGCAGCAGCAGGAGGCCCCATTAGCTAAAGTGGTGCTTCAGGTTAAGAACAGTTTCAGGTTAAGAACGGACCTCCAGAACGAATTAAGTACTTAACCTGAGGTACCACTGTATAGCCACTCAACCACTTTGATCTGTGGAACTGACAGTTACATAACACTCATTCTACACTTGTAAGAAATCAATATTTTAGGGTGGCGGAATATACCATACATTCTGGAACTCCCTGTTTACTTGTACTTCTTTTTGGCGCCTGCTTAGTTTAGGCAAACCTATCCAGACATATAGAAAGCTGATATGTGTTTTAATAGTTTTGTTCAATTATTTTTCTTCTGCCTGGCCTTTGGCTTGGAATCAATTTGATTCCCTTCCCCTCTTTCTTTTTTCCTTTCTCCTCCTGTGATGGAACTCCTATTTAGGGACTTCCCTGGCTTTTTTCTGGCCCACGTAGGACCAGTTTGGATAGTTAGCCTTGGTGAAGACTTGACGTTTTCATCCCCCCAAAAAAAGTTTTTGATTTTTGTTTCCATTGAAATGAGGCTGCATTTTAATGTTTTAATGCTGTATTTTACTCGTTTTTAAAGTTGTATTTCAATCAATTTGTTTTTATATCGGCTGTTAGCCACCCTGAGCCCGGTCTTGGCTGGGGAGGGCAGGGTACAAATAATAATAATAATAATAATAATAATAATAATAATAATAATAATGTTTCTAAATAACCGTTTTAAAACTGTCATTTGTTGATAGTTTTGTTTATTTCTGTAAACCACTTAAAGGTTTAGCAATATAAAAAGGCTGTGAAATAAAACAAATAAAATTAACTCCATTTTTTAAAAGAGTCATATATTCAGGTTAAAGAAAATTATAGGAAGCACAGTGGGTGGATGGTTTCATTGTCTGGGAGAATGGTCATTGCCTGCCCTGGATGGAGTAACTCTGTCTGGAAAAATGGGTGCACAGTCTGGGAGTTCTCCTAGATCCATCTTTGTCACTCAGGGCTCAGGCAGCACTGGCTGTTATGAGTGCCTTTCACCAGCTGCAGCTGGTACACCAACTATGTCCTTATTGGACAAGGATAGCCTGGCTGTAGTGATTCATGCATTGGCAAGCTTAAGACTAGACTACTGCAACGTGTTCAATGTGGGGCTAGACTTGCGCCTGGTATGGAAGCTTTTATTTATGAGGCAATAAAAGAAAATTTGATAAAGATGTTTTACAGATGGTATCTAACACCAACCAAAATATGTTAAATGTATACATAATTTGTTTTTATGTACACCACTTAGAAATATTAATGATTAAGCAGTATATAAATAACTTAAATAAATCAATAAATTGAGCAGTATCATTTTTCACAATAAGTTTTTTGTCCATCCTGAAAAAGTGAACAATCTTGCTTAATATCCTTGTAGGCATAAAGAGAGAACCATACAGGAATCTAAATATTTTCTTTACACAGTGCACATGAATTGCTTGATCAGAAGTTCCAGATTACCGTATACCCCTAGAATGTCAGAGATCTGATTATCATAGCAACGAGTTACAGGCATGGAGAAAATATCTAAATTTCCGAAGGGGGGATTTTATTTAAATGAAAGATTGAATAATACTTTTTCTTGATGATTTATATCACACTGGGGATGAGGTAATCATTAGGAAGCTGGTGTAGCTATACAGAATTCCAAGATAATGGAATTTCTAGATCCAGATATAGAAGTTCATTCCAAAAACTCGTCCAGTCTTTTGACTGATCCAGAAAATCATTAGGCACCAAAACAATGGAACTGGAAAAAGTGGGCGTGGAATCATTTCCATCTTTCTCTCTCTCTTTCTCTCTCACACACACAAACACACGCCTTTAACTGAATATAAAATTACACAAATAATATTTAAATGTTATGACTATTCAAGATAATGATTTTTTTAAATGGCCAAGTTATTTTTAAAAAATACAAAAAAAGTTTGTGTCGCAGTATAATTCTCCTCAGACTTATTTTTTTATTTGCTTACTTTAAGAATTTATAAACCACTTCCCAACAAATGTTTCTTAAGCACTCTACAATAAAGGTATAAAAAAGAACATATAGTACACACAGCAATGTAAAAACAAATCTTAAAAACATCAAATTGCACAAATTCAGTATACATTATAAAATGGCTGAGTCACACTTTGGGGGGGGGGGATGCCCTATTAAATATAGACATTTTCAGTAGCTGGCTAAAAGCAAGAAAATGAAACACTTGTCTAATTTTAATTGGAAGCCAATTCTAGAACTTAAATTTCTACTTTTCACATGCTAGCCTCTATAGGTTTCTTCAATAATCCAGAATATGAAATTCTCAAAAGGTTCAAAGAAAAAAGTCAATAAGTGAACAAGGCTTCAGATGAGCAACAGATACAGTGCATCCATAAACAAAGGACATTAAATGACTGGACATATTACACGTGTAGGTCTTTGTTTTTAGGAAGAACTGCAGAGTATTAATGCCACATTATATGGTGTCAGGGAGCCATAATTTTGAACTATATTCAACTTTGGTCAATCATTCAGGGGAAGGCTTATTTGAACAGGTTCAAATAAGAGCAAGAGCACAGCACATCACAGGACAGGACAGGACAGGACAGGCAAACATGTTAGAAAGGTTAAGAGAGCTGGGTCAGATAAAACAAGGTGTCTTGAGAAGGAATTTGAATATTTTCTGTAGCTAGATTCAATAAAGCTAGTAAAACACGCGGGGAAATTTAAGTAAATTCTAACTATAGAGACAACTAACATTTATAATGTTTTCAATGATGAGTTCAGAATGGTGACCAGAAGGTGAAGAAAGTAATGGTCTGTATATTTTTAAATAGACTTTGAGCCAACACTTTATATCTGGGCAGCTCTGCCTCCTTTATGATCACCAGAGGTTACCATAATTGGTGGTTCTAAGTGACATAGATCTACATACAAGGAACCCCCCTTCTCTGTCCCCCAGAGAAGTGAGTGTATTTTGCTTCATGCTCAGGAACTACCTGCTTGCTGCATTTGACTACAGAAAAAATATTGTCCAAGCTTGGAAAGCTAGGAAACATGGGAGGCTACCGAGGGTAGCTCTCCCCTTGTAGCATTTGTCCTGGTTCACTTGCATGAGGTCTATGCTTTTAAAAAAAATACTAAATTGCTGTTTAAATTATGAAACATTTGCTGCACACACCTACACCTATTTTCTGCATGTGGCATCCAGTAATAATTGTATGCGTGGTATAAAGTAGCATGTGGACAGGAAGAAGCTGGACCAGACACTCATCCCTAGTACTGTACCTATTAGGGTAAGAGATTGTCCAAGGCGACACAGCACCCAAGTCAAACTCTTCAAGCTCTCAATACAATATACACTTACTAATACTACTGTGGCTTTTATGCTCTTCACTTTCAAACACTGAAGCAGGAAGAGCAGTGTCAAAAGTTAACAAAGACACAGCACTAAAAATCTTCAGCACAGGAGGCTGTATCTTAGACTTCAAGCATAAAGTTCAATGATCCCAGCGAATTACACACGTGTTGCACTAGCATAACCTTTTTTAAAAAAAAGATCTGTCATCTGCTCTACGAATTTTAAACATGAGCCATCAGAATGATACTGGCAATAGCATTTCCTTTACGCTCCAGAAGCACCATTTTTTTGAAAAAGAAATTACTTACTGCACGTTCGTTGTTGCTTTTTCTCCCCCTAGCAGCCTGTCGAAACACATGCAAACGCTGGCGCGCGCTAACACACACACACACACATGCTCAACACTGCCTCTTCCTTTTAGAAAGGGCTGACAATGCTGCAGACCAAAAGAACTCAGTCCTATCAGCATTATTATTATTATTCCTGAACGCGATTATCCTGTCCTCACTCACAAAAATATAAGCCTCAGCGCGGGGCGGAGAATACGAGAGAAACCACGTATCAGAGAAACAGCCCCACAAGAAGGGAGAAGCAGTGACAGCAGCGGCAGCCATGGCTCCAGCTGCAGCAACAACAGTGACAGGCTGGGATCGAGGGAGCCAAAGGGCTGCCGGGTGGAAAGAGCCCCTTCTTCGGGCTGACAGTCCTCGTGCACAGTATTAGAAGCGGGTCGGGGGGGGGGGGAGCGGCGAGGGAGGAAGGCACGACGACGCACCGAAGGAAGGTGTGTCAGGAGATCTCCTCAGAAAGGGCTCGTGCGTGTTCCATGTAGGCAAAGAGGTTGCAGTACCTCCATTACGAGGAAAGGCAGCGCAAGAAAGGGGGAGTGTTCTCTCTCTCTCTCTCTCTCTCTCTCTCTCTGCTTTTTAAATGTACACCCAAAGCAAGCAGGGCAGGAACAGGCAGCAGCAAAAAGGAGCCCACTTCTATACGAACCGCGGCTCCCTCCCGCCTCACGGGAGGTTCAGGGGGTGCTAGAGACTAGGGTGGGCTGCCTCGCGCTCGTGCGCGGCCCCGCGCGCGCGCACACCCACCCACCCACACCCACTGAAAGGGGCACATATCTATTCTATACACTCACCTCCGCCACAGAATAGGCTGCATAAAGGGAGCCCCATTTGCAGAAAGGAGGGAGTTTTGACAGACACGCACGTACATATGACACCAGGAAAGGAAGAGGGGGGATTTCAGAGCGGCGCCAAGCCGTTTCTAGAGCAGTTGTTTTCTTCTTTAGTGTCTCCTTGCCACCCTCACCTGTAAAGGGGTGACCTACAAGGGGGGGTGTCCTACAAAGGGGGTGTCACTCGCGTAACTGCCGTTGCTCCTTCCCTCCCCGCCTCCCCCCCCCCGCGGAGTCTGCGGTGGAGATACTGGTGGTTTCCTCTCCTTACCTTCTCTCAGCGGAAGGGAGGTGGCTCTTTACAAGAAGCGCCGTCCTTTAAAGAAGATCCGAATTCCGCAGCCACCCCCTGCCGGTCAGCGGCGCCTGGAGTCTCAACCCCGCTCCGAAAGCCACGGCAAGAGTCAGGTTTTGACGACACCCCTTCTCTCCTCTCGCCCCCTCCCCTCAGCTCAGTCGCTCCCCTTTCCCTTGCCCCTCTCGCTCGCTCTCCCCCCACCCCCTCCGCTTTTCAAGCCCGTCAGAATGTCGGTTTGTGACTTTCCACGCGGATTGGCTGAAGCGCCCATCACGTGACCTGCAGAAGGGCAACAGAAACGGGTAGGCACGCGCCGCCGCCGTGAGCGTTAAAGAGGAAGGGGGGGAGGATTTTAGAGGGCACGAGAGTAAGAGCCAACGTCATAATCACCCTCTTGTCAGAATTCCTCAGCGTTCCACATAAGAAATGCTACTTTCTCCCTACTGTACCACGCAGATGTAAGGGAGAAAATAAAAGGGATAACGGGCCCTGACACGGTTAGAGGGCGGAGACAGAAAGCGAGTGCCTGGTGCGCATGCGCGCCCGTCGTCTAGTTTTTCCTTCTCGGTGTGGCGCTGCTGGAACTTTCTGGAAATACTAGCGGCGGCGGTCCGAAGAGGCAGGCTACGGGTAAGAAAAGGAACGCGCGGGCTAGGCTTCCTCGCTTGGACCGAATGCGAACGGAGGCATCTTCGCCCCGGAGCCACTCCTACAGGTCACTCCCTTCCCCAGGGAAGGGCTTTCCGGCGGCGGTGGCGCAGTGAGTTTTCATAAACACCGAACGCGCATGCGCGGCTGGTGTGTGTGGCTCCGCCGCATCCTAATAAAAGCGCGGAGGTTGCGGGGGGGGGGCAGCAGTACGCAGGGCTTTGCTCCCCTGTGAGGACTACAGTCTCACGGGGCTAACGCGTGGGGAACAAGGGCTTCTGCAAAGACAACCGAGCACCGGTTCACGTTGCGCGAGGACTGAATTAGCCTCCCCACCACTGCAGAGCGTGCAGCCGCTGTGACCGTTTTTTGTGGTGTGTGGTCTCAGTAAGCGATATGACGAGGTAGCTCCGCGTTCGAAACGAAAACCGGTTGAGAGTAGATAGTTGGCATTAGCCTAGTATAGCAGGGTAGCGCGTAGTACTGGTAGTACTATTCACGTCACTGGTTCTGACTAGGAAAAATAGCTGGGAACGTGAACTAGTGGTACAATTATACCCATTTGAGTCACAAACTTGATAAAATACTTTAAATATGATATATAGCGTTCTGGAGTAGTCCCCTTCACGTCCTATATGCAGACAGACACCTAGAAACTCCTGTGACAAGAGCCTGATCTCGTCAAGATGTCTTCTCCTCAGAACTACTGCCAAGCAGCTGGACGAATGAGTTTTATTTCTTTAGAAAGTGGCTTTTCATAAGAGTTTGTAGCTCAAGGCTTGTTATAATGATGTAAGGTTATATCATTAACTATCAAAAGCTGTCACGCATAGTACTAGACTTTGTGTTCTATGTAGTAGACTCACTGGGGTTGGTTAGCTTTAGCTCAGCACCCTGATGGGAGTTAACAGATAAATTCATGGGTGATGAAGCTATCAAGGACTAGGTTCAATGGCTATGTACTACCTCCACTGTCAAAAGGCAGCATGCCTTTTAATAGGCATTTGCTGGGACTTGCAGGTGAGGAGAAAGCTGTAGCACTCAGGTTATGCTTGTGGGCTTCGTGAACATCTGCTCAACAATATGTGAACACAGAGCTGAACTACATGGGACTTTAGCCTGATGCAACAGTCTTATATTCTTATTATTTTAGAAAATAAATTTTGCAATATTTACAAAGCAGAGTGGGTGTGGTTAATTGACTATAAGAATTGGATTTAGTTTTTTGAGACTCTATGCTTTGGTTTAACATTCATATATTCAAGTTCATTTTGAACCAGGCTAAGAGATTTCCCATAAGAAGTTTTATAAAACAAACTGGATACTGTGTATTGTCGTCAGGATACTAGAAGGCTACTGTTCACAAACATAGAGATGTTGTCATAAGCACAGGCCCGGTTTCACAGACCTTTGATACTGCATAAACCCATAAAAGGCACCAACAATAAGGCACATGTCCAGAAGCATAAAATTCTGGGATCGACATTCTGCAGTTCATAGTAGGTGCAATCTACAATTTCCATTTGATTTGTGAAAATCAGAAATTAAAACATATTCTAAATTAAAAGTTTATTAAAGGTGATACTTTGTTGGAAAGGCAATTAACTGGTTATAGCTTTTTCATCCACGCATGCCAAATACGTATCAGTTTTAAGTCCTGGACTTTCCCCCCATCAAGTTAGTGACAGCCACTGCTAAAACATGATTAAATACAGTTGCTGTAAGGAATAGAAACATCTGTCTAACCTCACAAGACCAGCTTTTAGATGCTTTAAAAATAAATTTTGGGAGGATTGTGCAGAAGCAATCATGAATCTAAAGATAATCTCCTAACTTCTCTCTGTAGATTGCAATTCTAGTTCAAGAGTACACTGTGTATCTAGTAATTTAAGTAGGTTTAGCTGCATAACATACACATTTAAAGTTAAAACTTACTTTTTTGTTTTTTTCGCCACATGTAAGTGAACTTCATGAATGAAGTTTGGAGAGGAACGGCGGAATGGTAATGTAGTCATTTCAAAATATTTTACTTTGAGGAGCATACATTAAAATCTGCTTCAGATTACACAGTGTATTACCCTATCTGAGTTCTGGTTTCTTACATTAAACATCCCCTGTTGACAGCCTGATAACTCACAGCTCACTGTTCTGAAGTATAGGTAAAGGTAAAGGTAAAGGTACCCCTGACTGTAAGGTCCAGTTGCGGATGACTTGGGTTGCACGCTCACCTCGCTCTATAGGCCGATGGAGCCGGCATTTGTCTGTAGACAGCTTCCGGGTCATGTGGTTAGTATGACTAAGCCGCTTCTCGTGAACCAGAGCAGCGCACAGAAACGCTGTTTACTTTCCCGCCGGAGCAGTACCTATTTATCTACTTGCACATGACGTCCTTTCGAACTGCTAGGTGGGCAGGAGCTGGGACTGAACAACGGGAGCTCACCCCATCGCGGGGATTCGAACCGCCAACCTTCCGATTGGCGAGCCCTAGGCTCTGGTTTAGACCACAGTGCCACCCGTGTCCCTTAGTTCTTAGCAAAACACTTTTAATATAATCAAAGACCAGGATGTAACAATAAAATCTATCTTCTATGCTGAGATGGAGTGGTCTGCACATCATGTTAAGCCATCTAATTAGTGTACCACAAGTAGAGAGATATTATGAATACCTAAACAATAGACCCTGAACTGATTCAAGTAACTTAAAGTGAAGATTGGCAAGGAATCTAAGGAGTCTAATCTACAGGAATTAGAAAGATTCCCAATTTGTATACTATAAAAGTGAAAATATGCAAACTCTGGCTCAGGGCTTAGTTCTGTCTTTATGGAGTTTAAGAATTTGTAAGTACTTTTATCAAACTTAAGTTTTTTGTTAGATCAGCAACACAAAACCAATATTCAATGCTTATTCAATAGAATAAACTGCATTTACATTGGTATCTTGCTAAATTGGACATGCTGAATTATATGAATGCTAGTGCTGTCAAACACATTAGTTACGAGAATATCCCAAAATTACAGTTTGCAATAAATAGAAACTAGGTTTAATCATGCCCTTGTTTCATTACAATTTGCATTCAGATTATTTTAGGACATTGTAAAGCACACACCTTAAACACAGTATTCTGTGTTAAATTCACAGGTCTTTGCATTAGTAGCCCTGAGATTAATTATATGGCATTGAAAACATTTGTCCCCTCAGTGTACCCAGTGGACAAATCATATCTTCAAAATCACCTACACTGTGTGGGTACCTGAAACTTCTATCTGGTGCAACTATCTTTGACTATTAAGGCCAGGGATGGGTAATTGTGGCCTTCTGGATGCTGCTGGGTTACAACTTGTATTATCCCTGAAACTGGCTTTTGCTGGCTGTGGCTGATGAGAGTAGAAGTTCAACAATACCTGGAGGGCCACAAGTTAGCTATGTATACATTCCACTTGCACAGCAGTTTGGCCTCTGTTAATATAATATTTTTCCCACCCCCCCCTTTCTACTCAATTTTTTTTGACTGCTTGTTAGATTTATGTAATTTATGTACCATATATATATATATATATATATATATATATATATATATGCTTTCGTAGATTTTCACCAAAACCTGCATATATATATATATATATATATATATATGTTAAATAAAAGCTTTTTAAAGAGACTTCATTTTGTTCTTATTTTAATTTCAAATTTATGTAAAATTGATATAGTGTTGTGTTACTTGGGTTAGAATAGCCCTGGTTTGGGGATGACTTGCATTTTCCATTGCCTATAACAAAATTAATAAATATAAACAATAATAAAACTTGAATTTTAATCTCAGGTAACTATATTAAAGTAAAATTATTATACCAGACTGTAAGCAACTGAACTCATGTTTTCATCTGTATGCAGTTCAGGTTTTATTTTCTGAAGTAGTTCCTTACAGCTAGAACAATAGTCTTAAAGGTCTGGCCGAACTCCAAAACCAGGTCCCTTGGGTGGTTCTGTCAGAGAAGTGAGACCACCAGCTGGCTCACAAGAGAAGCGCCCACTCCTGCAAAAAGAGAGAGCAATTAATTTATGCATTACTTCCATTGCACTACTCATCTTCAAGGGTAAACAGAAGTCACTCATTTTCTTCACACCTCTTTAGTTCTGGATATTTGTGAAAACATGAACCTAGTCGCAAGTTTAAAAACAAGTTCAAAAGCCAATGTATGCATGCTACTTTCTAAGCACAGTTGTAGTTCTTGCATGTTCAACTTTATAGCTCCACTGAAGTAACTTGGGCTTACATCTGAGTATAGGATCAGGCTGTGTCTTGTAAACCAAAGACGTAGGTTGAATTTTACAAGCTGAATGTTAGGGAAAAAACCCTCAGTTGTTAAATTACTGTGTGTTTATTACATTTTTATCCTGCCCTTTTTCTGAGGACCCCCATATTATTCTCACAGCAACCCACTGAAATAGGTTAAGCATATATGGAACCAGCCCAGTCTTCCTGTGAGCGACATGACTGAGCAGAGATTTGAATCTGGTTCTCTCTGGTCTTAGTCTAGCACTGTACCTCACTGGCATGACATTCTTCCTCTGTAGCAAGCATACAATCAAATTACAAAAGAAAGTGATGCGGCAAATACTGTTTCTCAAAAATAAAAATTAATAATTTCGTGTCTGAGAGCATCACAATTTGACTATAACTTGCAAAATGATTGCCACAAATCAGTGAATCTGATTTATTTAGAGTGCTGTATAGCCACTGAAGGCACTTGATCTGAAATCTATGCAGTGTAAAACTAGCTTGAGCCTCCTGACTGTAAAGAAGTGAAGATGTAAGCCTGTCAAATAAACACTTGAATAAACACACAATTAAATTTAGAAGCAATCCCATCTCTCTGAAGTTTGGTCAAGACTCAATACTGCTGTGAATTCAGCTATTTCAATGAAATATTTTGCCAACTAGGACACAGACCCTCAAAGTTTATAAACTTGAAGCATCATTGGAATAAAGGTTTATATTTGGTTTCCCATATCTATAGATATGTTTGCAACTTGCTGTGGAAAGAATATGTAATGCTAATTACATACGATGTTACTGTTCCCAATTTTCCTTAGTATTTATTATATGGTACAAATGAATAAAATACCTTGGTCCAGGTTTTGGAACTTTTCCAGCTTTTAGTTCATCAATTATGTCTTCTATGTCTTTTGTTGTCAGATCTTCCTGAAATGTGAAATAAGGAAAATGTAAACATTTCCTGACATTTAAAAAAGTATGATAGCATTTTTTGGGGACTAAAAGTATCACTCTGTGGTAATTCTATTAACCCTTGAAAGAATGTAGGCATAATTATAGCTTTTAAGTGGGGCAGGTTTCCTGCTGTCTAGTAGATCCTACAATTTGTCAATATGGTTATGGGAACAAATGCTCACAGCAATACGCTACTGTCACACAGCAAACACGGAATACAAACTGGTTCAAATCTAGCTCATTTCCAATAAAAAAAAATAACAACCCACTTAATTATTTATGTGAGGAAACAACATTTAGTACTCTTAAAATAAAGAAAAAACAGGATAAGTTAAACTGGATAAACATAGTTTGATTACATTGGGTTATATTTGGTTACTCTGAATAGTAAACTCAGATGGTAAGCACCAAGAGGTATTGCAGAAGTACACTTTAAAGGAGGGGTACAGGACAAGCCCTCTTCTAGCAGCTCAATGAGGACTGAGCACACTCAGTATGTGGTGGGGAAACAAAAGTGTGTGTTTGGGGGAGGGAGGGGGAATGAAATGAGTTAACCTGCTAGCATTGTCCTCTTCCAGGGTATCAGAACAGGAGCTCCCTAGTTATTTTAATGCAAATATTTTGTTACAATTTTGGGGGCTATTTTGCGGTGCAAATTCCAAAGCAAACCTAGTTAAGTGTCCCAGTAGTACAGAACAGAATAAGTTGTGGCTAAGAGAGAGGGGCTTATGACAACCCTGCAATAAAGTCATACTGTATGCCGCAAATCAAGCTCAAGTGGTTATTACACTTCAGCGTTGTTCAGAGATATTACACCCTAGTGCAGGTTTGAGGATTGGGAGGAAGCAAATAGCGTGTGCAAATCTGCAGTGATACCCATTTCTCTCATTGCAGATTGAGCTGATAAAAGATTTTACAACAACCCTGCAGGGTTGTTGCAGGTTGGGGGCTGTGCTGAGAGAGATAGAGAAGCTTATGACAGCTCTGCCATATACAACTATTAATATTGCAGGTCAGAGGTGGGGCTGAAGTTGATTCATATTAAAAAGGTAAAGGTAAAGGAACCCCTGCCCGTACAGGCCAGTTGTGACCGACTCTGGGGTTGCGTGCTCATCTCGCTTAAGAGGCCGGGAGCCAGCGCTGTCCGCAGACACTTCCGGGTCACGTGGCCAGCGTGACGAAGCTGCTCTGGCGAGCCAGCACCAGCGCAGCACACGGTAACGTCGTTTACCTTCCCGCTATAAAGCGGTACCTATTTATCTACTTGCACTTAGGGGTGCTTTCGAACTGCTAGGTGGGCAGGAGCTGGGACCGAACGACGGGAGCTCACCCCGCCGCGTGGATTCGAACCGCCGACCATACGATCGGCAAGTCCTAAGCACTGAGGTTTTACCCACAGTGCCACCCGCGTCCCTTGATTAATATTACCAGTCAAAAATTCTCCATACTTCTCAGGAGGAAGAAAAGGCCACTCTGCATGAACTGCTACTTCAGACCACCTTGCAGAGAGGAAGGTTTGTGTTCTATTAACTTGCATGCAGACCAGCTGCACTTTATATTAAGGTTGGAGTCAAGTCAAGGAAGAGACTACTTTTTTGATGCTAGTGTTTGTGTATTCATCTCCCCTAAAGCCACAGGATCAGACAACAAATGCACCCCATGGATACACTGCAACATTTTGATGGAGGGACCCACTTGTACTTACATAATAGTTATCATTTATTTGTACCATTGGTGCATTTACGCAAGCCCCCAAACATTCCACTTCAATCAGAGTGAAGAGTTTATCAGGTGTTGTTTCTCCAACTTTTATACCTAGGGACATAAGCAAAAACAAAGCATTAGAACCTTGCAGGCCTTTTCCCACTTGCCCTGGGAGACCGGGGCCCTGACTGACTCCAGCTACACAAGCTGAGGCTGCTGAACACTCTTGGGCTGGGGTATTGTTTAGCGGGAGGTTGTTGCTGTTATTTATATTTTTTAAAAAATATCTTTGTTTTAGATCTTATTAGGATTTATGTGGAAATTGTTTAATTTTGTTGTATGTTTATTGTTTATGACCACTTTTGTTGTTTGTAATTATGTATTTTTTCATGTTGTAAGCCGCCTTGAGCATGGTTTGAACTATGGAAAGGAGGAATACAAATAAAATGATGTATGTGTGTCTGTAATCTCAAACACTATTTTCATAGTGATTTCCTTAAATATAAACAAGGACAAAATGCATAGATTGTGTCTGTTTAGTTAAGTTGGGAATCGTGTGCAAACAGGTGCTCTGTGTGTGATCCCCAGCCTGATCTAACAGCAGGGGTTGCATTCAAACTTACAGGACTATAAAGATCTGGCTGTTAGAGCAGGCTGGAGAATCTAGTTTTATAGTGCATGCACTGTTGAATAAGGACTGATATTTAAAATTATAGCTGTTTTAGACCTTATAAAACTGAAAGCAGTTGGCTGCATTATATGATTGCCTGTGTGGCAGTGGCATCCTGCCAGGATGACAGCTACACCCCCACCACTGTAATATATTTAGCAAAGTGTCAGGATGTGAAAACTTAATGTTTCTCTCTGTTGTTGAACAGATCCATAAAGGTTGTACTTGTCTCATAACATTCAAAAGGTTACTGACCAAGGTGTGGTAGAGTGAGAGGTGATGTCTGGTCAGACCTGGACAAAGATCCAAGCTATAGAAACTATATCTTTAAAACAGCCACAGCCATTTTTAAGCAAATTAGGAGAGGGGATGTTGAAAACATTAGGCTCCCTTAAATTTTATGTTTACTGTCAGGTCCTGACATTTACCTCCTTTTTTCAGCATTTCCTGAAACTTCAAGTCGTATATACTGTATAACCTGTTATTCAGAACAGATTGATGTCCCCAGAAGAGAAGGGCATACAATTTCTAGTTGTAATGTGGGCTTACGGTTATGCAGATAATTATCACTGCTGTTAAGCAGGCCTGCTCCTATGCTCTCATTTAAAGTGTTTTCAGTATCAGTTTAAAACACTATTATTCGAAGTGATGAGGTTTTCACATTTTAGTTTGATTCCAAACACTTTCTTTCATTTCCAGGAAGAAAAAGGTGTAGTAGCAGAGAAAATGACTATACATTAAAAATGTTCTGGAGCCTTACCAAATCCTCTGTAAAAGGTAGTACAATGTAAATGAAGAACCCCACATAAGAGAAGTAAGCTACATATCCTACCAAGCTTCTTCTGAATGGCCTCTAATATGCTATCCGAGTCACACAGCATGCAAGGCGTAGTGGTGCAGATCTGAATATGGTATTTCCCAACGGGTTTACGATTATACATTGTATAAAAGGTTGCTACTTCATAAACTCTCATGGGAGGTATGTCTAGAATCTCAGCAACCTGTAACAATAAAAGACTGTTTTATTTTTTCAGGACATAAAATGAGCAGTTTCAACTAACACCAACATTTTGAAAAGCAATTATAATGCCAGCGATGATATGAATCCTTGTATTTCTTAACCAACAAATTTTTTTTCACAAAATGTGATAGTAAATGTGCATTTTTTTCAAGTGTTTGTTCTTCCAAGATTGATTATTAACAAGGTTTATTGTTAATAATTATTAACAAGGTGTTATTGTTAATATAGTCCATGACTACTGTTACCATCAGCCCCAGCTAGGAGAGCCTTTGGGGTACGAATGATGGAATTTGAATCCAACAACAATAGTAGATCCACAGGCCATGATTTAATCCCATGAACTCACTGGTAGAAATTATCAATAAATATTTTAAAGTGCTAGATTTGAGACTATTCAAAACCATTTTACAGACTATCAAAACTATTTACAGACTAGAAAATGTTCTACCACATAATTCAAAGCAGCACCAAAAAAACCACATCCCTGTTGTCCTATTCTGTCTTTTAGTATACCTATGAGTGCACTACCCTTGACCTGCATATAGCACATCAGCAACGTAGTCGGATAGGAACAGTCAGTGCACTTTTATTCAGATACAGAAGTCTTTTAGAAGATTTCTTCATGACACAACTTTATTAAAAATCCATAGTATAGACAGTAAAGCTTTTAATAACTACTACTACTTACACTGGTATAGCTTCTTTCACATAATGTGCTTTACATTTTGTACAAGACTAACCAACTATTATAAACATGATTCATATGCAAAAATACACAATAATGATTACATACAAACAAATATACATACATACATACATACACACATACATACATACATACATACAACTGATCAAATAAACAACAGGGACATTCCAAAGGGCCTTAAGAAATCATGTACAATATTCCTTAACTCAAGACCAATAATCACATAAGCAAATGATTAAACAGATCAATTCTCATGCTCAAACAACTGTAAACTCAAACTCAGGTCTCACACTCAAAACATTTTTAAACCCTTAAAACCTGCCTTAGTGAAATATTGAATATAGGCAAGCTATATAAGCCAAAAGTTGGCCTGTCTGATATTCTGTTCTCTTAATCTACACATCAATCTCTGACTTTTGTCTTCTGGGTTTCTGGGGTTTTCCTGTTGTTATTCCGTCTTTCACAGCTACACTAAACCTACCACTAAAATTATGGACTGGTCCTTTCTTCGTCAGAGGGCAAACGGGCAAATTTAGCAGGGGATCAAATACTTCCCCCCTCACTGTAAATACGATAGCTTAGCTACCAGGATATATTCCCCAACATCTGTTATACCACTCTGTGATGGACTGGATGTTGATGGAGCTCCAGTTCCCTTCGTATAGGATTCTGGATGCAGCTAATAAGCACCCATTTCCAAATGTCATGTTTTACTGACACATCCAAGTAATTCAACAACAACAACAACAACAACAACAACAACGTGTAGCAGAACTCTGTATACCAGAAACCTATTCTTTTGGTCTTTAATCATTCTCAAACATTTTTTTGCCCAGTCGCATTTCCACCTAAGATGATAAAACCACCCTCTTTTGGGTATTTGCAGAAGGTGTCTGGGTAATTACTATTTTATGTCGTTTCGCAAGAGTAATATACCACTGGGGCCATGCATATACAGTGGTACCTCAGGATGCGAACGGGATCCGTTCCAGAGCCCTGTTTGCGTCCCGAACAGAACGTAAGACGTGACAGCGTGTCTGCACGTGCGCAGGTCGCGTTTTGCCACTTCCGCACATGACGTCATTTTGACCGTCTGCGCATGCGTGAGCAGTGAAACCTGGAAGTAACACGCTCCTGTTACTTCCGGGTTGCCGTGGAGCGCAACCCGAAGGCGCTCAACCTGAAGCGTATTTATCCTGAGGTATGACTGTAAAACGGTTCTTGCTTGTTCCCATATTTAACAAAAACTTACAAACCAATAGCCGAAGCTTTTCCTATACTTTCATCAGAACATTTTCACCAATATTCTGAGCCCACTTGAGAATGTATTCCTTGACCTATTCCTCTGCATCATAATTTAACAATAATTGATGAACTTCAATATAAGCTTCTCAAACTCTGCCATATCTTTTTGTTGATCATTATATCTAAGAATGTGTTTGAAAATATCTTAACCATGGAGGGTTTGCCTCCTGAAATAATGAAGTACCTTATTCATCGCTGATATAGGTAGCCATCCATGCTGTCTTTGGGCTAGATCCAGGACTGACATCACTGCTCCAGATTTGTGTCCCTCTGGATAGTTGCTTACTATTGCCTCTATTCGCTGTTAAAGATAATAAGCATTACAATAGCAAAAAAAATCAGTTTTCTGTAAAGATACAGCCTATCAAGTATCATGACATACCTTATAGTTTTCAGGTGTGAAATCAAATTGAGTATTTGGGTTGTTTTCAGGAGTATCTCTGTGCTGTACAAACAAAATAATGAAACAATTACACATATTTAGAACACATATGTCAGATGCAGCAAAAACAAGACTATTCTACCTTAATAGTTATGTAGAAGATGGTATTTTGTACAAACACAGCTTCTCGTGCAAGTATGAAAAGATGCATCTGCAAAAAAAAATTCTTCTATTCAACAGATACAGGAGCTGCTTTCTCCTATACATCTGGTCAGCCTATTTCAAACAGACTGAAATAAAATATTGTTCCCTGCAGTTTAATCATATGAAAAAAGCTTTTTTAAAAGACTAGCACTTTAGGGAATTAGAGCTTCAACCCTGTATAAGTATTATAGGTAAATTCCACCAGTATCAACATTGGTGTATTTGCTTTAAGAATTGCAAAAATAAAAACGCAATGCAAACTGTAGGGGTTGTACAACAGTCAGCTGATTAGTCAAAATTTAACTATCACTTTACTATTTCATAGTCCCCAAGCCAAGTTAATACTAAACGGGACAGCCAGAATATCTCCTAGCATGAAACATAGTATGAAGTACAGGCAGGTTGAAACTGCTACAGTGCACCTTTTCTTGAAAAAACATCCCTTGATCCACTCTCCAATTACCTACCACCTTCCATCTTTGAACTCCTAGAGCATGCTGTTTATTCCTGTAATGTTGCCTTTTTCTTTCCTACTCAACTCCCTCCACAGCCCTTCTTCTTTGCCCCCTTGGCAAAGACTCTGGTTTATACCCTAATCATCTCTCATATAGAATAGCGCAATCTTCTCCTTGCTGGTCTTCTCAATTTTGCCTTCTTATTTCTTTTCCAGCACTCTCCATGCCAAAGTTGTTCACTTCTGTTGCTGCTCTGATTGTGAGACACTCCTCCCTAAATCCCCTCACTGGTTTTTACTTAGTTCCCACATTCAGAACATACACCTTGCTCTTACCTTCAAATGTCTTTCCCCTTCTCATCTCTCCACTAGATCCAATATATCCCTGCCCATGACGTTTGCCCCTCCAGCTTCACCATTCTGTGTGTTTACTGCTGCCTTCTTTTCCCTCCCCATCGTCTTTGTTTTCCCTGTACAGAAGTTTAGTTAAGCTCCTCAGAGACAGGGACCAGTACTTTTGTGCTCTGTAAAGTGTTGTGCATATTGATGGCATTATTGATGGCATAAATAATAATTACATCTCAAGTAAAGAAAAAAAGCACTAAATACGTTCAAGTAGCTAAGTGCCTGATAAAAATTAAAAGCAATAATTTCTGCTTGAGAATACAAAAGAGCTACAGAGGGTATAATTATGTATTGCAATATAGGTACACATAGAGGAGTCATGTATCATAAAGAATGGTTCATGTTATTTTTCTGAGCATATATATATATATATATATATATATATATGCAGGTTTTGGTGTCCTCGGGTGTCTTCCCGTGTAAAAGTTGGGGTGTCTAGGCGACGTTTCGACGAGGTCTCACTCGTCATCTTCAGGCTGGTGCTTTCGGCTTCTTGTTACTGGAACAGAGCAGGATCTCAGTGTTTGAGTTCCTATAAATACTGTAGAGGGGGTGTGGTGTATAGCCTCCAATGTTCTGGGCAGAGAGGAAGTTCCCAGGCTAGTGTGCCTTTTCTTCTTTTGTTCCTTAATTACTTGAGAGATATCTTGAGTGATTTCTTGAGTGATATCCTGAGTACCACTCAAGAAATCACTCAAGATATCTCTCAAGTAATTAAGGAACAAAAGAAGAAAAGGCACACTAGCCTGGGAACTTCCTCTCTGCCCAGAACATTGGAGGCTATACACCACACCCCCTCTACAGTATTTATAGGAACTCAAACACTGAGATCCTGCTCTGTTCCAGTAACAAGAAGCCGAAAGCACCAGCCTGAAGATGACGAGTGAGACCTCGTCGAAACGTCGCCTAGACACCCCAACTTTTACACGGGAAGACACCCGAGGACACCAAAACCTGCATTCCTGTACCCGTGAAAATCTACGAAAGCATATATATATATATATATATATATATAGGCACATTTAGACCCATGGCTCCCTATTGTGTCGTTTTCCCCACTGCACATTTTGTCTTTATATCAGCAGGTCATCTATATTAGGGGAAGATGCCTTTTATTCAGTCAAACTGTCTCAGTATTGTCTATGCTGAGTGGCAGTAGCTCTCAAAGGTTTCAGCAAGGAGTCTTTCCTGATCCTACCTGTAAATGTCAAGGGGGTTGAACCTGGGACATTTTTGCATACAAAGCATGTGCTCCATCATTAAGCTAGACAGCAGGACTTAAAATCAGAAGTGTTGTAAAGTCATACAACATGGGCAAAATTTATCAAGCCTTACTGACATTTCATCATACCCTACCGAGTAGGGTTAATGTTGTGATAACTCTTTTGCTGCCTGTCTATTTACAGGTTCCAGTTACAGTAGAACTTCTACTCACGACCACAATCCATTCCGGAGGCCCATCCTTATGGTGAAACGGGTCATTGGGAGAGGTGCCGTTGTGCGCAGGCACGGGCAGCGATCACCCGCTTCTGCGCATGTGCAAATGGCGATTGCCGCTCCTTCGCGTCTGCGAATGGCAATAGCCCCTGCGCATGCAGAAACGGCAGCAAACCCACTGGTTATTTCCAGGTTTCCCGCAGTCGCAACTCAGAATGTCTGCGAGTGGAGGCGGTTTTAAGTAGAAGTTCTACTGTACAGTTAAGTGAAAATGTAGATACAAGTCTTTGAAATAAAGCCAAATAGAAGCACCGTTTGTACAATCTATAAAGTAACAACGGTATCAAAGTTACAATTATGACCCACGAAAACTTCCTGCTGAAACAGGTTAACTTCCAGGTTAACAGTACCACCATTACTGCAGAACAGATGCATTATTCCAACACCCAAATAAACAGAAATAATTAAAGCTTTTGAACTCATATGGAGTTACTCAAATACATTCTCTCTCCATAAAATCTCATCTTCATTAATATAAAAAGGAGAGATATTATCAATGTAGTCTTACATCTGCTGAGAAAAATGGATTGTGATATTACTGTGGAGGACAAGTGATAAAAAAGACAATAAAAACCACATTTCTCAATTTTCAGTTACATCTGCTTTAGTTGTACATACAAATTGCTTACCACAAACAAAGCTCCACCACCACCATTGCGTACAGCTGTTGCATGAAGAGAGCGAATCTGTGCCACCTACAAAGCACATTTTATAGAAGGTAAGCATGTTTTAAAGTTACATCTTACATATAGAGTACCACATTTAAAAAAAAAGCAGGGAATACCAGAGAAACCAATATTTAACCCACCTGAAAAAAGTTTTGTGTCTGCCCATCCCTTCTGCTCCTAAACAACTTATATAATTCATGATGGCGCTACCAACTGCAAGCTCAGAGCAGAAGATGATGATGGGTATGATTTTAGCCTGCCTGTGACCCTCCTAGGAGAACCGCCTCAAATACTTCTTTTCCACAGGAACTACAAAACCACAGTAAAGTTTGCTTGTGCATCAGTTTTCAAAGCTTTTATCACCCTCAGCCATTATATCAATCCACTGTCTCACACCAATATGCTTGATTGGAATCCTCCAGTAATTTTGATCTAACAGCATGCTTATCTAACAACTAAGTGGTCTGCATCATAGAAGACTACCAAAGTGTGCTGCAGCACTAAAGAAGGCACATTACTTGAATCACTGAAATTGCTATAAATAGTACCCAAATAAAGTGCAGTAGTAGGAAAACATTGCAAATCAATGTGCTAAGAGGTCATAGAGAAGGAAACGGGAAAAGAAGTACAGTATATGCTTGCGCAGGTCTTGGGCAAGAGGCAATTTTACCATGAAGCAAGCGTACAATAACTAATATGAACAAACAGATTATCAATGCCCATTACTGTATAGCTATTGCCAAAACATAGAACTTAACGAGAAGCTATCTACAGGCTTCTGGCTAAGCAACAAAAATGAACCTGAATTTATCTTGGAATACCTATTTGCCACTATATACTCTCTCCTAGTGGTTGTCTTGAGAAATAGTCTGGTAGCACACTGCTGTAAGAATACAGGTGTGTGTTGATATACCTTTTCAAGTTTACAAAAGAGAAGGAACAGCAGTTGTATGCATTTGAACAGCATGGTGCATCACTGTGAGAGAACATCAGAATACTTTCCTAAACTGCTGCCTAACTTTAGAGAAGGGATGATAAACATGGACTAAAAATAGCCACATCCGTATTCCAACCCTGCCTCCCACAAACTTTAGTTGTAGGAGGTAAAAAACCACAAGTGTTTAGAAACAAATAGTTAGGCAATCAATTTTTTTTCTGCAGGGGCACCAGAATCTGTTGCTCATCTAAAAACTACTGTTTTTAGAAATTAATTATTCAAACAGCACATAGTTCAAACTATGGTATTCACTACCACATGATGTAGTGACATGTTAACTCCAATTTAATTACTTTAAAAGGGAATTAGACAAATGATTGAGATAAGACTATCAATGGCTACTAGTTATGATGGCTATATGCCAAGTTCAGAGACAATATGCGTCTGAATACCACTTGTTAGCGAGGACTATTGCCTTGGTGTCCTGCTTTCCATTGCCCTTTGGCTGTCCATTGTGGGGAAAAGGATGCTGAACTAGACAAGCCTTTGATCTGATACATCAGGATTCTTATGTGACTGGTGCCAAAAACAAATTTTAATTTTCAATTAAATGGAATGTTTTCTTATTAAAGTAGAATCCTAGAATTGTAGTGTTGGAAGGGGCCATAGGGATCATCTAGTGTCCAACCTGCAATGCAGGAATCTTTCGCCGAATGGGGGGCTCAAACTCACAACCCTGGGATTAAGAGTTTCCTGCTCTACTGACTGACCTATATTCATTTATATACAGAAATTTGTATGCACATACAACTATTAATATGCTTCATGAAAACAGCTCAATAAAGTTGTATGCAAACTCTACTATTTAAAGTAACTCTTTAAAAAGGAATGAGACTGTTCCTTTAATAAAAAATATATTCAAAATGCACTAGAAATTCATCAATCTTGCAACTGTCTTGTGGTAATTTCTATAACTGTTTCCGATCCCTTTTTGCCTGCAATTAGGGAACTCCTTTTCCATGCTAAGAAATACACATTGTCCTCTTCTTTCGTCACCCACCTGTCAAAAACATGTATTTACGGTACTTAAAAACCAAAGTGACACAACAGTCCAAGTTATCTTAGATTTTATGCTGTTCATCTCAGCAGTAGCCCCTGCTATGGAATACCAATTCCAGTCACTGTGCTTCCTATTCACTAGCTATCTCTTAGGTATAACACAGGACTCCTGCCATCATTGGGCTCACCCAGGGCTTGTGTTGCTGGCCTGTTGGGCAGCCTTTGTCTGTGGTCAGAGGGGGAAAGCAGCAACGATAAAGCAGCGCAGCACAAGGTATGGGCAAGTAAACAGACAACAAGGAGGGTAGTGCCGATGAGGAAACAGGCAGGACAGATACAGACCTACATGTTTAAAAGGGGCCTGCCAGGGAATCTATCTAAAGCCGGAATCGATTTAAAGTGCTTCCTAGGACCCCACCACTTGTGAGGCTCCAAAACCAAGTGCAAAGGCCCAGCAGAAAAAAGAGCTCATATGCTCACCCAACCTGCGCTTCCAATTCTCTATCCACAACTTTATCAAGATTTGACAGGATTAGGAGTTTGGTCTAACGCTGTCACATGCAGTAGTTTGAACGTTCCCAAGACCTGACTTCACGTTACACGCGACAAACGTGTAACGCAACCCTTACGGTCGCTCCTGCTTGCAGAACAGCCATTCCAAAAAAAGAGGGTGGCATTCAGGAGGTGAAGAAGACGACGGCGGCGGCGGCGTTCGTCCTTTCCCATCTACCTGCCTCCCCGCGGTCCGCAGCCCATTCCCTCTCCTCGTAGGGTTTTTCTTTTTCTTTTATAAGGCTAATTCCCAGGAAAGCATGGACCCCAAAGCGGTAACCGTAAAGCAACTCCGCTCCCCACCAAACCCTTCGCCCAGCCCTTGTCCACCCCTCCCGCCATCTCCGCTTCTCCGCCGCAGAGGCTGCTAGGCTCGTCGGGAGCGGGGCAGAAACCGAATCAAGCTCCTCCCTTTCCCCTTCCACCCGAGGAAGGCGAGGGCCGCCTCCATGCCCTTGGCCGCTACTGCCCTCCACCGACACTGCCGGGGACGCCCGACCAGCGCGCTGCAGGAAGCGGCGTTTCCCTCAGCCCCACCGCCCTCCTTACCGAACGCGCGAAGGCGGCACGAAAAGGAGCGGACAGCAACATGGCGGCGCTCAGCCGCGGCTCCTCGCCGCCGCCGCCGGCAGACAAATGGAAAACTTCTCCTTCTTGAGGAGACGCTGCTGCTGCTACGCGCTCGGCGCCGCGCACGCAGTCGAAGTGCGAGCCGCAGGCTGAACTGCGCATGCGCGCGCGACCCCGCCGCCTGCCGGAGATTGTGTACGCGCTTCCAGACGAGGAGGAGGAAGAGGAGGAAAATAGAGAGGCGATGGGTTTCGAAAGGCAGCCCGATCGCGTTATGGAATGCTAATGGAAAAACGTGTTTTTTAAGCCAGAATGTGCCAAACTTCAAAACTAGCTATATTTAGACCACAGGTGTAAATGTATTTATTTGTCCAGGTCTTTCGAACCCGATGGTTCTTAGTTTTCATGATAGATGTCATCATGTCAGATTTTATTCTGTTTTATTTTATGTTACTGTATACAGTATATTGTATGCTGTGCCTCCAAGGAGCGCATCACAGCTGTTGGTGTCACTGTAGCAGCAGCAGAAAGCAGGTGATGCATTCCTTGGAGGACAGATCTGCTGCTCCTGTGGATCTGATCCTGCCACCGTCGCCTCACCTTGCTTCATGGGTGGGCCAGCCCTAAAATTAATAATGGCTTGCCTTCAAAGTAGTGCCCATTAAAAAGAATATGTACTCTACTATATTGCTGAAAAAGTCATTGTATCTCTGCCCTCTCCAAGATAAGGTTGACTCAGTTCTAGGTCTCGCCTAGAGCTGTTGTGAGTTTTGTCACATACTTAGGCTGTGGTAATGAACAGGAGTTCTGTCTTTCTTTTCATCTGGTCATGCAACATGCAGTTTATCTCCTGTCCCTATTCCATAATTTCCACACCATGCTCTGGCACCACCATTCTTTAATGGGTGCTACTATGCAGCATCTGGCTGTGGGTGGCTGTTACTTGCAGTGAAGAATAATCTCATCATATGCCATGTATAAAATGTGGTGCTTACCACCATTATCAGTTGTTACTGTTAAAAGCTGCTTGTATACATATCCCGTTTCTGGAATTTAAATCCATTGCTATTCATCCTGTTTTTTCTCTGTTTCCTCTGAAAACCACATGAATTCAAAAAAAAACTTTACAGCAGTTAGAGGGGCCTTGTCACTCAGCTGGCACCAGCAGGGTGTACTTTGACAGTTACTGGCATGGATATATGCTTCTACTTTTTAATTTAGAAAAAGTGTAGACTATCAAGACCAGAATTTAGCTAATAATAATAATAATAATAATTTATTATTTATACCCCGCCCATCTGGCTGGGTTTCCCCAGCCACTCTGGGCAGCTTCCAACAGAATATTAAAATACAATAACCTATTAAACATTAAAAGCTTTCCTAAACAAGGCTGCCTTCAGATGTCTTCTAAAAGTCTGGTAGTTGTTTTTCTCTTTGACATCTGGTGGGAGGGCATTCCACAGGGCAGGTACCACTACAGAAAAGGCCCCTGCCTGCTTCCCTGTAACTTGGCTTCTCGCAGCAAGGGAACCGCCAGAAGGCCCTCGGCACTGGACCTCAGTGTCCGGGCAGAACGATGGGGGTGGAGACGCTCCTTCAGGTATACTGGACCAAGGCCGTTTAGGGCTTTAAAGGTCAGCACCAACACTTTGAATTGTGCTCGGAAACGTACTAGGAGCCAGTGTAGGTCTTTCAAGACTGGTGTTATATGGTCTCGGTGGCCGCTCCCAGTCACCAGTCTAGCTGCCACATTCTGGATTAGTTGTAGTTTCCGGATCACCTTCAAAGGTAGCCTCACATAGAGCGCATTGCAGTAGTCCAAGCGAGAGATAACTAGAGCATGCACCACTCTGGCGAGACAGTCCGCGGGCAGTTAGGGTCTCAGCCTGCATACCAGATGGAGCTGATAAACAGCTGCCCTGGACACAGAATTGACCTGCGCCTCCATGGACAGCTGTGAGTCCAAAATGACTCCCAGGCTGCGCACCTGGTCCTTCAGGGGCACAGTTACCCCATTCAGCACCAGGGAGTCCTCCACACCCGCCCGCCTCCTGTCCCCCAAAAACAGTACAGTGGTACCTCGGGTTAAGAACTTAATTCGTTCCAGAGGTCCGTTCTTAACCTGAAACTGTTCTTAACCTGAAGCACCACTTCAGCTAATGGGGCCTCCTGCGGCCGCCGTGCCACCGGAGCACTATTTCTGTTCTCATCCTGAAGCAAAGTTCTTAACCCAAGGTACTATTTCTGGGTTAGCGGAGTTTGTAACCTGAAGCATATGTAACCTGAAGTGTATGTAACCTGAGGTATCACTGTACTTCTTTCTGTCTTGTCAGGATTCAACCTCAATCTGTTAGCTGCCATCTATCCTCCAACTGCCTCCAGACACTCACACAGGACGTTCACCGCCTTCACTGGTTCTGATTTGAAAGAGAGGTAGAGCTGGGTATCATCCGCATACTGATGAACACCCAGCCCAAACCATATAGATCACATGATTTCCCCTTTGCCGAAAGAGACAGTGACATTGGAGTGACAGAGGCAAAGGCATTAAGAGGTGTGAAACACAGGTTGTAAATCCACTTACAAGAATAACAAACAAAGCTCCTCTGTGACCCAAGTAACTGATCAAGTACATCAGCTTTTTTGTGGGAATTAACTAAAACTGAGTTTCCCACTGTCCCTTCATGAATAGATAAGAAAAATTCCAGCAGCAGCATGTATCCTCTAATAGAAGATTAAAATGGTTTTCTATTTTCTGATGGAGGAGGAGTGCTTTGTTCTAGGTCCGGAAACCATTCAAAATAGTGCTGTTACTTGCTGCCACCTCCTGGATATATAAAAGATTTCTCTTACTCTCTTACAGCATACATGATTAATTCTCCATACAGTCCTGTGCATAGAGTTCTGACAATAAACCCTTGAGCATCAGAGATTCAAATATTCACTCATATATTTGTATAGATTTTGATCACATATTTTAGTATATGTGCTGCTGAAGTGAGCACGATTTTGATCACATATTCAGATATTTGTTTAAAATTTGTGTGCACAGACCATGGAGGGTAGTATCCTAAAAACTAGATGGCAATCACAAATTAGGGAGAGATAAAATGCACAAATCTTTAATAAAAACCGTCCCCTAATAGTGTAACACCTAGCTGCTAAGTGATGTCCCATTATAGAAGAGTCTCAGTGCAAATATTTTGGTACTGTCTAAGGGGAAAAGGATTATATTTTAGGGGCAGGCACAGGGAATGCCTCTCTACATTCAAAAAGACTATAGAGACGCCATTATTAAGAACTTAGAGAAGGTGCTCTTTAAGAGGCTTTCGCCTATTTTTAACATGCTAAATGCAAAGCATTCTTTTCTCTACTAATATGCCAATGAACTCATTGACATCCATAGGGAAGATCCAATACCTGGCAAGATAGTGGAGGACATTTTGAGTGACTTCTTAAAGACATGCGAAATATCTTTTCACTATCTTGCCAGGTATGAGCAAAATAGACCCGCAGTTGCTTTTACCTATGCCTGTGACCAACAGTATTAAACACTGCTCAAATTTCTAATAATAGTATCAAATGGGTGCAATTTTCTTTTCCATCGCCCTGCACAAGTCATCACCAGGGCTACAAGCAAAGCCTGTATATCACAAAGGAGTGTCAAGTCCTTTAAGATGTACTGGAAGAAAACACAGGTTGCACTTGTAAAGGCCAACATTGTTCATCTGGAATAGCTATAAGAAGCAGAGTGAAGACATTTCAAATGATTGTATGGATCTTCCCAATGTTCATTGACCTTTAAATGCTTACAAGGCGGACATGACAGCCTAGCAGGAGGGATTTAGCAAGCTTATTTTTGATGTGTGCACCCTTTCATTATCAGTTAAAGTTCATTCTAGCTGTGTATTATTAAGCCCTTTACCTACTGGTATATGTTGTATGTTGCAAAAAATATGTTTTAAACCATTTTAGAATTTAGCTTAAGTTGGGAAGAAGAATCCTGTTAAGCTGAACATTAACACCCAACTACTGTATGTCTATTTTATATTTGTTATTATTAAGAAGCAATCATATTCCGTTTTTAAACATTTTGTTCCAACATCTCTCCCAAGTTAAAATAGCCATGCAACTAAATATTTTTGAAAGTAGATGACCAGTATGCGTCATCCCAAGTGAACAGGTTTTATCATCAGGTTTAAAACCCATGTGATACTAGGTTATTTCTTTTGAATCTTCCACTAAGGCATAACACTGGCATCTCTGAGTACAAAAAGGAGGTATACACTTTATTTCTGTTAACTTCATATATTGCTTGAAAATAATATGAACCAACCAGGACAAGGTGATCATGATAAGACCCTTCTTTGTGTGCCTTCCCCTGGAGGGGGGTAGCGCAAGAATGGGCCTTTTTGCAGTGACTTCCCAGTTGTGGAATGCTCTCCCCTAGGAAGTTTGCCTGGTGCCTTCATTATGTATCTTTAAGTGCTAGGCAAAAACGTTTTTCTATAATCAGGCCTTTGATTGATTAACATTCTATGGCTTTCTAAATGTGTTTGTGAAGGGTGGGTATTGTTTTGTGGGTTTTTTTGTTTTGTTTATTGTGTATTTTGTATTCTCATTTTGTATTTTTGTGTTGTGAACTGCCCTGAGATCTTTATAGGTCAAAACCAGCACTTTGAATTGCGTCCAGAAGCATGCAGACAGCCAATGTAGTTGTAACAGAATTGGTGTCCTAATCTGTTCACCTGAAACTTGCCAGTTTCACCTGAAACTGAAGCTTCTGAACCATTTTCAAGATGGGAGTAAGAAAATGGAAAGGAAAATTCTAGACATGACAATTCTAAATTAAATGTTTGAACCGCAAGATGGTTTATTGTCTATGATTGAGGAATATGCCACTAAAGGCTCAATAAATACTAAATGATGCTCAATAAACTAATAGAGCCCTGTAAATTTCTCTATGAAAAAAGTGGAGGAAAGCAAAACAGTCAATGAGCCATGATTTCCCCCAGCACTTCTGAACTGGAACCCTTGCCTTCCCATCTGGTTATGTTCTTCCTAGAAAGGCAGTTGCTGTTGGGAAAGAGACTGCAATCATCATGGATAATGTTGAAGAAATGAAAACTCAACCTGCAGACTCTGCTGATTCACCGTCTTCTTTTGACTTGAGTTTATCTTGCCCTTCACTGCTTATTGCCTTCACCACAAAATTGACTTCCAAATCCCCCTCCTACTACTTCATCAATTCTTTGTGCTGCACAACCTGGCTTGACTTGTTCTTCATGCTTCTTTGGTTGGTTTGTTTATTATGTAGTGTAATGATGTCGATCATTTTATTATTTCAAGCTAATGCAGTGGAATTTTCCCAGTAGAGATGGAAATTGTGTTACAAATACACACACACACACACTCACTGTCTTTCACACAACACAACATAATTTTAATATTATTTGTTATCTTTTCTATATATATATTTAACTTCGGGAAATGTTTTTTTCCGGGTAAATATATTGCAAAGTAGCATTAAGATAATGTTTAGGGTTTTTTTAAACAACAACAACAGTTGGGGTGAGCATGTTCTGATTCAGGAATACACCGGAAGTTTTCCCCACAATAATTGTTCAGATTGTTATATGAACACTTGGCTTACAAACTGTTTTTCAGTAAAGGATTAGGCTCATATAACAGCACCTGGGTGCATAGGATTGTGATATAAATCATCTATACCAGGGGCACACATGGCTGTGTGCAGTGTATACACACAGTGAAAAAGGCAGGCATCTCACACATTACATCACCATTCTTCAGAACTCTGTTCATGTTTCACTGCATTCTAGTCAGTACCAGTAGGTGGCAGTGTTGTAGCCACTTGCTAAATAAACCTAAGAACAGTGGTACCTCTGGTTAAGTACTTAATTCGTTCCAGAGGTCCGTACTTAACCTGAAGCTGTTCTTAACCTGAAGCGCCACTTTAGCTAATGGGGTCTCCTGCTGCTGCCGCGCCACCAGAGCACGATTTCTGTTCTCATCCTGAAGCAAAGTTCTTAATCTGAAGCACTGTTTCTGGGTTAGCAGAGTCTGTAACCTGAAGCATATGTAACCTGAAGCATATGTAACCTGAGGTACCACTGTATAATCTTTACCCTTCAACCTTCCCTGCAGTCAGAAGAGGGTTTATGAAAGTTGCCTAATATGAAAGCAATATTTTCTTGAAACATGTACTAGGCAAACACATCCCTTGGTGATGGGAAATCACAAATGCTGTTAAGTGCATCAATAAATATGAATGTGCAGGCTTGTGGGCTGTGCCCTAAATTAGTTGGTCTGTGCTTGTAAATTTGTGTTGGTTTACTTCAAAACTTTTTTAAGTGACTGGCGGAGCAGTCCTATATACATGTTCTCAGGAACACATCCTGCTGAGTTCAGTCAGAACTTACTCCTAAGTGTGTATGAGGATCGCAGCCTGGATCTCCTTTTATAGGACAGTAATGCACGCAGGTGGCGCTGTGGGTTAAACCACAGAGCCTAAGACTTGCCGATCAGAACGTCGGCGGTTTGAATCCCCGCAATGGGGTGAGCTCCCGTTGCTCAGTCCCTGCTCCTGCCAACCTAGCAGTTCGAAAGCACATCAAAGCGCAAGTAGATAAATAGGTACCGCTCCGGCAGGAAGGTAAACAGCGTTTCTGTGCGCTGCTCTGGTTCGCCAGAAGCAGCTCAGTCATGCTGGCCACATGACCCGGCCAATAAAGCAAGATGAGCGCTGCAACCCCAGAGTCAGTCACGACTGGACCTAATGGGGTCCCTTTACTTTTACCTAATGCACTAAACTACCTACTTCCATTTGCTAAGTGTAGTTAGCGGTTCTTTTTTCTACACAGATGCTACATACATATGTGGCATCCATCTAGGGTGTGCATTCCTCAAGTCTTCCAGAGCAACTCTAGATGCACCACACGGATTTGCACGATTTTCATTTTTTCAAGGTAGTTCATAGGTTCATTCATTTGCCTCATTCCAAGGCACCACATGGAAATAACTGTCTCAGCAACTGCAGTGGCTAGCTATGTGCAGCCATGCCTCAAGATCCATCTTTTGCCCCCTTCCTCACCCTTTAGCTCTGGGTAAAGACCAGCGCTACTGTCTCTCCATCTTTAGAGCAGTGCCTTCTTTTTGCAACAAAGGAAGAAACAATTCTCTGCTCAGGGTTGAATGTGTGGTATTAATTCGGTGTTAAACTATCATGGAGAGCAGTAGAATGGTGAGCCTTTATTCATAATGTTCCGAATCTGGATTGGTGACCTACAGAAAGCCTGCGTTTCATATCGCTGCTTTTTTATGTGGCACGAGGCAGGGAAACAATAGAAACAGGGATGATTAGCAACGCCAAGGGATTGCAGACGGATTCCAGGTGCACATTCTGCTGAAACACCGGTCCACTAGCAAAATTAATTAGATCAGGGGTTAACCATTCAGCTGAGACATGATAATTTTTAATTTAATTGGTAAGTTCACTTGCACACATGGCTAGGGAGATTCATTAGCCACTGGAGCATATGCAAAGCTGAGCAGTACAAATGAAGAGCCTGTCTGTTACATTTGCATAAATACACATCTTATTTTTTTCCTGAATGGTTCAAAGGCGTTCATATTCTTTGTAATTGTCAAGAAATCCTCCTCCCATTTGATTTTGTTGAGGTTTCATGTGCGTGACTTACAGATTGTTGGGTACGGATGCTGGCTCAGGGGGAGAGCACATGCCACAGACACCACAGGATGAACCCCCTGGCATTTCCAGTTAAATGGTTCAAGTAGCAGGTGATGTGGAAAACTTCTGCCTGTGACCCCAGAGAGAGGCTGCCACTGTCAAATTAGAGAGTACTGGTCTAGATGGAGAAATTCAACCTGGTATAAGTCAGCATCCTACGTTCCCTAATTGTTTAGTGTACCCATATCCAGTGCTTTTTTTCCTGGTGGTACTCACTGGATCACAGTACCAGCACTCACCCCCAAATCTTGGCTTCTAAAGAGAGCATGTGGGGGTGGGGTGTGCCTTTTCTCCCACGTCCATGGTGGTGTGTCCCTCAGCACTGCCAGTCCCAGTAGCAGCGCTTCCTCCTTCTCCTTGTCCTGTGGCGACACAGCTGCAGGAAGCTGCCGGGCTGCTGCTGCACCTCCCGCCACTCGGTCAGCTCCGAGGCTGGCGGAAGATGCTCGGTGGGCAGCATCAAGAAGACTCTGGGTTCCTCAAAGACTTCATGGTTGGCACACAGGTGGAAGGCCACATTTCGCAGCAGCAGTTAGCGCAGCACCAGGCACTCAATGGGCACCCATCCCACACTGAGCCCAGCCCTCAGTGTGCCAGTCAACCAAGAATTGTACTTCATGGTGAGACAAAAGGCGCTGCCCATATACAATGGTATAAGACAGCTTCCAATGTTCTCTAGGTTTTTTTTTAGTGTTGATGTTTCTCCCGCTTTTTGCCAAGTCTTTGAGATGGAGGTTAAATTCAAATGCCGGTGTCTGCCTCATGCCAACTCAGAATTAAGAAATCCCCAAATCCTAAGAATGCTGCAGTTCTAGAAGAGAAAGTAAGAGGAGAAGGGGAAAGAATGTGAGGTGGACCAAAGTGAAATGAAATGTGACAAGACTGCACCTGAACTTCATCTGCTGACTCCAGTGTAGTAAAGAGAAGCGAAGGAAGAACTCCTGCTAATGAACTTCACATCTAAAAAATCAGGGACAGTGTGATAGAGGGACGTACTTCGCTATTCATGCAGATTCCAAGATACAGTACATGCTTAGATTAGATTGGGGCTTGGTCACACTGCAAAACAAACGTGGAGACTAAAGTCTTGTACTACCTACACAATTGTTGTTGTTGTTGTTTGTATACCACCCTTCATCTGAGGATCCCAGAGCAGTTCACAACAGAAAAATTCAAATGAGAATACATGCTAAACAACAACAACATACATGCTAAACAACAACAACAACTCCTCAATAACCCTCTATCCTACAAACACACGTAAAAATACATAGAAAGTTAATCAGCTGAATGCCTGGTGCAAGAGAAATGTTTTTGCCTAGTATGTAACGAAGTTTGTAAGCATTAAATAGTTCTCCAACTTTGCACCCATCAAAAACTACTTGTAAGGAATAAATTGGCAGGTTGCATGTTAAAAACAATATGTTTACCAATCTGAACTGTATTAACATAAAGGAAAAAGTCGGTTGCACCAAGGTCAGTTTTCAAATCACACTGCTGTGAATAGTGCTGTAGCTAGAGAGAGAGCATTCACAGAAAAATCTCAGCTGCACTCACATTTCAGAAATACTCTGTTTAGGTTCTTAAGTTAACAATGCAATTGCTTTCTTCCTCAGTAGTGTTTTGTTTTTGTTTTACTGCAGTGGCTTTTCAAATTCAGACTATCCAAATCTTGTTGCTATGGCAGCATTAAAAGGGGTAAATGTTCTATTTATTTTCCTTCTGTTTCCCAAGCTAATATGTGACCAAAGTATACTATCTTGCAAGGTTATAGGTAATCACTTTTTAAAGAAGGAACACACACAATCAAAAGGATTAGACTGAGGAAAAGGCCCGTGATTCACAACATTCTAAGTATACAGAGTTGGTCTTCATCTTCAGGATGTCTCAGGCAGGACCCCATCTCCTTGTCCTCTTCCCTCCATTCTCACTAAAAATGCTTTCCAAACCTGGAGTTTTCACACTGCCTCATGTTACCCAAGTTGTAGCTTCTATTACTTTCCCCAAGCACCAGGACAACAAGGAGGGAAAATGTATGCTTAGAACATGTATCATGTGAGCTGCAATTGCCTCCAAGTTAAATAAACAAAACAAAAAAATTGCACAGAAATGCAATTTCACACATACCTGTAAAAGTGCTTGTGAGCCTTTGAAAGGGTTTCTGAATAAGAGGTTCACTCAGGCTTCAAGTATACTTGCACCAACCAGGTAACACCTTTCTGTAAGCAAAAACAGGCCTTTCAGTTCTGCAAGTTAGGGGAAAGGGCCATGGGGGAAACAGCTTGTCCAATCCACTCCAGCCACTAGTTTCAGGCAATACAGGCATATGTTGTGCATGAATTTATCATTCCTTCTGTCTGTGTGAGATCAGGACAGATCCTTATGAGCCCATTCTGTTAGCATTTGCTGCCTGAGGCGGCTGCCCGATAGCAGGTCAGCCTGGCATGTAAAATATGTTAATGTTGTCCTCCAATTAGAAGATTTCAAGTTGAAATTTAGATTATAATTTGAGTTCGGTGTTATTTTGTATTCATTATTAAATTTTGTTGTGAGCCACTTTGGGGGCTATGCAAAGCCCTATTAGATGGAACAGAAATTTAATAAATAAACAAATAAATAAATAAATAAATAAAGGAGCAAAACATATTTAAATCAAATACCATGGTATTGCTCATGTTGTATTGGGATGTGCTCTGTGGAAAACTGTTGTGTTTGAAATTATGTCAGGTGATAGGAGGGCTCTGGCAGGGGCTTATCTGTGACTGTGCTTCACACATGCAAGTGACAACTTGATGTTGCACTCATCGGTGGCAAACATTCAAATGAACATCTCAAATGAAGGACAGCATTCAGTACACCAGCATAATAAGATAAGGGAAAGCTTATTCTGCCAAAAAAAAAAAAAAAAGGAAAAGGAAAAGGAAGAATATACCAGCTGCCTTGTTATTCTTTCATGGCTCACAGAACCTTTTTGCAGTCCAAAAATCAACTCGGTTCCTTTACAGCAGTGGTGACCAAACTCGCCCTCCAGATGTTTTGGGACTACAACTCCCATCATCCCTAGCTAACAGAACCAGTGGTCAGGGATGGTGGGAATTGTAGTTCCAAAACATCTGGAGGGCTGAGTTTGGCCACCACTGCTATACAGTATTGAGTTTCCCACCTGGTATAAAAAGAACTTGTATAGGTACGTATCTAATATATTTATAATATGGCAAACAGATAATTCTTATGTTATTGCAAGGATCCCCTGTGTACCATTATGCTATTCTCTATCCATGAAGTACATCTATTTTAAATAAGCCATTTCTGCCTAGAAGGTGCATTAGTGGCACCAACTTCATTGATCTCAAGTGAGGAAATTCTTACTTTCCATTTCCTTTGTTTTGACCATGCGAAGATTGATAGAAACCCTGTTTATAGCCTGAATGAATTCTGAATTCATTCCTTATTAATAAGCACTAGATGAGCTTGGAAATGTTCCAACATCATCTGTGTCTTGCTTGCTGATATGTTGGAATCTGAAAACCCCCCTAAATGAGTGCTTTTGAAGTGGAACAGAGGCACTTTAAACTCACTATTATTCATTATTAACATGCTGCCAACAGTGTTAAGGATACACAACAGGCAGCTCTGAGAACAATATTCACAAAGAGAGGCTTGGAAATGCAGTCTCTTAGAGTAATGGTGTTGCTCCGAGTAATCTCCACCCCCCTTCTCTCCTCATTTGTCAACAGCACCATCTACCTTACGGTGGCTGTTTAGAGCCATTTGTCTCTAAGCCCTTTGCTCTCCTACTTTCAATGCTTGCTGGGTTCTGGGAGAAGGGGGGTGGGTTCTGGAATGCTTTCTAGTGATAACGTGTCAGCCAGCTGTTCTGGATCTGCTTCCTCCTCCTCCTCTTCCTCCTCCTCTCCCATTATTTTCCCAACTTTGTCTCCACCATTCCTTCTCTGTCCAGTCCCTGACATTATCCTTTCAAGAAACATGATGACATCAGCATATTAAAAAACAACAACAGAGACTAGCACTGACCAGACATGCACCTGCATAGTTTCAGCCAAGTAGCTGCATCATTTGCTATCATCTGCCCACAACATCAGTGTATTGCCACTGCAATGCTGGTGCAATTGCATGGTTTGGGATGTTGCACAGGTGAGGTAGGAGATACTTTTTATCTGAAGCAAAGTCATCACATGGTGGCAGTTGAGGAGCAAGTTATTGGTATAGCACCTCTGAAATGACTTAACTGCAACAATAATGCAGAAAGTCTATAAGGCTTGATGAAAAATAATGCTGACCAAACACCCAAATGAAGCCTCCTCTTTCACTTCATAGATCTGCTTTCAAGATCAAAGAAAAATCACTTGGAGGAAGTATATTTTCCTTTCTTCCCTGTAGACATTTAATGTGATGAGTGGTTTCAATCTACAGTTGCACTTTAATCTGTTTCACTAGGAATGTTGAAAAAACAACAACCAAATTATTTCTCTTTGTCAGATCCATCATTCATAGATGATGACATATTTTGTTGCAATAGCCAATGCCTTTGAGCCAGATTCTGTCCCTGTTTACATCTATTGCATTGTGGGAGAATAGCATGTGTATAATTGGAGGGAGACTTTTAAATATTTACATAGAGATGTCTGCACGATGCTATAAATCTTCCAATAGCAAGTTATACAATCTTTTGAAATCATATCAGAAAATGATACTGCTTAAGCATTCTGTGAAAGCTAGGCTGAATACCACAAATTATCATTGAATTAGTTACTAAAGAGCTGATTCATCCTTCACAGAAGGATGATTTTCTATAGTATTATCAGCTACAAGCACCAGCTGTCTATGGGAAACCCACAAGCAATAGCCCTCTCCTGCTGTTGCCTCTCTCTGGAGAGCCACTGCTTGTCAGGCCACTTGCCTGTTTTATTTTCCTCTAAATATTTATATGTGTAGTCTTTCTGTTTATAATAATTTATAATAATAATAATAATTTATTATTTATACCCCGCCCATCTGGCTGGGCTTCCCCAGCCACTCTGGCCAGCTTCCAACAAAATATTTGTTTGTTTGTTCCTTTATTGTCGGAAATGAAAATAATTAAAATGAACTTTAAAAAGAAACATCAATATTCAAAGCAGCTACATTTTTCATCAATGTTCTCATATTTCTCATATTGCGGAATGACCCAAATACTTGGCAGTTCATTTATTTGCTGAAATAGCACAATGTAACCAGACTTACTCTCAGGTAACCTCACTGAGCTGCAACTAAGCCACACTGAATTCAGTAGGCTTTACTTCTGAGTAGACATGATTAGGCTTGCAAGACTTACCTGGCAGAAGACTCATTTGCATGGTATTCAGCTATGTTTTACTCAGAGTAGATCCATAGAAATGAATGGCCATAACTAAGTGAGGCCAGTTATTTTCATTGGGTCTGCTCTGGGCAAAACATAACTGAATACTACTCACTGAACATACATCTGAATATATATGCATAAGATTGCCCATTAAATGTTCTAAAACATTTTCAAGAACCCACCTATGAAATACTTGTTTATCTGGTGTATGCATTCTCTTTTCATGGAGTGTATTAATCTTTTGAATTTTGCCAGCAAATCTGCATTCATATTTACAGTATTTTCTACATGTAGCCCAGGAGATGGGAAACACACCTGCTGCAGTTTGACGCAGGAGTGAAAAAGCATTTTGCCTGCTGAATAGCCAATTAAATCAAGCACTGCCTTAATATGCTGCAGTGAAGAGTTTATGGTACTGCAGTCTGAAACCCGCCCCCGATAATAAGACGTAAGTTAATATTGAGAAAAGCAAATGTGATGGTGAAAAATCTTTTCTCTTCCCTTCCTTTTATGAAACAGCAATAGAAGAATTCCCCTTTGCTCTAGAAGTGTGTGAAAAGTGAATATGCCTGAAATATAAGGACCAACAAACAGTAAAGCTGTCCTATTAACATCCTGCCTTATATACCTTGTAAGCATAACTATGAAACTTATGGGGTTCAAAAGACAGCATATAAATGTTTCCATACATAATAAATGAATACATTTCTTCCCAAGTTGCCAAATAGTCCAATTTCCATCCAAGTGTTTGTTAGTTTTTTAGTGGAAATAACCAAACCTGCAAGTTCTTGATTTTATTTAAATGGTTCCACTGTGATGAGGCCAGAAACATACCTAGGGCCCCTTGTGTCCTTGGCAAGGAGCTGTATTGGCACTCACCCAGGAAAAAATCACTTTATGCCTTTGTGCCATGGTTTGAGAAGGACAGGAAGTTTCTCACATGTTTGATCTCACCGCGACAGCAGTAGTGCATTGCCACACACATAGACGTCATACACTCCATATTCTGACGGGTGATTTTTGTGTCCCTGGCAGGGGCTGGTTTCAACAGCCCCAGATACATCTCTGGATGAAGCCATTTCATCCTCTTGAAATGTATGTATGAAATACATTTCTAGAAATAGGGCCCACTACTTAAAATGCAATAGTTCCTACTAGGCATTCATGAGGGGATAATTCCAGCTCCTGAAAATGAATTTAGCTACTTGAGAACACTGGAAATACTGCCTCATCTAAAAATGTCAAATATATAATTGCACACATTTTTAAATTTCCTTTTTTAATGACTGGTTTTAAAATCAGAAGCTGTGGCATGAGCAAGTTCCAAGTATAAAATACCAAATGGTGTAGCAAAAGTCAAGGGAAAAGGCTTAGAATGAAGGTCTGATATAGAACATCTACAGTTTCCAGTTTACAGATATGGACCTTGACTCTTTTGAGACCTAGTGCTGGTAGCTGCTCCCATATTAGCTCTTTTGTCTGGAATAGCCATCCTGTGCTGTCATCTCATGTTTTTCATGTGGCCATTTTAACAAAGGTTTAAAGCACATTGTGTCTGGTGGACTGTAGTGTACTGTGGACCAATAGCAGAGATTGGTTGAGGATCTTCAAGAGACCTGCACCTTTAATCAAAGCTTCTGGACTGCAAGTTCAACTCTTTTTTTGGCTGTGTGTTCCACAACTTGTCCTTTCAGCCCCTGCTCATCCTGGCTTGTTCATGCGAGTCATACAGGGAATGGGCTGACTGGGTAACTAATGCATCCTTGCATGAAGGAGTGGTCCACACCAACTTGAAGGAGACAGTATACCTGCTCCTGGGGAAAAAAGACTCCCTGGGCCCTCAGGAATTTGACAGCTATTGCCCTGTTGCTGATACATCTTTTTAAGCAAGGTTCTCAAGAGGGTGGTGATGATTCAGCTACAGGTACTTTTGGAGGAAACAGATTATCTGGACCTATTTCAGTCTGGGGTCAGGCTTGGTTTGGCACAGAATCAGCTCTGGTTGCCCTGATTGGTGACCTTAAGCGGAAAGACAAGAGGAGTGCAACACTCTTGCTCCTGTTGCAGCTCTCAATGTTTTTGGTGCCATTCACCATGGTATCCTCCTGGACTATTTCCATATGTTGGGAATTTGAAGTACTATTTCATGAGGCTTCCGTTCTTACCTGCATGGCCAGTCTCAGAGAACACCATTGTGGGACTATGTGTCTACAATCTGGCAACTTAGTTGAAGTGTGTTACAAGGCACTATTTTGTTGCCAGTGCTGTTTAGCACCCACAAGAAGACGTTGGCTCAGTCATCAGGAGGGCTGGGGCACCCAGTTCTATTTCTCCATTAAATTTGAGTCAGGAAAAGCTGTGCACAAGCTGAATCAGTGTCTGGATAGAGTGGTGGACTGAATCCTGCTTAGACAAAGAGAATATGGGTGAGTGGCTCTGAAATCTTAAAATTGTGAACTTTGCCTGTTGTAGACCTAGTTACACTTCCACTGAAAAAAACAGGTACACAGTTTAAGGGTGTTAAAGGAATCATCTTTGTCCAAAATGGCCTCCATGGTGAAGAGCACCTATTACCAGATTTGGCTGGGGCATCAGCTGCCCCCTTTTCTGGGCAGGGATCACTTGGCCACTTTGATTCATGAACTGGTAACCTCATGTCTGGAAAATTGTAATGTGCTCTATGTGAGGCTTCCCTCATGGCTAGTTTGGAGGGGAAGCTGCAACAGGTGCAGATTGCTGCAGCCCCAATGGTGAGTGGTGCTTGTCATTGGGCACATATTATGCCAGTGTGAAGGGATCTGTACTGGCTGCCTCCTAACCACTGAATCAGTTTTAAGGTCCTGCTACTTACATCCAAACCATAAACTCTGAACCAGCTGATCTGAAAGACTTCCCTCCACTATGCAATAAGGACATGAATGGAATCTGGCTAGTTTTGCCATGGCCTGGTGATTTCCAACATGTGGTGTATAGAGGCAGCTTTTTCCACTAGTGGAGCCAGTGTTGTGGAATGCTCTCCTTGCTGAAATAGGACAGGCTCCATCAGCATTGGCATTCCACTGGCTCTTGAAGCACAGCTGTTCAGACAAGCATTCCTCTGATCTCCTGACCTGGACCTCCTGTTATAATCATGTTTTTAAAACTGTCTTAATTGCTGTGCTGTTTTAATGGGCTTATTTTATTGCATATTTCAATTGTGGGTGCTTATTGTAATGTTTTGAGGAAACTGTTTTATTGTGTATTTTAATTGTGTTTAAATTTGTTGTAATTGGTTCTATACTTGTAAACCTGAAAGAAGCCATTTTGGCAATGAAGCGGTATATAATTAATTAATTAATACATAATGCATGCTTTTCTAATTATTTCCCAGGTTCTCTTGCACTTGTCTACTTCCTTTGGCTCTCTAGATTGCTAGGAGATAGCCATGTCCAACAGATTCTTTAGGAAGCATCACTTTCTTTCCAGGTTTTAAATGAATAAACTGACACAGTATACCAAGGAGACCTGTGAGTTTAAAAGACACTGTTTAAAAAAAGTACTTATGGGTCTTTCCTCTGCTCCGCTGAAAGGTTATCTCCAAGATTAGGATGACTGCCAATTATCTTGTCTAAACTGCTGGCACAGCAGTTCAGATCCCTTCAAAGCTGGCTATTATGGCAGGTAGCGACATTTCCAATTCGATTGTCAGCACTTGGATGGTTTCCTCTGGACCATTAGACATGAAGCCTCTTAATGCTCAAGGACTCGGCAGGCTTGAGTTGTCATCAGTACTGACTTAGAAAAGGAGGGAGCCAAGAAGTAAATATGGTGAATGGTAACAATAACTTCAGATCTGCCTATCATATAGAGAAGGTGAACCCATGGGCTGGAGCAGGCCCCCCCAGCCCCTCATCTTCCTCTTTAATGTAGGCTGGGCTTTGGGGAGGACAAACATTGCCTCTGCTTTCCAGAGACCAGAGTTTGAAGAATAAAGAGAGCTATTATTCTCCCCATATTTTTCTGTCCTACAGAAAGTCTAATCTCCTGTATTCAGATGCACAGTTCGTACTGCTGTCCTCATATGTGATTCTATCTTGCTTGTAAATATCTTCATCCTTTTAATTCCTTTTCACTCTCTGCACAAGGCTAATCCAGGGCACTAAGGTGCACAAGGATATCATAACAAGAAGACAAGAACATAGCATAGTGGTACATATTTTCAGTCAGTCCTCCCGTTTTTCGCAGCTTGTCAGATTTGGGGCACTGCTCTGATATTTTGCTTTGCCGTGAGCCTTTAAATCATAACTACATCTTTTTCGTCAGTTTAAAGTGATAGCCTGTGAAAGAGATATAATTTCTCCTTATGTTCTGTGGCAGCTGTAAAGCTAAAAAGAGGCACATTTAAACAAATGCATATTTTGATTTTTTTTTCTTTGCCTGCTTGGCATGATGTAGCGCCTGTCACTGACGTTCTTGATATGCCTAACAGCACACACCACAATACGCTGCTCTCTTCAAGAAAACACCTCCTTGTTGATTCTGTGCCTGACTTAAAGGAGTATACTAGCAGGGTGACTCTTCCGCTGATGTGACATGTTTTTGGAAAATGTTGCATGGAAATTCTACCATAAAAGAATCCTTCCTCTTATCCTTCAGGAGATGGAAAAGCTCTATTAAAGATACAGACTGTGTACACACCATACCTTTCAGGCACACCAACCACCCCTGCCCTCTGTTTTACAAGTTACCAAATTCACCATTCCACAATCCAGTTTCAGACTGTGGACCAAGCAATGATCTACAAGAGTCAAGTGCAAGTTCACTTCATCCCAATATATAGCAGTGGTGGAAGAGGGTGAGCTTCAGATGAAATATCTCTCCTGCTTATTTCTAGACCTCTTCTGGCACTATTCCAATCCACCACTCTTCCCATGTAACCAATTGGCAGGCTGTCTTGCTAAAAGTGGGGAGATAGGGGAAGGGTACCCTCTCGAGGAGTGAATTGCAAAAAGAAACAAAAATATTTACAAAATGCTGGGGGATTTCTGCAAAGGATGATAAAGCCTAGGCAGTGCATGTCTGTCTGCCTGCCTGCCTGCCTGCCTATCATATGTCTATCTGAGTGTATGTGAGCACTTGTGTACCGGAATGTTACAGTATGAAGTGCACAGCCGCTAAACCCAAAGATAAAAAATGTGTTTTTTAAAGGAAAAAACAAAAACAAAATGTCACAAATAAGGGGTGACATGGGCACTAGCCAACATGTTCCAACGACACAACATTCCAATAACAACACACATATTAACTGGGAGAAGGAGGTTAACACAGTAGCTAGTAAAATGTGAATTCCTGCAACATTTGGCTATTCCACAACAACAATGCCACACCTGTACATTCATTGCTAAATAAAATTATCCTATTTTTATTTGTGGGGGGGAAATGAAGGATTTAAAATAAGAGAAAATCCCGTTTTTCACTGATTTAAACATTGGGACTACTGCACACAAACAGCTCCTCACATGAAGAGGAGTTGGTCAGGCATTCTGCTCCATGTAGACTTTACCACTGCTGGTAAGAAAAGGTGTGAATCTCCTGACCTCATAACAGCACTAACCTATAATCAGGGAGATCAAATGTTGACCTTCTGCTGCCAAGGAAGCAGCTATTAACATCCTGTATTAATTCAGACGGATTAACTCCTACAAAGGTGATTTATTGCCAGCTGGCAAAGAGCCATTTGAACTTCATTGGGCTAAAATAGTTCCTTTGTGTGTCTGTCTGGTGAATAGCTTTCATCGAGGTCACAGTGTCATTGGAAAATACTTACCATTTTCTGTTTTTGCTCAGTGATTGGTCTGTGAAGACAGTTGTCATAGGCGCCTCTGGACCATAATGTTGTTTTGTCTCTGTAGTAGTGAGGTAAAAGGCAGGCAGTAGATAAAAGCAGCTACAACTCTAAGACAGGTGCAAAAATTAGTGCATAAACTTGCAAATATGTTCTCAGTGATGCCATTTACTTTTTAACATAATACCAGTTTGGTTCTGTTGTCACCTTCATACAGTACTTTGGTTCACTCACATATGTCTGTCATACATATAATTTGGATATATATATATCAATAACAATGAAGCCTATTTTTGGGGGGTGGTGAACAGTTGCAGGTGCCAGGTAAAGTCTCTTCGGGTACATGTGTGTCTGTGAGCACCATATTGGCAATGCCTGCTCTACAGTATTCCACTTGAGGGAAGGAAAGCCAGAAAACAAAATATCTGTCTTATTTAGAATTACAAAAACCCTCATCTACTAGTAGTTATTAGTGATGTTATTTACCTGCAATGACAAGCAGTTGTGTAAAGGACTCTCGTCTTTAGAATGAAGAAGTTTGGGGTTAGAAAATATGAAGTTGAAGGTTTGAGAGACAGAGAAAGAGCTCATCTGTTCACCATTAAGAGCAAATTTTCTTCTGCCAAATGCTCCAATTAATGTCCCATCCCCCAATGGGTAGGACTGGAGCTCTTTCTCCTGACAGACATTTAAAGATATAATTAAGTAAGAGAAAACAGATGTTGGAGTACACATCAGTAACTGATTTTTTGTGTGTGTTTTTAAAATACTATTTAAATATTGCTTTGATGTGGATGTTGATGACAAAGAGCTTCAAGACTGTGGCATGGTAAAGGACAATTGATGAATGTATGGCTTGAGCTATAGTAGCCTAGTAAATAGCTGCTCTGGGAACCGAACACAGAAGACCCACCTCCTGTTTTCCTTGCCTGCTATGCCCAGTGGCGTAGCGTGGGGGGTGCAGGGGGGGCCGGCCGCACCGGGCGCAACATCTGGGGTTAGGGCAAATCCACGGGTTAGGGGGCGCAAATCCACGGGTTAGGGGGCGCAAATTACTTGCCTTGCCCCGGGTGCTGACAACCCACGCTACGCCACTGGCTATGCCTCTTTCTCCCAGTCATCATGCTTCTTCTTTTTGTTCTCCTGCTGTGGAGCCATTCCTGCCTGGGCCAGGAGCAGGTAGGTACAAATCCACAGGTGCAGCCTTGACTAACCAAAGTTTTCCTTTTCTAGCTTGTTATTTCTGGGTGCTTCCAGATGGGAGTTTATTGTGGAATTGTGGACTGCTCATGCAAGCAATTTTTTTGTAGCATCCACGTAACATACAGTAGTTTTCATCAAAATGTCAGACCATACTTCTTCTTCTTTTACGTTTAATCTGGATTTCCCCTTACAGCAGAATACTAAATAAGTAAAAACAACACATTATATACCCATAGTCACCACTAGGGTGGGGCCTCTTTAGTGCATTTATTTAATTTTTTGTGGGTGGTTTGTCATTTCTGAGGTGACATTTTGGTGGATGACCTCTATTATCACAACCTATCTCAGTTTGCTCCACATCTGAGTGCAACCTATCCATTTTATTTCTGGCAGTGCCACAAGACTAAACTAAAACCACCTATTTCCACAAATTGCTGTATGCTGAAGGCACATCCAGATTTCAACAACCTGGTTCAGAGGACCTGTTCTCTCAAGATCTCCACATGATAATTGTGGGAAATTACCTCACAAATTGTTGAAGTTCAAACAAAAGTCTTTTAAAATAATAATAATAATACTTTTGTCATGATTTCAGTATTTCATAGCTGCTGTGGTGTTGCTGTTTTGTAGGGGATGCTGTTAACAATGATGCTCACTCCGGTCAAATGAAGCAACAGGTTGATATAGCTAAATGTCTGTGTTGTGCCAGACCTTGATATTAAATGTTTTCTTTAAAACCAAATGCAAGGTGGTGATTGGGTCACCTTCCTGGTAAATCACACACTGAACTATAATTCTTTGAAAAGTCAGAAATGTGGTTCTACAGTTGCCTACACTTGTGGAGATTTTTCCTTTTTTTTAAGTCAGACTTTCTGGAGTCTACAAAAGACACAGAATAAATGTAGGGAAAATATAGTGAGTCAATGATTTGATAACAACACCATATGTTTACCCTTGAAAATGTGTGTGAACAAGGAATGGTAATACCAGATCTCCCCTGGTAACACTGTTTATTTGCTTTTGCATTCTGTAATATTGCAAGTTTCACTACCACCAGATGGCACTATTTCTTCCTAATGAGAAACTACCATGTTAGTTTGGTTTTACAAAAACCCTATTAAAAGGATTCACATAAGAATGTGGGAACAACAGCAAGAGGTATTGGCTGATCTTATACCTGAAGACACATCTGGCAACTAAGTCTGCTGAACTACACATCATGGAAATGATATATTTTCCTATTTAAACTTGTTTCTACATTTCTGCTTGCCCGGAAACTTACAGACCGTCTTTCAAAATGCTTGGAAAGTATCTGTGTCATCTCCATAGAGGCAATGATGACAGGAATCAATCAACTGAATTCTGGATAAACAGAGGCAGACAGCTCAGAATGATCTTTCGAACTCACTGGAGGTATTAATCATGGATATGTAATTCAGGCTGATGAGAGATGCCCCTTGCCTGAAGGAAATGCTTCAATACAAAACCTTTGCCAGAGCAGACTTCTCTTCCTTCACCAGCCTTTAAAGACAGGGTAGTACCAATGCATTTTTGTATGTTATTTTCACTAATATGTGCATTTTGAAGCATTTATATGCAAACTTCACCTCAACACATACATTTTTGCGCACATTACTAGACTGTAAAACTGCACTGCAAAATTCAGGGAAGTATGAATTTCAAAGGATAGGTGTGTTTTGCTTAACATACTGTTTAGAAAAGTGGGAATTAGGTAAATTTGTCTTTAAAAGCAATCCAAATAGAATTTCTCCCCCATTCTGGCTTAGGCCAGAAAGCCCCTTATGGTTTGGGAAGGGAGGTCATGTGTTTTGTTATGTGTGGGGACATGATGGAACAGAAGCACTGGAGAAGAGGATGGAGGTAAGCTTGTGATATTTGACAGAACATAAATGTAGGCCTCATCCACACACTCCACATCTCAGAACTGGTTCCATGTTTTTAGGGTAGTCTAAGGGAGGGCACTGTGGCTACTATGACAGAAAAGTTTGTTTTTGCTAGGGCAGGTTGGGTCGCCAAGTATTTTCTTTTTCTTTTCCCCATGCCAGAAAAGGGTTAATGTACAGCAGCCTCTGATTGGGGTTCCAGGAGGGGGAGCTTAAAAGGAGAGGATTTGGAGAGACGGTGATTTTGGGAGGAGGTTTTGGAGTAGGTTGGGAGGATAGGTAGGAAGAGAGGGAATGAGAGTTGTCTCTGGGTAGAAGCATCCACTCTGAGGAAAATATCACAAGCTAGAGAAAGGAGTCTCTGAGCTTAGTGTGAAGGGCAGTGTGTGGTGTCCTGTAAGAGTAATTTGGCCAGAATTAACTGGGAGGCTGAGAAAGGAGAAGTAAAAGCTGTAAAGAGACAGTCTGAGGTAGTCTGTGGGAATCCGTGGGATTGGTGTTCTGTGAGTTGGGTGCGCTATATTTTAAGTGAGAGGACGGGCCCAACAGTGCCAGGGGAAAAAGGGCCGTTGCGCCCGTCCCACTACACTGTTCAAGTTAAGCAACCCTCAACATAAAACCCTCTTTGGAAGCCCCTTGGAAGCTACCCTGAGCTTCCTAAAGAAAGAGTGGGATACTGTGCAGGAATAATAATTATTTAATTGAATAATTGAATAGGCTTGTAGAAAATAATTACAAAAATAAAACAACTTGGGTACAAGGGGAGTGTGTAAATCCTTCTGTAACTGCAGGCATTTATTTATTTATTTATAAAAAAATGTTTCTAAACAGGAACTGTGGGGATGTCTGTTTGGTTTTCTTTTGTTTGCCCTAATTTGCATCTCTTGAACCAATACATGATTTAATATACAGCCATCATTCAAAAGATGTACTTATCTGAATTTTGCAATGAATTTCTCCAATTTAAAAATGCATACAAAAATATGTATATTACAGGAAAATGCACACAAAAATGCATATATTCATGAAAATAATGTGCAAAAATGCCTTATACTAGGGATATTATTTGCAAAAATGCATATCTTTGGGAATGTTGTTTTAAAATGCATTTATTAGGGAAAATGTGTGCAAAAATGCACATGACTTTCCTTGTGGACTTTCAGTGTGTGTCCCCCCCCCCCCACAGACTAATGTGGAAAGTGGGCAAAGTGCACTTTAGACTAGAAAAATGAAAAGCGAAGATAAATCAAAATTGACAGATTTATCCATCACTACTTCTGAGTAAGCACTTATGTATATACCAATACCCCAAGTGGGAATAAAAAGGAAGTAGGATTGATTCATTTCAGATTAAACCAGACTTCTATGGCATCTGTTGAAAAGAAGTGAGATTGCATTTCACCCCATTCTGAACACAGGTGTACATGCAGGTGTGCGCGCGCGCGCACACACACACACACGCACACACACACACGCACGCACACACACACACACTCTCTTACCAGTCACAGCAGTTACATTGCCATAGTCACCACACAGCCAGAATGAGAGATGGCCACAAGAAAACAAGTGCTGCTTTCTTAGAAAGAGCGAGTAAGTAATGTTGTTGCTAGAATATGAATTATTTGGCTCACCAGCATGGTTCACTGCCGATCTGGGATGACAGCAACCACAACATATCTTTTCAGTAAAAAACATGGATATTTCATGAAATGAGAAAAAAGGAAAGATTTTTAAATCACTGAAGCACATCAAATTAAACAGCATTTTCAGGTTGAAAATGACACAGTTCCCAACTCCCCATCTCCAGTCTGTGCTTCACAAAAGAGACCTGCAAAAATATATCAGTGATGAATGAGGCAAGGCACAGACCAGTTATAATAGGATAAAATATGGGTAAACAGTGGTAACTGGCTAATAGGAAGCCAGTGACTCAGACAGCTGAATATCTCCCTGGGATCACTAGGTTTGACTCACTGGAAATATTCCAGGGCTGTACTTTGCCAAATGTGTTTACATGAATGCAGAGATTAATGTGAAGAAAATGCTACAGGAACTAAAGAAAACCCTCCCAGGATACTGGATTAATGATGCTGACTCAGTCTCAAAATAGAATGAAATTAAGCAGCAGGCAGTGAAATATATTGGCTCAGTGCATAAGTCCCCTAGATGCATTCAGAAGCAAAATGCCTCATGTAGTAAGCTCAAACAATAGTTCTAGAAATTTATTTGAGAAAATGATAGATCAGTTGGGAGGGAGTATCTTACTTTCTCAAGACCTTAACTTACCAGCATAAACAGGCATATATCTAATTACTTACTTGAAAGAAGCCGGCCTCTGGCAGGAGAAAACTTTTGAACTGAATATTTCTTCTACCATACTGCTATTGATACTGAGTTTCCCATCTTTCCTTCTATTTATGACACTTAGACCAACCATAAAAAGGGAATTAAAACTGTTGATTCCCAGAGTCCTACTTCATTGGATCATATTCAGGGGCATATTTAGATTTGATGAGGTCCTAAGCTACTGAAAGTAATGGGGCCCTTTATATGTCCAGCTGTCCTTTGTCGACAACAAATAGTTGCTGTTTTTTGTGTTGAATATATGCTATATGGTAATTTATGGACCTAATAGGTATCTAAAGCCATTTGCACATGCAGAATGTAGGCACACTATATATAGAAATGAGGAAACCAGTGATATTTTAGGGAGCAGGCTAGAAGGCCCATTACTTACATCATAGGAGCCTACACAACTCAAAACACTGTTGCTGTATGTAGGTTTTATTTTATTTGTTTTTTATCTTATATTTTGGAAATGTACATCCAGGTTTTTTTCCTTTAATTTTTTTGGGGCTCCCAAGAGAGTGGGACCCTAAGCTATAGCTTGTTTAGCTTATACGTAAATCTGGCACTGGTTGTATCGGTGCTGGAACAGGTTCTAAGGTGGGATCTTTTAATCCTACAGCTCTGTGCATGTTTTCTTGTAAGAAAGTCCCACTGTGTTCAGTGGAGCTTACTCTAAAATAAGCGTACATAGGGTTGTAGCCATAGTCAATTAGATCACTAATGCAAGTTTAATGTTTATCCAACTGCTTCTAAAGTACTTGCTTGAGCACAAAGGTCTCCAGGGAGGCTCTAACCATGTTCATCTAAACATAGTTAGAATCCCTCCTTAGATCAGGAATCTTAACTATGCAGAGTTACATATTGTGGGAAAGATTCTCCCCATTTCAAGAATCTCCCTGAGGATCTTCATATTCAACACATGAACGTTGGGAAGAAGAGGGATATTTATGGTTTGGTATAACCTGTGCTCTATGTAAGCAAACAATGTAAAAATTACAGACTGAAACAAAATACAGCAGAATGATCACAAGTATATATATATATATAGTTTTGTCATGTATTTCAATTGTACTAAAATGAAGCAGGAAATGGTGCACCAAATACACAGACATCTAAGCTCTGAACAAGGATAGGTACATTGTTTCTTTTAAAGTACAAAGCAGATAACGTAGAATGAAACAATTCTGAAATGGATTCAACTGTATGAAAGAGAAACTAGCAGGGGTCAGCAAACCTTTTCAGCAGGCAGCCAGTCCACTGTCCCTCAGACCTTGTGGGGACCTTGTGGGGGGCCGGACTATATTTTTTGGGGGGGAAATGAACGAATTCCTATGCCCCACAAATAACCCAGAGATGCATTTTAAATAAAAGGACACATTCTACTCATGTAAAAAAACACTAATTCCTGGACCATCCGCGGGCCAGATTTATAAGGCGATTGGGCTGAATCCAGCCCTCAGGCCTTAGTTTGCCTACCCATGAACTAGAGCACACAGGAAAATTAAGTTGCAGATTGCAGGCCAGACTGCACCCGCTGATCTGTTAACTGTTAATAAACAAAAACCTCATGCACTAACTGCCGCTCTGTTCATTACATTCAAGAGATGGGAGTTACAAAGCCCTTTCAAAGTGATGGAGTTTAGGTGGAAAGGATGGACTTTCCAACTTTTAAAAAAACCTTTTCACTTTCAGCAAGGCAATAACTGCTATGCTTTTTGTGGGACATGGGGTAGCAATATCTCCAGGATGGAAACTTTCTCAAAGAGGACAGAATGAACTTTAGTGAGATTATATTAGTTTTAAAGCACTGAACATCCAGGTCCTGAGAGAGAAAGAGCACACGCAGAAACACATACTGTAAATTTCTTTTATATAGATCTGTAATAAGATTCTGTTTATTGAGGGTTAGTTAATATTATTGTATTATTGTGATCGGCAGTTTCTACATGCCATTTCTCCTTATTGTGGTGTCCCTGTGAATCTTCTGGATTACACAGAAAATATCTATGCCAACAACATAGATATTTTTGGAAGATATCTAATACTTGATTAAGAAAAGCTCCATGAAAAAGCTGAAGTGATAAGAGCCACCATAGGGGCCTCTCCCACCAAGGGGACTGATTAGTCCCAAGAGGTCAGTGGCATGGCTTAATACTGTTTACTGTACCATTCCCTCTGTTTCTAGTGTTCGGGCTGTGGGTGCTGTTGCTTATGTCATCAAAGTGCACACATACCCCACACGCAAGCAGTGGCGGAGCTTCATGCGGTGGGGTGGGGTGGATGGAGTGCAGGTGAGGAGGGGCTGGTGTGTGTCCTGGGGGCGTGACACGCCAGTGCGGGTGGGTGGCAGCTGCGATGGCCCCCTACTGGGATCACGCTGCCGGGGGCAGTGCGCTCCTCCTGCACTCCTCTTCCTCCGCCAGCGCACACAAGAGGGAGGTATTATCATGCTTGGGGAGCCCGCAATGTTTACAGAAGGACCCCTAAAAATTAATTAAATTTCTATGCAGCCATTCATCCGAGGATCACAGGGCAACTTACAATATAAAAACACTAAGATGCATAATATAGTAATAAACTAAAACAATACATCCCCCAATTAAAAAGTCATAGATTGTTTAAGTAGCCAAAGCCCAGGGAGAAGCTGGCTGCAGGGGTGCCAACTTGAATAAAATATGGGGGGGGGGCAGGTAAGCCCTGCCTCCCATAATTGATCACATGATACAGCACACATACACCATTTGAATGGCAAAGCCCATCAACTTCGGGGGGACACGGTCCCCTCAAATATTTATTGGGGGGGTCGAAGGGACCTCGGCCCCAAGGATTTGGCTCCTATGGCTGGCTAGAACAATGAAAAGCAGCACATCACAATGCAGCATATTGCTTCAGATGCCACTTGTTCTTTCTACTGTTTTGTTAAAAACGGAGAAGCAGAGTAACTATCCCACTTACTCCTTTTAGTTTATCAACCTCATGCAACAAAGCTGGAAGTATACATATGGCTTTAAATGGCTTACTGCCAACCCACTGGTGTTATCATTGACACCAGCAAATATTACTCACTATAGTAAGGCAGCATGGTTTGTAATGTTAATCTTTTGATGGCTGTTTAATTAACAAAGGCCAACTGGATGAGTATGTTGGAGGAAACACCATGCCCCCGTCAAATGTTGAAGGAGACAAGACCAAACATTACCAACATACATCCAAATTGTGTATAATTCAGCAGAAGCACTTCATTTTAATGTAAACAAAATTAGCTCAAGTTGCAGGGCATATTTTAATAGCCTGCGAAAGCATATATAAACATATGCTCTAATCAAGATTTACTCTACAAACAGAAGAGAGCAGTGAGGCCTTTTTGAAACTGGAACATGAATCAACTGACAAAGGATGGAGCAGCAAAGTAGAAACAGAGTTTGCTGAGCTCGTTTCCACATTAAACAAATCCCTGATTTGTTGTGGTCAGTTGTTCTCAGTTACCCCTAGGTCTTCAGTGCATATCTAGAGGTGGAACAGAAAACCTCAGTAGTCCCAAAGTAGACAAGCATGTTTTCTAAATAAATCCTAGTTTAATTTAAAATCACCCCTGCATTTTGTTTTCACCAAACCTTTAACAGGCTTCTTTAGCACAATCTTAATATAACAAAAGTGGGCCACAAACAAACAGAATAAATGATAAAACTAAGATGCAAACAGCATCAATAGGTCCATTTGTTACATTGGTTGATGCTCCTTTTAATATATAATACAAGTTATTAATCCTATCATCTACTGCCCTTTTAGAAAGGAACAATAAGGTGGCATCTGCTAGACTGTCCATTGTCCTGGATATGCACATGGAAAAGGCAAAAGGTACCATAATCATTTGTGCCACAATGGAACTAAATTGGAATGGGACTTGCTGTTGTTATGGTGATTCTTCCTGCAAACACTCCCTTCTTTTATACCAAAGATCCTGATTCTTTCGAGGATGTCCATCTGGCTATTATACTCCTATGTCTTTGAAATTAGCTTGACTGCTCATTTGTCACTTTGAGGTGCAGTAGCTCAAAACATGTGTGGGACGGACAGGGCAGTGCAGGCAGATGGTACTTAAGAATAAACATGGACAGATGCATTAAATAGGCATCAGATTGCTGGGATAAAATAGTGTCTGGGAGATGATGAATTAGATTTGCCAATTATATTGTGCAAAAAGGCCCGTATCTTGAAGAGCTGCATAGCTTTTTAATACCCTCTTTGCAAAACTCAAAACAAGTTAATTAGAAAAAGAGTAATCAATTATTTAGAAAAGAATGTATATATTCCTGAAAACTATATATTTTCCCTTCAGGGATAGGCATACAGAATACAATGCATGTGTATTGCACAGTCTTTCTTATCAGCTCTTGCAGTTTATTTGCTTTGAATACAGTTTTAGATTTTGGCATTACATTAAAATGGAAGGAGCCCAACTTTGAGTTGTGAGAGAGAATACAAATACTATTAAAGGGCATTATTTCACTTACAGAGCTGTATATTTGTATTATGACTATGATATTATTGACACATCCTGCTGTATCTAGATTTTCTAAAGATGCTCAGTGCCAGTTCTACTAAAAGCCAATTGACATTCTGAGAAGCACAGATTTAATGGGATGAGAATCTGATTTCCAGGATCTCCCTAATAAAGAGACACCTTTTAAAGAGAATTGAAATTTATGGCATATGATCTGCTTGCTGGAAAACACACAGAATCAATTATAAACAGCAATATAAGCAAGAGGCAAGTTGGATGAACTATTGTGTACATTATGTTCTCAAGATCCTTTCTACAGATTAGTTTAAACCAGACATTCCCTCCCTTTTTTTAAAGAGTAAAGCGTTGTAAAAAAAAGTGTTACAGAACAGATGCAGGGTGGATTTTATTTTCCGTGTTTAGCAACTGCATTATTTGCAATTACTTATGTAATATAACATTATCCTGAGACTGATTAATGTTCAGCTGAATGCTAAGGTCACAGCAGCTGATCCCAAAAAGAACATTTACTTGATGAAAGGTCCAGGATTCTAAGTTTAAAAAACAAGAAGCAAAGTAGATTTTCCAGGATTTCATGTGTCTGTGTGTGTGGGGGGGGGAATCTAATGAGAAAGGATTCAAATATTAAGGACAATTCAAATAGATTACAGATATGCATAAGACCAGTTTAACAAGTTGACAATGATCAATCATCATTAAGAGGGAAAGTCCTAGTTGGCTAGCTTCATAAAGATTTTGCTGGGATTGCCTTATGCCTGCCAATTTTTAGATCATTCTTTATGCCATTGGTCTCATTGCTTGGTTTATAAGAAAACCTCAGGTTGCTCTTCTGAGTGCTACTGACCAAACTAGGTGACAGCACCCTTCACCATACTAAAAAGACTATTCTAGAGAACAGGTAGGATATGTGATTGTTTTACTGGTGGTGACACAACCATCATTCTTTATGATTATCTGAGATGATCAATAAATGAACAGTAAAACTATTTTGCAAGAGACTGTTACGTTTCTTTAAAAAAAAAAGTTTCTGCCAGCAGAAAGTGGAGAATATTTCCAATTCTCCAGCTTATAGCTAAGATGGATTTATCCATTAACCAAAATAATAATAATATGTGAGATCCATTGTGCACCCTTTATTCATATTGGGTTAGCTATTTATCGGGAGGAGTCTCATATAATTCAGTAGGATTTACATCTGGGCTGGGTGGCTGTACAACAATGCCGCCTGCACCTAGTCTGGAGTAAACCTCATGCAATTGGACTGCAAGGCTGTATTCCAGTGCTGACCTTATCTACCTCAGAGTCAGCCCCATGCAACTTATTGGGAGCTACTTCCAAGCAAAAGTGACAAGGATCAGCTATTAAAGTTACGGTCTGATGCTGCCCTCTTTCCAGGGACCTCATCACAGATTAAAGGATCGCTGCTGCTTTGCTCACCCACTTCCATTTCTGTGAAAACAACATAAAATGGGCAAAGGGGGGGGGGATTTTTAATTTTATTGTGAAGGATCCAGTTTTTGCAGAACAGCTGTATTAAAAATAAGAATAAAGCAAACTGTCTGGTTCCTGGCCAAGACAGCATGAGGCGAGATAGAAAATGCCATCTCTCTCTCCACTCCTGCCTTTCCTTCCCAGCCTCTGCCACTTCCTGTTTATATCCTGAAGGGCCAAATTCATTATTTATTTTTAATATAGCAGATTTGTGCAAAGGAAACTGTTAAGTTGTGGGTGAACATATCAGACAACACAGCGATTCTTCAAACAGCTCTTGTTTATTCACAGGCCAGAACAGAACTGAACTGAAGGGTTCAGCCAGCCTGCTTATATAGAGCTCCACTAGAACGCAACAGTAACCATTTTCTGTAACTATCCAATCACTGAACGTCACTTTCAATCCCTTATTTGCATATGTGGACCTGAGTGAAAACTATCTACAGTATCCTCCTGCTGGCCCAGGGTGAGAACTTCAGTACATAACAGAAACGTTGCAAACAACTCTGTTTAAAAGCATATATGTGCACCACGAATGCTCCTTCTGGGACAACTGGTGGAAAGAGGCATGCTGCATCCTTTGGACTGATGGGAACAAAATGAGGAGGTTGTGCTCAGGCAAGGGGCAAAGGGAAACGGTGTGTGGTGACATAATGCAACCCTCCCAAAGCTCACCACATGCATAAAGAGCTGGCCATAGAAATGTAAAGGCATAATGTGCTTCAGGGCATCCATAGTAAAGCAACATGCAATTTTCTATTGGATTTCCCCACTTTTTTCGGATTATATGTGATGCACATTAAACTGTCATGTGGATGTTCCTGAAGTACTCAGTGACTGAATACCTCCCCTCAAAGTGTCCCCCAACAGCAGGGCTGGCCCACCTATGAGGCAAGGTAAGGCGACTGCCTCAGGCGGCAAGATCCACATAGGTAGCAGATCTGGCCTCCAAGAAATGCATCACCCAATGCTGCCTCTACAGGGCATAGGAGCAAACAGGAGACACTGCTGGTTTCTTTCCACCCTTAGGGAGGAAATGGCAGGGGCTGCTCTCTGGAGTCTCCTGGTCTCTGCACCCACCTGGCGTGATTCCGAGCAGGCCCCTTCCCCACCCCCATGATGGCCTTTGATTTCCAGTTCAACCATGGGAAAGTTTGATTTGACACACACCCCCTGTTCCCAATGTCAATCCTTTTCTCCCCTTGCTATCAGTGTATATCTTTATTCCCCCCTTGTTCCTGATGTAGATTTTCACTCACCCCTTCTTCGCTGATGAAGGAGGCACAATTTTGTGGTGCCTCAGGTGCCAAAATGTCTTGGGCTGGCCCTGCCCAACAGACATTGCAAACATTACTTGTATTTAAAAGCATAGCTACTCTCTTCTCTTCCAAGTAGGGATATCCCGCTGAGGGGATATCAGTTCAGTTGTATTGTATCAAGGCACAATTCATGACTGGCCATGCAGAAAAACCCTTTAAAAAAAACCCTTTCAACATTTGCCATTGTTAATATAATAATGGGATGAAATATCAGGCTGGAGTTGAATTTTCATGTTTCAAATCCAAGTGCAGCTCCTTTCTCTGGAACACACATGCTTACTTCTGCATTTTAAAACAACGCATTCATATATGAGGGTGTTTCATGCACGACATACACATTTTCATTTCTCAATATGGGATTTTGATAAAGTGCTGCATACCAAAGGGATTTGAATAAATCAGAATGCCTAAAGTAGGTTTAACTGGATAAGACATGGCAAATAAGATCTGGTAGCACTCATACAATGAAAAGGAGTGCAATGAAACAGCAGTAATGTAATCATGGTAATGTACTTTATCTTTAGCAGGGGAAATGTGGTCTGGTAGGTTCAAGGTCATCTTTAGCAACTAAGGAGCTGCCAAGGCCTATGCCTTACAGATCCTCCTACAGCTTAAGTGTCCTTCTCTTCCTGCTGACATATTCCTAGTCCTTACAGCAGCACAGAGTTGCTCAGCTTTACACAAACACTTATTTGTACACAACTTTCTTATCAGCAATGCAACCTACAGTCTCTTGTGGACACACCAGCTTCTATGCTTCCACACCAGGAATTTCATCTTCCATAGTGATGATGATCCCAATTGGTCCAGGCTGGGGATGATCTCTACTTTGTCCACTTGGCCATGTCAGCTGGGGCTGATAAGAATTGTGATCCAAAACATCTGGAGTGTATCAAGCTGGGGAAGGCTAGCTTAAAGTAATTGCTCAGGGCCATCAAAGGGGAGAGATGCAGGGGGTGCAGCTATAATGGGCCTCAGAGTCAGCTGGAGGCTCAGGCTATGAGCTTTTGCTTTACATAAGGGAGATCAAGTCTCCTCTATCCCTTGTAAAACAACCCTCATGCTGCTTTCTGTTATGTACTGAAGTTCTCACCCTGGGCCAGCAGGGGGATACTGTAGATAGTTATGCAAATGAAGGATCGAAAAGTGACGTTCAGTGATTGGATAGTTTTGTATGCAAATGAAGGATCGAAAAGTCACGTTCAGTGATTGGATAGTTTTAGAAAATGGCAACAGTTACATTGTTCTGGAGCTCTATATAAGCTGGCTGACTGAGCTCCTCAGCTTAGTTCTGTTCCAGCTTACAAAATAAAGAGCTGCTTTGGAGAAATCGCTGTGTCGTCTGCTATGTCAACCCACAACTTAACACTTTCCAACTCCACAGTTCTATGACTCGGTGATTCTAAGTTATGAAGCAGAATGTACAGGCATCATTTGAAGCAATTGCTTTGTGAACTGTGACCTTTCAGTTTTTTTAGCTGATGAGTGAGGTCAGTGTTGTGATGAATGAACACTGAACAGAAATATAGTCATAAGACAAGGGGAAGACCCCCAAATGCCTTCAAAATCAATCAATCAGTGATGCTTATGTTGAAACACATTTACCAACAAACCATAACATTAAATAACTCATGCTTATCTAACCCAATGCTGAAAATGGTAAGTGTCCACAAATTCCATGGATTCTGAGGCAATTCTGAGGTAATTTCTGAGGGGAAAGTGGCAGGATGCAAGTTGCTCTGGAAGGAAGCCTCATTTTCTTATCTTGCTCATAAATCCAAGGGTGGTGACTGACAGCAGCCGCTCTCCTAAAATATTCCACAGTGTCCCATTTGTTTCCCCCAGATTTTAATCAAAATGTATTAAGGTCTAATATAACATGGACTAAATTTTTGCTCATGGTTTTTGCCATGCCTTTGCAGGCATCACTGTCTGAACATTTTCTACATGGGCTAGTAAAATAGATTCATCTGACATTATGCAGGCCCAGGCATTGAAAGATACTGAAGCATCACTGTGGCTTAAAACTAAACACTGCACACTGATAATAATGGCTACCAATAGGTTCAGTCTTCTGTGCCAGGTACAGAATGTCACATTGGCTGTGACAGAACAAGCAAACATACCAGTCTGGTCTACTTGTAAAAGTGATATACACTTATACATCATTTCTCTACCACCACTTTGTGCTATAAGCCTTTTCTTTCAGTGAGAACCTCATGCCAAGTATAATTTCCTTTGTCTGTCTGAAACCTAAGATGAGGTGATAGCCAAGTGATGTGGTGCACATCTCTGGGGTGGCTTCTACTTAAACTCTAGCCTAATCATAACTGTCATACCAGAGGATTGCAGTCAGATCTTTTTTAATCTTACCAAGATGTACTGGCCATCTTTTTCTTAAAATGTAAGAGGATCTTACTGCCTGAGAGCCAGTGGATGTCACCCAAGAACATAGTTCTGCAAATCCATGCCCAGCCATACAAGGCAACCAAGCCTGGGAGACATTTATTTGTTTTTCAAGCTCCATCTTCAACATTTATTTATTTATTTATTTAAATGGCCCTCTGGCCCTTCACCATTGAACCCTATTGCAGGTTTCTGCAATAAAGCACATGAAACAATAAGCATTAAAAGACAACAATAGTTTTAACAGTTAAATTCAATACCTTAGACTAAACATCCACTGTCTGTTAATATTGCTGCACAAGCTAGTCTCTTAAAATTCAAAAGCAAGAAGGAAAAGGCAGGGTTACAGCTGATGCCAGGTGGACCTTGGGTCTGGGTGGGTGTTCCATAACTAAGATGATATTGATAAGAAGACTCTCTGTCAAGTCACAGACCTAAAGTGTAGTAATTGTTCAATGTATTAGTGTTAAAATTGTTTTGGAATATGAAGCCAGAAGCACCAAATGCCAGCACTTCCCATATTGCTGAGGGGCATTACAACCCAACCCCCTACCCTTTGTGCTGGGCTGGCAGGGGGTTAAACTGGGTGGAGGTGTCTCTCTGCTTAGCACTGCCAGCCTCTGCCTGTAGACTGCTGAGAGAGTTACTCCACTGACATGAGAATCCCTGTTCTGCCTGCTGAATGGTTGGGAAAGCAGGGTTTGGATTTCACTGTAAGCCTTTGAACCTGTGTAGCAGTCACCTAGAGGAAGTGACAGCCATCACACAGCTACTGATAAAAGAAGCACTGGATTGAGAAGCTTTCAATGCTGATTCAAAACATTTAGCACAGGTTCATGTCTTATTCCTTCATTGGCAACAAATTGTCAGTTGACAGAATGGAGGAGACTGAGAATCTAATTCATTCAATGCATTAGCTTCAGGCATCACACCTCTTCCATGACTTGAGCTGCTAGAAATAAGAGAAATGCAGAGAAATGGATTAAACAGGACTGACAATTTGAAATGGATAATTCTTTATCTTCATGCCTGGGTTAGTTGATGTTGTGATTTTGGCATGAAATTGGCATTCCAATGTAGTGCTTATTGTGATAACCATTTATTGAGATATTATCGTGCACTCCAGTGCTATAGGTTTCTATACATGTCCCAAACATTACCCCACCCAAGGAAAAAGTTATGAGCATGGTGTATGACTGTCTAGAAAATGTACATTAAATAAGCATACAAAAATGGAATGGATTCAGCAAAGGCTATACACTAAATGTGACTGATTTTGACATGGGCTCCAAATTCTACTGTGGAAAGAAGAGTTATCTAAATTTATGATAAAGGAAATAGAAGGCTTGTCTGAAATTGTAAACCAGTGTTTTGGGCACATTTCAACTGAGAAATAGCACAGATTTTCACAGAAGGATATACATGCTTGTCTCTTTGAAGAAGATTAGTTCAGTTATTATAGTACCTCTATCTGGTCCCTTCTTTGTCAGAAGTAAAGAAATATAAAATATAGCAGTTAGATCATGTGCAAGTTTTAAAGCAGAAGCAGCTGTCATTTCAGGATATACTGTGTAAATCAGTTCAGATTACATTGCCCAAACCATAGTAACCTTGAGCACAGCACAGGAGAAATATTGGCAGGAATATCTTGTGCCAATAAATAATAAATGGAATAGAGGGCTGCTGGGTGATTGAAAAACAGAGCAAAGAAAATCCTTTTATAGCATATTTTTAAAAGCTCTAACAAATGGATTCCTCCCTCACAACTTTGGCGTCTCTGTGTATGTGAACCAAAAGATTTAAACTCACCACCCAGCTTGACTCCGTGCTGGAGGTGGGAAGAGAACAAGGAACTGAAATGGATGGCTTTGATAAATAAATGATACATGAGCAAGTTGGAATTTTAAGCAAGGAGGCTTCATTCCTGAATTGGCAGTGCAAATAAGAGAAGAATATCCTTTAGTTTTCTTCACTGATAACTATGCCACATACCCTGTGATTTTTCCATTACTTACACTCTCTATAGAGAGCAATGATCACATCAGCAAATTCTCTTTCTCAGTAAGTGAGCAACGTGACTCATCGCATCCATGTTACTACCTGAGCAGGGGGAGAAGAATCAATACACTGCTTTCTGCTGCCACAGAAGTGTGCATATGAGAGCTCAAACTTAATGGATGTGCTTACCCTGCCAGCAAAATGCATTCTGCATTATTTATTACTGATAGATAATTTGCTAGAACACTTCCTAATGTGCCAGAGATGCATTTATAGCGATGCCTTTGGAGTACAGTTTAAAATGGATTATTAATACATACATCATACACACTTGCTAACCTCTTCATGTAAGTTTGAAGAGAGAGAGGGAGAAAGGAAATCTAAATTTAAATTACATCAAACAATATTTGCTACCAGGGAACAACAGTGGTTTTTTTGTGTGTGTGATGGTAAATCTTCCATTCTTGCTGGCTATGGGAATGCACAGTGCTGTCTCCTAAGATAATTAAATTACATTATTTGCCGAAAGCAAATCTAGACATCTGAGCATATGAGGTAAGACTCCCTACGGAAGCATGAGCATTTGCTCAGGGACCCAGCCTTTCTTCAAGATTTTGTATCTCTCTTGACTGATCAAAAATCAGAATAGAGACCTTTTCTTCCCCATCACTAGTTATGTACTTCCCTACTTTGACTGAATAGTAGACTTGGGTGATAGCAGAACCATTCCTACTTTTGAAGAGGTATTAACTGGGAAGGGGCCATGAGTCTGAGGGAGATATGGTGTGGACAGGTGGATGAACCAGACACTATTTCTAATATTATATGTATTTATTTCTTTATTTTAAAATTTTACATTTCGTCCTTCTTGTTAGATGGTGTTGGTCATGGAATCAGTTTAAATGTTTGCAGATGAAAGGCAGTGGAAGATTGGCTGGTTGGATCCTTAAGGTAGTTCATGAGTCATTGTGTCACCATCTTGAAAGAGATTAATTGGTAGCCCCTCTTTAAAAAGCCTTCTCTGGACCCACTGCTACGTGATAACTATGGGCCAGCTGCAAAACTTCCCATTTGGGGCAAGGTGCTCAAGGGAGTTATGCCTGGTCAGCTTCAGGCATTCATGGCTGAGGCCCATTTCAGGCTCCAGGTTGGTACCAAAACAGACTTGGTCGCATTGTTTTATGCACTCCTCTGGGAGACAGCAGCATTTGATACCACCAGCACGGTATTTTACCAGTTTTGTCAGTTGAGAATGGGTGGGTGGGGGGAGGTAGAATATTGCAGTGATTTTGCTCCTACCTACAAGGCTGGTTCAGAAGGATGGCATTAGAGGACTTCTGCTTGACTCCATGATCCATAGCATATTTCAAGATTCCATTCCTCTGCCCATGCTAGTCAACATCTGTAGGGATCTACAGAGTGAGGTCCATCAGGCGATTTAGAGTTGACCACTGAATATAAAAATAACAATCTAAGCAGTTTAGAAAGTAAAGAAACACATATTATGAATAAAAATCCAGAATCAAAATACTGAACAGTGCAATCTTTAAAAAGGCCGGCTTTGACAGGCCATCATAATATGTTTTTTTCTTCAAACCACCAAATATTTACTGATGTTTTTAATTATGTTTTTATACATATTTATAGATTGATTATATTGTATTTCATATGTTGTAAGCCACCTTGTTATATTTTATGAAAGAGCAGATTATAAATGTTTAAATAAATAAATACATAAATACATAAATAAATGATATCTAAAACTCATCATAGTTGACACTTCTAGGATTGAATGGGAGGGTGCTCCAGATGTTAGGTGCCAGTGCAAAAAAGGTCCATGTCTGCTTTGCTCATTATGTAGGTAGAGTTTCTGAAATAGGACCAGTTGTGTTAAAACCTGGTTTAGAAAGTGACAAAAATTCTGCCAGGTTTGTCTCCACACAGTTTACTGACTAGGGTAAATGCACTGAGCAAAAATTCAGTAGTCCTTTTTCACATTATCTTTGAAACACATCAGTCCCTCTAAAAATGTTCTTCCTAAGGCAGCTTCAGAGCACTTATGTGTCTCTTCTCTGCCTGATGGGTCTATTTCCTTTACAATACAACAAAGGCAAGGGCCTTAAGCTTTCTTACAATTCTTCGTTCACCAGAAAGAAAAGCATTGGCTTATAGCAACCACACAGTAATATCACTCAAATGGTAAGTGGTGATGGTTATTCTGTTTTGAAGTAATCCTAAAAACCATCTTTTCTTACTTATTTATTATCTCTTTAACCTTGACTATGATATGATAGCAGGAAAAGGAGAATGTTTGGAGTCTGGCCAGTGCAACAGATGCAGGATCCTATTAACCTACCTCCTCTAAAGATGGACAATCTGTCAATTCCATATTGGGTTCCTAAAAGAAACTCTGGCCAAGAGGTGTTTTTTTAACATATTGATAATGGTTCATTCCTCTTCTTCCTCTTTCAGGGTGTGTGTGTGTGTGTGTGTATCTGATACAAAAATAGCACAATCCTATGCATTCCTATGTATATCCTACTTTGTTCAATGAGGCTTACTCCCAAGTATGTATTCATAGACTTTACATCCAAAATTCACAACAAAGAAAAAAATATTACAATAGTTATTGTCTAAATTATATCTAATATTCATGGGAGAGCCAATAACTAGCAACTATCATTTCTGAAACATTTCTGTTAATTGTGTAGCATCTTTTGAATGCATATTTTCAATCAATTTGGTAATGCCAACCAACTCCCACTAAAGTTCCATTGAACTCCTTCAATGCAGGAGGTTTAAGATCACCACATTTATTTGTTATTAGTATTCTGGTACCTACCAAAAGGTTTCAAATCAATTTGTAATGTTCAAGCTGTACTGCACCTTCCAGGTAGTCAAGCAGAATGTTCAATGGGTTGAAAGATAAAGTGTAATTAATTATCAATACAGTTGTGTGTGTGTGTGTAGTTTCAAAAATATGTTTATTTGAGACAATGCTAGTGGTGATGAGAGAGCAACCAATCATTATTTTATTTCTTAGAATATATTTAATTGATAAGGTCTTAAATGTCATTTAAAAATCTTATTTCTCATATGCTCAATAGGGAAAGTGCTTTTTGTTAGCATCTTTTGCGAACTTCACAATGTGCTCCTACATAAGTCTACTCAGCATTCAGCCCCACTGAGTTCAATGAGACTTGATTCTTATGGCTTGCATGTTACACATGATATAAGTAAGGTCATGCATTCACATCCTTCAAACTCCCTCTTCTCAAATCAGTGTTATGTTGGACCTGGTCAGGATGCTGTCAGCGGCTCCTGGCTGGTTGCCCAGGAAAGTAGAAAGACAAGGAAAGGTTTCTTACCGTCCCTTTTTATTCAATATTTACAAAGAGAGGCTATAGAACTCAGTCTCTTGGATAATGGAGTAGTTCGGAGTGGAATCTCCACCCTCCGTCTCTCCACATCCTCATTCGTCACTTCTACGGGTGCTGCTAGGTACCCTTTGTCTTTGAGCTCTTTGCTCTCCTACTTTCAAGGCTCACCAGGTTCTGGGAGATGGAGGGTCTGGGATGCATTCCAATGGCACCATGTCAGTCAGCTGTCACTCCGCTGCCTCCTCCTGTCCCATTATTTCCCAGCTTTCCCCCTCATCTGCCTCTGAGCTGTGACCTCCCACAAACCCCTGTTGTAAGTCTATACTGTCTTCCTCTTCCTCCTCCCTGGAAGGGTCAGGGTGGGGAGGAGGTCTCCACCATTCTTCCTCTGCCCAGTCCCTGACAGACCTCTACATATAACAGGAGCAGAGGAGCAAGTTACTCAAGGGGGAAAAGGAAAGTTTATGTCTTTTTTGTCAGTCTTCAATATCTTTTTTTGCTGGTCTCTGGATGAAACTGCCATATAGGCACAATTACTTTGAATGTCAGAATGTCAGTTCTCTGCAACAACTGAACAAGACTGCATATAAAGCCAATGCTTGTACAGTGGTACCCCGGGTTACATATGCTTCAGGTTACAGACTTCGCTAACCCAGAAATAGTACCTCAGGTTAAGAACTTTGCTTCAGGATGAGAACAGAAACCGTGCTCCGGCAGTGCGGCAGCAGCAGGAGGCTCCATTAGCTAAAGTGGTGCTTCAGGTTAAGAATAGTTTCAGGTTAAGTACGGACCTCCGGAACGAATTAAGTACTTAACCCGAGGTACCACTGTAGTAAGTTTTGCAATGTAAAGAAACCTGTCCTAAGTCCTGGGTATCTGAACTAGTATAGGAGGACTAGGAGAGCATCTGCTTTGAACATAAATAGACGAACCCATTTATTGAACAAGTGGGACAAAGTCCACTTCGCTAGTCACATGACCCCATTGTGATAGATAATTAAAATGAAGCATTCAAAGCCATGACACAGTTTCCATGAACACCTCCATCTTCCACTATTCACCCAATCCCTGCTGGTTTCTGTAACGTTACCAATATATAGTAGTAGACTCCGTCTCACTAATCCATTCTAGCCTGAATGGATTACTAATTTTCCAAATTATATTACTGCATCCCTGTATTATTATTGTTTAAGAATTCTTTGTCAGCAGAAGAAACACTGCATAAAGAGTGACTGCAATCACAGAGCATAGCTTGTTAAAAGGCATCAAAGCTTAGATTCTATCTACAGTTCTGCTGCTATATTAACATATTTTCCTAAGGCATCAGAGATACTGAAGGAACCAATTTCCAGGAATTGCTTTGAAGACCTCCTTGTTGCAACACCAGACATGAAAGAGGAATAGCAGCCCCCCACCCCCGGCTCCACTTTCTTTCACACTGTGATCACCATATGTCAGCATACAAAGGACGGTGTGGAAGACGTTCAATTCTGATTTTTACACAAAAAATGGAATAATAATCATGATGAATTATGATTGGCAATGACTCTTTCAAACCAGAGGCATAAGTAAACAGAAATCTATGATGCTTCTCTGGTGAAGTGGGGAGGGGAAAGCTGTTCATGAGTAGTATAGCTCCTGGTAGAATTGTTGAAAGTAACGTATAATATCCTTTGAACTTGTGGCTATTTTATCTTTATGCTTTATTACCAGTATCATTGTTGTTGTTGTTATCGTCGTCATCGTCATCATCATCAGATTTCATTGGTCAACCAAATACGGGTTATAGCCAAAACCAAACAAACAAAAAACAGACAGCTCTCAAAAACCTATTATGGGAACATTATAATGCACATCACAGATATATAAAAATGGCAGGAAAGGGTGGAAAACTCAGGGCACAAGACAGGACTCTTGGGCTTTCCTGAGCTGGGATTTGCTTTTATTGCAAATACCTTTTACCAGTTTCATAGTTCTCACTTGTTTATCCTTCAAAAAAGCAAGTAGCAATCTAGAAGGTTCATTTATTGTCATATCCATACCATTTTGTTTCATGCTATTTGTATATTTGGGTTAGTTTATGTTCTTTCCTTATGATATCCAATATACTGTACAGTAAGAGCTTTATTTCTCTGTTTAGATTTTCTTTGTTTGATTGTATTCAGTATGAAGGCCCCTCTCATATATGCTTTAGCTGCATCCCGTATAGTTGGCCACTCCTCTTCTGAAGTAATGTTATGCTGAAAGTATATTTCCAGATGTTGTCTTCCAGTTTCTCTTATTTCTCCATCTCACAAAATTAGGTTATGCAATCTTTATTAGTTTGATTCTCTTGTAATTGTAAAGTGATAGCTTTATTTGGTTGTATGGCCTCTTTTACTGTTAAAGTGTTCAAAGGATCTATTACATCTCAAGATTTATTTAATCTTTTAGCTATTTTTTTGCCCCATTTCAATACCTTCTGTTGTAGGTATTCAAGGGTATACAGTACTGGCACCTTTTTTCTAGAAGAAAAGCACAGAGTGTAGTATATGATTATAGTGTTGTACTGGGGCCTGGAAGACCACAGCACAAATCCCCATTCAGTCATGAAACTCACTAGGTGACCTTGATCTACTTACTGCCTTTCTTCTCATTCCAGAACAATTGTTTTGTTTACCTCAGAAACTACACATGGGAATCATAAACAGTAAAGACAGGCTGAACAGTAAAGTTCAAGTCCCAATTTTAAGTGACACACATACCTCTCCCTCTTTTTGCTGCATATATTTCAGCTTCTGCTGTCTTCCAAGGATGGGAAACCTGAGATCTTGCTGTGGTGCCACATCCCTGACCATTGGACTTGCTGGCAACATTCGGAAGACCACAGGTTTCCCCATCCCTGTTTTAGTAGTTAGAATTTATATCATACTGGAAAATCTTCTTAAAGATCCATTGTAATATTGGAATGGAAGAATATGAGATTAGGTTGGCCTCTTCATAGCTGCCTAAGGGGTACTTCTCACTCAGCAGTTGCCAAAGAAATTTCTGTGCATAATGCATTACTCTCCATTAAAATACCTGCTTCTAGGTTGAAATCACACCACCAGGATTTCTATATGCACCAAGTCTAATAACCTTCTCTGCTAGAATTCTCTGTCACTTCTATGAAGTAATAAACTCATTGGAAGTCTGAGGTAATGAATATCAATGTTAAAAAAATGTCACAGGACATTGTCAGATGTGTGCGCAGTTGACATTTTGTAAGCTTTTGCAAAAGGATCTCACTGTAATGACAGCAGATGTTTAGCAACTTAATTTACTATCACAGCTAGGTCAAAATGAATTTAGGCAACATTTAAAATAGCTCCCATAAGGTTTGGAGTTAAAGGAGTTTCCTTGGCACTACCTACTTTTATATCAGGATCTCCTCTCTTTTGTGGGAAATGTAAAGTGTTAAAAATCAGAGCTATGTTACACGTCTCTTCATACCACACTGCTATAGTGAACAGTCTTTTTAATTCCTTAGGATGCTGCTTAGGGAACCTGCTCATCATTTTCCTTGCTGCCCTTTTCTCAAGACTTTTCTGATTAGAAGAAATGATTCTACTAAATTATTTAGTTCAGCCTATGAAAGAAGCTCTAATTATTTGCTGCTTAAAAGATAAGCTACATAAGTGCCTGGGTGATTAATGCTGACATACCATAGTGGAAAGCTGCAGTCTATGTGAATAAATAATGTGCGTTTTTGTTTCCTTGGCCTTAAGCTTAATAATTCAGGAATAATGTCACATTATTTTTTTCTATTACAAGCTAATAACTTTGACCTTTGAGATGGCAACAGCTGGTGGGTCAGTTCTTCACACCAAGAATTCAGAAAATCAGGCTGTACATGTGGCAAGTTGGCATCGATATCTGAGGTCACAACTGCATTTTCTTCAGCAGCTGTGATCAAAGAGAGGCCTGCCAGCTCTTGGCACTTTGAATCACACTGCACTATACATTTAAAACAGTATCATACCACTTTTTTAATAATAATAATAATAATAATAATAATAATAATAATAATAATAGTATAATATTATAACAACATGAAACAAAAGCCATTATATCCAGGCAACCTTGCTTCTCATGCAGAAAAAGTAAACAAATGAAACAAAAACAAAAAAAGACAAGAAACTGACATATGAAGAGGGTGGAGTGAGAACGTAACAGAAACTCTATAGTACCATGAATAAATTAAAATGAAAAATAACGTTATTTACACACTCGTTACAGAACTGTAAAAACAAGGCCCACCTCTCAATGAATTTGTTTTCTTATTATGTATTGCATTGCTTTCATAGGTAAACTTTCTCATTAAGATAGTTTGGCAAGTTTTCCTTAACCAGCCAGTTATGGTAGGATCTTTATTTCTCCATTTTTGTGCAATACACTTGTCTCACTGTTGTTAGCAGTGTAGTAACCAGGCATAAATCAGTATTAATGACTTCTGAATGAAGTATCAAAAGGAGAGTTATTTAGGGTTTGTTGGGAGATCATAGCCTGTACAAGATATTTCCAGTTGGAGCAGCAGCCCAAAATGATTATCACACTGGGAGCCAGTGTGGTGTAGTGGTTAAGAGCGGTAGACTCATAATCTGGGGAACCGGGTTCGCGTCTCCGCTCCTCCACATGCAGCTGCTGGGTGACCTTGGGCTAGTCACACTTCCTTGAAGTCTCTCAGCCCCACTCACCTCACAGAGTGTTTGTTGTGGGGGAGGAAGGGAAAGGAGAATGTTAGCCGCTTTGAGACTCCTTAGGGTAGTGATAAAGCGGGATATCAAATCCAAACTCTTCTTCTTCATCATCTGCAAAACTTCAGTTGTATGTGAAAATGCTCAATCTTCATACACATCACACACAGCCACAACAACCCAACAACATCTAACTATTATCTACATCAGGTCTGTAAAGAGAAAATAAAAATAAAAATAAATCTTTTTGGAGGTGAGAAATGATATAACAAAAAAGCAAAGGGAAGCATCATACTGAAAACCTACACCAGCCTGTTTATTTATTTCTATCTAAGCTTCTGCTCAGTCCTTCAGTTTGTAATTCGCCAGCACAATTGCACCCAGTGGACATAAAGCTTTTATAAAGCTGAGACAGAAGTTACCTTAAATCTTTTGCAGAACATATCCATGTTGCAGAACATATCAGTCATATTAACAAAGAAAATATATTTGTTAAAACAGAAAAATAACGCTGTCATAATTAAAACGTGAAAGCCCACATGCTTTTAAAGATCTTGGGCGACATATTTGATATTGTTGTGCTCAAGGATTTGACCGCAGGGAACATAACGTTACATTAATGTGGGTTTCAGATCTTTTGAAGGGCTTTCCTTATGCATTTGGCTCCCTCTCTTCTTTTCTTTTCTGGCTCCTTGGGTTCAGCCGGCCTCTTGTATCAGTTATTCCTGCAGTTATGTAAGCAGTTTACTTGACAAACCATGGCAAGCTGCTTATCCTGACACACCTTACTATTTCAGGATGGCTAAGGACTAATCCGATGGCTTGGCTGTGTGCACTGATTTCAGAGAGCAAACATCGCTTCTGGGAGTCATTAACTAGTTATGTGTGCCTAGTTATGTGTGACTCTTTCTCTCGTTTTCTCTCTTTCTCTCTCTTTAGGAAGACTGATTATGAATATTCAAAGAAGCCCTAGGCTGCACTCCTTATAATCTGTTTTCCCATTTGTATCTTTCTATATAGGAAAAAGAAAGCTTATGTTTCTGGGGTATCAGCTTCATCTTTTTTTAACCTGAGGAAATAAAGAAATGAAATTACATCTCCTGGCCCAATGCATTAGAGTTAATTGGAGAGGAGTGATTACACCACTGCAACTAGTTCTTTCTCTTTAATCCGATCGACTATTTATTTAACAAAACGTATACACCTCAATTGTATCAAAACCTCCAGCAGATAACAATACTGTATCTATCAAAAGGACTGCACTATCCAAGGTGCTTATTTCATAATTCTCATCTGAGGCAGAATTATCAAATTACTACTGAAATTCATCAGCTGAATCAACCCATTTCTTTTGAGATTTGAGTTTGAAAAGACTGGAAATATCTAATAGAATTGATCCTTTCTCACTTATCAAACCATGTGAGACATCTCTGGCTGTAAGATAAACAAAGTTTTCCAGTACACATTGAGATACTACTGTATTGCTGATTGGGAAGATAATGTACAGCATTATTCCTTGAGCTCAAAAAATTAAAAGAAATGTTGGTATCACAATTAAAGAATTATATGTGTGCCTATTCACACAAAAAAAGACACAGAAACTGTAAGTTAGGGCACCTTTCTTAGCTTCTGTACCAACTTAGCACTAAAGATGATCTACAGTCTTATTGTGTTTCCTTGCAACATAGCCTCTATACACATTTTTCCTTTCTCTTTCAGCCCCTATCGTCTTCCTCTTTATGTTGTTCCTAACAATTAAAAAATGTGAAATACTTGACTAGGGTGCCAAGAGGAACTGAAGGGCAAATGCTCAGGAGGCCCCTTTTAAGTGCTCAGAAGTTCTGATGTGGCCTCTGGGAATGCAATAGGAGGCACAGTTGAAAAATGGCTCAAGATCACACAGCACTAGTCATCCTTGCGTTGTCCTAACTGCCCATAAATGCTTTCAGAGCAAAGATACTTGTAAGAAAAGCAAACGTCTGCCAATTCTTACCTGGTATGATACAAGAATGTGTTAAATCTGGCTTTTAAGTCTGGCTTTTAAATTTTATCTGTTTTGATAGATGGTATCAGCATATGCTCATGATCAAACACTAAATATCAAAGGAAACATGAAAAAAGAAACTGCCACCCTAGTGAACTAGATTTTTTCTTTCTTTTGCAAACAGCAAAGAACACTCCCAATATAGATAGGTAGCCGTGTTGGTCTGCCATAGTCAAAACAAAACAAATTCCTTCCAGTAGCACCTTAAAGACCAACTAAGTCAGTTCTTAAAGACCAACTAAGTCAGCTCCCAATATAGTTCTTCATACTCTACAAGTTCAGCTTTTTTTGGGGGGGGAGGTTGTACATGTCCATTTGTTCATATTCAAATTCTTCTATCTTGTTAAAGATGTTTGCTAGCATTCATGTAATAGATGGGAAACAGGTTTAGGAATATCAAGCTTCAAACAAACTCCAGCATTTTGTAAATACTGAGGAATTTATTTCCACACCACATGGTCTCAAACAGACTCTTAAAACAAGGCCAGTTACAATTTAGTATGCCCAGAGTTCTCAGTGCTTTCCCTCAAACAAGGGAAGTTTTCAATAAACACTGTACATAGTCAGTTGAACTGTTTGAACAATTATTTAAAAATCTTTTTTGTACAATCAATGCAAGAATACCAACATTAAAAGTACAGTACAGATAAATTCACAACAATATAACAGGGAAAGAAATTGAGACACGGATGTGAGAGTGAGAGTACAGTAGCAGTGTGTACATGCACTAAAGTGCTAGGAAGCTAATGACATGCAAATCTTTTGTGTGTGTATGTATCGTACAGCTCACTTCATTAAGACTGTCTGAGGCTCCCCCCCACCCTTTTCTAAACATTTCATTCCATATTCCCTGCATTCCCCTCTAGTTTATTTAAGACAACTCTAGTCAACTAGTTCAATGGCTTTTTCACTACTTAAAAGTTACTGCTTCAGACATGCTAAAGCACCTCTATGAATTTTCTTTTTCAAAATGATAACCAACATAATTAACTTAAAATTCTAATTTAAAAAACAAAAAAACAAAACCCAAACCTTAACGGTGCAAATATAACAGAAGGCAGTCAGTAGTCAGAGAGTGGGAAAGAGAGAACACATTCAGTTTCCCTTGAAACATAATTCATGTTTTATTTAAAACCTTATCTTTATCTGCATATCTTTTAGATCCTAATATACTGTGTGTAGAAAAGATGGAGGCAAAAATAGTTTTCTGAGCTATGAAAAAAATAAGTTATTACAGGCACATTAACTGTTTCATTCTAGAAACATCTGTTTCTCAGGTGCACAAAGCAGCTGCATTCTAGAACATTCTTTAACCTCTGCAAATTGAGCTCTCCTCAGTGACAGAGACTGGCCATGGTAATGGTGCTACTATGCAAAAGACAGTGAATTATTCTGTGATAATTCATGCAGGCTTGCATCACTGGTTTGGGTTCTCCAACGGCAGTTCCATGCTTCCATATTCCTCCCCAGTTAACTGAGATAGTGAGGCAGTAGGGGAATGTGAGGCCCATCGGGAAGGTGGGCGTCGATTCGCTGGTCTCTCTGGTCGGGAGAAGCAGGATTCTAAGGATGGAGCAAGTGCGGAACAAGGTAGTTCCTTTTTTGTGAAAAAATGGAGAGGAACAAAATTACCAATTTATATATCACACAATGAAAGAAAGCTAAATCCAAAATCTAAGCATATGTAATTTGGCAAGGAAACCAAAGCAGCAAAAAACACATTTTTGTAGACAGCTCTTAAATTCTTGACTTTTGCCTGTAACCAATGAGGCAAAATATGAAAGGATGAGGCAAGCAGTTTAAGTGAACTGATGTCTCTGACCAACATTCACTTACTAGGATTTTGGAAGAAAATAACTGAGGTGGCAACTAGAGGAGGCCCAAACAGAGTCCTGCCAGTCTCCTATAATACAAGGCTGGAGGGCGAGGAGGGAGGCGAATTTCCAACCCACCCCATTTTTAATACCAGTTTTATCCCAGTGAGGTTTACTTCTGATCTTGGAGTCACCTCAAAGGTTACTTAACAACAACAAAGTGCACCCAGGAAGAAGAATGGTTGAATAGGGGAGATTTCTAACACCTCATCTTGTCTACTCATGCTGCTATTCAATTGCACCTTCCCAATGAGCTAGAGAAATTTGGACTTGATTCTGCACAAAATTCTCTTGCTGTCAAATGCAGTCTGGCTCAAAATGTTCACATTCAGGAGAAGTATACTGTTTAAATATGTTCATAATTATAAACACTGGCTGTAGGCATAACTAAAATACTTGATGTGAGGCAGTTCCATCATGTGAAGTGCCCCCAAATATCTTTAATACGTTTTTCAATGATGCTGGATGTTGCATTTGCTAGTGAGAGGACAATTGGTCAGGTTTGTTCCAGTAATATTCTCTATAAAATTATGATATAATCATCAACTGAAGAACACTCAGAATAGAAAGTGCTATTTCCTCTCAGTGTACTTGGATTTAAAAATAATTTGGACCAAAGAGCAATGGTGGGCAATTGCTAAACAATATTACTGACTTAAAACTGACCTAAACTGACCTTTATAAGCGAACTGAAAGTAGTATAACAGACAAGCAGCTCCAGCTAACACCGGTCACTGATATCTATTTACTTGAAGTAAAAAAATGAAAATCATCCCCCAACCTCTGGCTCCACACTTCTTAATTGGAGCACCCCTCCCCCTTTTGTAATTGCACAAAGAGATCGATCAATCCAAGTAGAAGGAAAGAGTGCCACTTTTAGAAATCAGTCACATGGGGTACTACTTCAGGATGCTTCAAGGCCTTGTCAGCCTTGGCCACAGCCCAAATCAATCTGCAACCCAGGACTACTGAAGGAGAAAAGTTAAAGACCAGAAAAGTAAACTTAATGCAAGGCCTGATTGCATTTGGAGTACACAGCCTTTAACTGTGATGTTTCACACTGATAGCTTATTTATATTTTAGGACTGATGATGGCAGCTAGTAATTACAGTCTTTCCTACAGAATGGAGAATTTTGCGTACAATTTGTACAGAGGTGTAAACTTGCCAAAGCACATAATCAGGTTTCCACTGTGTACCTTTAAGAATCGAAAAGCAAAAAGTGCTAAGATTATCAACACATAGAAGAAAAAGGTCCACAATGAGGGTGTAAATCACTAAACAGGTGAGAGAGTGATATGTAAGCTATACAAAAATCCAAATCAAAATGTACCCTAGCAGTATACAAAGCTGGAAGTTATATACCACATAGTAAGAGTTATGGAATAAGTTACTGAATAAGAGCCAAAGACACATGTTAAATGGAGTGAGAGATTTACCACAACATGCTATAAAAATGGAACAAAGGCAGTAAAAGACAGGAGGATGCTGAGCCTGGTAACATGATATAAAGCAGACATTGACAGTTAAGTATTTTGCTCCACAATCCCTAACCATGTAACTCAAAAGTAAGTCCCACAGAATTCAGGGGGGGACTTACTCTTAGGTAATTGTGCACAGGATGGTTGCTTCAGAAAAGCAAGGGCAGAAGAGACAGAAACAGACTGAAACAGGATGCACAAAACACAATGTCATGGAATGAAGAGAGGTTGCACTCATGTTATTGTCTTCAAGCTACCCTTGAAAAAGCCCTTTCTCTATGGAGAGAAAAGGACCACAACACTTTATGGGGGAGAGTGCCTGGAAACTGAATAAAGAGATGGTATACATTGGATACATATTCTGTATGTATCGGGCCTCTAGCAAGTGCCGAATCTCTTTAGCTCAAGCGCTAGAGACAAAATGCTACCCTTCAAGATCCCATTAAATTGAGAATTCCTAGCATTTTAAATCAGTAATAGAGCTTTTGTACTAGAAAGCTATCAAGAAACATCCAATAAGGTGAAGAATACATTCATGCCCATTGGAAAGAAATTATACGTCTCCATCTTGTTAAAATATGGTACAATACTAAAACCATGCCCAGCGTCTACCATAAGAAAAGATGGACTGAGACTATGTTTTTCTAGATGTAATTATATGCGCAGCTCAGTTGAATTTTGGTTACTCTGACTTATTCTTGCTAAATACATGGCCACGTTTATTAATTTATTTCAGTGAAGTTACTCCTATTTCAGACAACTTTCTATCGCAGCTTTAAGAGAAAGGCAGAATTAGGCCCACATTTATTTCTGCACTCCAGTATGTAGTACACACCATTTATAGCTGCTTTCAGTGAATAAAGGACTGGCAGGTTTTGTTTTGGCATACATGGTTATGTTTAAGTCTGCTGCTTAGAGTGTCTATAATATGAGACAGGATAAATAAGATGCTTCGGTGCAACCACTTTACTAGTAATGGACAGCACTGGCCTGGTTCACACATAATCCTAAATGCAAATATGCCTCAGTGTGAACAAGCAAATGGGCAGACCCTCAGAGTGGAGATCACAACTGCTTGGCTCCTCTCTAGTTGTGTCTCCTTTTTCTTTTTTAAAAGCAGGACCCATTTTAAAACAGATGAAAAGCTGTGAGGAGGAAAACTCATGCCATCATCCCTTCCAGCCAATCAGTGCTGTGCACAGCCAACTTCTGCTGCAAACACAGAGAATGGTTTTCCATGTGCTTGTGCCTGCAGAAGAGTTTGCATGTCTTGAACATGTAATGAATGTGCACTCCCAGGAGCCCTGCCTCTCAAACTACGTATGTTCAAATACATCTGTAGGACAGACTTGTTCAGTGAGGCAACCATCTCACCTTGCGAAGCTTTCTTCCCATTTCCTTTCCATCTGAGAGAAAAGGAATGACTCACCATGCAATGAAATCTTTTGCAATGACAACGCTATCATGCTGCAATGGCAAATTCTATATTTATGAAAGTCTGAATGCACCATTAGTCTCGAAACTAGCTATGTAGAGATTCTTTCCATTTTACTCCCAGCCTTCTGTGGGGCTTTTACTGACCTTATCCTGTGGATTGGTCTTCAGCTGCCACAGCAAAAGCAATGGAGCATGTTGCTGCATCTAAAGCATGACCCTAACAAGGCAGCTGGCTCTGCCCTATTTATCTGGAAACTGAATAATTATATTAACAGGTGCAATAAATGATGGAGAACGACAGAACAACAAGTAAAAATACCTTCAAAACTGCACTGTGGCCATTGTGGGCAGGATCCTATAGCTAGCAAAGCTGCGTTAAAACTAATTTGGTTCAACTTAGTTCCATGGAATGGACCTGGTTTAAGAGGAAACATGCTGGTTTGAGAGTGTTCATGACAGTGACTAATGAATAATACTTGGTGGGAAATGTTTTAGAGGACAGAGCTATATGACTCAAAAGCTTCATTCTCTATTTGGAATCCACTGTCAGCTCATGCCAGTGACAGGGAATGCTGCTGTTTCTTCGGTTTATACTTCTACACCAAGTAAAAGTTGTTGTTTTAAGTAAAGAATTTTGGAAACAAAGGTAGAAAGGACTTACAGCAGTGAGGCAGGCAGGGTTAGGGTCCCCAGGGGGCAGTTAGTAAGACAGTTTGGTTCTGGACATAGACAGACAGAGGGAAAAAAAGAGGAAGTAGGTTGGAAAGAATATTTAAACCAGAGAAATGTAGTCAGCATTGAAGAGCTCTCCATATTTTACTGCTAACATGTATTATGCCGCAGCCATAATTGGAGAGGCTATGTGAAAGATGCAGTAAACTGCTAACATCACACTGAGAAAATGGGACACACCCCCAATTTTTAGCATTGTCTTTACATGAGGGTATGGCATTAAAGACTATATCTGATTGGTAAGCATGTATTCCACTTGTTCCAAATGTATTCCAAAGTCCGAATAAGTTTTGAAATTAGAAAGTTTCTGTCTATTTTTTTTTTAAAGGCAAGGAATGGGTTCATATAGCAAGAATCGGAAAGACTGGGTGACAAATCACATCTAGTGGATATGAATTTGCTGTTTTGTCTTTGCCTTTAAGGAAGGGGAGAAAAAGCAGAAGCAAAAAAAGAGAAAGCATTCTGATGCCATCTGTTCTAGCGCTGGAAACGGTTGTCAGCAGAGAGGGCAGTATGCAGCGAGGGCCACGCAATTAGGAACAGAATATGAAGCATGACACAGCACAGCAGCTACAGTAGCTCTCTTGCCAAATAATGTGGTCTGCTGGACTTTCTTCAGGAGCTCTTCTCTTTCCCAGCTTCTTGAATAACAGAACTATGGCGAATGTATGCAAAGTTCTTGGCAGCTCAAGGAAAAACCAGACATTTTGTTTTTATTGTGACCTGAAGAAGTTTCTTGTATATAGATGCCATGACTTCCTAATCAGATAGACGTTTGGCAGAGGTAGGGTCAGGGCAGATGTAGAGGGCATTTCGAAAACAGCATTTTGAGGATACAAAACTTATCATATTGCCCTGGGACAGAGCAATATATATATATACATATATGAAAAAACCACCAGTGTGTATTTAACATGTGTATACATAATACACATATGCATGTGAATGCACACAAATATTCTATATTTTAGCAAGTATCACAGAAGGCATCCTAAATGGAAAATTTGAAGAAAACAATTGTAAGAAGCACAAATGAAATAGCAACAAGCTTCTAACTGGCATTCCATGCGGGTATTCAAAAATCAGTGATGCATTATTCCTGCAGAGCAGAAATAAATTATTCTTTCAGTATGAGCAGATTGGCTAATTTGGAACACTCCCACTGCCAGAATCAAGAAAGGAGCAATACTGACAGGATGCTTTACTTCATATGGCATGCCATTTTAAGTTCAGCCCAGCCACCAAACGAGCAAAAATGCATTTGGTAATCTGAATAGAAGCCATTAGCAAGTAACTTCCTAAACTGACTTGCTCTAAGTGATTATTCCATAAACTTTTCATCGGGCTATCACATTTTAAACGCCCATCCTTTGGACTTGAGCCTTTCAAAGTTCACCATCCCACATATTTGTGGAGCATTACTCAGGGTGCTTCTAGAAAAGCATTTGCTGTGGGAGTGGTTCTCTTCCTGCACACAACATTTTTGCAGCGTCCCCACAATGTCACTGCCATAAAAATGCCAGCCAGTATCCTCACTCCCCAAATTAATTTGGATTTACCCTTTTTGAGGAAAATCCAGTAAGTTTAAAAAATAATAATTGTTTACAACACATTTACAATATTAAGACCTGTCTGGAAGCACCCTCAACGAGACTTGTATCTTTTTGTGGAATTATGGAAGTGAGTTCAAACAACTTCCAAGCAACAGAAGTCAGTTCCTGTGAAGTAACTGCCATTGTGAAAAGATGATATAACAAGAGTAGTAACACACCACACAATGGCAATATTTCTTTTCCCCTGTATGTGACATTTGGTTATAAAAGTTGCCCACACAACATGTTTGCCTTTATGTAACACTTCTTAATTATTACTTTATGTTAAGAGATTATAAAATGTGTATATTTAAGGTTAACTTCAGTTACTAGTTTTGGAAATTGTAGTGCAATTCTATACATGTCTACTTAGAGTTCAGTGGAGCTTACTCCCAAGTAGGTAGGTACAGGATTGCAAATGCAAATACTGCACTTATTCAAGAATAACAAGAGTTACCATGACATGCCCCTAAGTGAATTCATTTCTGAACTGGAATTTAAACCTTGACCGAAGACAACTTCTATCCATAAGACCATACTTGATCATCAGTAAACCTTTCATAATCATCTTTATACATAATTTTCACATAGGAGAAAAACCATACAACCTTGGGTGAAAATCACATCTATTGTGCTGCTCTGCTTTCAAATACATGTAATCCAAGGCGCAACCCTCACATAGTTTTCAAACATGATGGCACAGGTGAACTATCCAGAAAAATATTAACATCTGGAGCAGCTCAAGGAGCAATACAGCAATGTTGCAGGATACTTATGAAGATTATAGAATTCATCTAGGGGTTCAAAGATGTAGTAGGAAGATATTTGCTGGGATGCATTATGGACAGTGTATCCTTCCGTAAATCTTCTGAGACCAAAGAAAGAGGCCCTGCTGAAAGTTTCCTCCATCCCAAAAGTAAATTTGTGGGCAAATTTGTTGTAGTCAGTAGCTTCCAAAGCTGTGTCTGGAATTCATCACTAGCTGACCTCCAGAGTGCTACCACCTTCCAGACTTTCAGAAAGTCTCTGAAAACCTATTTGTCTCAGGAGGCTTTGATCACAAAACTGGCTAGTTTCAAAGCAAATGTGCATGGATACTCGAGTGTGGCAAATAGTGCCTTTTGTGTATATGAAATCTCCAGTTCCTAAAACAAACTTTCTATGTTCTACTGCATTCAGCAGAACTTACTTTTGATAAATAAACTTGCTTAAAATTGTACTGACATCCATTAAAAATTGTCATGATGTTACTGTATGAAATACAAGTTAATTAATTTTTTAAATTATACCGCATATGAAAACTGCTGTGTTATCTTTCAAATATATTACAATGAAACACTCCTCCATATGATCATCTTATGGCTTGATCCATCATCATGGTGCATTCATTTAAAGACCCATTGCTACTTATATCTCTATTATATACAAATGCCACGTCCCCCCCACAAATGTGTGTGAAGTATAGAAAAATGTTGCATTAAAGTTCTTCCAAAATGCAGTCTCAAAGAAGCATACATTATACAGTCAATTCCCTTTTGCTTAAAAATGTTTGCACATTTATATTTTAATCAACATTCACAAATAACATTCATCATCTAAAAAGGTTTACTATACAAGGATAAAACTCATTACCTCAATGGACCCTGGTTCAACTTTGTTTATTTCTCCTGTGCTGTTCTCATTGCTAAGACTGGGAGGGCTGTATGAAGCTAGCCTTTTCTCCTCCTTTAAGGCATGCTCCATAAGTTTCTTGTTGAGAATTCTGGCAGCATTTTCTGTAAGAGTATATCCCGGAGGAGCTGATAAGTCCTGCCTGATACTTGTCGTTTCAGCTCCTTCATCCTTTTGTAGCTCTGTGCCAAAACGGAGGGGACTGGGTGACCTACCACGGATACTTGTGCACATGTCTTGCATAGGACCCAGTTCTGACCTGGGTTCTGCTGACCTTGATCGGCTGCTGGACCTGGAGCATTTTTGGAGGGCGTCATGAACCACAGGGGTATGGTCAATGATATTGAATAAACTGGAGAGGCCATCATTGATAGTAGTATGAACTGGACTCTCCCTTGTGGTGGTTGATCTGGCCCAAGCAGATTCACTGAACCCTTTCTGAGGTGTGCTTGGTAATGTCCTGTTATTTGGCTGATCTGATTTGGAAAAGGCTTTCTTCTGTAATTTTGGGGAGCCATATTTGGGAGAACAACATGTGCGTTCAAATTTGGCCTGGACCTTTTCAATAGCAGGTGCCACCTGCCTGCTCCTTAAGCTTCTTGATGGTGATGAGACAGGTGTAGTACCCCCCTTTGGTGTCAGACACCTGTGTGGACTGCTTGTGATACTACGCAAAGTTTCTGTCTGTAAGCCCACACTGATAGTTTGAGTGGTCTGTGTGCCCGTAGTTCTCAACCCATTAGTCTGACAAGCTGTGTCTTTGAACTGAAGCTCTGTCGAATTTGAACGTATTGCATTTCTGACAGAAAAAGCTACCTCTTTCATGTCATCACTCATGTTTTTGGACATCTCCAGGCTGTGCAAGGAGGACGCAAAACCCAAAGTAGTGCAAATAGGACGTTCAATAGGATGAATACCACTTTCCAGGAAATCGTTGTGGTGTTTGGAGAGGTCAGAAGACCATCGCCCAAACACTTCTGAAGAAGCACCTTTTGTCTCGCCCCCATTTCCCTTAACTTTGGTCATGGGGAACAAAAAGTCTGGTTCTGACTGGCTTTTCCCTTCGTTGCTAGCTACCACTGAGGTTTCAAACCTGCGAACAACTGGCGGACTATGAAAGACCTTAACTCCCATTTTTTCTGCAACAACATGACTCCTCAGTGGTTGTTTCTGGCAGTGCTCAGGGCTGGTCATGGTATTAGTTGTCATAGTAACACTGGTGGTGAGGTACCATGAAGGTGGTTGGAATGGATCTGGAACTGAATTATTGATTGCCTTCCCAATCTCTGTCCTCTCTGCCCAAGTATCTCCAGGTCTTTCTACAGCTCCACCATTTTTTCTGGTAGTGTTGTAATCCCAAGTTTTGTTGAATTCCTCAATGTATTTCAGATCATCAGGAGACAGAGGAGGTGTTATCTCCTCCTTGCTGCTGGAAGAAGGCAGAGTCTTTTCAGGAAGAAAAGGAGAAATGTCCATCAAACGCTTGAACTCTGACATAGAGGAGACAGACATTGCCCTGAAGAAGGAAGCACATAGCATCAAATTAACAAAATTGATAGGAAGTCTGTATTGAATTTGTTGTATCATTTAGGGTAGTAGTAACCATATAGTGTAAACATTCTTATTTAAAGCAACTTTAACAAAGTGAAGTTAACCGTCTAGTTTAAGTAACCATACACATAAGCATCACCACCTGCCAATATCACTATTTTAAAGAAAATGCAATCTGCTTTGTTTTCACTTTATATTTGAACCTCTGTGCTGTTTTGTCCTACACTTAACCACAGCTATTGATGGGTAAACTGAGGAAGAAACTAAATGGCATGCAATATATCAACAAAGGGTTTCAAAAAGTAAGAAGTCATCACTAAGGGGGGAAATCACATGTGTGACACCTCTCCATAATATTATGTTACAGAATAGTGGGGAGTTTTATTCACAGTAAAATTCTAGAATTGAACCTCTGGTATCTAGTTTTAAGATCTTGAAACCAATTTAGGGTAAGTGTGTTAATATAATTCATGCAATTCATTTTGTGCTATGTTTCACCCCACTTTACTCACCTTTGAAGATTTCCCTTGTGCATTTCTTCTTCCTGAAAGTAAAAAAACTGTTAATTTTGAGCTTGCATATATGCCTATATTGGACGCCTGTGGGCTGTATTTGCATTAACTTTATTCAATATATCAAATTCTTGAAAACCCTTTGAAGAGCATATCTGACCTCCCCCATGCTTCCAATATTTGGATAATTAAGGATTTTTTTCTTTATATGCATCTGTGTAAAGTATTCCCAGTTGAACTGACGAGTATAAACAAATAACTCTCACATTGCTAAGACCAGACGCACGGATTAATTATCTCTCAATAGAGCACAACTTTTTTTTAGTTCTAATAATTATAAAGACAACTAGTACATATCTCGTATTATATTTGCATGTCTGAAGCTGCTTTTCTGTGCTACTCTCTTTGATATTAGTGACCTTGCAGTGCTGAGATCAGATAAAATCTACTTTTTGACATTATTTCATTATAAATTTACTAGATATCGATAATTAGCATCAACTGAAACTCATTATACCATTGCTGTTAAATGTGTGGGCAGACCATTACGTTAATCATATGGGGAATACCATAATGATTCCTCACAACATGCAGTGTAGGAACAGCCTCCTCCTAGTCATAATTTTTATGACTAGGGGGTGGTTTTAAAAAGCCCAGCTTTTTAAAACTTCTATTTTATGGAAAGAGCTTTTTCTACAATTTAAAAACGTAACTGTTTAGAGCCCTATTAAGAAGACACAAATGATAAACAGTGGGGGGAAATGGAAGTGCTCCATAACCAATTCTAATTTTAATAGCCTAGATCAGGGAACACAGTCCCCCACCAAACTTCTCCTTATCCATGGTAGGGATGTGAGATTGTGGCATCTATATCACAATATATGTAGGGCTGGCCTAAGACATTCTGGCACCTGAGGTGGACCCCAAAATGGTGCCAGGGAAGAAGAAGGTGAGGGAAGAGATACATCAGAAACAAGGAGGGTGGGTGGGGGGAGAAAGATCAACATCAGCACTGGCTGCCCCTGTAGATTCTGCTGCCTGAGGTAGTCGCCTCAACTTGCCTCATGGGTGTGTTGGCCCTGGCTATATGCAGCATAATGTTTGAATAGAGTCACTGCAAGAAAGATCCAATGTGCATGTGGCTAAATCATACAGTCAACTCCCAGAATGAACTGATTCACCAGAAGGCCCCATATAAACAGCAGTAGAAAGCACCCTTTGACAAAATTGCAGGGATATGGGATTACAACTGAGCTGACAATACAAAGAGCAATGGACGCACCTCATTTGCACAAGTTAAGAACCTTTCTTGTTCCAGTTTCTGAGGCTGTCGTTCATCAGAATCATCTGGAGAATCAAGGGACAGTGTTTCCAGAAAGAGGTTTTCTGTGGCAGTGCACCTGTCACTTTCCTTCAGTTTCGACAGTGATCGATCTTCAAATTTCATGGTGTCTGAATCAGAGTAGGATCTTGACCCCATTGGGTGAGGCACTTGATTTGAAAATGAATGAAGGCTAGTTTCTTTTGAGTCACAAAGAATGTTGTCTCCTCTTTGTGGATTTACTTTCTGAAGCTGAGAAAGAAATTAATCATACATCAACTGACTACAGAGTAGCTTTCACAGTAGTTGTCTGTTTATTTCATCTTACAGTGGTACCTCAGGTTAAGTACTTAATTCGTTCTGGAGGTCCGTACTTAACCTGAAACTGTTCTTAACCTGAAGCACCACTTTAGCTAATGGGGCCTCCTGCTGCCGCTGCACCGCCAGAGCACGATTTCTGTTCTTATCCTGAAGCAAAGTTCTTAACCTGAAGCACTATTTCTGGGTTAGCGGAGTCTGTAACCTGAAGCATATGTAACCTGAAGCATATGTAACCCGAGGTACCACTGTATACCACTTTAGATATAGATATATATGAAACTTAAATATCATATTGATATTTTCAAATAAAAAGCTAGAAAGATTGATTATTTCCATAAAATTGTTTCAACTCAGATGTTTCAGGAAAAGGCAGTTCCGAGTTTGTGTTTCTGATGGCAAGAGCACGCTTACATGGAAACTTCTTGTTCAATGCCTTAGGCTTCAATCCTAAATACATTTAATAGGACAAAACAGGATTTACTTTCATGTAAACATGCACAAGATTGCCCGGTTAGGCTGCATTCAAATGGCAGTATCCTCCAGCTGCTTTAGCGCTATACTTAGGAGGGGAAGGAAATATCAGAAAAGGTTCCAACTTGTCTGTACCATCTGTTCTCACCCTAATATTTTTACTAACACAGATCAGTGCAACAACTAGTACAGTGCCTGTGCAGATTATAGGTGTCAGGCACAATTATTTAGCTCATGCTGGGAAGAGTAGAAAGCTGTTGGGGACACAGGGACCACATTAAGTGGGATTTTAGCATCTTTCCACCTGGTAGACCCTGCTATCAGCACTTAAAATTGTGAACTTCCCCTGTCTGCTGTGCATGGGGTGAATTTGTGGTCAACACAGACACAGGAAGACTTGAAGGGGTGGCATATGCTGAATCACATTTGAAGTCTATCACTAGTCTCCAATATATGCACATGTTCAAGGATTTGGCAATGAACTGTCTGTGTGTACATAAATATACTAGAACAGCAAAAGGTTCCTCTTCATAATTAAACAGCAAAAAAAAAAAGAGCTGTGAAATAATTAATCTGAAAACCTAAAAGCGTGCAGTCACCATCAGTACAAAATTAGGCTTGATGTTGTGTCTCAAGAGATAACACTGTAGCAGTGAACTTGAAAGAGAATATTTGGAAGCCTTGAGAAATGTAGGTCAGCATGCTTCTATTTCCACAATTATCCCAAATGATCTATTTCATGCTTCATAAATCTGGGGATGTTTTGCTTTCCTACATTATGGTTAAAGTAAACAGAAAGAAAAATGGTCAGTGATTACGGTGAATACATATTGATTATGCCACAATCCTCTATTTCTGTTTTTAAATGCTTCAGATTATTTGCCTTCTTGTTTTACGTATATATCGCTGTGATGTCTCCAAACACACAGAGTGCCATGCAAAATACCAGAGATAAGTTAATTGCTTCCACAGAAAGTTCTGTCTGGCTAACTGCTAAGAAGCTATATTGATCCAAAGATGTACAAATTTCTGAAAGTTTCCTAGGTTAAAGAGGAGTGCTGCCGCCTAGGAATTAACATTATGAAAATGAATTTAAACACAAGAACGTTGTTCTGTTTATAAATTATTTGGTTTGTGAATAGTTATTTCCCCTTCCTCAGTGAACTGAAAGTTTGCTTTATTGAAGCCTGGGAGATATAATGTACAGTGGTACCTCGGGTTACATACGCTTCAGGTTACAGACTCCACTAACCCAGAAATAGTGCTTCAGGTTAAGAACTTTGCTTCAGGATGAGAACAGAAATCGTGCTCTGGCGGCGCGGCAGCAGCAGGAGGCCCCATTAGCTAAAGTGGTGCTTCAGGTTAAGAACAGTTTCAGGTTAAGTACGGACCTCCGGAATGAATTAGGTGCTTAACCCGAGGTACCACTGTACAGGGTCCCCCCCCCCCAGTTGGTAGCCTGTCATGAAACAGCTAGGCTGATACAGTTACTAAAAAGGTGACTATCTGTCTTGTGAGGTTTTCTGTTATAGCAGCTGACAGTAGAATTCAGCTTTTCTATGATTCAGAAGTATCCAAAAGATCAACCTGAGGTAGGATATTTCATTTGGACTATAAGTAAGGTTCAATGAGACGTAGAGTTTTCAGAGACAGCCTTGTGATTGATTAAAGAGTTATCAACTACTCACACTAGGAAATCATTCTTGTGAGAGGAAACCTCAGGATTAAAAATGAGAAGTAGAATACAATGTGTAGATCTTGATTTTTTAAGAAGGAAAAGGAATATAATTTTGTGATCTGAGAACAAGAAAGCTTTGCATTGTAAAGGTCACAATGACTCTGCCTTTGTGGGAGAAGTGAAATGACAGGAAATAGCCTTTAACCTTTAACTAATTTCCAAATACTAGTGAGGCTTCTAAGATTAGTTTCGGAAGCATTCTTCCTTAGGTCCCTTGGGCTTCTGTAATTATCTGTTATGAGAAACAATGAAACAGAGTGTTCACCCTGTTTGTGCAGTTTTTTGTTTATTATATAAAGAAAGTCGTCTAGTTCCTTTTTAATTTTTGCAATATATGTGCAGACACATTCCATCATGACCTGACCCCTGAATTACCTGCTCTAGCCTTCTCAGCAGTTCCTTCTTTTGCCTCTCCCACTCCTGCCGGTCTTTGCTGAGCTGCTCCAGAAGCTCTACCTTTTCTTTATTCCAGTTCTTCTCAGTGTGCTGGATTTGCCACTGCAAGTCCATAACTAATCGGTGACTGTCAGCCAGGAGCTTCTTGTGCTCCTCCCTCTCTCTCTTGAAAGCTGCTTTTGCTTCAAGACCAGTCTCACTCTGTGCTTTCTCGCTCTTCCCTTCCAGCTATAAATGAAACAAAGGTTGTTAGTGTCAACATCTCTTTTGATGGCAGATGTAAAGGCTGGGGTTTGCTACCCAGTTGACAAGGGGATTCTTACAAACATGCCTTAACATTCTGAAGCAGAGCTTTGCTCTAAAAGAGGCAACTACAGTATAATAGTCATACAAGGACTCCATACTTGCCTAATTGCTAGATTAAGGCTGCAAATCCAATTAGACATGTCACTATAATTTGTAATTCTTTGGCTCTGAATACAACCTCAGCAACTCATTATATTTGTCTTCAATCTAAGGCAAGTATTACAATCCACAGCTTTTCTTGCAGTTCAAGCTATTATCTGAGCTGGAGGATAGCTGTATTATGAATCAGAGTAAGCCTGTGAAGGAGGTGGGGGTGTTCTCCTGTTTCTGTATCCAATGCCCTGTTCCTTGCATAGATGTCATATTGAAATCACAGAATGTTATGCAGCTCTTCCCAGCCCTATAAACACATCCTGGGAGCTTCCTTGTTCATTATCAATAATTAGGATTACATTCAGCTAAAATATCTTCCAATTGAACCAATACCACGACTCTGGAGCAGTTTCAAAGAAGTGATCTGTCTGTATCAATGCAACAAAGCTGTGAAGCAGTCATCTCTGTCTGGTGTTCTAGGCATGTGTCATGAATAGCTTGATGGAGATCTTACACAGTCTCCCTATTCTTGGTGTCTATGGTGAAGAACTTGTTCAGGGAAAGAATGAAGAATCCCCATTCACTGGCAATCACCAGTTGCAGACACAACTGCATTTCTACCTAAGCTGCAAGATTACTATTCATGCCCCCACCCACCCACTTAATTTATCATTCATTACATCCAGTAGCTTTCTGACTTTTATCCTCACTGAAATTAGGTAATGCTACCAAACGAATTTTTTTTAGGGGTCTTGTCATTTTTGCTCTCACCACCTGTGCTTGATGTAAAATATTAGCATCAAATAATACATTTGTTATGGCTTAGAACATGCCTGCCACAAACCATCTGCTCTAATTTGCAATACTTTACTGAATAAATGCAATAAAGCACAATTAATAAATTACTCAAACATAAAATTTTTACATTAAATTAAAAATCAAAACCACTTACAACAGGGAGACACAAAACCACAATTTCTAGGGCTTAATAAGATTCTACGATTTAATAAGATTAAATAAAAGCAAAATGTTAATACTGTCTACTCTCATTAAATAGCTATTCCAAACAGCATCACATCAGGGAAACCATCTAGAGAATGAGGCACTAGTTATTTGAGTAAGTGCACCTGAATCCATCCTACAATTTGATTAAACAATAATAAGAGCTAGTGGTTCACTCAAAGTTGTTGTTTCAGACATACTTGCAGCTACCTTATTTGTGTTAGACAGCTGGTCCATCTAGCTCAGTGGTCTACACCAGTTGGCAGCAGGTCTTCAGGATTTGAAAATATGGCCTTTCCCTGCCCTACCTGAAAATGCCAAATATTGGACCTAAGTCCTTCTGCATGCAGAGCAGATCCTGTGCTGCTGAGCTACTGCCCTTCCTCAATGGGAACTGTACCTGCTCCAGCTGACACTTCAGTTTAGTCCATTCCACTTCCCAAGCAGCTTTGTCAGTGGCATACTGCTGCTGGAGGCCATGACGTTCTCGTTCATCATCCCGGAGCTCAGATCGGAAGTCATCCAACAGTATTTTTAGGGCATGTAGAAGCCTGCGGTTTTCTCGTGCCTGCAGAAGCAAAAGCTATTTGTAATTTTAAAACATTAAACTTGTCTTTTCAAACAACTCGGGATAAAAAAGGGGTGGTTGTTTTGTTGTTGTTCTTGTTTTCTATGTTCTTGTCAAGGTGATCAGCTGCATGAAAAACGCCCCGAATGCTAGCATCCTACCAAAGAAATGGGGGGGGGGGGTTTAAGCCTCAGAAGGCTGGCTTGTCTATGGTGTGATTTCCTGGTTTATAAAATAAAATAAAACGATTCAGCCCACAACTTTAAGATACCAAGTCAAAGATGCCCATAATATCAAACTCTGCTGCATCCAAAGTGTATTGGTGCCTGGCACATCCAGAGTGGGAACCCACACCCCTATTACTATGTTTTCAAAACATTTTCATCTCATCTTCTCTGGAATGCCTAACTCAGTGATCGCAAATCCAGCACCTAAAATGAGAAATTACCCTGCTGTACTGTTTAAGTGTTTTCATTTGCCTCTCACTGACCCCCTACCAAAAAAAAATCCTGTAGACGCCCATTTCAGTGTGAGAAGGAGAGACATACTTGGATAGAGAGAGTGTGTGCATGGGGAGAAACGTGTGTGTGTGTGTGTGTGTGTGTGTGTGTGTGTGTGTGTGTAAAATCAATACTGTGATCTCCACTATCAGGACCTGCAAAATGTAGCTGACTTGAAGTTGTCTGGGGCTGGGGGGAGCAGCAATGACTCTACCGCCTTTAATTTTGTATTATGTCACCACCACTGCCTGCCACGACAGTCATGTTGTGTTATGACAAGTCTCCACGACAGTCATTTTGTGACTGAGGCCCACGGCACTCTCTCAAAATTCAAAATATGCCTGCTGGTTCAAACAGGTTGTTGACCCCTGGATTAAAGGAAGCCTGCGCCATAGCTCAGAAGAGAGATGAAAAGAAAGCATAAAAGGATGCTGCTTAACTTCTATGCCTGTGAAAAAATGTTATGGAAGAAAGTACATTTCTATTAAAAGCCACGAAATAGAGTCTATCATTGTGTGTAACGGTACTATGATGACTGGGAGGCAATTCTCAGTGTGCTCAAAAATCCAGGTTCCTTGTTCAAAAGTCAAACAGGACCTTTGTTTCACTTCTCTCATGAAGCAGGGCTATTGCTAGATCTTGCCTCTACAGAGTCACAGAATGATAGAATTGTAGAGTTAGAAGGGATCCTGAGGATCATCTGTCCCAACCCCCTGCAATGCAGGAATATGCTGCTGTCCCATGTGGGGATTGAAGCTGGTATTTATCAGCACCATGCTCTAAACAACTGAGCTATCCAGTGATCACTACAAGAATACTTTCCTCTGAAGGCAAGGGCAAATCTGAGGAAAAACAAGGATATGTGCCCTGGTGCTTTGCACTGCAGTGACGCCCTACAAGATAGGCAGAGTGAAAATACACCAAGGCTAGCCTCCATGGACACAGGTGGCGCTGTGGGTTAAACCACAGAGCCTAGGACTTGCCGATCAGAAGGTCGGCGGTTTGAATCCCCATGATGGGGTGAGCTCCCGTTGCTCAGTCCCTGCTCCTGCCAACCTAGCAGTTCGAAAGCACGTCAAAGTGCAAGTAGATAAATAGGTACCGCTCTGGCAGGAAGGTAAACGGCATTTCCGTGCACTGCTCTGGTTCGCCAGAAGTGGCTTAGTCATGCTGGCCACATGAACCAGAAGCTGTACGCAGGCTCCCTCGGCCAGTAAAGCGAGATGAGTGCCGCAACCCCAAAGTCGGCCACGACTGGACCTAATGGTCAGGGGTCCCTTTACCTAGCATCCATGTTTACTTTTTTTCTACTTTTGTTGTTTATCCTTTCCATTCACAATGAAACATTCAGCACTGTAGGGGTACGTGAATGAATCAAAAGCAAGAAATCACACGAAAGCCAGGACTACCCCACACTGTGCAGGACTATATAGCTTGATGTTTCTTCTGCTTATTAATTTGGACCAATAGGAGTGGTGGTAGGTTCTTCCTGAGGTCAAATGATATGGCTTATTTCAAGTCCTGATGAGTCAAAACTTAATGCGTCTGGGCAACCACTGTTGTTCCCCATCCCTCCCTTCTCTCAAATTTATTCTAAAGAAAATGCCCTTTGTGGGCCAGAAGAAGAGAAGCTTCTGCAGATGTTGAAAGTGTCAGACAGCCTATAAAAACAACACATGGGCTACTCTAGAGTGGCAGTTACTTCCTTTCTTGTTTTGACCTACTTTCACAGAAATATCATTATACTCTAGTCCATTTGTTCAGAAATGCTATTCTGTGTCTTAATAGTCGCTGGATTACTACTGTCAGGACATCTTTATTATAGGCAGAGGTTCTAGCGACAATGAGTCAGGGAAGTATTGCCCAATTTTATTTTCATAATTAAAAATTGCGTTAGTAAAGGTAAAGGGACCTCTGACCATTAGATCCAGTCGTGACCGACTCTGGGGTTGCGGCGCTCATCTCGCTTTACTGGCAGAGGGAGCCTGCGTACAGCTTCTGGTTCATGTGGCCAGCATGACTAAGCCGCTTCTGGCGAAGCAGAGCAGCGCACGGAAATGCCGTTTACCTTCTCGCCGGAGCGGTACATATTTATCTACTTGCACTTTGACGTGCTTTTGCTAGGTTGGCAAGAAAAAAAATGCATTAGTAGGTGCTTAATGCAGTGCATTCTGAGTAAATAAAGCAACAGCTGCCAATTTTACTAAAAATGATGTTACACCTAAAGCACTCCGAGAATGGGGAATGGTGACTACTCATTAGGATGCCTGAGGCCTTTTTCATTACAGCCACAAAATTGCAGACCACCTCCCACAAGAAATCCACCAGTTCTGGAAGTATGATCTTTTTATTTTTAACTTTTTTTCCAAATTAGCTTTTGGTTGCTAAATATATCAGTGCTGTAATTGCTGCTTGTCACTGCTGTCTAAAATAGTTATTTGATTGTCATTATTGTTTGTTTTTATTTGAGTGTTTTATTGAATTTTATTAGTGTCATTGTATTGATAGTATTGTTTTTTACTGCCTTTGGAATATCTTATTAAACAGTGAGTTACTTCCCCTCTAAATACATAATTCTGACTTGTATATTCATCCTGAAATAGAGCCTTTTCAAAGACTTTATATCAAAGAGCATTGGATAAACTGCCAATGATTTTTAAAGGCTCTGCATTGCACCCCAAGTCACTGCTGCTATTTTGGAAACCACACTGCTGATTTAATATATCTATTGGTATTTCCTGAGGCCCAAATGCTGCATATGAATCTAGGTCAGGCTCAAAATAGGTAAACCTCTCAATCCACTTGGGGTGGGGGGAGAAGATATTAACATTAAGTAGCTTGTTTTAAAAGCACCCATTGCAGTAAAAGGGTTTTCTTGCACCATATCTATCTTTCATTAAATAAATTAAAGCATATGTCTTCTTCTTTAATTATTTATATGAAATAAAAAGCCCCACACACAAATGGTTAGATGGTACATTGCTATGATGCTTAGGTGGTGAGCCTGTAGATATTGCAAACCATCAGACAAATATATATGTTTCTGAGCAATAAGCCATGATAGGAAATGGAATATTTCATTTAAAGTATCCGTCAGAAAGGCACCAGCAATCATATCATTCCTCCTGATTAATATAAACATAATAAGTGAAACACATTAACATCACTATGTAATTAGGATCACTGGCATGCTGTGAATAAATGAGGTTTACATATTGCAGAACATGAGGGATTATAACCAACCAGTTACAGATAGGTAGCCGTGTTGGTCTGCCATAGTCAAAACAAAACTATAAAATGTTTGTTCGGAACTTGTTTGTTTTGTTTTGACTATAACCAACCAAGTTCTACTCAGAGTAAACTCATTGAAATTAATGAACCTAAGTGAGCAGTGTCCATTAACCTGAGTGGGTCTACACTGAGTATGATTAATGTTGAATACAATCCAAGGAAAGTAAGTATCAGACACAGTAAGCACCTGCCTTGGTACCTGCTTTTGATGCTGCAACAATTCTGCAGTCTGCAGTGGTGGTCCATGGTCCATTATCTCCACGGTGGAATGTTGGGAGTAGTCTGCCAGTCCAAACACTTCCTCCTCTTCCTCTTCGTCCCGTTCATCATGCTTTTGTTCAGACTGAAAGCTGAATTCTGGCAGGGACTCAAGGTGTTCCAACTAAAATAGCAGGTGAATAAAATCAAAGATAACACTGCTGTCTGAATGTTTGGAACCAGAAGTTCCGAACAAACATGTGTTACACTGCATGCGCAGGGTTTCCTCATTCCCTTCCATGACTTTATTCCATAAGGAATTCTTCATTTCTTAGAAGATGAAGTTGGAATGGGAAGAAGGCTTTGTGCACACATAGCTTTGGTTCAAGCCGTAAATGTGCAATGGCAAATGTATATTTCAGATTCAAGGAAGAAGATCATTACCTATTTTAAACATGCCATTTGTTTAATTTTAATAATATTAAACAGTGTCTAAAATCTTGAAGAGATTTTGCTTTGGCATGGTAATATTAAGTGCAGACTAATTCCATTATGACCAATATGCATACAATAGGCATTATAAATCATCATTATTAGTGATATGGCCACTACAATAGTGATGGAAATTTTACAGCATATATGGAAGCTTAAAAAATGTAAATTTCCACAGCTTAAATCCTTGTCTCATTCAAAAGGTAACATATTCTTCTCACTTTTGATAATGTAAATATCTAGTTTAGTACAAAGCCAACAAATGTGAACGAACATAGCAGACATGATAAACATGTTAGCTATGTGCGAGACTAAATGATTTGGATTCAAACAGTAATTTCCCCCTCCTGAGGTGGTTTAGTAGAGTAGTCTCAAAGAGCAATATGCTTTTCTCTTCCTTCCTATTTTCTATATTGCATTATTTAGGAGCTGCATAAGAAAACAGTTCACTCATGATAGAGCCAAATATTTTGAGGGTGGAAAACAGAATGAATGACAACCACTTCTACTTCCTCACAAAATGCTGCTTTAGGACTCTTCTGTTAGTTTTCAATCAAAACATATTTTCCTTATTCAGAGCAGATTTTACCTAAAATGCACAATATTGCTATGACCCCCAAACTGATCTGAAACTATTAATAGACTGATTATTGTAAATCTTTTCAGTTCAGTGCCAGCTTCTTGGGACCCTGGGTGTCGGGTGAGGGAGAACGGCCTATAAGGCTATTGATTTGCTTCACAGATTTCTGTCAGACAGGATTGATGTAGAGATAAGTAACAGGTAATTAAGAATAACTGTACAGCTAGGCCCACACTGTAAATCTCTTAAAAAAAAAAAAAATACCAGAGACAGGTAGCTTCGGATTCCACTTCAGCATTTTTCTGCTCTATAATCAATGTGACACTGATTCCAATACGACAGTTCAGGATGCTCTGACACCTGAACTTGAAACAAGGTTATCTCTTAAAATCTATTTTGTTCCTAGCAGAACTATCCACATCACTTTTCCTTGTAGTTTCACTCCATTAAATGACACGGGACACTTACCTTAAGAACATCCTCTCCTTGCTCCTCCAATTTCTTGCCTTGTCGCCACTGTTTCAGCAACCCTTTCAGTTTGGCATAGAGGAGAAAGGTGTTCTGCTTGAAATGCCTGAGTTCTTGATGCATCAGGTTTTTCTCCTGGCTCCAGGTCTTCTCTTCCAATTTGTTCTGCAAAGTTAAGCTTTGCACCTCCAAGTCTTTCCTCCGTAGGCTTTGCAGATGGTCCTCTTCCAGCTTTGAACACAACAACCATGCACAACATCAACAGGATATCGCCCTTGAGGGTTCATTCTTGTGTGTGTTTTTAAAATCTGGGCAAGATAAACCAAGGTTGCTCATTCTAATTATCATCAGCTAACTGTGTTTGGCAGCAGATCTGATTTTTGAGGAACCTGAATAACACAGGCTGTAGCCTTAATTTAATTAAGCGTATGTGAATAATCTACTGAGGAAATACACAGCTCATTTACTTTAACAAGCTGCATCAGACTTGTGCAGCATAAACATTTTTATGCTCTATGTTCTCATCACTGCATCCTTTCAATATGCTCACCATATGACCCTGACCCTGCTACTGCTGTATATGAATTGCCTTTGCTAAATTTATTTTTGACTAGTCATTATAAGACACCCAGCGCTTCAGCAATTATAGCTCATTCCTCTCACTTTGTCCTTTCTGAAATATTACTTTCTCTGCCTTAAGGAGAGAGAGCTACTTGCCTTCCAGGACCAATGCTGCTAAAACAATGCTATCTGCATATATCCAAATAAATAGCCTAGGGTGACCAGCAAATAAAGAAATAAAACAGTCCACAATCTTAGAGTTGCCATAGTTTTAGAATATTTATGCTTCAGTGAGAAAGCACACTTGCCACGCAGTCACGTCTACTACTTTCACATCTGTTTTATCTCTGCCAAATATTACCAATGAAGCAATGAAAAGAACAAAAGATAACTATTTTGTGGTAAAACAAAACAAATTCCTTCCAGTAGCACCTTAAAGACCAACTAAGTCAGTTCTTGGTATGAGCTTTCGTGTGCATGCACACTTCTTCAGATACACTCATACCAAGCTCATACCAAGAACTGACTTAGTTGGTCTTTAAGGTGCTACTGGAAGGAATTTGTTTTGTTTTGACTATGGCAGACCAACACGGCTACCTATCTGTATTTTGTGGTAAGTTTCTGTTTGGAAAAAAAAGTTATTTAAGTCCTATCCTGACTTCTGATCCTGAAGGATTTACTTTTAAAAGATATTGATTGACATAATCGTGTACATTTTAGTTGGCTGTAAGTAAGGGAGGAAAATGTAACAGAGGCCAAATCTCCATGTCAATTGATTTAGACCCAATAATGAACTATATAATTTTAATGCACATAAATAGTTCTAGAACATACCCTACAAAAAATAATAATACTGTTTTCAGAGGCCATTCCTTTCATTAGATTCCTGGGCTATGTGAGTTTTACAACATTTTCAAGAGGTAGAATTGGGCTATAGAGAGTATAAAAACTGCAGAGCCTTACAGCATACGATATTTCTGGATTTAGAAAGATCCTTGTAACTTTGAGATTTATCATCTTGGCAATATTTTTTTTGCACTTGGGCAAAAAAAATGAGAGGCACAAATACAAGATGGGTGACACCTGGCTTGAGAGCAGTACATGTGAAAAGGATCTAGGAGTCTTGGTTGACCACAAACTTGACATGAGCCAACAGTGTGACGCGGCAGCTAAAAAAGCCAATGCAATTCTGGGCTGCATCAATAGGAGTATAGCATCTAGATCAAGGGAAGTAATAGTGCCACTGTATTCTGCTCTGGTCAGACCTCATCTGGAGTACTGTGTCCAGTTCTGGGCACCACAGTTCAAGAAGGACACTGACAAACTGGAACGTGTCCAGAGGAGGGCAACCAAAATGGTCAAAGGCCTGGAAACGATGCCTTATGAGGAACGGCTAAGGGAGCTGGGCATGTTTAGCCTGGAGAAGAGGAGGCTAAGGGGTGATATGATAGCCATGTTCAAATATATAAAAGGATGTCACATAGAGGAGGGAGAAAGGTTGTTTTCTGCTGCTCCAGAGAAGCGGACACGGAGCAATGGATCCAAACTACAAGAAAGAAGATTCCACCTAAACATTAGGAAGAACTTCCTGACAGTAAGAGCTGTTCGACAGTGGAATTTGCTGCCAAGGAGTGTGGTGGAGTCTCCTTCTTTGGAGGTCTTTAAGCAGAGGCTTGACAACCATATGTCAGGAGTGCTCTGATGGTGTTTCCTGCTTGGCAGGGGGTTGGACTCGATGGCCCTTGTGGTCTCTTCCAACTCTATGATTCTATGATTCTATAATATGACTGAAAGCCTGAATTATAGTTCCTGTTAACACCAATTAATTTTCTCTTAATTGTATTTCCACAAGTCTGCCAATCCACAACAAAACTATCTATGAAACAATACTGAAACACATTTAAGCAACTTCTAAATTCTTACCACAAACTAAGGAGTTTCTGATAGCCAGAAAAACAGACAAAGGTCTCTTCCAACAACCGCATTATGCATTTACCTGAATTATCTTTTCTGTAAATGTTTCTTGCTCCTCTTGGCGAAGTTTCACCTCTTGCTCAAGTTGAGCCTGAAGCTCCTGAATCGATATATTCTGTACAGGTAAAACATGGCAGTTCCTGAGCTGATCAGCAGGACAAAGTAGTAAGGTTCCAACAGGTGTGACAGAACTACAGGACAGACATCACTGAGACACACAACTACACAGTGAAAAGACACTTCAAATATGCATTGTGTTCATATTCAGTGAGATCTAATTCCAAATGAATGAAAAATCTGCACACAGATTCCATTGCTGGATCAGGAACTGCACATGTAGACCTGTGCCCTGTGTCCATATTAGGATATACATTAAGACAGAGGGCTTTCAGGCCTTTTCTCATTTGCACTGTTGATAATAACATGCACATCTCAGACTGTGTACATGTTGTGAAAAACTGTATCTGGATCAGAGACTAGGTATCTACTAGTCTGTGTGTCACTTGAAGGTTATGGAGGTCATCAAAACGTTACTTATGTTCTTAGGGGCTCTATTTTATTTGATAGTAAAATGTCCAATTGATAAAAAAAACAAGATTATCCCTACATCTAGATTTGAATTTGCAGAATTTCAAATAGCCAAATTTGAATTTGCAGTACTTCAAATAGCCAAATTTCTATGTGTCATCAATCACAGGCCAACATCACGTTCCAGCAACAAAGGTAAAAGTATAATTAAATTTAAAATGTTAAATTAAGTATATATTTAAAGTAAGGATCGTGGCAGCCTTGGGCAAAATCTGTTCTCAGCCTGGATCCTTGTTTGCTTCAGATGTGTCAATAATTGGGCAGGAGGAGATACAGAAACTGCAACCCCCTCCACATTTCTTGTTTTCCTGCATTTCTGTGTTGCTTGGGCAGACTGATTGTTGTATTCTGATTTTGGAAAATGCCAAAGGGGAAAAAGCTACATACAACCAACTTGTAAAAATAATAATAATCAGATGATACTAGTGGGCCATATCCAGGGCAACTCTACTGGTGCAAAGGACTTCTGTGCATGTAACAGAACTTCTGCCTCCTCTCCTGTCCCCTCTAGGCCATTGCGTGCCCTCAAAAATGGCTTTGGAGGGCGGGGGACACTCTGTAGCAGATTTTGAGGGGGGAAGGAAAGGAAAAAGAAGTTTCAATGTGCCAGTGGAATCCTGTGGGATGCAATGACTTAAGATTGGGGAAATATTCCAAAAAACAAATATCAGAGTTCTCTTAAACTCATGTTAAAACTAGATTATAGTATTTTTGAGATAGCTGAATATGGTTTGAAAGTAGGATGTCTGCTACTGGTGTGTACACTCATTCTACATTGGCTTTGGTCTACAGGTTTTATATATCCCCCCCCCCCAAAAAATACGCCTGTTTGACTATACAGGTGATGAGGACAAACACGTATGCACAACTGTGAGCAGTGAAACTACTTTTAAATCTCTTTAAAAGTATTGCCTATCTCCAGCTGAAGATCTGAATTAAGCATGCTTACATAGAGGCAAGCTCCACTGAAAACAATGTCTTGCTTCCAAAGGATGTATAAAAAATCTAGAAAGCACAAGTTAATCTACATGAATAAAGGAGCATGCTATACTCACAACACATGAACATTGCTCACCAAAAGTAACTGAAGTACATAAAGCTATGCTAGGGCAACATGTTATGACTATGATGGAGATAACATAAGGTGCTTCCCTGTGCAAATGACTCCTATCATGAGAGTTCTATGTCAGCAAAATGTAAAAGTTTCAAGTAATGAGGCTAATCTGTGAACTGCTTATGCATAAGTTTATTGCATTTTAAATGAACTGTTGTTAGCTTCCTTGAATACAGCTTTAATAGACACGAAGTACATGACTAAAATCTTTTAATTAGTAATTCCCGTCTCTAAAGACTTCTAGAGAGCCTGTTCCTCAAGCGCCCTTTAAGCAGAAGGGGAAACATGCATATCAGTCTCCCAGTCTAATAAATAAACAATGAAGAGCTAGTTAATTAATTAATTAATTAATTAATTAAAGTATTTTGCTGAATTTATATTGTTCTGCTCATTTGGAATGGGTTTTGCGTATTTTATAATTGTAATGATTTTATTTGTTTTATAATTGCATTTTCTGTTGTAGTAACCTGCCCTATAACTTTATAGTGAAAGGCAGTCTCACTATAAAAAAATTAGAAGATTTTTAAATCTTCTAAATAAATATATAACACATTATTAGATATTAGCAACAATAATTGGGGGAAACACTACTTCTACTGGCAAGTCTCAGCATCAGTGAGTCTAATATTTTTGGTGTTTACAGTGTTATTGTATACACAACATGAATAAAACCTATACTTCCATGGGTGGAGTTTCATTTAGAGAATGTTGGGCTGGAAGAGAGTGTGAGTCACAGTAGGTGTGAGGTGGGAAATGATGGCTGAGAATGGCAGATGAAGAGTTGGGATAGTTCTGTAGGGACAGAGAGGAGAGGGAATGAGATGGCAATAAAAATGAAAGTATAAAGACTTAGGATAACTGTAACGGTATGTTAGTTTAGGCTATTAGCACTATTAATATTACTTGTTCCAGATTATTATGTTTCCCAGTTAAATATATGCTTGCATTTTAATTATCTGTGTTCTGGCCTGGGTGGATACTAAGGTTAGTATATCTCACCCCATATTGTATTGGGTGGATGTATTCATGTAAATGGGAGAGGGCCTTCTGAGTGGCTGCTCTCAGACTTTGGAGCTCCCTTCCTGGAGAATTTAGACTTGCTCCCTCCTTGTTGTCCTTTCACTGGCAGGTGAAGACTTTCTAAGCCACTTGACTCCAGACTTAACATAACAGCTGAGTGATTGACCCCCTAACCATCAGAGGACAGAGTCTCCTAAGGGATCCTGGGAATTTCACACCAATATAAGGTGTGATTTGTCATGAAAGCCGAATTGTTGAAGCAATGATACATTCTTATAACTCTATTCACCCCTATTATTCCCTTTCTCTCTTTTGACTAATTATATATTTGATGCAGGTGAGGCGACATTCATCATTATGACCTGCTTACATCATAGGGAAAAGGGGGGTGGGGAGAGTCACAGACTCAGAAAAATAAACTCACACAATGCAGACTATTGGATAGTAGAGTCTACCACAGCACTGTTGAACATAATGCAAATGCAGAACAACACAACTCACAGGCATCCCAATCCAGGGAAATGGCTGTTACTTTTACTGGAATCAATATTTTTACATCTCCCACAACATCCACAGCACCAATCCATTATTGGGAAGATATGGGCGGGGAGTAGGGGGATAAGAAAATAGGAAAAACCTGACCTGAGTATGGCCACACTACACTATTGCCTGCTCTCAATCCACCTAACAACATACCAGCACAGCAAGAGGTTTCTACTCTCTAGTCCCAATCAGCCAAATGGGAATGCTGTTGAACTTATAGTTCCTAGATTAGGTTCTAATGCATTGAGCACTATAGATTCATTTTAGAAAACTCAACATTAATTTACAAATATTTCTTTTTACATTTGTTGTTCAATTTCAAAGCTTGCTTACTAAATAAAAAAGTCCTCCCACCTCCTAAATCCATAACAAGACAGTCCTTTAACTAGGACAGTTAACTAGGAAGAGGGGTTGGTTTCCATGTTTTGACTGCTGAAAAGTCTTTTCCCAGCGCTTTCTGATTATAGAATAACAAGAAAACTTTGGTATGTTTCTTACTCTCCAAAAGCTATAGAATTTTGTAAGTTTGCTGCACAGTGAAAATCAAAAGAGATATACATAAAATCAAGAGAGTGACACACAAGAAACTGGTGGAAGGTCACTGGGACTCACAAATTAATGTACATTCAAATAATGATGAAGAGTGTTGCCATTTTGGGTTTTGGGGGGGTGGCATCCGTTTTTAGCCCATGTGCAACTATTTTGAGAATTGTATTTGATTGATTCAATTTCAAACATGCATCAAATAATAAAAAAGAAAAGCTAAAAAAGTATTGGGGGAAAGAAAAAGAGAAGAGCAGTTCCAATCCCTGTTTGCAAATATAAATAAGTAAACATATTATGCTTTCACTGACATTGTACTGCATACCATGCTCTTATTTTATATTAATGTGATATAGTTTTAGCCTTTAAAAAAAGTATCAAAATGAATTAAAATGCGCATTTTAAGATAAAGTATGTTCAGTAATGCACAAAACACATATCTGAGTTTAAATTTTCACACATACTTTTTAAAATAAAAACCACAATATGAAAACAGGGCCAAACATACTTAAGAGTAATCACATCTGAAATTGATACAAATTTATCTTACCATTCAATATTACTTCATAAGTCCAAGTATTATACATAAACTATATTTCATTTAGTTAAAAATAAAGTCCAGATTTAACTCAAATTTAGAACATTCCACTTTACGAAATATAATAATATACTGTAAGTTATTTGGTGCCAACAAGTCTATACCTGAATTTTTTGCTAAAATGATGACCGGGGATGTTGAGCAATATTATGCACCATTTCCTGAATGTGTTTAGAGTTTGAGTATCAAAAATGATTTTATAATGGGTATTCCAAGACTATTATTTTGTCAGCTTCATGCACACTCTCGCACATATGTAAAGTATTTGTTCTTGCTGTTAGGGTTTTTACTAATGATTGCATAAATGTTTCAAGCTTATCTTGAAAGTGAATTTACAAGATCCACATGCAACCATTTAATTGGTGAAAACATGCAAATACATACACACAATCTAACACAAGAAGGGAATGTCTACAGAGATTAGCTGATGGTTGTGCAACAATGAAAAGGCTATGGAATGTCTAATGAAATATGCTATTGGAAATAAAACATATATTCATATAATATATTCTATGAAAGTTGAAACCATAAAAGAGGGAAATTCAAAAATTTTAGGTTTCAACTCAGTCCAATGTGATCTTTTATACAGAGAATTCCCTGCAGATACAAAATGAAAGTTAACAAAACAACAACTCTGATTTACAGATACTTGTGTTCTAGACTGTTGTTTACAATACAAGCATATCAAATAACAAAACAATATATTCATCCATTTTGACTAAATGTCTTTACTGTTTCTTATTTAGATAAAAGGCATTTGTACTCTTCTTTGCTACCACTAAGGTAGGCAAGGGAAAGGAGTTTCTCATTTCACTATACTTTTCTTATGCTTGGTTCACAACATGCTACATGCTGTTTCAGCCCACCGGGCTGAATTGAATCTAATGTGTGAAGGCCAACCATTAAGCTTCAACAAAATTTATCCTTGCCCTGTCTAAGCTGCACTTGAGAGACAGAAATTGAAAGCACTTGTATAATAATGATGAAAGGTGGAACCATGAAAAGCAAGATATTCCCCTTGGTCACAATTCCATCAGATATTTATTGGGAAGACCATAAGAAGAAACAGGATACTAAATTAAAGTATTATAGTTTTGAACAGGAGGATTTCTGTTCAAAATCTGTAGGTACTCACTTAACAGTAGAGCAAAACTTTTACTCCATTTCTTATTTTAGAAAACTAAGGCTCAAACTGCATGCCATGAGGAGATTTGTGATGTTCTTCTCTGCAGTTTTATTTTTTATTTTTAGAATCCCAAAGCCACCTGGGACAGGCTCTATCTAAGCAAAAGATGGACATGAGTAAAAAGGCTGCTTAACTCTGACTTCTCTGGTCCCTTTTTCTAAAAAAGATCACTTCCTGGTGCAACTGGACTTCTCCGCAACCCTTCCCCTCCGCAGGGAGGTGGGACCGATTCGGATGGTCCGCCCCTGCCACTTAATGGATCCAATTGGCTTCCAGAGAGTGGTAGGGGATGCTCTATCCCAAGTTGATGGCCTTTCAGCTGATTCCCTGGTGGCCCGCTGGAATGCGGAGTTAACCAGGGCTATTGACTGTCTGGCTCCGAAGCGCCCTCTCCGATTGCATGGAGCCCGGACAGCCCCGTGGTTTTCCCCGGAGCTGAGGGTGATGAAACAATCGTTGAGACGGCTAGAGCGCCGGTGGCGGAAAACTCATTCTGAATCAGACCGGACACGGGTTAGAGCTCAACGTCGAGCCTACCAAGTGGCAATGGCGACGGCGAAGAGGGCCTTCTTCACCGCCTCCATTGCATCTGCAGAAAACAGCAGCAGGAGACTTTTTCAGGTGGTTCGCAATCTATCAGAACCACCTGTACCAACGGGGCCTGGTAGGGACCCCAAGATCTCCTGCAATGCTTTTGCAAAGTTTTTTGCAGATAAAATCGCTCAGATTCAGAAGGAGGTAGACTCCACCGTGGGAGCAGGGCCAGGGCGGGAGAGTGCTAGAGTTCTGTCTGGTCCTGTTACATGGGATCAATTCCAATCTGTTACCTCCGAGGATGTGGACAGGCTGCTTGGACGAGTGAAACCGACCACCTGTCTCCTTGATCCTTGCCCATCCTGGCTGATAAAAGCGAGCCGGGAAGGGCTGGGCGATGGGCTTTGCGGGGTGGTGAACGCTTCCCTCCATGAGGGAGCCTTCCCAGACCCGCTGAAAGAGGCGGTCATTAAACCGCTTCTTAAAAAAACATCTTTAGACCCGGCCAATTTGGCCAACTATCGCCCAGTCTCAAATCTGCCATTCTTGGGCAAGGTGATTGAGCGGGTGGTTGCTGAACAACTCCAAGCACGCCTGGAGGAAACGGACCATTTGGATCCCTTCCAATCGGGATTCAGGCCTCACCATGGGACTGAAACTGCCTTGGTCGCGCTGGTTGATGATCTCCGGCGGGCTAGGGACAAAGGTGAGAGCTGTTTCCTAGTTCTGCTGGATCTCTCAGCGGCCTTTGACACCATCGACCATAACATCCTTCTGGACCGTCTAGAGGGGCTGGGAGCTGGGGGCACTGTTATACAGTGGTTCCGCTCCTTCCTCCTGGGCCGTGTCCAGAAGGTGGTGGTGGGGGATGAATGTTCAGACCCCTGGGCTCTCACTTGTGGGGTGCCTCAGGGTTCTGTCCTCTCCCCCATGCTTTTTAATATCTATATGAAGCCGCTGGGAGAGATCATCAGGGGGTTTGGACTGGGTGTTCATCAGTATGCAGATGACACCCAGCTCTACCTCTCCTTTAAATCAGAACCAGTGAAGGCGGTGAAGGTCCTGTGTGAGTGCCTGGAGGCGGTTGGAGGTTGGATGGCGGCTAACAGATTGAGGTTGAATCCTGACAAGACAGAAGTACTGTTTTTGGGGGACAGGAGGCGGGCAGGTGTGGAGGATTCCCTGGTCCTGAATGGGGTAACTGTGCCCCTGAAGGACCAGGTGCGCAGCCTGGGAGTCATTTTGGACTCACAGCTGTCCATGGAGGCGCAGATTAACTCTGTGTCCAGGGCAGCTGTCTACCAGCTCCACCTGGTACGCAGGCTAAGACCCTACCTCCCCGCGGACTGTCTCGCCAGAGTGGTGCATGCTCTAGTTATCTCACGCTTGGACTACTGCAATGCGCTCTACGTGGGGCTACCTTTGAAGGTGACCCGGAAACTGCAATTAATCCAGAATGCGGCAGCTAGACTGGTGACTGGGAGTGGCCGCCGGGACCACATAACACCGGTTCTGAGAGATCTGCATTGGCTCCCAGTACGTTTCCGAGCACAATTCAAAGTGTTGGTGCTGACCTTTAAAGCCCTAAACGGCCTCGGTCCTGTATACCTGAAGGAGCGTCTCCACCCCCATCGTTCAGCCCGGACACTGAGATCCAGCGCCGAGGGCCTTCTGGCGGTTCCCTCATTGCGAGAAGTGAGGTTACAGGGAACCAGACAGAGGGCCTTCTCGGTAGTGGCGCCCGCCCTGTGGAACGCCCTCCCATCAGATGTCAAAGAGATAAAGAATTACCTGACGTTCAGAAGACATCTTAAGGCAGCCCTGTTCAGGGATGTTTTTAATATGTAATGCTGTATTGTTTTTAATACTGATTGGGAGCCGCCCAGAGTGGCTGGGGAAACTCAGCCAGATGGGCGGGGTATAAATAATAAATTATTATTATTATTATTATTATAAAGCTAAAATCCACAACCTGCCCAATTTGCTTCCTGTGCAGTGTGAGGAAATTTCTGTTTGAGAAAATACCATCCCAAGGCACACAAACAGAACCAAGTAGCCCTGTTCTTTTGTTCTGTGCTATTTTTCTTCTTGTTGCCATTTCACAAAACTGTTTATGTGACACTCCCTTCAGTTTCAAAAGTAATTTGTCATGCAGAATGGCAGAGGGCTTGTTTAGGAATTCCAAACATCTTAGGGCTTGTGGAACAAGCAACATGCTTGCTCCACATTAATGAACAATGTTATAATAATACTTAGTTCTGTCCCACAAATTAAAGTATTTTCTGAGACAGCAGGTTCACAATTCAAAAGACACAAAGAAAGAGGAAAAAGCAAGGCAGTGAAAGGACAATTTATGAAGTGGGATGACTGGCTATGGATCCAAAAGTGGTTCCTGTGTTCATATTTGGTATCTGGAACCTTAAAGTACACTCCCAATTGTTGTTTGGGAGCAAGGATTGCTGTTAGTGCCAATCAGCTGGCATAAAGCCCTGCTGGAGTTGACAGGACTATGGAGTTCCCTGCCCAAAGTGGGGATTTCTGTGATTGGCAACTAGCTTATCAGCACTTGCTGGAAATGCCTCCTTTGCCCGTGTAGCTTGAAATCAAGCCACATGGGCAAGAAACATGTTTCCTAGGGAAACACCTGACCTTTGACATCAGGTAACTGACAGGTGGTTAGACCCACTGACCTGTCAAAGTGGCCTGTGAGCCACTCTGGGGGTGGGGAGTTGGGACCTGGCCTGCCAGCTGAGCCCAGTTGCCCTACTCCTGCACTAGAGTGTTGTAAATGAAACTCAAATGTAATCTTCTGCACGGAGAAACATGAGAACTATTACAGAATCCACATCATACAGCACAGTGTATATAAATTCAATAAAGAAGAAGCAGAACTCCTACTCCAGCACTTGCCCAAGGTTTTGTAAGTCAGTGCTACTAGCTATTTCCCTTCTGCTTACAGTTCCTTGGAGCCAATAGTTTGTTCATATTAAAGATTTAGAAATATAGTTCTCTCTCGCACAATAGCAGGGCTCTATTCTATCTGTGAATAATGAGTTGAAATGTTTCAGTAGGCGTCTGTCTCCTCCCCTGTGCTGAACTAGTTGAATGACTAGCTTTAATGAAGAAAACAAGAAGTCTGCTCTTTTTTTAAAAAAAAGACAAGTTTCTTTCAAAGCATATACTTAACCCAAGAGTTTACCTACTAATAATACTGTATGCTAATAACTACTGGTGCAGTACAAATAATGACAGCAATTTAAAGTAACTTAAGACTAGAGGGTGGTTCCAAATTAAAGACAATAGACTTACATTGTCTGTCATCTAACAATTAATCTACCACAACACTATGTATAAAATAATCTGCAGTGGGAAAACAGACCTAGAAATTTTTTATCTTCCATCTATTTTTATTTTATTTGCAAAAAGAAATATGTATCATCAATAGCAAGAAAAAATAGCATCAAATCAATAATTTAATTATACTCAAAAAGCAAGTTTAAACCAAACTGAGGTTCACGTCCCCCTATCCGTTATTTATATGCCCTATCCAACAAGATGAAAAATCTACAGATTTCCTAAGTGGCCAATGCAAAGACATTTATTCCCAGAGCAAAGCAGCTAAAAAGTTCCCTTTTCCAATTTTGATCTGGGAGAGCATCAATGGCACATCTACTTGGGGAAGATAACAAAATAGTGCTATCTTCAACATCATTCTTTAACAGTTTACTTCCCATTTTCTATCTTCAATGTATATAATTTTGCTCAATATTTTGTATCAACAGATTGGCAAATTACTGTGAACTGGGATATCTTCTATATCCCTGCCAATGAAGGAGAAGAGGTAGGATTAATGAATCTAGAATAAATAAATTCATGGGTCTGTTCTCATAGTCACAAATGCAGATTGGAATAAGTGATCCACCGTTCAGATGGATTAGTGCAGATTAGTTAAACTTTAACATCTTGAAGCCACTCTTTTTCAGAGTCTTCTGTTAATCCACGTCTTTTATTCTTGTCAAATGCAAGTGGACTATTTTTCCCACAGTCACAAATGATAATCACCATTCCATGCTTTAAAAACACTTTATATGGCTAGTAAAACTCCAGTGCTTTCCCTTCTGACTGAATAAACAATGGGCTTCGGCAAGTGTTAATGCCCTCATAGCTTATTGCCCATAGTTATGAACCAAACTATGTTAACACAAAATCTAAAATCAACACTCAAAAATAATTTCACCACATGCAAATAACCGTGGTTTCCCTGTTTTATAATGGCAAAAAAATGGCAAATTAATGCTCTTCCTGGGATCTCTAAACTTTGTGCCACTGTATATAAATTTAATGTCAGCTTATTATAGTACAGTATAAAGTTTGATCAGTTGTTGACATGGCCTTAGTTTGACAAAACATAGAACTGATTGCAAAACCCCCCAAAACTCTTATCTCAGGCAAACAGGTGTGTTTTGTACACTTTTGATCCATGGATTAAAGTACAGGTTTTATTACCTGTAAAGGACTACCCTGTAACAAAAAATCTTATGTCATCTTGCAATATTGTGTCATATACATGTCTGAAATAAATGGCTAACATTTACTTCATATTCGTATTCTCTGGGATAATTTTTTTTTAATACACTGACCAAATTTATTTATAATATCTAATGTCTCTATGCCCATCTGCATGTTTGCTCATCCATTAAAGAAGGAATCTGGTACAGAGCTGGCAAGTCTGGGCCCTAAACAGACTGTAAAATAATATGTCTGTTCAACACAGGCCATTAGAACAAACTATTTAGCATAATACCAACATGCTTCCAAACTCTGCTTATTTCTCATTGCCCTCTTTCATTTCCCTAATTCTGATTATGCCTATTCATTCTGTGCCTGGCTGAACCACAACAAAAGTTAATACATGTTGTGCACAAACATACATGCAAATTGAGGCTTGCTGCATTGTTCTCTCCTCTACATTTCAAATCTTCCTCCCCACCTGCCAATCTAGGCAATGCATCTGACAGACTTGCTGGACTGTGAATCAAACGCTGATTTAATTGTCTTATCTTGCTACTTCCTCCATGCAATCAGCCCTTTGTAATTTTAAAATGCTGCATGTAAATTTAAGGAATCAAATATACATTCATACCCTCTTTAAAAGGTTTAAAACACTTTAAAACTGCTTTTGGAAGAAGGTGAAGAGAATTGGGTTAGTGGCATCACTGCTTTTCAGCCAGTAAGGACTGGGAACAGTTTCCTGTCAACTCAATTCAGGATGAAAGTCATACATCTCAACAAAATGTAGTGACTGCTATTCTATAGAGACCACCACTCAACATCTGTACATACCCACGATTAAGAATTCAAATTTGGCTGGTTCCAGAACACATCCAGAAGGACTATGATGGAAACTAATGCTTTTGCAACCATTAGCAGTGACAGCTCACAATGTATCATCTATGGATAAATATACAAGTCATCATACTTATGATGCTTATGTATGCAAGCTGATTGTTGTTCTAGAGAATGAAAGTGGTTGATGTATACAACAAGAAATAGTTCTATACGTTTAGAGAGATGTTCTTCACAGAAGAAAAAAAAAAGGAAGCCCTTCTGTGTGGGGGATTTTGGAGCATGTCCATAAAATCACAACTATTTATATGCTATCAAGCATGGAAAAAATTACATGGGCTTTCTGAAAGTTTTGTTGGTGAGAAATACAAGGAACATACTACACTGCAACCTTGTAGTGACTATTGCTTGATATAGTGTTGAGGTATATAATTTAACTTCCAATGATTTTTCAAAGCCATCAAGGTGAGCAACACAACAACCACCCACATTTCACACATGGCATTCTGGCTATCTGTTTCTTTCCAGGTCAGTTACAGGTATATCAGGGGTGGCCATTAGGATCACAGAAGTCTAAGGGTGCAGAGGTTTTAAGTGAACATTGTGGGTTGTTGTGGTTGGTTTTAGCTCAAGTTCAAGTCATAATAGCCCATATGAATTATTTCCCACCACTTTGCCTTAGCTTCTGTGACAAACACTTATTGGTCCCTTTGAGGGCAGCAAGAGCTTTTTAATAGGCTGTGCTAACCTCTAGACTGAAACAACCCTTGTTTCCTGGCCTGTAGAGTTTAAATTCTCCATCAGCTCTGCAGTGTGGTTCAGTGGTGCCTCGTTGATGATGACTCTCTCTCTCGTCTCCATGGTCTTGGCTGCGCTGCCACTCCATCTGATCCCTCAGTTTGGACTGTTAGGTGCATGGGTGGGGTTGATAACACAAAAAAACAAAGGACAGGAGGAAATAAAAGAAACAAAAATGGGTAAGGTAGACGACTGAAAAAACTACAAGACAAAGAAAAGCATGAACAGAAAAACCAACTTAAATGCAGTGGCATAAGAAAGTGAAGAGAACAGAACTAAAATGAGGATGAGCAAAATAATGGGCTGAAATATCTGAAAAGCAAAAAAGAGAAAGAGAGGGGAAAGAATGCACACTGGTTATGAGGCGCATGCAATGAGGATGCATGAGTCAAACCAACAGCAAGCATACAAGTTATGGAGGATATGGGGATACAAGGCTCTTCCATCCTTACTTGTGCTGTGCAGAAAAGCCATATCCAGTGTGGCAGCTGTGGCAGTATAGACATGAGCCCAGGGGAAACGGGTTACGAAAGGCAGTCCTTCGCTGGCTACAGTGCTTCTTTGCTCACCCCTCGGTTATGTGAGAGAGCTGCAAGCAGGCTTTGCAAGAATATCTTATTTTATTTTGGATTTTTATGTTTAGCAAGACCTTTTGAGAACACATTTCATTTAAGGAATCAGAATAACAGGAGGGGAAAAGGTAATTTACACATTCATTAGCAAAGCTGCTAATGGCGTATGAAAAGAAAATGTTTTGTGATGGTGCCTCTCAGTAACTTTTTTAAAAAGTTTGACATCAGAACAAAAAGGCCATGAATATAGCAGATCAAGGACGGAGAAAATGAAAAGATTCAGATGCCTTTAGCCTCTGTTAGCTTTTTTTGCCATGAGGAACAGCCTCTGTAGCAAAGTAGAAGATAAAAACCTAAAATAAAGTTTTATCATTTATACTTCAAAATCATAACAAAGCAGCCATGTGTAAAAATAGCACCAGTGCAGCAGGAAAGAATTAAAAAAAAAAAGTGAGGTGACAAACAAGAAGTCCACCTACCTGAAAATCTGAAATTAGCTCCTTTCCCTGGTTACCAATGGGTGAGTCTCGGGATAAAGATGTCATTGTGGAGAGAAAACTGGAGGATTCTGTAAGGTGAGGGAGAGGCGAAAGGTCTTCCATTTGGTCTTTGAGGCCTTCCCCAATACTGTCAACCTTCTCTAGGAAAGTTTGCAGTTCTTTCTGGAAATTTTTCATTCTTGAATTAATATTATCCAAAAGTTCCGGCTCATTCTTACTCTCCGGTTTTCCTTCATCTTTTTCCAGACCTTGCTCAGAGGAAGTACTGCTGGTTATGTGCACTTTTGATTCATATATTAAACTATCCGTGTCAATGATGAGACGGTCAACAGCTCTTTCAAGCCTTTCAGCCTCACGCCTGATGCTGATCAAAGACTCTGTATCCTCTTTGGCCCTTGTTAGTTCAGTGGAACAAAGATCACTAACTTCTGATGGCTTCCCACTCCCAAAACCCGATGTCTTTTCATATATATCTTCTGAGTCACTTTCACCCCCAATGGGTCCCTCTCTCTTTGGTTGAGGTAGATGGCCCTCTTCGTTGTCACACTCTTTCTTCCCTGCATCACTCTCAGCATCACTGTCCCTAGGGCTTGAAGTCCTCAGGCCTAGATGTGAGGCAAGATCATAGCGCTGTACATTGGATATCAATACACGATTCTCATACTGGAGTTTCATCACTTTCCCACTCAGTTCATTGATTTGAATTCGAGCAGATTTTAACTCTTCTTGTAATGATCCACTGCACTTGGAAGCATTTTCATCAAGCCAGCCAGACTCTTGTCCAGGCTCAAATTTGAATTTATTTAATTCATTTGTTAACTGCTTATTATGATCTTCAATTTCAGAGATCGATCTCCTCAGCAGTTCTGCCTCTTCTTCTACAAACTGCAAATGACGGCGAAGCTCTGCTGCTGACTCCAGAGAGTCACCATAAGGTGAGGTAGGAATGCTTGAAACATGGTCCTGGCTTAAACATGCTCTCTCATACTGGCATCTCATATCCTCCATCTCAGCCTTAATACCTCTGTTTTCTACCTCCAGCTCCACTAATTTTCTCCCCAGAATGTTAGCTTCCTCTTCTACTAGTTTCAGACGAAGCTTCAGTTCAGCTTCTCTTGTGCTGGGTGGTCCTCCAGCTTCCCCAATAGGGAGTGGACTTTCCACATCTCCATAGATAGACTTGTACTTTTGAAGTTCTTGTTCCAGTTCATCTTTCTCCCTGCCTAGTTTGGCCATCTTTTTACGCATCAATGCTGTTTCTTCTTTGGCAAACTGAAGCTGGCACTTTAAATCAGCGCTGTCTTCCTGCCAAGAAAAATATCCCAAAAATGAAGAGAGAAAGAGGAAATTGTTTAAAATACAAACACAATGGCTGTAACTCCATAAAGCAGGTATAGGGAAGATGTGAGTTGTAGCTCAACATCCTTCTCTGTCTCTCTCTCTCTCTCTCTCTCTCTCTCTCTCTCTTTCTCTCTCTCTCTCACACACACACACACACACATATTCAATGAATGCACAGCTGGTTAAGTGTGGAAAAATTGCCACCTTATAGATTCTCAGAAAAATAACAGCTACAAATACAAATGTTTCAGAGATTGCACATGTTTTCAGCTACTACAAAATGAACAAATTATTAGTTTCTAAGTTTAGAAGCCCTTCCACAAAAAATTATGCATGCCACCCCAAAGAAGGCCCAAAGTTTGCAAGCAACAGTGTAATTCTGTACACACTTTTTCTGTGAGCAGCATAACCCTCACTATGTGAGGCTTTAATCCATCATACACACTGAAGTGTACATGGCTATCTTCCAGTGTAGGAAATGGTTCAATAAATCATCGCAGCACTGTGTGATACTTAATAAGTATAGAAGTTTTGTTGATTTTATAGGTAAAAGGTAAAGGGACCCCTGGCCATTAGGTCCAGTCACGGACGACTTTGGGGTTGTGGCGCTCATCTTGTTTTATTGGCCGAGGGAGCTGGCGTACAGCTTCCAGGTCATGTGGCTAGCATGACTAAGCCACCTCTGGTGAACCAGAGCAGTGCATGGAAACACTGTTTACCTTCCTGCCAGAATGGTACCTATTTATCTACTTGCACTTTGACATGCTTTCGAACTGCTAGGTTGGCAGGAGCAGAAACCGAGCAACGGGAGCTCACCCCGTTGTGGGGATTCAAACCGCCGACCTTCTGATCAGGAAGCCCTAGGCTCTGTGATTTAACCCACAGTGCCACCCTTGATTTTATAGGAGTCCAGTATTATTGCCACTTATAACTGAAAATCAGCTGCTACAAAATCCAGTATAAAGTATCTTATAGCAAATCCCAGTATGTCCCACATGCCAGAGGTTCCCCACACCTGCTTTAGAAGGTCTGCAGTGACATGTAAGACTGCAGCTTCTGTTTGATCAAAACTAATAAAATAAAATGAGAGATGTCACACACATGTGGAAAAAATGGTGTCCATGGGCAGAGCTGACATTTACTTCCACCTTCAGTAATAAAGTCCCTGTTTGTACATTACATTTATGGGAGCAATGTAGCTCCCATGCATCTCCTAGTGATGTCTGCTCCATTAAAGAGTGTATTGGCAGAGGGAGTTCAAGATTTCTATAAGCATATAGAAATTTAAGGCAGACATATGAAAGGCACTTAGACTCATAGTGATCAACTCCTGCCCAGAAACCTATGTTCCAACTGCGGAAGGACATGTGGATCCAGAATTGGCCTCCATAGTCACTTACGGACACACTGTTAAGACCATATTCATGGAAGACAATCTTACTCAGCCACGAGTGATCTCCAAAGAACTTAGACTTAGATTCCCTATGCATGTTAAAAATTATTGTACCTTAATAGTATAAACCTACACATACATGTCTATTAAAAAGTAAGCCTCGTTAAGTTCAGTGAGACTGACTTCTAGGTAAGTGTGTACAGAATTGCAGTCTGAGGTTAACTTCCTTAACTAAAACTTCTCAAATGGTATATCCCAATTAGTGCAAAAGTAACAAATTATGATAGATGTAAATAAGTGTGTGTGTGTTATGTATGCATGTTTGCAGAGAGAAAAACATATGGCAACATCAGTTAACAAAATAAAAATGTTCGACAACATATATCTTATTTCAATTAGAATGATTAGGATTGTTTGTTGACATCTTATGTTAAATCTGGGTAAGGTTAATTTAGCATTTTCCATTTTCCTTTTTTTCATGCACAGAGCCTTAAATATTGTGAGAAATACATAAAGAAATATTAAGTAAGCATATGCTCATTACCAAACGGCATGCTAATTAAGGACCATCTCTGGTAGCTATTAAATGCTAAGCAGCAGGAAAATAACAGGATTATAGCACAGAATATGCAAATAAAAGTTCCATGCATTGGCTACATTAGAAATTGAAGTTAGCTCATTTGTTACCAGATAAATTTGTAATGTGAACCAATCTTAAAGGGACAGATTAGCTGCTCTGATCTATTAGACAGTCTCGTTTATCAGATATGAATTTCCACTGGTTGTGGGATCCAGTTTCTCTTAGAAATCATCTACAGCAGCCTTCTCCAACTTGATGACCAACAGATGTTTTGAACTACAACTCCCATCACCCCCATCTAGCTATAAGTGCCATAAACTAGGAAAAGCTGTTCTATTGTCTTATCTGTGATCAACACCATCCCTTCCTTGCCATCAGAATGCCCTGCTTTGGAGTTTCATTGGCCCCTGCTGGTGGGAATGCCACCAGAAGGAATACTGCTCACCCAGCTCCATTTGGTCTGCAGAAGGATGAACAGTGGCAGGCTGGTTGAGCTGCTGGTGGTGGGGACATCTACCTAATGCAACCCCATCCCCCAGGCATAAGGTGTGTTTGCATTGTTTTGCCCCTTATATTGGCCCCAACTCTAGAACTGTTCATGCAAAATTCAGTCAGTGCATCCACGACAAGGTCATAACATGCCCATTACCACCTCCTCATCCAACCTCTGTATGTTGATGAGGTCTTCTTCACAGAATCTGGGCACATACAGCTAATTTTACACAATGTGTACTCTGCATTTTGAAGAGAGTTCTACATACAGATACATTAGCTGCCAAAGAGCTTGCAATGTACACCAGATGCAAAAATGAAGGGGGGGGGGCAGAAAGAGGAACATGAACAAATTAGGATTGCAGCGCAGAAGCTGTGATGAAATTGAGGGCTTGCTCATACTGCAAAATGTATATAAATGTATATATATATATCTGTATCTTTGACCAGTAGGTAGACCTGAAGAGAAAGGGATGAAAATCAAATCTTCCAACTCCTGTCACCTCCTCAATGGTCTTTGCCAGGCAGAATATGGCTATGCACTTACTGGGCTGTAAGCTGGATGAGATGGCAGCATAGCTGGTGCCCAGGAAATTGGGCAGGTGCCAATAATCCTACCTTGCGCTGAAGAAACAGTTTTCTTTGTGTCCTGACTGCTGCCTGGCACTTTCCAAGAAGCTCCATTCTGCAGCTCTGCTGAACAGAAACTTTTTTTTTTTCAATAAAACTAAATGCAGAGAAGTATAGCTAACACTCTCTTTGTTTTCACATCATTGGATTTTTTAAACCTAATATTTGATCCAAAAAAATTGAGTACCTTAAGTGACAAAAAACACTTAGGAACTAAGATCCAGACAAGTATATGTGTTTATAGAAGGAACAGAAATGCCACTTTCCCTCAGCTGATCATATAGTGGGGAACATGTTGTCAATCTTTCAAGGAGGAAAGAAAACTTCATTGACACCACAAGCTTTGAGGCTCCAAGTTAAGACATCTTTATTCATCTAGGAATATTAAATTGGTTTTCTGGCCTCTGTTTGCTTAACAGCTCTGTTGTATGGCTGGCTCTCAGTTGTTTGAAAGTGACTTTAATGTATTTGGGAAAGGGCAAATGTAGGTGGAAAATATAGTCCAGATACAGTCTGCAGTGAGTGGTAACATGGAGACTCACAGCATCTTTATCTGCCTGTCATTGTCTTCAGCTTCCATTGGCAACAGTCAGATTAATCATACAGGTGCATGAAACTTGTGCATACAGAGGCTTATTAATTTGAGATTTGATAGTTGAAACACAACCACTGATTGGAAATCTAATGCATGTGCCCAATCTATATAACAACTAATTGTATAAAAACTGGGGGGTGGGGTTTCTTTACAGGATAGGAGTAGAATTCTAAACCAAGAGTACTGAGGAAATCCACACTTTAGGAATTTAATAAAAATTGAATGCAAGCGAGGCAAGTGGATGGCTTTAACTTTTCTATTTTAATCCGGTGGAAAGAAACGGATATCTTGCTATCACATGCTGTTCAGCTCTCATGAAAAAACAATGCCTCAAACTCTGAGAGAATAACACACTATGTGTTGTTTCAATGTGTGAAGTGCCAAGATGCTCATTAGCACAAAAACCTTGGCACCAAGGATAAATTTAGTGAATGTCCCTGAGCTCTCTTTGCTCCAAATACTTTGAGACAAGGTGCTTTATTTTCCATAAGAAAAGTTTCAGCTTTTGTCTATAGAGATGATAGAAGTAGGGGTGGGGGTGGGAATCAAAGGTGCGTATTATATAAAAACTACAAGCAATTCTGAATTGTAAGTTGATTTTAAGAAGGTTCTGACAACTTTAGCATTTCAAAAAATTGTAAATCCTGCTTACCTTTCCCCTGTGAGGTGTCAGTTGTAGCATGTCATGACACCTCTTCTCTGACTCCTTAACAACTGGCAGGAGAACTCCCATCCTTTCCCACTAATCGTGGGATTTAAATTTAGCCTGCCTGTGAATCTGGCCATGTCCTTGGCAGCATGTCCTTGGGAGGGGGGCAGACCCAACTTGGATCTCCCTGGCAGGGAGTCTTCACTCAGGTCCATTCCTTGGACATAAAATGGGTTTGTCTCTTTTTTTGCATGCATCTCAATTGAATCATGATCTCCCACCCTCTCTCCCTTTTTCAGCAGAGTTTCAGGTGGGTCCGCGGGAACACCTTGCTATGCAAGGTGAGGGATTTTTCTTCCAGGCAAACCGGATCCGTCTGGGTTTTTTGATTACCTCATAGCAACCGTCACACCTTTTGGCAGCTAAAGCATTGTGGGGGATCCTTAATCAAGCGGGGGGGAGGGGGGAGTCAGAAGTCTTAGCCTCTCCCTACTCTAAGCTAACAGGGTGTCACACTGAATGGATCCTAGGGAGGTCCTTCTATCCCCAGATGGGGGCTGAGGGCCATAGCACTTCCTAGGGTGGCAATCCTGAGGGATTGTTCCTATTTGATGTATGACATAAGTCAATCCTAACTCAGTATCAACCCCAAATTGTAACCAGCCAGCAGATGTATTGGATGATTCAGTGTACTCAGTGCCAAAGCCTAAGCCTACGTACACCTGTAATCAATAAAAGTTGTGGCTTGTTTGATGCCAGATCGTTGTACTGTGGCTATTTTGCTTCTCATCCTCCACGCTTTAGGGGTAGCAGGCTCACTGCACCTGGGCACACAGAGGAACAGCATCAATTTGCCTGGCCAATTTTCATGTGGACTTTGTAAAACATATACTTGGTTGGAAACAGGTACCTGAGCAAATGCCTTCTTTTCTTTGTGAATATCCCTGCTGCCTCTTCTCTTCAGGGAGCTCTAAGAAACACGCAATTGAGACCTAATTAATAACACAAAGTTTTAGGGAGAGGTCATCAAAGTGAATCAATGCAGTGGATCAGCATTAAGTTCTCTAGTACAGTCATGACATTTTATTTCAACTCCTGAAACCTGAAAAGCTTTTTCTCTCTCTTTCTCCCCCACAAGCCTTTGACATTAACAAGGAGTTTAAACATTGTACCAGGGATTGCCAACCCAACACATGCGGGCACCATGGCACCTGTGAAACCTTCTGTGCTGCCCCTGGAGTAAATCCCAACCCCCAGATTCCCAGCTTTCATTAAAAAAAAAAAGTTGGTGTCAGATTCAGCTAAATGGTTGCAGTAGCAGGAGCTTTCCCTGCTAGTCTGCTCCAACCTTTCAACATTTAACACACACACACACAATTTTTTATTTACTGCAGACACCCATATATATGAGAGGGAGAAATGGACATGTGTTGTGTTTAAGGGAGGAATGTATGAATGTGTGGCCTATGAAAGAGAGGGAGAGATGCATGTGTGTCTGTGCTCTGTATCTTGTATGCAAAAAAGTGAGTGTGGTGTAGCCATTTTGTATATTTTTCCTGGTACTGGATAATGCTCCCTGTTGTTATAGGTGTGCGTGTAGGAGAAATAAGTTGTTTGAACTCCCCAGTCAGGACCAGCATGAGGTAGCTAATGTCGCATGGCAAGTATTGTCCCACAGGATAGGGAAACAGCAATGACTATGACTTTAATTTTGTGTTATGCTTTCAATTCAAACTCATAATGAGCAGAATACAACAGCTCCGCCTCCAATGGTAGCTATTTTGTTCACTTGTGCCCACAGCACTTTCTCAAAATTCAAAATTTTGCCCTCTGGTCCAAAACGATTGGTGACCTCTGTTGTAATTTAAGGCCTGTATCCAATGCTTCTCAGAGTAGCATCAAATTAAATTAATAAATATGACTAAATAAGTTCCATTAATTACAATGGATCATCTATGTGCAGGAATTAATTGGATATAATGCTGTGTTTTTGCTTAAATAAGTACATTGTGAATGTGGTAATAATAAGCATGATTTGAGTTGTGAGAGGGGAGGTGACGGACAGAAGCCCACATGCTTCTGAATGAGCCTAACTGACAGTGGGAATGTTGCATGGATTTTGCAATTACCCTAAACATAGTGTGTGTTTGTTTGTGTATGTAAATAAAAGCATCATGCAGGTCCACTAAAGAATTCAGGAGTTGTGACATTTGCCTGGTTCACACAACATGAGAAGCCAAACTCATGGTTAGTGAGAAGACAGGAGTCCACATTTGGATGGTAAGCTAAACTAAACCTTTGGCAACAAAAAGGACCAGGGAGGAACGAAGTGTTTGTGAGATCATCTCCAGGAGCCTGCACATTTTTGCAGTGCCAGAAAGCCATAAATTGGCTTACCATGTTGTTCACACCAGGTCAATATATTGAACTATGGCTGCATTCCCAATTACCTGGGAATAAATTTCATTGAATTTAATGGGAATTACTGTTGAGTAGGTGGGCATAAGACTGCACTGCAAATAGGCTTGCTTTTGTAAATATATTCTTAGACTCAAATATGCGAAGATTAGTAGAAACATCTGTAATGTCTGGCCATTAGCTGTAAATAAGATTGTTGCAGTTTTCTTCCTGTCTGTCTGCTTTTTCTAAAGCAAAAATATATTCGAATGAGTTTCAAAATGATCAATTGACATCCGCCCCCGCCCCCCGGCTATTGGATGATTTTAGCTGCTCAAATGCTGTGGGATTACAATTAATCCCATTTCCCCTGTGTTCTGACCATCATAGCTATTTACAGTTCACTCATATACAGCAGCATATGCTCAAAATACTCTACAATTTATTTTTATTCTTTGCATGTTCAAAAAGTTAATCTGCTTTTAAGATTACTGTTATTGCTGTATGTTGCAAACCCTGTCCAAGAGAAGAAGTGTTTTTTGAACACCATACTATTTAGAAACATAATATGTTTTGCAATATTGTGCTAGAAAATTCAGAGTAGGTCACAAATGGGATTTATACTAGGATGACCATTACTTATTTCTCAGCTTCCATACATAAAAGACTCACAAATATATTTTACCCAGAAAATAAACTGCTTAATGCAATATGAAGCACAATCCAGAATCACACCCAAGACCTTTAAGCACACTGGTAAGAGAAGAGTAACTGCTTTAGGCCTTATTTTAACAGCAATTTTTTTGGTAGTCCTTCATCTATTTTATATACTACTCTGCAGCTAGGCTCTTAAATGATTACGTTGCTCTACACATTGTTAGACTTTAATACAGTACACCGTAATTAATAGCTTTGCTAAATATATAATCAATACCTTAGGCTACATTTATAGCCAACAGTTTTGGCTAATGCTAAATACAATCTTCATACATGCTAGCGTTCTCATTTAGGCCTTAGGAAGATATTTTTAGCAGCCAATTTAGTAACATGACTTCTCTGAAATCTAGTTCCCAATATCCAGTAATAACAGGAAGTATGGGGCTACATCTGCATTATATATTTAAAACACTATTACACCACTTTAACAGTGTTGTAATCCCCCAAAGAATCCTGGGAACTGTAGTTTGTTAGACAAATCCTATTGCCCTTGGAGAGCTATAATTTCCAAGAATCCCTGGGAAGACGGATTGATTGTTAAGCCACACTGAAAAAGTAGTCCCATAACCTCATTTGTTCTAGTTGCATCGTAAGTCCAGAGGGTAGCCAAAATCTCCATGGGCTAAGTAAAAGTGGTGGGAATTTCGTGGGAGTTTCCAGATCAAGCTTCTGGTACCTAATTTAAAAACCTCCTACAGTTAAATCCTTATATACAAGAATCTTTTCCTTTATCTAACAATAAAATGTTAAACTTCAACCGTATGCATATCAAAAAGATTGACTGCCACATCATATTTTTCATTTATCACAAAGCCTATTGTCATGATGTGCTAACAGCAAGGCCAGCACAATGTGATGGTAACAAAGGGACCAAGTGCATCCCAATTTAGGGATTGTAAACGCTTGGTAGAGTAGTGCAGCCATAAGCACATTCACAGCTGCACCACTGGTACCAGCTAAGGAAAAGTGTGTGTGTGGGAGGGTGCTCCTTCCCTATGTCAGCTCCCAGGTTGGTGAAGCAGAGAGACCTGGGCCATTTAGGTAACAAAGAAGTGGCTCTATGCCAGCCAGCAAATGGGCGGGCCTCCTTCCCTCAACTCGCTGGTAGTTAAAAAGACAAAGGAGTCTTCCTCTGATGGAAAACAACCACCAACTGAAGACTCAGTCTTCAATGTAGACTCAGTCCACTGTGCACAGTCAGTCTGTGAACATATCCAGTCTGGGTACATCTCCATTTCATTCAGTGAAATTTCTGTAACATCTGACTCTCTTCAAATCATCACTGAAAACGTTAATTTGGCAAATGGTATGAGGTATATTCCATTTTCTTACATATTCTGTATTACATTGCAAACCACATTTTATACCCCTTTAATGTGTGACGGAAACAAAATTATTGACATGGTATTTTCCTTCCTCCTCCATCCAGTTCGGTTAAAATCATGATCTCATATTGATGTGCAATGGGAAGTGTGTCATACTGAGTGCTGCTCCCCTCTTAAATGAAGCAGATGCAAAAATGTGAATTCTCTATAGAGCGTCTGTTCTTTCAGTTCCAACTTTACAGGCATACTTGCTGCAGTTCTTCCTGTTCCGTGGCTTTGCTTCAAGTTCACACATCAAAAGAGGAAATCAAAACCCATGGGCTATTATGGAACTTTAAGTGGCTTTCAAAGAATTGCCTGATTCCAAGATGAGGTGTATGTTGCACTATCAAGTTAATGCAAATGCCATTGCTGTTGCCTACTTCCTTTCCTCCCCCACCACTCTAATATCTCCCTCAGCAGAGCTACCATTACATAAAGGACAATCATTGGAGCCGGTGACCTTCAACAGATCCTTTATAGTCTGCCCACAGAAAGCTCATTGCGGGGGGAAACAAAGCAGCCTGAAATCCAGATCCTGTATACTCATGCTTGCAATAGACAAGTGCCAGGCAAAAACCGATAATGGTTAAGGCTTTCTACATGTAGAATCCTTACATCTGAAAAGTAAGTTCACATCAACCAGTCTGACTGCAGGATGTATTAATGCGAAAGGAGCAACGGCTAGCATTGTGATTTACATAGTGCACAGGAAATCCAACTTTTCATCCCTCTTCCTAACCATCTTGTAAAATAGGGTGTAATTATTAGTATTCCCAATTGCTCTGATCTATTTATTTGCACTTACCCACTGTTTATTTTGATCTCCTCATTCTCTAATGTGGACTACAATCAATTATGCAAATTTGTTATAAAAATAAAATTCAGAGAAAACCAGGCAGTATTGTTTATTTAATATTTCTCCAAGAAATTCAGAGCAGCAGCTGTTTTTATTTCAGAACTGAACATATTGTACCAGCACTTTCATAAATCCTTTTAGGTGTAGTACCCTCTAAAAGTTTCTTGTAATAGGATATTCTAGATGCTAATGTGCTATGCCAAAAATCTTTGCCTATTCCTCTAATGATGTAATTTGCAGTCTCTTCCAAGTTCAGAGTTAGTAGATTCGAAAAACATTTCTTTAAAAAAAATGATACTTTTGATGTAATTTTCAAATTGTTCATACGATATTCAATATGACTTTCTGAGTTCAAGCTCCAGGATCAAAAGGACCTCTACTTTCTATGATGTATTAGGTAAAATTCTAAGGAGTTGAGAGATTAAACAGGCAGCAACACAATCCCCTCTGCACTGGACATGCCCCAGATAACCTTTATAATCTACTCTTGACCATCTATCTGCTTACAGTTGTAAAGAACTGTTTAATGCAATAGTGCTTCTGCTGTCTTTCCCATTCGCTCTCGCTCTCTCCTATTCCTCATTCTGCCCAAATTGCATAATACAAATGATCAGAAACAGTCACAACTTTCTTACAATGGCATTATTAATAAATCTCAGAAAAGGGGTTTTTAATACTGGTGGGTGGTCTTCAATTATGTTTTACTCAGAGTAGACATTGAAATTAATGAACTTAACTTAGTAATGTTCATTCATTTCAGTGGGTTTAATACTGAAACAAAAAAATAATATTGATCAACCTAATAATATAAGATCTATTGGGTGTTATCTGAGGTGCGTCCCATAGTCCATCTTCTTTTACAAAAATGAACAAAAATGTAAAGAAGTGTTGAATTATAGAAATATTCTGTAAAGCAGATATAAAACTGTTCCTATGTATTAATTTAATTGAAAACTTAATATAAAATAAAACAATAATATGTACCAGCAATTTGATACTTTTGACCATAAGTAAACAGCACTGAAATGTGTGATCACTTCTTTAATTGTCAATAAGAGAAGCTATAACGATACTTAGTTGCAGTCAGAAGTGGCAAAATAACAAGCAGTTAAAGAATTCAGCGGTGCAAGCTTTGTCCCCTAAGGAGAGCTGCTGGATAGGATTATGATTAGCCAGGGGCGTCTCTCCACCAGGCTCTGATGCGTTATCCCATGGGGAGAGAGGAGCTCTGCTACTGGAGGGCCCTGCTGCACCCTCTGAAGGCATGGGAATTTGAGAAGTTACCACCTGCAGTGTTCTCACCAACAGTAAACAGAATAGTGTTCCAAAAGGGGCCATTACTGGAGCAGGCCATTTGATCCATTCTTGCTATGCTCCCCTTAGAGGGAGCTAGTACTGGACCAAAGAAGGCAAAGAAAACCTGCCCACAGGTTTCAGCTCTATGAATGCAAGCAGCCTGGTTTCAGATGTTTCCCAGCTCCATATAGTAAATTTCCTACAATGGTGAAAAAGAAAAGTCTAGGCATCAGAACCAGGTCTCAATGTGCCACAATGGCTTATACTTAGATAAGTGCACCTAAGATTGCAGGCTTTATTTATTTATGTGACTTATTACCTATTTTACATTAAAATCAATTCCAGAGTGGGGTACAAGATAAAAATATGTAAGACAATAAAGTAAAACAATATGCAAAACAAAAAAAACCAACAGTCTAGTCATCTTAAAAGTAATGACGCAAATTTTCAGTCTTCCAGAGGCAAAGCATGAACTGGAATCTTTTTACCTAGGAATGCCCGGTCAGCCCAAAAAAACACCAGACGTAGAGTGCACTTTAAGTAAGTTTACATATGAATTAGATTAGAGGTGGAAAAGACATGTAGTCATCTTTCCTTGGCACCATTATATTTTAATATTTTATTATATTCTTGAGTGCTTTGCCAGCCCATCTTTTAACTGCTTCAGGCAATCCAACTTTCATTACTTCCTTCCAAACTTGCTTCTAAAAACGAGTCCATGGTTTTAAGTGTACAAATCTGTGCAGGTCTAACAATTCAGGATTGTTGCATTTTCCCATCTCTCTTTTCCCAGCATACTCCAACACAGATAGATTACAGCCAAATTTATAAATCCATATGTTAACATGATCACTGCTATTAAAGCAACAGAGAGAGTCAAAGGTCTGATAGCAGAACATACCACTGGAGTTGGCCAGCCCATACTTTAAGAAATACTGTATTTTTCACTCCATAAGACACTTTTTTCCTCCTAAAAAGTAAGGGGAAATGTCTGTGCGTCTTATGGAACGAATATGTGGTTAATCGCTGGCTTCCTTTCTGGCCCTGCCCCCTTGCCCAGGCCTCCATTGTTGAATGTTCTGCAGACGGAGGCTGTTTGTTTCCCCAGTGACATGTGACTGGCTGATCTGTCTGGAAACTGTAGAAACGGCTCCTTTCCTTTCCTAAAGAAGCTGCAGAACTGCGAGTTGAACCCCAAAGTAAAGCTCAACAACTTTAAGCTGATCCTCCAAAAAGGGGGCTTTTCCCCTGTGCAAAAGGAGCTGCACAACTGTGAGCTGACCCCCCCCCCCAAATGGGGCTTTCCCCCTTTCCTCCTCTAAAAACTAGGTGCGTCTTATGGTCAGGTGTGTCTTATGGAGCGAAAAAATACGGTAACCCCAATAAGTCAACCCCAGAGGACAGTGTACCTTTGTCAATATCATAATGCTGTTATACAAATATGTGGTGCAACCACATTTGGAATATTGTGCACAGTGCTGGTTACCTCACCTGAAAAAAAATATTGTAGAGTTAGGAAAAGTTCAGAAAAGGGCAACGAAAATGAACAAGGGGGTGGAGTGAAGAAAGGTTGCAGCATTTGGGACTTTTCGGTTTAGAGAAGAGGTGACTACGAGGCGACATGATAAAATAGTACAAACTTATGCATGGGGATATACACAAAAGGTTATCTCCCTCTCTCAAAGCACTAGAACACATGGACATCCAAATAAGCTGAAAGTTGGAATGTTCAGGACAGATAAAATAAAACACTTCTTCACACAGTGCAGAGTTAAACTACAGAACTTGCTATCACAGGAGGCAGTGGTGACATCCAATGTGGATGGCTTGAAAATAGGGTTAACAGCTACTAGCCATAATGCCAATGCTTTACTTCCACTTGTCACAGAAATTGACAGAAGGTGGACGGTGATCCACTGACAGACGTTTGATCAATTTCCAGCAGACGAAGTGTGCGCTGGTTTTGGAGATACTTGCAAAGAACCCTAGACTTGGTGGTCCTTGGTTTTGACTCTTACGTTCTTAAACAAGAACACTCTTGTGTAAATTTAAAACACATAGATTGTCCATGGAAATTCTAGCAAAAAAAAAAAAAAACAACAACAACAAAAAACCAGGCTCAGGGGGTGGGAAAAGCTTAGTGTCAGAGAGTGCATTCTTTGCATGCAAAAAGGCCCTGGTTCATTCCCCAGCATCTCCAGGCAAGGCTAGAAAAGACTGTCTGAAACTCAAGATGACAAAACATTTAGTGTGTGTGTGTGTGTGTGTGTGTACATACACACACGCGCGCGCGCACACCCACACACCCACACACCCACACACACCCCTACCTTCCACTTAAACTCACAGCTTCCCCAAGCTGCTTTTGGTTAAAAAAGAACAACAACCAGAAGTGATCACATGCTATGTCTAGTCTGCACTAAGTGATGAGGGAGGAAACCCCAGTTACAGATCTTGCTGCTGCTTCCTCCACTCTGGAGCTTGTGTCCACAGAAAGTGCAGAGAGACAAGCGGCTCTTGCTTCAGTTTGCTTTGTGATGCAAATGCAAAACTTGTGTTGACAAGAATGGTCATTTGCATCACAAATCCTCTGCTCCACATTCTCTTATGCTTTAACCTTCCATGAGCCATTAACATAAATAGTGGAAGAAATGCACAAAAACTATTCTACCCTCAAGTATGAAAGCACTCTAGGAGTTGCCCTGAGAACCAAATTAGGCGAGACATGAGATATTTGTGACAGGATCTCCTGACATTTTTTTCTAAAAACAGTGGGTCAAAGGAAAGTAGAGGAGCACATAAATAGCCCCCCCCCCAATATGCTAGCCATCCTAAGAAAAAGATATGAAGCAAAACATGCAGGTATCCAAGCCATTTCTGTGAAATGAGTCAGCCTGGCTGCCAATGGGTGAACTAAATAGGTGATTGAGACATAAGTTGTTGGACCCTGGCTACAAGAATCCCTGGGATCCTAAAGAGCTGTTTCTACCTTCCTTTTAGTGTACCTTTCCTGCTTCTATCTTATTTTCTAGTTCTTGGATACACCTATTTGTTGCTCTGTTTGTTTTGTTTTGCCACCTGCCAGCTACATGGAGCAGTCGGCAGGCAACTACTTGAGAAGCTTTTTAAAAATATGTGTCTTGCAGAAGGAGAATATTTTTGCTTGGTGCCTAAAGGTATGTCCCTTAGCATTCCACAAGCAGGGAGCCACCACAGAAAAGGTCTGTTCTCATGTTGCCACCCTCTGTACCTCTGGTGGAGGAGGCTACATAACAAACATCTTAAAAGGGCTCTAATCAACCCCAGAGCATAAATAATGCTACTAAAATTTCTGTACTTTTCTTTTGTAAGCAATAGGGAGGAGTTAATGCTGAATATAAATCACTATTCATGACACACTACTTATCAGGAAACAATACACTGCCCAGCAAGGCAACAAATCACCATGCAGCATTTTCTTTAAACTGTACTGAAACAATAAACTGGAATGCATTTGTCATTATATTTCTTTTGTGCTGTGCTAGGTAATTCTTTTTATTGAAAGCTGATTGTTTTGTGAACTGTTGATTATTTCTACATTTCAAAAGGGGGGGGTGCAGGGATCAGTCAACTCTTTTCTGGAAATATATTTTGCCTGCACATGTGCAGTTTTGTGTACTCAGTTTTACTGCAGTATGTTTATCTGCAGTAAATTTATTTATAATTTTGTACTGTTGTGAAATTAATGAAAAGTTGCTGCAGGTTAAAAATGTGAGTACATTCTGCTACCTGGGTTCTTATTCTTATAGCACATGCTGATATTGCTAGTATTTCTGGCAACTTTCAGGCTTGAAGCATTATTTCTTTATGGTCTGTACTTGGGGTGTATGGGGTGTTAGGGGATGGGTAGTACCTCTGGTGGGGGACATGTCATGCTCCTTCTGGGATAGTTTGTCCACTTCTGGTCCCTGCCCTGCACTTGGCTCTCCTGTGGTTCCTAGAAGTTGTCAGTATACAACTGCGGCCACACCCAGGAACAGCTTCAACTGGCCGGCTAAACCAGGTGAGGGTAGCCAATGGGTCTCAAGCTCTCAGTGAGTTAGGGACATTCCCTGCATGCAAAGACAGACTCTGGTGGATTGAGCCCAGTGAGGCCAATAGTGGGTCCTACAGACAAGAAGGTGGTTTCTGCACGTGCTGTAGAGGGAAGTGAGGGGCAGATGGGGCTTGTCAGGCTGGGAAGGTAGTCTATCTAGGAGAAGGAAAACTCTGATCCTAAATCACTGCTGCCTTGAGAGATACCTTCAGGAGAAGAAAAGGCTAAGGAGTAAACTCTACAGAAATCCAGGGTGGAGTTCCTGAGACAGTTGGATGGTGCCTTGTATGCCTCCTTCCAGCAACTCCTGCAGTCAAATGTATTGCTCTGCTTTCCTTTGGACCACATCAGCAAGACTGAGAGGGGGGTATTGCCCAGGCCCTCCACACACACTGCTCAGGCTTGTTCCCCAAAGAGGTCACTCTGGTGCTTCTAATGACTTCACCCCCAGAGGTGCACCCCATTGTTTCTCAAGACAGATGGGTGCGCCCTCCAAAAAAGGGTATTTGGTTTTCTTTGTCATTTTTTTTAAAAAACCCAACAATTGACATTATAGTCCTATTACTATGACACAAAGAACCTACACATTGCATCTATCCCAGTTAGGACAACCTCTGTTTCCCAAAAAGTTCATGGCACCAGAAAATTGATGGAAGCTCAATATGATTTAATGCAGCAGCCACTAACTCATAAAGAAAAGAGATATGCCATGCTGGGTTTGCTCTACAGTTCCTTACCTCTGTATATTTACGATGAAAAGAGTTCTAAAACTGCTGAGCAGCCTCAAACACATTGCATGTTCAGCAAAGTTACTGTACACAAGCCAGAAAATGCAGTTCCAGGTGCCTTGCAGCCAAATCCCTAATAAAGAAAATAAAAACTGCAAACCAAAGTATTCATACATTAGGACAGGGGTCGCCAGTGTGGCACTCATAGCCACATAGGAGGTTTACCCTCAGGCTTGGAAGCATTTACATACTGAATTAGGTCAATAGGCACAAGGTCTCCAGACAAACTGGAATAAGGTCATTATTTTTCGTACCCTGAACCCTGTTGTTGTTGTTTAGTCGTTTAGTTGTGTCCTACTCTTCATGACCCCATGGACCAGAGCATACCAGCCACTCCTGTCTTCCACTGCCTCCCACAGTTTGGTCAAACTCATGCTGATAGCTTCAAGAACACTGTCCAACCATCTCGTCCTCTGTCGCCCCCTTCTCCTTGTGCCCTCAATCTTTCCCAACATCAGGGTCTTTTCCAGGGAATCTTCTCTTCTCATGAGGTGGCCAAAGTATTGGAGCCTTAGCTTCACGATCTGTCCTTCCAGTGAGCACTCAGGGCTGATTTCCTTAAGAATGGAGAGGTTTGATCTTCTTGCAGTCCATGGGACTCTCAAGAGTCTCCTCCAGCACCATAATTCAAAAGCATCAATTCTTCGGCGATCAGCCTTCTTTATGTTCCAGCTCTCACTTCCATACATCACTACTGGGAAAACCATAGCTTTAACTATACAGACATTTGTCAGCAAGGTGATGTCTCTGCTTTTTAAGATGGTGTCTAGGTTTGTCATTGCTTTTCCCCCAAGAAGCAGGCGTCTTTTAATTTCGTCACTGCTGTCACCATCTGCAGTGATCATGGAGCCCAATAAAGTAAAATCTCTCACTGCCTCCATTTCTTCACCTTCTATTTGCCAGCAGGTGATGGGACCAGTGGTCATGATCTTAGGTTTTTTTTTAATGTTGAGCTTCCGACCATATTTTGCGCTCTCCTCTTTCACCCTCATTAAAAGGTTCTTTAATTCCTCCTCACTTTCTGCCATCAAGGTTGTGTCATCTGCATATCTGAGGTTGTTGATATTTCTTCCGGAGATCTTAATTCTGGCTAGGGATTCATCCAGCCCAGCCTTTCGCATGATGAATTCTGCATATAAGTTAAATAAACAGGGAGACAATAGACAGCCTTATCATACCCCTTTCCCAATTTTGAACCAATCAGTTATTCCATATCCAGTTCTAACTGTAGCTTCTTGTCCCGCATAGAGATTTCTCAGGAGACAGATGAGGTGATCAGGCACTCCCTTTTTAAAAGAACTTGCCATAGTTTGCTGTGGTTGACACAGTCAAATGCTTTTGCGTAGTCAATGAAGCAGAAGTAGATTTTTTTTGGAACTCTCCAGCTTTCTCCATAATCCAGCGCATGTTTGCAATTTGGTCTCTGGTTCCTCTGCCCCTTCTAAATCCAGCTTGCCCTTCTGGGAGTTCTTTGTCTACATACCGCTTAAGCCTGCCTTGTAGAATTTTAAGCATAACCTTGATAGCATGTGAAATGAGCGTAACTGTATGGTAGTTGGAGCATTCTTTGGCACTGCCCTTCTTTGGCATTGGGATGTAGACTGATCTTCTCCAATATTCTGGCCACTACTGAGTTTTCCAAACTTACTGGCATATTGAGTATAGCACCTTAACAGCATCATCTTTTAAAATTTTAAATAGTTCAGCTGGAATATCATCACTTCCACTGGCCTTGTTATTAGCAGTGCTTTCTAAGGCCCATTTGACTTCACTTTCCAGGATGTCTGGCTCAAGGTCAGCAACCACACCACCTGGGGTGTATGAGACCTCCATATATTTCTGGTATAATTCCTCTGTGTATTCTTGCCACCTCTTCTTGATGTCTTCTGCTTCTGTTAGGTCCTTTCCACTTTTGTCCTATATTATGGTAATCTTTGTACAAAATGTTCCTTTCTTATCTCCAATTTTCTTGAACAGATCTCTGTTTTTTCCCATTCTGTTGTTTTCCTCTATGTCTTTGCATTACTCCAGGTAAAATGGTGAATAATATACAAACTAAAATATGCAGTTTTTGAGCATCCATTTTGTGAAGAGCTTTCATTAACCCCTAGTGTACCATAACAGTAAACAGAAACGATATATTTTTCAGGGACAATAACAATTTCTTCCACATAGAGCAAATACCAATCACTACAATTATAATTAGTTTTATAATCAGATGGGAGTCTCAGTACCCAAACTTCAAATTAGGAAAGGCAGATAATCTCATCCCCAGATAATATGGGGAAAGCGTTCTCTTATTCCCCCGTTTTTCCCAAGGCACCTCCATTTTTCTTGTTCTTTGTCTTTTTATTTCTTATTTTCCTAACCTTCCTGGCCTCTTGTTTCCCTCTTTATCTATTATTTTTTTACCTCCCCACCCCACCCCTCCCCTTCTTTCCTTTCCTTTCTTTTTCTTTGGCTTACTAAAAGTTTGGGTGCTCGAGCAGTTGGGGGGAAAAAGCTTAGAATAAACCCTGCACCTGCTACTGCTGATGTTTGGTCCCAGTCAATTATCCTGCATCCCCAGCTGTCATGTTAACATTATTCAGCCTCTGGACACATTCATAATAACAAATTTATCAGCCAGAGAGCTGGCAACTAACATATTAAGACTCCAGCACCTACAAATGATCAGTATAATAGTGGTAACAGAGAGCTCAAATCTTCTTCCTTGGTTGCCATTTTTGTTATACTGTACACACATGTGTATTCATTCCCCTTATTGAGCCTCCAATATTATTCACAAATGCCCTACCTGAAAACAACTACAGTATCTGAAATAAGCTAATGATCTCCTGTACGGCACTGATGAAAGCACATCATCTTGGCCTGACCTATAAAATGGACATCACAAAAGACTTTCTATCTAATACTTAAAGGGTGAATAGCAAATGAATGCAAAGTGACCTGAAGATTAAATGTTCTATGTAATATATTGTAGATAGCACAGCTATAATTGCAGCTGCCTGAAAATTATTCAGTTAGCATTGAGGCTGCTACTTCATTTCCTGTAATTACATAAATCCATATTTGACAACATAAGATGTGGTTTTTAACACTGAATCTAATAGTTAATAGCTCAGAATGACTTTGGTCCCCCCCCTTTTGACTATATAGAACTATTATGTAAAAAGCCACAATATATTAATATATTATCTCAAGGTGTTGGAAAGAAGTAAATGGAACAAATTCCTTAAGGAACAACCTTGGATCCTATTTAATGCCATATTTTCATTAGTGATACTGGAGAGAGAAATAAAAATGTACTGATGGGATTGTAAAAAACAGAAATGTATTAAGATATGATGAAGGTATAGCAGATGACCTCACCAACTGGAATTCAATATTTATATTCTTAAAAGCTGGGGGGGGTATTAAATGGAACCTTAGTCAACCACAATTACTATGAACCATTAAGTACTGTGACTGCAAATAATGCCTGTGCATTTCTTGGACTATTAAGAATGACATTTCTATGAAAGATAGGAAATAAAAAGACCACTGTGAAAGACACCAGTAAGATTTCAGTTAGTACACTCAGTTCAGTTAGGTCACTCAGGTTCAGAAGGATGCTTGTGGATACAAGGATGCTTGTACACTCATATATTGGCTGCTAAGCAAACTAGACAATTCCTTGCACTCAAGAAAATGCCACTCTGAAGGTTCACCATAACATCATGAGCAGAGGGTGGAAGAAAGTGGACTTCTTGTTTTCAAAAAGGATCTATTGCTAGAACATCTGGAAACCTTACTAATCTTATTTACTACTACATTTAATACCTGCGATTTACACCTACAATGAGGCGAGTGTGTAAGACAGGCAACAGATAATAGTCAATATAGCATTTCAAAATTTTCTGAGGACGCCACAAGACCCTTAAAAGTAGAATCACAGAATTGTAGTCCAACCCCCTGCAACGCAGGGCACTCAACTAGATAATACATGACAGATGGCCATCCATCGTCTGATTAAAAACCTCCAAGGAAGGAGACTCTACAACCTCTCGTGGGAGTCTGTTCCACTGTTGAACAGCTCTGTTAGAAAGTTCTTTCTGATGTTTGTCAGAATCCTCTTTCTTGTAATGTGAATCCATTGGTTCAGGTCTAACCTCCAGAACAGGAGAAAACAAGTTTCCTCCATCTTCCATGTCACAGCCCTTTAGAGATTTGAAAATGGCTATCATATCTCCTCTCATTCTCCTCTTACCCAGGATAAACATACCCAATTCCCCCAACCATTCATCATACTTGGTTTCCAAACCCTTTATCAACTTGGTCACCCTAATCTGCACACATTCCAACTTGTCAATATCTCTCCTAAATTGTAGTACCCAGAACTGGACACAGTACTCTGGCTGACTGGCTGACTGACCGAACCCAAAGGGTGCTCATCAATGGTTCCTCTTCATCCTGGAGAAGAGTGACTAGTGGGGTGCCGCAGGGTTCTGTCTTGGGCCCGGTCTCATTCAACATCTTTATCAACGACTTGGATGATAGACTCAAGGGCATCCTGATCAAATTTGCAGATGACACCAAACTGGGAGGGGGGGCTAACACCCCAGAGGACAGGATCACACTTCAAAACGACCTTGACAGATTAGAGAACTGGGCCAAAACAAACAAGATGAAAAATGAGAGGCACAAATACAAGATGGGTGACACCTGGCTTGAGAGCAGTACATGTGAATAGGATCTAGGAGTCTTAGTTGACCACAAACTTGACATGAGCCAACAGTGTGATGCGGCAGCTAAAAAAGCCAATGCAATTCTGGGCTGCATCAATAGGAGTATAGCATCTAGATCATGGGAAGTAATAGTGCCACTGTATTCTGCTCTGGTCAGACCTCATCTGGAGTACTGTGTCCAGTTCTGGGCACCACAGTTCAAGAAGGACACTGACAAACTGGAACGTGTCCAGAGGAGGGCAACCAAAATGGTCAAAGGCCTGGAAACGATGCCTTATGAGGAACGGCTAAGGGAGCTGGGCATGTTTAGCCTGGAGAAGAGGAGGTTAAGGGGAGATATGATAGCCATGTTCAAATATATAAAAGGATGTCACATAGAGGAGGGAGGAAGGTTGTTTTCTGCTGCTCCAGAGAAGCGGACATGGAGCAATGGATCCAAACTACAAGAAAGAAGATTCCACCTAAACATTAGGAAGAACTTCCTGACAGTAAGAGCTGTTCGACAGTGGAATTTGCTGCCAAGGAGTGTGGTGGAGTCTCCTTCTTTGGAGGTCTTTAAGCAGAGGCTTGACAACCATATGTCAGTAGTGTTCTGATGGTGTTTCCTGCTTGGCAGGGGATTGGACTCGATGGCCCTTGTGGTCTCTTCCAACTCTATGATTCTATGATTCTATGATTCTATACTCCAGGTGTGGTCTGACTATGGCAGAATAGAGCAGGACTTTGACTTCCCTTGATTGGGACACTATACTTCTGTTGCTGCAGTCTAGAATAGCATTGAGGGTTTTTGCTGCTGCATCACCCTGTTGACTCATATTAAGCTTGCGGTCTACTAATACCCCTGGATCCTTTTCACATGCACTACTGGCAAATCAGTGTCCTCCATCTTATATTGATGCTGGACTGCCCAGTAACAGAGAGAATATTTCACCATGGCCAAAATTGTTACTCTAATTGTTTGATCAGAGAAATCAACATTTGTTTATATCTGTGAAAGTAACAATTTGAGGGCTGAGCCTTCCCCATTCCTAGAATGTGTTGCCAGTGTCGAATACTAGAAGAAGTTTGGCTCCCACTCAACAAGTATCCTTGTGAGCTGCTCTTTGTGTTTTTCCACTTGAGTGAATGACTGATATTTTATTGAATGGAAGGTCCATCTAGTTCAGCATTCTGTGAATGTGAATTCCCCATGCATGCCCATAATGCATTGCTGCAGGTGTTACTTTCTGCAGTTATGACTGGGTTGTATTCAATTAGTGTGCCTTCACTGACAGAAGACTCTGATTCACCAGAGCCTTCTATCAATCCAATGGAACAGGACTCCATGGTGATTTTCCCTTCCAGAATATCCCACACATTCCCTCCTTAGTGGAGGGACCTTTAAGAACAAAGTAGGAAGAGTGGAGCTGAAGGGGGAACACTAAAGAGCATCTCGGTACCTGTTCTGCTTATGGATGGCTGCAGCAGTAGAAGAATATCAGATGGATTCAATTCAATACAGAACTAGAGGTAGTAGTTATTTCAGATGAAAAAATGTGGGGCAGATTAGACTTTGTGCTAAATGGGCATTTCATGAAGATGATCTGAGGAAAGTGACTACTTCTAAAAAATCAGAAATTAAAAGCAACACTAACCGCCTAAGGAAGCACAGGCTTGAGTTAAAGAACATAAAATAATCTATATGCAAATTATCTAATGTTAAAGACTTTGTTGGAGGATTATATTGATTTATTGATAATTATAATGAAACAAAAATTGGACAAATGGTGCAAATTAGAGATATCCTGGATGGGTAAAAGTTGCTGCAGTAAAAGTAAGCCACTTGCCTAAATGTATATTTCTTTTTTTTAAATAACTAGCAATGAAACTACTGAAGAAGCTTAATGCAATTCACTCTCTGATAAATAGTTTCAAATGGAATAAACCTCCAAGCTAAAAATAAGTATAACACAACAAAATGATAAGAAAGGGGAACTATCTTTTCCAAACATGACAAAATATTATCATGCAGCAACTCTAACTGCACTAGGTCATTGCTCTAGAGATAATAATCTCTGTTGGGACTTGGCAGTTCAATCCTATTAAGAGAATGGATTCTAGAAGATAAGGAAGATAGAATCTAGTGATAAAGCCTATTTTTGTTTGTGGCAATGTAGTGCAGGTCTAGGATTTTTCTAGACATTGCACCATCACAGTTATATAGCCTCTGTTCCTTGGTCCATTTCACACAATAATGCCAAATAAAATGAGATTGTCAATGGAATGAGCAGGATTGTGTCTTCTGGTTCTACCTAAAAGCTTCTGATTGCTGAGCTCCAGAGCTGTAGCCAGGCCCCCAAACTCTTATCTACATGCTAAGATTAGGGTTGATGCTGAGACTAGGGCTACAGGCACACAGCACTGTATTCCATTTTCATGTTTCCCTGTTAATTTTAGCATTGCATTGATCTGAAAGCCATTCCCTGAATGACAGTGCGATACCATGCAGTGAAACTATAATGGAACAGAGTACAATGGTACCTCGGGTTACGAACTTAATTCGTTCTGGAGGTCTGTTCTTAACCTGAAACCGTTCTTAACCTGAGGCGTGCTTTCGCTAATGGGGCCTCCCGCTGCTGCTGGCTCGTGATTTCCGTTCTCATCCTGGGGCAAAGTTTGTAACCCGAGGTATTACTTCTGGGTTAGTGTTGTATGTAACCCGAAGCATTTGTAATCCGAGGTGTTTGTAACCTGAGGTATCACTGTACGGGTTTAGCACTCATTTCCACATTTGCAAATGGATTGGGGGGGGGGATTTGCTCATGGAAATGTGCACTAAAGTTGCACGACATTCCACTCTAGTTCCATAAGTGGCTTTTAAGCCATGTGAAAGCACAAATATAATGTGGAATTTAGTTGTGGGTAAGTTGTGACTTTAAAAAGTAGTATAGGGGAAATTCTAGGCCCTGGTGCTTTTATTCCTGATGCTTTTTTTTAATTTATGCCATGTGTTCACAGATTACGTCATACCATGCCTCAACAGGACATTTTCTTGACACTTTTGTTTTCAGTGAAATAGGATTCTTTTTCAAAGTTCCCTAGCATACTTGTATTCAGTTTGGCAGGACATAATTTCTGCAGGCTTGTTCTAACCATCATCTCTCTGTCTTCTATTCAGTAACATTTTCTACTTCAAGCCTACATCCTGTTGTTTAACTGGCTGCATTCTCACACATCAAAATACAAGTGGTGGCAGTGTGTGGATTTATAAAAGCAATGTCTAAAAATTGTCGCAGTTTTTCACAGATATCTTGTTTAGAAGAGCAAAAATGGGGAAATTAAAAAATGAAACTATTACAAGAAAAATATGTGCCAGTTAATAAACAGGGTGCCATGCTGGTTCTAAGACTAAAAAACCCCTGAATATTTGAGCGTAGAGTCAGTGCAGATAATATGTTGGCTCCATCCTTACTGTCCACACAGCTGGATGTATGATTGGAGGGTTGTTGGTTTTTTATGAGGACTTGTGGGGAGTGTTGCTCACCTCATCAGTATTCATTTTAAAGCATTTTTCTTTTTATGAAGCCAAAAAGCAAATATAGAATTTGAAGCAAACATGCCATAAAGCATACCTCCCCACCTTATAACAGGTTAATAAATATTAATATAGTTCTACCTGCCTTTAACGTATTGCCATCTAAACAAGACCAGAATGTCCATACAGCAATACAGTAATTAATATAATACAATACAATATAAAATGAAAACAACAACTAGTAAAAAAAAAAGTCTTTTGTGTGTGTCAGGGAGAATTTGGAGGAGCAAGTGATAGAAGAGGTGGAGCAGGGATGCTGTGGAGCCCTTCAACCGCCCAGAGACAGAGGAAACGGAAGAGAGGACAGAGATTAGCCAGGAGGAGGAAGGGCTCAGGGATGCGTGGGAATCGAAGGAAGCCACTCCCCAAATCTGACTCAACGGGTTCGGACGCGTAATCCTGAACGGTACCTGTTTCTTGTACATGTGTAATAAAGACTGTAAATACCGAGCTGACTGTGCTGGGGTGTTAATGCGAAGGGGAGACACCACCTTTACAGTGTGGCATCACGATACCCATATTTGCTGATTCACCAGTGAACACTTGTCTTTCAGTCTTGTTTCATTTGTGTATATGATAAAAGGCCGCCAAATGGCACAGAAAGTGTTTGGTTTCACAGATGCTTTTCAATACTTTAGCATCATGAGTTTTGAGCCAAGGATTTGTGAAGCTTGGCAACACTTATAGAAAAGAGAGAGCCAATTTTCTCAACTATCAATCATTACATCTGCAATATAATTGTTGTGATGTCTTCATATTGTAAAGTTCTAGGATTTTGTGTCTGATTGTGCAACACAAGTCAACATTTTTACACAGAGGCACTTGACAGAATAACCCAAAATAAGATAAGCTCACATTTTGAGGAACTCATCTGTAATCTTAATAGAATTTTATGTATATATATTAAAAAAAGAATACTGCAGTTCTGTAAATGTCTTATTCTGTGAAGCTCATGCTGAGGTAACTGAGTACCGGATTGTAGCCTAAATCATTGAAAGAATGTGTCAGTTTCCCCTTTTTATAATTACAGTATGCTAAAAAAAGGAAATTGTGTGTGACAGAGAACTGCAATATTGTGTGTTAATTGAATTCATGGATTTTGTATCTCAAACTCAATTTCATTTGCCTAAAGCAGAAAACAGTGTCTTAAGAATATGCTTCCTGAGGAGAAAGCAATTATTGAGGAATAGGTTCCCTTATCACATTCTTAATGTGCGTGCTAAAAGCAGAGAGAAAAATAACAGTTTCGACATACAATTTCATGTATGTACTGTCATACATAGAAAACAGGGATCACACTATATTTATTATGTGTATACATAATGACCACTGAAATAGTGCTTCTATTGACCCATCAGTTTTATCATGTCTGCAACAAGACGTCTCCTGTATGAGATCAGTAACAGAAAATGGATCCTGCTCATTTTTAAAAAATGTCAAAAGGATGGCACATTGCCCACATACACAAATCTGCAAATGTAGGCCTGCTTGTAGGCTGACAAAAAGCTACAGTTGTTCTCTGTAGGAGAGACCATTTCCTTTCCACCCCACATAGAATGCCATGGTAGTTTGGAGTAAGGAACAAGTGGTTCAAGCAGTGCTTCCTTTCTGCAAGAACCAAAAGTACAGCATCCCAATCCCCACAGTAGTCAACCGGATGCCTCCATGACGCCCACAAACAGGACACAGAAACAGGCCTTTCCTGCTGTTGTTCCCCCAGCATTTGGCACTTGGAGGTATACAGTCTCTGAATCTGGAGGCTACACACAGCCATCATAGCGGCCACTGAATTTTAATTCAATTTTTAATTCAAAAAATTTAGACATGTCGGCAGTAAGATTGAACGCATTATCGACAAGAAAAGGAAGGCCTTTCAGATCTGGCAAAGAGATAGAAACTGTGCCACTAAGAAAAAAAACCTATGTCAATGCTAAGGCTGAGGTTCAAAGAAGAATCAGAGAACTAAAGAACACCTTGTGGATAAAAAAAAAGTTCAAGATGTCCAGCACTTAGCCAATACTCATTATGCACTTCTTTAAAGCCACAAAGACCTTCTATGGGCCAGTAAACTATGGTATAGTTTCTTCTAAAAAATAAAGAAACTACTGTATTGCATTGCGCTGGAAAGAACATTACCAGCATCTTCTTAACCGCAGCTTCCTCATAGCTGCTGTCACAAATCCCACAAAAATAAATTAGAGATAAGCTTGCAGTATCTCCAAATCTAGGAGAGTTGTGTACAGCTATTAACCAAACGAAAGAAAACAAGGCCAGCAGACCTGATGGGTTACCTGCCAAAGTCTTCAAAGAGGGCGGAATTGAACTTACAAGCTCATTAAAAAAAAATTGAGAGAGAGAGGAGATCCCAGCAGACTTCAAGGATGCCAAAATCATAAAAATTTTTTTTTAAAAAAGGTGACAGAACGGACTGTGGAAATTATCAAGAGATTTCTTTATTAGCTGAGGCTGACAAAATTCTTGCAAGGATCTTAGCAAACCGTCTCCTAACTATATCCAAGGATATCCTTCCTGAATCCCAAAATGGTTTTTGACCTTCTAGGGTGATAGTGCATATGATTTTCACTGCTTGACAGCTCCCTAGCCAGACACTTCAGCTCACCAGTGATTGGCTGGTGAGCCCTGCAAGTGAGTCTTCTGGCTGTTGGTGAGGTAAGAGGAGACAGATGTGCACCAAAGGCTGAAGAAGGGAGGCCAGTCCAGCCATGGCCATGCTGGAGCCACAACTGCAGCTCCCAACAAATCTGATGAGAATGAGCATTAACACAAGGACATTTTAATGACAGTTCTGAGCAGGCCCCACTCAAAGGAATGGAGTCTGTAGATGTCTTTTTTAGGTTATTTCCCATAGTTTTGTAAAGTGAAAAATAAGCCATAAGGTTACAAACTTTCCCATGATGACACTTTTCATGTCATTAACTTTGGAATGCTGCCAAGGAAGCCATGGAACTTTTATTTTAGTGAGCCTATTGCAGGTTAAGTGCTTTAAGGGGTGACATGGGACAGGCAGGCTGAGCCTATAAACAATGATGAATGTGTGAGGCTCTGCTTGAGTACAGCTTTATGTACACTAATTTGTAAATAGAAATCACATTTCTCCTACGCAACACCAAGATTAGAAAAAAACATTTCCTCTCGAAGCCACAAATGGTTGGTAACCCAGCTGCCTTATTATACTTCCTCCTTTTTGTAATATGTCTTTCTTCATAATTTTTTAATACTTCAAATACATTTACCTATTTACCTGGGCTGGTTTTTGGTAGATACTTTTACTTTATCCAGAAAAGCTAACCACAATATTTTTAAATTAATAATTTTTTCAGTATTTTCATATTTTAATTTGACTTCCTCAGAAAAGCACTTCAAAGCCACTCTTGTCAACCAATGTCATTATGATGTCAGGTAACTGACAGCTGGGTGACCCTATCCACCTGTCAAACGTGGCTCTTGGAAGCCTGTGAAGAGGAAGATATTTGTTTGCCAGTCTGAAAAGGGTCCTCAGCCCTGATGGTAAAGTTGTAAAAGTGTTATAACTGGCAGTGTTCAAAGCATTTTCTCTGGGAAAGCTACATGAAACCAAAGCTGGAATTGCTTTTTGACATGTGCATATAACATACAGTGGTACCTCGGGTTACATACGCTTCAGGTTACATATGCTTCAGGTTACAGACTCCGCTAACCCAGAAATAGTGCTTCAAGTTAAGAACTTTGCTTAAGGATAAGAACGGAAATCATGCTCCGCCGGCGCAGCGGCAGCAGGAGGCCCCATTAGCTAAAGTGGTGCTTCAGGTTAAGAACAGTTTCAGGTTAAGAACAGACCTCCGGAACGAAATAAGTACTTAACCCGAGGTACCACTGTATAGAAAAATTACCATGTGACCTGCATGGAATTACCCTCAAAGGGAGTGAACAACTCCATGAATCCTTCGTATACCACAAAAAAAACTGGTTCTAACTTCATTAGAAGACACTTTCCCCACCTGGTCCACCTCCAGATGTTTTGGACCACAACTGCCATCATCCCTGACCACTGGCAATGCTGACTGAGGCTGATGGAATTTTTAGTCCAAAGCATCTCCAAGGTTCTTGTTGAGGAAGGCTGAATTAAAGTAATATCGAGGAGTCTATATTTAAAACATATCCCTACTTTTTCAGGAGGAGGAAGACAACTTTTTAAGATGATTTTTCTTTTTGGCTGAGCAAAACAAACCACGGTATATCTGAATATAAGAAGCTGCCTTATAATAAGTCAGACCATTTTTCTATCAAGCTTAGTATCAAGCACAGATTGGCAGTATCTCGCTAGTGTTTCATACAGGAATCTTCCCCAGCCCTACCTGAGGATTCCAGGGATTGGACAGGGCCTTTTGCACACAAAGTGAAGCATGTGCTCTACCTCAGATCTAAAGCCTTAACCTGCTCTCCTTTCCAATGGCCTCAAAGCTGTAGTTTAGCAACAAAACACCCCTGAAATGCAGCTGGTGAAGTTCATAACTGAGTGGAGATTTAAATCTGGATCATGTCCAAATCTAACATGGTAGCCCAGGCTCCCTCAAACTCGGCCCTCCAGATGTTTTTGGACTACAATTTCCATCATGCCTGACCACTGGTCCTGCTAGCTAGGAATCATGGGCGTTGTAGGCCAAAAACATCTGGAGGGCCGAGATTGAGGAAGCCTGAGGTAGCCAATAGAAGGCATGCTGATCCACAATATAATCCAGGGAAACACTGGTTATCACATTTTGTTTGGAACTGGTATGCCAGCCCCCCTCCCCCATTTATAAATGCCCACATGTCTCAGCTGTTCTACTGAGGCTTTCCTGACCTCCGCTTCGTCTGTGTTGCAAGTGATTATCTACCTCTCTTCACCTTTGTCTAAAGCAAAGGCTTTTCAACAGCAGCAACTGCCTCACTTCTGTGCTATGTAAAACGCCCAACACTAAACAGTAAGTAGCAGGCAGAACTTCATGAAGTTTAGGAATATAAAAAAACACCATACTGGATAACTAGTCCACACCTCATATTTTTCAGATGAGGATGTCTGTATATTACAATATGCACAATGAGATAATGTTTGTCTGTAGGCAAACTCCCTCCTAAACTTGAGCGCTTAGATACTGACTTTAAAGTCTGAGTCATAAGGGCTTAGATCACTTCCAAAACATTTGCAATGTGGAAATTACAACCCAATGGAAGCAGGGAGGAAAAGTAGAGCTGCTATTATTTTGAGAAATTGCCTTACTTTTTCAATTCTGGCTTGCTTTTTGAACACCATGTGCTTAGTTTAGGGTTGCCATATGTGGAATTTCCAGGACATACCCAGAATACTGTGATCGAAAGCAGTATCTGGGTGGAAATAAGCAGAATCCGGACGTATGGCAAGCCATGTCGGCGGTGCCATTTTTGCTGATTTTTGTAAATTTGCAGTTTCCAGGGATACTTCCTGGAACCTCCAGTAAGTCCACATATTGCTAAGAGGTCTTTGCTCTTATCAGCCATGACATACAGACCCAAGTGTATTTCCTATGTAAGGGTTTACAGATAAGTTATGGCAGTCATGCACAAGCGACTATTTTCTCAGAAGATTGGAAGTAAACAAAAATCATCCTTCTTCGTTTCCTGAATAAGGACAAGATAATGTTATTAGAACTGTTATTAGCAGTGTGACAAAGAGTCACAAGAAAACTCTTCACATCTTCAAGACATAAGACATGGACAGGAAATGGAGAACACGGTCAAGCCACATTCAGAACTACAGGCTTCTCATTGCAGAAGTACTCCTGAGACTGCAGACATGGAGTTACAGCTAAAGTAGAAAAATGTTTGAGGAAAGGAGGAGAGAGAAAATAACAGCCTTGCTAGATTTTTCTGCTTTCAAGCAGTTGCCTGTGATGTTCTCATCCCCCTCTGCAGATTAGAACTTTTGTGGGTTCCTTTATGCTTGGCTGACATCTGTTAATGTCCTCTCAGCCACCCCTCTCAATCGTGTCCCTTGCTTGCTCATCTACCATGCAAATCCTTTGTACTAAAGGCTACCTTACAGACATGCACCAAAGTTACAACCAGTAGAAAAAGCATCTGGTTCCTTCATTTAAAAGGGAAATGAAAATGAATGGAAGTGACAATAACAAATGGTACAAATGCAGTTCTAACAAGTGAACAATGAAGCAATTAATGAAAATGAATGGAGTAACAAAATGACTTTTTTATGCACACATCTAATTGAATTAAGCTTCGTGTTTATCATTCATTATGTGATATTGACACATAATTTACATTTCATTAAAATAAAAGGAAATCTATCGGGCTTACACTGTTTAGAACCACAGACGTTATGCCTTTAAACTCTTAGCATTTCTAGCAAGATACATGAATGGTTTTCCAAGACTGACTTACATGTTTCACATGTGATGCAAAAAGGAGAATGCCATTCCTTTAAGTGACAACTGAATCAAATTTCTCCACCATCCCTACTCTTTCTATTGGTGGAAAGGACGGATATTCAGGGCAGGCTCTTACTGGAAAAGTGGGGGGGGCCAGCCAATGTCCACTGATTTACTGTAGCCCTGCTCCCAATATCACCTCCCACAACGTTCTAGAGAGTCCCATAATGGAACAGCTTTTCAGGATGCTGCAGGATGACAGAGGGTTTAGTGAAGATTGGCTCCAACCTTTCCTCATGTGGAAGCATTCTATGAGTGGAGCTCCACTCATGGGAACTCTAGATTTGTACCAGAACAAATATCAATATAGGTGCTAAAAGAATGACTTTGCATTTGCTTTCAACCATCTGGTATGGAAAACCCCCTAAGAAGTTTGATATGAGCACCTTTATCCATTCCATTATAAAGTATTCATTTCTTTATAAATCTGGCATCCACTCCATGTGGGAGTAGAAAATGCTTAAGAGACTCCGGCAGCTAAGAATGCCAAGTATTTGTTGCCAACTGTGTCTACCCCCCCCCCCAAATAAAGGGCTCCAGCAGACACACTTTTATGTTTATAAAAACATATACTCTCCCCCTCAAGTTATTCTTTCAGTAACAGAAAAGAAGGTAATAGCTGGTACATACTTTTAAGGCTTTGTGCTGACCTACTGCTTTTCATTCAAGTAACAAGAAGAGGGAAACAATATTCTGGTGCATTTGAAAAATAGCCAAGAAAGCAGAATCAGGCTTATACAGTTGATAAAAACATTTTTAAAATTATTGGAGAGGTAGCAGTTCTCACCATCTTTGAATCAAATCAAAATCATTTTCCCATGAAAAATCTTTTCCAGATGCTTCAAGGATGCAACTGTATAGAAATGTGAAATAAAAGCAATCACCCCCTCACTTGCTAAAGTTCACTAACTGTGAGAACAAGCCTTTAACAAAAAATGCTCTGCTAAAAACATTGTAAAGCAGATTCCTGAACTGTTGCCTCTGGGTCCTCTGTCCCCCCTACACAACCCTTTGGATCTTCAATTTGAAATGTCCGTGTGGTTTTCAGGTTCCTGGGGCTGGTTTCAGCTAATTAGTCCTAATATCAGAAGCCCATGTAAGGGCGTCTGCTAGAGCAATGAGACTTCCTCATTCTCCCCCCACTGCCCCTCAAATTGGCTTAGGGGAGGTTCAGGAGAACCCTAGAACAACATGCATGGTGGGGAAGGGGGATCGTTTAATCTGGGAAGCTGTAGCAAAGCAACATAAAAATGTGATATATACTTCAACACTCAGAAATAATTTTCAAAGACATATTATGAAAAATATTAAAACTAAGTTTGTGTCGCAAGATAAGAGTCATGTCATATAGAAGACAGGGCTGCTGTATTTGTTTAGAATGACAGCTTACAAAAGCAACAAGTGGCGGTACCATGTTGCACACAGGCAACATCCATCTTCATTAAACTGATTAGTAAAGAGGTTTGTTCTATGGGAACAACACTCCTTCTGTCTGCAGCACTGCTGTTCTAAAAGGAAAAACCTCACACAGGGCTTTGGGCTGCAGCTGGAAAGAGGTGCAGACAAGAGTTTCTACTGTAGCCTCTGCTTCCTTAAGACTGATCACACCTCTTTCTTTTGGTTAATATGACCGGGAAAAAAGTCAACAAAGTTCCATGGTGGAAAGTTATTTAACGTGTGTGTGCATTAATGGTGAGATGAAGTGCAGAGTGGTGAGCTGCTCAATTGAGATTAAACTTCACTGCTTGTGTTCATCATATTTCACTTCTAAATTGATAATACATAAAAGCATTTACAACAGTTTCTAACCACATAGATTTTTATGCCGCTCTCCTGCTGACCCTTACACTTTCATATCCCCTCCCCCATAAAAGTGGGATCATCAGCTGCTCAATACGGCTGTTGCACATAAAATAAATCCTCCTTTCTTACTAGTTACACAATCTCATTCATTTCTTGCTAAACTGTTTTATAACATTCATGTCAAATCATTCTGCAGCTGCTACCCAATTCCTAATCCTCCCCATGCTTTGTCTCTCTCAACAGGGCTACCCTTTCCAAAGCAGCTTGAACTCTGCCATTGCACTGTTTGCCTTTTTCTCTTTGCTTGCTCAAAGTTTCCAGGCCAGACAAAGAATACACCAACACACACCCTAGGCAGCTGCAAAAAAAATATAGCAGCTTTACTGAGGAAACAGAAACAAGCTCCAGATATTTTCAGTGCTTTTGTGGAATGCTGAGTAGGAATAGCCACTTTTCACTGGCCATCAGTATTTGAAGAATGGATTATTGCCAACAATATTCTGTCTCCAACATTATCAGGTTTAACTTGCAACTGCTAGATCCAAATCCAGAATCCCTGAGCATAGATGAGGAGCTAAACTATACAATGGATATATCATTCTGCCCCGACACTGAGGTCCAGCGCCGAGGGCCTTCTGGCGGTTCCCTCGCTGTGAGAAGCCAAGTTACAGGGAACCAGGCAGAGGGCCTTCTTGGTAGTGGCACCTGCCCTGTGAAACGCCCTCCCACCAAATGTCAAAAAGAAAAACAACTACCAGACTTTTAGAAGACATCTGAAGGCAGCCCTGTTTAGGGAAGCTTTTAATGTTTGATGGACTATTGTATTTTAATATTTTGTTGGAAGCTACCCAGAGTGACTGGGGAAACCCAGCCAGATGGGCGGGGTATAATATATTATATTATATTATATTATATTATATTATATTATATTATATTATATTATATTATATTATATTATATTATATTATAATTATTATCCCATTCCTGACCACTGGCCATGCTGGTTGATGGACCCTCTGGAGCAGGTTTTGGGAGCACACAGGGAGAGGAGAGGAGAGGAGAGGAGAGGAGAGGAGAGGAGAGGAGAGGAGAGGAGAGGAGAGGAGAGGAGAGGCCTGTTATAAGAGCACAATGCGGCTCATGTAGTATATATTGCACAATATTTTTTTTAGAAAAACGAACGAACTGCAAAATGTTGAGTAATTCTGATCACCAAATTCTCATCAGCAACCAGTTACTTGACATCCTGCTTGCCAATTTGTGATCTCATAAACCTTCTGGTCACAGAATAGAATGCGTTCATCTGTTGGTGAGCTCCTGATGTGCCAACAATATTCAACCATGCAGGCAGCAAATGAGAAATAGCCAGAAGCATGTGTAAAAATGCACCAAGAGGAGAGCTGTTTGAAACAAAGTTCAGAGATGGAATTCAGAGAAGCTTGTGTGCAGAGCACACCCAAAAAGAGGCCCCAAGAAGAGCTAGAGAGCCTGGAAATAGAGAAGACCTCAGATCACCTTGTAGTGTTAGTGGAATAAACCTTGGAAGGGCCCTTCTTTCTTCCCTTACTACACAGTCAACTAATTCCACTGCATACTGAAAAGGAATTGTTGAATCCTGTGCAAGGTTTCTTGATATCTTTTAGCAGGATGCACATTGAAGGGTCCAAATCTACACTGGCACAAATGAAAGAAGGGGTAGTTCAGAACAAAACAAATAAAACAAAAACCAACAAGTGTAAATATCTCCAAATCACTTGGTAAAACTGCAGGAGAGGGAGGGGGGATAACTGTGGTGTGCTATTTGTTGTTACACTGTATTTTCTTTTCCTTCCTTTGTAAAATTATGAAAATCAAATCAAAATTTTTTGGGGGGGGAGTAAACAACTCACCTCCCTTTTCAGAAGGCAAAAGGACAACCCTTCTTGTTGACACAACCCTACCTATCACAGAATTGCTGTAGGCATGCATTTTTTTCTTTATTTAATAAACTCTGTATGCTGTTTAATCATAAAAACTTCTAAACTGTTTTCATCAAAAATGTACATTATTGATTTTCATTACAATACTGATGTGTATCAGTGACTAAAGACATAGTAACTTTGAGAGGAATGAATCACCTTTTTATTATAAAAGAAGTATTTGGGCAAATCTATCAAGAGCACCTCTGCATATACTATATACAGCAAAAGTTGAAGGGTTTCTTAATTATTATTATAAAAACATTACTGAATAGTCCTTGAAAGGAATCTTTCTCTGATCCCTCTAAGGCTACGCAATATTAGCTTTTATCCCTGCATGCCTAACATGGTTATTTCACAGCTCTGCATCTCTGAAATAATCCTGGAGGGAAATAGCATCTTTCAATTACAGTGAGTTCCTGATTATCCGGAAACAGTTTATCTGATTTTCAGATTATCTGTGCCCGAAGGTCAGGAACTGGCTGCAAAAATGAGGGTGAAAAGCCCAGCCTCTCTAAAACCTGAGAGAAGTAGGTTGGCTAATGCCAAGTGATGGTTCAGGACTACCTTCTTTTGCTGCTCTCCCCTTACAACTGTGGATATGTTGGGCACTGGGTTAACTAGGCCATTCTTGTATGCAGTCACACATTCTACATTATATGTTCTGCAGAACATGTGACTTTGAAAGAAAGAACAAATTTAGTCAAAGTTTTATAATCCCTCTCTCACTAATTCCAACAACAACCCAATGGTGGGAAGAAGTACAGGGTTACATACGCTTCAGGTTACAGACTCCGCTAACCCAGAAATAGTACCTCGGGTTAAGAAATTTGCTTCAGGATGAGAACAGAAATCGTGCTCCGGCGGCGCAGGAGGCCCCATTAGCTAAAGTGGTGCTTCAGGTTAAGAACAGTTTCAGGTTAAGAACGGACCTCTGGAACGAATTAAGTACTTAACTGTACAGTCATTTTTCTTATCCACAAGTTTGTGGCCACTTTCTGCTCCAGCACGTGACAATGAATTGCTAATTACTATAGAACAAGAATGAGGGCTGGAAATGCCACTTAAATAGACTCTGCACAATAGGTTCACAATGTTAATTCTGTTCCTGATACCATATGTCAGGCACGTCCAACTCCCAAGAGACTGCGATCTACTCCCAGTATAAAATATCCTGGCAGTGGTCTACCCATTGTCATTGGAGGGAGGAGGAGCGTGCGTGGGGTGGGTGGGTGGACTGGCCAGAGTTGCTGAGCTTTTTGGGGGGCAGGATGGCCCAGAGTTCTTTGGCTTTTATTTGTTAAACTTTATTTAATCCCACAATTGACAAGGGTCCCGCGATCTACTAGGATCAGCCGGGGATCTACTAGTAGATCACAATCTACTGGTTGGACATGCCTGCCGTATGTAATTAAAAGTGATTTTTATTATGAAAATATTCTGTAAGCCAGTTAGAGAACCTCTCAGGACCATACAGTGGTATATAAGAATTCTCAAGAAACATATGATACAAATTCCTTGTTTACTGTATCTAAACCTAGCGGCTCTACAGCTCACTGCACATCACTCCCCACAGAGACCTCTCCATGTCAATAAGTCATTGTGCTGTCGGAAACCGACAGATTGTGCTTGAACAGTTTTCTGGATCCAACTCCAAGACTACCATCTGGAAACTAAGCAGAAGTACAGCCAGTCATGTCACAATGAACATATTGCATTAAGAAAGCTTCACTGTTTTCCAGTTTAACCATGGACATAATTCAACTTACTATTTTTTTTTTTAACATTTAAAGCCCCAAACAGTCCAGAGTAAATGTATTTGGAATACTGATTTCTTCCCATACAAACCAGCCCAGCAGCTGAGCTAATTATGGGAAGCCTGTCCCTACTTTTCACCGCCTTCAGAGGATAAGTAGTGATCTATCAGGGCTACCTCAGCAGTTGGACTCCAACTGTGAAACTCCCTTGGTACATGTGCCCAACACGTACATTATTATTTTATTAGATGCCAGATGAAGGCTCTCATCTTCACCTGAGCTTTCTCTTGATTGTATTAGTTACTAGGTAATAATGTAAATGTGATTGCTTATCTGTTATTGTTCTGCACAGTCAAGCTTTTATAGTTTCATCCATCTATATGCCTAGTTTTCATTTGCTCCTTATTGTTTTTATTGTTGCATTTTTTGTGCTTGATATTTTTACCTTTTGTGAACAACCTTCAGTGTCACAGCAGGCACAAATGTGCCATGGCAATATAACAACTAAAATAAAGTATGAATAACACTGGTTTCTGTACTGTGTCACTCACCTTCTTTGACAAATGCCTTTGGAAATCAAACATGTAAGTTCTATATTCTCCATTCCCTGGTTTTATATAAGTGCTTCATTTTACAGACTCACATATGTTGCTTTTTACGTAAAAAAATATTTTACATTTTATTACTAAGTGAATACAACAATTCTTCTTGTTTTGGTCATATTTTCTTTCCTGTCATATAAGCTGCCCAAAGTGTGGTTAATAATACATATATTGCTATGGAACAGTAGGCAAACAGTTGACAAAGACATAGAATCATAGAACTGTAGAGTTGGAAGAGACCACAAGGGTCATCAGCCCCCTGCAATGCAGGAATCTTTTGCCCAATGTGGGACTTGAACCCATGAGCCTGAGATTAAGAGTCTCATGCTCTGCCAACTGAGCTATCAATATGGATTTCATCTGAACCTGTCCTTTATTAAGATCTTCATCAGATGCCTTGTTAAGAATATCCCCACCTTTGAATGTGACATAGGAGGTGACAGGATACAGGGCCTTTTCAGTTGTGGTGCCTGAATTATTAAGGACCTCCCTCTGTCCATAATCATTTTTAATGAATATCAGCTGAGTTCATGGCTGTTTATGGAAATTTTTAAGTGTATTTTTACTGGTGTTATAAATATTTGTTCTGCTGTTCTTATGTCTTTTAAAAAGCTTTATTGTGTTGACTGTTTTTAACTGCTGACTCTCCTGTTGTTGGTTTGTTTATTCGGCTTATTATATAGATTTTAATTATGTTGTACACTCCCTGGAAGTTAAAGTTTAGAGGCAGGAATTTTTTTTCAAATAAACTAACTAAGCATATTCAGGTCTATTGATCAAGAGCTTCAGCAAAACCCACCTTTTCTTATAAGCATAATGCACAAAGAAATTAAGTATGTTTTGCCCAATTTATAAAATAGAAAACAGCAACATGCTACTTCTCATAAGTATTGTTTGAAATATTAAAATAAATAAGTCACGGCTAGTTTTTGAGTGTGTCTAAATGTCCCATGCCAATCTGGTTTTAAAATAACCCAAGACTGTATTTGCCAAAACAATCTGTGCTGGCACAAGAAGAAGGATGCTACACCATACAAGACTATGTAATGACAAGAAACTGTGCTTGGATTTCATTTTCTTTCATCCAGTCATGCAATCATCCCTTTGTACAATTTAATGTAATTATAATAGCTATTTAGATACCAAATAAAAGAACAAGTACTCTATGGCTGGATGTACAATGTAAATAATTCTCTAATACAAACTCTTACTTGTATATAAAGCCAGTTCTCTATTGCTTGGCAGCATCCCCCACCCCAGATTTCAATGAGGTATTAAACAGAAGCTTAGTCGCACATGTCTCAATTAACATCTCTGATTTAAATCCTCCAGATGTATTCAGTCCTCCCACAGGAACATTAAATATGACGAATAACTTTCAAATGTGAGAAAAGCAAGCATTATAGAAACAAATTCCTACATAGTAAGAACAACCCATTCACACAACGCACTAACGGCACCAATAATATGCTTGGTGGTTGGGAGAAATAAGATCTCACATGAAGTCAAGAAGCATGTAGCCCTCTGGTGAACAAGAGGATCTCTGAGTCAGAAACAATGGATTTCTAAAATATAGATGCTATTGGACAAAGCAAAAAACCAAGTTGGGAGATGCTGTCACTCACAGGTATAAAGTGACAGGTATTTTGTTGACTGGAATTATATTATTAGTGAGTTTTATTTCAAATGTATTTCAGATTTCTTTTACTAGCAAGCCTCTCATTGGTTATCTGTCATCAGTTGCTACTTACCTCTTTCAATCTATCCAGCTCATTTTGCAGTGCCTGTTTCGATATTTCCATCTCAATGATTTGTTGACGAAGGATTTCATTTTCATCCTCTGCTTTAACTCGTTTCTCTTCCACATTCTCCAGTTCATGGTGCAGCCTAACGGATACATCTTTGGCTACCTAGTCAAAAAAGAGTATACAAACATATCTTGTAGTAGCAACAGCAGTAGCAGTTTTAAAAACATTTTCCATTAACAAAATTGAAAATATAAATGCATAATAACGTAAGGTGTAAAACCTTTCCTGATAGCAGAAATGGATGGATATATATATGATCAATGGAGGGGCATTTAAACCTCCCAGGACATTCTGCAGCTTACTTTAAATTGCCCATACAGATAGCACATCATCAAGAACTTCAGTGCTATCACTTGTAAAGTGAATTGGCACAATAGATTTTTAACAAGCTAGATGTGTTAATTGGTTTACCAATACCAGGATGTCTGTGTTATTAACATAAACTGGGTTTTTGTGAAAGGCCACTTGCTAATAATGTAATTATCACTGCCTGCACTTTTCTGCATTTCATTACCTTCTGACTCTCACCATTAACAATCCCCCTCACTGCCTCCTGAAGTTGTAGATTATACTCAACAAAATCAGATGCCATAAAAAAGTTAGTCTTTAAGGTACCACAAAAATCTTTATTATTTTTGCTGCAAGGGACTAACCGCTCTGGAAATAATCAACCAGTATCATTAACTAGGGGACGCGGGTGGCGCTGTGGTCTAAACCACTGAGCCTAGGGTTTGCCGATCGGAAGGTTGGCGGTTCAAATCCCTGTGACGGGGGTCAGCTCCCATTGTTTGGTCCCAGCTCCTGCCAACCTAGCAGTTCGAAAGCACGTCAAAGTGCAAGTAGATAAATAGGTACCGCTCCAGCGGAAAGGTAAACAGCGTTTCCGTGCACTGCTCTGATTCACCAGAAGCAGCTTAGTCATGCTGTCAACATGACCCAGAAAAACAGTCTGCGGACAAACGCCGGCTCCCTCGGCCAGTAAAGCGAGATAAGCACCGCAACCCCAGAGTTGTTCGTGACTGGACTTAACTGTCAGGGGTCCTTTACCTTTTTTTATCATTAACTAAGTCTATGATAAGGGACGCGGGTGGCGCTGTGGGTTAAACCACAGAGCCTAGGACCTGCTGATCGTAAGGTCGGCAGTTTGAATCCCCGTGGCGGAGTGAGCTCCCGTTGTTCGGTCCCAGCTCCTGTCAACCTAGCAGTTCGAAAGCACCCCAAAGTGCGAGTAGATAAATAGGGACCACTCTCCAGCGGGAAGGTAAACGGCGTTTCCGTGTGCTGCGCTGGTGCTGGTTCAGCAGCTGCGGCTTAGTCACGCTGGCCACGTGACCCGGAAGCTGTCTTCGGACAAGCACGGCTCCCAGCCTTTTGAGCGAGATGAGCGTGCAACCCTAGAGTCGGTCACGACTGGCCCTGATGGGCAGGGGTACCTTTACCTTTTTAAGTACATGATATAATACTAGCATACAATTTTAGGGTATTATAGTATTAAATAACAAATCATTTTATTAATTAGATTAAGCATACCTAAAACTCTATCTCCCCCCCCCCTTTTCAAACAAGCACAGCACAGATATGTATATAAATATCTTTTTTACAGATCAAGTGCACATACTGAAGAGAGAAAGTCTTCTGAAAATCAAGTTGCACACATAATTAGCACAATTCAGAGCATTAGGGAATTTTCAGTTTAGGCAGTGGGAAACATGGCTCAGTTTGGATGCATCTATTGTGTATACATTTTAAATCAGTCCCCTACTTCAGAATGAGGTGAGTGAAGCCTATTTGATTGCTCCTTAACAGCCAAGGCTCCTTTCAGGTGAAAAGTTAGTATTTCATTGGGAGGGTTTTTTAGCCTACACCTCCTCATAAAATGCTAGGTTTCCAAATGCAGGGAATATTCAAAGCATATAATTTAGAGTTGGGAGGAATATAGAGTTGAATGTCATCTAGTCTGTTATGTACTGAGTCGAATAGGATCCAAACTGCAGCAGTCTGATTGGTCCTAGAACAATAGGATCCAAAAGGCAGCAGTCTGATTGGTCCTAGAACAATAGGATTCAGAATGCAGCAGTCTGATTGGTCCTAGAACAATGCAGCAGTATGGTTGGTTGGCAGGAACCACCCAATCATGCTCCAGATTGAAGTGAATCCACAACCTGATTGGTTTACAGTACAATTCCGGAATTAGCCAATCATGTGCAGCCCATTGTGTAAATAATGTATATAAGGCAGATACTTTGAGGGGACTTTCATTCATTCCTCCTCACCACTATGAGCTGAATAAAGAGCAGGAAATCACTTTGCGACTCCGAGTATATTTCACTGGCGACGAAGGTGGGATCCCGCTGAGCTGACTGCCACACACAGCACCGCAGCACCGCCACCTGCCGCACCGCTGCCTCGCACCGTGTATCCAGGCTTCAGCTCCGGGACACAAGGAACTCAGAATGGCAACTGACAGCAACTTCTCGCCGTTCAACCCAGCATCTGGAGACTGGGAAGCGTACGCCTCCCGTTTCACCTTCCTCCTAGAAGCCAAAGGGGTCACCGATGATGAAGACGCCAAGAAGAGGGCAATATTCTTCAGCGTCTGCGGAGAGGAGACATTTGAAATCGCCTGGGCTCTCCTTGCGCCTGAAGACGTTGCTACTGTTCCATACAAAACAATAATGGAACAGCTGAAGGGGCACTTTTCGCCACAGCCCTCAGTGGTGGCTCGTCGAAATGCCTTCTACGCAAAGCGGCAAGCCCCTGGGGAAACCATAACTGGGTTTGTGACCTCTCTCCGCCAAGCCGCCCGGTTCTGCAACTTCTCAGAGCTGGAGAACATGCTTCGTGATTTTCTCGTCGGTGGCCTGAGGGATGAGAAGCTGCAACGACGCCTCTACGCTAAGAAGAACCTAACGTTCCAGGTCGCTCTGGAGGAGGCCCTGGCAACGGAAGCTGCCGAGAGGTCGACACAAGAGGCACGGCCGAGCCAGCCGTCCCAACCGAGGGTCCACCACGAAGACCTCACCGACGACTCAGGATCTGACAGGGAGGAGGTGCACCGAGTACAGCAGCGCACTCAAGCAGCCCACATACCACAGCTGCCTCGACGAGAAGGAGGGAACTGCGCAAGCTGTGGAGAAAGTCATGAGAGGAGGACCTGCCGTTTCCGCAATGCAGAGTGCAGACAGTGCAGAAAATCGGGACACATCGCCCGGGTGTGTCGGGCTCGGCCCACCCGACACCAGGCATCAGACGACCAATCCAAGAACCCCAGGTCCCGGGGCCCAACGCACCAAGGCAACTCGACAGAGCTCACGGACTTCCAGGTATACCAGTTGCCCCACCCCAACATAGAGAAAATTTATGTAGAGGTACAGATAGAGGGGGCCCCATGCCGCATGGAGCTTGACACGGGTTCAACTCTATCCATAATCTCGGCAAGGACCTTAAGGAAACTGTGTCCTACTGGGGGTCCCAAACTCAGGCCGGCCCCATTCACCCTCCGGGACTTCCAGAAACGTAAGGTCCCCACAATGGGGGTGGGGACCTTCAGGGTGCAATACCGAGGGCGGACGCGGCAACTGGACTTGCTTGTGGTCAAGGGCCCCTACATTAGCTTACTGGGATTGGCATGGTTTGGACCACTGGGGCTAGCTGTCACCGGGGTGAACCACACTAGCTTACAAGTGGACGTGGACGCCATATGCAAGGAATTTCCGGGGGTTTTCGATGGGAAATTGGGACAGTATACGGGCCCCCCCATTGCTCTACAGCTTGACCCCGCAGTACGACCAGTCAGGCTCAAGGCCCGCCGGGTCCCGTTCGCTCTGAAACCCCGTATAGACGAGGAATTGGACCGGCTCGTGGAGCAAGGAGTGCTGGAACCGGTACCTAATGCCCCCTGGGAAACCCCAATCGTCACACCTGTCAAGCCTAATGGCTCAGTCCGCATCTGCGCAGACTACAAATGTACCATAAACAAGGCCCTCACGGCCCATGCATACCCAGTGCCAGTGGTCAGCCATGTCCTTGCCACCCTGGCTGGGTCGAAAATTTTTGGCAAGCTGGACTTGGCCCAAGCATATCAACAGCTGCCAGTAGATGAGGCAACAGCAGAGGCACAGACGATTGTGACGCACAGAGGAGCATTCAGGGTAAAGCGGCTGCAATTCGGTGTCAGCGTGGCACCAGGCATATTCCAGAATCTAATGGACTCTCTCCTTAAAGGGATTCCTGGCGTCACCCCCTTCTTCGATGATGTGTTGATTGCCGGGCCCACACCAGAGGAGTTTGAGGACCGCCTCCGCACCGTTCTGCACCGTTTCCAGACAGCGGGTCTCAAGGTAAAGCGGGAAAAATGTCTACTAGGAGTGCCCCAGGTGGACTTTCTGGGATTCATGGTGGACGCAGAAGGGGTCCACCCGACTGGGGACAAGGTACGGGCCATTTGTGATGCCCCAGCGCCCAGGAACAAGACTGAACTTCAGGCCTTCTTGGGACTATTGAACTTTTACCATTCCTTCCTTCCCCACAAGGCGGCGGTAGCGGAGCCCCTACACAGACTCCTGGACAAGCGGGCCCCTTGGGTGTGGGGCCATCGCCAGGAGGCCGCATTCCAGGCAGTCAAGGACTTGCTTGTCTCAAACTCGGTCTTGGCACACTTCGACGAGAGGCTGCCGGTGGTGCTAGCATGCGACGCCTCACCCTATGGCATTGGCGCTGTCCTGGGACACCAACTCCCAGATGGAAGAGAGGTACCGGTGGCATACTTTTCCCAGACACTCAACGCAACCGAGCGGAACTACTCACAAATCGACAAGGAGGGCCTGGCAATCGTGAAGGGAGTAAAAAAATTCCATGATTTCTTGTATGGGCGGCCCTTCACCGTGGTGACTGACCACAAACCGTTGCTTGGCTTGTTTGCCCCCGAAAAGCAGACCCCCCAAGTGCTGTCTCCTCGTGTCCTCAGGTGGTCAATTTTCCTTGCCAGCTACCAGTATGCACTGATTCACCGCCCTGGGAAGGCGATGGGCCATGCGGACGCCCTCAGCAGGCTACCACTACCAGAAACAGGCCCCGACCCGGCACCTGCACAAGAGGTTATGAGCCTGGAGCTGCTTCCCGACCGCCCCATTCAGGCACAAGAAGTTGCACACCATTCCAAGAAAGATAGGGTCATCTCCCGGGTCCTGGACTGGGTGTGGAGGGGATGGCCCAGCAGCAGCCCCGGGCCAGAATTCGCCAGCTACACAACCCGCAAACATGAACTGTCGGCCCACAAGGGGTGCCTGTTATGGGGAAGCAGGGTCGTTGTTCCCCAGCCCCTCCGCAAAAGGGTCCTCACAGCCCTACACGAGACACACCCAGGGGTAGTAAGAATGAAGGCCCTTGCCAGGAGTTATGTGTGGTGGCCGGGGATCGACGGAGAGATAGAGGCCTGGGTCAAACACTGCCAGGCCTGCCAAGAATCCCGCCCAGATCCCCCAAGGGCCCCAGTCCAGTCCTGGGAGTCTGCCCGAGCACCATGGTCACGCCTGCATGTGGACTTCGCTGGCCCCTTTCAGGGGAAAACATTCTTCATAGTGGTGGACTCCTACACCAAATGGCTGGAAGTCGCACTGGTACCATCCACTTCTACATCCGCAGCCATCCGGGTACTACGCAGGCTGTTTGCAACGCACGGGCTCCCTGACACTCTCGTCTCAGACAACGGGACTGCATTTACGTCAGGAGAATTCCAAACCTTCACAGCGCAGAACGCCATCCGCCACATCCGTTCGGCGCCATTCCACCCTGCCACCAATGGCCAAGCAGAACGCATGGTGCGGACCACCAAGGACACCCTTCGCCGCATGACGCAAGGGGATTGGGAGTACCGCCTTGCCACATTCCTTCTAGCACAGCACAGCACCCCCAGCTCAACGACTGGCCGGAGCCCCGCTGAGCTACTAATGGGTCGGCGCCTTGCAATCAGATTGGACCGCCTTCACCCCGATAGAGCTCAGGATGAGGTAGGGGTGGGGGAAGGCAGGAACCCCCGGACCTTCGAGGCCCAGGACCCAGTGTACGCAAAGAATTTTGGGGCAGGCCCTGCATGGGTACCCGCCACAGTCACCAGGGTCACTGGCCCCGTGTCGTACGAGGTGCTAACGGATGGGGGGCAATGCTGGCGCCGCCACTGTGACCAGATACGGCGACGATTCCCGGGAGAAAACCAGGAGGAGGAGGACAGGTCAGAGGAGTCCCAGGGGAACAGTGGGGCAGTGAGGCCCATAGAGCAGCAGGGGCCAGCAGGAGAGGCAGAACCAGTAAATACAGAGAGGTCCCGGGAGGCCGAAAGGACACCGGAACCAGAACCACGACTGAGCGAGCCGGTTGCGCCAGACCAAACAGCCCCATCACAGCCAGCATCCTTGGAACACGAGCCAGAACCAGAACCCCGGACCAGGGAACACCCCAGGCCGCAACGCACACGTAGGCCGCCAGCGTACCTTGAGGACTATGAATGCGACCTCCCGGGCAGGACTGGAACTTAGAGGGGAGGGGTGTTATGTACTGAGTCGAATAGGATCCAAACTGCAGCAGTCTGATTGGTCCTAGAACAATAGGATCCAAAAGGCAGCAGTCTGATTGGTCCTAGAACAATAGGATTCAGAATGCAGCAGTCTGATTGGTCCTAGAACAATGCAGCAGTATGGTTGGTTGGCAGGAACCACCCAATCATGCTCCAGATTGAAGTGAATCCACAACCTGATTGGTTTACAGTACAATTCCGGAATTAGCCAATCATGTGCAGCCCATTGTGTAAATAATGTATATAAGGCAGATACTTTGAGGGGACTTTCATTCATTCCTCCTCACCACTATGAGCTGAATAAAGAGCAGGAAATCACTTTGCGACTCCGAGTATATTTCATAGTCCAATTTCCTGCTTAACATAGAAATTTTGTAACTGACAGGTGGCCTCTATTTAAATATCTCTTGTGAAGGAGAACCCAACACCTCCCAAGGCAGTCTCTGTTCCACTGTCATACAACTATTACCATCAGGAAGTTTATCCTGACATTTTAGCCAAAATCTGCTTTCTAACAATTTCCACCTGTTAGTTATAGTCCTGCCCTTTGGATCAGAGGACATGTCTCTTCCATCTTCTGAGAGGCTTCCCTTCAGATATTTTACAGCTCTTCTCCCCCTTAAACTTCTCTTCTCCAGCTGAACATACCCAGTACTTTCAACCATTCAATATGGGGCTTGATTTCCAAAATCCCTCACCATCCTGGTCACCCTCCTATGGATGCACCCTAGCTGATTCCTGTATGTCTTCTTATAGCAACTGTGATTCTCCTATGTGCACTCTGAAATGCCTTGTTCCTTACTGCCTGACAGTGGGGTTCCTGAAAAGTGAGCCAGACAGTTCTTCAGGACAAGGTCTGCTATGCTTCACATAGGAACAGTGATGATTTCTATGACCAGCAAGAACTTCCATTAGTCTCTAGATCTGCCTGTGCCAGATTGCTTTCACAGAAACCATTCCCCCCCCCCCGCCAAATACTCAGACATAGCTGTGAAATGTGATAGGCTTTTACCAATTACTTATCAAGGATTTTATTGAAGGCACTGTAGCAGCCAATTGCACATGGGACTCTGACTTGCCTATAGCAGATAGCATGTGCAGAGCTCCATGACTAACTTAGATGTCTTTATGCATAAAGCCTTCACTCACCTTTAGATCTTGCTCTAAGCTTCTAATTAACTCCCCATCCACTTGACCCGTCTGTGCAACTTTCAAGCTTTTCTGTTCTGCTTTCCTGAGACGATACTGCAAAATGCGACAGTTCTTGTTTGCACGGTCCAGCTCTCGTCGAAGTTCCTGAAGTTGGTAAACATCTTCTTCAAGGTAGCTGTCACGCATCTCTTCCATTTCAGCCCGCAGTTCATCGAGCTCATCCTGCCATGACCCAAAACACTATCAGATATCAAAAAGGCGATTCTGCTCCCTCCCCATCAAGAGACACATCAAGATATGATAGGAGTAATCCAGCACTCACAACTGCTGCACAGTCCCTATTTGCTGTGCAGCAGACAAGGAGAATCCCGTTGAAATGATCTTGCAAGCAACATCAAGCTCATGTTGATCTTGCAAACTACAGTGGTACCTTGGGTTACATATGCTTCAGGTTACATACGCTTCAGGTTACAGACTCCGCTAACCCAGAAATAGTACCTCGGGTTAAGAACAGGATGAGAACAGAAATCATGCTCCAGCGGTGGGCGGCAGCGGGAGGCCCCATTAGCTAAAGTGGTGCTTCAGGTTAAGAACGGTTTCAGGTTAAGAACGGACCTCTGGAACGAATTAAGTACTTAACCTGAGGTACCACTGTAATACCAGTTGTAACTTACCTCTTCAGAAATAATAGGAACAGCCAAAAAAAAATTTATATATCAAAGCTGTCAAATCAGTTCATATGGAGTTGAAACTCCTTGTCTATTGTGCTGCTATGTTTCCTTAAACCAGTGATGGCCAAACTTGGCCCTCCAGCTGTTTGGGACTACAACTCCCACCATCCCTGACCACTGGTCCTGTTAGCTAGGGATGATGGGAGCTGTAGTCCCAAAACAGCTGGAGGGCCAAGTTCGGCCATCACTGCCTTACACAAACACACATACAAGCTTCCAAATTTGAAACTTAAATATTATGCTTTCTAAGAATATTTTTTTTGCTAAAGTTTGCAATACAGTACATTCTTCTAGAAAAGAATATCCTTTTTAAAAAAACTCATTCCTATTAATCTAATCTGTATATACCTGAATCTCTCAAGCTAAAACCTTTATAAGCAGGTCTTCAGGCTCAGTGGATAGGCCATTAACTTGCTGGAGGATGACTCCTGGGACACCAACTATTCTATTATTAACCTAGCTCTGTGTTTAAAAAGAAAACGAATGATGGAAAGCAGCAATAAGATTAGTTCTCACATAAAGGCTTCTAACAAAGATTTAGATACCTTCAATTTGCAGTTTATTGGCCTCTTTAAAGAGGAGCAAAACCAAGCAGTTCTGCCTACCGGATATTTTTCAAGTACACGTCTATGCCTATAATTCTTTAAGGATAGCATAGGTGCCAACTATAGGGGGCCCTGGAGGCCTGGACACCCACAGCACAGGCTCTTACATCAGAAGCCAGACGTGAACCCCAAGGAAACGTCAGGACGCAACTTCTGGGACGCAACTACACGAGACCTCATACGTGATCTCCAAGGTGCCGCAAGACCTCAGAAATGCCGCTGCAGTGCGTTGATGTAATGTTATGTCATGATGTCATGACGCTGTTACATCACGGGTGCAATTAGGCACCCATAACCTGGGGCCCAAGTTGGCGCCCCTGAAGGATAGCATTGTGTGTGTGTGTGTGTGTGTGTGCGCGCTATACACACACATAGGTTTTCACAGTGCTTTTTCCTGGGGGTGCTCAGATTCATTTTGTGAATCTCTGTACTTTTGTCCATTTACTGTATTTATTTTTCTCAATTTGAACTATAAAACAGTAATTTTCTTGAATCAAAATGAGAGTACCTCTAAACATTTTTTTGGGGGGGGGGAAGCAGTGGGTTTGCACAAGTGGACTAAAGAACTCTGGCACAACAAATCCAATTTAAACAAAAAACAACCACTGAGACAGAAGGGGGCAGGGAACTGTCCTTTCCATTAGCACAGTACTTTTTATGCAATAATCAAGAAAGTTACGCTTGGTGAATGCTGAAACACTCTCAGTAATATTTAAACACTTATCCTTCGAGTGGCTGCAAATTTATAGACTCCCATAGTAACTCAAATAAGGTCTGGTGTAAACCCTTAAATACAGGAGGAATAATTAGCTTTGGCAGTGGGTGCATATGGTTGCTCAGCATCTGTGCAAATAAACAGAAAGTGAAATTAGGTCACTTTTATTTATGTTATTACAGTAGGTGTCAAACTTTGGGATCTATGTTTGGAAATGTCGTTAACAGTCATTTTCCACTCACAAGCATTCTTCACAGAGCTTGGTGTCTATGACATCAAGATCATCAAAAGATCCCCCTTTTGGATAGTAAATAAGATCCACATTATGTCTGAGATCCTGAATCCACTTGGCAAACACAGAGTGCAACACAAACCTATGCCTGTTACTCAGTAATAAAGCCCAACAAGCTTGGTGAGGCTTAGTCCCTGGTGCTTAGGGATGGCAGCCCCAGTTCCCCTGAAGCCTAACTGAGCATAGGTCTGCCATCTAAATGCTTAGTACTTTGCGACAATCAACCTGACCATAATGTGAGTGCACAGTTGCCATTCTATTTAATCAGGCTGTGGCTGGGCTGCCCTTCAAGCCCTATTTTTTTTTTTTTATAAATTTTTATTGGATTTTCAAATTTTTTAACAACAAACAACACATATGACTTCCCCCCACCCCCCCACATACATCCCACTTCCCCCATTTAATTCAGCAAGTTCTTATTCCTCTCTCTAAACTTAATCTCATTATTCTCCAACTTAGTTCATCTTATTAAACCCCATATTATTACCCTATCTTCTTATATGCAATAAATCCTTTTTTCTAAGATCAATCAAAATTTATATACCAATCTCCCCTTTTTTATATTAAAGTATAAATCAAATTTACAATATCCAAAAATCATAAAGTTTTTCAAAAATCTGTTTTCCCCCCTCCCTCCCTGCCCGGGTATCTGTCCCTTCCCAGGTAGTTATCCTCCCATAAAATTCCTAGCCAGGATTCCTCACATCTCCAGCCCTCAAGTCTATTTCAGTCTCTCTCCGGTTTTTCTGTTGATATTCCTTTTTGCTGGTTTCCAGGTCTCGAAGGGTGTCTGTTACAGTTACTTCCTCTTCTCCCAGTTCAAACCTAATTGAGAAAACTTGTTGCCAGGGTTCTACCAAAAGTCCTCCAGGTTGCAGATAATAAAGGCCAGAAAAGAGGAGGAAGTCCCAGTTATATTTCTTTACTCCTTTAATTTTCATAATTCCACAGTTTCCAAGGGCTTCCTCCTTCACTTTTCTCCTCAGTCTCATGTCTTCATACTTTGTAATCCAAAAGGTTTCTTTGTTCTCTGGCAACATAGGTTTCCACACTTTCTCTTCTCCGACTTCCTCCTTCACCCCCTCCAAAGATGTCATATTTGGTTGAGCTACAGAGTCTCTCAAGAACAAGTCTCTAGTTCCATCAGCAAGGTTGTTTGTTTTAAAAATCAAGGTCATGTATTGTTCTTGTAAGATTCCCACGAGAAAAGAGGCTCTCTCAATTTGTGCTAGTAATTTTCCTTCTGCAGCCATTGTAGTGTCACTGGTTTCCCCTAGGGGGATTGCCATTGTTCAAAGTTCTACGCCAGCAATCCTTTACCCTATTGTTTATTACTTTGTTTCAAATCACGTCTGTATATGTAACACCTTTAAACCAAAGAGATATATAGTAATACAGTTTTGTCCTTTGTTCAGCTGTTTGACAGCTCAGTTGACAGCTGTCAAACTCCGATTCCTTAAGGCTAGATTGGTGCAGGACGCTCCCAGGTCCAAGGGGGGGGGTCACAAAAGTTTCCAAAGTTCGTCTCTTCCCTCCAGCACAACTTGACAAAATAAAACTTGTTCTTAAAAGTTATTAAAGTCTCTTACCAGTTTCCGTAGACATAAAATCTTTTTTCCGATCTTAGATTTTCGCTCCTTGCTTCCAATTGTCTGTATGAAAGGGGGGTGCGGACTTCCCTTTAGCACATCCCCCCGTTTGCCCGATTTACAAATAACGATTTTTTTAAAGTCCAAGTTTTCTTCTACTCACGGGGTGTTTGTATCCAATCGAATTTTCAGGTAGAAAGTTGACGCTCTCCGGTGAATGGCTTGCGGCTTCACTCCACTGAGGTAGCGGTTTTACTCTCAGCACCACGCCACCCCCCGTACCTTCTCCGCAGCCTTTAAAAAGGCTCTTCGACTGTCAGGGGGGGCGCTTAAGGTGCCCACCGAGTCACCAGGTCCACAGGTATCCGCACCTGTGGTTTCTAAGGGTCCCCGCGTCGCCGGCGCGGCAAGACCCGTCCTCAGAGGAGCCGATTCCCTCCGGAGCTCGGAGGGAATCCGCCATTACACCGATCGCGTCAACCCGGAAGTCTACCCCCCCTTCAAGCCCTATTGAACTGAATGGAAACTGCTGAGCAGCAATGCTTGGCAAATTCTTTGCTGTGTTTCCTTGATAAACCCACTGAACCAAGGTCTGCTCAAAGATATTGTGGGAAGGGCAGAAAGAGTGAGGCAAAGTATCCTTACTATTTAATAACAGTCAAACCAGATGGAAGCTTAAAATCGAAAAAAACTAGAAGATCTGTCATGCCTAACACACACACTACTGATGCAGTACCGCACACACAGTTATTTATGCTCTTTTGTTTTGCAGTGACCTTATTATTAACAAGATTCACCACACTTATGTCAACGTAAACAGAAAAACCAACATGTAAATCTACACTATAGTGAAAATAAACATGCGGTGAAGAAAGTGTGTTGAGATTGTGTCTGCTTTTGAAAAATGCAAAGCTTATAAAAATTCATGAGAGTGACTGTTGTAAAAAAGAAAGAAAGAAAGAAGGGCACTGTTGTGATGCAGAAGATGCTATTCATTTCTGCTACTTAAGTGGCTTCAAAGGGTTTGAACCAGTGGCAGCTTCAGCCAGAGCTTATATATTCCTTTTCTTCTCTTTTTAAAGAAGACTCAGTACTATACATTTGCCCTAGGAAACTTTTGAATTCTAATCTCTCCATTCTTTAAATTACTTTAATGTTTTTAATCTCGGGGCGGGGGGGGGGGGAATCCAAAATAACTATACACATCAATATTCTCATGCTCATGTCACCATTTGTACCAGTTACAACGTATATGGTTAGAAGCGTATTTATTTATTATGGATCTGCAGGCTTTTTGGTAACATTGTTTTTGTACAATGAAACCCTCTGAAAGGTCATGCATGTAAAGCCAATACAAAAAATTACCAGAGCTCTTAAGAGTGTCAATGTGTTTTCAAATTGCTCCCAGTTTTAAACAGTTGGAGATATATATATATTCACTCTGCTTCCCCTGGACAATGCCATGTTTCAGCAGAGACACAGCTGTGGCTAAGAAGATAGACCCACAGCCATTGTTTACCAGGCTGAATTCTCACTCTAGCAGCTGACTGCCCCAGCATTTGCAGATTGTCGATGTTATTCTGATGCCTAAGGTTAGATTTATCTCCTCTTCCCCGTGACTAATACATTTAAGATGCAAGAGAATGGCAAACCCTTCCCAAAGAAGCAAGGCATAGCTTTTGATATATATGTGTTTAAATAATCACCATCAATTCTAGATATTCTTTCTGTGCAAAAAATAAAACAAAAAATTCTACAATACAGTATACACCAGGTAATATCCACGGTTAGCCACATTCATCGGTAAACCCATTGAAATGAATGCATCTACTCTAACTTAGTTGGCTATCACTCAGGATCTTATTTACACCTTGGTAAAAAGGTATATAAATTCAACAAATAAATTTAATAAAATGTATTTGACATTTTATATGATATTTGGTGGTTTCATGGGAAATTTCATATTCTTTATAGCAGAGGTGAGAAACCTCCCCTACTCAATCTGTCAGGGACCATGTGCAAGCAGTGTTATGGGGCCAAAACCAAAAGTGGGTGGGGCCAGAGGCACCCCACTCTCTCTCCCCTTCTCACCCACACATACCCATCCATTCAAATGCATCTCCATTCATGCAATTCTTCCTCCCCAGCTGCCTCTCTTCCTTGCCAACATGCAGAGCAGCTAGTCATAGTGGGTGGAAGAGGGGGTGGCACAAGAGGGAGCACAGTCTAAACAGTGAGGCCCCAGAGACTGCGTCACATCCATGGGCCAGAGGTTTCCCACCCTGCTTTACAGGATGTTAGGAAGCCTTGGATACCATTCAGATGATATGCCTAAAACTTCTGCTGCATAAATAAAGTCTTGCGGAAAGTATCTTAAGAGTTGAAGGAGACAGCTACCGTGTCATTTTGGACCAGATGAATAATGGTCCAACTATGGTCAGGTGCAGCCAATGCTGTTCTTCACAAGCATGAACTGGACTTTTTCATGTCTTAACTGTTCTTGATTGGAGGGGCAGTGTCTAATTTCAATACAGAATATGAGGCTGAGGGGAGCTGAACTCTTTGCCCTCCCACCACCTTATTTCACTTGGCAGAAAAGTTTTTCAAAGTGATGGAATGCACTGATGCAAAATGAAGGACCACAGCTTAGGAAAAGGGCTGTAGCTCAGTGGTACAGCATTTGCCTTGCATGCAGCAGGTCCTTGCCATCCCCAGGTAGGTCTGGGAATGTTCCTTGGCTGAAACCCTGGAAAGCCATTGCCAGCCAGAGTAGAGAATATTGAGCCACATGAACCAATGGTCTTCATAGCAGCTTCCTATTCTCTTATGAAGAAACGTTCATCTCTCACCCATTTGTATGTGTTACATTACAAATCAAACCCCTTACTTTAAATGCAAATGGGGCTGACAAGGCTACCCTACCCTGTCTAGGCCTGTAGTAAACTAATCCAACCTTATAAAACAACCGCCAGACTGATGCCCAGCACTACTATACCATGTTGCTTCTATAAATAACAACTCCCTTTTTCAGCTTAAGCTTTACTTACATTTAATCTACTCTTTTAGGTCCAGTTCTAACATATTCCCTCTCCAGGCAAAATTCACATAGTCTCTGTAAATAAAAGGCTACAGACTGAAGCATTTGTTAATCTAAACCCAAAATACTATATTCACAAGAAGGAAAGTCAAATGGTACAGTATTTGTGGTTACTCAATCATCTCAGTTTCTTATATTTATAGATCTTTCTGAATGTAGCTTCAGTAGTGTGCCAAAAGATCATATTGTAAATACAAACCCTTGTAGAAGTTCCAGCACATAAAAATTCATGCAGCAGCATTTTGAACAGTGACTTCTATTTATGGATGGGAAGACTTAACATAAGAGAAATAATTTTAAGCAGCATCTCTATAATAACATTTTTAGCATGGCTGTTCTTTATCCTAGGGGCCTGCTTAATGTGTTAAGGGAACAATCCTAAATATGGGAAGCTGGCATAAAGTACACCAGATCCAAACTCTGTTCAGGAGTGTGGCTGCTGTCAGTCTAAGTCTGGAAAATAAGCCTTTAAAATTGAGTTTGACTTATTCCACCCTTTTTGCCATCATGTTTTCTGCTGGGTTGCCAGGTCATGTGACCAAGCTAAATGGAGTTAGGATCCCCCTGCCCAATCCTGCCACTCTTCCCTATTTGTTAAGGTTCATGCCAGGGTAAGCTCCACTGTTCTCATTTTAGTCCTTGCTGAGCCAGGATGAGGAAGTTATGCCTATGGATCTCTGGCTGAGTGAGGGTTCTGCACCCGGGGAGCCTGGCTGAGCATGGAACTTGATGGCTGACCTGGAGCTCTGCCACATCTTCACTCATTCTGGCAGATCTCAGCTTAGTTACTTACTAACAGGCTTTGTTACAGAACAAATACATGAATAAGATAACAAATTATTTGAACCCCAAATTAGGGAAGGGAGAGATCTCATTTTAACTGATAAAAGCAAGTGGGGTGCTTTGTTTTTTTCGTTCAAACTTGGTGATGAAAAGAAGCTTGCTCTCCCCTGCTATATTTTCACCCTTACAAAGGCTAAATTAAACAAAAGCCTACATGCCATAGCATAGACCATACTGTTGGCTAAAATAGATGGGTCTGGCTATACTTTTTCCTTTTTCCCAGAAGAAAAGTGAGGATGGGTGAAATGCCACCCACTTCTTTTTAGACAAATAGAGCCTGGCCTAACTATCCTACTTCCCTTTCTCACCTACTTTGAAACTATCCAACCCCCTACAAAACCATTCCATTTTGTGCACTGCACCCAGTCACTAAGTGGTACTCAAACTCAGAATACTGGGAGGGGGCATGACTGCTTACTGTGGTATGGTACCACTTTAAATGCATAGTGTGGATGGGGTCTGTATTATAGCCCACAGCAGGCATAGACAACATGGTGCTCTGCAGATGTTAATGGACTACAATTCCCAACAACTTCTGCAGGCAGCCATGTTGGCTACCCCTGGTCTCTTGAACATTCCAGGTTTCTTTGAAAAAGACAAGCTGTAGTCAGGTAACGATGGGAGCAAAAGCGCCTGATCTCTTCTTTGAGGCCATGCTAAAGAACAGAGCAAGGGGGGAGGAAGTGTGGTCAAGGCTCACACAAGCCTTTTGATTTAAAACCCCACACTTTATGTTCTCTCATCCCCTCCCCTGACAAAGTTATTCCCACATGTCTCCAAGGGACTCTCCCACAATCAGTTTTGTGCATTAAATACACTTTTGTTTCCTATACAGTGCACACAGCAAGGCTGACTATTGAACTTCCCTTACAGGAATATCACATTTCCCCTAACAAAGAAACCATTATATTTTGGAACTGGGGAAATGCTATATCCACCCGCCCCCCCCCCTTGCCAGGTGGTATATTTGTTTCTTGTGCAATTCTGGCACCTGTGGGATGATCTTTGTGTTCTGGTGGATATGCTTCTGATACAAACTGCCCACACTATTTTGTGATCTGTTTTAAAACATACAGTACTTCTGATTTTTTGTTTTTTTTAAAGATCTCTGTAGGCTCCTCCACAATCCAATTTAACTCATCTAGCTTCTTCTTTTAGCTGGCAAATCTGCTATGAAGTTGCATATATACATATACCTGTATAAGTACACATATACCTGTACAAGTTTTTCAAAATTCTTGGGAACATTTGCCTTTCCTTGCTCCTGTTCTAGAGCACACATTTAATATTTTTTAAAAAACGTAAATGTGAGAGAATGTCAATAAACTGCTGCGTTTTCCCCACCCTGTTTTGTGTGCATGTGATATCATACTGCTGGCATTAAGAAGACTTGCAGCTAAGTTGTAGTGTTGAAGCAATGATTCTTCAACATCAACTTCATTGGACTGGTCATGTTGTGCAGATGCCTGGTGATTGTCTTCCAAAGCAACTACCATACTCTATTCCAAACTTAAAAATGGAAAGCGTAATGCTGGTGGTCAACAAAAGAGGTTTAAAGACTGTCTCAAGGCAAATCTAAAAAAATGTAGTATAAAACTGGCAGCTGGGAAACATTGGCCTGTGAGCACTCCAGTTGGAGAATAGCCTTTAGCAAAGGTGTCATAGGCTTTGAAGACACTCGAACTCAGGACGCAAGGGAGAAACGTGCTAAGAGGAAGGCATGCTTGGCAAATCCACACCACGATCAACTCCCACCCGGAAACCAATGTCCCCACTGTGCAAGGACATGTAGATCCAGAATTGGCCTCCACAGTCACTTACGGACTCATGTTAAAACTGTGTTTATGGAAGACAATCTTACTCGGCTATGAGTGAGTGATCACCAAAGAAGAAGAAGAAGACAGTTGAGGCACACTGCAACTGATTATGCAGACTAAAACCCCCTGTGACTTTATCAGCTGCCCAGCAGACTGAAATCTAGCACAGAAAGACTGCCTATCAATTTCCATGGCAGGAAAAGCCTCTGCTAATTTCGCCCCCTGCCACAGCTGTTAAACACCTACCATAAAAAATGTTGAAACCCTGCATTCAGAGAGCTCTCCATGTGTCATCTCTCACCTGTCATTTCTCTCACAAACAAATTATACTTATATATACTGAATATCAAAACAACTATTTAACTTCTATCTTCGTTCTATTTTTTACCATTTCATTTTGTTATTGGGGGGGGGATGTTATTGAAAGCAGGTATTTTATATATCAGTTATCAGAGAGATTAGAATACTGTAAGCCAGGGGTCAGCAAACTTTTTCAGACCTTGTGGGGGGCCGGACTATATTTTGGGGAAAAAATGTGAACAAATTCCTACGCCCCACAAATAACCCAGAAATGCATTTTAAATAAAAGGACACATTCTACTCATGTAAAAACTGGATTTAGAAAGTGATTGGGCCAGATCTGGCCCCCGGGCCGTTGTTTGCCTACCCCTGCTCTAAGCCATAACCAGCTTTTAGAACACTAGCATTTTAACCAACCAGCTTGCCAGTCAGACTTCCACAGAGAAAAAATTAAATATGTTACTGCGTTAGATCATCAAACTGCTAGTGGAAGGTCAAATATCTACATGCTTCTACTATGTTGTCTTATGTCTTTAAGAATATTTTAATAATAAAAACAACAATGAAGTTCAAAGGCAACTCAGTCCTCATTTTAAATTGGAAGCAAGTTCCACTGATGTCAACTTTCCAAGTTTCATTACAGTTTTTGGAAAACCACCATGCCAAATGTAAGTTAACAAAACAGTTGTATGATTTGCAACCTATTTACATAACTGAAATCTAATAGAATGCAACATATAGTGGCTTGTAAACAAAGTAAAATATAAAAGTGGGAAACAATTGTTCACAGATTCCAAGAATAAAACATCTATTCTTCCTTATGGATTGTGATTGTGCTTCAGCTGGCTGAATGAGGCTACAGTCATAGACAAACTTCCTTGGAAGTAAATGCCACTGAACTTATTTGGATTTCCTTCCAGACAAACATGCATAGGAACAAACTGCAAAAGATTCTTCTCAGAAACATTCCTACTAAAATGATTTTTTCCTTACAGAATATTACATACTACACACAAACCTGCTTCATGACTACCATACTTTCCCAAAGATTTAAATCCAAAGTCCTACACTACTTTGAAGTGGGCAGCAGCCAACTACTATAAAGAGGAGCTGAAAGGAATTTGGAAAGGAAATTGATGTCAGTACTGTGGTACCTTGGGTTACATACGCTTCAGGTTACATACGCTTCAGGTTACATATGCTTCAGATTACAGACTCTGCTAACCCAGAAATAGCGCTTCAGGTTAAGAACTTTGCTTCAGGACAAGAACAGAAATCGTGCTCCGGCGGCACGGCAGCAGCAGGAGGCCCCATTAGCTAAAGTGCTGCTTCAGGTTAAGAACAGTTTCAGGTTAAGTACGGACCTCCGGAACGAATTAAGTACTTAACCCAAGGTACCACTGTAGTATCTAATTCACAAACATCTCGCACAACATCCAAACATAAATAACTAACTGCTTCTCTCATGCACATCCTGGAGGTGAAAAAACTGTCATCCTCCTTCTCCAAGAGCCACACTCCCTTCCAGCCACACAAACATTTTTGGGAACGTCTCTACAGAACTGTTGTCTCTCTTGTGGAATTAAAGTGCCCTGATAGAAGAAGGAATGTCCAGCCCCCTTCGATGGAGCTGCAAGGTCCTAATCTGCAACCCAGCACAGCAGCACCATTCTGAAGAGCCCACATGCCTCAATGGCAAGAAGAACCAACGCAGAGTCTCGCTGAAAAGGCTAACTTAAAGGGGCCACAAGACTCTTCTGGTTGTTTTTGCTGCAGGGGACTTATAGACCGCCACCCCTCTGAACGTAAAGAAGTTTGACATTACTGTGCTTCAACTGCAGGACACAAAAGGAGCGCATATTTCTGCAACCATGAGACATGGCGTTTGTATGTCTTTTATAAGAATATCCGTTAGCAGAAAAACTTCAGGAACCACCAAGTTGAACCCCGTTTGCTCTGGAGAAGATGGGGCGAAAGAGGGTACAAAATTGGCATCCCTCTCTCTCCTCCTCGCCAGAAACTACTACCTCTGGAGCAGCACACCACTATTATTACATCCTATAATAGCTCGAACTGGGAAGGAAACTTCCCAGCCGTCCAGTCCGGCTTGTCAATGCTCCTTGCCCCAAGGAATCCCCTCCCTCATTGCCAAGAAACTGCCCTTATTCCAGATGGACGACCCCACCCCCCACCCCAGTCGGTGTCTGGCGTGTCTGTTACTTTTGCGAAGTTGCCCCCAGGTCAGCCAAGCGCTGCCTTTCCTCGGCGCCTCCCCGCCTCCCGGACCCGCTGGCTGCCCCCTCAGGCCCTCCTCCTCCCTCTTCCCGCCCTTTACCTTGAGGTAATCGTTCTCGGAGCGCAGCTCTTCGATCTCCCTCAGCAGCTCCTCCTCGTCGACCACCAGCTGCCTCTCGCAGGAGGGAAGCACCACCAGCGGGGCTTTGCCGCCCAGCCTCAGGCTCCCCGCAGGCGGCGCGCTTTTGGCGGGCGCCGCTTTCTCCGGGGCTCTCCCCCAGTTTGCCTCGTCGCCCGGCGGCTGCTCCACGTTGGCGGCTCCCGAGGGAGCCGGGGAGGCAGGTGGCGCTGCTGGCGGCCCTTGGCTGGCGGCGCCCGAAGAAGGCGAGGCAGGCTGAGGGGCGACGCCTGGCCCCGGGGGCAGAGCGGGCGCGGGCTGCGGCTGCTCGCGTTCCCGGTCGCTGGAGCCGGTGCCGGACTCCGCGTCGCTGCTGGCGGCCTGAGCCAGCCTCTGCTCGTCGGAGAGCGGCTCGGATGGGCAGTCGGACAGGTCGGAGCTGCTGTCCGTGTGGCTGATCCTGGCGCCGGGTCCGCTGCCCAGCCCAGCGGCCGGGGCCAGGGAGCCCGGCGGGGCCAGGGAGGCGCATCGCTTGCCCTTCCTGCCTTTGCTGGGCTCGCCCCCGGGCTGCCTCCCGCCGGCCTTGGCGCCCGCCTGCTCCTGGGCCCGGGCTGCCTTCTTGCTCGAGAGGGCGGATTTGGCGCTGCCCGCCTTGCCGGCAGCGAGGCAAGCCGCCGCCGCCGCCTTCGCGCCCTGGGCGCAGCTCCGCCGGGAGAGGCGGCTCTGCGTGGCCAGCAGCCCCGGCGAGTGCGGGCGGGCTCCCGCCTGCGGGGACTGCGGCTTGCCGGAGAGGCTGGGGGATTTGGGGGGCACCGGCGGGGGCTTGGCGGAAGCTGCCCGGGCGTGGAGGTCCTTGAGGAAAGGTCTGGCCGGGGAGGGAGCTCGGTGGAGCCGCCTCTTCTCCGCGAAGGAGTGGTGCGGGCTCTGCGGCGACGGCGGCGGCTTCAGAGCCTGGTCGAGGCTGGTGCCGTTCAAAGTCTCCATGGTCCCGGCTGCCCGAGAAGACGCCGGGGAGGGGCGGACACTTGCGGCTCCTCGAGCCCTTCCCGAGCGCAGGAGTGTGAGTGGCGGAGGCGATGGTCCTCCCGGCAGAGCCCCGCAGCAACAGCGCCTTCCCCTAGTTTTCGCCTTTGCTCTCTCATTACTCCTGCTTCCACCTCGCCCACCACAAAGCTCGCACTTTTTCCTCGGTCTGGTTCAGCGAGACGGGCTGCTCTCCTCCACCCCTCGGTCGGAAAACACAAACACACACAAAGCACAATCGGTGGGAATCTCCCCACCCCCACCCCCACAGCTCTTTCCAATCCGCTCGATGCAGCTCACGGTAACGTTGCAGCCTGCACCATCGACTCCTTTTTCCTTATGCCCGACGCAGACAAGTGTTTTCCGGATTCCTTCTCCTCTTCGCCAGCTTCGCAGACCGAGACCGTCATTCATTCATCATTCCCGAGCCACCCTCTCCTCGCCGTCCCTCGCTTTCGTCGCCACTGCACCTCCCGATCTCCCCAAGCGAGCTCTTTGCTCCTCGCCTTAGCTCCTGAAATAGAGAAAACTGCAAACGCTGCTGTCTCCCGTACTGACGCTGCCCCTCTGTGCGCATGATCCTCCCCTTCTGTCACCCAGCCAAGCTGCTCTCAGCGCGAGCCACTTTTTCCTAGAGCTCTCTTTCTGCATGCGTATTTATTGAGGCTCCTTGGCCAGTTTCAGCCTATGATAAACCTGGATTGAGCGGAGGAGGGGGGCAAGAGATGATGGAAACTTAATTCTGTAGCCATTGGGGTGTATTGTTGGAACCTATACACTTTCCTAATGTTTATTCCTTGGCAAAAACAAGCCCTTTGGTGCTGGGGCTGCAGCCGCAGCAGCAATAGCAATAAATCTATTCTGCTACCTCTGCTTGCCTGTAGCACGGGATGGCATCAGAACAGGTTTTATTGCCCAGAAGATAAGCAACTCTTGTCCAGAGGATGAGCACTAAGAAAATCTCCAGTAGACTGATGTTGACTGCAATCCCCAAACTGATATCCTTTGCACTTAAACTTGATAAAGCTGTTTCGGTGAGCTGGAATGCCTAGAACTCCAAGTCAAATAGGTTTGGGCCTATCCATCATCAATTTTAGAACCATTAAAATATGAGAAACAGAATGATTAAAAGCAGAACACAATACAAGATAATCAACTTTTTTTAAAAAAAAATCCACCCTGCTCCAAAAATATGTCTAACCCCAAAAGGAAGGGGAAAAGAACATTTTGGAATCCTATCGCTGTGATCTGAGCTAGGTAAGTAGACAACTTCCTCATTCATTTCTGTGGGACCTTCTCAACATACAGAGTTCCATGATACACCAGAGTGTGCATAAACTGTGGTTCCGGGTAACTATATGAAAATGAAAGAAACAAAGGATTACAACTAAGCTTTACTCAAAGTAGACCCATTTATATTAATGGGCCAATGTTAGATATGTTGGTTAATTTCAATGGGTCTACTTTGAATAGGACTTGCATTGGATACAAACCATGAGGTGGTATTCAACTACATTTTATCCAGTGTAAACCCATTGAAATGAATGAGCATATCTATGGTCCATTAATTTCAATAGACCTATTATCAGTGAAACTTAACTGAATACCACCCATCATTTTAAAATTTAAAAAAAGGTTACATTAAGTGAGCATTGAAAATATTCTGTTAGCCATTGAGAGTATTCTACCATTCTTATCAGAAATTGAGAAGGGTATGGAAAAAAGTAGTTCATGCGAAGGGCTTCAAGCAAGAGATCTTTTAATTAAAACTAGGCCAGCCAATGAAAAATTCAAAAAGTTCGGGGAGGAGGGCAGAATCATGCTGAATTATGGTAGAAAAGCTTCTTGCAAGTAAATAAAGAGTGAAAGCATAGGAAATAAGGTAAAAATGAAGGACAATACACTTCAAGCAATATAGTTCAGTTGTGGGCCTTTAGACAAGTGCCATGGTGGTCACAGTTCTTAAGTGACAATGATTCTCATCTCTAATCCTTCACCCCCAGAGGCACACTCCATTGTCCCTTGAGGCAGGCGGATGCCAACAGCAACAACAACTATTCAATGGCACTTAATCATGATCAATATTTCTAGAACTGCCGCAGTAATTTATGCAAAGTGTATAAATAGGAAAAACAGAAGATGAGAGTCTTAATAGCACCTGATTAAGCTGGGAGATAAAAAACCTCTATTATTACAAAGTCAAGGTAGTCTCATGAAAGATGATCCTCATCACCATCGTTGAAATGTGGGAGAATCTGATAATCTCACACAATACAGAGTGGGCTTATCATTGGGTAACACCTTACTCAGGTCAATAGCTAAAATGCTAGTGTCACTCAAATGTCATAAGACATGTTTGCACTGGGTCTTATATTGATACACAAATAATTTCACCATCCTTGTTCCTACCTTGGAAGGAGTCTTGTGGCTTGGCAGTTTGCAAATACAGTGGTACCTCGGGTTAAGAACTTGATTCATTCTGGATGTCTGTTCTTAACCTGAGGTACCACTTTAGCTAATGGGGCCTCCCGCTGCTGCCGCTGTGCTATTTCTGTTCTCATCCTGAAGTAAAGTTCTTAACCCGAGGTACTATTTCTGGGTTAGCGGAATCTGTAACCTGAAGCGTCTGTAACCTGAAGTGTCTGTAACCCAAGGTACCACTGTAGTGAAGTAAGTGTGTGTATGGTTATTTGAAAAGAAGGAAAGAAAGAAAGAAAACAAACAAACAAACAAACAAACAAACAAACAAACAAACAAACAAACAAACAAATGATGCTTTGCCTGTTAGAATAAGTAGTACAAATGTGTTTCTGTTTGATTTTGTAGCACACTAGCAGGATATTATAGCCTAGGTAAATTGGCAGGACACTACTATAGGCAGGGTGTGGTAGAATGTCTCCAGCAGCAGATTTTGGGGTACAGATTGCAAACATTCAAAATATCTATTCCCCTGTCTATCCCAGGAATGAGTTCTCTAGGACAGCTAATAATCACAATAAAGTGAATCACAATAGCACTGGGACTCTGTTCCAGTATAGCTGTGGTCAGCGGCTACATATCAGGCTTTGGAGGAGACTTTAAAGACACATTTGTTTCATTCCCCTTTCCTGTGTAATTTTTTTCTTTTTTGGACCCGCTTTTTTTCACCCATAGGAGCCTGTTGTGTCAGGACTGAACTATTGTTATGTACTGTATATGGGAAGATTGTTATGTGCTGAAGATGGTTCAGAAGCTGCAATGGTGCAGAATGCAGCAGCCAGAGAGCTGGTTGACACTACTATCTGGGCCACGTATTACATTAGTTCTTAAAGACCTACGCAGGGATACCTGTTTGCTTCTGAGTCCACCTGAAGGTGCCCAGATTGACATAAAGTGCCCTAAACAACTTGGGCCCCGAACTTCCTCCCATATAGTCCTGCCAGGCTGGCATATCCAGGGCAGGCCTATTGGCAGGTCCAGTTCCCTGCAAAGTTTGTGGGGTGGCGGTGCATGAGAGGGCATTCACAGATGATGAAACCCTCTCCTGCCCTCATTGCACCTGGCTTCCTCATTGTATACATTTTGATGCCAGGTCAGACCTCTTTACACAAGACTTTGGTGGTGGAAGATGAGATCAGAATACCCCTCCCATTTAATATATTTGTATTACATGGTTTACTTGTGATGAAATGTATGCCACCCACCCTGGGGCCAGAGGTATTTGCCTACCCTTCACCAAGCAAGTCTTAGGGTGCAAAAATGGATTTAGGGCAGCACAAACAGTGCAGGGGCACTGGGCGTGCAGCTGAGGAGGGTGCCTTCTCCAAGCCCAGTAAGTGCTTGCCCAGCTTCAGGAAGGAGGCATGAGAGCTCTAGGACTCTGCCAGAGCCTCACACCTCCTTCCCCAAGCCCAGTACCTGGTTTGTCCAGCTTACGCTGGCACCACAAAGGGCTGGGGGGGGGGAGGGTGTTAAATGTTGGCCTCACACAGGGTGACATATTACCAAGGTCCGCCCCTGCTAGGGAGGGATACAACAATTTAATTCAGAATTAGAAATGGTTAAAATAAAGTGCAGTCAGATAAATAGAGTGGGCTCTGAATAAGCAGTACAGACAGCAACACAATTATTTAACTAAAACTGTTGAAACAGTTTTTACCTTCCTAAGAAAGAAAAAGAGGGTCAGATTTCCTGGGACAAGATGTTCCAACACCCAGTTGCCTGTGCCACCACTAAGAAGGCCCCCTCTTGAGTGCCCACCTACCACTGTCACCTGCTGGGAACAGGACAGAAAACAAAGCTCTCTCTAATGACTACAGTGCCCCAGCCAGTTCATGCAGAAGTAGATGATCCTTCAGGTACCCTGGTCCCAAACTATTTAGGGCTTTAAAATATAGTGCCAACACTTTGAATTGGGCCTGGAAATATATCAGGAACCAGCAAAGGTGATTCAGTAGTGTGCAGCCAAGGTCAGGCTTTTGCTATAAGCCTACCTGTTGCATTCTGAACTAACAGAAATTCCAAGATACTTTTCAGAGTCAGCCCCATACAAAGCAGGTTGCAGTACTCCATTGCATGTTAGCAAGGTCTTTCTCCTTCAGGAAATGATGCAGCTGGTACACCAGCCTTAGCTTTCCAAAAGCATGCCTTGCCCCAGCCACCACCTGTTTGTCTACAAACTTCAGCATGCTAGCCAACACCCAATCATTCATGGATACTCAGGACCTCAACAGCTTCCCTGTAGTGAAATGAAAGAGAGAAAGAGAGTTGAGTATCATCTGCATATTGGTAACACAAAACCCCAATTCTCCAACTGACCTCTCCAAGGGTCAGTGTTAAACAACATGGGGAACAAGGTGGATTCCTGTGAGGATCTCATTGGGAAGAGGAGCTGCCCCTCACAACCAACTTCTGAAATCTACCTTCAGGAACTAAAGTCAGTCAGTCAGTTTTATTGCACATAGCCAAAGGCTGCCGCAATGTACACAGAATCATTTGACAATTAAAAGAAAATATACTGGATGTCAGTCATATTTTTTATTACTAATGTCAGTCATATTTTTTATTACTAATGTCAGTCATATTTTTTATTACTATAGTTTTGCCACCATCAATTCTATTTGTGCTTTCTGCTTCAGGCACGAAAATGTCCTGAACATCTCTAGTATGCACTTACTACACCTTTTCCTCCAAGGTGCTCTGGGTGAATGCATGGTTCTTTCACCCATAGTTCTTTCACCCTCACAACAATCCTGTGGGGGTAGCTTGGGCTAAGATGCACCTCTCTCTCTCATTTTCTCAGATAAGTAAGTTAGGGTTTGTTTTCAGCAAGGATTGTGCTTTTTTAATGCACCAGGGGTAATTAGTAGCTTTGTCCTGCTCCTGCCCTCTCCCAAAGCTTTAGGATGTGGTACATCATATCTTACAAACAAAGAGTGTAACCAGAGATAGGCTGAGAAAGAATGACTCATTCAAGACGAGCCATTGGGCCTCATGGCTGAGCAAGGGTTTCAACCAGAGGGACAAGGCTTGTGAAGGGGATGCTAATGAATTCATTATGATTGTTAGACTTGTATTATTCTATAAAGCCTGTAAGTGCTAAACCATTCTGCAAAACAAAGGTTGGTGTTATTTTGTAAGCAATAAAATGAGTCTCTGCAGTGCTTTGCAGGAACCACTTAATCAAATCCCCAAAACAACACTTTGCATTTATTTGTTTGTGGAACATCTAAGGCAGGGGGGAGGTTGCTTAGTGACAGTCTCAGCTGTTACAATACCATTCAGAAGGCTTCCTCAACCTCTCCCCCCCCCCATCCCAGCTTAGTTCTGTTTTTGCTTTCTGTTCACCACTGAGGAAAAGATCCTATGAGACTATTAGATCCTATGAGACTTAATGTCCAGTAGATACCTAAAAGTACATGCATTACTTTCTGTCCTGCACTCTTAGTATATTGGTCCACAGTCTGTAGCTATTAATGGTTACCATGGCTCCCGCCAAACCATGGCTCTCAAAGGAAGCATTTCACAATTTTACCAGTGATATGAAAAAAAGGAAGAAGCTTGCAGCAGTTAGAAAATATCATTTTTTCAGTAGGGAACCAACCAATACACCATAAAAGTCTTCTGGATATGATCCCAGACTGATGACAGTGGATGCTGTCACACAGGAGAAATGGTGAGGGAATGTTACTTCCAGGTCAGTCATTAAAACTGAAAGGATGTTGTAATTCTATCTTTATAAGCAAGCAGGGAAGGAATTGGCACAAACAGGGATCTTATATTGCCCAAAAGACTCTTGCAATGAGGTCAAAGTTGGAACCAGGGAAAGAACAGGGGGAATAACTCTACATCATTTTTCCCTTCAGTGGTACATACTGTATATATTTTATTTATTAAATTTCTATACCACCCTTTATCCGTAGATCTCAGGGCAGTTAACAACATTAAAACACAAGATAAAAAACACAACTAGTAATGTGGCATCCCTAATTATGAAAAATTGTGACTACAGCAAGCATAGTGGGAATTATGTTTGTTTCTTGTTTCTGTGTGCATTGAACATTAACATTGTTTTTTACTGCAGGATTCTTCTGTGGATGCTTTAGAGAAAATATGGATTGGTTTGCCATTTTGGAGGTTTACTGATCTTGCAGTCAGCTGATGGGCCGGCGAGAATGTGCTTTGCCAGCCCTATGTTTGGCACTGCCCAAAGCACTGAGCATAAGGGTGGCAAAACCCTTTGTGCTGAGGAAAGGAAGTTTTCTTGCACGGACAAAAGTGTTTGCAGAACTTTTTAGTTGGCTACCACCCACAGTGTCCAGAAGTAACAACATCTAAAGCAATTCACCTATAACTCCAGTTGTTATATCCTGGTCTACTTCTGCCTTGACTTAAGGAAAAAAGAGAAGAGTCAAATGTATAAATCAGCCTATAAGAAAATTGTAATTAGAGAATTAAATCTGATATATGGGAACATTACAGTTTTTTAATAGAAATCTTCCTGGTTAGTTCATGACATGTCTGCTACTTGGTTATATTTGGAGTTTGTTATGGCTTCCAGACATAGAACCTGACAGTAACAGTGATACTCAAGACATGTCTTATCCTGCTCAGTATCTCAGTTTCTACCAATCTTATACAAACATAACATCAGTATGAAATATAACAGTAGATATTCGAAGAAGCAATTGTACTGATGATGATATATCAGAAATAGATTTTACATGATTTTTACATCTTATGTACAAGATTATTTTACATCATCTTACATAAAAGTTCCCAAATCCAGCTTTGATATATGTCTAATTTAAATGTCAAACATAGGGATGATTTTAGCTACTCTTCTCTCAGAAGAACTGGCTGGGTATACTCTCAGGGTCACAGGCTGTGTTATTATGCATTCATATAAATTTTAATGCAATTGAAGCTCTGTTTAATGGTCCTTGACTAAAGCCCCTAGGAATGGCTAAAATGTAAACAACCGTAACTGTAATTTAATTAGAGGGCAACCCACTACCACCACCACATGATTTCTGTGACCTACAAAGCAGCTAGAACCTACTTTTTTCACTTTGAAGAAAGCAGTCCAACTATATTCCTTTGTTAAGTTGCTACTATACGTGACTTCAGGTTGCTGCCAGTTGACTGAAGGTTTTGTACTACTTGATTAGCTTGCTTTAACTAAATTAATTAAGAAATTAAAGCTTAGTAATTTGATATCAAAGAGGATACAATACTTTGCATGAATAAAAGACAAACATGCATTACACAGAATAATTTTACATTTATTGATTAAAATTTAAAACAAGGCGTACATTGTATATGACACCTTTCAGAGAATGAATTTAGACATCCTAGTCATCTATGGGTGCTGGCACATTTGGCAGCCTGTGTACACATAACCCTAATTTTTAAAACATTTGGCTGAGCCAGTGTGGTGTAGTGGTTAAGAGCGGTAGTCTCGTAATCTGGGGAACTGGGTTTGCATCTCCGCTCCTCCACATGCAGCTGCTGGGTGACCTTGGGCCAGTCACACTTCTGTGAAGTCTCTCAGCCCCACTCACCTCACAGAGTGTTTGCTGTGGGGGAGGAAGGGAAAGGAGAATGTTAGCCGCTTTGAGACTCCTTAAAGGGAGTGAAAGGCGGGATATCAAATCCAAACTCTGCTGCTGCTGCTGCTGCTGCTGCTGCTGCTGCTGCTGATTACTTTATGAATCACCTTATGCCCAGAGATCTCAAAGTAAATTGATAGATATAAATATAGAACTAACAACAATAATAAATAAGGCCCCACCTGAACCATGCGTTTAAAGCAGTATATTAAAATTTGAAACAGTCATAGGCCATGGCTTTCCCTAAAGAATCCTAGGGAACTGTACTTGGCTACAGGTGCTGAGTGATGTCCGGCAACCCCTATTTCCCTATTCTCCTCACAGAGCTACTGGGAAGACACCTTCAGCCTTTATACATTATACAATTCTTATTCAGCATGTTTTGTCTGAGAGCAATGACTTCATATATTTATTTGCAAAGAATAACATAACTGAAATAAAACACTTCCATTTATAACAGATTGCCGTTGACAAACCAACTGAGACATATTGTGATCAACTGATAGCTTTGGAAGCAAGAAGAGTGTGTGTTAAGTAATTAATAGAGATGTTAAAAACATTCCCACCCCCCATGGCACTGTATTCATGCTAGCATCATATTGTACCAGATGTGTAACATCTCATCTGTCACTGGGTGCCTGTTCAAGAGAGGGACTCTGGCCAATGTTCTGTTTTCCTAGGAAAAAGCTCTTGAGTTTTAATGAAATTGGTTTTGCTGCTTTAAAGAAAAAAACAGTCCCCCAGTATCCAAATATTCTCAATCACATACAGAGGTCTGCTCACCACTGCAGATTCTTCAGATTAAGCAGTTCTGACGAAATGCTGTCGGGTCACTTCAGTAGCAGTGAAGGTTTGTTGTCCTGGGCTGGAAACTAAATTGTCCTAAATTCCCCTTTTTCTTTTAACAGCAGATCCCTTCCCATGGCTTGTATTCAATTTAGTGTTAATGTAACTAAGATTTATGCTTGTGCAATGATACTTTCTCCTACATAGGATATATAAGTCCATATCACAAGCTACTTTTGAAACTTCCCATGATTTTGAAATCAGTTCACACTGCATGTACGTGAGGCTCCTCTGACAAGAAGACAATGCTAAAGTCTCCACCCTGTGGTGCTTACAGAGCTAGTTTCAGAGTTTTTTGGATTCAGGCTTTGCTCTAGGCATCTACTCTTTTCCTACCTCCTTTCAGGAGGATATGGTTTCTGCTAGTAACCTTGCATTTGACTGTTTGATGCAATGCGGTGATTGCTGTGGTCTCCATGTGGGGTGAAAGTTTCACATGTGGCACAGCCCTGTACCTGTAAATAAGGATATGATACAACACTGGTTACCCATGTAACACCATAGCTGTTGATATGGCCTTGGTATGCTTAGCTAACCCAATATGTCACAATTACGCAGCACTGTGGATCAGCAATGTCACAACTGCAGTAGCCATCATCGCCAGATGTGGCATACTGTTGATGTGTAAAGGTGCTGTAAAACACAGACTTGAGTGGAAGGGTTGGTAGTTGTGATGAGACAGGACTGGAGACAATTTAGCAAGTTATAGAGAGAGACCATTATATCAGCACATACTTAGAAGCTAGTTTTCACGTTAAGATTATAACTGTTATGTAGTATTAGTAGGATAAACTTTGGCCACTTGCCAAGAACAGCAAGCGGCCATTGTCACATCAGCACTTGTCACTGTGTGGGTTGTTGTAGTTTTGTATCTCTTTAGCATTAAACTAGGATTGCTATTGTTACATTGCAGTACATTAAAAAGATGGCGCTTTTGTGTTTTTGCATGTTAAAAAGTTTAATACATGCATTAAAAGGTGCTTTTATAAATGAGCTCTTAAAAGAAAGACATAAAGATGCTTATTGCTTAACAGAAGACAGAAGCTGTGATGTTTCTGGCAGCTGAGGATTCACAAGAAGGTGCCAAGATATGCACAGTGAACATGCCGTGTGGTGAGGTGTATATTATGGGTTGACATAATTCCAGCCTTTAATTCCACATCTAGCACTTCCGTAGGATGTTTTCAAAGCTGAAGCAATTTTCTGTCTGAGGCAAAGGTCTAGTTGGTGGCCCCTTCCAATTCCACAAACAAAAGCCAGCTGGACTGGCAGCTGACTCAGACCTTAATACTGGTGACAGGACAGACATCTGAGGGCAGCAAGCTATCTTAAGGGCACAGAAGGCAAGCTGTGCATGGCACACACCTTGTCACCATTCTCCACTCCCAGCACCTGGCACCTGAAGCATCTGTGCCACTTTGCCTAATGGTAGGGTCAGCCTGAAGGTGAGAGGATTTTAATTGTGCTTCGTTCCATTCTGCTTTTAGAAACTGCCTTTTGTTTCTTCATGTGTAATCTCCTTTGACATTTGTGTAGTTCAAAGGGCAGCCCCCCATCACAAACTACATAGTAAATTTGCTTTCTAAAAAGTTCAACTTCACGGCTCCTTTTTACCTCAGGCACCACCTGTGCCATCAACAAACTGTAGTTCTCATCTCTTCAATATTTGTATAATGGCGACCAGCTTAGCTGGTTTCATTGCTCTTGTCAGTGAAGCTTCGGGGTGGAAGCAGCGGCTCCTGTAGTACCTTTTTCTAATGATATGGTTATTAATGTGGCCGAATCTCCTTTAATTTAGCAGTTTGTATTTCCAGGTGATCTGTAGCATTTCTTCAGCAACTGAAATGTATTCTTCAGTAGCTAAGATTCATTTGTGAGGTAAACATATGTCTGGAATGCCACAGGAGAGGAAAAACCTTGAGGAGATTCCAGATTCTTCTCTCCCTCCTGACCTCATTGCAGTGGGTAGAAAATAAACCAGAGGCTGGCATTTTGTTGCAGACAAACCAGTGTTCATAACTGGTTTCCCCCAAACAAACTACAAGCATTAAGTCAAGAACAAAAGTATCCCTATTCATTTATTGTAGATGTTTAGGAAAATGTTTAGGAGCAGAACCTTTAGGAGCTTCTATAAAATGTGTTTCTTCTACTCTTCCGGTAAAAACTAAATACATGCAGTCTTAAACTAGTCTCTCAGGAGCATTAAATGAGTCTCTCAGGCAGTGGATGACTGGATTGAAACCCATAAGAAATTGTAGTTACTAGATGGTGGTAAACTTTAAATGAACATATAATTATGGGAAAGTGAATAACAGCCACTGATCAACTGATAACACCTACCTATTTATTCAAACTTATTTCAAGGTTAAGCTGGAAATTTTTCTCCAGCTTACACATGCAAATTATGAGGTAGGTGGGATGTTATTCCCAATGATGTGAAAAAAGAAAAAAAACATGAAAGGGTGTTAGCCGCTTCTCTCTTTAATTATTCATTTTTAGCACAGTTACTAATTGGTAGCAACACCTTTCCTTGCCACCTGCCACTTGCTCACAGAAAACATTTCTTCCTGGTTTTGCTGAGATGTGAAGTGTATCCCACTTCAGGTCTTCCTTGAGAGAACAATATTTCTCAGATATATATTTTTAAAATTACTATTATGAAATTTAACACAATTTACAGACGTGTGCAGACACCACAACTATAGCTGTAATATACAAGCCCTGCAAGAAAATCTTCTAAAAAATAATCAGAAATGTATATGGTCTTTTCTCACACACAGCTTCTGTGAACCTTGGCTCCTTTAGAATTGGCCATAAGTGACTCACTCCAGCATAGCAGCCCTAAGGGAACAAATTTGGACTCCTTTGTTTGGCCCCTGAAAATAATTTATTGCAGTGTGTTTGCTTGCTATGTGTTGATACTGTATCTTTAATTGAGGTAGCCTAACTTCTGTTCAGTTCAGTTTTGGAGCAGCCAGAACTCAAGAGTCTTGTATAAATGTGACTAATAATCCTTTTGGGGAGATAAACTTACCTGACTGTTCCTTGTTTTGTTCACGGAACAACATTGCTCTTTGCATATCATGGTAATGGCTCAGTTAAATAATAATAATCAGTGCTTTTTTCTAAAAAGAATGTTTAGGGGTACTCTCATTTTGACTCAAGAAAATCACCATTTCATAGTTCAAATTGGGAAAAATAAATACAATAGATGGACAAAAGTAAAAAGATTCACAAAATGTTTAGGGGTATGCGTACCCCTGTGTACCCCCAGAAAAAAAGCACTGATAATAATAATTTTATTATTTGTACCCCACCCATCTGAATGGTTTGCCCCAGCCACTCTGGGCGGCTTCCAGCATATACAAAAAACATAATAAAACATTAAACATTTCCCTACACAGTCTTTTAAATTAAGATTGTTCACATGTTGTATTCAAATTATAATGTGTCTTGTGTGTTGTTGTTTTTTAAAAAATCACACACACACACACACACACACACACACACACACATACAGTCAAATCCATTATTCCATATGATGCAAATGGATTTATTTAAAACTCATAAAGAAAACACCATCTAATGTGTTTGAGAAACAAACTTTGAAAGTTATTTGGAGACATGATGTTCAGCTGTGTTTGTGTAAAACTTGTAGCACTATTATATACTGATGATAACATAATATGTTGATATATAAAATTATGTCAAAGCATTGCTTAGTGGAAACACGCAAGTTAGGAAAGTTTTTTTAAAAAACAAATCAACAGATTTCTCAGGCATCCCCCCCTTCCTTATTTAATGAAACCATTGTGGTTAACTACAGCTGTGTCTCCCAGCTCTGCTCTTAATATGGGCATGCAGTAATAAATAGGGAAGGGGAGTGGAGGAGCACATCAAATATTTACTTACATATGCTATGCAGCATGCTAGGCATAGACAGTTGGTGACACAGAAATGCACAGTCTCAAATCACTTGCCACATTAGGCCCCAGCTGTCAGACCTGGGACACACAGTTAAAGGCATAAGATAGTGGTCAGGTTCTCAGCCTGGACCTGAACGGTGACAATATGAAATAATTGTTGGAAGGACGCCCCCACCCCTGCCCTGATGTCTGGTTAAATCTAGTAAGAACTGGGCAGCAGGGAGAATGTTATCTTGAGAAATGATGCAAATATCAAAAAATATTACTGAGCATTTACAAATTTGCATTTGGTACTTGCAGAAAATGTATATGATAGAGGGGCTCAAATTGTGCCTAAAACAGCAAACATGAAACAGCTAAAGGAATAACCATCTAAATGTGCCTCTGCTGGCTGAAATTTTTGGTATTCGTTTTCCACCTTCTGCTTGTGAGCAGTGATTTTGTGAGAGACCATTCAAAAGTGAACATTAAGCTTGAGTTTCTCCTTTCAGAAACCCCCCTCCTCCTCTTCGTCTTTAAACAGCTTTAGATTCTATAATGTGGAGCTTCCCTTACTTTCCTGTATAGCACACAATAGACAACGTGTCCTACATAATCAGTTCCACCAGATAATTCAGTGCTCTGTCTTTGTGAGTCACACTGCATGAAGAAACTAGAGCTGTTGACTGGAACTTATGCCTTTCTGTTACACAAGAGCTGAGTGAGGCTCTTCTCACTCACAAAGAGCTAAATTCATGCTAGCAGGGAACTAATACATGTATATCCATGCAACATGCTTGTAGGACTACATTTGTAAGTGCATCCTGCTGTAGAATGTGACATGCAATGACTGAAGGTGTAGTATGTAATGATTGCTTATTTTGTCACAAATCTGTTTAAATTGCTACATTTTCAAAACAGAGATGTTTTTATTTTAATATTTTGCCAAATATAGTACAGAGGATGTGCAGAGCAATGCTATTATGAGTGGTCAAGCACATAGGAAATCCTGCAGAGTTGCTGACAATACTGAGCTAAAGGGACCAAACAATAGCAAGAAGAGGCTGGTGTCTCTCTGTTTCATTATTCTACATAACAAATGTGAAGTTCTACATAGTCAATTTGCCACAAAGCTTATCAGAGCCCAGACCCTTATCAGAGACCCTCTTGGCTGTGAGTCCTGGAAAACCTGCTCCCAGCCTTGCAGGACATTTCCCACCTGGTTGGGGAGACTGGGAGACTGACTCCAGCTACAAAAACTGAGGCTGCTGAACAGATTATTGGGCTAGGATATTTTCTAGGGGTTTTTGTTGAGAGTAGAGGTTGTTGTTGGTTTATTATATTAAATTTGGACCTTATTATTTATGTGGAAATTGTTCAATTTAGTTGTGTACTTTTTGACATTTTGTTTAGTATTTATGAGTACATTTGTTATGCTTGTAGTCGTGTAATTTTTTATTTGTTGAAAGCCACATTGAGCATGGTTTTAACTTTGGAAAGGTGGCATACAAATAAAATGATGGTTGGATAATGGACTGAGAACCTATTTTCATTGAGAGGGTTCAGATCTGGAATATAAGAAAAAAAAATCCTTGACCACGTATAGAGTGCCTTAACCAGATATCAAACATCTGGGATTAAATGGAATGAATTCTAAAATATACGATGTAAAGTGTTGGCTCTTCTGGCTCTGGAAGAGCAGGAACAGTAAGACGGGTTTGGAGAACAGAGCTTAGTGTGTCGTGCGACCTGCTCTTTGTCCTTTGAACTAGCCTGCTGCCGTCGGGTGTGATGGACGACACATTCCTCTCACCAGTGTTAAAGTAAGATTTGACTGTCTCTCTGGTTGACTTCTGTATATGGCAAGGGAGCAGTTGCTGTCTTGTCCTTCACCACAAGCCGCAAACTATTATGGGCCTGCCCTGAGAATGTAACTTCAAAGCAAATGTGAAACCCATCATCTCTCGCTTTAAAAAGTTTGCACTGTTTAATAGATGTGAGGACAGAAAGGATGTACAAGCAGCAGCCAAGAAACAGGAAGCCTAAGAAAGGAAGGTGGCATGAAGCAAGGGCCCAAGAAAGAAGGATTTTTAAAAATGGAGTAGTTACAAAAGATAAAGAGACAGCAAAAGCAAGAGGTTCTGGTGTATCCACCAGCTTTCAAAAGCAATCAGTGCTCATTGTGTGATGCGGTGACACCCACTGCCTTTAAAGAGGCTGTGGTGTGCATGTTCCTTCAAAAGTCTACCCTTGACCCAAACACCAATAGTCCTTTTGGGTGGAAGGTGGTGGAGAGGATTGTGGTGGACCAACTTCATGTTCTGGGTGACACAGTCTGCATCAACTTCAATCTGTGTTCAAGACTGAATTTGCTTTGGTTACACTTATGGATAGCCTTTATCAAGAGTAATATGACCCTGTTACTCTTACTTGATCTCTCAACAGCCTTTGATACTATTGACTGTGGTATTCTCCTGGATTGACTGTATGGGATGAGTATTGGAAGCACTGTGTTGCAGTGGTTCAATTCCTACCTGTGCAGTCAAGCCCAGGGAGTAGCATTGGGGGAGTGTTCTTTGGCTGTCAATTGTGCCAAAGGGTGCCATTTTATCCTCAATGTAATTGAACAGTCATTATAAGTTTTAGAGAATACTGTACTGCCATCGCTACATTGATGCCACACAGCTCTATTTGTCCATAACATCTGAATCAGGATGCTGTGCAAGTCCTGGACTCAGGGCCAACCCAAGACATTTTGGCACCTGAGGCAGAACCCAAAAAATGGTGCCCTCCCCTCATTGCCAAAGGAAAAAAAGGGAGGGTAAAGATTGACATCAGGAACAAGGAGAGGGGGAATAAAGATTGGCATTGGGGTCTGCTGCCCTGTGGGTCCTGCTGGCTGAAGTGGTCATTTCACCTTGCCTCATGGACCAGTACCCGAATGCAGTGGTGGACTAGATGAGGCCTTATAAATAGCATTTGAATCCTGAGAAGACAGAGGCTCTGTGGGTAGAGTGTTCCTTGGTTTGGAAGATAAGACTGGTGCCTGTTTTGGATGTTGTACTCCCTCTGAAGGAAGCAAGTATTGTAGCTGTACCTGGATCAGAATAACCTAGCCACTGTAATCCATGCATTGGTAACCTTGAGACTGGATTACTGCAGTTCAGGGTCTGCAGCAGCTAGACTGCTGATTGGGGCAGATGACTGACAGTATGTAATACCTCTGTTAAAACATCTTCACTGGCTGCCCATATGCTTCCAGAATAGGTTCAAGGTTCTCTTATTAATATACAAGGCCCAGAGAAAATTGGGCCCTGGACACCATAACTGCCTGAGTCCTTATATCCCAGCTCAATCACTGACATCATGCAGAGGACACATTAGTTGTACCTTTGTTGCAGAGGTCTGAGTGGCTTCAGCTAAAATATTCTTCCAGCAGAGATCCTACAAGCATTTTATCTATTTTTATCTATTGAAGACTGTTTTATGCTGAGAGGCCTATGTAGCTATTTAAACTTCCTTGATTAGACAGTCCTTTTAATTATTATTTTACATTCTTTCTATGATGTTTCATATTTTAATCTATAAATTCACAGAAGAGTTGGAAGGGACCTCAAGGGTCATCTAGTGCAACTCCCTGCAATGCAGAAATATTTTGCCCAACATAGGGCTCAAACCAGAACCCTGAGATTAAGAGTCTTATGCTCTATCCCGTTATATTATATTAAATATATTATATTATATTAATTATATTATATTATATTAATTATATTATATTATATTATATTATATTATATTATATCATATCATATCATATCATATCATATCATATCATATCATATCATATCATATCATATCATATTATATCATATCCCAGGTGCTGTTGTACACTGCCTTGATATTTTATGAGAGTTGGTATATACCATATTTTTCGCCCTATAGGACGCACCGGCCCATAGGACGCAGCTAGTTTTCAGGGGGGGAAATCAAGGAAAAAAATATGATTTCCCGCCCGCAGCTCTGGGAGCAGCGGACAGGCTGCATGCAGCCTGTGCACTACTCCAAGACCTTCTTCCTGCTTTTGCGGGAGGTGGCATAATTCCCCCACTTCCCGCAAAAGCCCACAGGAGCCGCGCGCGACTCCTGCGGGCTTTTCGACCAGGAGGGAGAAGGGACTGAAACGGCCAGACAGTCCCTTCTCCCTCCTTGGGGAAAAGCCCCCAAGAGCGGCACGCTCTTTAAAGGCTGCGCGGCTCTTGCTGGCTTTTCTGCGAGGTGGGGGAATTCCACCTGGACTCCGCTAGTCCGTCCCTTCTCCCTCCTTGGGGAAAAGCCTGCTTTCCCCACCGCCAGCCTCCAAGCCGGGTTGGAGAGTAGCAGGAAGGCTTCGCGCACCTTCCCACTGCCCCCCATCCTCTGGGGCTGGCCATGGGGGAAGCGCTGCTTTCCCCCACCGCCAGCCTCAAAGAGCAGACTCTCCTGGCTTCAGCAGAAGCAACGCGAAGCCTCCGGAGCGCAGGCTTCAGAGGCTTCGCGTTGCTATCGCTGAAGCCAAGGAGCCTGCATTCGCCCCATAAGACACACACACATTTCCCCTTCATTTTTGGAGGGGGAAAAGTGCGTCTTATAGGGCGAAAAATATGGTATATTTATAAGTAAATAAATCAGGCTGCAACCCTAACCCTAACCCTAGGCACACTTACTTGGTAGTTAGCCTCATTGAACAGGGCTTACTTTTAAATAAGCATGCATAGAACTCAACTGCAAAGTGTTTTTTAAAGCAATTAATGCCCATTAAACCCTAACTGGTAACAACATGAACTAGTGAATTGTCTCCTCTCTTGAAGGTCACAAGTATATATTCCTATAGTTGCACACCAACAAACGTGGTAATAGGAATTCCCCCACTTTAGCTTGCTTGTTAAATTTGGTAATAATTGTTTTTACAAAGAATTGTTTAGTCTTGCAAAGCTGACACAAACTTAGGTAATTTCTCTGCTGCTTTACTAATTGATAATTTCCCTATTTATAAGGAACTCCTCTCACAGAACACAGGTTTCTTCCTTTTATTAGACTTTTCTTTCTTTCTTGTTCTGTGTCATGGATCAGAATGTCTTTATATTTCACCAAGAATAGTTTTTTTTTAGCTTAGGAAAGAATTTGCCACAACCTGCTAAACTGTGCATATGTACAAAGCCACAGCATTAATATTTTTATGACAACCATGAAGCTGAAGCAGAGGTCATGCTGCTCTTAGAGGATTTTCCTAATCAAATATGCTTGAAATGTTATCTACTTTTATCTTCCAAAAATAGCAGTCCATTTCAGAGGTGGTTGACCACGCTAAAATATAGCAAACCAGCTCAAATGGTGTGGGTTCATCATTAGAGTGAGCTTTCCAGTTAGTTATCGATCTCAATTTCTAAAGTGCTTCCTGTTCTGCTATTTCAGGACTTCTCTGAGGGTTTTTTCCTTTCTTTTACTTGAAGCTGGGCCTTTGCCAGTTCCTGTCTCTGGTTTATATTAGTAGGATGCTGCCACAGTAAGCACCAAATAGACAAGTCCCTCCCTCCCCCTTTTTAAAAAAATGAAGGACCATGTTGTAGTAGTAGATTTTGCTGCTGCCAGGGGCACATTGGTAATCCTTCATCATATGGCGCCTTGTGCAAGGCCAAAATTTGGCATGCCCCCGAATGGATCTTCTCGATTATGGATCTTCTCAATTTTGCGCCCCCTCAGCTCAGTGCTCTGTGAGGGGGAACTAAATCCAGTGCTGCTGTAGCCATCATGTCTGCAATGTGGTGTCTTCTGGAGCTTCTTCCAGGCACGGAATGGTTGGCAAATATTGTCCTCTACTGATAATGGCTTTTCACCAAGAACACATTAATCAAGTACTCCAGTGTCTGCACCACATCTTTCAGTGCCTTTGAGGCACAATCCACAACACCAATTTCAACCTATAACACCCTAAACAGTTTTGAGTCCTACATATCTTCAAGTTCACCCTTATGTTAGGTTCTATCACAACCTCTTAAGGCCAATCAACTCCCTGTATGTAAATAACTTCTCTTCCCCCATGCCCTTGTAGAAATTTGCTTTTTGGAAACTCCATCAATGACGAAGCCTGAACATATTTGAAAATCATTGCACCTATGGAGGCATAGCTTAGGGGAGGCATGCCTGGTCTGTTCCAGGCAGGCTCCAAGGACAGGTTTCCTGACATAGTGAGCAACCGTCCCAGTATCCTGCTATACTTTGCTTACTTACCTCCCATTCCAGTGACATTCCATCTTCAAAGAGGCACAGCTTTCACCATGGGTGACGGAAGACAGGCAAGCTGAAGACAACACTTCACTTTGACCTTGGCTTCATGCACTTAACTTTGCTATTTTGCCCTGGTTTAGGATTTTAAAAAGGTATTCTATATTGTTATTGTTTTCTTACTGAAGATACTATATATTGCGTATTTCCACAAAGTTTAATGTGTTTGTGTGCCTGTGTTCTGAACCAACATCTCTCCGTTGTGGAGAAGCCAAAATGTGTTTAAGAAAGCTTGTATTTCACTTCTGATGAATATATATTTATATGAAGTACACCAGTGACACCTAATGGCACTTGCCTGTTACTGCACATTATATCCAAGGCTTTTCCTAAAACCGTATCATGATATATAGCAACTGAATCTAATACCCTACTACCAACTTTTCAGCACTTTTACGTATTTCACGATTACAGCTTTCATTTAAGAAATATCAGGTTTCAAAGTGACAAAAAACCCAGCAGAGAATAGCCATTTTTTTGTCAGATGTTCAGACACCGTGGGTTTTTTTGCAAGTGACTCACATCTGACTACCCGCTATGCTGAACTTAGCCATGTAGATGTATAATAAGTCTCTTTTGTTTCCTGGAACTGCAGAAACAATGTTTGCATACATCCATTGCATACAGGCCACGATACATGGTTAATTTTTAGCATCCTCAAAAAGTGTTGGAAATGAAATAGCAAGCCTAGTATACAAATTAAGCTACTTCCATGTGTGTTCAGTATTGTGAGAAGCAGCCAAAACTAAGCTGTAGCAGCATTGGGAGATCTTACACAAACTTTGAAGCATTTCACAGCAATGTATTTTGTGAAAAGATAGGTAATAATTAGAAAAGAAATTGAAGTGCTGGAACTATTTATATGCTTGTTATTGATAATAACTGTCCCACATGACCAGGTACTAGCAATCACACAAATCTCTTGAAATGGCAGGCCCCACCTCCTTTCTGTAGATGGCACACCTAAATTCCCTCAGACATAACATTAGGTAATAATTATGTGTGCCCTACCAAACCCAGTGGCCAATTCCTTCCACACTGAAGTTCTCCTGCCCAATTAGGTTATTCCAAGGTACAATTAACACCTAGTTAAGGAAGGGAAAGCACTCAGCTACCACAAATGAAATTTGCTAGACAAGGAACACTTAAGATTGGGCTGTTTTTACAAAAACTGCATACAAACAATTGTATTAAGTAGGATGCAACTTGTATAAAAAAAGTTCTATTTGGAGTTGTATAGCCCACTACTTAGTAAGTATCTTGTGTTCCTAGTATTTCTGGAATGTTCAACAGATGCATTTTGGTATACAGTAATCTAGTGTAACACTATGTCTAATTCTGGGCTAGAATGACTGTGAAAGAAAGCATTTCTCTTCATACTGGAATCACTATGGTTGGTTTTTGAAGATTTTGTTTCAGCTATTGTAAATATAGGTCCTATAAGTTGCAATCTTATATGTACTTGTCTAGGGAAAAATCCAGTCAAACTCAGTTAGGCTTATTCCTAAGCAGACATGCATTATTAGTGTTATTATGAGGATTGTGCTGTCACTTGGGAGGTGGTATCCTTTTCCTCTTTAGGACAGGAAATTAACATAAACTGGAGAAAATGACAATATTCATTGAGTATCTAAAGCTACAGGGAAATTTCTATGTATAAACAAAGGGCTGTGTGATCAGGCTTGCACATAAGTCACTTTTTATAATGACTATTGTCAGAAGACACAAATAGACATAAGTAGGAGAAAATGTAACTTCAGTGGAAATCAGGTCATCCCCTCAAGTTCTTTCAAAGTCATTTCAAGTAACCTAAAACCAATAATAAAAGATCAACAAACTCCTTGCTTGGATGTACAAGTTCCTGATAAGATATAAGCATTTATCTACACTTGTTTTCTTACATTTTTATTCAAGAACTGAAAGCAAAAAACAGACTTTTAAATACAGGAAAATCACCTAAATATTTGTCAAGTTTAAGCTTACTGTCCCATAGGTTCCTTTCCACTGTTATTGCCCACAGCATTATTACAAGCCCTACCAGTGCTACAAAAATGGCAAACTTCGCCTAGCCAGTACTCAATGATATTTTGTGTGAGAAGAATGACATTTCTATAGGCACGTTGTGGTAGCAGAAATAAGTATACATTTCAATTGTGCATCTTTTATTAGTTGAAACTAAAATGATCCAAAGAGGTATACCAAGATCAGTAGAAATATCATATATTTAACTGCAACCAATTATTTAACATTCTTAGTTCCTCTCTGAAACCTGAGGTCAAAATGCCAGGAAAGCCAGTGGAACACACTGCTGGTCAGACTAATTGCTTAGTATATAGAACAGAGGCTCAGGCACTGAAAAATAAAGAGGAGGCAATCTGGAGTTTTAAAGCCAGTAACTCTTATTTTATGTTCCATGAGTTATCACTAGTTTTGCTACAGCCTGCTGAGACACTTTCAATAAGCAAGTCTTACTGGCAATGTAGGTTGCACGTTTGACTGGGGCTACAGTCCTAATCATTTACCGGAAGCAACTTTTGCTTCCTAATAAACATGCTTAGGATTAAGCTAGAAGTCAACACATCCAGTCCTGTTTTTATAAACTAGAAATTTCTCCTAAAATGGTCCTTTGGGGCCAACATTTGATTTTTGGCATTCTAATAAGAGATGCAGTTCCATTGTCATTCATAAATACAAAATTTTATTGGCACATCATTAGTTTAGAACGACAATGCTTTTCAATACCACAACAACATTTAGGACACATCAAGTTATTCCAATATGTAGCTACTGGTTTACCACAGCTAAACTATACAGTGCAGTTTTAATAAAAGATATACCAGAAAGATATGGTTCACAAACTGATTCAGACTAAAAAAAATCCTTTAGTACAGCATATTTGATGGGAATAAGCTGACCTATTAGAAAAGAGTATATTGTAACAAAGATGTCTCCCCAATTTGTTCAGACAAATACATATATATGAGACAGGAAATGTCTTGTCCTAAAAATGATTTAAAAAAAGAATGTGTCTAGGACAGCAGCAATGCCTTATATATATATCTATTTTAGGTTTCAAATATATCTCTGTTTTTTGTATCTTACAGAACCCGATTGCTAGCTAATTTATATTTGAGGAAACTAACTGTGCAAGTTGGCAATTCATTCTTTATAAACTGCACAGAATATAGTGCCTCCACGCACGCACACATACATACACACAAATGACCTAGCATTAAAAATAATAAATAATAAAGAATTGCCGGAAATGTCAATTGTGTGTTCGGGGCTCAATGCACTGAATCCTGCTGCTATACGATCTATTCATTTCAATGATGCTTGCATAGAACCACATATACTAGCCCCATTGAAATGAATGGTTTGTGTATAGCACCAATACTTGGCAAATTTCATTCTCTGGCTACAATCCTAGGCATACTTACCTGGGAGTGAGCCCTCTTAAACACAGTGGGTCTCACTTCTGAGCAATCATATACAGGATTGTGCTGTCAGTCATTTTAAAATGCTACAGTAAACACTTTTATTTTGAATTTGTAAGTGGGAAACAATGCTTCTTAAGAAAGCTTTAGAAAGTCAAAAATTTAAAAATTATCTTAGAAAAAGCTAGCAAAGCACCATATACTAGGAGAGGTTCTGTTTATATCAAGGACCATTACAACATTTATGTTCAGAATAAGTGAAGTATGGATTTAATTTCTTACATCCTAGGTTTGGGAGTGCTGCGTTTCCCAGCCAAATGTACAATATTTATAGCACTGGGAAAGGGGAGTGAAAAACCACTTGTGGGAAGGGCAATATTTAACCAGCTACAGCTGAATCCTAACCAGGCTTGCATATTTACAAATTAGTGTATAGCTCTGACTCTGAATCAAAGTGCAACAAGGAACTGCCACATGATTGTAAGTGCAGAGTCAGACAGGTGCTTCCTGCCCCCCTTCACCTTTCCCTCCTCCCACTTATCATTTGCACACTGGATGAAGCAGCCGGTCAGCAACAACGGACATGAGGTCTCGGAGGCGGCAGTTCTGGTGGGATTTCTGGCTCTGGTTGTAGGGACAGGATACTGTTGGACAATTCGTTTCTTATAATATCCAAAGGCATCTTAAAATGGGGAAAAAATCTTGTTGTAAGCAATGTCCTGCACAGAATGTTGCAGAGTCTAACACAGTCCAATGGTATAGCCTAGAAATATAAGCATTGCCACCTAATCTGAATTACGTGATCTAAATTCAGATCCTAGCATAATATTCATCGTTAATTACTTTAATAGGGCAAATAATACCCATAAAGCTCCATCATTCATTTTTAACACATATAGCTCTGCTAAATCAAGTATCAACTTTTCCTATTGACAAACTATCATTACTGATAGAACTTAAAAGCATCAAATTTTATCTGGATTGTGCCTGCTACATTTTGGTGAGCTTATTGGTCAGTAGCATGAAATTTTGTCCTTTGCTCCTGGCCTCACAGCAACGAAACAAAACAACCCATCATGCTAAATTCAAACTATACAACCTCATTCCCTCATTGAAGCAAGAAGAATTACTGGAGCTGTTACACTGATACCAATTCCCATTGAAAGTAGTATTAAGTACCATACGTATGAAAGCAATGCAAAGTATTCTGCTGAAAAACTGGTTGTAGCAAATAGCCCAAAAGGTGCACTCTAGAAAGTGAATTTATTCAAAGAAACATTAACACAGTACTTTAAACAGTCAACATTTTAAGTCCCATTAACTTGCAGTATGGAAGCATTTTACCTTTTTTAGAATGTCATCAACCAGTTTCAGAAATATTTCATCCACATTAAAATTATCCTTGGCACTAGCTTCACAAAACCGCATCCCAGTTATTTGCTGTGCAAACTGACGGGAAAAATTAAGAAATCATGACATTTTTAGTCTGGTTCAAGAAAATTTCATTTGATCAAAAGTATATTTAGCTCCATAATAATTTAAATGATCCAGTTTATTTACTAGTACATAAGGATGAAATTAAACAACAATGAACAAATGCAAAATAAGTTTGAGAATTAATTTAAATATTCTGACTTGGATCTTATGATAAATAGGAAGATAAGCCAGTTTAAAGATAAAGAAGTTAACAGAAGGCATTTTTCCCATGCTTTCCTCACTGCAATCCCCAAAAAGTCAGGAGAGGTGGTGGTGCTTCTGAACTTTTAAAGAAAGTGAATTAAGATTATAGTAAAAAGGTTCCAAGGCATGAAGTTACCCAACATTAAAATTAAGATCAAAATGAATGTAATGTTAAGGTTCTGCATCGTTCACACTTCCACAGAAGCAATTTTCTATTTTCATCAATGCGTGTTAATTTTGTTTCACCTTCACCTACTTTTTCTCCCTGTTGCCGACTGATCTCTCTGTCCACTTCACAGTCTAACTTATTTCCAACCAGTAGTAGCTCAGCATCTTCTGAGGCATACTGGGGGGGTGGGGGTGGAAAGAAGAAACACCAAAGCATAAAATGGCATGTTTCCACTAGCTTAGGCCTTTTGATTTTAAATTTCAAATTGGTTAATGAAGTTATTCAGTCAATACATTCATAACAGTTCTAGGCTGTTAAGCTACTTGTTAAGACAGTTTTGATCATTTCCCCCTTAGTTTAGGCTTCACTCTACCAGTACAATTTAGTAACTTCTTGGTTATTTGAGAACTGTTGGACTGTGCAACCTCCTGTAACAAACACTACATTACTGCTGAATAATGTTAGAAATGAATATAATCCTTACGTTGCACTGTGACCATAATGGTTTACATTGTTTCTACTACCTGAATACAGCAATTTCAACTCAAAAATTTGGCAGGATTCACCATAAGGTCTCAGAGTCAGTCACACCAATTTAAAATAAAACAAAACACATTTGACAACAATTTAGTCACAACAATAGGGTGGGTGCTAAAAATATAAACCTCAAGTGTCAAAGGCCAGGTCATAAAGGTGTATATAGTATCATATACGGCAAATGCACAGTTGAGGCAAACATTTTTGTTTCAATTCTCATATATTATTAGGCAGGAAACACAGCTGCTGATTTAGTGTTAACCCTTGTTCAAGAAGCCAGTCCCTCTCTCACACCCACTGCTACCATTTACAGCTTTGTGCTACCAGTTGGTGTTTAGGTCTAGAGCTCTAAAGCACAGAGAACCACAGAGGTGGCTTGATGAGCTACGTATGTGGTGATGGCAATAAATAAGAGACCACAAAGCACTGCAATTAACCAACACTCATGAGTTTAGAAAAGTGGCCATATAACTACTATAATGAATTCTCTGGAGTGTACTGCCACCATGCCATTTGACTTTATTACTGTAAGTTTCAAAACCACTACTGCTTATTTTGAGAGATTGAAGCTTACCTTGTCAATCATTTTCATCCATTTTGGCAAATCATCAAATGTCTCCTTCTTTGTGATATCATACACCAATATAATACCCTTGGCACTTCTGTAATAAGCTGAGGTAATGCTGTTGAATCTTTCCTGACCTGCTGTGTCCCTGAGGAGCAGTAGGAGCAAATATTGGTATAACAATTTTATAACTTCACAAACTGCAATTACAAATTCTGACATTGCAAATTTCTACTGCAAGGAAGTCCATATACTGAATCTGTATCTTACTCCACCAAACAAGTAAGAACCACCACCAGTTTTATGAGGTTTTTGTCAAAGAAAAGTAGATGAACTCACAAGAAAAATAGCTCTTGGTAGGATTAAAAAACCCTCAAGGAAACATGCAAAGAGTTATCAGCATTTCCACTTTTACCACATACAGTTTTAGCAAGTATATTCAACTGTAAGGGTGAAATAATTCATGCATGCAATGGCTCTGTTTACATGTCAAAGTAAACCATACTTAATGATTCCCCAAACAGAGGATCATGGCTTGCTTTGCTCAAACAAACTGTGATTGATAAGACAAGAACAAACCTTGGCTAAACATCATGGTTTGTCTGGAGTGCAACAAACCACTATC